>NC_092126.1:38489243-39815672 GCF_043159975.1 Macaca nemestrina | reverse complement strand
ACCTTTTAAGCCTTCTAATATGATCATATGACAGATACATGGCTCTAGGGTTGTGTGAGCCGGAGAGAGCAGATAGGATTTTTCATCCTAAATCCAATATTAAACGTAGAATACATATGCCTATAGAATATTCTGGAAGACACAACAGTTGCCCAGCGTCACCCAGACACAGATGAAGTTTCACTGTCTGGGAAAGCAAGAGGACTTGCTAATCACCCATCACCTCTACAAACCTGCCAGGAATATCAGAAGGAAAGTCACTACTTTGAATGAGACAGCAGAGAACAAAATGACTCTTGGTTTTATTAGAGATTATTAAACTGAGCCCATGCCAGCAACAAAAATGGAGGCAGCCCCACGTTATACCGGCTTTGACTATGCAGATTAATAAAATAATAACCCAGTTAGAAAAAGCAGTTCTTGTTCTTTGTGGAAAGTGCTAAAAATATTTTAAAACATCAAGGTGAAAATTGAAATCACCTATAGCTTCACCTTTCAGAGATGAACAGTTAGCAGTCTAATGTATTTCCTTCTAGTCTTTTTTTCCATCACATTAATACAGAAGGTTGTGACAATTTGGACTTGACAATAGTTGATTTTTATATTGTATCTTAATAAAATATTTTCTGCTTTCGCATTTACAGAATAAGTAAAACTGTAACTTACTGTATATTATACAGTTTGCAAAGCTAACTGTATGTACTTTTGAGAGTTCTATCATATATCTTAGAGTTAAAATAGTTTTTCACTGGAAAGTTAGGAGGAAGTTACAGGTACATACTGTCACCTAATGTTACACTTGTATTAAATATTATATCCTAGGTTTTCAGTTCACATTATGCCATTAGCATTTCTCTATGTCATTAAATATTATTTAAAATATGATTTTAATTAATGCAACATATTTCAGTGTAAGGATAATCTGTTTAATTTCTCACTGAAATAGTTCCTCACTGTTCAACATTTAGGATATTTTCAGATTTTTAAAATAATATATATTTATGATGATGAATACTCTTGTACAGTAAATCCTCACTAAAATTGTTGGAAACTGTGACTTTAAGAGAAATGACATATAATGAAATCAATTTTATCATAGGCTAATTGATATAAACAAGAGTTAGGTTCCCATGGCATATTTCTGGTCACAAACATATCACCAAATTTCTAAATAAAGGCCTAAAACACTTCTAATACTAAACATTGAAATAAATGTGAGTTATGCATACATTTAAGAAATGTTAATAAAAACAAGTATGATCATTATTTGCCCAATTTTTGGTGAATCCATGAATGGTTGTAATGGTAGTGGATTAAATCAAGGGATAAATGTTTGCAAGCAAAAATTGTAAGGAGTACCTCCTACAACCACACAGTTCAAAACCAAATACTAACCAATATGGTGGGCCCTCTGAAAGATTTCGTCCCATACTTTTTATTGTCATGCAATTGTATGATTCTCATATATTTTATAAATTTTTATTTCATGATAATTTGTATCTTTCATTCATTCCTTTTCAATCCACTTATTCTAAGTCAGGGTCTCAAGTGGCTGGAGTCGATTCTAGCAGCACAGAACATGAGGCAGAAACCAATCATGGCCAGAATGCCTTTTCATCGGAGGGCGCGCACACACACACACACACACACACACACACACGCATTCACTCAGACTGGGACAACTTAAAAACAGCAATTAGCCTAACATGCACATCTTTGAGAAATGGGAGGAAACCAAAGTACCTGGAGAAAACCCACACAGACATAAGGAGAATGTGCAAACTCCATACAGACGGTGGCCCCATCTGGGAATCCATTTTTTTCTCATCAATGTTATAATGAAATAACATGGAACAACATAACATTATTCAAAGGACATGCTGTATCTTTGGCCATATCTCTGGTTATTTCTTTAGGACAAATGCATAGGAATGATACCTGTAGATTTGTATAAGATTTTTGCTTAGGCCCAGTATTTTTTAGAGTGCCTCTCCCTTAAACCTGAGATATTGTGAATCCCTGAAGCATCATTTTCAATCTAACAGGCTTGACAACCACTTCACCTTCATCCTCTACAGACAACAGCTTTTTGAGTTTCCCTCCTTGTCTATTCCCTACCTGTGCCAGTTCAGACCATTCCTGAGCAAATGGGGTAATATGTGCTTATCTCCCCTTTCTTCATGTGTTCTCTTCTCAGTTCCTCTTTAATGCCTTTTTTCCAGAGACCTCCAGTGCCCAAGAATATAAGATGTTAACTTCTTAAGTCTTTCCTCCCAGAGCCTTAATGACTTAATTAGTATGACTTCCATGATTACTTGCATTTTAAAGGAGGATCCTAAAGAAAAAAAAAATACTTAATGCAAAAAAAAAAAAAAAGACTCCCCAATGGTGGAAACCACAAAAACAAACAACCAAAAAGTCAAATCAGAGAGAGACAGAAATTCACATGAAGTCAATGGCAAAGAAAAGGTATTGAAGCCATTGGCTTAGCTGGACTTACGTACCAGGATTGGGAGGAGGGGAAAAAAGTGAGCCAAATATGGAGTCCTGGGAATACTCAGTGACCTGAAACCTCAGGAGGGAGCCTGAAGGGGAGTGGGCAGGAAGTCCAGATGGTGGGGAATGACCAGAGTGAGATGGTGGGATGGGAGGCAGAGGGAGCCTTGCCTGCCAGATGAGCAGTCTGGCAACAGGCCTAAAGAGGATACTGTGTGGAAGCCAGTGTTTGAAGATTGTTTCAGTAACTGTGGCTTAATAAATTGTGGAGGAGAGGATGAAGAGCAGGCAAATCAGCCACAAACGTGGCAACCCTCATAGCTAATATTTACTAGGCATTTATTGCGTGTCAGACACTGTGTTAAGTGTCTCACATGTATTAACTCATTTAAAAACTAGCCCAGATCCATGTTGTATCATTATCCCATTTTATAGGTGAGGAACTGAGAACCAGAAAAGTTAGATTACTTACCTAAAGCCACAGAGCTAGTAAGTAGTAGGACAAGGATTCAAACCTGGGTGCTTAGCCCTACACTGCTAATCTGCCATAAAGGTGAGGGCCTTGATTGTGGAGGCAATTACAGTCGTGAAATACAAGAGCATGCATTGGTCACTGTGCACACAGTTTGTGTTCTGGGGCACAAGGACAGCAGGGCATAGAGGGGAGAGGAAAAGAATGCCGACTGCTTCTCAGAAAATTTTCAGAGATGGCGAAGCCAGGAACCTGGAGCTAAGAAATGTGTAGTGTTGCAAACTACAATCATCACACATTCCAGCAGCACAGCTGCTCTTCTGTGACTCAACAGAGCCATTTATTAGTCTAGGCAGAGACCTAGGCAAGGTCTCTTAGTCTTTTCAGGCTGCTAAGACATAATACCATAGACTGTATGGCTTAAACAACACAAATTTACTTCTAACAGTTCTGGAGGCTGGGAACGCTAAGATCAAGGTGATGGCAGACTCAGTGTCCAGTGAGGACCTGCCTCCTGATTTGTGGATGGTGGTCTTCTCACTGCGTCCTCACGCGGCAAAAGGGAGTGAGGGACCTCTCTGGCTCATTTGTAAGGGCACTAATCCCATTCATGAGCATTCTGTCCTCATGACCTAATCACCTACCAAAGACCCCAACTCTAAAGACCATCGCATTGGAGGTTAGGATTTTAGTGTAAGAATTGGGGGGTGGGGTTTCTGGGGGGACATAAGCATGCCATCTATGGCAGACAGTCTCTGCTGGACTCAGTTCAGGTAATATTTAAAGAGTAATAATTTCTTCTTATTGAGTATGTATTATGTGCCAGGCATGAAGCTAGCAACTTGGCATGTATTATCTAATTCATTTCTCACAGTGAAACTATTTTTACTTCTATTTTATAGATGATAAAACTGAGGCTGCAAGAATTTAAGTGACTTGCCCAAGAACACATAAAGACTTGAACTCAGGAAAGTCTGGCCACAAAGGCTGGCGGCTCTCTGTCCACTCCTGGCTGAAGGGAACATCCCCTGTTCTAGTGTTTGGGCCCGTCCTCTCCTTCCCCAGAGGAGCCCCCTTTCCCAGAAAGGAAGAAAGCCTGAGATTTTCCTTCCTTAGACTTGTCATCAGCACGCACCGCCCTGCTTCCATCTTCCCTTCAAAAAGAAAAAGAAACCAATCTGTCAGTTCCTGGGACCTGTAGTTGACAGACAGTTTTATTCAATTCATGACCTTGTCTAGGTATTTCCTTCTCTTTTGTGAACTCCCAGGGAGCACTTGGGAATAAGCACAAGATGTGGGATCAAGAAGCCTGGGTTCAAGTCATGGCTCCTTAGCTCATAGACACATGATTACAAACAAACCTCAATTTCCTCCTTGGGCTATTGGGAGAACCAAGTGAAATGATGCATGTGAAATGCTTTGTGAACTGAAGAGCCCTATGTATCTATTCTACCACACCAACCCATTCTCCCTAGTCGGTCAGGATTGAGTCCAGAATAACTGTCCCCCATGTTGCCTCCTCCACATTAGGGGAGATGAAGCTGTCGACAGGGAAGTGGGGCATCCATCAGAGGTCTGCTGTGAGCAGAACCACCTGCCTGCCCTGTCAGGGCTGGAGTCAGAGCCAGGCAAGATGGCTCGCGTTTATATGGGGCTTTGCAGTTTACAAAGCACATTGACATCTATCACCTGGTTTGCTTCACACCATTCTACGAGGCAGGCAGAGTGGACAGCATTATCCCTGCTGGTCAAAAAAGAAAGCTGAGTCTTCAGAGAGATAAGTTGTCCAAAGTCTCATAGTTACCATTAGAGAGCTGGGCTCAAACCCTGGTCTTGCCTTGGTGGGTAATTGCTGCTTCTGGTTCTGGAAGGGCAGGTCTGTGGTCCACAGCACAGCTTCCTCGCTCTGCTCAACACATGGACTAGACTGGAGAGCATAACGAGAAATTGTATAAATCATGCATAAATGTGTTGCTTTGTATAAATTGTGTATAAATACATAGTTATGTATATAAATTAAACATAAATTAGTTTCAACTGGGCAGTTTTGTCTTAATTTCAAATTGGGAACATCTCAAACATTCTGGAAGCCTCTTGAAAACCCCATCAACCCTAAACACAGTGTCAATAGAGCCTAAAGGTTAAAACCACCTGCTCCCCCATCCCTGTACCAGCTCGAGATACTCTACTATGCTCAGTTTACCTCATTTAAGCCCAGATATGAGATCTTCTCCTCATATGTGGCCCAGGAAACCGGGGGTACCCTTTAGGTTAACAGGTAGCTGAGTGCCTGTTATAGGGACTGCTCACAACCTCTTCTTGCTCTTCAAGTCTTAGCCTAACCATCACATCTCTGGAAGCCTTCTCTGACTGCCAGCCTGGCAAAGACGTCCCTTTTCTGTGTTCCCAAAATGCCCTGCAATGGGTTCAATCTGTGTGAAATGTAAGTTACTTGCATGATATCACCTACAGAAAGTGAATCTCTGAGACCAGAGACTGTCTGTCTCCCTCCACATAAGAACAGTCAATAAATGCTTCTGAAGCATGTGAGTGGTGAATAAGTGAGGAAATGAGTGAATCAGTAAATAAAATAATGAGTAAACAAATGGAAGTTTATTTATATTCCCTCTAGCTCTTAAATTATTCTCTAAGTCAGAGATGGGGGTGAAATGTGGCAGTTAAGTTCAGAAAAATAATACTTTTAAAATAGTATTGATTAAAAAGTTGTATTATTTAAAGGCCCAGCTCTTATAGGCTTCCAGATAGATGGCTCAGGGCACAGGCCACACCCAGGGAAGTGAGGTGTGCTAATGGCTAATGTCCTCTCACATATCCATGATGCTCTGAATTTGTTTAAGGATTGTTATCTTCTCTCCTTTCCTTACTAGGTCACTAATATTCAAGCTGCAATGACCAGTGTTTTCTATGCAGCAGTTTCACTTTATCCATTTCCTTCAGTAAACGCAATTTTTTTAATCCACCTTAGGGCTTTCTCCTTGACCTACAAAACAACGCTGAGCACTCTGTTCCTAGGGGAGAAGTCCTGCCAAACCTTTATTTGGAGAAGCGTGTGTGCTGGAGCCTGTCGTCCTCAGTGGGAAGCTTGATTCATCTCACCAGGGAATGGTTGGGGGCAATTCCAGCCTGAGATTCCACTTCTTCCTTTAATGAAGTAGCACCTATTTGGATGATAAGGAGCCACTGAAAATTGGGAACATCTTACAAATGCAAAATGGCCTTTTATATAGAAATGTATATCTTATTTTAGAATGTATCCTGTAATATTATTCTAATATAATAAGAATACCTACAAGGAGTTCATAATAACTTGGGGAAATGTTTATGAAATAACATTGACTTTAAAAGTAGAATGTGAAATTATATATACAGTGTGTCCTCAATTCTGTTTTTTTAAAAGTGTACTTAGAAAAAAGAAAGACAGTTTTCTCATTTAATCTTCACAACAACCCTGTGGTGTTATTCTGCAGAATTACTAGATAATTTGCCCAAAGCCACACAACTGTATGTGCTGCCCAAGGTCACAATACCTGTAGAGAATTTGATTTTGCATGTCTATTTCATCCAGAAGGCAACTTGGGAAGGGTGGAGAGATATTTTGGGCCTCTGTGCTTCCAGGCACATGGTAGAATTGCACTTCCCTAGCACCGTAGAGTCTGACATGGTCAAATGACTTGCTTGGGCCAATAAATTTGAGCTGAGGTGATATGTCACTTCCAAGTAGAAACTTTAAGAACCAATGCATGCTCTCCATGTTCTCCCTTCCCTTCTGTCTACAGATTGGCAGTCCTCCAGAGAAAGGCTTCCCTGTCAGCGTAGATTGTGGAGTGAGGACAACATGAAGCAGAATTTATATGCAGCGGTGAGCAAAAGTGGTGCTGAGTTGTTTTAAGCCACTAAGAGTTGGAGGATGATTGGTATCACCACATAGCACAGTGAAACCTGGCCTATTCCAAATCATTCAGGCCGATTGAATACTGAGGCTAGCTGACATGAACACTCCAACATGATTTCTTACACTGTGAGTTGGAGGTGATGTGATACTGCAGAAGAGGTTGAGTTTTAGAACCAGACCTGAATTTCAATGCAAGTCATCATCCTAGTTAAACTTACTTTCATATTTGTAAAGTTTTATGTTGTTTTTAATTGATACATAATAATTGTACATACTTATGGGGTATGGTGTGATATTTTAATACATGTGTACCTTGTGTAATGATCAAATCAGGGTAATTAGCATATCTAGCACCTCAAATACTTGTCATCTGTTTGTGGTGAGAACATCCAAAAGCCTCTCTCCTAACAATTTTGTAATATACAATATATTATTGTTAACTATAGTCTCCCTGCTGTACAATAGAATAACAGAAATTATTCCTCCTAACTAACTTTGTACCCATTGACCAAATTCTCCCCGCCTTACTACTGTCCCCAGCATCTGGCAACCACTACTTTACTCTCTACTTTGAGTGAGATCATGTGGTGTTCGTTCTTCTGTTTGGCTTATTAAACTTAACATATGTTCCGTTGGTCCATCTATACTGCAAATGATAGGATTTCATTCTTGTTTATGACTGAATAGTATTCCATTGGGTATATACCACATTTTTATGCATTCATCTATTTTTGGACACTTAGAATGGTTCCATACCTTGGCTACTGTGAATAATGCTGTAATAAACATGAGAGTAGAGATAGCTTTTTGACATACTGATTTCATTTCCTTTAGATATACATCAAGTAATGGGATTGCTGGATAATATGGTAGTTGTATTTTTTTTTAGGCTCTTCCATCCTATTGTCAATAATGGCTGGACTAATTTACATTCCCACAAACAGTGTATAAGAGTTCTTCATCCTTGCCAGTATTTATTTTTTTTTTTTGTCTTTTTGATAACAACCATTCCAACTGGAGTAAGATAACATCTCATTGTGGTTTTGATTTGCGCTTCCATGATGATTAGTGATGTTGAGCATTTTTACATATGCCTGTTGGTCTTCTTTTGAGAAGTATCTATTCAGATTTTTTGCCCATTTTAAAATCAGATTATTTGGGGGAGTTTGTTTGTTGCTTTTGAGTTGTTTAAGTCCTTATATATTCCGGATATTAGCCCTTTCTCAGATGCATAGTTCACAAATATTTTCTCCCATTCTGTAAGCTATTTTTGCACTCTCTTGATGGCTTCTTTTGTGGTGCAAAAGCTTTTTAGTTTGATATAATTATATTTGTCTATTTTTAGTTTTGTTGCCTTTGCTTTTTAGTCCTTACTCAAAACATCCTTGCCTAGACTGACACTAGAAGGGTTTCCTCTGTGTTTTCTTCTAGTAATCTCACAGTTTGGGGTCTTACATTTAAGTTTTTAATCAACTCTAGTTGATTTTTGTAAATGGCGAGAGGGGTCTAGTTTCATTCTTTTGCATATGAATATCCAGTTTTCCCTTCACAACTTATTAAAAAGACTATCCTTTACCCAATGTGTGCTTTTAGCATCTGGGTCAAAAAGAAGTTCGTTGTAACATGCATATTTATTTTTGGGTTATCTATTCCATTCCATTGGTCTGTGTTCCTGTTTTTATGCCACTATCATGTTGTTTTGGTTTCTATTGCTCTGTAGTATATTTTAAAGCCAAGTAGTGTGATACCTCAGGCTTTGCACTTTTTCCTTAAGATTGCTTTGGCTATTTGGTGTCTTTTGTGGTTTCATATGAATTTTAGAATTGTTTTATTTTATATTTCTGTAAAATGTGATTGGCATTTTGATATGGATTGCTCTGAACCTGTATATGGCTTTGGGTAGTAAGAACATTTTAACAATAATAATTCTTCCAATCTATAAACATGGATATCTTTCCATTTATTAGTGTCTCCTTCAGTTTTTTAAACAGTTTTTTTTTTTTTATTTTGAGTTTTCATTGTAAAGATCTTTCAAGTCCTTGGCAAAATTTATTTTTAGGTGTTTTGTTTTCATAGCTATTGTAAATAGAATTGCTTTCTTGGTTGTGTTTTCAAATAGTTCATCATTGATGCATAGAAATGCTACTAACTCTTGTGTATTAATTTTGTGTCCTGCAACTTCACTGAATTTGTTAGTCCTAAGAGGTTTCTGGTGGAGTACGTAGGGTTTTCCATATATAAAATCATGTCATCTGCAAACACAAACAATTTTTACTTTCTCCTTTCTAATCTGAATGCCCATTATTTCTTTCCCTTACCTAATAGTTCTAGCTAGAATTCCTAGTACATGTCTGGTAGCAATGAGTTTCCTCTGCTTTTGTTTGTCTGGAAAATTCTTGCCTCTCCTTCATTTCTGAAGCATATATATGTGGTATACAGTATTCTTTGTTAGCAGGGCTTTTTTTCCTTAGCACTGTAAATATATTGTCCCACTTCCTCCTGGCTGCAAAGTTTCTGCTGAGAAGTCTGTTGCAAGGTGTATTGGATCTCCCTTGTATGCCATTTGCTTCTTCTCTCTCACTGCTTTCAGGGCCCTCTCTGTCTTTGACTTTTGAGAGTTTGCTTGGGTTTTTAACTTGAATCTTATTGGTGATGTTCGACCTTCCTACACTTGAAAATGTATATCTTTCTCCAGGTTTGGAAAGTTTTCTGCTATTATTTCTTTGAATTGGCTCTCTACCGCTTTGTCTTTCCCACTTCCCTTTTTAACTACAATGACCCAAGTATTCTCTCTTTTGATGTTGTCCTATAGATCCCATAAACTTTCTTCCAACCTTTTTATTGTTTTTTCTCCTCTGACTGTGTTTTTTCTACAAGACCATAGTTTGTCTTTGAGTGCATGATTTTTTTTCGGTTTGAGCAATTCTGCTGTTGATGCTTTGTTGCATTTTTTATTTTAGTCATTGAATTTTTTAGTTGCAGGATTTCTGTTTGAATTTTTATTATCTCAATCTCTTTGTTAAATTTCTCTAATACATTTCTGAATTATTTCACAGCATTCTCTTGAAGTTTGTTAAACTCCCTTAAAACAGCCATTCTGAGCTTTTTGCCTGAGAGGTCACACATTTCCATTACTTTATGATTGGTCTCTGGTGACTCATTTGGTCCATCTGGTGAGATGATATTTCCCTAAATGCTCTTAGTTCTTGTGGGTGTATGGTAATGTCTCTGTATTGAAGGATTCAGTATTTATTCCAGTCTTTACAGTCTGGATTTCTTTGTGCCCATCTTTCTTCAAAAGGCCTTTCACAGATTCTAAGTACACTGTTGTGTTCCCTGAGTCAATGGATCCTGCAGCCATCTCAGCACTGGAGGTTATTCTAAGCCCAGGTTAGACACGAGTCTCATGAGGTCTCTGATGTTGGCATGGCTCTCCAGTGCAGATGTACATGTGAAAGACTCAAGGAAGGTACCCATGCTGTGTGGGAAAGCTGGCCAAGGACTCAAGCCTGGGAGACTGTCATGGTTGCCCAGATAGGCACACCTCCCAGCAGGTTTCTGCACAGGTAGGATAGGTTCCTTAATGCAGCAACTGAAGCTGGAGCTGAGACTGGACCCCTCAGGATCTGCCATGGGATGGCAGCTGGCAAGCCTGTCTTGTTGGCTCAAATGGGTACACACCTCCCACCAGGTCACTGCACAGATGGGATAGTTTCCCAACTGCAGTAGGAAGGTCCAAACCTGAGACTGGGCCTCATCAGAATCTGCTGTGGGATGGAGGTTGATGAGCCCAACACAGAGGCTCAGAATCCCAGGCTGTAAGATTTGAGTAAGTCTCTCTCTAGGGACTTGTGTGAGCAGTTCTGAGCTGAGACTTCAGCTGAGGGGTGCTGAAGCCAAACCACAGGGAAATTTTCAGGTCCACAGCTGAGACTGTTGTCAGCAAGCAGACCAGCCTCTCTGCCATGGCACTAGTATGCACAGTTCTTCCTAGACTTCTTGGTAGATGGCTCTGGTTGCAGACTCAAGGCCAAATGGGGCTGTAGCCAAGCCCCTCAGGGAACAGGGCCATTTCTGGGCATAAACCTGGGAGTACAATCAGTTGATCAGCCACCTGGATGCCTATCTGCACTCTCAAAATTACCATCCTAAGTCTGGGCTCCACTCAGGTTTCATAACCTCTTTCCTGGATCTGAGACTCCCACAGAGAGCTTTTTGTCTGTGAACAGGTGCAAAACTTTTTTTGTTGTGGGGGATATGAGCGGGTGACCTCCTATTTCTACCATCTTACTGCTCTATTTTCATATTTTAGAATAACAATTACGGTATGTTCTATAAAGAGTTATTGTATTAAATAAAATAGTGCATATAGAGTGCCTGCCACTTAGAAAAAAAGAAACTAATTATTATGAAAATTTTTCTACGTTATCTATTTTTATAAAGATTTCCAAGTCCTATTGTGTTTGCCAACCAATGTATGGCTATACTTCTTTTATTTTGAATTTGTTCTTTCTACCAATGACCAAAAGATGATGATAACTTTAGTTTTCCTTGTACCAAACAGTAATAAATATGCACTATATAACATTAATATATCAATATATTTCTACATGAAAAGCCAATGGTTATAATGATTGAAAAAGCTAAACACCACAAATTAATATTAAAAGTGACATCAGCAAGATGGCTCACTAGAGTTGCCCGGTGCTTATGCTTCGCCCAGTGAAGAGGGATCAAAATAACAAATAAACAACTATATTTCAACTAGAGTGACTGAGAAAGTATGCTGGAGAGCACAGAGGGGTAGTGAAATTCCTGTGGAACATGGAAGCCCAGGATAGCACCATAGAAAGGAGAGCAAGGTATCCTGCCTCTGCCACATTGTCTCTCTTACTGGGATAAGCTTGGGGTCTGTCATTCTTCCTCTTTTGGTGGAAAAGGTAAGCTGGAGACCACCAGCAGTTACTATCGCCTCCACAGACAATAGCAGTCCTTACTACAGGAGAGTTTCCTAGCCCCAGATTTAGTTTAGAGAGTTGCCAAGGGTTCATTTATGTTCATGGCCTCAGAGTAGAACTCCTACCCTTTCACCCTCTTTCCCATGACTTAAGTTTCTATTGCACAGTGACATCTTGAAACCATACCCACTCCTAGAATGTGACCAGCTCTTAGGGCCAGTAACCACTGACTCTTTACATCCCTGAGGCTCTGCCATCATTCCACCCCTTTATTGCAAATGTCTGCAGTACCACTACCCCATCTGCCAGGAGCTTAGGCCTGATGAACAACCAAGATCTCAGAGTCCAAACCCATGTGACTCATGTGGCATCCCCCAACCCCAACCAAGGAATAGGTGGATCAACACAGTGAGGAAGCTACCGGAAGGAAGCCAGCCAGCCTGCCAAGCCTACACACATCCACACCTGGCCAAACAGCTAGTCCCAGCAGCGGCCCCACCTCCCTGGGGAGACCAGTCGTACACTGTTGATGGGAATGTAAATTAGTACAGCAACTATGGAAAACAATGTGGAGGTTCCTCAAAAAAATAAAAGTAGATCTACCATATTATCCAGCAATCCCACTACTGGATATATATGATATTGAATCCTCGTACACATCCAACAATAGATAAATGGACAGAAAAAAAGTAGTGTGTGTGTGTGTTTGTGTGTGTGTATATGTGTGTCTCTATACACATACTATCTTTCTCTTTCTCTCTCTCTCTATATATATACACATATATATGTACACAAAGGAATATTATTCAGCCATAAAAAGAATAAAATCTTGTCATTTGCAATCTCATAGATGAAACTGGAGGAAATCATGTTAAATGAAATAAGCCAGACACAGAAAGACAAATACCACATGATCTCACTCAAATGTAGAATCTAGAGAAAGAAAATGTTGGTATCATAGAAGCAGAGAGTAAAACAGCAGTTACCAGAGACTAGGAGGAGAGGGGTAAGAGGATGACAGAGACAGATTGGTCAGTGGGTACAAAGTTACAATTACATGGGAGAAATAAATTCTAGTGCTCTATTTCACAATAGAGTAACTATGGTTAACAGTAAGGCATTGAATATTACAAGACAGCAAACGAGCAGCTTTTTAATGTTCTCACCACAAAGATACATTAAGTGATGGATACCCTACCCTTATTTGATTATTATACAGCACATATATGTATCAAGACACCAAATTGCACCCCATAAATACATACAATTATAATGTACCGATTTAAAAGACAACAAAAAATGTAAAGTTACTAGATGAACAAAAACAAAGGAAAATTAACACTAATATGAAGTTAACCAAAAGATGGTAATATTATTGAAAATCCATTTTAAAAATATAATCATTGAGGTTCAATTTTATGTAACACCAGTCTAGGGAAAACATAAGGAAATATTGAAATCTGACTTCCTTTGAATGCTTACTCTACCAAATACATAGTTCCTGTCCTCCACACACTTTCAATCTGAGAAAATTAAATACATATGAAAAATCTGATGACAATTGAAATCACATATGATCATACAGCAGAATCATTCCACTTGTAGTTATACTGCTACATGAAATTGCAGAATATTATGTAACTGTTGGGCTACTTCCTAATTTTTATGAAAAGTCCACTCTTTTTGCTCACTCCAATACTCCACACACACACAGAACACACTTGTGGATGTGTTAGAGTGTGGTTATTTCTTCAAAACTTAATGCATCTGAATAAAATTCTGATTGAGTTGTAGACACTTCTTTAGGAAGAGGAAAACGTTCATTTTCCTCTTTCAATGTTAGATTACCTCTTTTTACCTCCTTCTTAAGACTCTCCCAAGAGAGTGAAGTTGCTAATTTATCAGTCAGAGCCCAGGACATTCCTTATACATTCTAACATTTGTACAGGTTTCCATTCCTCGAATGCAATATATGTTGTAATCTCTCTTCCACATGTACCACCAACTTGAGAGTCAGCTTCACTTATGTTGAGACATAAAACTATTCTGCCAGCTCCCTTAACAAGCCCAACTTTCATTTGTCCAAGATTGATAATGGAGGAAGGATCTCAGGGGTAATGTGGCTGCACCTCACAGCCCTTCCCATATGTCTGCTGTGATTGGCCTTCCCATTAGAGATGGCACTAACCACCTCTGCAGTCGCTGCACTTGCCCTAGAAATACTGCTTCTTCAATGCCATGGCCCAAAACATGGCTCAGGGTCCTTCACTTGGGTCACCAAAGCACCCCTTGAGGAAGCCTTCTTCTCATTCACTCTCAGTGGGGACAGTGTGGGCCCATTTAGAGAGAAGTCTGTGAGGATGATTTTCTACTCATGTTACCACAGCTACTTCTCAGGTCCCCTCAAGGCAACAAGCTCTTCAAGGAACCAATTTATCTTGCCCCTCTCTAGAAAACATGCCAATACCAAGGTCAACTCTAGGCCAGATACCTCCCTCTACACTACTGTCTGGATCCAGTCTACCTGTGATTAGGCTGCCAAGAGGCCAATCTGAGGCTCACCCTGGCCTTGTACATAGGACTGCTTGTGGAAAATGTGGTTGTAAGTAGAGAGGAGAGAGGTGGGTTGAAGGTGTATCTTCCTAGCCTTGGCCTTTGAGACAGGATGGATACCCAGTTGTGCTTATCAGCAGCCAGCAGCACTTCTCATTTCACAAATTACTTTGTCACAAGTGCCTCCAAAACTGTAACCATTTCTCCAACTTGGGAGTTCTCTCTAGAAAGACTTATTCTCTGTCAATGTCAGCCCATTGTCACTTCATATTACTGTATCTTTAATGTGCTCCTACTTTCTGTACTAACCTGAGCTAAATTTTGTAAAAAAAAATACAGCATTTACACTGTTCTCCAGCTATTTCATTGTGTTGGACAGCAAAGTCCTTTCATTTAACATGCTTCCCTTACCCCATGTGAGAAATTTCCTTTTAGAACTAATTTCTATGAAAAGTTTGGTTTCCCCTCCTAAGGAACTAGTATTTGTAATGCTTATGGTTATTAAAAAAATTTAACCAAGTTAATTTTTTTTTTTTTTTTTTTTTTTTTTTGAGACGGAGTCTCACGCTGTTGCCCAGGCTGGAGTGCAGTGGCGCGATCTCGGCTCACTGCAAGCTCCGCCTCCCGGGTTCCCGCCATTCTCCTGCCTCAGCCTCCTGAGTAGCTGGGACTACAGGCGCCCGCCACCGCGCCCGGCTAATTTTTTGTATTTTTAGTAGAGACGGGGTTTCACTGTGGTCTCGATCTCCTGACCTTGTGATCTGCCCGCCTCGGCCTCCCAAAGTGCTGGGATTACAGGCTTAAGCCACCGCGCCCGGCCCCAAGTTATTTTTTCCTTTTTTCCTTCACCTTCTGGAAAGCTCAGAGCCAAACTTACAGCTCAATTATGGGAACTGAGTTGGGTCTTTTGGCTCACATACCTATGTCAAGTTTCTAATAGCTCCAAATTTTTGCATGTGTATTTCATTATTTTATTATACAGGTTTCTATATGTATCCTCAACTGTTGCAAAATTCAGTAAAGAATATAGATGATTCATAGATATACAAATAAATCAATAAATAGATGATTGATTGGTAAATATTAACAGATCAAAAGAAATGTCCAACTCATTGGTCATTTATTCAGCCAAATTTTGTTACTGAGTGTCCACCCCTTCTGAGTACTAACTCTTAATTTCTCCAGTTCTTGTCCTCATTCTCTGGATTATGTTTTCGCCTTCAGGAACTCAAAATCACAGAGAAGAAATATTGTCTTGCAAAGAGAAGAAGTTAAGCATCCTGTTCAAGGTCACACATGTAGCAGTGGCCCAGGCATAGTTGGCTCAGATGTCCTAGTTTCCAACTCAATGATGCTTTCACAACATTGCTCTGTTTTTTATGGAGTTTACAGTATGGAAACCCCACAAATAAAGGCAGAGTCCAAACTAACCACATACTTTTTGAATCCTGTTCTAATCCTATCTCTATCTTCTTCTGGGTAGAGGATTTTCTCTTCCCTTATCTTTTCCCTGAACATTTTTACCTTTTGCAGCACATTTCTTTCTCTTCCAGCTTCAATTCTTCACTTTTAGTATTTTCTCTGTTAAAAAAAAAAAAGACAACAATACTTATAACTGCCTAGCTGACCTGCTGCTGTGTGTACTCAATAAATGTTAGTTCCCTTCCCCTACAGTTTGGAGCATATTAAAAGCTCCTCCCTTACCATATATGCTACCCCCCATCATTCCTGTACTACTCCTTTCTGTACACACTGACCTGGGAAGTTGTTAATGACAAATGAATCAATGGAGATAGAATAGATACACATAATGTCATTTTAATAAGAGAAATAGAAATAAAGAAGGTACCAGTCTGTTCAATTGGAACAAAAAAACACTGCCTGTTTCTAATAAGTCATTTCATGTCTTCAACATATTTGATTTTTGTCTTTGCATAGAAGGTAAAATAATGTCTGTTCTTTATTATTTGATTTTCATTGCAGAAACTTGACTTCAATGAAGTCACAGGAAGGAAGCTGATGATTTTTAGTAGGCATTTATATATAACTATTTATATAGTGAAAACTTCCCCAGCACCTCTGTCTTCTCTACAAGCCCTATTTGCGTATGGGAGTCCATATGGGGATCTACGTGGTTCCAAGGAAGCTAACTTCACTCTCTGGCCCCAGGGTTCATGACTTAAACTACACAAATCAGCACATTCCATCCACCTGGCTACAGGGCCACAGTGATTCATTACCTGGTGCATTATACAACCTCACAAAGTCTGATCAAAATAAATCTCAGGACTTTTGTTGGAATTGCTGGGTCAAGGGCTCTCTCTCTCCTGCTCTGGAAATAGGAAGTCTAATACTCCTCCAGACATTTTACTACAATGAGGAAAATCAGCTTGAGAATGAAGCCAAAACCTAGAGAATTACAAAGGAATTAAGCCAGGATCTTGATGATTCATGAACTGTTGGATTCGACTTTACCTAAGCCTAGACTTTTTAGTTACACGAATTAGTACATTTTCTTTATTATTTAAGCTCATGTGTTACTTTCCAATAGAAGCTTCCTAACTGATACACTGTTGTCACCTTAAAATTCATGCAAATTATGCTTATTTTTGATAGATTGAAGTTGTGATTCATCTTTGCTACTTCCTCTGTCTAATATGCTAAAGATACCAAGCAGATGAAGACTACGGTGGCGCGTATGTCTATGTGTGTGTATTTTCCCAGATGATCAACACCAACAATAGTCATTATCCCCATCATCACAGCGGATGGGGCCATCATATGTAAATCAAACTCAGATGACCAAAGTTTACAGCAACACTTGAAATTTAGTGTCTCAGAAGCATTTCATTTCAGCCCCATAAAAGTTATGGTATGCTGATTAAATACTGACTGGAAGCTAAAAGAGTGCTTACTTGAGGTTTATAGGGATGGAAAGGATGCATTCTGTTGCCACCTAATTTTGTTTTCTAAATATTCTTGCCCAAAGACAGCTGAATTCATGTATTTCATGTGTTTTAGGGGAGGGGATGTGGGTATTTTTTTTTATAATAGCATTTTCTGCCAATAATAAAATATGAGGAAGAGAAAATCACAATAAAAGAAACCATATTCCTTTTCCAAATAAAACATTTGTCGTCTTCAGTTTCTTCACTTCTGTATTTGAAGGGAAAGAAGTAATTCATTCCCTCTGGTAAACATTTTCATGTGGGAGTATCCCAGTTTTCCCCTTTGTAATTTCAGTCCAGAGCTTTGAATGTTTTGTACCGAGCTCCTTCCCCTTACTCGACTCTCTGAGAAGACAAAGGACAAGAGCTTCCTGAATAGATTTTCAATTAAAAAAAAAGCGAAGAACTAAAAAGCTGTCTCAGCAGAGGACCAAGGTGTATCCATAGCCCTTTCTGTGGGGCTGCTCCCTATATGGAAAGCAGGAATAAGGGAGGGACGGAGAAGGCAGGACCAGAAGCCGAGAATGGCAGAGAGCAAGGTTTGAGGATAGGAGACTGAACGGCTGCTGGGAATCTCGGGTGCTAAGAAAGCGCTGTACGTGGAGAATTTTAGAGGAATTGCCATGGACCAATCTGTAAGGGTTTGAGTTGCTCCAGAACTGAACCCTGAGTTTCTCAGTTCTATAGGCAATAAATACATCCTTTGGTGACTTCTTTCTTATTTCTAACATTTTATTATGAACTTTTTCAAACATATAGACAAGCTGAAAGAATTGTGGAGTGTACACCCACACACACCCACCATGCAGATTCTACAATTAACAGTTTGCTATATTTGCTATCCATTTATCTATCCTTCTATCCATTCATCAATCCATCTTATTTTTTAGTACGTTTTAAGGTGAGTTGCACACATCAGTATACTTTACTCTTAAACATATCATCATGCTTGTCGTTAATTAGAGTTCAGGGTTCAATTACAGTATTTTTTCCCCTAGGCAAAATTCACGTAGAGTGGATTGCATGAATTTTAACTGTACTATTCAATGACTTTCAACAAATGTACATGCCTGTAAAAGGAAAACCCCTGCTGAGACATAGAACATTATCATGGTGATTTCTTTCTAACATGAACTATCAAGAGTATTATTTCTCTGCTCCATTCGTTTATTCAACAAATATTTTCTGAGCTCGTCTATGGTTCAGGTATTGTGCTAAGTGTTGGAGATAGCGAGGTAAATGAGATATAGCCCTTCATGGGAGCTGACTGTTTATAGGAAGAGATCCCTGTATTTTAATTAGTTGTTTAATTAATTAAACTAGATAGTCACAGTTGCTGTGAAAATCTGTTCACACAGAGGAGAGGTTAGCCAATGCACCTGAAGTGGGGTCAAAAAGGGCTTCATGCCAGGTATTCTGAAAGATGAGAAGGAAGTCCCCAGGTGGCTGGAGACTAGAGTATGAAGCAGCCTGAAATGTATGACCTTGCACAGGGTCTGGCATGGCTGAGTTCCACGACGAGGGGGATGAGAAGAGTTTGGAGACACAGTAAGGGCCAGGTACAAGAAGGTCTCAAATGTCCTGCTAAGGGGTTAAGTTATAATCCAGAAAGTGATAGGAAGCTGAAGAGGAACTTGCCAGACATGTGAGCCAAGGTGCTCTGATAAAATCTACTCCATTTGGACCTTGAGAGAGACACGGAGAGGTACCATGATGGAGGCTCTGGAGAAGGAAAGACAAACGTTTTGGGATCAGATGTTAAATTATAAAAATTTTAGTCCATAATCCAGGCAGCTAGATCCTGAAGGTCATGGATGATTAGCTGGCTGCCAGCCAGAACATGTCTTCCATGCATTGTCAGAAATAGGAAAGGAGCTCTGAAGTCCGACCTCCAGCTGCTCCTCGACTCACATTACCAGAGAGCATTGTGGACTTAAGAGAACTGGAGAAGTCTGAGCTGGGAAACCCTAGATTCTAACATGATACAGTCATGTATCACTTACCAACAGTGATGTATTCTGAGCAATGCATCATTAAGCAATTTTGTCACTGTGTGAACATCATAGAGTGCACTTACACAAACCTGGATGGTTTAGCCTAATACACACTTAGGCTCTATGGTACAGCCTATTGCTCGTAGGCTACAAACCTGTACAGCACGTTACTGTACTGAATACTGCAGGCAATTGTAACACAATGGTAAGTATTTGTGTACCTAAACATAGCTAAACATAGAAAAAGTACAGTAAAATTACAGTGTTATAGTCTTATGAGACCAACATCATATATGCAGTTCGCCGTTGACCAAAACATCGTTATGTGGTGGAGAACTGTGTTTTTTAATGTAGTCAGTTGCATTACAATTATCTAATCATGTTATGGAACAACTCCTTTAAAAAATGTTGTGAAGGGTCTTGCCAGACTCTATCAAGAGATAAATCTTATAGCTGAAACAGTTCAGTCACCTTTGTTTATACTGAGAGGAAATTAAATGATCACACGAACACAAGGTCTGTGTAGGCACGTGTGAGTACAAGCATGCAAACTCACAGGCATGTGCACACATACTTGCTACAATCAAGGCTGAATCTTCTTGTGTTCCAATGTCTCCCAGGTAAGAAATGTGAAATGATCCAGGGTAAAGCGTCAAATTCTCTTTCTACAGGATGGAAAATTAGTGTGCTGCTGTAGTAAAATCCAGAGTGGACTATGAAATCAATAGCTGTAAAATCCAGTAGAATACTGCTAAGTTAAAAAAAAAAAAAAAAAAGGCCAGGGCCTCTCCATTGGTGGGGATGCCTTCCAAATTCCTAATGGATTTGATTTGTGATAAAGGTTGAAGGTGTGAGTCACACAGTAAACAGTATCAGCAAAGAAACCAGGGCAGAAGAGTGAATAAAGAAAGGAAGAGAGAGGCTTAATGACGAACAAAGAGAAGAAATAATCTCTGGAGAAGATACCAGGTCTTTTGTTTTTTCCTGGCCTTTTAATAGAGCTACAGTTTTATAAATCAGATGAAATGATCTTGCTTTAACAGCCAAGCAGAGAATGATCAAAAAAGGTGAAAGTGCTGATTTTTAGGACTTAATATCCTATACAGTGAAAAACTGTCCTATCAGAAGTGTTTCTCTCTGTTCCTTCCCTCTCTTCCCCCACCCACCTTCCTCTCTTTCTCCATGCCACCCCCACTTTTTATCTTTTTATCTGTCTCTCTTTTAACTTTGAGATCCTCACTGAACTCTGACTGGAATAACAACAACTCCCTAGGTACTTGAAGAACTCTGAGAAGTTGCTTCATGTTTACACCT
This sequence comes from Macaca nemestrina, assembly GCF_043159975.1. Lineage (NCBI taxonomy): Eukaryota > Metazoa > Chordata > Mammalia > Primates > Cercopithecidae > Macaca > Macaca nemestrina. Next base: position 39,795,024 of record NC_092126.1, on the reverse strand, counting down.
CATTAAAACAGAGACTAGTCTTCATCAAGAGCAAAATTCAAGCCCAGAGTGATGGCTCACGCCTGTTATGCCAATGCTTTGGGAGGCCAAGACAGGAGGATTGCTCGAACCCAGGAGTTCAAGACCAGCCTGGGAAACATAGTGAGACTCTCTCTACAAAAACTTTTAAAAATTTTCTGGGCGTGGTGGCATGCACCTGCAGTCTTAGCTACTTGGGAGGCTGAGGTGGGAGGATCCCTTGAGCCCAGGCATTTGAAGTTACAGGGAGCTGTAATTATGCCACTGAAGTCCAGCTTGGGTGACAGAGCAACACCCTGTCTCTAAACAAAACAAAACAAACAAACCAAAAAGAAGCAAAAATTTTAATATTCACACATCTCTTTTATTAGCTGTGAAGTTTTCAGATAAAAAATAAGTGTTTAATTGGCTTAAGTATATTTGATTGGTCCAGGTACAGGACTCAACCTCTCCTCTGCTCCCCTTGCTTCTCAACTGTGTGCTGACTTCTCTTTTTGGCTGTTGTCTCCAGATGAAAGGTACAGCATCTCTAGCCTCACCTTCACATTCTGGGGACTGACAAGGAGCTTTTTGTCCCCAATCATTTAAAAATCAGTTAAGGTCCCATAACTGAGCCCCTTTAGGCTAACTTGGCTTATATTCTCATCCCTAAATAAAATATACTGATAGGCCAGGACTGGATCATATGACCACCCTGCAGTTGAAGAATGAGAAAATCACATGGTTTGAGGGTTAAGTAACAGGTGTCCCCAAGGAAAATGGAAAGGTTATTGTTAGGATAGGAGGGAGTGGATTGGAGGCAGGCAAAGACAAGAGATGTGCACTAGGTTTCTGAAAACTCAAGGTTTGTGTCTCAGTCAGCCTGGGATGCTATAACAAAATACCATAGACTGCATGACTTACACACCAGAATGTATTTCTTATAGTTTGGAAGCTGAAAAGTCCAAGGTTAGAGTGCCAGCATAGTTGAGTTCTAGTGAAGGCCCTCTTCCTAGTTTGCAGATGGCCATCTTCTCTTGTATCCTCACGTGGTAAGGAGAAGAAAGAGAGGGGAAGCTAGTTCTCTGGACTCTCTTGTTAAAAGGGCACTAATCCCATTATGAGGTCTCCACCCTGTCTCCTAAATGCCTCATCTCCAAACACCATCACATTGGAGACTGGGGTTTCTATGTATGAATTTTTGAAAGATACAAACATTCAAGCCATAGCAACTTGAAACACTAGTAAAAGCAGAACCCAAGAAACAGGCAGACACCACACCTGTGTCTGTACTGGTTAAAGTAGAGAAGGAGAGCATAGATCCTCTGGTCTCCACTGAGAACCTCTGCTCTTGCAATGCTTCTTCCTGACATTTTATCTCCCTGCCCCATCATTTATACAAAGTAACTAAGGCCTCCTTGCTTGTATCAGGAGAAGAACAGTGCTGAGAAAGACAGAATGACAAAGTACACCCATGACGTCTGGCCTCAAGCTTTGTTCTCAGTCTTGTTTCATGACTATTCTCCTACAAATTAATATTCTAGCACACTAAACTTTCCTTAACATGGCATACATGTTACCTCTTCCTGGAATTTTCTACCTCCTTTTCTTAATTTGTTGAAAGCCTTCCTATCCCTCAAGACATGGCTCAAATGCCACCTCTTCCCTGAATCGCCAGTTCAAATCAATTCCTCCTTTGTGACTTCCCATGAATTCTGCTCAGACCTCTATTTACAAGCATTCTATTCACTCAAATACCAACTCTGGAAAGTTCTTCGGTAATCAGTACAGTAATACCCTTCTTTTGAACAGAAATTCTGCAGGACATTAATAGGTATTTTGACTAAAAGGAATTCTGTGGTTAAAAAAATATTTGGGCAACACAGTCTTAAAGAATGTTAAGCTTTCTTTAGCACAAGACCTCTCTCCTAGTCTTTAGTATGCATGCGTGTGTTGTAAATCTATAAGAAGAGGCTTTGGTAAGGAGCATTTTCCACATTTTTTTGTTTGTTTCATTTTATTTTTAATTGACAGATAACAATTATATATATTTATGGAGTTCAAAGTGATATTTCAATAATGTACCCATTGTGGCATGATTAAATCAGAATAATTACATATTCCTTACCTCAAATATTTATCACTTCTTTGTGATGAAAACATTGAAAATCCCCCTTTAGCCATTTTGAAATACATAATATATTATTAATAGCAGTGCAATAGAACACCAGAACTTATTCCTCTTGTCTAACTGAAGTTCCATACCTGTTGACCAATGTCTCTCCTTTACCCAACCACCCCCACTTCCGTCATCTGCCTCTGGTAACCACCATTCTACTCTCTGTTTCTTTGAATTCAGCTTTTTTAGATTCCATATATAACTGAGATCACGTGGTCTTAATATAATGTTCTATGGGCAAAGAACTTGAATGGACATTTCTCAAAAGAAGACATACAAATGACCAACAGACATGAAAACAATGTTCAACATCTCTAATTATCAAAGAAATGCAAATTAAAACCACAATGAACTATCATCTCACATCTGTTAGATTGGCTATATTCAAAACGAGGAATGATAACAAACGTTGGCAAAGACGTGGAGCAAAAGGAACCCTTATGCACTGTTGGTGGTATTGTATATTAGTATGCCCATTTTGGGACACATTATGGAGGTTTCTGAAAAAACTAAAAGTGGAATTACCACAAGATCCAGCAATCCCACTACTGGATATATATTTAAAGAAAAGGAAATCAGCTGAAGGGATGTCTGCACTCCCATGTTCATTGCAGCATTATTCATAATAGCCAAGATATGTAAACAGCCTAACTCTCCATCAATGGAAGAATAAGTTTTTTAAATGTAGTATATACACAAAATGGAATTCTATTCAACCTTAAGAAAAAAAACCAGGAAATTTCCCACATTTGTTTAAGCAAAAGATTCTATTTGAGAAAACATCTAGAAAAGCCATTATTTCTACAGAATATAATATCAGAAAAGCTGACCTAGCCTAGTTCCTTTTATAAATGAATAAACCAATTCTCACACAGTTTTAATGACCTGGTCAACCCATAGCTGGTCAATACTGGGGCCAGGACCACAAGACACATCTCTCGTTTCCAAGTGTTAAGCACTTGCCTTTACACTGCATCCTCGCAGGTGCACTGTAGGCTTCTGGAGCTGTTCATTCTCCATAGGAAAGATCAGAGTCAGCCCTGTGGCTGGAAGCTGGGGTGGACGCTCCAGGCAACCCTCATTCTAAGGCAGTAATACATAGTAAGCTCCCAGACATTACTGCTGAGAGTCAGGACCATGGACAACATTAAATATTGCCTTAGGTTTGGGTCCCAGAGATAGAAACAAAAGGATTTGAGTTCTGATAGTTTATTTGGGAAGTGATCCCAGTGTAGAGATGTGGAAAAGTGAGACCAGGAGGGGAAAGCAGTCAATATAGGGTTTATTTATGTGAAGGTGGGTAAATGGAGCTGAATTCCACAGGGTCATCTGTGTAAACAATGTATGGCACACCTCAAAGATGTTGTATCCAATGATCAAGGAACTAAACTATTTATCACCAATTCTCATTCATCATTGGCTGAAGACTGTTTTCAGGGGTGTTAACTCCCCAGCACCTCTGTCCTGCCCTGCAGCAGATTAGGCATGTTCCCGTGGTCATGGGCTGGATACTGACAGCATCAATTAAGTACCCTGGGAAAATGCTCTGTACCTAACAAGTACCTGGGATCAGGTGCATTGTCTCACTCAGCACTGGGTGACCTGGCCTCATCAAGTCCATTGCCAAAGCTATGAGGATGCCTCTAAGATTTCTAAGTACAGGGCTGAGGCCACACTTACCATGAGCTTCCAACCAATGACTGAGTGTGGTAGAGCTACTAAGGCAGGCCCATACGCTGGAGATCTTATAGCTTACTTTAGCTCCAAGACTCATTGCTGGACTAGCCAAACTTACACTGCATAGCAGTCTACGATACTTCCACCTTTCCTTCCCTCTCTCTTGCACCCAGGATGAACTTACATTGTGGTCTCGTGGCACTCCTTGACTTTCCCAACTCCTTCCCCATATTCTCTCATACAGGGGTTCCTTTAATCCCACATTTTAATCCTATGTTGGCCATCTCCTTCTCTGAAACACACATCCACAAAAACTCCCTGGTGACAGCCATTGGAGCTCCACTGCAGCATCAGGGAGGCAACTTCCATACTGTATAAACAAATGATTCATGAAATCCTTTTTCCACAAGAAATAGGAAATAATATTTCAATGGCCAGGAGAGGGTTACGCAAGTTCAGCTGAGATTCTGTCTTTCTGCAGGAAACTTTTAGTATTACTTCTCTTTTACTCCAAGACTAAATTTCTCAGTTGTCTTATTAATACCCTAGCATGTGTTGGTGAGGATGTGGAGCAACTGGCATTCCCATACAATAATGGTAGGAATGTAAAATGGTTTAACCATTTTGAAAAAAGTTTGGTAATGTCTCAAAAAATTAAACAAACATCTGTCATTGGATCCAACCACTGTACTCCCAAGTATTTATCCAAGAGAAATGTAAGTGTATATCCACATAAAGACCTGTACACTAATGTTCTTCCTATCCCAGCTCACCTGCCACACACATATACCACTTCCAGACCTACTCTCACCAACAACACAGAGCAAATATCAGGTGGTCCATGAGGCAGTGGGTGTCAAATGTTTAGAAATAGCGTTTATAATATAAATGTTTAGAAATAGCCTTCATGAAGAGCAACAAAAATAATTTGGAAAGCATTGTTGTTGCAAAACTGAACTCTACTCAGTGAAACTGTGATAATTTGATTAATTAGTCATAAAGTCAGGCAGACTCTGTGGCAAATCTGGATTCTAGAATGTGCTTAAAGAAGTTTCATTGTAGTGCTTCCTGAGTTTCAGTGCCCACTAAAAGCTTAGCTATAAGGAGATACCCGTTATAACTTATACCCACCCCAACTGCTTACTACAGTTAAAGGTACTTTGAATGTTTTATTTACAGAAAAAAACTCCTTGACTTTTGAGCAAAGGCTTGCAATTTTCAGGGACAGAAATTCTGTCGGTTTTGTCCAGCAAGTGCCACATATCTGTGTTACTATCATTATAAGCCCAGTTTGAATGAGGGAGAAGATTTTTTTTGGTGGTCAGTCAGGCAGCCCAGTCCTTGCAGAAGGTTCTCAAATGTGCTGGGCATGGCCTTCTGGAAAAGGCTCCCTCGGGCACTTGTGTGTATAAGAGACAGAAACAGTCAATTGTTCTAAAATAAAATGTCAGATTCCGTTCTCTCTGAAGGCCATGAGAGTTCATCCTGAGACTACCTTCTAATCAGCTGTTCTTTCCTTGGCTTTTTTCTCTTTTTACTCAGTCTATGGAAACTTAAGCCAGACCCAGTCTCCTGTTTGCTCAATTCTAGAGAGTCAGAGCCTGAGGCTGCTCCATGCTGTGTATATTCTGCCTATAATTAAGGTGTTGGCTGGGGCTACAGTCATATCAAGGCTCAACTGGAGAGGACGGTGCTTCAAAATTCACTCCTGTGGCTATTCATAGGCCGTGACACATAGGCCTCTCCATAGGACTACTTGAAACATGGCAACTTGCTTCCACCAAAGTGGGAGCTCTGAAAGAAAGCAAGAGAACCAGAAAGCCAGAAATCTTTTTGTAACCTAATTTCAGAAGTGATATCCCATCACTTCTGCTGGATTATATTAGCTGGAGCAAGTCACTAAGTTCAAATAACACACAAGGAGAGAGGATTATACAAGGCAAAAAATATCAGGATGCAGAAGTCATTGGAGGCCATTTTAGAGGCCATCTACCACTGTCTGCCCTCTGGCAGATAGGACTGGCATAGCGTCACTTTTATGAACATTTCTGCTCAAAAAGGAGGAATATGGAAAGCCCAAAAAAGTGACTAGTCTGTAGCAGTTATAAAATCTAGCCAACCAAATGCTAGAAGTTCCTTAAATAATTGCCCATGGTTCTTGGCTCTGTCCTTTGGGCTCTTGATTCTGCTCTCTGAGTTACCCTTCCTTTTTCATGAATGGCAGCACGCCTTTGCAGATTTGTAGTTTTCTCAGCTTGGCTCCTTCCAGTAGAATTTTGAGGGTCCCACAACCTCTTTTCCTTTCGTACCAATCTACCCTTTTCATTATAAGCTGGCAGTGTTATGCCAATTAGTTCACTCAAAAACTTTGTTAACCTCCATGAATTTCACTGGACTTCATCAAAATCAAGAACCCTGCTCTTTGAATGATACAGTTCAGAGAAGGAATATAAGCCACAAGCAGAGAGGAAATATTTGAAATCATACATCTGATAAAGGACTTGCATCCAGAATATATAAAGAAATCTCAACTCTCATTAATAACAAACCAATTTAAAAATGGACAAAAAAATGTGAACAGATATTTCACCAAAGAAGATATACAGATGACAAATAAACACATGGAAAAAGCTAACCATTATTAGTTATTAGGTAAGTACAAATTAAAACACTGGGACGCTACTATCCACATATTAAAATGTCTAAAATTAAAGTGACTGACCATAACAAGTGTTGGTGAGAATGTGGAGCAGCTAGAATTCCCATAAAAATGATGGTGGGAAATGGTTCAATCACTTTGGAAAAAGTAAAAGTCTGGCAGTTTCTCAAATAGTTAAACATACACCTATCATCAGATTCAGCCATTGCAAAACTCCTAGATATTTACCCAAGAGAAATGAAAGCATATATCCACACAAAGACTTTTACACAAATGTTTACAGAAACATTATTTTAATAACAAAAAAAGTGTGAACAACCCAAATACCCATCAACAGGTGAATGGACAAACAATTGGTGGTATATCCACACAGTGGAATACTACTAAACAATAAGAAAAGCACAATAGGCAAGAATCTTAAAATAATTAGGCTGAATGAAGAAAGCAAGGCAAAAAAAGAATACACATTATATTATTCCACTTACATATAATACTAGAAAATGCAAGCAAATTTATAGTGATATAAAGCCAACGAATAGTTGCTTGGCGACAGTGGGAAAAGGAAGGGGAATGATGGCAGGAAAGGGTTACAATAGGATTCCAGGACACTTTTGGAGGTGATGGATATATTTATTTTTTTGACTGAGTGATTGATAGTTTCATGAGCCTGGGATCTCCTTGCCGAAGTTTGCTGGCCTCAAGGGAAGCACAGATGACTTGGAACTTGAGACTTGATAGAGCTCTCAGAAACCACATATCTAGTTCTCTGCTTGATGCTGGATTCATCTCCACAGCAGCCACCTCTTGATCCTCCAGCCTGTTCCCTGCTCTCTGCCAAGGCCAACCCATATCCAGAATAGAAGCTTAGCAGTTGTTTAAATTTATTGTTCTCTCCAATAGAAGCTTTAGGCTTTTTCTCAATCACGGTGATCTTTGTAACAGTTCACTAAGTCAGTTGGGTATTTGGCAAGAAAATCATCTACTTTAACCTTAAGCCAGTTCAACTGTGGGCAGTGTTAGTTTCTGTAAGCTTTTGGACTCTAAATTCATAGATCCCTTTGGGAAACTAGTGGAAGGCATATCCCACTAGCATATAATAAATGGGAGTAGGATTATGGGACTTAACTGTCTTGGCAGGACATAGTCAGATGGACTGGTGGAGGAGGAATTATCTAAATTCCTTCCTTGAGCAGTACCAAGCCTTCTGGGAGCAGTACATAGGAAAGCTGGATGAAGGGCTTGAGGACATGAGGGGTTTGCCCCTGTGCAATGTTCCTTGTTCATTTTCCAGACTTAGGAAGAGATGAGATGACGTAAGAGTAAACAGTTTGGATTTCGGAGTCAAATCATCTGGATTTGCATCCCAGTGCTGACTTGGGAGTATTATGTCACATTAGTAATTGTCATTGTCACAAATTCTCTTTTAGGCTTGGGTGAGGCACCAACTTAGCACTGTTAATATATTGCAGTAATTAGTTAGGGGAGCTGCCAGATGACAGTGCTGGTTCCTTGGCTGAGAGATTAAATTTCCAGCTTTTTGGAGGACCTGTCATGCCTGGAAGACCACTAGAGAAACTCTTGCTTGCCCCAGGTAGTCTCCACATCTGCTGCCAGGCAGCTAGACCCAAAACTCTAATTGGTATATAACAATCACACAGCTACTGTCATGAAAAATGAGAGGGAGAGGCAAGTCTTGTGACTAATCCAAATCACACTCCAAAAGATCTCCTGTAGGTTGCCAGCCCCCATATGCAGGGCCCAGGTCTGAATTTTCTCTATAATCCAACACCAAGCAGAGCACTCAGCATACAAATATGCAATAGGCATTGGACAGGGGTAAGTCCCACTTTGGACTTCTCCCATACTTTGGACGCTGCCTCAGGCCACAGAAAACAAGTGTCTTTTACTGTGTGGCACTGTGCCAAATGCTTTCAAAACAAGTTACAGAAAATTTTTAAGCCAGTTGCACTCTTTCAATTCCCCAGATGATCCTCCATTAAATGGATCTGGAAAGTAGGTGGCAGCAAATAAAGTCTATCTGACAGCAGAGGCCACACGTACATTCCACCCCATGCTGCCTCAAGCATACTTGAAAATGTAAGATGCAAGCAAGTCGCCTCATCTGCCTCCTTCATTCTCAAGAAATTTGGAAGGTATGCACCTCCTTTTTCTAGCCCCTAAAGTGCTCAGGATAAGGGAACCACAATCCCCCACATCCAGCCCCACCCTAACATCCTGCAGAAACTACTAGAAAATCCACTCTAGGCTCTGAGGTCAGGCCTAACTCCATTTTGCACTATGGGCAAGAACGCCATGGTGTGCAAGAGCCAGCTCAAATGGGCTGATGAGAGTTGATTGTGTGCCTCTCTTTTCAACTCCTAATGAGTGGCTCAAAACTAGCCATATGGGAATATTTACACCAAGGGAATTGGTGAACACTACAAATCAGGGCTTTTCCTTTTCCCCTGGAGAGGTGATTCTTACACATTTACCAGCATGCCACTGTTTTGAAGATATAAACTCTTACCATTCTGAGACAATGCTCTCATCAGTGTGCAAACATTTTATACTGCTTTGAAAACTAGGAACATGTCAGATGGATTCATATGCTGCCTTTGGGAACCCAAACCTTTCAATTGCCTTGCTTTAAGTATTACAGCTGTCATCCTGGAATTTTTCATTTACCAGTAGAACCTTTAATCCACCAATAAAATATGATTCACATAATGAATCCAGGTATTTCACCCAGTGCTAAAATCCAAAAGCAATTAGCCTTTGTGTTTATTTCACATGGGAGTTAGACTAAAAGCTAAATGAACATGCAAAAAAGAGTCAGGCATTGGTCCAAATGTCTGAATGATGTACTAATTAAATTGTATAACAACACTGCTATCTTTATACATACACTTTATTACAGGTTGGGGAATCAGCTCGGGCCTTCCAAGTCAGCCTCTGAGAGAGCACTCCTTTAAAACTAGAGGAATGGTACAGGATATACCTTTGTAAAGAAGATACAGCTACAATTCAGAGAGAACAGATAAGACTTGGGATGAGATTGAAAAAGCTTCATTAATTTTCCTCCTCTCTCTGCTATGATATGATCTTAATCAGGGATAAGAGTTTAAAAGTCTGCTTATTCACGTATTCACAAAATAAATATGATGAAACTTGGGGTAGACGCTGGGGATAATATAAAATTAACAAGACCTGGCCCAGGCCCTCTAAAGTCCCCAGATAGCTCCAGCCTGGCAGGGAAGTGAATGTTTATGAGGAAGATGTCCCTAAATGTGACCTAGGATTCACAGGTTCCTCATGGGTCCAGGGAGGTATTGTTAACACCGCCAGGGAATGGAGATGGGGTTATTGAAGTGTACTTGAGTGGATCTGTCATTTTGTTCATCCTAATCCAGAGGCTTCCATGAAGAGTTAATGACATATACATTGTTGAAGCAGTCTGTTTGTAAAACTCCTGCTGTCTGCCACAAGGAAAACCAAGAAAGAATAGTAATAGCAAAAATATGCACTGAGGTTTTCCAGATGCCAGGCATGGTTTCAGGAGCCTTACATGTCCTGATACACGTAATCCTCATGGCAACACTAGGACGACTAGGTGAGCAAAGTGACTTTCACAAGGGACAGAGTCTGGATTTGAAGCCAAGGGTCTGGTATGCCCCATCATACATTGTCTTTCTGGGACTGCACAGCTAAGTGCAAGTATGCCATCCCCAGTCTCATCCTACTTATCATTGCCTCACCTCTGTATATTTATTTTCTTTAAGGAGACCGTCCAATGCAGCTAAAGAGGAAGGGCACATAGATAAATAACATAAGCCTTGGAGTCAGTTATGAGTCCTCCTCCCCGCCACATCACTGACTAAGCTGTGACCTCTAGACAAGTTGTCTCTACAGTCTCAGCTGCCACCACTGCCCATCTCAGGTCATGAAATCCAAGCCCCACTGAGTGACTCAGTTTCCCTAATCATCAGGCCCTGCTTGATATCCAAACCTATGCAGGCTGTTTCTTCTCCCAAACAGAATCCCTTCCCCACAACCATCACCACCCTGCCCCACCCGATCATAGCTGCTCACTCTTGGTTATCTCTTCCCTCCAGGAAGCCCTCCCTCACCCCTCAACACTGAGTAGGCTCCTTGCTTGGTGCCTGGAGGACCCTGCCCTCATGCCCAGGTGAGCATTTATCATTTCTCACATGTTAGGTGTAACTGCCTGTGAGTCTCACCCCATGGTCCTGCACTTACTAATTAGGAGAACCTCAGAACCACCTAGGCAGTCTTCAATAGTGTTTCTCAAACCTGCCCTAGAGACTCTAATTCAGAAGACCAGAACGGTGGTCCCAGAACACTGGATCTTTAAAAAGCTCCCAGGAGATTCTGATGTGCACCCAATTCAGTATTTACCTGACTATAAAGTACCCTGGATTATACAATTTTAAAGGCTGGGGTTGTGCATTTGCCCACAGATGTATACCCACAGCTGAACACATAATTTAGCCCAGAGTAAGACTCTGTTAGTATGTGTTAGTTGACTTACTGAATGTGTGAAGTTAGTAAATCTCACATATCCTCAGTACTTTAATTTGTAAAATGGTATTATAACATCCTTCTAGCATAATTCTCGTGACTACCTATAATAAAGAAAAGATGAAGGAGGAAATTACAGTAAAGGAATTCCTCATTTTAGTATTAAAGAACCTCTCTACTATCTGTTATCATGAAAATCCTCTTTAATGAGGCTCATGTTATCAAGTGTGCTTCAGAAAGAAGAAACAATCCTTTGTTTAAGCAATCTATATGGTCATTCCACACTCTGTATGCTACATTGCAGGAAAAATAATTAAGTTGTTTCAGGTATATTCCTCCAGTGACCCAGCTCCTCTTTAACATGGTATGCACCTGGAAGATTTTATTTCAAGTTCATGAGAGCATATAAACCTGTCTTTGCCCTTCCCACTTGGCCACCCATTTTGCCAGGGTCAGCAGCCACTTACTAAAGGAGAGGCCCTGTCTGCTTAGAGGTTTTACCCACTTTCCACAGACCCGCTTTAAATTCACCCAATGTGACACCTTTGGGAGCCAACACTTTTGAGATGCACAGCACTTTAATTGTCCCCCTAGAGGAGAAAGAGCGAGCATATTCCCAAGTTCTTTCTCCTTGTCAGGAAACAGACCTAGCCTGAGAAGCAGAATTTTTCACTCTCTCAGAAGAGCCCTGGGCAGTCTGTTCTATCCACTCCTAGAGCCCCCTCACTGCCTTGTGAAAGGCTGGACCTCCTGGTAGCTTGACCTGATGTGGTCTGATGTGCATGAGGTTCCTACACATTCTCTTACAAGACCCTAGGAAATAAGCATGAAAGACACAATCAAGGCAGATAATTCCCATCTTTTTCCAGACACCATCCTAGCTGCTTGACAGAACTGGCAAAAAGCAAGTTCTACAAAAGAAAATCATGAATGCTCTGGGCTGCCACATGTGCCTCAGGAACCCAGGGTAGAGCTGGAAGCTTAGGGAAGATGTAGGGATCACTGATAAGTCCTCAAACATCGCCAGCCTGGGACATGAAAATAAGGTCTTCATGTTACAATGACTCTGAGTGCCCATCCTGTAGAGTGTTGGACATTCAAATTTTAACTAGGCTACCCCAAGCCCCAAGTATTTTCAGGGATCCCCAAAAAGGACTCATGCATTTCCTAGATCTGTCTCTGTGCTTGTCTGTTGCCTCTGGCAGATGATATTACTCTAAACCACTGGTTTTCTTCAACCAGGAAGAGTTGCTAGTTCATCACAATGTCTATTTGGTGGCTTCTCCAGCCGTCTCAACTCCCCTTGCCCCAGTTCCATTCAAGAAGTGACACAAGCTTCTCCACTACTATTAGAAGAGCTCACTAGGACAAATCTGCCTCAGAGGTCCTGACCACATCTCACACATCAGGCACTACAACAGTCACCCGGAGGGATCTCTTGACCTCTACTCTACTTGACCTCTACTCAACCTCTGAGTTGAGCACCCCACTCTCCCTATCCCCAAGACAGACCATTATCTCCCTTTCCCAATCCAAGCTCTTGACAAACTCCCAATGGAGGACCAGCTATTCCCTTAAGGAGAAAGCTCACACACAACCCAGAGGAGCCAGTTTTCCTCCAATGCAATGCATGCTCTAGGTTAATCTACTGAAAGTAAATTTGAAAATTTGTGCTGAAGGGATTAGCAGGACCTAGGAGGCTATTGGGAGCCATGACCCAATGCCTTCAGACTGTACAAACTGCCCTCAGCTTTCTAGCTCTCTGCCTTATTTCTTACCACCCTCACTCACCCCATCCTGTCCTGTAGCCTCTGCCCTCTCAGGATCAGCAGCCTGTGCTGGGCTGGGCACTAATTCCCCCCTGCTAACTCTCTCCAAAATAAGAGCCCCTCTTTCTGCCCCAACTGCCTCCAGCTATAGCAGCACAGAACTGGGATGGACACAAATGGAAGAAATATTGCTTAAAACACTGTTAAGAGGACAAAATGGGGCTAAGTGCAGTGGATCATACCTGCAATCTCAGCACTTTGGGAGGCCAAAGTAGAAGGATTACTTGGAGCCAGGAGTTCAAGACCAGCCTGGGCAACATAGCAAGACTCTGTCTCTACAAAGAAACTAAAAATTAGCTGAACATGGTGGCACACAGGTGGAGTCCCAGCTACTCAGGAGGCTAAGGCAAGAGGATCACTTGAGTCCAGGAGTTAGAGGCTGCAATGAGCTATGATCACACCACTGCACTCCAGCCTGGGCAACAAAGCAAGACCCTATCTCTCCAAAATAAAAAATAAAAACCTACCATTCAAAAATATAGAATTTTTCCAAAGCTATTAAAACCATCTCAAATTGTTGTAAACTTTATAATAAAAAGTCCTCGTAAATCAGTATATTTATCACTTGGTAAATTTAGTGAATTGGTCATTTGATGAAATTTGCAAAACAACTTATAAATGTTAAAATGTTGTCAATAGGGAAAATGACTTATATAATAGAATAACATATAAGTGTAACCTAAGAAAAATTTATAGAAAACTCAGAAAATTTAGTTATGTTCAAAATCTACGCATTTATTCAACAATATCACTGTATATCTCTTATGAGCCAAGTCCTGTTCTAGGCACTTGGGAAACATCAGTGAACAAAATACAGATTTTTGCCTCCATAGGACAATAAGCATATCAGTGCTATTGCACGTTAAAAGACAAAGAGTGCAACAGGAAAACAGAAACGTATAGCAGGATGAGGAAATCGGAAATGCAGGAGGGGAAATGGCAATTAGATGGATAATTCAGGAAGACTATATTGACTGAACGTATTCAACAAAAATATTGAAATTGTTCATTGACAATATTCAGGGAAAAAAATCACATTCATTAAAAAAATTGAAGAAAAATAATTCCCAAAATAAGTATAAAAGACAAATCAATATATTTGGTAGATTCAACAAACTGGCCCTTTTTGCATTTGTACAATAAAATGACCCATTCTGGAGATTTTTCCTAAATGAACTCAAAGAAGGAGCTGATGACTCTATCTCTAGAACAAAATTGCCTGCAACTTCTAAAGGCATTTCTCTTACTAAGGAAAAAAAAAGGTGAACTGTAGCTACACCAGCACCCAACTGCACCCATGAAATGCCAGTGAGCATTCCAAGTCAGTAACGAGGTGCTCAGGGAGAGCTGGGGTGGTCCTTAGCGTGGACCCCGAAAAAAAAGCAGGTTCGCATGAGCACAGAGAAGGGGAAGCCAGATAAGGAGCTCTTTGAGAAACAGAACTCCAGCTTATGCTTTCTTATGCAAGGCCCAGCACAAAGGAATTGCTCAATATAAGTTTACTGAATAAGTGAATGGTAACAGGGGCATTCTGCGCAGGGGAAGGAAAGGAGGCAATGGGTGTGCTCTGCCTATAGCACAGAGAGAACACTGGCCTGGCTACAGTAGAAGCAGGTGTGTTGAACAGTGGGGAACAGGACTTGGACAGGTAAGCCTGATTCTACCAGCTAGAAACCAGAGATGGAACGAGAGAGAGAGAAGTGGATCTTCTTCATCGAGGGGCTGCAGATCCCTAGAGCAGGGTTTATTAGGAATCTTATCAGAATGTAGATTCTGATGCAACAGGTTTAGGTTAGGGCCTGAGATTTCCATTTCTCAAAAGCTTCCAGGTGATGCTATTGCTGCTGGATCACAGTTGGAGGAGCAAGTCTCTAGAGAGTCCATGATAGGCTTTAAAGCTGTGTGACCCCACTAAAATCATGCACAAAATGTTGTATTCTATACACATGTCCATTTTTCTGTAGCGAGGGACCATAGTTTTCATTAGATTCACATAAGGAGTCAGTTATGGGTTAAATTGCATCCCCTCAAAAAGATGTGTTGAAGTCCTAACCCCCAGTGTCTGTGAATGTGACCTTATTTGAAAGCAGATCCTTAATTGGATCTTTGCAGATACAAAGATCCAAATTAAGTTAAAATGAGGTCATTGAGGTGAGCACTAGTCCAGTATGATTCTTGTCATAATAAACGGGGAAATTTTCGACACAGACACATAGAGAATGGCATGTGACAAAGGTGGCTGAATTTGATACAGCTGCAAGCCAAGGAACACCAATTGTGGTGACTGCCAGCAAATTGCCAGAAGATATGAAGAGGCAAGAATTTTCCCTTACCGGTTTCAGAGGGAGCAAGGCCCTGCAGCACTGTGACCTCAGACTTCTGGCCTCCAGAACTGCGAGACAATAAATTTCTGTTCTTTAAAGCCACAAAATCTGTAGTATGTTGTTACAGGCACCCTATGAAACTGTTAAAACAGAGACTAAAACACGCACACACACACAGAGACACACACACACTTTTAAGAATTATCATAAAAATATAAGGAGTCTTATAAGAACATAAGGGTGTGGTGGCTCATGCCTATAATCCCAGCACTTTGGGAGGCCAAGGCAGGTGGATCACCTGAGGTCAGGAGTTCGAGACCAGCCTGGCCAACATGGTGAAACTCCACCTCTACTAAAAATACAAAAAATTAGCCGGGTGTGGTGGCACACGCCTGTAATCCCAGCTACTCAGGAGGCCGAGGCAGGAGAATCGCTTAAATCCAGGAGGCAGAGGCTGCAGTAAGCCGAGATTGCACCATTGCACTCCAGCCTAAGCGACAGAGTGAGACTCTCTCTCCAAAAAAAAATAATAATAATATAAGAAGTCACTGATGATTTGGAGACCAAGGGTCACAGCTGTCACTGCCAACATGAAACCACTATGCGTCCGCTTGAATTTCTTCCTCTCTTGAACCCGAAAAATGGCTTCTTTCCTAGTCAAAGCTCTTTCTCTGGGATCTTCAGGTTGTCTATCTGAAGCTTCTAGCAAGAGACACATTCTTTCTGGACTTCTGGACCCAAGGAAGGAACCTTTTTCGGAGCTGCTTTCTTCTTGCCATAGAAGGTGGAGAAACTGAAATATGGCTTTTCTTCCTCCCCTAGGTTCCCCTTTGCCATTCTTTCTTTCTTCATCTTGGTCCACACAATCTGATTCCTCTTATTTATTCTTCTGCTGCTGCTGCTGTGAGGAGAAAGGCAGCCTTCTCTCTTTTGATAAGCAGACTTACAACCTTGACCTATTTATTTTTCTTGCTATACTGCTTCCCGTGTCTTACCTGGATGCCGGATTCTCTGTATTGGGAGCCAAGACTCAGGTAATTTGCTGCATTTTTAGGGATTGCCCCTGCTGCCAGGACATTCCCTGTCCTCACTGGTGTCTGAGCTTCTAGGAACTCTGTTCCCTACATCTGTCATCAAGGTGGCTACAGCTGCCATCACACTTCTCATTTTCTGCACAGAGAGAAAAGAAAGCAGAAGGATAACTAGCATTTACCAAGCATCCAGTGCATAGTTTCATATACATTTTCCCTCTGAACTCTCATATACACAATTACATATTCAAAGTGAGAATCAGTAGCATTACATCACTGATCCCATCTTCCAAATTAGTACACAAAGTTACAGAGCTCTCAAGGAGCAGAACCAAGAGCCTAATCCAGTACTATCTGCCTCCAGAACCCACGCTCTCCCTACCACTCTAGGCTACCAGCCTGAGGCTGAGCAAAACAGTTAAATTAGGAAAATAAAAGCAGTCAAGCCCAATTCTGTCATTCCAGAATGTTGTCTTTAAGACAAATATTTTGGTGTCATGCAAACACAAGCACCATCTGTCTGTGTACGTGCTATCTGTCTGATCCACTTACTCTACCTGATGTAAAAACAACCACCATCAGCTATTCCACAGACAAAACAACCAAAGAGGCACTTTCCACTGGTTGTTATGGACACAGTCATGGCTTTAGCCTCTCCACAATAATCCTCAACTCTGAATTTGCAACACCCCAGGGTATTTTCAGTCACTGTAAGGGATTTTGAAAGATTCTCAAAAATTCTCAAAACCAAATTAGTGTCAATGTACTTTAAGTAATAAAGAGGCTCTGCACTCGGCTTTTCAGACGGCAGGGAGAAGGCTGTATTGTGAAGCCCAGCAATGGTGAGAGGCCGTTAAAATAAGTACAAGGAGGAAGGCAAGTCTGTGTCCTGTTTCTTCACTTGGGCAGCCCTTTTCCCTCAAGAAACAGAAGAAAATGTCATTCTTGCTTATAAATAAGGATGAAGATCTTGATGTTCATATAGAATGTTTAGAGGGAAAAAAACAAAAGCCTATGAAGATTTGTGGGTAAAAGGTAAAAGGACATGGAGCTAATTTTGTTTGGAGAAAGGAAAACTGGAAAGCAAGTCGTTATTACTATTATTATTATTATTAGAGACAAAGTCTTACTCTGTCGCCCAGGCTGGAGTGCAGTGGCACGATCTTGGCTCACTGAAACCTCCATCTCCCAGGTTTAAGCAATTCTCCTGTCTCAGTCTCCCAAGTAGTTGGGATTACAGGCGCACACCACGATGCCTGGCTAATTTTTGTATTTTTGGTAGAGACAGGGTTTCGCCATGCTGGCCAGGCTGATCTCAAACTCCTGACCTCAGATGATCCACCTGCCATGGCCTCCCAAAGTGCTGGGATTACAGGCGTGAGCCACCGCACTTGGCCGAATTTGTTATTATATATTTGAATATATATATAATATATTTGAATAATATAATATTCAAATATATTCAAAAGTGACACATGGCAGCACTGAAGCCCGCACTTTTGTTTCTCTTGCCTGTGGCAGACACCACTCACTGATCACAGCACTCTTTAGCACTGAGCCAGAGCTGAGCCTCAGAAGCCTTCTCAACACAACTCATCAGGGAAGCACGTGAAATCTCTTGTCTTCATATATTGATATACACTGCCACATTATGAAGAACAAACAGGATGGCAGAACACGTACCCAACCTATCTCTCTGTCCCTTCCCTCAGCTTGTTTCTAACCTTCTAATTTTCCCTTTTCAGAGTTTCTACACAAGCCTATCCTTTTCAAGGTGTTCTAAATCTGTGTTCATTTTTATCACTGGGCATCCACCCACCCACTCTCCCTCTCATGGGTAGATGACAGCTAAAGACACATTTATAAGAAATTGATTTTAGCCTGGGAGTCTGAAGACCTCACTTTAAATCTACCACATCTCAGCTGTTTGACTTTAGGTGAATTAGATTACCTCTTAGAGTCCATTCTCTCATCTACAAAAAGAGGAGAGTTGCAGCAACTTATTCATATGGTGATTATCAATATCAAGTGAAATAACATAAAAGACCTTGTACATTACATGGAATGCAATGGATATCCAACAAATGTTAGATTAATCTGAGGAAACAGAAAGTCTAGATATTTTAAGACAAATTCTTTACCAGAGAATTGAAGAAGCACCCTCATCTACCATATTACAGCTGTTTAACACTCTCTCTTGGAACAGAGTCCTCTGGGACCTCCCTGTTCTCCGAGATTTATGTAAAATTAACCTGAGCCCCACCTGCAAAGCCACAGCCTTTAGAAGTCCTAAGCACTTCCTATGGTCTCAGTGGATTCTAGGGGCTCATGATCTCAGGATCTCCCCTCCCTTCCAGGCTCTTATGCCCTCACATGTAGAATCTGCTCAGTATCTCTTTGACCCAGATACAAAGCTTAGATCCTTCCTCATCTACCACAGAAGCATGTGTGTGTGGGTGGGGGTGTGTGTGTGTGAGAGAGAGAGACTGTGTATATGTATATGCTCCACAAAAAGTTTCTGGGAACAGTGGAGCCCTTCGGTCTTCCAGGTTATCACTTACCTGGCTGCAGCCCCCAATAATGTGGTTATCCATCCCCAGCCTCTGCTGATATTCTGCCTATCCTAGAGCACTTAAGCAACCTCCTGCCAACTGTTTCTCATGTGCCACCCTTATCTGGTTCACAGTGGACACTCACACCTTTTTTTTTTTTTAGGTTCCAGGATACATGTGCACAACATGCAGGTTTGTTACATAGGTAAACATGTGCCATGGTGGTTTGCTGCACCAATCAACCCATCAGCTAGGTATTAAGCCCCACATGCATTAGCTATTAGTCCTGATGCTCTCCCTCCCCCTCGCCCTCACCACAGGCCCCAGTGTGACACTCACACCTTTTTAACCCTGACTATCCATGGGAGTGAATGCTGATCCCAACATGCAGTTCAGCCAGCCTGAACTTTTTCAATTTCTTTTACATTTCTCAGATGTAGACTGAGAAATTTGAAGCTCAGGCCACTATTTTCCCCAAGTCCCACTCCCACCCACCTCCAATCTGCAAGAAGCTTCCTTGAAATCCAGTCTCTCTTAAAATGAAGGAGTTCTATTTCCCAAAAAAAGAAGAAATGGCTTCATCAATATCGTTGGTTGCACAAACTCTTCCTGAACTTTACCACACACTTATCAAGAAATACAGTCGTTTCCTCTCTTTGAAATTAGGCAAGCCTTTGTGATTGCCTTGACCAAAAAAACCTGATAGAAGTGACGTTGCATGATATCTAAGACTAGATCATAAAAGGCTATATAGCTGCCTACTAGCTGTCGCTCTCCAGGATTCTCAACCTTGGCATCCAGCCACCACGTTGTAAGGAAGCCCAGGCTACATGGAGAGGCCATGTGTAGGTGTTCCAGCTGACAGGCCCAGCTAAGATCCATGTCAACTGCCAGCATCAACAGCCAGACTTGTGAGCAAGCAAGATATGATTCCAGTCCTTTCTTCAAGTTGCCCCAACAGATGCCAAGTGGAGAAGAAAAGAGCAATCCCTGCCAAGCCCAGCTCCAACTACGAATTCATGAGCAAAATAAATGTCCTTGTTTTAAGCCACTCAGTTTTCAAGTGGTTTATTTTGCAACATTAAATAACCAGACAAAGTTTACCCATCAGGTGCTAGAGATTATATAAATGTTGACACCCTACACTTCTATATTATTTGGTTAGCCACTAACCAGTCCTGAAAGTTAGGAGTCAGTTCTCGGGCACCAAAACACATTCCAGCCCCTGAAATCCAAGGGCCAGAACCTCAGTTCATGAACTCATTATCTGAACCATGCTAGCTGGGATTAACCCAACCCTTAAAAACCAGATACGAGTGGCCCCCATGCCCTCTGTTTTATACAAACTACCTTCTCAGAGTCCTTTCTGGCTCCATGCTCCTGTTTTTGCTGAATTAGTTCTATCAGTGGGTAATTTCTATGACTAGCATGTGCTGGTAGAGAATAGAAGTCAAACTCTTTCTCCGGTATTTGCAAAAGACAATTCACACAAGTCTTAGTCTGAGAATCAGACATTACTGGATGTTTGAGCAATCTAAAGTGATTTATACTACAGAACTAGATATTAGATTTCAGACATCCCTATTCCTTTCAGCCACCCATCAGGGCCACCCCATCCCATAATAAGACCTGAATATCTCCAGATTTTTGTCTTTCCCCTCTCACCTTCAACATTTTCCCCTCTTCATTCTCTCCTTCCCAGTTGCCCCTAAGAATTCCATGTCCAACATAGCACTTTTCCTTCTATCGTATAGGTCAGTAGTTCTCAACTTTTACCATGTATCAGAATCACTTGATAAGCTTGTTGAACACAGATCGCTGGGACCCACCTCAGTATTTTTTTTTTTATTTAGGGTCTAGGATGGGACGGACCTGAGAAGTTGTGTTTCTAACAAGTTATTGGATGATGCTGATGCTACTGGTCTGAAGACCACACTTTAAGAACCACTGGTGTAGATTCCACTTCTCTCTAGCCTTTAGTTTCAAACTTGTTCCAGGGCTACCTTTGCTCATCAGCTGATCAGAAAAGTGCATCCACTCAGTTAGTGGCCTAAAGGATGCTTGATAGCATTCAGAAATCATTTCTGCTCTCAAAGTCAGTTATAGTTTTAATTACAATGAGGTGCCCCCTCCGGTTAGTTAGTCTGACTGATCCAAAGCTGGTTCTACCAATCACTAGTTGTGTATCTGTGAACCACAGTATTTAACTTCTTTGAGACTAGTTTCCTCATCTGTAAAACTGCAGCTGATAATGCTTACTCCTTAAGACTGTATGAGCATTAATGGAGCATATAAAGTACTAACCTGTTTCTGGGCATACAAAAAGATACTCCACATTAGTTATTACTTACTCATTCCACAAATCGTAACCAAACCCCTGCAGTATTTCAGGGACCTTGCTAGGCATTGGGATGAGCGATGAAGAAGTTGAGGCCCCTTATTATTAGGAAACCACATAATAGGAGAGAGGAGGGGCAGTAAACAAACACAAGTTGTCAGGTTTATGTCAGAGATGAGTTCTCGAAGCCCTCTCATAATTCAAGACTAATTGCTCTTAGAAATAAATGTAAAATGGAGGCTGCAATCTAGGGGCACATAAATCCACAAACATGGTAGAAAAATGTGCTCTAATGTTGCTCTTTATTTTCTTAGCATTAGCTCTAATATTTTGCAGAAAGCTTGTTATTACATTAATAGTATATCATGGCAGTTGCTAGGTCGCCCTTGCAGTATTTTATCACCTCTAACTTGCATTCCAAAGTTACTGATTTTTCTGGAGTGTTTTTCATCACTTGTGCAAACGTTATCATTTAATAAATACTTAGATGACTTTATTAAATTATAAGAAATGAATGTTAACATAACAGGACAACAACTACCAAATTTCACTCACAGAAGTTCAAGCACCTTTGAAAACAACAGAAGGGTCACAAAAAATGCTGACCCCAACAGAGATCCAGTTTGACAGCTAAAGTGGCGCCGCCATGTGGCAGCAGCAAAAATATTTGCAATGTGCTGGGTCCTCCAGTCTGTGATGGCTATTTTGGTTTTGGTCGTTCCACTTTTCATTTTGGAGGAGCTACACTACTTCACATTTTGTGCTTAAAATGAAAATTTATGTTTTTATGTTGCACTGTTTCAAATCCATCAATCAGATTCCCATGAAATGTCTGTGCCCTGTAATCACAGTGGTCTGATAGAGACACGGTTGGAGACCTTGAGAGAGTTGAGGAAAGACCAACCCTGGCAGGATCTGCTCCCAGCATGGGCAATTCCATCCTCTCTTCCTGCGGCCGCTCCCTTATGGGTGGGCTCATGTTTGCTGCCTCTGTTACTCTCATAAGGCAGGAACCCTTCCTGCCCAAACAAAAGCAATCGTCCCAGGAGGTACATCTTGTCATGGACTGCCGTCTGCAGCCAAGACCTAGCTCCTGATGGCTGAGACAGTCCATCCCACAGAAATTCATGGAAATTAAAGAAAAACATGCATCCTTTCAAACACTTGCAGGAACAGCAAAAAAATATATTTAAAGTGGCTACCCCTTTTCTGGTTAAAATATAGCCAGCATGACTTGCTTTTAAAAGAATGAAATACTTGTGTATGTTTTGGATGAAGGTTTTGGATTATGACCCGGAATATTGTCAATTATTTAGTAACTAAAATTAGAACAAATCAGACAGGACTCCAGAAGTTACATTTTAGAGGAATTGGCAGCTGCCTTTCCATCGACGCTTCATATTTTTCTTTTTACTATTATTATACTTTAAGTTCTAGGGTACATGTGCACAACATGCAGGTTTGATAAACAGGTATACATGTGCCATGTTGGTTTGCTGCGTCCATCAACTCATCATTTACATTAGGTATTTCTCCTAATGCTATCGGTCCTCCAGCTCCCCATCCCCCGACAGGCCCCAGTGTGTGATGTTCCCCACCTTGTGCACCTTGTGTCCAAGTGATCTCATTGTTCAGTTCCCACTTATGAGTGAAAACATGCGGTGTTTACTTTTCTGACCTTGTGATAGTTTGCTGAGAATGATGGTTTCCAGCTTCATCCACGTCCCTACAAAGGATATGAACTCATCCTTTTTTATGGCTTCATAGTATTCCATGGTGTATATGTGCCACATTTTGTTAATCCGGTCTATCATTGATGGACATTTGGGTTGGTTCCAAGTCTTTGCTATTGTGAATCTGCCACAATAAACACGCATGTGCATGTGTCTTTATAGGAGCAAGATTTATAATCCTTTGGTTATACACCCAGTAATGGGATGGCTGGGTCAAATGGTAATTCTAGTTCTAGATCCTTGAGGAATTGCCACACTGTCTTTCACAATGGTTGAACGAATTTACACTCCCATGAACAGTGTACAAGCGTTCCTATTTCTCCACATCCTCTCAAGCATGTTGTTTCCTGACTTTTTAATGATCGCCATTCTAACTGGCATGAGATGGTATCTCTCTGTGGTTTTGATTTGCATTTCTCTGATGACCAGTGATGATGAGCATTGTTTCATGTGTCTGTTGGCTGTGTAGATGTCTTCTTTTGAGAAGTGTCTGTTTATATCCTTTGCTCTCTTTTTGATGGGGTTGTTTGTTTTTTTCTTGTAAATTTGTTTAAGTTCTTTGTAGATTCTGGGACATTAGCCCTTTGTCAGATGGGTAGATTGCAAAAATTTTCTCCCATTCTGTAGGTTGCCTGTATAAAATGATGGTAGTTTCTTTTGCCATGCAGAAGCTCTTGTTTAATTAGATCCCATTTGTCTATTTTGGCTTTTGTTGCCATTGCTTCTGGTGTTTTAGTCATGAAGTCCTTGCCCATGCCTAAGTCCTGAATTGCCTAGGTTTTCTTCTAAGGTTTTCATGGCTTTAGGTCTAGCATTTAAGTCTTTAATCCATCTTGAATTAATTTTTGTATAAGGTGTAAGGAAGGGATCCAGTTTCAGCTTTCTACATATGGCTAAGCCAGTTTTCCCAGCACCATTTATTAAATAGGGAATCCTTTCTCCATTTCTTGTTTTTGTCAGGTTTGTCAAAGATCAGATGGTTGTAGATGTGTAGTGTTATTTCTGAGGCCTCTGTTCTGTTCCATTGGTCTATACATCTGTTTTGGTACCAGTACCATGCTGTTTTGGTTACTGTAGCCTTGTAGTATAGTTTGAAGTCAGGAAGCGTGATGCTTCCAGCTTTGCTCTTTTGGCTGAGGATTGTCTTGACAGTGCGGGCTCTTTTTTGGATCCATGTGAACTTTAAATTAGTTTTTCCAATTCTGTGAAGAAACTCATTGGTAGCTTGATGGGGATGGCATTGAATCTATAAATTACTTTTGGCAGTATGGCCATTTTCACGATATTGAGTCTTCCTCTCCATGAGCATAGAATATTCTTCCATTTGTTTGTGTCTTCTTTTATTTCATTGAGCAGTGGCTTGTAGTTCTCCTTTAAGAGGTCCTTCACATTCCTTGTAAGTTGGATTCCTAGGTATTTTATTCCCTTTGTAGCAATTGTGAATGGGAGTTCACTCATGATTTGGCTTCTGTTTGTCTATTAATGGTGCTTAGGAATGCTTGTGATTTTTGCACATTGATTTTGTATCCTGAGACTTTGCTGAAGTTGCTTATCAGCTTAAGGAGATTCTAGACTGAGAAGATAGGGTTTTCTAAATATATAATCATGTCATCTGCAAAAAGGGACAATTTGACTTCCTCTTTTCCTAACTGAATACCCTTTATTTCTTTCTCTTGCCTGATTGCCCTGGTCAGAACTTCCAACACTATGTTGAATAGGAGTGGTGAGAGAGGGCATCCTTGTGTTATGCTGGTTTTCAAAGGAAATGCTTCCAGTTTATGCCCATTCAGTATGATATTGGCTGTGGGTTTGTCATAAATAGCTCTCATTATTTTGAGATATGTTCCATCAATACCTAGTTTATTGAGAGTTTTTAGCATGAAGGGCTGTTGAATTTTGTCAAAGGCATTTTCTGCATCTATTGAGATAATCGTGTGGTTTTTGCCATTGGTTCTGTTTATGTAATGGATTAGGCTTATTGATTTGCATATGCTGAACCACCTTGCATCCCAGGGATGAAGCCGAGTTGATTGTGGTGGATAAGCTTTTTGATATGCTGCTGGATTTGGTTTGCCAGTATTTTATTGAGAATTTTCACATCAATGTTCATCAGGGATATTGGTCTAAAATTCTCTTTTTTAGTTGTGTCTCTACCAGGCTTTGGTATCAGGATGATGTTGGCCTCATAAAACGAGTTAGGCAGGATTCCCTCTTTTTCTATTGATTGGAATAGTTTCAGAAGGAATGGTACCAGCTCCTCTTTGTACCTCTGGTAGAATTCGACTGTGAATCTGTCTGGTCCTGAACTTTTTTTTGGTTGGTAGGCTATTAATTATTGCCTCAATTTCAGACCCTGTTATTAGTCTATTCAGAGATTCAACTTCTTCCTGGTTTAGTCTTGGGAGTTTGTATGTGTCCAGGAATTTATCTATTTCTTCTAGATTTTCTAGTTTATTTGCGTAGAGGTGTTTATAGTATTCTCTGATGGTAGTGTGTATTTCTGTGGGATCAGTGGTGATATCCCCTTTTTCATTTTTTATTGTGTCTATTTGATTCTTCTCTCTTTTCTTCTTCTCTCTTTTCTTCTTCTTTATTAGTCTTGCTAGTGGTCTATTAATTTTGTTGATCTTTTCAAAAAACCAGCTCCTGGATTCATTGATTTTTTTGAAGGGATTTTTGTGTCTCTATCTCTTTCAGTTCTGCTCTGATCTTGGTTATTTCTTACCTTCTGCTAGCTCTTGAATGTGTTTGCTCATGCTTCTCTAGTTCTTTTAATTGTGATGTTAGGATGTCGATTTTAGATCTTTCCTGCTTTTTCTTGTGGGCATTTAGTGCTATAAATTTCCCTCTACACAGTGTTTTAAATGTGTCCCGGAGATTCTGGTACGTTGTGTCTTTGTTCTCATTGGTTTCAAAGAACATCTTTATTTCTGCCTTCATTTCATTATGTACCCAGTAGTCATTCAGGAGCAGGGTGCTCAGTTTCCATGTAGTTGTGTGGTTTTGAGTGAGTTTCTTAATCCTGAGTTCTAATTTAACTGCACTGTGGTCTGAGAGACAGTTTGTTGTGATTTCTTTTCTTTTACATTTCCTGAGGAGTGCTTTATTTCCAATTATGTGGTCAATTTTTTAGAATAAGTTCAATGTGGTGCTGAGAAGAATGTATATTCTGTTGATTTGGGGTGGAGAGTTCTGTAGATGTCTATTAGGTCTGCTTGTTGCAGAGCTGAGTTCAGGTCCTGGATATCCTTGTTAACCTTCTGTCTCCTTGATCTGTCTAATATTGACAGTGGGATGTTAAAGTCTCCCATTATTATTGTGTGGGAGTCTAAGTCTCTTTGTAGGTCTCTAAGGACTTGCTTTATGAATCTAGGTGCTCCTGTATTGGGTGCATATACATTTAGGATAGTTAGCTCTTCTTGTTGAATTGATCCCTTTACCATTATGTAATGGCCTTGTTTGTCTCTTTTGATCTTTGTTCATTTAAAGTCTGTTTTATCAAAGACTAGCATTGCAACCCCTGCTTTTTTTTTCTTTCTTTCTTTCTTTCCATTTGCTTGGTATATCTTCCTCCATCACTTTATTTTGAACCTATGTATGTCTCTGCATGTGAGATGGATCTCCTGAATACAGTACACTGATGGGTCTTGACTCTTTATCCAATTTGCCAGTCTGTGTCTTTTAATTGGGGCATTTAGCCCATTTACATTTAAGGTTAATATTGTTATGTGTGAATTTGATCCTGTCATTATGACGTTCGCTGGCTATTTTGCCCATTAATTGATAGTTTCTTCACAGCATCGATAGTCTTTACAATTTGGCATGTTTTTGCAATGGCTGATACCAGTTGTTTCTTTCCATGCTTAGTGCTTCCTTCAGGAGCTCTTGTAAGGCAGGACTGGTGGTGACAAAATCTCTTAGCATTTTCTTGTCTGTAAAGGATTTTATTTCTCCTTCACTTATGAAGCTTAGTTTGGCTGGATATGAAATTCCGGATTGAAAATTGTTTTCTTTAAGAATGTTGAATATTGGCCTCCACTCTCTTCTGGCTTGTAGGGTTTCTGCCAAGAGATCTGCTATTAATCTGATGAGTTTCCCTTTGTGGGTAACCTGACCTTTCTCTCTGGCTGCCCTTAACATTTTTTCCTGTATTTCTACCTTTGTGAATCTGACAATTATGTGTCTTGGGGTTGCTCTTCTCGAGGAGTATCTTTGTGGTGTTCTCTGTATTTCCTGAATTTGAATGTTGGCCTGCTTTGCTATATTGGAGAAGTTCTCTCAGATAATATCCTGAAGAGTGTTTTCCAACTTGGCTCCATTCTCCCCATCACTTTCAGGTACACCAATCAAATGTAAATTTGGTGTTTTCACATAGTCCCGTATTTCTTGGAAGCTTTGCTCTTTTACTTTTACTCTTTTTTCTCTAACCTTGTCTTCTTGCTTTATTTCATTAATTTGATCTTCAATCACTGATACTCTTTCTTCCACTTGATCGAACTGGCTACTGAAGCTTGTGCATGCATCACGTAGTTCCCATGCCATGGTTTTCAGCTGTATCAGGTCATTTAAGGTATTCTCTATATTGTTTATTCTAGTTAGCCATTCGTCTAATCTTTTTTCAAGGTTTTTAACTTCCTTGCAATGGGTTTGAACATCCTCCTTTAGCTCAGAGAGGTTTATTATTACTGACCTTCTGAAACCTACTTCTGTCAGCTCATCAAAGTAATTCTCCATCCAGCTTTGTTCCATTGCTGGTGAGGAGCTGCAATCCTTTAGAAGAGAAGAGACACTCTGATTTTTAGAATTTTCAGCTTTTCTGCTCTGATTTCTCCCCATCTTTGTGGTTTTATCTACCTTTGATCTTTGACATTGGTGACCTACAGATGGGGTTTTGGTGTAGATGACCTTTTTGTTGATGTTGATGCTATTCCTTTCTGTTAGTTAGTTTTCCTTCTAACAGTTAGGTCCCTCAGCTGCAGTCTGTTGGAGTTTGCTGGAGTTCCACTCCAGACCTTGTTTGCCTGGGTATTACCAGTAGAGGCTGCAGAGCAGCAAATATTGCAGAACAGCAAATATTTCTGCCTGATCCTTCCTCTGGAAGCTGTGTCCCAGAGAGGCCGCTACCTATATGAGGTGTCTGTCAGCCCCTACTAGGAGGTGTCTCCCACTTAGGCTACACAGGGGTCAGGGACCCACTTGAGGAGGCAGTCTGTCCATTCTCAGAGCTAAAACACTGTGCTGGGAGAACCACTGCTCTCTTCAGAGCTGTCAAATTGGGACATTTAAGTCTGCAGAAGTTGTCTGCTGCCTTTTGTTCAGCTATGCCCTGCCCACTGAGGTGGAGTCTAGAGGCAGTACGACTTGTTGAACTGTGGTGAGCTCTGCCCAGTTCGAGCTTCTCGGTGACTTTGTTTACCTAGTCAAACCTCAGCAATGGCCGATGCCCCTCCTTCAGCCAGGTTGCCACCTCGCAGATCAATCTCAGATTGCTGTGCCAGCAGTGAACAAGGCTCCATGGGTGTGGCACCCACTGAGCCAGGCACAGGAGAGAATCACCTTGTCTGCCAGTTGCTAAGACTTTGAGAAAAGCATAGTATTTGGGTGGGAGTGACCCATTTTTCCAGGTAGTCTGTCACGGCTTCCCTTGGCTAGGAAAGGGACCTGACCCCCTGCACTTCCCAGGTGAGGCAGTGCCCTCAGCTTGCCCTCCGTGGGCTGCACCCACTGTCCAACTGGTCCCCATGAAATGAACCAGGTACCTCAGTTGGAAATGCAGAAATCACCCGTCTTCTGTGTCAATCACGCTGGGAGCTGCAGATCAGAGCTCTTCCTATTCAGCCATCTTGGAACACACACTGCCTACCCCCCCGCCCCCATATTTTTCTTTAGCAGCATTTCAAAGAGAATGCGAATAGTTTCTAATACTATTTAATCCAAACATATTTAAGTTGTAGGAAAAAAGAAAATACTTATAAAGATTCCTGATTGTAGAGATGTACAGTATGGGTCTTACATTGTATTATTCCTGAGATCCTGGACTTCTGGGAATATCTGACATCCAATTAAGGAAATTCAATAAGAGTGTGTGGCTGTGACTTGTTCTCATTGTATCTTCCCCTCCTCATTCCACAGAGAAGGCCAAGTTTTTGTGTTCCCTTCTCTCAGGGGTGTTTGTGTTACAGGGCGGAAAGCTGAAGTTGACTGAAAAGGTCCTCCTTCTAGATTCTGTCTTAAAAACCGAAGCTCTTTCAAGAGAGCTTCAAGGAAGGGACAAGGGGGAAATAAGCTGCTGCCCCTGGGGGTGGAAAGAAAGAGCAGCCAGAGCACTCACTCGAGGTGGGGCTAGGGACAGGATGCTCCCCTCAGCACATTTTCCAAAAGTCACATCTTTTCACGTTGTAAGTGTTTCTTAGAATAATCTGTTAGCATGATAGTCATTGATAAAATGATGAAAAGATACTATACTAGGCACATGGAAAAAGTGATGAAAACATTAATGGTTAGACTCAAAAGAGAAAGCAGACTCAAAGAGAAGCCTTTCATGTTTGTGTGATTGCTCCCACGGGCCTGAGGTCAGAGGCCCCCATTGGTGCTGGGGGTTGCTGACCACCTTAGCCCAGGTGCCTGCCCCTGGTGTTAGAACCTGGCCCTGCCTCCAGGCAGAGCAGAAATAAGTTGGTTAGGATGGAAGTGTCTCTGTGTAGAAGACTCTTCACCAAGTAAGGCACAAGAGCAACTTTGACATCCATATTCAACAAACCACAAGGGTTTGGGCTATGAGCATCTCAGTAGTAACTAGGGCACTGAAGATCAAATCTCCCCTGATATTCTGGCCTTGGCAAGACCCCATCCCCTTTGAACCCTAGCAGAGTGGCAAAAATGCCTACATATTTAACAACTGTCTCCTTATTAGGAGGAGACATACATGACTACCCTGGTTATCCCTCATAAGAGGGATTGGGGCCCTTATTAGAGAGTCTGTCAAAAGTGGTGAGACTAATTAACCCTAGACACAAGGCCAATGGCAAGTGCAGTGTATAACTTTCAGACGTATCAAGTATTGGTAATGAATTATGTATCCCCAGGAGGATCTAAACTATATTATTAAATGATTAATTTGAAAATAACTGATGGTTATTCACTCCTCAAGCATTTGCAAGGGCTCACTATGTGCCAAGTACCACACAATATATTTATCCTGAAAGTATAAAAATATTGCCCTGCCTTCAGGGAGCTCCCAATCTAGTTGAGAAGTCAGGTTAAAATTCAACAGAACCTAGAAAATGCATCATAGAGGCATGCACATATTTCCATGGGAGCCTTTTTAGGAGCAGAATGGCTAAATGAACAGATGGACCAACTTATTTACTTTGGGGGGCTATTAGCGAGTTCCTAGGTTTTGTTTAAACAATAATGGAAGCAGTACAGTATTCCCACTTGTTTTACTTTCAACGTTTACAGAATTTTCTCAGCAAGAGACACAAGAGACTGAGGGAGGAGAATTGCTTGAGCCTGGGAGGCAGAGGTTGCAGTTTGAGCCAACTGCATTCCACTGCACTCCAACCTGGGCAACAAGAGTGAAACTCTTCCTCAAAAAAAAATAAAAATTAAAAAAAAAGAATTTTCTCAGCAAACCAGGTCTTTCTCTGGATTAAGAGTTCATGAGGCCAGGCACAGTGGCTCACACCTATAATCCCAGCACTTTGGGAGGATGAGGCAGGCAGATCACGAGGTCAAGAGATCAAGACAATCCTGGCCAACATGTTGAAGCCCATCTCTACTAAAAATACAAAAATTAGCTGAGTGTGGTGATGTGCACCTGTAGTCCCAGCTACTTGGGGGGCTAAGGCAGGAGAATTGCTTGAACCCAGGAGGTGGAGGTTGCAGTGAGCCAAGATTGTGCCACTGTACTCCAGCCTGGTGACATAGCAAGACTCCATCAAAGAAAGAAAGAAAGGAAAGAAGGAAAGAAGGAAAGGAAAAGAAAGAAAGAAAGAAAGAAAGAAAGAAAGAAAGAAAGAAAGAAAGAAAGAAAGAAAGAAAGAAAGAAAGAAAGAAGGAAGGAAGGAAGGAAGGAAGGAAGGAAGGAAGGAAGGAAGGAAGGAAGGAAGGAAGGAAAAAGAAAGAAAGAAAGAAAGAAAGGAAGAAAGAAAGAAAGAAAGAAAGAAAGAAAGAAAGAAAGAAAGAAAGAAGGAAGGAAGGAAAGAAAGAAAGAAAGAAAGAAAGAAAGAAAGAAAGAAAGAAAGAAAGAAAGAAAGAAAGGAAGGAAGGAAGGAAGGAAGGAAGGAAGGAAGGAAGGAAGGAAGGAAGGAAGGAAGGAAGAGATCATGAGTCTTTGAATGGATTTTAAGGAGTCAGCAAAGTGGGGGAAAAATTTGTCATATTTGAGATCTTTCTTAATAGCTTGAAAAGTGTCTCTGTGGAAAACATAAATTTTTGTCAAATTTTGTTTTTAAGGAATTCTTTCCTACTGCACAAGTGCAGAGTGCCATGGGATGTTACTATACATTGCCAGGTAGCAAAGTCATCACTATGAAAATGTTTTCCTCTGACATTTTTTTTAGATGTAAGCTGCCATTATGATTATAGGCATGAATCTTTTAGTACATGGGCTAGCTTAAGTAGGAAAACATTGAAGAAAATCAAGTAGAAGAAAGTTTGTTTCTTTTGGTTTCATCCCAAATGTTATGAACATCAGAAACATGGTCCTCTTGTGCAGCAAGTCCATTGCCAAATGCCTGGTTAAGAATAGATAATTTTCATGAGAAGATGACTGAACTGAGAAAAAGCAAGAGTTTATCAAAACCACAGAAAATTGCACCAACTCAATAGCCTAAACCTAGAGCATCCTGAAACAATGCTCATCCTATAGTCAAACAAAAGAAGCCTTGGGACTGGGCAGACCTTGGAGTCATTTGCCCTAAAGCAGTCAAGCGTGTTTTTACTCTGGGAGAAATGATGCCGAATCAGTGCCTCTGTCAAGAAGTATTACCTGGGCCCTGCGCGGTGGCTCACGCCTATAATCCCAGCACTTCGGGAGGCCGAGGCAGGTTGATCACAAGGTCAAGAGAATGAGACAATTCTGACCAACATGGTGAAACCCTGTCTCTATTAAAAATACAAAAAGTAGCTGGGAGTGGTGGCGCGCATCTGTAGTCCCAGCTACTCAGGACGCTGAGGCAGGAGAATCACTTGAACCTGGGAGGCGGAGGTTGCAGTGAGCCAAGATCACACCACTGCACTCCAGCCTGGCGACAGAGTGAGACTCCATAAAATAAAAAATAAAATAAAATAAAATAATTTTTTAAAAAAAGTGTTACCTTATCCAGAATTGCCAGCTTTTTCTCTTTTTAAAGAAGTTCTCATGAATACTTAAGCCAAATAAGTTCCCTTCAGCATGCAACTGAATGAACGTATTGGCAGTTTTCAGTGTAGCCAGTTCTTCATTTTTCCTGTCACATACATACTGATGCACATTTGGTGAGCCCTCTTTGGAAGTATCATATACTTAATGGGACGCCTTTGGAATCATAAAAATATCTCTGCCAAGGAAAACCTTGAACAAAAAATGTTGGTGCCATGGGTACAGATGGAGCACATTGCTGTTCCACAAAGCGTCCTGCTTTATCATGTTTGTTAGAAAGAAACTCCACACTTCACACAGACATTGTTTTGTACATTCATGTGATAGGGGCAATAATTCTAAAATAAGTCATGTCCACTTCAACTTAGAGTCAGGGCCTTGAATTATAGTTTATCAACAGGATTTGTCAAGAAATAGTGCTGAAGTTCACTGGTTTTCTAAACTGCAAGTTTTGAAGCAATTTGTTGACTTCAGGCAGAATCCCGTACCTCTCTCAAGTGATTCGCAAAGCCCGTACTCAGAATAATTTGACAGAAAAGAGTTCATTCATGACAGGTTACTTGTTCACATTTTGGGGGATCTGAATGAGCCATTCTCTTCACTCAGGATCCGGATCCCATTTTTGATGCTGCTACCAAGAAAAGTCTTCTGACCAAGTTACCACTGTGGAAATGGTGTTTGGAAAAAGCTATGTGCTCCTTGCATTGTTGGAGAAAGGCTATCTGAAGGCCAAAGCCAAGAGTAAAAAGGCTTTGCTGGCTGTTTTGTAGGACAAGTAGGCAAAGAAACCCTTGAAAATTACTTTTGTTGGATGATCTTAAGATCTTTAAATGTATGGTACTAATGATTTTTTCCTTTGTAACAAACATAACTTTTATGATCCAGACATCAGCAAAGTTGACCTCATTGAACTGAAAACAAAGAAAATAATATTATATGAATTATATGAATTCAACTAAAAGTGTTTTCGAGAATTGTAGTGTTCCTCAACATAAGCCCATCCTCATCTGTCAGAGTAACCTGTAAAAACTCTTACTAGCAAATACCATTGAAAGTTAGAATTTGCCACCCTTATTACCACCAAAAATTAATTGAATGTGAAGGAAAGATATTTGTACTATGTGTCAAAAAACACTCTATAATGTCAACCTCTTGTTCTAAATAAACAATAGCAATCTTCTTATAATCTACTAAATTATATTTTACTTTTATTTGCACATTTTGATTTAGTGAGGTTTTTCAGAATGTGGCTTAACTTTTGCATGCAAAAATCAAATTAAGAGGATCATGAGTATTTTTAAGTATTGTTTTAACCTTCCAACTCTGGGAAAGATATGTTTGCGATGCAGCAAAATATACTGTATGCAGAAAATGTGTGTAATGTGGTTATATGTATTTTTCTTGATAAGGCATCCATAGCTTTTTATCAGATTCTTAAAGACTACCCACTAATTCATACACAACTCTAAAAAGGATTAAAAACCACTAACCTAGTTAAATCTGTGTTTTCTGATAAGCTCTTAACCAGCAAAAGGAACAGCCCAAATTCACATTTTGTGGTTTGTCATAATAAAGCAGACTTCTTTTTTTTTTAATCAACAACCTATAGACCTATGTTAAAATGAAGTTTTCATTCTTTTCCCTCATAGTCCCCAGAGTCTATGTCTCTATTTTTGAGGTACAAGGCATTACTAACAGTTCTAACTCTAAAATCCATCGAATACATATTTGGGGATCTTATCATAGCAAAATGCAGTTAAAATAATTGGCCCTGAAAACAAATATTAGAGATTCATAATATATTGCCTTTTAGTTCTACAGAAGACATATAGCTGAATAAGGAAAAATAAATACTTGAAGAAAATAAAGACAGATGAAGACAAGCATAGAGAAGACATCACTCAGAACAACTTTCCAGGGGACCGAGCACATGTACATTTCCGTTAGGAGCATGCCAAGTGTCTCTTCGTGTGTGTGTGTGTGTGTGTGTGTGTGTGTGTGTGTGTATGCACACATTTGTATAAGCATGTGAAATAAGCAAACAGCAGTGATTTCTTCCAGTCAAATGCATATCTTTTAAAGTGGAGAGTCAACCCTGGTGATGCTAATGGAGTGGAACATAAATATTGGCAAGCAAGTTGTCAAATAGAGGCTTTTAAAGTTTGGAATTTTTCAAGGAAAATGTTAACTGCAGTTAAAGGGCCAAAGTGGTCTTAACCTCATCTCGGAATCTAGAATTTTCACTGGAAGTTCTAAATACCCAGGACTCGTATGCTAAATTTAGACTTCCTAGCACTGTGACTGGCATTTTGGAACATTTGGTCTATAACGATAAACCACCACACTTGCTGAATACAGGTTAGAGGGGGACTCTCAGACATAACCAATTAATATATCAGCCTCCCTAGCAGCCTGCGGAGCAGAGGCAAGGGTGCAGGCCAGTAATGAATTGCTTTGCCACATTTCAAATAGCAAATGCACTCACCTCTACCCAGAACTCCCACCCTCAACCCCACCTCACACACCCAGCAAATCCTTCTTGCTTCTCAAAATTATACCCATTCCAAGAACCAGCTCAATTTCTACCTTCCCGAGACTTTCTTCCCCAACCCCCAAAACCACATCAATATCTACCTTCTCTAAATTCCTCTATATCCTTTATTCTCATTCCTGCTCTCTTGCTGACCCATGTTGCTATCTTCCCTATAATAATAGCTAACACTCACTTGAATTTTTACTATGTGCCAGGCACTATACTAAATGCTTTACAGGAATGACCTCATTTAGTCCTCACAGCAACCCTGTGATGTAGTTTTTATTATCATTCACAGAAGAGAAATGTTCATATGAGGAAACTGAGGTTTAGAGAGCTAAAGTAACTGTCCCAGTTTCCACATCTAATAAATAATGGGCCAGGCAATCCACCAGGTTGTCTGGCTCAAATCCTGCCCTCTTAATAGCAAAACGTACAGCCACTCATATCTGATATGCATATATTGTCTACCCAGCTGGATTCTAAGTTATTCAGGGCACCTGTATAACATTTCCTTCATGTGACCCCAGAGGTGGCATTGTGCTGTCCCCATAATGCCAGTACTTATTGAGGGAGTAAATGAATTAATAAGTGAATAAAAGTCAATGCACCATCTGCAAAACCCAAGATAAATTAATTGATTTGGACCTCCAAATAGCATGTGGAATCAGGATAAAATGTTCCTGTTGCTACATTTGGCAATGGAAGGCAGATAAATTACTGACTTGCTGCTCTCATGTTCAGCCCACATTTAAAAGTGGGAAATAGGTCTCCGTTAACAATCATGACATTGCTCAGCTTTGTCTCTGGCAGCCCCCCAACCCTTAGGTCTATCCTGATCTTCAGAATCTACAAGGTTCACTGGGGGAGAGGGGAACAGCACAAGAGTTTCCCAGTTCCAAGGCTAATTCTACCCCAATACTGCTCATATGCACCCACACACAAAAAGATGATTCCAGTTAGTTCTCTTCAATAAATGCTTATTGAGTATCTAGTCTAAATACTTGGCTGCACATTTCAAATCATCTGTGAGATTTGAAAAATTGCTAAGGTCTGGGCCTCACACCAAGCCAACTGACCCAGAACCCAGACTTTGAGATCCATTAACAGCCACCAATCTGAACCTTACGTGCAGTTGGAGTTAAGAATTACAAAAATGGATGCCAAGCGCTATGTACCAGTACCCATGCCACAGAGGTGTGAGTGTAAAAAGGGAAGTTTGCAGCATAGTAGGAAAGTCACCACACAATTTGATAAATACAACATGAAAAGTTAATTATAAGGAGTCCACTATGAAATGCTCAGACAATGGTAAACATAAAGCACTATGGGAGCTCAGAAAAGAGGTGCCTACCCTCACTGAAAATCACTGGGAAGCAGGTGTGGAGGATACAGATGAATCAGAGAATTGTTTTTTAAATAATGAGGTACTATGTCAGGCTGTGGAGGAAAATTGAAACCTTTTGCCTTCCTAGGACAAAAGGTTAGTCCTCTGTAACCTCTGATGACCTCCCTCTGCACACTCCCAAATGCCCCCAGCTCCTGATGGCCCCAAAATCACCCAAACTCATAAACAGAATTGAAATATAAATTCTCAAATATTGGTCCTCAGGCTTTAAGATCAGTATAACAAATTTTTGAGACTTTTAATCAGCAGTCAATGGAGATTGAGAGATTTTGCCCTAAATCTGTCAATCTGTAAAATTAGTATAACAATCTCTACCTTGCCAGTGATTATGAAGAGTCATGTACTTATTCAATAGACATTTATTGTGCACCTACTGTATTCCAGGCACAGTGTTAGATACAGAGAAAGAATGATGAATGATCACAGACCCAGACTGTGTTCTGTAGACCTCATAATCTAGTATGGGAGACAGACACTGAGGAAATAATCACACAATTAGTATGTAATTACCTACAGATATGAATCCTGTGAAACATGTACCCCTAAATGCCATGAAAGCATGTACTAGGGAAACCTGGCCTAGTCTAGGGGTCAGGAAAGGCATCCCTAAAAAAGTAACACTTAAAGATCTGAGACATGTCTACTGTCTAAGAGAAAACTAGATAAAGAGAGAAGCAAGAGAAACCAGTTGCAAAGGCAGTGGGGTGGAGGAAGCCTGGGAAAACGCCCTGTTGCCGAAATGAGCCCAGAGCAGATAGTTAACAAAAAGCAGGCCAGTGTGGCTGGAGCAGAGTCAAAAGGCAGCGTGTGCAACACAAAGTGAAAAGGGCGTTGGGACTCTGCCAGCCACATCCTTGTCCCTGGGAGGCATTCAGACCGTGACATAATCACATGTGCATTTCAGAATCTTCTCCAGCTTCTGTGTGGAGAATAAATTAGAGGGGCAAGAGTGGATACGGATGGACCAGTTAGGATATTCTAAAGTAGCCAGACAGATGTGAGCAAGTTTGGTTTTGAATATATGAAATTTGATGTGCCAGGTAGAAAAAACAATCGAATTTGAGACAGCATATGGCACATAAATGGTTACCACTTAATTAAAATTGTATAGACATTCAGACATACAGAAACACGGCTACTATTTGGGAAGGGAAGATTGAATAGAACTCTTATGATACTTTAACCTAGATCGACAGTGCAAATTCCACCTTCCTCAGACCACCATTTTGAGAAAGGCCATCTGTCAGTGCAAGAAGGCTGAGCCAATAGCCCTGGACACCCATCCAGAGTGCCCTTGGTGAGCAGAAGGTTGAACTCTGAGAAGGAGCCAAGGAACCAAGCCACATTTCTAACCAAAGGACAGCTGAAAAGATACTGCCCTTGAGCCCAATAGGAAGGAATTTCCCTCCATGTGGCTAGACTTATATTTTAAGCCTCCTTAAGGAATAATAAATTCCAGTCCCAGAAAGCCTTGACTGCTCCTGGCTGAAGAAGATAGGGAAGTCAAAGGCTGCTATCCCTAGTGAAGAGGGGTTTTGGTTGGAGA
The DNA here is from genome assembly GCF_043159975.1 of Macaca nemestrina. Taxonomy (NCBI): domain Eukaryota; kingdom Metazoa; phylum Chordata; class Mammalia; order Primates; family Cercopithecidae; genus Macaca; species Macaca nemestrina. The sequence goes on along the minus strand of NC_092126.1, from coordinate 39,757,315 downwards.
GTTAATTTATGAGGGTTCCTAAAATCATAATCTAGGAAAGCCGCATGTGACCATAGAGCCATGTCCCAGAAGAGGTAACCAGGAACCCATTTCCATTACAAACCGACCTGTCTTTTCATAATGAACTTTACCTTCTTGGGAAGGTGATTCCGTAAGATTGTGGATTGAGGCACCCACACCCCACAGGGGGTTCATTGCACAGGAGCTGTCAGCAGTGGAAGATAGAGGGCCCAAAGGCTCCTGATACAGTCACCATGGCAACCAACCCAGATCTGGTCCATTTTATTCACAGACAAAAAAAAAAAAAAAAACCCAGTTCAGTGAACACCGTAGGGAAGTAGGAGCGGCTTAGATTAACCAGGCTATCTTCGGGCCCCAAGCAATCTGCAGGATAAGACCTTGCATTAGGCAAAGGTCTTCACTGTGACAAAGCAGAGGATTTGTTAAGCTCTTTGGATCTCACTGGGCCCATTTAACTTCTAGTATGGGATAAAAAATTACTCTCCTCCAGGTAGGAGGCCTGAAGTTTCACATGAACTCAGTTTGAAGTGGTAATGGTCACACCATGATAAACAATCATCCTGAGCCATTTTCTTCCTCATCACCTGAGAGGTCAGAAGACTGTGAAATCAGCACCTTCTGATCTCCGACTTATCAAGTTAGAAAATAGATCACATTTTATAAGTGGAAACATGTCTTGGATTTGACTTGAGTGTTAACATGTATTTCACATGTATAGTTTCCCTTTTCCCCCCAGGTAATGGAACAAACAATGTCTCTGAGAATTGAACTAAAAGCAGTAAGCATCTTTTCAAGTAAATGTGCAACTCATTCATTCATTCATGCATTCATTCCGTTTATTGAAAAGTTACTCTGTGCCATGGAGCTACAGAGATGACTAAAGCAAGAATTCCGCTCATAGCTCAATGAAGGTGGAAAACTTGATTAAGTAAATAAAGAGTTAAATGTGTTATAACTGTATGTTATGTTAAAGTAAACCACAGTTGTCTCAAGCAAAACAGAAGCAAAATCTTGTTTATCTAATAGACCAGGACAGGTGGCCCTCCACTATACTAACAAGAGTCTGCCATCTTCTACATATAGCCACCATGTCACTGTGGTTGCTATTTCATAGGAGATTTCATAGGCCAGGCCTGGAAGTGGTGTGTATCACTTCTACTCACATCCACTGGAAAGAATTTAGCCACATGGCCATAACTTCCCACAAGGAATCTGGGAAATATAGTGCCCCTGGCCACCCACATGCTCTGCCACAGTCCTGCTGCCAAAGAAGAGGGAGAGAACAGAATTTGGAGAAAAACTGCCATCTCTAACAATAACAAAGATATGTACAAAGCTTTATAGAAGCAGAGAAGAGACAGTAACTAGGAAATATCTATCATACTCAAAAATATTTCAAATACCTATGAAATATTTAATTTCACTTGTAATTCAATAAATGCTAATTATAGCAACAATGACGTATCATTTTTTCCTTATCGAATTGCCAAAAATAAAGAAAGAACAAAAATAGCAGTTAATTTTTGCAAGGTTCAAAAGAAAGGGGTACTCACAATTGCAAAATGCACCAATTAGTACATTTTTTCTGGAGGACAGTTTGACAGTATGTATGTAGCAGATTTTTTTTAAGTCACAAGAATAAGGGAAATAAGGTGTATAATAATGTAACCTTCTTCATTTATCTATATTTTAACCTAGCTTCTAGCCCTCACTTACATTCAGTAAAGAGAAAATTACACCTGCCAATTCAAGGTACCAGTGACAACCAATTTAAAACTCAACTCTTTTAGGCAGAAATTCATCAAATTTAGGGTTCCCTTCTGCAGGTAGACTCTAAAAACTAGAAACAGATTCTTCCCTGAAGCCTCCAGAAGTTGCACAGTCTTGCCAATATCTTGATTTTAGACTTCTGGCCTCCAGAACTTTAAGAGAATAAATTTATGTTGTTTTAAGCCACTAAGTTTGTGATAATTTGTTACAACAGCATTAGGAAACTCATACATGCCTGGAAGTGGGGTGCTGCTGTAACAAACGCATTGAAATGTAGAAGAGGCTTTGGAATTGAGCAATGGGCATAAGATGAAAGAATTTTGAGGACCATGATAGAAAACAGCTAGATTTCCTTGAAGAAACTGTAGGTAGACATTTGGGTACTAAGGACTCTGCCAGCAAGTGTTCAGAAGGAAATGAGGAACGTGGTAGAGAAAACCTGTATCATCTTAGAGAATACCTAAATCATCATAAATGGAATGTTGGTAGAAATATGAATGTTAAAGGTGCTGCTGGAGGGCTCAGAAGGAAATGAAGAACATCTTATTGGAAATTGGAAAGAAGGAGATTCTCATTACACAGTGACAAAGCTTAGCTGAATTGTACCCTATCGTTATGTGAGCAGCAGAACTTGTTAAGTAATGAATTTGGATATTTAGTTGAGGGGATTTCCAAAAATGTATTGAAAGTATGACCTAGTTTCTTCTTGTTTCCTATAGTGAAGTACGAGAGAAAAGAGAAAAATTGAGGGAATAACTGTTTAGAAAAAGAAACTAGGACTTGATTATTGGGGAAATTCTTAGCCTGTCCAGGTTGCAAGACAATTAGGAGATTCACTATCAGGAAAGTGTGCTCTGGAGGAAAAGCCAATGGTGTGGCTAGACAATCCTTTTCTCACACTCCTGAACAAACAAAAAGTAACTATATGGAGGAATCCTTGATGAAATTAGGAATATGAATCATGGACCCCCTCAGCCATTTCATTAGAAGCCAGAAATAGAGTTTGGATTAACCAGGAATGATCTGTGGAAAAGCACTTGGTCTACTGGAAAGAATTGCCATAACATGACAATTCACACAAGAGAACCACAAGGTTTTGGCCGGGCGCGGTGGCTCAAGCCTGTAATCCCAGCACTTTGGGAGGCCGAGACGGGCGGATCACGAGGTCAGGAGATCGAGACCATCCTGGCTAACACGGTGAAACCCCGTCTCTACTACAAAATACAAAAAAACTAGCCGGGCGAGGTGGCGGGCGCCTGTAGTCCCAGCTACTCGGGAGGCTGAGGCAGGAGAATGGCATAAACCTGGGAGACAGAGTTTGCAGTGAGCTGAGATCCGGCCACTGTACTCCAGCCTGGGTGACAGAGCAAGACTCCGTCTCAAAAAAAAAAAAAAAAAAGGGAACCACAAGGTTTTTGAGAATGTTGTAGCAGCAAAAACACTCAGTTTGGACTGAAAGGACTGAGAGAGGATGAAATAAATGAAAGTTTTTACATGCCCAAAATTCTACAGGTAGGAAACAGGCCAATAAAACTGTTCAATTACAAACATATGCTACCCTCAGAAAAAGGAAGAATAACTCAGAGGGCAGAGCCGAGGGCCTGCAGTGCAGAACATGAAATCAAAGAGGATTATTCCCAGGTTTTAAAATGGACTAGAGTTTTTCTGGTTGGATTTCAAAATTTCTTGGGACCAGTGACTCATTCCATCTTTTCATTTTTTTTTTTTTTCCTTTTTGATTGAGAATGTCTGCAACTGGTATCCTAGGACTGTTCCACCATTGTATTTAGGGAGCAGATAACTTGTTTTCTAGTTGCATAAGCCCACAGGTAGAGAAAAATTTTGATCCAGAGTGGATCATACTTAGTGTCTCACCCATACCTGATTTAAATGGTTTAGATGATGAGATTTGAGGCTCTTTAGCTAACAATATTTAGGTAAGATTTTGAGCTTTGAGTAGATGCTGTAATGGGTTGAAACTTTGGGGGATGCTGGGATGAGATGAATGTCTTTTGAGTGTAGAATGGACATTAATTTTGGGTGACCAGAGGGTGGGCTGTGGTAGGTTAAATAATAGCCCCCCTCAAAGGTGTCCATGTTCTAATCCCCAGACCGCATGAATATATTACCTTATATGACAAAAGGAATTTTGCATATAGGATTATATTAAAGATCTTGTGGTGAAAGAGGGTTATTCTGCAGTATATAGGTGGGCCTAATGTAATTATATAAGTCTTTATTGAAGGGAAGCAGGAAGCTCAAAGTTAAAGAAAACTTAAGGATAGAACCAGAATCTGGAGTGAGGTCCTATGAGCCAAAGAATGCATGTGACCCCTAGAAACTGGAAAAGACAAAGAAACTGATTTTCTCCTGAAGCTTTCAAAAAGAACACTACCATATCAATACTTTATTTTAGACTTCTGACCACTATAACTATAAGAGAATACATTTGTGTCACCACTAAGCTAGTGGTTTTAAGCCACAAAGTTATGGCAAAATTTGTTACAACAACAATAAAAAACTAATACATCCTCCATCCTCTTTCTCTTCTCTTCTTCCACAATGCCCTGAGTTCCTACAGCCTTGATGTGGGAGCGGAGAGTGAAGGAGTGGTACTTTTTTCTGAACATGGATCTTGGTCTTCACTGCACCCCGTGAGGAATGTAGATCCTTTGACCAGACCTGAGTATTGGTCTCAGTCCTGCCATGCACACTTCTTGTCCTCAGCATGCTTTTATCCACAGGACCACACATGCTGAACATTCCTGTCCCAGAACTATGCCCCATTCTCTATGGGAATGGAATAGAATGAAGGTGGAAAATTTTGCTATCTAAAAAATAGTTTAAATATGTGCAGGTATCAAATTATAAGAATAATCATCACAATGTTGTTTGTAATTATCAAGAAAGAAATAGTTGGGAAATAATGAAATGTCACCTTAAATGGGTGAAGGAGGAAGAAGAATAGGAGACAGTGGAAAAGGACAGGCCTGTGGCTTTAGGGAATAAAAGCCTCCAAGAAAGGGTGTGTGTCTTTGGCAGCTTCGTCAGGGCATGGTTATGGCTCAGTCCTGTGGTGCCTTCATTTCTTGTACTTCTCTGCTCTCTGTAACCTGCCCAAGGATGGCCACAGCTTGTCCAGTGTAATAGAGTTGGCCACCAAGATGGTGGGGTTCCTGCCCCAGGGCAGGGCAGAGAAGGTCTACAAGATCTGAAAACCCCACAGTGTGAGTGCTCAGGTCTCCTGAATCATGGTGACCAGAGCTGATGAGCACACAGAGAAGTTAATGGGAGTGGCAGCACAGCTAAGAGGATCAGACATGACCTGGGGACCAGAACATTGGTGCTCCTTTCACACTTTACCACACCTTTGTGTGATAATTTGAAGGGCATAATCTTAAGTGATGCCTCTGTTTCTTCATCAGAAAAATTAGAAAAATACATTCTTTTTCCTATCTCCCACAGGGTCTTGCATGAAGAATCATTAGTGTGTAATTAAGAAAACATTTTCAACAGTAAATGTGTGTTAATACTTAGGTTTTGTTAAGTGCCTATGTGGCAAGGCAGAGAAAGTGGCAGTGAGGGGAGCATTTAGCCTTATTTTATTTAAAAAGCATTTTCTTAGCACTTTCAAGGCAGAGAAGAGACAAGCTTTGCATGCGCAAAGCACCTTGGGATCAACAGAGTGTAACATGTGATTCAGGCTGTTCTGAGCCTTTAAACAGTTACTGAGCCCATTCACTTGCTGATTGCTTTGCATAGATTATCCCATTTGATCCTTGCAACAATTACCTTTTTGTTAAACGTGCTGTGATAATCCACTGGTCACAGTTGAGAAGACAGAGTTTAAGCAACATGTCTCTAGTCACACTACTAGTAAGCGTTAGAGGCAGAATCTGAATACAGGTCATTCTCAATTCAACCCAGGCCCTTTCCTTTTCCCACAGAGCCCTACCCTAGCACATTGAGCTTATACAATACACTGATCTGCTGTAGGAATTTGGAACCAGGAGGAAGCAGTGTATCATAATATGGTCAGGGAGATACCCATAGACAAAGCCTGAGCCAGACCTGTCAGATCTGAATTTGCAGAGGTGGGAACAGACACTTGGACCACAAAGGAGAATTGCATATGCAAGGCAGGAAGGCAGGAAAGATGAGTTTATAGGTTATACTATGTTAAGACAACTGGCCAGACCACAGCAGTGGCTGCGGTGGCTCAAAAGCGTTCAATAGATCTGATGAAGAAAGCTGGCATCTTAGGTATTCCTAACTCTTTCAGAAGTTGGCTACAAATTTTCCATTCTTCCCTTTTATTTAATCACACATATTAAATTAAACAGCTAAATACAGCACATACTAATGGTGTAAATGATCACTGATGAAGATGTTTAAGAAATCAATTCCAATGTCTTTCAGGGCATTTCTGGGTCATCTTTGCCATTAACTACAGCTGAGTGTGACCCTTGGCACTTTGATGAGAAGGATTAGAGAAGGATTGGAGGGCAGGATAGGATTGAGTCAGAGATCCAGGTGTGCCCAACAGAGATTGAGTAGCAAGCAGAACCCAGATATCAGAACCAAGTCAGAATCAAGGTAGCCAGACAGAAGTAATATCAAGCACAGGCCAACAGGATCATAAAGAGAATTTGTGGCCCAACCTGAGGATGCTCACATACTTCCTACTGGGGGTGGACCAAACCCAGGGTATGAGTAGCATGGGGTAGTCAGGTAAAACCAGGTAAGTGGCTGCACCTAAGGATTAAGTAGTGTGGTCATGTCTGCAGAGGATGTATTGTCACAAACCCTTTCTGATGCACCCTATATTTTACCATGGAATCAACTTTCATCAAGGCCTGGATAACATTCCTGAGGATTCAGAACCGTGTGCATCAAAAGCCCCTCTGAGCCAGGCCCCACTGTTGCTGAGGACTTCTCTGCATCCCAGTCTTCTTCCTTAACTGTAAGAAGGAACCATCAGAAGGATGGAGAAGTACCTCCTCTTTAGTTTCCTCTCGCTCTTCTCCTTTTTCTTTCATTTGGCAGAAGAAGAGAAAGAGGAAACATTATCTGCCACTAATGTGGGAAAATTCCACAACTCATACTATTCTTCAATGAAAGTAGTTATCTTCTCAACTCCTAGAGACTTCTTTCCACTAGTGAGGTATTTCCAGCAGTGGCTGCTGGCTACGTATTATTTGAAACTTACATCCTTTGCCAACCAAGCAACCTGCACATTTTAAGTTGTTTCTAACATAAAGTGTTCCAGAAAGTCTTTTATAAAGCATCTATATCTCTCACTATGGAATACTTTATCCCAATATTTAAACACGGATTTTGCAGTATAAATGTAAATATGTCTTCTCAAGGACACATATGTCACAAACACCTTAAAGTATGCAAACTTCTTGACTGTCAAAGACTGTGTGCAAAAAAGAGCAAGGGGATGTCCCAAGTAGTAGGAGGCAGAGCTCTGGAAGCATGCATCAGCTGGATCCCACCTCCCCCTGAAGATGGATGGAGAGGTGTTCAAGATGCTTGGGCATGGCTTGAGAAGGGAACCCTGGGATGGAGTGAATGGTGTGAATGAGGCAGTAGCTGTTCTCAAACCCAACATGATAAAGCCACCACTTACTAGGTATCCAGGATTGGGATAAAAGTCAAGCATGGCACCACAAATGGTGGCTGCAGCATATGAATGTCACCCAAGCCAGATGTCCTCTGCAGCAGAACTCACCATCCAGGAGGGGAGCAAAGGGAGCTGCAGGCTCAGATGGGGTCAGCTCTCGGAGAAGGCTGGGAGGGGGCTTTCAGAGGCTATAAAAGAGAGTAGGATATTTTCCTTGAATGGAAATACCCACAACTCTCCAGGAAAGCCCAGATAGCCAGAGTAAGGGCAATAGTTTGGGTAAGGGTAAGAAAGGATACAAACTTAGGCAAAGACCCCATAAGAGAGACAAACCTGGGTTTAAGACCCAGCTCCACTGCCTAGTTAACATCGAACAGGTTGCTTAGCCTCCCTGTTAACATTGAACAGGTCCCTTAGCCTCTCTAAGCCAGTTCCCACATCTGTAAAACACTGTAAAAAAAATAATGGAGATGCTCCTTACAAAGCACTTAGTGCAGTACCTGGCATATAAGTGCTCAATAATGCTTGCTAATTTTGTCCTAATTGCCGTTATCATCACGTATTTGTTGTTATTATTAGAGAGCACAATCACGTCTCATTCTTATTTGATCCCCAGTGCTAAGCACAGAGCCTGGCATATAGAATTCTTTCAGTAAATGTGTGAAATGATTGAGGGCAGAGCCAGCTTCATGGGCACATAACCTGTGGAGTTGCACAGTGCCCTGTTCTTAGGAGGCCTATGCTTGGTTTAATGCTCTTCTGTAGCTGTCTTGAAATTCTTAATAATTTTTGCACAGGGCCCCACAAATTATGTAGCTGGTCCTGGGTGAGGATAAGGATATAAGGAAGATGTAAGGAGGAAACTAAAGCATGAATAATTTGAGGAGATGAGCAATCTACAGAGAGGCTATTAAGAATTATGGTGAACCAAGTATTTCCTCTCCAGAATAGAGAGGTCCTCAGTGGAACCAGCATTTGTTCACATCCTGAGTTTTTAATAGTCCACACATTTGGCAATATGTTGGAGGGACATGATCATTTACCCAAAAATACGTGGGACCTGATTTGTTCTTATATAATATTTCCAAAGTTTACCTGTCTTAACGCTAAGAGAACAAAATAATAGAGAAGAAAAATCAACACAGTCCCAGCATTTTCTGGAAGGTGACGCTTAGTTTTACTTTCTATTATTTAGACTGAGAAGTGGCAAGCATAATACATACAATCTCACAATATGAATCAATGCTTTAGAATTATTTTTCCTGTCAAAACACGTGACCCCAAACCTTTGCAGTTCACACATTACCAAGCAGAGTTCTATGGCATTGCTGAGACCAAGCTGTTCCAGCCCACATGGCCCATTTCTTGCTGGATATCATTCAGTTCTGTTCCTTCTCTCTATTGTCCAGGTCACTGCCTTAGGCCTGTTCACAGGACAATTGCAGGAGTCTCAATTCTGGTTTTCTTACTTCCAGTCTCAGACCCTCACACCATCACACACCAGTCACTTCTGGCTTCACAGTTCTGCACGTCACATGATCTTATAAGGTACCATTAGAGTGAACCACACTTCACTTCTTACAATGACATAGATGGCTTTTTAAAATATGGGACACTTAAGCCCCTTTAGAACAATCCCTTTGTTTGAACATGTCTGGCGTTAGACTCCTGGATGAGCCATCATTCGCTGTCTGGGTCTCTACATGGCTCATTCACTCAACCTGTAGCCATTCCTATGCTAAAGACAGAGGACACAGAGATGGCGACAACACTGCTTCTGTTCTCACACAGCTCACGACCTATGTAGAACAACCCATGAGTACACAGGTTCAGGATGACAGCACAAGTCTCTAACCCAGGTTGTAGGTAGGAGACTTCCTGGATGAAGGGCCATCTGAATAGAGTTTTGTAGAACACGCAGTGGGGAAGGGTGTTCTGGGGGAAAATAAATCAGCAGAATGTAAGGTACAGACTAAGAGAACTTAGCTCATTCCCGGAGATGTAAATGCTTCCCTCAGTGTTTCTGCTACATAGGGAGCCAGAGGAAAGGGCAGTTGGGGGCAGACAGGATATCCTGGGCCAGGACAAATTTGCTCTTTATCCCAGGAACAGGAAAAATACAATACAGTGGTTGGTTGGTTGGTTGGTTGGTTTTTAATCAGAGAAAGGTCCTGATCAGATTCAGTGAACAGAGACACATTTTCTCTAGGGTTGAGTGGGAGGAGTGAGGAGATGGGAGCTCTGGTTTCTGTTAAGTTACCTTTTATTTTCGCTACACATGTTAAAGGGAAGTTGTGCCAGCCTGCCACAGGTGAAAAGAGGAATGTGGGGACGAGTTTGGTGTTTACAGGAGATTTTTCGGAAGATTTGCCCAGCTTGGTGGGATGTAACCATCTTCTCCTCTCCCCACGAAATCTTCTGTAAATGCTATATTGTTCATCAAGGCTTTCAGAGTCGGATCATGTTTGAGAAGCAGATGTGACCATGTACAAAGATGAGTCTATTATGTGGGTAGGGCTTGATCAAGGATGATTCAAAGAAGATCAGCTACTTTCGGATTATATAAAGATCACTCAAGCGAGGAGGATCCTGGAGAATGGATTTAGAGTAGAAGAGGGTCTGAGACTGGACAGAAGAAAACCAGAATGGAGACTCCTGCAATTGTTCTGTGAACAGGCCTAAGGCAGTGACCCAGACAATAGAGAGAAGGAACAGAACTGAATGATATCCAGGAAGCAGAATCAACGGAAGCTTATTGCTAGCCAGATGCAAGAGTTAACAGAGAGGAAGGAATCAAGGATGTATACAGGTCCCTGGCTTAGGGAACCCAGAAGACGGTGTCCCCCTCTCCCAGAAAAATGGGGCAGTTCTAGGGATAGTCCTGTTTGGGATATGATGATTTTGGGATATCATATGAGACATTCAAATGAGCATGTGCAGTAAGTAGTTGGAGATATGGGACTGTGCTAGAGATACCTACTACTATTTCTTACCTGGATTATTGTACTAGCCTCCTAATGGGTCTAGTGGTTCTACCTCTGCCCCCTGCTACCTGAATTCTCAGTGGATCAGCCAGTGTGAGCAGTAAACACAAATCAAAATATGACACTTGTCTGCACAAAACCTTCTGAGGGCTCCCATCCCACTGAGTTATGACTGCGGGCCCCCAACCTTTATGATCTCCCTCCTGTTCTCCAACCCAGCCACAGTGGCCTCCTCACTGTTTCTTCTTTGGCCTTTTGCAGACAAGCAGGGAGTTCATGGAATCTGTTCTGGAGGCCTCTATTTCCCTGAAAGGTAGGAGGTGAGGTCATCTCTGAGTGTATCTTGGGAGATGGCAGGAGAATGCTCATGAGAAAGGCAGTAAAGTTGGAGGTCTAGAAAACTGCTACTGAGAATGGAAGAGGCAGCTGGCAGGATCCACCTGAGCTTCTACTAAGTGGCAAATGTATAGAACACGGTAAATATATTGTCTCCTTTCAGAGAAAATCATCAGCGCAAATAACACGGGCTGCCTTTATGCTCTATAAATCACATTATCTTAAAGGATGAAAAATTACCCACTGCCCACAAGTAGTGAAAGCAATGCAAAAAAAAAAAAAAAGGACATAAACTTTAGCATGAGACAAGTTGACTTCAAAAGCTTGTGATATACATATTCTAGGCAGCCTTAAGACCCAAGAAACCAAATTTTGATCTGGGATTAAGCCCATGCCTGTCTTGAAATAATAACTTGCATTTATATTAATATAACAAGTATTATGCATATGTTTTATATTTATACAATAATTTTACAATTTTAAAGTTTAATTTTTACAACAACCCTGAAAGACAGCAAACAGGTATTAATACCCTTCTTTTGGGGGATTGGGAAACTCAGGCCTAAAGCAGTTGAGATGCTCAAGCTCAATGGGAGGAGGCCAGAACACAGGCTTCAGCCTATTTGGCCACCACTTGCTACTCGCACACTGATTGCTTTCTCAGCCTGATCTTGAGGTTCTTTATTTTTCTTCTTCTTCTTCTTCTTCTTCTTTTGTAAATGAAGAGTTCCTCCCAAAGAGGACGAGACAGATTGGCATAAGGACCTGACATGGGGCAATAGTGAGGCAGGAGGTGAGATAGGAATGATGACGTGTGAGGTTGGGATTGCTGCCCACTGGCTGCACAGGGTGAGGCACATGAGAGATACCCAGTGACCCCTTGTTCAGGGCTTACTTAAGGTATCTGATCCCCACCTGAAGCCACTATGTCAACTTCCAGCTCAGGCCTGAGGCTTAGCCACACAGGGACTCTCCTAATGCATCTCCGACTTCTCATAAGCCCTCACAGATGTAGCGATGATGAAATCTTAACACATTTGTTCCCTAGCACTGAAATGTGTTTATGCTCCTGAATTTAAGGTTTGTAATGGGTTTTGCTCACGGGAATGATTATTTTAGTGCTGACTTTTAAAAAGGCAATTGATAACAAGTTTACACAGCCTAAAGAGCTCTGGCAATTATCTGCAAATTCAGACTCCATGAAGAGCCAAACTAGATCATTTAAGACGCCCTGAATCCATTCCAGGGCCAAGATTATCCAAATTGACAAGCTAAAAATGAGATAATTTATGCTGAAATGGGGCTTATGAAATCAAGATGCTACTCTGGATGGCTGCTACTGGGAGCTGCCACAATCCCTTCTTCCCTTATTTTTCTCCTTCATGAACTCCTTCTCTCCTCTATTCACTTCCCAAGTTAAGACGGCAGGAAAGCAGGGTAAGGTTTAAAATGTTCTTTGCCTGAAAACTTCCTGAGATAGTTTTAAAGTTTTTCATGTGAAGCCTTGAACAATATGTACAGAATACAAAGGTCTCTAATGTCGGGGTGTGGGGGACAGAGGCTTGGTGGTGGCGGTGGTGGTTGTTTTTAATTTCAGCTCTAGGCTGGGCCTGGATTGTGCAGCAATCGTATCAATGAGAAAGAAAACAAGTCCTGAAATAGCCCATCTCTGCAAAGTTCTTCACCTGAACCCCAAACATTCTTCCAGGTGGTCTTGGCCTTAGATCTTGACACCGAGGCTTCATAAACAGCAGAAGAGGCTGGGTCACCAGAGGACCCTGGCTTGCTCCAAATCTTCTCTCCTGGATGCTCTCTGGGCTCAGAGCACTGGGACAGTCTGTGAAACTGAGGCCTACGTTGATGCCAGCCACTAGGGTCCTCACCCCCACAGCCTGGACAGAAACAAACTGCAGCAACCTAGGAGAAAATGAGCCAGAATATTACACATATTTGACTCTAGTCAAACATGGTGGATTAATCACCCACATTGATCTCCTCCCTCCCCCAACCTCATCTAAATGACAGTAAAGGAAAAAAAAAAAAAAATTCCACCAACAAAGACCAGAAGAATAGGAAGGTAGATGAAGTCAGAAAACAGTGTCAACAGGTTTCAGAGGATAGAAAGCAGATGAATGAGTAGTAATTGCCCTAGGAGCGAAGAAAAAGTAAAAGCTTTCTGCCTGCAGGGGAGCTACACCAATGAGAAGCAAACCATTTGTCCTGCAGTCAGATGAAGGTACGTAGACCTTGGAAGCACCCAATACTTTGGAAGCAGGGCTGAGATGTGGGGCTGAAAATTGTGGGAGTTGTCAAAGATCAATATAAGGAGCAGTTGAACGATCCAGGCCCCCGTGCCCACCCCAAGCCGCCAAACAACTGTCCCGATCCCCTTACTCTGCAGAAAACAGAAGATTGATTCTCTGGAGAAGATAAGCAGAGAGTCTTCAGCTCAGAGGGCAGGGAATGGGTGTGAAGCTGAAAACAGGGGATGAATGGAGGCCTATATACTGAACTATGGGGCACCCCCACCCTTCCCTTACCTCATTCTGAGGAAACGGCAGCCAAAAATACACATGTCCTGGCAGAGAATAGGAAGATCATTCTCTAGGGGAAATTAACCCCAGAAAAAGAGCTCTACTAATTAATGTTTGGAGACTCTCCCACAAGGTGGTTGCTTGCTCTTCTGATTCAACCACAGTGAGGACAACCAATGGGGAAGCCTTACCCCTACCCCCGCAGGGCTTCTAATTGACCTTAGTTCTTTGTTCCAACCCAAAACAGAAACACCAAGAAAACAAAAAAGAAAAGTGGGTGAAAACTCAAGAAAAAACAAAACAAAAGCACTGGTACAGAAGAAAACAATCTCAGGGATATAGAAGTTGGGTGAGAGGGTAGGAGGGTGGAAGTGGGGGTGAGGAAAGAGAAATTACCAAATGGGTTCAATGTACCCTATTTGGGTGGTGGTTACACTAAAAGCCCAGATTTCACCACTACACAATATATCTATGTAACAAAACTGCACTTGCACCTCCTAAATTTACACCAAAAAAAGAGAGAGATGGAAGTTATTATCTATAATAAAGTTATCCAATGGAAAAGGAACAAAGAACTAGAAAGATTTGGGGGGAAAAAAAGCACAGAAAATATATAATAACAAAAATATATGATAGCAAAATTAATATATGTAAAGTCAAGAAACTCTCCCAGAAAACAGAGCAAAAAATAAAGAACAGTATGAGAAAATGAATAAGAAAATTAGAGAATTAATCTAGGATATCCAGACAGAGCAAAATGAAAATAGAAGATATTCTCAGAAAAACTATATAAAAATTTGAGTTTCCAGATTACAAAGGTCCACTAATCAGCACAATTCAAGAATGAAAAGCACGTATCATCATGTTTTAGAATTTGGAGTTAAATAGAACATCCTAAAATATTCCAGGGAAATTTAAAAACCATATCACACTGAAAGAAATAAAAATCCAAACAAAATTCTAGTTTCCAACAACAAACCTGAATGCTAGAGAAAAGTGGGCAATGCTTTCAAACGTCTGAGGGAAAAGGTTTTCAACCTAGAATTCAATAAATAACCAAACCATCAATCGTGCATGGTTGTGTGTGAACTCATCATAAGGGTAAAATAAATATATCAGACAGAGTCCAAAATTGTTTCTATTTACACCTCCCTCCTGCAACTTAAGAAACTAATAGAGGACATGTTTTGGCTACATGCAGGAGTCAACCAAAACATAAAAACAAAAAAGAAAGATATGGGAATCTAGGGAAGAGGGGACTCAGCTCAGAAGTAAAGGAAAAGAAAATTCCAGAATAATCTCCTTCGGCAGGCTTGGAGCAATTAATCCTGAGACAGCACAATAGAGGACTGAGGAATTGCTAGATACCTACTGTGTTTGAAAAGGTTAGATACAGTTATTAAGAAAAACAAAATGTTGCAGGAGAAAACAAATGTAGTAATGGTACCCATACCCTACTGTGCTCAGCTGTGAACAATATCTGCAGATTCATCAAAATGTCAACACTGACTGCTATGATATAACTATTTTGGAAGGGTGAGGGGTAGTGACATAGGGAGCAAGTGAAGAAAGCTAAGTCTAACTACCACAACAGAAGTGAGTGGATACTATGTGAAATGGATCAATGAAAAAAGAAGAGAATAACCGCGGTGTTTACATGTGCAGACGAAAATAACAGAAGAAACATCTTCAAGGGTAAAGGAGCTGGGGGATATTTTTTCAATAGTTAGTAATATTTAACTATATTACATTGATAAAAATACATTTTTATTAATTTTTAAGTAAATTCAATCAGTTCATTTTCCACTTGAGTAAGAATGGATTCAGTCTTCGTTTCATTCCATTATGACCTCTGAACATCACAAAGGAGGTGGCACCTCTCCCTCTTTTTCACAACTTTCTGATATATTTTTCCATAGGATTCTCCATCAATTTCTAGGAAAAAGCTTTTTTTATTTTGATTTTTTGGCTTTTTCTTCAATAACAAGAGGAAAAGGAATATTGGTTGAAAATAAGTGAAGTCTAAAGCCAAAGCGAGATTTCAGGCCCCTGCCCCACTTGGCTACCTAATTGTACAGAACAAAATCAAAAGGAAGCCGGTCTCCAACTGCATTTCAAAAGCAGACTAGATTGCTGGATAGACAATGCATGATTGCCTGTGTGCATGAGACTGAATTGGGTGCTGGGGGCATGGGAAGAAAGAAGTTACAGAATTAGATTTCACCTCCTCCCTCGTATCTTTCCCCTTTGTCAGAAACACCAACAGGAAAATGGCCCTAGAAGAACTATCCTTCCTGGCTCTGGTGATGCCCAGTGCAGCTGAACCCTTGCATTCATTAATGAAATTCATTGGACTGAAACTCTCCAGTCTCCAGAAGACCAGAGAGACATGGTCTAAAAAGGCGAATACAAAAGGAATTCTGTAATGAATCTGGGTAAGAAACCCATATGGGGGCCAAACTTATGCTAAGGGAAAGATAGGCAGAAGAACATTCTACAGAACCAGTAAGCAGTATCCCAACAGTCCTGAGTGGAAGTGAGCCACGAAGTTAGAGCAAATGAAACACTTTCAGAATAAACAATGAATGAAGTTGGGCAGCATTTGGGTAGTGAGGAAGCCAGCCAAGGGCTCTGCCCAACCCTGATGGTGACAGAAATGGGATAGAACTCCAGCCCTCCTACCAACAGTCCCTATTAAGGAGGCATTAGATTTGTTCCCTTTTTCTCATTTGCTCAGTCATGGAAACTCTGACCTCAAGTCTTTGTTCTCTGCTTTTTTGGCAGAGGGAGAGGTAAGTTGGTTCATATAGCTAAAGAAATAAAAGTGAAAGCATAAAAACTGAAGGAAATAAAAATAAATTATAAGGAGTACCCATTAAAGACCTTTCGAAAGGATAAAACGATTTCAATTTTACTGTCTCACTCACTTCTCCCTACTTCCTTCCCAGATATACCTGCATATCTATGTATTTATACAGTTTTTTCATTATTTAGTTAATATGAATTACAGGCCTTGCTTCCTCCCTTCTAAATCCAAAATGAAGAAGCTTTCTCTTTTCTCTCGCTCCTTTTTTTTCTTTGCTCCCCCTCACCAACACGATTTACATTCTCAATGTAATGTATTAAAAAGTTGACAGGGACGAAAGGATTCACACGATGTCTGCTAAGAAACCCAATTTCCATGATGAATTGCCCGAAGCCCCTGAATCACAAACCATTTTTTCCGCTGCTCAGAAGTTGAGTTTTTTTTTTTTTTAAATCTTCTTAAAGCCTCTCTCCTAATCTTCAGCTAGAAGAGATGGGTAAAAGGATTTTTTTTCTAAACTAAGGAAAGTATTAGCATCTTGGTTGTTGTGCATCAAATTTGAAAATGCAAGGTTAGTAATATTTCAAATCAGCCATGGTCCAAACCTCTTGATAAGTGAGTGTGCTGTTTTATGTTCATTCTCCCTCTCTCTCTCCTTTCCTACCTCCCTCTCTTTCTCCTTTTTCTCCCCTACATGTCCCCCCATAAGGTTTATAGTCAGTAATAAGTAGGAGCTTCCAGAAAAAAGAAAAATTTAGAATGATTCTTCATAGATCTATCCCCTTTTGGAAGGTTATAGAATTCCAAATAAAATATCCACTTTTCTGTACTTGATTGGATCAACCGTATCTGGGTGAAGAATTCAGCAGCAAAACCCTAACCCAATGCATGAGACACACTGTCAGCTCAGCAAGCAGTGACTCTGATGAGAACTGCATTTGCATCATATTGTGCATATTCTCCTAAGACATTAGGTTTCATTTTCTCAGAAGTGTTCACCATGGGCTGCTCATTATGAGAGGGGTGAAGATCGACACAGCATTCATCAGAGCTCTTGTCAAGATTTTTGGACTTTGAAGAAAACCCACTCTTTCCCAAATATTCTGGAAATTTGGAGCTTTCCTATCTGAGATTTCAACTTCACATTTTTTTCTGTGTGCTGTAAAGAGGTCAATCGGAGGCCTCTTCCACACAGGACAGAACTGGTCTTTGCCTGCTGCCCAAGCACTCTGGCTTTTCCTAGGACCCACTCCCCCAGAAAACTTACCCTAATAAAACTTTTTTTTAAAAATTAAAGATTTTATTTTCAGACAATATCTCACTCTGTCACCCAGTATAGAGTGCGGTGGCATGATCTCA
This sequence comes from Macaca nemestrina, assembly GCF_043159975.1. Lineage (NCBI taxonomy): Eukaryota > Metazoa > Chordata > Mammalia > Primates > Cercopithecidae > Macaca > Macaca nemestrina. The sequence continues at coordinate 39,739,876 of NC_092126.1, read as the reverse complement.
ACTTACTGCAACCTCCACCTCCCGGGCTCAAGTTATTCTCCCGCCTCAGCCTCCTGAGTATGTGGGATTACAAGCATGCACCACCACGCTTGGATAATTTTTGCATTTTTAGTGGAAACGGGGTTTCACTACATTGGCCAGGATGGTCTCAAACTCCTGACCTCAAGTGATCCACCCACCTAGGCCACCCAAAGTGCTGGGATTATAGGCATGAGCCACCAAGCCCAGCCAATAATTTTTTTAAGAACATATTCAACATTAGACAGGAGAGAGTGGAACTCTGATATTGTCTATAAATTGCTAAAACATTTGTTGAGATACAGAAAGCTAGTGAGCAGCACAGAAACAGACAATAAAGAGTTTATATGCTACAGTTTAAGTCCGAAATCACAAGCCCCAAATTTGACTCAAAAGTTATGAATTAGCTCTCAGGAAAAAATTCCAGCGTAGATACTCAGAAAAGTTTCATAATTTAAGAGAGGCCATGATCTTGGCCCTACAGTGTTAAGAGTATTTATTTTGCAGGAAGAGACTGAGAGCATTAGAGGGAAACAGCCTGACTCCAGCTGCGTAACTAGTAAGTGACAGAACGAGGACCTGGTTAGAACTGGTTATTGGTTCTTATATTGCCAGTTATGTTACTGCTTGATATTATATAGATAATGCATCTGGGTGACTGAGTGAGGGCTTTACAACCATGCAGTTTCCCCCAAGGGTTATTTCTCCTGAACATGTTTTGTGTCTTCCTAACCAAAGAGAAGCAACATAGCAGGGTATAGTTAGAAAGAGACGGGCACTCTCATTATCTTTCCAGACTGACTTTGACAAGAGAACTTAATGGGTCACATTACTGAAAAGTCTTCAGTTTGGCTTGATTTAGGGCTAAGAGGATGTCATAGAGACTGACTGACTCCCCTTTGCTCAAGGAAGGAGAAAGGTAAGCTTGGCTTAAGTGTGGACAGCATGTCAATTAAAGGAAAAGTAGTGGGCTTATCACTCATATATGTCTCCCCAAACAACACTTCCAGAGACATTATTCTCACACTACCTGTGTCTATCCCTCAGCATACCCCGATTTTAAAATGGGCAAAAGACCTGAACAGACATTTCACCAAAGAAAATTTATAAATGGCAAATTAGCATATGAAAAGATGCTCCACATCACATGTCATTTAATAAATGCAAATTAAAACAAAGAGATACTGCTACACATCTATAAGCATAGCCAAAATCCAAAAACACTGAAAATACCAAGTGCTAGTGAGGATGCAGAGAAACAGGAGCTTTCATGCTGTATATACATACAAAACTAAACATACTCTTACCATATTATCCAGTAATTCCACTCCTTAGTATTTAGTCAAAGGAATTAAAAGTAGATGCCCATGCAAAAATCTGCACCTGGATATTTATAGCAGCTTTCTTCATAATTTTCAAAACATATATGCAATCAAGCCATCTTTCAGTATGTGAGTGGATCAATTGTGGTATATCCGTACAATGAAATATCATTCAGCACTAAAAAGAAATCAGCTTTCAAGCCATGAAAAGACATGGAAGAATCTTAGATGCATATTACAAAGTAAAGAAGCCAATCAGAAAAGGCTACATACTGTATGATTCCAACTATATGACACTCTGGAAAGGCAAGACTGTGGAGATAGTAAAAAGATCTTAGTTGCCAAGCAGTAGGGGGAAGGAGGGACGAATAGGCAAAACACAGAGGATTTTTAGGGCAGTGAAACTATTCTATATGATGCTATAATGATAGATACATGCCATTATACATTGGTCAAACTCATGGAATGTACAAAACCAAGAGTGAACCAAATGTAAACTATGGACCTTGTGATAATGATGTGTCAATGTAGGCTCATCAGTTGTTAACAAATGTACCACTGGCCCAGGATGTTGATAATGGGGGGGGGGCTATGCATGTATGTGGTCAGCAGGTATATGGGATAGCTCTGTACCTTTTTTTCAGTTTTTCTGTGAACTCAAAACTGCTCAGTGAAATAAAAGAGGACACAAACAAATGGAAGAACATACCATGCTCATGGATAGGAAGAATCAATATCGTGAAAATGGCCATACTGCCCAAGGTTATTTATAGATTCAATGCCATCCCCATCAAGCTACCAATGAGTTTCTTCACAGATTTGGAAAAAACTGCTTTAAAGTTCATATGGTACCAAAAAAGAGCCCTCATCTCCAAGATAATCCTAAGTCAAAAGAACAAAGCTGGAGGCATCACGCTACTTGACTTCAAACTATACTACAAGGCTACAGTAACCAAAACAGCATGGTACTGGTACCAAAACAGAGATATAGACCAATGGAACAGAACAGAGTCCTCAGAAATAATACCACACATCTACAGCCATCTGATCTTTGACAAATCTGAGAGAAACAAGAAATGGGGAAAGGATTCCCTATTTAATAAATGGTGCTAGGAAAATTGGCTAGCCATAAGTAGAAAGCTGAAACTGGATCCTTTCCTTACAACTTATATGAAAATTAATTCAAGGTGGATTAGAGACTTAAATGTTAGACCTAATACCATAAAAACCCTAGAGGAAAACCTAGGTAGTACCATTCAGGACATAGGCATGGGCAAAGACTTCATGTCTAAAACACCAAAAGCAATGGCAGCAAAAGCCAAAATTGACAAATGGGATCTCATTAAACTAAAGAGCTTCTGCACAGCAAAAGAAACTACCATCAGAGTGAACAGGCAACCTACAGAATGGGAGAAAATTTTTGCAATCTACTCATCTGACAAAGGGCTAATATCCAGAACCTACAAGGAACTCAAACAAATTTACAAGAAAAAAACAAACAACCCCATCAAAAAGTGGGCAAAGGATATGAACAGACATTTCTCAAAAGAAGACATTCACACAGCCAACAGACACATGAAAAAATGCTCATCATCACTGGCCATCAGAGAAATGCAAATCAAAACCACAATGAGATACCATCTCACACCAGTTAGAATGGCGATCATTAAAAAGTCAGGAAACAACAGGTGCTGGAGAGGATGTGGAGAAATAGGAACACTTTTACACTGTTGGTGGGATTGTAAACTAGTTCAACCATTATGGAAAACAGTATGGCGATTCCTCAAGGATCTAGAACTAGATGTACCATATGACCCAGCCATCCCATTACTAGGTATATACCCAAAGGATTATAAATCAGGCTGCTATAAAGACACATGCACACGTATGTTTATTGCGGCACTATTCACAATAGCAAAGACTTGGAATCAACCCAAATGTCCATCAGTGACAGACTGGATTAAGAAAATGTGGCACATATACACCATGGAATACTATGCAGCCATAAAAAAGGATGAGTTTGTGTCCTTTGTAGGGACATGGATGCAGCTGGAAACCATCATTCTCAGCAAACTATCACAAGAACAGAAAACCAAACACCGCATGTTCTCACTCATAGGTGGGAACTGAACAATGAGATCACTTGGACTCTGAAAGGGGAACATCACACACCGGGGCCTATCATGGGGAAGGGGGAGGGGGGAGGGATTGCATTGGGAGTTATACCTGATGTAAATGACGAGTTGATGGGTGCTGACGAGTTGATGGGTGCAGCACACCAACATGGCACAAGTATACATATGTAACAAATCTGCACGTTATGCACATGTACCCTAGAACTTAAAGTATAATAATAATAATAAATAAAAAATAAAAATAAATAAAAATAAAAATAAAAAAATAGTCTATTTAAATAGGAAATAAATAAATAAAATTAGCATACAAGACAGTCAAAGCCAATGGAATTGCGTCAAGACCACAGCAAAGACCAAAACAAAAACAAAAATTTAAAGGAAAAAAAACAAGGTAAAATTCAGAGATCGTATGATTACAAGAATAGAAAAGAAGTAACTGGAGGTACATTTGAAGTGGATTCAACCTTGGTGTAATAAAATGGTGGAAACAGTCTGACTATTCTGAAATTAACCTTTCTGTATAAAATAAAAGTAGCTAAGGGTAAAGGATACTAGATAGAAGAAAATAACTGTAGTGGTAAAGAAAAGGAAAGCTCTTACCTCAGATAAATAGATAAATCTGTTCACTGTTCATTAAACAATAAGAAAAGTTCTATCACGGCAAATAAATGGCCATACACAATGTAAGTTTCATGAGAGGAGGGATTGCTTTTTATTTACTATTGTGTCCCCAGTGCCTAGAATAGTGGATGGCACCCAATAAATGTTAAATAAATAAATGATTTCATAACTCAGAATGCTAGAGTTGAGGGATAGACACTGGTGGTACAAAGAAAATCACCAGTGACCAAAAAATAGTAGGTGATTGCTCAGGGTTTGCTAACGGCTATAATAAATGTCCCCAATTTTTAGCAGGTTGAACAATGAAGATTTATTTCTTATTCCCATCATAATCTGATGGTCGGGATTGGTGGAGACAACTCTGCTTCCACACAGTCATTCAGGAAACCAAGCTTCTTTTGTCTGTGAGTTCTGTCACTCACTCCTAGAGCCCCAGAGTCCTTCATTAAATCATCTGTATCCACCTGGTACAACAGAAAAGCAAATACATGGAGGATCGCTGCTTTAGTTTGTGTTGCTATAAAGAAGTAATTTATAAAGAAAACTGTTTATTTGGCTCATGATTCTGATGTCTGGAAAAGTTTAAGTTTGGGCATCTGTATCCGGCTATGGCCACAGGCTACTTTCACTCATGGCAGAAGGTGAAAGGGAGCTGGCATGTCCAGAGATCACACAGCAAGAGAGGGAGCAAGAGAGAGGGTGGAGGAGGTGCCAGCATCTTTTTAACAACCAGCTTTCATAGGAACTGACAGAGTAAGAATGCACTCATTAGCATGAGGATAGCACCAAGCCGTTGATGAGGGATCTACCCATATGACCTAAACACCTCCCATTAGGCCTCACCTCCAACGTGGGAGATCAAATTTCAACATGAGATTTGGGGGTGGAGAGTATAAGTATCCAAATTATAGCAATCACATGGAGGTATTTTAGGGGCCAGGTTTAGATCAGGAATCTATCACTTCTACCCACATTCCATTGGCCAGGACTCAGTCAGAGGTCCCAACTAACTGCTAGAGGCACCGGGAAATGTACTCTAGTTGTAGCCAACAGCACTAGCAACATGCCAGAGCATCAAAAAGGGATAGCAGATAACATAAATGCTTGTTCTCTGGGTCACCGTTTGGGCAGAGACAGGGGGAGCAAGAGAGAAAGGCCAAAGTCCAGAATTCATCAAGGTATAGAGTGTTATTCGAGACTTTCCTTATATTAACTTGAGATGCCAGAAAGATACACCTTCAAGAAAAGAGAAAATCAGATCTAGCTAGACCTGCCCACTGGGAATGGTGGAAACAGCTGCCTTGCTAAGCAGATCAAAAATGAAAAAAAATCAAAGAAGCTATCTCTGGTAGGTTTTAGCTGTAGGCAGTTCTTATCTTCAATCAGGTTCTTCAAAAAGCAGACTCTGAGCAAGGATTCGATTCAAGTGATTTGTTAGGAAAGCACTCTCAGGAGAAACTGGTGACTAGGGGAAGCATAATGGAAAAAAGGAAGAAGCCAAGCTAGGGAGAAAATTCAGGTGAATCCCAGCTTCAGCCTGATCCTGAAGGAAGCTCTGATGTATAAATTGCATGTCAAGGTTTTCCCACTTCCAGACAAGGGAACTGGGCTTCTGTACTCCTTCACCAAGCAATCATTGACTACAGGCTTTCCTGGGAGGATATCAACTACTAGGTATTCTAGTACCAAGCAGTCATTGGTTATAGACAGCTCTGAGGGGTTGTGCTCCCAGAAACTTTCAGCTATCTCAATGGGCAAATTAGACCCAACAGTCCAAACACAATCCGCTGAAGAATATTATAGGTCCCAGCTATTAGCTACAAACCAGCAAATCTGGGGCATAAACACACAGAGCCAGTAGGAGGGACTGGAGGGAATTTAAGTGGGGCACTATAGGCCCTCTTGCACATTTATCTATGAACTTATTTTGTGGTAGTTGTAAAGGGTAGGGTACTTAGGCCACTGGCAGAAGCAAGCACAAAGTCTCTCTAAAGGTGAACACATCTATTCTAGCCCTCAGTGAACTTCCACAAATTATGTTTGCAAATCAATGAACAGTTTGCAGTCAAAAATTACCAGGCCTATAAGAATACAAGATAATATGAATATATTCAAAAACTAAGAGAAACCAGAGACAGCAGACACAGATCCACACAATTCAAACGTTGCAGCTGTCAGACACAATTTTTAAATGATGATGTTTACCATAGCTATTTATCATGTTTACAACGATAAATTGATAAATTGCCCACAAATGACAAACTTGAAAATATCTGCTGGGAACAAAACACTATAAAAAGCATTATAACAGATTTACAAACAAACTAAATAGAACTTCTAAAAATAAAATATAATCCAAATTTAAAGCTCAGAAAAATGGAAGAAAAAGGGACAGAGGGAATTTGCAAAGAGAGAATGCCTAAGAATTTTTAAAACTGATTGAAGGCAAAGATCCACAGATTCAAAGATCCTAGAGAATTCCAAAAAGGATAAATAAAAAGAAATTCACCTTTTATACAAATCATAGAAACTCTTTTTAAAATTATTCTGTAGAGATGGAGTCTTTCTATGTTGCTTGGGCTGGTCTCAAGCTCTTGGCCTCAAGCAATCCTCCCACCTCAGTCTCCCAAAGTGCTGAGATTGCAGGCATGAGCCACTATACCCAGCCCAAATCATAGAAACTATTTTTTTAAAAAGATAAAGGGAAAATCATAATTGCAGTCTATGAAAATGGAGAGATTACCTGCAAAGAAGTAGCATTTAGATGGATAACTGACTTCTGAACATCAGCAATGGAAGCTAAAAGACAATTGAGTATCTTTTTAAAGTCGTGATGGGAAGAAAAAGGTAGAATTCTACATTCAGTAAAAATATATTTGAAGAGAGAAGATAAAAATATTTCAGAAAAATGCTTTTGAAAAGCTCATCAGCAGCATACCCTCACCAAAAAAAAATTCTGAAGGACATGCTGTAAACAAGTGACCCCAGATTGAAGATCTGAGGTATAAGTGTGTATAAAGTGAAAACTGAGTAAAAATATATGGGAATTGAAAATAAACATTGATTGTGTAAATCAGCTAAATAACAATGCCTAATAGTGTTAAAAATTCAAAGGGCATTATTACCAGATAGCAAATATATATAAATAAAAAGTATGATAAATGGAGTTATAATGTTCTAAGGTTATTTGGAAGATGGATAACAGTTATTTCTTAAATTTGTTCTTTTATAATTTAAAGATACAGTTTTGTAATTTCCAGAGTAGCTTCTAAAATAACATAAATAGAGCACATAATACACAAAACAATTAAGAGGTGGAACAAATATAGTAAAACTAAACAGGGAAAAACAAGAATAAAATTGATATAGAAAATGTATAGCATAAAAATTCCAAATATATCTGAAATTACAATTAATATAAATCGACAATGCTTCAATTAAGGAAAAAATGAAGTTAGAAAAACATAAAATCCAACTACATACAGTTTTCAAAAGACACATAAAATATAAAGATATAGAAAAGTTGAAAGTAAAAGGTAGCATGAAAATACAAATAAAAAGAAAGATGATATTGCTATATTAATATCAGATAAAATAGAATTTGAGGCAAAGATCATTTCTAGAGGTGAGGACTATCACTTCCTAACAATAAAAAAGTTCAATTTATGAAAAAAACAAAATAATTTTTAAATTTATGTGCATTTAATAACATGGCCTAAAATAGATAGTGCAAAATTAACAGAAGATATGGAAAGGCCGGGCATGGTGGCTCACAACTGTAATCCCAGCACTTTGGGAGACCGAGGTGGGCGTATTATGAGGTTAGGAGATCGAGACCACCCTAGTTAACATGGTGAAACTCCATCTCTACTAACAATACAAAAAAAAAAATTAACTGGGTGTGGTGGCGGGCACCTGTAGTCCCAGTTACTTGGGAGACTGAGGCAGGAGAATGGCAAGAACCCAGGAGGCAGAGCTTGTAGTGAGCCAAGATCAAGCCACTGCACTCCAGCCTGGGCAACAGAGTGAGACTCCGTCTCAAAAAAAAAAAGAGAGAGAGAGATGGAAAAATAAACACGCACAATTTGTAAGATTTGACACCTCTATTTCAGTAATTTATAGAATATGCTGATAAAAACTAGCGAGGATATAGAAGATTCAAAAAAACAGTATTGCTATTGTTTGAATGTATATATCCCTCCAAAATTAACATGTTGGAACTGAAATCCTAAGGTGACGGTGTTAAGAGGTGGGGTATCTGGAAGGTGATTAGGCCATGAGGGTTCTGCCCTTATGGATGGGGTTAGTCCTTGATAAAAAAGGGTTGAGGGAGCAAGTTCTTCCCTTTTTGCCCTTCTACTCCTTTGGCCATGTGAGGACACAGCATTCATCTCTTTTTCACCTCTTTGACTATATGAGGATGTAGCAAGATGCACCATCTTGAAAACAGAAAGTAAGCCCTCACCAGACAGCCCCAATCTACCAGCACCTTGATCTTAGCATTCCCAGCCTCCAGAACTGGGAGAAAATTAATTTTTGTTCTCTATAAATTACCCAGTCTAAGGTGTTTTATTATAACAACACTAGGAAAAGGATCAATAAACCTGATTAAATAGACATCTAGAGAATGGTGTGCCCAACAGCTGCAGAATATACCGTTTTTTGCAACCATACACATATATTTACAAAAATAGACCATATAATGGACCATGAAGCAAGTCTCAACAAATTTCTGAGGACTCAGCACAATGCAACTAAATCAGAAACACTGTGAAAATAATTTTTAAGTTCTCAAACATTTGGAAAGTAAGATGTATCGATCATAGGTCGCAGAAGAAATAATGGAAATTTAAAACATTTAGAGCTAAACGACAGTGAAAATACTATACTCTGACCAACTTGTAGTAAATATAAGCTTTAAAATGTATCTATTAGTAAAGAAAAAAATTGATTTAAGCATCCATCTCAAAAAGTTAGGATAAAAAGGGAAGAAAAAATTGGAAGAGGGAATAACAGAAATCAATGATATGGGCCAGACATATGAAAGAGGAAGCAAAGCCAAAGTTGATTATTTGGAATAAGAGATGGGACAAGTAACTCATAGTGGGAATGAAAAGGAAATCCATGTAGATAAATGTTGAAGACATCTAACAGATAAGAGAAAAATCTGAGCAACTTAATACCTATAAATTTGAAAACATAAATGAAATGGACGCCATAATATATCTGGCATCTTTGACACCCAGAACAGATAACTTTTAACATTCTCATCTTCTATTCAACAAAATTATTTTCAGGAATAATCACATAATCAAACAAGTAATAATAATGGGAAAAAAGCAAAGTGAAATTTTTTTATTAAATTTTGTATGCTAGTAAACATAGACGTAAGTTTGAAAAATGTAATAAAATACCTGTTATAGAAAAAGGATGAAAACTGGATCAAATACTTTTTAAATGGATGTATGTTTCACAGTAGATGTTATCTTATGTTGTCTTAATTATTTTTAAATTCCTGTTCCTGGACTATCCTGAAGACACGAATTTAGTAATTTCGAAGTATATTTTGAGTCTAGGGAAGGAAAACCAAAAAAAAAAAGAAAAAGGATGAAAAAGTAATGGATTAATGCTTTTCGGTTGCCTTAACGTTGTGTTGGTTTTGGGTCTGTTTGTTTGTGACAGGGTCTTATTCTGTTGCCCAGGCTGGAATGCAGTGATGCAATCATGGCTCACTGCAGCCTCGACCTCCCAGGCTTACACCAGCCTCCCAACTCAGCCTCTTGAGTAGCTGGAACCATAGGCATGCACTACCATGCCTGACTAATTTTAAAGTTTTTTTTGTAGAGATGAGATATCTGTATGTTGCCCAGGCTGGTCTCAAACTCCTGGACTCAAGTAATCCTCCAGCCTTGCCCTCCCAAGGTGCTAGGATTATAGGTGTGAGCCACTGTGCTCAGTTGCCTTAATGTATTTTTAAAAGGAAAATACCTATGCTTACTTATTTATCTGTCATAGTAATGGATACACATATCATAATTTCCATTTTTGAGCCTAAATTTCTGTAATTTTCTCAACGACTTTATCGAAATTTATCTTCTCCATATATTCATGTCCATAGACAATCTGGCCAGATTTGTCAATCTATTTCACTCAGTTGACCAAAACATCTATTTTATTTATTTTAATTTTGAAAAGTATCTTCTATATGAAGGAATAGATATATAAGTCATTAGAAAAAGTATTAAATACAATACTGAACTCGGCTGCTATTCATAAAAATCTCACCTCACAACAAATTTCAGAAATTGCAATGCTGTCCATGCCTTTGTTTCTTTAGGATCCATTCTAGCCACTTTCAAATATCAATACAGATATTTGAAAACACCAAGTGGTCACAGAATGATAGAATTTATGTAATTCAAGTTATATTTCTCTGTTTTTCTAATCGCTGTGCTATCACTGTTAATTTCTAACATACACTTGAAGCCCAGAAACATGTAGTAACACAAGACTTAGATATATTACCTGCACCCAAAGCAGGTAAGCTCCAATAATTCCCAACTGTCTAAACTTACCCCAGAAACAAAGGTGTATAGCTGAGTCCAAGTGTTTCAAGAGCTAACTCTATAATTACGAATTCTCCAAATTAATTTTTACATAGAATGTAGTGTGTTTTAAAGAATAAGTTTTTTTAAATGCCAATTTGAAGCTTACACACATATCATGAAGATGCAACAGAAATCTCAGCCATTATTTTAGAACTTAACCCAAAAGATGTTGGGGTATTATTTGGAATTGCTGACATTTTCATTGATTGTACTTTTGCTTAAAAATTTTCCACAGTGAACTCCCTTATTGCATACATCCATGAGTGCACAGCTCCCACCACCCTGAATGGACAAATTTGTAGAAAATTATGACTTATTAAAACTGCCTCTGTATACCAGAACACATATATAAGAATGTTCATAGCAGCATTTCTCACAATCACAAAAGAAATTGAAAAAAAAAACCCATAATGTCCACCAACAATAGAAATGTCAAATAGTGCATGTTATAGCCATACAATGGAATACTATACAGCCAACCTCCCACCCACCTTCTAATTGTATTCTCTTTCTTTTCTTTATAATATCTAATGCAATTTGTTCAGTCTCATTTATTGCTGGTTTTCCCCACTGGCTGGTAAGATCCATGAAGTCAAGCATCAAGTCCCAAATTACATCTAGCACTCAGCTTCATGCCTGAGACATGGTAGGCACTCAGAAGTCATTGAATGAATGAATGAATGAATGAATGAATGAATGAATGAATGATGAGTGGTTACAGTTGAGCCCTGCTTGCCTGGGAGCCATTCCACCACTTTGAGGTGACTTTGTTGTGATCTACTATGTATTTATCTTTTTGTTTCCTTCTCAAAGGGAAACCTTATTTTCCTCATTTCCAAAATATTGGAGGACCCTCCCTATATGCTTAAATACTAAAAGGATAGGCAGTGGTTGATGTGGAATTGATTTACTCTGAAGACTTCTAACACTAATCAGAATACAACAAATATAAATGATTAGCGTTTACTGAGTGCTTACTCTTTGCAGACACAACCCTAAGAGTCTCACATGTAACTCCTTCAATATTCACATTGGTACTAGTAATTAACATCATTGTGCAGATGAGGAAACTGAGGCACCAGGAATAATTTTTCAAATCTCAGACACCTAGGTAAAGTGGTGGGGCTGGATTCAAACCCAAGAGACTACACTGCACTATGCTGCATTAAATACTCAGGGTTGAAAATTAAATGATGATTAATTGCAGCTCACACCTCAAATTGGTTGGCAGGTTGAACAGCATGGTCTGGGTTGTGTGGTGAAGAAAGGCTGAGCTGATGGGCACCACATGGGGCCTGTGAAGCCAGGCTTCAGAAAGCCAGTGCTCATGCAGACTTGCAATAAAGAACCCTTCAGATCCCACTTTTTTCCTGTGCTGGGTAATCACAGGATTTACCTGAAGAAGTCAGGATTTTGTCTCTTGTGATCCTGGCTGGGGGCTCAGAGTGCCTGTTGCTACTGGAGTCATCTATAATTAGAGGATTAAACATCTCACATTTGGGCTGACTGCGGGCATCCTTGACAAGCAGTCTAACTGATGGGTACAGTGTCTCTGTGGTTTGTGGCTCCATGCAGAGATGGATAGAACTTCAGAAAAACAGAACAGAAACATAAACTGCAGACACCTTTCAAGTTTTCATTTCTGCCTGCTCAGGTTTTATTCCCCATTTTGAACATTTCATGCACCAGAGACACTTGGTCATCCTTCTTCCTTCTTCTGCCACCCTGCAGACTGGCTGCAGCCCCACATCCACACAGCTCTTACCGCACTATACTGGATTATATACACTCCAGGGACACTGTCGATTCATACCCACAGGTTTGTTTGGCACAGGTAAAAGCCCTGGGCATTTCTTCCAAAGCTGCTTTTCCTTTCACTGGCTCCTCTACATACACTGGCTTCTGAGCTGGGGCTGGTGGTTCTGCATTCCCTCAGGCTCCATTAGGTCCCTAGAAGGACTGACCCTTAAATATTCAGCTCTCAATCTTTCTGACTTTTCTTCCGGTCAGCTACTGGGATACTGTCAAATTATAGCATGCCTGTTATACAAATACCAATTAATACAAAAATATATTAAGGAGGAAGTAAAACTTCTCCATAATTCTACCCACATTCTAGAGGTGAATGCCATTATTAACTTGGTGCTGATATTCACAAACTCCTTCAAAGCATATAAAAATTGATAGGAAGGTAGATGTTAGCATACTCTAAAATATTTCTACTACTTTACAATCTAATTTTCTCACTCAATTACATCACATTCGTTCATGTATGAATAATTTGAAAGATTGATCTACTTGTCCTTATTAATAGCTGCATAGTACTTCTTTTTTAAACTTTTACTTTAAGTTCAGGGTACAGGGCAGTTTTGTTACATAGGTAAACGTGTGTCGTGGGGGGTGGTTGTGCAGATTATTTCGTCACCCAGGTATTAAGCCTAGTACCCACTGGTTATTTTCTGATCCTCTCCCTTCTCTCACTCGCCACCCTCTAACAGGCCTCAGTGTGTGTGGTTCCTCTCTATGTGTCCAAATGTGCTCATCATTTAGCTCCTGCTTATAAGAGCATAGTATTTTGTAGCCCAAAAGCAAACCCATCTGAGTGAAGAGAATCATCACCCATCTAGATAAAAATTTAGCTGCCTTCCTTGACATCTCCCCAGATCCAATAATTACCAAATCCTGGTAAATTTTCTTCCAGAATTCACTCAAATGTACCCCTCCTTTCCATTATTGCCACCACTTCAGTCCAAGTTACCATCTTCTCTCATCTGCACTTCTACAGTTGTCTCTCAATTGGTACCTTTTCAAAGTAAAAATCTAATCAGATCACAGATTACCAATCCCCAAAATCCAGTCATTCTTGCTTTAAACACATTATAATAGCTTCCCTGTACTCTTAACATATAGACAAGATGGCTTAACATGGTCCACAAAGCCCTCCTGGAAAGGCCCCTGCTGGTGCCAAAGGTAATACACATTCAAAATTTTGATCATCATAATCAACCTGCTCTCCAAAAAGGTAGACAAAGTCATATCACCACCAATGATACTGGAAAGTGCAAGTAAGATGTATTTGTATAACTTCCTCACCTCCCTGCCACCACCACCATTACCATACTATCCAAAAAAAAAACAAAACTCAGGGCCTAAATGTTGATTTAGCCAGCATTATGTCTTTACATCTATAAAATAATATGATTTGAGGCTATTTCAAATTAATACAGAAAATGCTGTAGTAGCTTCAGCTCTGCCAGCTATATTGCCACACAAAGACTCAGTTGGGAGGTAATTACAAACCTTAGCAAACAGGGCCTCCCACAGACCTGCAGGTGGGTGGGTCTGCTTGGCTACGGAGTATTTCCAATTTCAGTATCTCCAGGGCAGCCAACTAGAGACTGCCATCTGGTTTGTGAGAGGAGGTCCCTGGATGGTTCTTTCTTCAATCTGGAAAAGGGCTTGCTCTCCATTTCGTTTTTTAAACTCTTCTCTGGATCAATTTGAGGCCACATCCTCCTCACACATTTTTTCCAAGGTTAATTCTTTATTAATGCTCAGCAAATTGTGAGATTTCTGATCCAAGAAGAGAATGACATTTTGAACCCATTTTTACACTGGATGCTGGTTCAGTCCCAACTTACTACTGCCAGATTATCCATATTTTTTTATGCAAGCCAAAGTAAAAAAAAAAAAAAAGCTTAAAATTTTCCCCAAATACAGCTTCCGTATTTTATTCATTCATCCAATAAAGAACTGTCAGACACCTATTATATGCCAAGCACTGAATTAAGTGAGAGGAAAATACCAAAGAAAATGACAGAAATAATCCTCATTCTCCTTAGGATTGCAGCCTAGCAAAATAGTGTATGAGGTAAATAGGGCTCTAGGACAACGAGTTATTTCTGACTTTCATAAAGGCCACATTTCTATCCTCATCATTCAATGTCAAGTTTCATCTAGAAAGCTTCTTGAGTTAGCTATAGAACCTGTACTTTGTTTTTCCAGAGATAATATCCTCAAACAAGATAGAACCTCTCAATTTAATGTCTTTAGTTCTCAGGGGTTTTGTGCTATTCTTCTTGTCTGCTTTTTAAAAATCTTCCTGGTCCTATGGTCAATTAAATTATTGACCCCAATTCTTTACCCTCCATCCCTCATACTTATGCCCTTTGCCAAGTGAGTTTGCTAACTTCTACTGGAAGGTCTTGACCCTGGGCTTAGCCATGTGACTTGCTTTGTCCAGTGAGATGTTAGCAAACATGACTTGGGCAAAAGCAATGTGCTTCCTTGCATGGGCATGCTTTCTTACACTTCTACTGCAACCATGATAAGAACATGTCCCAGGAAGTCCACTGATGTAAGGAGGGTGAAAGGTTAGTGGAGTAAACCTGGATCCAACCTGGAGTCAGGCCTGTTGGACCTAGATTAGCCCACCCCAGTCTATTGTCAGATGCGTGAGTGAGAATAAATAATTTGTGGTTGAAGGCACTGAACTTGAGGTTTTATTACACAGTAAGTGATTCATACAGTCTCCTACAATTTGTATACACATCCCTAAGTCTCTCCTCTCTAAAACTCCATTAGCCTCCCTCTGGAAGCCCAAACAAAAAGATGACTGCACTTTAAGTTTTTTGAGGGGAGCACAAATCTGGTATTTTTACTAACAGATTGAGCTGTCCCTCTGTTCTCTCTTTGTCTGGTAAAGCTGCTGTCTCAGCTACCTTCTGCACTCCCTCCAATCAAGTGGCACAGGAATTCTTCTAGGCTCTTTCCTGGAGAAGTCCTGAGAAGGAACTTTAGTTCTAGAGCAACACATGCCTGCATTAAAAGTATGACTCTGGTGTTTATTAGCTGTGTGACCCTGAGCTTCGAAGTAATTTAAAGTCTCTGAATCTCATTTTACTGATCTGAAAAAAATGAGGCTATTACTCTTCTCAAATTAAACAATATTATTTATGTAAAAATCTTGGCTCTGGGCTCAATTTTGGTATTCAATAAAAGTTATATGGTGTTTTTTGCTTTGTTTAATATTGTTTTATAACTGTCATTAATCTGTGGTTTTGTTTTCTATTTATAGCTATCACCAACCTTTACTGTGTCTGGGGAATTATCAGGATTTAAGAAGTAAAAAGAGGCCTTCCTGCACTTTCTAGAAGAGAACAAAAATTGGGAGGGAAAATGCCTTATATGACCACTTCAAAATCTCAAAGGAAGCAATCAACATATATGACTATGTAAAAATAAAGTTATGTCAGATCTTTAGGGTAAACATGGCAAAAAGTAGCCAGACATGGGTCTCCCTCTCTCATATCTGATGGAAGAATCCAAAATTAGTAAACAATAATAATACCAGCAAAAAAAAATCATCAACAACAACCCCAATACCTAAAACTTCAAAAAGTGGTGACCAAGAAGTTAGTTAAGTTTTTAGTGTGACTCTGTAAGTTCCACACTACAAAGTAACATTGCCCTCAACTCCTCAAACCAAACTGGGGAAAGGGTGAATCAAAAAAAATCCTGAGACTTCCTCCAACAGCCTCCAGTGTAAAGAGAAGAATAGGGTCTGAGCCAAGTAAATATCATGGCAAAACTCTCAAGATACCAATAAAATCCCCATAGCACACAGAGGGGAATCTTGAGGTCTCCAAAGAAAAAGGAAAATGGCCTTTCAAGGTGCCGTGCTGAATTCTGAGGACAATCTGAAGCCCGAATATTCCCTAGGAAACAGACACACTCTGACTAGAATGTGTAAACACAGAACAGGATACTTAAAAATTCCAGAAGATAGCCTAGAGCCCAGGTCATGCCACCCCAGGAGAATTCTTCCCACCCACCACCCTAGATCCTGCTCTGTGCTCTTGGGAAAATCGAAAAGTGAATAAAACTGCAATTGCCCAACCTTCAACCTGTAGCTGAGGCGAAAAACAGATCTCAGTTATAGAAGGAATGGAGCCAAGGAGAATTCAGACACACCGGATCGTAGAAAAGAGAGAAATGAACAGAGCTGCCCACATCAACAGGAATAATAAAAGAAAAAGGGGCCAGGAGCAGTGGCTCACACCTGTAATCCCAGCACTTTGGGAGCACCGAGGCAGGCAGATCACAAGGTCTGGAGTTCGAGACCAGCCTGGCCAATATAGTGAAACCCTGTCTGTACTAAAAATACAAAAATTAGGTGTGGTGGCGGGCGCCTGCAGTCCCAGCTACTCAGGAGGCTGAGGCAGGAGAATTGCTTGAACCCGAGAGGCAGAAGTTGCAGTGAGCTGAGATCGTACCACTGCACTCCAGCCTGGGAGACAGAGCAAGACTCCGTGTCAACTAAAAAGAGTGAAAAGAAGAAGGAAAGAAAGAAAGAGAGAAAAAGAGAGAGAGAGGAAGGAAGGAAGGAAGGAAGGAAGGAAGGAAGGAAGGAAGGAAGGAAGGAAGGAAGGAAGGAAGGAAGGAAGAGGGAGGGAGGGAGGGAAGGAAGGAAGGAAGGAAGGAAGGAAGGAAGGAAGGAAGGAAAGAAGGAGGGAGGGAGGGAAGGAAGGAAGGAAGGAAAGAAGGAGGGAGGGAGGGAGGGAAGGAAGAAGGAAGGAAGGAAGGAAAGAAGGAGGGAGGGAGGGAAGGAAGAAGGAAGGAAGGAAGGAAAGAAGGAGGGAGGGAGGGAAGGAAGAAGGAAGGAAGGAAGGAAAGAAGGAGGGAGGGAAGGAGGGAAGAAGGAAGGAAGGAAGGAAGGAAAGAACGAGGGAGGGAAGGAAGAAGGAAGGAAGGAAGGAGAGAAGGAAAAGAAAGAGAGAGAGAGAAGGAAGGAAGGAAGGGAAGGAAGAGGGAGGCAATTATACGTTTACCACAGCAAAAGGAATATAACATGCTGCTGACAAAGTACCCATCTTAGAAGAAATTCCTACAACTGATTTGGGCTACAAAGAAACAACAGAAACATGAACTCAATCATCAAGAACATGAAAATGAAATTTTAAAACAACAGAATGAGACCAAAAGACCAAAGGAGGAACTATATAGCTATGAAAAGAGAAATTATATAGCTATCAAAAGAGAAATTACATAGCTATGAAATAACCTAAAGACAAAAGTCACATTATTAATGAACTAATAATGCAATTTTAAACATCAGTGAATAATCTAGGCTTGACTGAAGAATAAATAGCTGATTGATCAAATAGACATTGAGATGATTAAAAATAAATCTTGGCAAAAAAGATGACTTTTTAAAGCACTTAAATGATGATAAATATAATGGACAAAGGTCATCCAACACAGAAATTATTCCTGAAAAAGAACCCCAATCAGAATAAAAATATATTTGGACATATAACACATAAAAATAATCCTTGCTATAAAAAAAATAGCTAATACCATCTGCCTGTAATCCCAGTTACTCGGGAGGCTGAGGCAGGAAAATTGCTTGAGCCCGGGAGGCGGACGTTGCAGTGAGCCAAGATCAAGCCACTGCACTCCAGCCTGGGTGACAGAGCAAGACTCTGTCTCAAAAAAATAAATAAATAAAATAATGACTAATACCATCTGCCTGAAAATTCCAGTATGGAATTATCGACAAGATATCACCTTCTTGCACTATTGAGACCCAACACTATTAAAAAATAAAAATAAAAAAGTATTTGGGCGTCCAGTACCCTCCGAAAAAGTATAGAATCACCTATAAGAAAGTGAATATCAGACATATAAAGATAGCAGACAAACATTCTCAACATGAACGAGCAGGGAGAATAAAACATCTAAGAGTTCTAACTAATAATAAATTCAGTCAATCAAAAATGAATAGGGGAGCTATGATAGAAGAAACAGTGCAAAATTCAATACTCAAAATCATTGGAGCAATGCTCATAGAGTCTTATGGGAAAGAAAGTGGGACATCAAATTTTTATACCCAGCCAACTCAATGCGAAGACAACCAACAGAAATTTGGAAGTATACAAGAACCCAGAGAGTAAACTCTATAAGTACACCTGGAAAAGAACTTCACAAGGAAATCCAGCAAACCAAAACTGAACAAGAATTTTAGAAAATAAAGAATTCGGGAAAGCAGAAGCTGTGGTACAAGGACAGGTAAGGAGCAGCAAATTCACTTAATTACAGACATAAAACTAAACCATGGTAATGATAGAATCATAGAACTGTAATTGTAGAATATAAATCCTTTATACTGACTTTATAAAAATGTTACTAAAAAACTCAGAAGATGAGGGGAGTGGAAAATGAGGTAAGAGGAAGATTAAAAGTTTTAATTTCCTTATCTTTCATAGCAGAGAGTCAATCAATATGTCTAAAATTAAACATGGATCTTAAAAAAAAAAACTCCAGCTTTTGTAATTTTTTTATAATCATTTTGTAACCTTAGGGAAAACTTTTAGGATCTAATATCTCTGGTGGAAAAAAAAATTATCTGAAGTTCCATAATTTATTTGATTTCTCTTTGGTCTCTTTTTCTTCTGTTAAATTCAAGAAAAATTCAATTTAATGCTTTTTATTTTTCTAAAAACGTAAAGTAAGACCCAATTTTTACTAATTTATTCAGCATTTTTCATTTCATTTATACACTTAAGGAGATACCTGGAATTATTTTCACTTGAAGTTATTAGGCTACTTCTTGACAGTAGAATTTGAGACAGTATTTTTATTCTCTTTTTTATTTTGCTTCCATACTTTCAATCCTGCATATACTATTTATATAAAAACAAATTCATAGAGTTTTAAGTACTGAAATACCAAATCGCAAAAATTTGTCATAAAATTCTCTCTGTGTGCATGCCCCTTGCAATATGACTGTGCAGCTCTACCATCAACAGGTAGAATCTATTTTCCTATCCCTTGAGCCTGAACTGGCCTTATTACTTGCTCTATCCAATAGAATGTGGCAGAAATAATACACGATTTCTGAACTTAAGTTTTAAAAGGCCTTGTGGCTTCTTCTCTCGCATTCTTGGAATACTCCCCTCAGACTGCTGTATGAAGAAGCCTAGGCTAATTTATTGAAGGAAGGGAGGCCACGTGGAGCAGAGATGAGCTGTCCAAGCCCCACAGACCAGACAACCACCTGACAACTAGCACTAACCAGCACACATCTTGGTCATCTGGCCCCAGTAAAGATGCTAGGTAACTGCAGCCACTGAGTGACCCCAGGTGAAGTTGGAAGTAAAACTGCCCAGCTAAGCCCAGTTCAAGATGAAGGACTAAGCACATACATCTGTCTGTCTTTTCTCCCAAAGTCCATTGAACATACATTAAAGAAATACAAAAGGAATGAAGTCATAAGAACAAATTCCAATGGCCAAGACTGAGTCACATGCTCATGTCTAAACCAATCCTGGCAAGGGGAATGAGACCACAATAACTGGCTCATACATTATGACTCATCCTCTAGCTCTGGGAGGAGATCGCCTTCCCTGAGTATAAGGCCTAGCAGATGCTAAGTATCCAAAATACTAGAGGTTTCTCAGAAAGGAAAAAATGAGGTCACACTCACTTCTACCAAACAATATTATGAAAAACGTATTCCAGAAAACCCTTTCTCAGCAGTATCTGAACACAGAATCAAATATCAAACTGATATTTATGGAGGAAGGAAGAAATACTTGATTATGAATGATTAAATATATGAATGTGCACGTAAGTGGATGAATTAAGGTGGGAGAGTTGAAGAAACACAGATTCTTAGCCTAGAGCAGGGTTCTCAAATTTGAGCACTCATCAGAATCATTTAGAGGACTTACTGAACCACAGATTGCTAGGACCCACCCCTAGGTGGGGAAAGAGGGGCTTTTCTAGCAAGTTTCTAGTTGATGCTGATATTGCTGATTGGAGACCACCCTGTTAGAATCCCTGCTCAGAGAAGAGATCAAGGGAAGATGTGCTATCATGCAAATATCTTAAGAAGTGTTGTGGCCCAGAGTTAGCTGGTTTGTTTAGCATGGCTCCTGAGTGAATTATTTGGAAGGTTACCTGGAGGTGGATTTTTGACTCAACATAAGAACACATTTTCGAATAACTGGAGGTGTGTACCAATGGAACAGGCTAACCCTTTCCACCCTCTCGAGCCTCTTTTCCTGCCTTCCTTTCATTTTCCTCCTACCCCTGCTCTGCTGTTCCA
The DNA here is from genome assembly GCF_043159975.1 of Macaca nemestrina. Taxonomy (NCBI): domain Eukaryota; kingdom Metazoa; phylum Chordata; class Mammalia; order Primates; family Cercopithecidae; genus Macaca; species Macaca nemestrina. The sequence goes on along the minus strand of NC_092126.1, from coordinate 39,719,061 downwards.
ACAACAAGTTATAGCCCCGGCTGAGGGCGTAGATCTCACATTTCCACAATCACAAACTTATTTCTCCTAGGAACCAAATGTCAGTAATTTTCTGAATACAACTTTTTAAGAGCAGAGAAAGAATCAGTCTCTAAAATATCCATTTCTCTCATTTTGTGCTGTAATATTATGAGTTTTAACTCAGGTGAGCAGAGTGATCTACCTTTGATCATTTCTGTATGTTTATCCCATACTGTTAATATCCAATAAAATACTTCTAAAAAAACCAAATCTCATTTTAACATGACACCATTTTGTTTCTCTGAGGAATTATATGGACATCTCTAAAACTGTTGCTTTTGAAGGTGGTACGACACAGGAAATGCTGATAACACAATTTCTTAACACACATCGAGTACACAGGTTACACAAAAGCAGATTCTATTTTAGCTTTTTTGAGAGGCCATTTAAAAGTTAAGTTCTCCTTAATGAAACAGAAAGGAAAAGGGCTTTGCTTTGCTTTTCTCAGCATCCCGGCTTTTCCCTCTTTGTGGCTTATGATGTTTTCCTTCTTCCTCGTGTTATCTGTGTTTCCTGCTCATCTCAATTTGATGACATGTTGCTGAGACAACTAAATCGCTAACCTTCTTAACTTGGCTTTTGTTATGTGCTTGCGTGTGTTTAGGAGGGATATTTTCATTTCTCTTAGAAGGCTCTGTGTCTGCTCTGGGAGGCTATTAGACCTGGAGGTGGAGAACAAGGGAGGCTTCTTAAGTGCTTCCTATTCAAATCGCCTTTTTACTCCCTTTAAACCCATCATTTGTATGTGGTAGGGCACTGGTGGAAGCTTCCCTGCCTCCTATGGTCAGGATTAATTTACTCAGTGATGTCATGCTTGTTCCAGCCCAGACTCCTCCAGGGGAAGGAAAGGTCTGAGAACAAGAAGCACACAAAGTTTCTATCATTTCAATTCCTGTATTTTATCTTCCCTCCCCTTGCCAAAAGTGGGAGGGGAGCGCAGCTTATCTGCAAAATAATTACTCTGTGCAGTCCCTTCATCCATTTGATCATCTGATAAAATAAGTTTAGGATATAAGCAAGAACCACGGTGCCCTCAACACTGGCCTGTCTCAGCACTGAGCCTGTCTTATGCAACAGTCGCTTGTGTATGTGTCTGTGCACTCTCCCTCCACACACCACCCTCTATGGTGCTTCCCTTGGGTCTAACATTTGTCTTTTCTGTTGTTTCCACTCTCATGTTTACCATGCCCCTTCACATACTGAGCACTCAACAGAGAGCTCTTCCTGCTACAAAGTAAAATCAGACCCTAGAAAGCAACACCGTAAGACAATCTACATAATTTAAAAGTAGTTTTCAAAGCTAAAGTTTAGCTGTCAACCCAAATTCACCTAACTAAATCTAAATTGAAATGCAAAAAGGATATTGAATTTAGATACACTTTAGTCCATCTTCAAAATATCTTATTTGGCTAAATTTTTCACTTTTCCAGCAGATTTTTCCTTTGTTTTTGTTTTTTCTATTTTTTTTAATTTTACAATTGTAATTCAGGTGTCAGCTCCATGAGTGTCCCAGGTTTCCAGCCTTCTGAACCTTTCTTTCCCATATCCGGTAGATGTCAGATTTCTGCTAATATCTGAGGACTTACATTCTCAGGGCCACTACGAGCTTCAGTTTCCTCCCCCTGCCAAATTCTCAATATCTGTCACATACACACACACACCTTCTGTACTGCATCTCTTATTTAAGCTCCTAGGTGATTTCAGGGGGAAACATAGGCCTTTTATCTTTAATTCCCCAAGTCATACATTAGCCAAGACTGGTGTACATAGGAGACTTACTAAGTTTTGGGCAAGATGGTTCATTAGGTCATAGCATATAACACAGGACCTGTCCCACCACAAGCCCCGAGGCAGCTCCTGCCCTCAGTTTCACTCAAGGAAGGGCTGAGAAAGAGGCAGATTATCTTTTGAACAACTAAATGTGATCTTAAAGCTCCTAGGAAAAGCTCAGCCTTCTAAAAGAGAAAGTAAATTGTGATTTACAAGATCCAGAGCCTAGAGGACTTGAACATAATTGGAGAAAGAAAGAGCTCAGAAGGTGACCACTGCCTCACTTTTCAGAGAGAGACTAGGGAAGGAGCACCAGCCTCACGGAGAGGCTCCACATCCAAAAGGCCTTGGTGTGGCCGGGCGCAGTGGCTCATGCCTGTAATCCCAGCACTTTGGGAGGCCAAGGCAGGCAGATCACTTGAGGTCAGGAGTTTGAGACCACCCTGGCCAATATGGCGAAACCCTATCTCTACTAAAAATACAAAAATTAGCCAGGCATGGTGGCTGGCACCTGTAGTCCCAGCTATCTGGGAGACTGAGAAAGGAGGATTGCTGGAACCCAGAAGGCAGAGATTGTAGTAAGCCAAGATAGCGCCACTACACTCCAGCCTGAACGACAGAGTGAGACTCTGTCTCAAAAAAAAAAAAAAAAAAAGCCCTTGTTGTGACCGGAGAGCCACGTGAGAAGACAGGAGCATGGCCTCCGGGTCCCCTGAGAGGGAGAAGTATGATTCTCAGTGAACAGAGAGTTTAGTTACACACTCACTCCAAAATGTTCCCACTCCAGTTACAAAGATTATATGTCTATTCTTTTTTTAATTGAGATAAAATTCACCATTTTAACCATTTTTATCAGACATCGATCTGCTTCTCTCCCATGTCCGTCTATGGTCCTGGAGAAACTGAGACTTTTGGAGGCTGGGCATGCAAACACCAAGAGTAACTTTTACTTCTCAATGCCCCCTTGCCCTTGTGAGAGCTAATGTATTTCTCAAGTGCCCCTCTCCAACATTTAGGATGATAAAACTTTAGCTTCTCTTATGACAATATCACACCAGAGAATGTATCTCTGGCCTGTCAATCTCTCTTCTATTCACCATATTAGTCAGCTTTACTATAGCATAATGCAGTAACAAACAGCCCCTAAATTTGGTGGCTTGTAACAACAAAGATTTCTTTCAACATGTGAGAAATTTCAGTTATGGTGGTAATATTTAGAACTTAATCAGAAAACATGTGGAAAATGTTCTACTATCTGCCTCATTCCTTTATTTTTCCTTGTAGTTGAATTTTATTTCAACACTAGATTTTAAGTTCTTTGAAGGCAGAGATTATGCCTCATACTCATATTTTTCTCACTTTACCTGGTGTGTGGTTAATTAAATATTTCTTGAAGGAACCAATGAAAAAATGAATCTATTGAAGAACTGTGAATAGGTATGTGAGTTAATAGGCTGAGACTTAACATTCGCTTTCTTGTTAAATGGCAATTAAATGCATTGACATTCATTATAGCCTGAATATACTGAGAATCTAATTGCTCACATGTTGCTCATGTAATCTCCAGTTTTTCAATGACAACTTGATGTCTTTCTGACATACTTATTGTACCTGGATCAATGGCTATTTAACTGCTAATTGATCTTTTATTAACATATAATAACTTATTAAATCTAAATTAAAGTCTTAATTGAGACACTTTATCTGCAATGTTTCAACATACAATCCTCATAATGTAATGGATAATCGACAGAAAAGCTAGTAACATATTATCTGTCACCTTTCTCATTGACCTGAGAACAAATTTTCAGCATGAAGATTTTTTCACTTCATTAAGAAACCTGAGCGGCAACTAAACCCAAGAATGCAACAACACCGTGAAATTTTTCAGTTTTCACACACAGAACTAATTCCCCAGCTTCTGCTTTCTTCCTCACCCCTCCACCGAGGCCACTTGGCTACCAGTAGTAGGCAGCAATAAACGAATGCTGTTACTTTAAACATAAGCATGGCCAGCACAGCTACAAAAGAGGCTGCAATAAGCCATAGAGACAGCCTTCCTCTCCCACCCCAACAACCCTCTCTTGGCTCCCAGCTCTTCAGCACTTATGTATCCTTTTCCTCATCTCAACCCACCCACTCCCCATCCGGCCTGGTTTTATTGAGTGTCTCTGCCTCAGTAAACAGGATGGTCCTGCCCGTTGTTCTGCCATTTGGTCTAAAATTCCCTTTACCTATACATAATTTCCTTTTATTTACTCTTGTCTAATTCATGCACTGATGTTCTCAAACTCTGCTACCTCAGTGCTACTCCAGGCACCTAGCACTTATGAGATACATACTGTCCTAGTCTATTTTGTGTTGCTGTAACAGGATACCTGAGACTGGGTAATTTATAAATGAAAGAGATTTATTTAGCTCACAGTTCTGGAGGCTGGCAAGTCCAGGATAGGGCACCTGCATCTGACTGACTTCTGGTGAGGGCCTCATGCTGCATCATAACATGGCAGAGAAGTGAAAAGGCAAGCAAGCACGTGCAAAAGAGAGCAAACACAAGGAGAAGCCTCACTTTACAACAACCTGCTCTCAGGTTCTCTGCGGGAACTCACTCCCAGGATTAATCTATACATGAGGAATGCATCCCCATGACCAAAACACCTCCCACTGTGCCCCACCTTGCAGCACTGCCACATTGAGGACCAAGCTTCAACATGAGTTTCAGTGGGGACAAACCATATCTAAACCATGGCACATATCTAGGGCCAATCCTGAGTTCAGCCGTCAGCTCACACCTGTGCTGATCCGGATCCAGACTTGAATTCTGCTTTTCCTCTGGGAGCCTCTGGATGATCATCTTGCCCATGGACCCTGTTCGTGGGTTTTGCGTATTACCTTTTTCTCAATAATGACAGCCCTCTCCTGGTGCCTAGGACTTTGCTAGCTGGTCTCAAATGTTCCTGGTGCTCACAACATACCTAAATTTCTGAAGGCCACTTGTTTCTGAATCCCACCATAGTTGTAGATACCAGATATCCTACCCAGCATCCACTCCTCACCCATGCCAACAAAGCGTCCTCTGCCAGATAGCCCCTATGCCTCAGGGGAAGCAGAGAGCTACTCCAACTCCAGGGATTGGCCTAACTAATCCAAAGGAAATCTCTTCCTTCCTGCTAGGGATTGGCTTAAGAATGAGTCATTGAGGATTGAGGATTGACTTGCTAGGGGCTTCTGGGAAAGTGTTTCCTTGCTCTGCTGGGAGACCATCCAGAAGGGACATTCTCACTTGTCCTCTGGAAATTATCATATCCATATGTTACGCCCGGGGCTGGTTAATCACCTCATCACCAGTCTCGAGATAATGCTGGCATGTAGTAGAAGACAGAATGAAGAAAATCACACAGAAATGGAGCCAAAACCACTGGATAAAGTCAACCCTGAAGTCAGCCCTGCTTCTGAGTTCTTGTTATAAGACTGAATGAATTCCCTTTTGGTTTAAATCTGTTGTGTTGGGCTTTTCTACTATTATGGCTGAAAGCATCCTGGCTGATGGACTGTTTTCCACATGCTTCTCAGAACTCAGATTTCTTTAGGTGAAACACATCCCTCACTTTTGCAGTGCTCAACACTGGTCTTTTAATCAGGCCAATTTCCCACTGCACCTATATTCTCTGCAAAATTGACCTTTCTTAACATGTGGGTGTATGTTCAATATCTGCTGTTCAATACCTCAGGAAGCAAGTCTTATTCTAAGTTTCAACCCTTCCCAGTCACTTGAGCCCTGCTATATAACAGTTTGAAGAGAACTCATGTAAAAGTACATATTACAACTGCTGGGAATTCCAACTCAGTGTGAGGACCTAGCCAAATACTTTTAGAATATATGGAGCTACAAAAGGTGACAATTTCTTCAAATCCAGTCTACAAATATAATATTTAAAGTCAGAATAGTAGGCATAAAGTCTAAAGATAAATGAGAAAATCTCTCTAACAAGTAATGGCATTAAGTATATATTTGGCAAGATGGCAATCATATTACAAAAAAAAATGTCTTCCTTGAAAGTAGCTATCAGAAAGTAACATCACTGAGATTATAAATACATATATATGCATATATACACATATATAGAATGATCTTTTTGTAAATATTTTTCTATAATATTCATTGACCACTTTGCTCAGAACGATCACAGTGCACCTCCTGTTTTGAAACACAATGTTGAAAATGTGATTTTTATTGACATTTCCATTTTCGTAAATGGGGTTAAGGGTCTCAGAAAATGCTTAACTGAGCTGGCGAAAAGAAAGTTTGTTGCTTGTTGGCCAGGCTCCTAGCAGAAGTCCTTCCCACTCCTTCTCTGCGTTTCTATCCATAGAGGCAGCCCGCTCTGATGAACGCTCATAAAACAGTGACTGCACAGACAGTCCTTGCCCTAGTGTAGCCAGACGCCGTCACGCATTAACTACTTCCAGCAGTGGGATGGGTGTTCACTTTAAGATGAAGCTTTTTTTTGCTAACGATGAACAAGTAGCATAATTTTATGGGGGAAAAATTTCATTTGTATCCCAAACACAGGTAAATATTATAGGGATAAGCTACATGTAGTAGTGATGGGAACACAGTTTTTTGCATGACTTGGGTTCAAATCCTGATGCTTCACTTACCAGTTAAGTAAGCTTCAGTGGACTCAAGCTGATGACTTCAGCTTCTGGCTCAGTGTCATCACCCATACAATGGTGATTGATAACAGATAAATGGAGAGCATGATATTTAATGTACATAAAAAAATAGGACACAACACCTGGCACAGAGTAACATTCAATCAATAGTAGCTATTTTTTAGTTCATTATTTTTTTCATCCAAAATAAGAGCCAATGCCATCAGCAGGATAAATTACCTTGTGAAACAAACCTAGTGTTTTAGTTGTCACCACATCCCCATCTGTGCTGTCATCCTGTCTTTCAGTGTCTACTCCCTCACCCAGACCCTAGCCCTGGCCACTCGTTTTGGCCAATCTCAATGTCAAGAACTGCCCCTCACACTGTTCTCCATAGCAGTATATATTTACATGCCATTCTCTCCAACAGTCCTGCTTCCTGCTTCTCTAATAAGGAATATAATTTTTTATTTTTATTACAGTGCCACTTCTTTAGTTAAGTGGGCATGTGTACCCTCCTATTTGAAACACTTAAAAATCACTGGTCTTAGCCGGGCGCGGTGGCTCAAGCCTGTAATCCCAGCACTTTGGGAGGCCGAGACGGGCGGATCACGAGGTCAGGAGATCGAGACCATCCTGGTTAACACGGTGAAACCCCGTCTCTACTAAAAAAAATACAAAAAGACTAGCCGGGCGTGGTGGTGGGCGCCTGTAGTCCCAGCTACTCGGGAGGCTGAGGCAGGAGAATGGCGTAAACCCTGGAGGCGGAGCTTGCAGTGAGCTGAGATATGGCCACTGCACTCCAGCCTGGGCGACAGAGCGAGACTCCGTCTCAAAAAAAAAAAAAAAAAAAATCACTGGTCTTAGGACCTTGCATTTCCCAACTTCCCTCTCCTGCCCACTCCCCACCATTACTGGCACCACAGGCAAGCACTTTGCCTATGCCAGGCCCACTCCCACTTACTTTGAACACTCAGCCAGTTCTTAAGCTCTTTGACAAATATTTCCCTGATCTAAACACTCTAGCAAGGTTGGATAGCTAGGGTGACTGGCTTCCACAGGGCCCTATATTTACTTATCTCACAACCCTCATCATATTGGATTGTCATTGTACTTTTCACATCCAACTCTTTTTACGCAACTATGAGCTCCTCAAGAAGAGGGACCATGGATTATGTGCTCTGTAGGCCCAGAACTCACCATGGTGCCAAGCAGGTTTTAGTTCTTAATAAATCTGTATTAAATGGATGGGTAGTAGATGGACTTTTATATAAAAAAAAGAAAAATATGATCAAATATGTTTTCTAATTCACTAATGATTACCTTTGTCAAACAACTCAAATAGGTAATTTTTTATCATTACATCATTTGTTATTGAGGTATAATTTTCATGTAATAAAATATACAGATATTAAGTTTACAGTTCCATGAGTACTGACAAATACATTGATGTAACAGAATTAAAGACCCCAAAATAGGGTTTGGTTTTTTACAAACGTGCCAAGAAAATTCAACAGGGAAAGAAAATATTTTCAGCAAATGATGCTAAAACAATTGAACATATGGATGAAAATGAACCCCAATTCTTAAAAATTAGACCAGATTATACATAAAAATTAGAGATGAATTACAGTTCTAAAAATAAAAAATTAACTAAAATATATACAATTAAAAAATTTTAATATATAAAAATATATAAAATAAAATCTTCATAAACTTAGACAAGACACAAAAAGCATTAATCAAAAAAGAAAAAAATCAATAAATTGTGTCTCATCAAAATGTTTAATTTGTTCATCAAAGGACACTATTAAGAAAATCATAAAGGGAAATGACTTTTAAGACTTCAAAAGCATGCAGTTCTTCTACAGGTACTCTCAGTAAATTTCAACTGTCACTCTCAGACCTAATAACCCTTCATTCTAACTCCCTCTGTGAGTTGTAAATCCAGGCCCCTGTCTTCCAGTCTTGCTCAAGACCCTTTTGGCTAAGGGCAACTAGTTTTTCCTTCCTTTGCCTTTGGAGATTAGAAGATAAAAGCACAATGGAAGATAAACTCTGTCATTCTCCCTGACTTCTTAAAACTCATGTTTGTCTCTCTTCCAGTCAAGTAAAAGGTAACTCTTGGCAATCACATTTTTACACTACTATCTCCGCTAACTCATTTGACTGTTTCACCTCTTTTGAAGATTCCTGTATGAGAACAAAATGATTCATACCGACAGATTAAACCATTTTTAACTATGCTCCGTAAAATCTGTCTTAAAGGAATATACATATTTCCTTTGGAATATTTTGCTAAAATAATTCTGAACATAAAAGAACTGTTTTTGCACCAGAGTTATTCCACACACAGTTTTAGCATGAGTGAAACTGAGTATTTTTATTTTAAAAATTGTGAAGATCAAAATAGATATTGTATGTGAAAGTACATTGTAAACTCCAATACACAAGAGACACATTCCAACTTCTAGAAATATGGCAGAGCAGATATTCTGAAAGGCTGTCATTCTAAATACAAGTAGATCCTGGATAAACTACAATAAGTAAACATTTTAATTAGTTGCTGGACTCTCCAGAAAGTTGGAGAAATCTGAAAGATATTTTTTTTGAAAGATAGCAAATTGAACCCAGTGTTAGGAAATTGCACAGTAAGTAAATACGAAAGTGCTGCCCTGGTTAAAAATATTAACATTGCTAACATCAGATCTGCTACTGAGAAACTGAGCCTTGATCTTCGCTAAAGTGCTGAACCTGAGATCCCAGCATTATTCTGGCACTCTCAAACAGGGCTAAAGTGTTTCCAGGTCACTAATGCTCCCTGGCTCCAGGCAGAGACAAAGGAAAATATTCTATGAAAAAATACATTGCTCTTACAGGCCCTCAGGAGTTCACACAAATTAAGGAAAACAAAATATGAGCTTACAATAAAAAGTTACAAAACTCACACAAGGAAATAAGCAAGCATGAGTGTATATCAACAGAAAAACAAAACTGTAGTTGGTGCCAAAGGACTTAAAATATTCTCAAAAGCGGGATTTAAAATAGCTATTATAAATGTCTAACAAAAGAAAAGATAAAATTTTTAGCCTGTAGTCCCAGCTACTCAGGAGGCTGAGGCAGGAGAATCTCTTGAACCCGTGAGGCAGAGGTTGCAGTGAGCCAAGATCATGCCACTGCACTCCAGCCTGGACAACACAGCAACACTCCATCTCAAAAAAAAAAAAAAAAAGAAGATAAAATTTTTAAAGTGAACAAGTAACTAGAAGGTATAAAAATGACCTAATAGATTTTTTAAAGTCAAAATAACTTTTAGAGATTAAAATACAGCAATTAATATTTAATCAATAGGTTAAATAGCAGGTTAGTCACAGCTGAAAAAAAATAATTACGAATTGAAACATGGAGCTGAAGAAACTACCTCAGATTAGATGAACCCTTAAGAGGTTAAGAGAGGTGGGCAAAAGAGTCACATGCATCCAGTGCACCAGAAGGAAACATTAGAGAGAATGGAGGAGAAGAAGTATTGAAGAGAACGTGGCTGAGAACTTTCTAGAACTGATGAAAAACATGAATCTTCAGCAATATAAAGTACAACATATACTAAGCAAGAAAAATAAAATAAATTCAGACACATTGTGGTGAAAGTACAGACCACTAAAGACAATGAGATCTTAAAGGCATTCAAAAAGCAGAAAAACAGATCACCTACCAAGGAATCGCAAGCAGGTTTCTCAACATCAACAATGGAAGACTGAAGTTGGTGGAATAGTATATCAAAGTACTGAAAGAAAATGACAGTCAACCTGGAATTATGCCTGGTAATATTATCTTTCAGATAAACAAAACTAAGAGTGTACCACCAACAGAACTTCAGCAAGGAACTTCTAAAAAGCATGCATCAGGTCTCAAATGGTCTTCCTTTTAATCAAGACATGCATTCTCAATGAGGTGATGTAACTCCATAAAGAGAGAAAATCCATTCTTGGTAGGCAAAATAATCTTACTCTTTTTATGTATAAAACATAGATATACTTACACAGATACACAGTGAACCTGTGGTATTAAAATTGATTGATTCAGGTGAGGGGGCAATTAGGAAAAAAAATCTGAAAGTTTCCTTGGAGGTGGGGCAATAATAAAAAAGCTGAGAAACACTGATCCAAAACAATCCACAAAAATTTATAATTAATAAGAGAGTTTACTCAAGTGGCTAAATTTAAGATCAATATATAAAAATCAATTGTATCTCAGTATGCTAGCAGAAAGATATAGTTTATAATAGAAACAAAAATATAAAGTATCTAGGTATAAATCTAACTATATACATAAACTTTATAAATAAATATTTACAACTTTATTAAAAGTTTTCAGGTAACCCAGAAAAAAAATGGAGAGATACCTTATGTTTGTATTTAAGAAAGCTCAAAATCTTAACAATGTTAATTATCTCCAAAATGTTCTATGACTTCACTGCGAATTCCAATCAAGATTTATAAAGAAACCTGGCTAGCTGATTCTAAAATGTATATTAAAGGGCAAAGTGTGCCAAGACATTCCTAAAAGAATAAATTTGGGGAAATTGTCTTATCAAATCTTATGGCTTCTCATAGACTATTGTACTGAAGATAGGGCAGCATTGGCACAGGAATCAAAAAACTGATTAATGGAATAGAAACCCCAGAAACAGCCGCTGCATACGTGCGGGAACTGTTCTACCCCAGCGTCGCCTGCAAGAGCGCCCTTGCCTCTCATTGGTTCTCCTGGACCAATCACTGTGACCTGCAGCACTGGGCATCTGATGCCTTAGGTGTCGCAGCACCACCCCAAGGGCCAGAGACGGTCAGTTTCAGTTAAACCACAAGGACTGATAATAGGGAAGGGGATACTTCCCAAAAGAAAATAAGTGCCCTAAGCAGACCAGTCCTCACAAAAGTGACACCCTTAGTGATGAGAGGACATGGATGTTGATACAAAGTATTCGTGCATGTACATACAAAGTATTCAAGCATGGCCACACAGGCATGCAGACCTTCACCCAGGGAGGGGGCTGTCGTGGCCTCGCCTCATCATCGTGCTTTGCTAACAGGGCCATTCCTTAGTCCTACTCTTGGTCCCTAAATCAGCATCCGAGAAAGCATCTTTTTTAAAAAAGAAAAAACCCAAGTCTCTGACTCAATATCCCCAAACATTTTTTCTCAAAAGAATGAATTTTCTTCTTATTGCTTTATTGAAGCACTTCCCAAAGTATGTTCCATAGAATCCAAGTGCTTGGGATGCTACTGGGTATTTTACATTCTCCTAAATCCGTTACTAAATAAGCCTGGGAACAGTTCACTTAAGTGTGATGTTTTAAGACTGCTGTATTACTAGACCCTAGAAGTTTTAATATGACAAATGGGCATTGGGATCTTCTAGACTGGGACCCAGTACCTGAACTTCGAACACACACCCTTCCACCAGTGACCCAAATTGCCCTCCCTTCTCCAGATGATGATGGCCATCAAAAGTGGATCTTCTTTCTCTAGGGAACAGTTTCCTCTTGGATATTCCCCACATCAGAAGCACAGGAACATATTTAGAGTCGAGAGCTTAACCAGTGCCAGGCCACAGAGTCTGTCCATCCCAGCAGCATTTTCTGCCCATCCCACTGTTCCTCAGGCCTCATTTTATCTGCCTGGAGGAACTGATGACAGAGTACAACTAGAGAGTTAGCTTTTTATTTTCTCTTTTTAACTTTTCTTTCATAGGATTATATTATTTTTATAATAAAATTTTAAAGTATTCTTAAACTTAATCTTATTTTGATATTAACTGTCTGCCCAAATAAACCTCTATATAAAATTTCAGTAGCAGCCCCCTCAGGAATTACTGATTTGAGATAGAACACAGGATTAAATCCAAGGATCTGGGTTCCAGTCCTGACTTCCGGCAGTGTGAACTTGTAGAGCTTCATTAACTCTTGAACCCTAGTTTTCCCATCTGTAGAAAAGCATAGTGTTATGTGCCTAAGGCACTGTTATAATTATGTTATCTGCATAAACACATTCAATCCTCACATCAACCCTAGGAATTTAGTATCCTCCTCAGCTAATTATTTATTTTTACAGAAGAGAGACTGAGACACCGACAGGGTGAGTAACTTTGCCAAGATCACTAATCTAAGCAAGTAACCCAGCCTGGATTGGAACATAGAGAGCTGTTCTGAGCCTACACTCTTGACCACTATGTTTTACTTCTTCCTAACCAAAATACTATGCAAATTAAATAAGACCATGTGTCTTAGTCTGTTTTCTGTTGCTTATAAAAGAATACCTGAAACTGGGTAATTTCTAAAGAAAAACAGTTACTTCTCAGTTTTGGAGGCTGAGAAGTTCCCGGTTGAAGGGCTGGACCTGCTGAGTCCCAAAGTAGCAGACTCTGAAGAATCCCAAAGCAGCACAGGACATCACATGATGAAGGGGCTTAGCATAATAGCTCAGGTATCTCTCTTCTTGTAAAGTCACCAGCTCCATGCCCATGATAACCCGTTAACCCATTAATCCATGAATGCATCAATTCATCCATGAGGGCAGGGCCCTCATGACTAGATCATCTCCTAAGGACCCCACCTCTCAATACTGCCACTTTGGGGATTAAGTTTCAATGTGAGTTTTGGAGGGGACAAACATTCAAACCGTGTGTATCAAGGGCTTTGCATTTCCATACCAATTACAAGACTGTAAGTGCCTGGTAGGAGGAGACTATGTTTTTACCAATCTTGTATTCTCCTTGCTGGGTTTAGTCTCTGTCAATACACAGTCAAAGTACTATAATATTGAGAGATACTCAATATCAAGTGGTTAGTAACAAGTCACTGCCTTAAGCCTCACCTACAAGATTTCCCTGATCTCCCCAAATCCAGCAATTAAGAGCTAATTCCCGGCACAGCGGGGGACTCCAGTCCTGCTCCAACAACTCCAGTAAATCCTCCACCTGGTAGGTGGGCACCTGAGCCTCCTGGGGTATAAATGTTTGGAATATCATCCTGCAGAGGAAATAACAGTAAGCATGTGTTGAGTGAATACAGCTCAAGAAACAAACCTCAAATCATGTCCTTGCTAAATGGTACATATGGAATTTGGACCCAGATCTGAGTCCACAGCCCATGATCTGTGTCCCAGGAGGCAGAGCCCTCACAAGCATCAGCGTCTGAGGCAGTTGAAGCCTGAGAGCCAAAGCAGAGCTTACTGTTTACTATGGGCTCAAGAACCTAGATGAAAATCCCAACTGCTTACCTGCCTTGCAAGTTCAGCCCATCATCCTGTCTCCCTGGTCCTGCTGCTACCTCTCCACACTCCAGCTGCAATGGCTTCTTTCTGCTCCTTGGCCACCCTTGGTTTCTGCAGCTTGGAAAGCTCTTCCAGAAGATTCTCACATTCTGGTTTCTCATCATTAATGTTACATCTGAAATGTCACCTCCTCAGAGACGCCTTCCCAGACCGCCAGACCTAAGGCTACTATTCTCTCAGTCACCACATCCTTGTCACAATCATCTGAAATACTACCTTTTTTCTTTTTTTTTTTTTTTACTTCTTTCCCACTCTCATGCATATTTAATGAGGCCAGGGACAAGGCTCTCTGCTGAATCCATAGTTTCTAGCACATTTCAGGACAAATGAATAAGGAGCAAGTGTAGATACTCAGGAAGTGTTATCCAACTAGTTAAAGCAGGCCAAGGCCAGACAACTCTAAAATACAGCAAGAAAGACCCAAGGAAGCCTGATTCTCACAGAGATTTATCCACTGGCCAGCATCAAGTGAGCTACAAGGCACTAACCTAGGTACTGGGGATTTACAGGGGAACAAGCAGACAAAAACCCCCACCTTCATGGACTTTTTCCAATAAGGGGATCCAAGCAATAAATAAATACATGAATAAAATATATTACATAGCAGATGGTGAAAAGTGCTAAGGAAAAAAAAAAAACAGAGCAGAGTTAGGAAGTGTAGAGGGTGGGGGAAGTATGCAATATTAAATAGGGTAGGGTCCGGGCACAGTGGCTCACATCTGCAATCCCAGCACTTTGGGAGACCGAGGCAGGTTGATCACTTGAGGTCAGGAGTTTGAGACCAGCCTGACCAACATGGCGAAACCCCGTTTCTACTAAAAATACAAAAATTAGCCAGATGTGGTGGTGCATGCCCATAGTCCCAGCTACTTGGGAGGCTGAAGCAGGAGAATTGCTTGAACCTGGGAGGTGGAGATTACAGTGAGCTGAGATCATGCCATTGCACTCCAGCCTGGACAACAAGAGTGAAACTCTGTCTCAAATAGATAAATAAATAAAGTAGGCATTTAAAGAACTGAAGAAGCAGTGCATGGCAGAACTGAGCAAGAGCACTCTATGTAAAGGGAACAGGAAGCACAAAAACCTTGGTACAAATATGCCTGGTATTTTCTAGGAAAAGCTGCAAGGTCAGAGTGTCTATGAGAGGGTGAAAGGGAGAGTAGTAGAGGATTAGGACATAAAAGAAAGACAAGACGAGTGAAACAGAAGCCATTGGAAGGTTTTGAAGAGAAGAGAAACCTGTTCTGCTCTTGAAGCATAGAATAAGGGTGCAGGGGAAAAGAGCTGAGGCAGAGAGAGTAGTTCAGAGGCTACTGCATTGCAATAATACAGGTGAGAGTGCCCAGAGTGATCAAGGTGGACATGGAAAGAAGTGGTGGAATTCTGAGTATCTGAAGTCAGATTCTGAAGTTAGAGCCAACAGATGTGGAGAGAAAAAGAAGAGACATAAGCAACTGGCAGAGATACCTCGGACCTTTTGCTAATGATGGCACAGCGTGATGCATCCAAAAACAGATGCATCAAAGAATGGTCCCAGCAACCAAGCTTGTCATTTTGATTGGTGCCAAAAATCGGGACCCAGTCATGGTCTTATGATTGATTCTGAGGTGCAGAAAGGAAAACATTAATATTGATTTATCTGTTCATTCTCTTTATTCACTGTTCATCCATTTACCCAGACTAGCCGTAGCAACTAGACACTAGAAAATTAAATTTAAAACAACTCCTCTATTCTAGGTAGACTCATTCCCCTTCCCCTGTTTCTAGGACTGTGGCTACAACAAGATTTTATTTTTTAAATATCATGCAACCCACTGAGAGGGGAAAGGGAGAACTCACAAAAATAATGTTGAAATAATGTAAACCAAAAAAACTGCAAGATTGACAGAATTTGTTCCTTTATGGATGGCTGTTTTGGAACCATTGTGGACTATCTCAGAATATCAGAAAAAAAGAGGCAATAGCAGCTTGTTAAATACGTAGACACATCTTATAGCATCAGAATTATAAACA
The DNA here is from genome assembly GCF_043159975.1 of Macaca nemestrina. Classification (NCBI taxonomy): domain Eukaryota; kingdom Metazoa; phylum Chordata; class Mammalia; order Primates; family Cercopithecidae; genus Macaca; species Macaca nemestrina. The sequence continues at coordinate 39,703,231 of NC_092126.1, read as the reverse complement.
CCCTTTGGTGCAGCGCAGCCATTCCACGTCACAAAAACACGAGGCAGAGCCTCTTCCCCATGATCTACACTAAAATACAGAAACCTAGAGTGTTTACATTGATACTGAGGCATCCTTAATATAGAGTGAATCAACTAATAACTGAATATGTATCGATCACCTACTAGGCACAAGTATTACAATCATATTACTGAAAAGGATTAGGCATAGCACCAAACTGAATTTTTCATAACTGCTCTGGTTCACATCTCTCATGATAGACAAGACATTGAATGGTTTTCAGCAACTACTGTCTCACAAACGTGTCCCTGCCACCCAACACCAAAGCTCCAAATGTAAGGCCCTTCATCACATCATACCCCTAAACCCTACAATGAAATGATGCTATGACTCTCTCTTCCCCCCTCTCCCTCTTTCTGTCACACACACACATACACACACACACACAGTTGAAAAGTAGAAAGCGAAAACAAAAAGCCGGATATTAGAGAGAGGTTAAATAACTGGCAGACTATTAATACAATTGAGTACTAAGCAGTCATTCCAAATGGAAAGGAAGCAGAGGCACATACCTCCAACAGAGCATGAACCAGCATGTACCCAGATTATACTAGCATAAGCTGTAAACCTAACTCTGTGCAAGGGAAGGCACTGGAACCTCTTGCAATAAACTGTACAAATATCTCCTTGTGGCCACTTCACTCTGCATGAAAAGTGTGGTTACCTCTTAGTGAGTCCATCAAGATGGAAACGTTCATTTATACAAACAGAAGAGTGATTATCATTCTGAAAAAAAAAAAAAAGGGGGGCCTTGGTCTGAGGCCACTTAGGTCTACCTAGTATCCACTAATGTAGTTCCCCTACTAGATTAGCTTCATTTCTTAGGAACCCATATTGGGGTTTGGGGATAAAACTCAATAGCAGAGGGTCATTTTCCTTGCTTTGCTGCTGTGATGCATATCTCACTGTAGGTCATATTTTTCCATTTCTCCTAAAACAAGATCCAAGAAACCCAATCATGTCACTTGCTACTATAAGCAGTAAAAGAAAAAAAGACTATAAGAATTAACTTATTTGCTTGTAAGAATTAATTCCCTGTGGGTTAAAATGACAAGCCAAGACAAAATCTGGCTTTACTCGGCAATTAACTAATGAGACTTGAATGTATACGAACGGGTGTCCTTCCTCCAGCAGGTGTTTTTGGCATAGTGAATTAGCAACAGGAGATAAATTTTGTGTTTTTATGACTCAATTTTCAGTGCATAACCTTGTTTTGAGATAGTACAATTGATATACTAAAAAAAGACTTTCTTTCAGCTAGATCTGTACCTATGTTATTAAAATAAAAGGTTATATTAAAGGAAATTTATTTCCCCTTGCCACTCCTTTGTAATATATTAAGTACTTTGAAAGTCATTACTTTTTCTCTTCAAAAGAGAATTAAATTTAAGAGGGACGCTTATCTAAGTTCTTTTAGATTTGTAAAGTAATTCCCAAGGTAGGTCTGTATTCATTTCAAGTGAAAATTTTACTTAAACAGAGGCAGCCACATGATTAAAAACAAAGGTACTTTTAAATGCTCTAAAATTTACTTTGCAAATTAAAAAAAAAAAAAAGTGGTTCTAGAAAAAATCTGACTTCTCCTGAGGTTGTTTCCAAAAACAACCCTCTGACCCAATGCTGACAATGCCCTTGCATGTTGCAGCTCTGGAATTAGTTCTGTTTGCAAGACTACAGAGTAATCTTCTCCAAAACTGCAAATGGCATTGGAGAATGTTTTATTTTTTTACCTTAAAGGTGGTGGAACTATTGTTTTCCAGATGATACACAGTGTTACTTTTTGAAATAATGCACATTTAAGCTTGAGAACACATCCAACATCAGCTGGGGTCCATTGTTAAGTCACTGATATTTATTAGCATCTCTCTCCTTCCCTGGTTTTATGGTAAGACTTGCTTTTCAATACAGTAGAGCCAGCATACTTAAAAATGAAGAGTGTACACCATATCCACCAGAAGTGCCAGGCAAAGAGCATCTTCTTGTGGTATCCGGTTACAGACCTGTTTCTAGTTACTTTTATTAATTCAGATGGTAAACCAGGCTTGACAGATCACGAAGCAGTCCTTTCAGAGTTTTTCCAGAAACTAGAAACAAGAAATTGAATCAGTGGTCAAATTCTGACCAGAGCCACTGGGACCATTTTCTTTTGTAGATTATTTTCACCGAAACTTCAAGGAAGGGATGGTCCCTATCTCACAGAAAATGTTTCAAAGAGGGGAAAGAGAAAGCCATCAACTAAGTTTACTAAACTAATAACAAACTTGATAACAAGAGAAGTACAGGGAAATAAAGGACAATGATAACCAATCTTAATTATTAACATAGATGGCAGAGTCCTATAACATTAACAAATCAAATCTGATAGTATATTTTTTAAATTATGTCATAATCATTTGAGGATCAGTTTAAGAGGCAAAGAAAGTTCAACCTCAGAAGATCTATTAAAATGTAACTCATATTAATGAAGTAAAGCAAAAAGAACCTCAATTGGTGCTGACAAATCATTTGTTAAAATTAAACACTCACTTATGATTTTTAAATCCTCTTAGTGAACTCTGAATAGAAAAGAATTTTTTAACATGATAAAAATGTTTTCACCAAAAACAGAACAAACATCACTCATCATGATAAAAACTTAGAAACATTGCCATTAAAGTCAGAGATAAAATAAAGGTGCCTGCTCTCCCTGTTACTGTTCAACATTGTTGTGGAGTCCTAGGCAATGCTGTGAGACAAGGGGTAGAAAAACAAAACATTTAGAAAGAAAGGCACTACATTGTTACTATTTGCAATTAATATTTTTTTCCACTTATAAATGCAAGACAAACTACAGACCAACTATTAGAAGCAATTAGGCTGGCCATGGTGGCTCCTGCTTATAATCCCAGCACTTTGGGAAGCCAAGGTGGGAGTTCAAGACCAGCCTGAGCAACATAGGGAGATCTCATATCTACAAAAAAATTAAAATAAATTAGCCAGGTGTGCTGGCACATACCTGTAGTCCCAGACACTCGGGAGGCCAAGGTGGCAGGATCACTTAAACCTGGAAGGTTGAGTCTACAGTGAGCTATGATAGCACCACTGCACTGCAGTCTCGGTGACAGAGTGAGACCCTATCTCAAAAAAAAAGAATGGGAGGGAACAAGAAAGATTTGCTGGCTACAAAATCATTATACTAAGATCGACAACATTCCTGTAAACCAGCAATAGCAATTTTAAAATGCAATAGCGTGCGTGTGAACATATAATTCACTATAGTAGCAAAAAAAGTTTAAAAAAGGAATAAATCTAACAAAAGGTTTTAAGAGAAAATTATAAAATATTATGAAAAGACATAAAAGAAAAAAATCTTGAATAAACAGGCTATACCTTGTTCATGGATGGGAAGCTGAATAAAGATGTAATGTTTTCCCAATACGATTGATTCGATTATAATCTTTGTAACAGAATAGAACTTAGCAAACTGATTCTTAAGTTTACATGGAAGAGTAAAATCCCTAGTCAATGCAATTCTAAAAAAGAACAAGGGTAGCGATTCTGGCAGATATCAAGATATCATAAACTTTATAGTAATTAAAACAGTATGGTATTGGTGAAAAGATAAATGAAGAGATTAATGAAACAGAATAGAAAGCCTGGAAACATGGTATATGACAGAGATTGGCTTACACGGCAGAAGGGAAAGGATAAAAACTCAGTTAATAATGTTGGAAATTCTGGCTTTCTATCTAGAAAACAAAAATAAACAATAATGTTGCACTAAACATAAAAATGAATTCCCCAGATGAATCAAAGTTAAGAATGTGAAAATCAAAACTTATCTACAGAGGAAAATGAAGCAAAATTGGTCTCCTATTAAAGATGGAAAGACAAATGCATATTTTAGTCTTCACTTCCTCCTTAAATCTCAGGAAAATAACAATTAATGGCTTTCCTAGAAATAAAACCACAAAAACAAATAAAAAATGAACAGCAGCAGCAAAATTTGCAATCTGAAAAGCAGATGGGTGAGCAGTAACTTACCGAGCAGACGCAAGAAAGCCAGATTCTAAACTGGCAGTGAAGTAATCAAGAAGCACCTCTGATTTATGGACAAAATATTCAAAAGATGCATCAATTGCCTTTACCAGTACCACTGGACAGTACGTGGGAGTAAAGATGGAGTAAAACAGATTAAAGCCTGTTTTAAAAGCATTTAGACCCCCAAATCTCTGTCTTCACTTTGCCCATGAGGGAAACTGCCCCTTTCTGACTCTGTGGTTCAGGGCAAAATAGAAGGCATGGATTGGGGGACACCAGCCTAGTTGAGGTCAGGGGTATCTTTATAAAAATAGAAGGGTTAAAGTAAAAGTCTCAATTCTAAAGGTTGAGGCTCACAGCATTTTTTCTCTTCTGGGTTGCCAGAATTCTGACAGCCAGGCTTATTTTTATGTTCCAATCAAAAACACGAAAAACCTTTTCTGGGGACTATGTTCAGTCCAAGAAAAAGACCTAAAGAAAATGATGGTGGGAGTTTCTGAACAAAAGACCCAGCCAGATATCCCTACAGTGAGGCCTATAGTTGGCAAGAAGCAACCAAGCTTAGGAAGCTACTCAACTATGAGAGGACAACCAAAGATCCCCAGGCATTTGAAGAAGTCCTGTAATTGAAAAACAGGAGCTACAAAAGTTATTTGAATAAAACATATTCCATATGGAAGAATAAAACTGCTAATATTATTAGTAGTATCATTATAGACATAAGAGAAGATGCTGTATATGCATGACGTGATAAAAAGATCCCGTTTTTAAAATAAGGAAAAGGACCCTTGGAAATTAAAAAGATGATGACAAAGAAAAAGAAAACCTCATTTTCAAGGTTAAAAGGGGTTTTTTTAATTTAAGTTGAGAGGCTATGTCTTGAAGTAGAACAGAAAGATGAGATGGAAAATAGAAGAGAAATGATTAAAATTCAGGAGGAACAGTTTAGGAGACCTCATGTCTAAATAACAGGATTTTCAGAAAAAGAAAGTACAGAAAACTGAGGGGAGGAAATTTTTAGAGAAATAATTCAAGAAATTTCCCAACACTGGAAGTGTGGGCTGGTGGCTGCCCCATGTGTTCAGAAACTGCTCAGGGAATGGATGAAAAGTAACCAACATCAGGACATATCATTATGAAATTTCAAAACAATAGAAGACCTTTCAAACTTCCTAAGAGGAAAGACAATAGCAAGAGATAAAAAAGGACAGTTATCAGAATAGCTTCACAGCCCTAAATAATGACATTCTGAATGTAGAAGACAGTGGAACACTGCCTTTAAAATTCTGAAGGAAAATTACTTTCAACTTAATATTATACATCCAGCATAAGTATTGTGTGAGAGCAAAATAAAGACATTTTTAGGCATTCAAGTACTTGAAAAGTTTATCTCCCACACATCCCTTCTCAGGAAGGTGCTGTAATACAGTCTTTGCCAAAACAAAGGCATAAACCAAAAAAGACAGGGAATACAGGAAAGAGGAAAACCAATACAGGAAAGACTAAAGGAAAATTCTTAGGATAACAGATGTGTTGCCAGTGTAGAAGGCAAGCAGTTCTGACTGGAGTTTAGGGGTCCTCAGGGGACACTTTAAGGAAATCACATTGACAGAATACCTGATGAGTTTCAACATATCAAGAGGAGATTTTTATACACTCATACAATTAAATACTATCCAGAAATTAAAATGAATCAACATACACATCTCAACACAGAAAGATTTGGAAGAGAAAATGTTGAGTGAAAGAGCAATGAGAATACCATAAACACTACAATGATGCCATTTGCATTTAAGTAACATTAATAATGGCATTAGCAGTAATGTAGGCTCTTCTTGAGGGGAGGAAAATAAACCAAGGTCCTCAAGTTCCCTTTCCTGGGGAAAGAGGAACATGAATGGTACTGGGGAGGAGAAAATAAAGGAGATTTCAATTTTAGTTACTTTTTTTTTTTTTTTTTTGAGAAAGGGTGCCACTGTGTCCCCCAGGCTGGAATGCAGTAGTGCAACCTCGTTGCTGCAGCCTCAACCTCCAGGGCTTAGATGATCTTCCCACCTCAGCTTCCGGAGTAGCTGGGACTAAGGCATGTGCCACCACGTCTGGCTAATTTTGTAGAGATGGGGCTTCATCATGTTGCCCAGGCTGGTCACAAAGTCCTGAGCTCAAGCAATCCACCTGCCTCAGCCTCCCATAGTGCTAGGATTACAGGCATGAGCCACCATGCCCGCCTCTATTTCTTTTAAATGATTTTTTAAAACCTAAAGCAAAAATGACTGTTAGTATTAGTTAATTCTAGGATGTGAGCACCCAAGCATTGATCTTACATTGCCCTTTCCATTTTTCTGTATTTTTCTTTTCCAGAAAGGAATGAAGGACGGGATTAAAAAAAAAAAAAAAAAAAGACAAACGCTGCAACCACCACCTTTCCAAGGACCTGGGCCAAAGGCCATCTTGTCCTTGCCCACTCCAGTTGGCCCTTCCTCCTAACCTAAGTCTTATCTTCATCTTGTTCAATCCACTGCTCACAACAGTACACAACCATTCTCAAAGTGTATGTTTTATTTTTCTAATAAAATCCCTTTTTAAATCTTACATTTTTGCCATCTCAACATAGTCTATTAAATTTGCCCGTCATCAAAAGTCTAGAGTAGGAAGGGTGTGTTACCTTCTTTTAACAGCAGAAAACCGAGGTTGTAAAATGAAGGTTTGAGAAAGGGCTTAGTAATTAAAACATAGTTAACTACTCATAGTAATACTTAATATAGCTATTACTTTAATAGAAAAAAAATGTAAGCAACAATATCTGCACTATATCTGGCAAAGTGCAGCCATGACTGAAGACTCTACTCTCACCTGGTGGCAGCTACCTCAAACACAGTTAAGTGTCCAGGAGGAAATCAACATGACTTGGGGTTGCTCTGTCAATATTACCTAAAAAGTGATAGTAAACGTAATAATGATCAAGGGGCTTGGGAATGGGTGATGCTGAGAAGGCATTGGTTCTGTTTAACGTCGAGATTTGCCCTTGGCCATGAAAGGGCCTGCTAAATGCTTGGCTTCAAGTGCACAATCACAGCTTCTGCAGAAACCCAAAAAGCTGAGCCTACAGATACCAATGCATATGGTCTCAGATAGACTCAAAATAGTTCATCATCAAACTCTTTCATTTGATTTGGAACTGGAAGAAGAATTGCAAAGAAGGCACAGTGAAAAGTACTGGACAGTTATCCTTTCTCTAGTAAAAAAAAAAAAAAAAAAACTCTAAAGCTTGGAGAGAATGTCGTGTGCTTGGGTTCAGGTCAGTGCTTATATTCACTAACGCTTGATGGATTTCTGGCTTCAAATGTTTTATCAAGACAATCCACCTTGTAGCAATCTCCAAAGAAGACTGTGTGGCTCTATTAAGTCCGCAATTTGCTTTTTAAAAGTGACTAAATACGCTTTTTCACAACAACGACAAGTCATCTCCCTCTTGGGGCCAACAGAGTTTGTCACCCAGCTTCCCCTGCTTTTCAAAGCCAGCCATCAAAAAGCAAAGGAAATGTCATGACTTTGGAGCGGTCAGAAAGCTCTTAAGTCGCAGTGCAGGCTATTTCTCCTTTTGTGTCACAGAAAAGAGTGGACGGACACAATGAATACATAATCCCATTGTACTTACAAATGTGTAACAATCCTTCAAAATGAGGTGAGGAACAAAGATAGGAGATAGCAAAGCAGCCTGGGCCTTAACAGAAAAGCTTGCAATTCTAGGGCCTAAACTGCTTTTGCAAACGTAAACACACACACAGCAACCATGAGAAAATAAAAATAAAAATGGCATCCAATTCAGAATGCCAAGAGGCTCAGCCTAAATGGCCTGCTGCGTAATTCACTTTGGACACTTTCAGCCGCTGTAGGGTGAGGGCACCAGGTCTGGACCAAGGTTAATACCTTAAATGGTTCAAAATAACTGACTGAAATAATCAGCAGGGTCAACCAGTTGTTGCTAAAAACACCTCTTCATCATTTTTACTTCACCACAGCCTTTCCTTTCCCTTTTAAAGGAGTCTTGTTGTTTTATGTTCCAGAATTTGTTCACGGCCTTCCTTTTTCATCACTAGTACCTGCAGTCACCTCTTCCCCACCTTGAAATATGGAATCTAGGAGCAAACAGCAGAGCTGTGACCACCAGAAGCCCAGCAAGGAAGCTCCGACACAGATTCTAATTATATGTCCTTCTTGTGCATTCATAAAAATAGGAATACAAGTGAAAAAAGTTGGTATGGTATATCTAAAACATCTTCATATTCTAAGTTCAGCTCTTCTGAATTGCTTTTCAATGGAGGCATTAATGATCATGGTTTTCTACCCAATATCATCATCAAGGCATTAATGATCGTAGTTTTCTACCCAATATATCATCAAGAACATTGATGAAGAGACATTTCCTAGGAGTGCTCCACTATTGCCTCTGGGATTTTCTTCCAAGACTCAGACACCATTCTACAAGTTTAATGTTGAAGCTTTCTTAAAATTGTCACGCAATAAAACTACTTTGTGACTGAGACGTTGTCATTGTAAGGTGCCATTGACTAGAAGACACAGCCTGAATCCGTGCATAAATAAAACTCTGATAGAAATAATAATTATGCCTGTAATGCTACCTTGGGTAAAAAGAGGGGATGCGGAGCAGGGACAAGGGACACATGTCCATTTTGATGAAAGCAGGGTCAAAAACCAACTGAGTAGAGAGAACAATTGTGACCCAGTCATTTTCCAACATGGCACCTTTTGTTTGTTGCCCCTAGGGATTTATCTATCCCAAGGCAAAGCACCATGCTCAGGAGAGAAGCATACATCTATTTTTTGGGTTTTGGTTTTTTGTTGTTTTTTGTTTGTTTGTTTGTTTTTTGTTTTTTTGGTGTAGGGGGTGGATGGAGTGTTGCTCCGGTCACCCAAGGCCGGAGTGCAGTGGCGTGATCTCAGCTCACTGCGACCTCCACCACCCAGGTTCAAGTGATTCTCCTGCCTCAGCCTCCCAAGTAGCTGGGATTACAGGTGCCCACCATCACCCCGGCTATTTTTTGTATTTTTAGTAGAGACGGGATTTCACCATGTTGGCCAGGCTGGCCTCAAACTCCTGACCTCAGGTGATCTGCCCACCTCGACCTCCCAAAGTGCTGGGATTACAGGCATGAGCCACCACTCCCGGCCTATGCCTCTGTTTTCTAATGGGAGAATATGAAGGCAGACGGAAAAGAAGAATCTGCAGACCTTGGGCATGTTCCCAGGTAGATAAATATTAGGAAAGAAGACATGTGGAATCTGGGGATCTAAACCATCTGTGTGCCCTCATGCCTCCTGGAAAGTCTTTGGGTTCACTAGTGGGGATGCATTCACCAGTCTGAAGACCATAACACCAGAATGGCCTGACGTCTAAGATGCAATGAAATAAAACTTTAGAGTTCTAGTTGAGAAGGTATGCACTGCCTCACTGCTCCTACATGCTGAGGGCTCCCTCATGGATGCTGCAGTGTCTTAGGACAAGCTTCAATTCCCAATCACCGTTATCTACCAAGTTGGAATGATACCAGACTTTTCCTCCATTCCATGAGCCAAGAAACCAAGAAGGAGACAAGGGAGGAACCCCTCCTAGCACTTTAGCAAGACAAATCCTGATTTTTCCCCTACACAGAGTCAATATAAGAGGTCCCTTGCTTCCATCACAGTTTCTGTTCCAAAGACCTGTCACATAAACATCTAGCAGGGAACAAGCATGCCTAGGTGCTTATGAAAATGCATGATGTTTTCAAAACATTCTTCTGTACTTTAATCCCCCTTTAAAATTAATGTTCCTAAGTCCTGAGGCTGCTGCGATAGGATCTCAGCCATCTGCCCCTGCCTGTTCCTATGGCATCCTCTGATTAAACAAAGGGAGTCGGGCTGAAGGCACAAGGGTTTTATTTCGCAGGGGACCCATGCATTCTCTACAGGCCTCATTTAGGAATACAAACACTTTTTAAATTGATATTTTTTGAACTAAATGAATACATTGTCTTCCTCATCTCTTCTGGATTAGAGAACTGGGAAAAAGTTCCCCCCAGGACTTCTGGAGCTTTTCTATACTCATAATTTCAGATACAACTTCTCCCCTAGCAGCTCCCATACACTATCAAAATGGTATTTCCGTTTGCACAATCCTCTGCCCAGTTTCTTGTCATCTTTCTGATACATTCTATATATTCAGCTATACTAACTACTTTAGCAGACTCAAATTTTCACAAGCCACAAAATCACCTTTACCAAAAGAAATGGAGCTTAATTTTCTGTAACTCTACTCAATTTCTACCTTGAATTCTCATTTCCATTTGACAGCAGAAAACACTTTCAGGTAAATTCAATCACATTAGCGATCACTCAGACACTTTAAGTTTAATTCAGTCAAATTTTGTGTGTCTTTTATCCTGCACTCCAACCCTGTCCATACTTCCCTTTTCAGCAAGGGGAACAGCTAAGTTCCAAAAATAGCACCCAAGTCCAGGACATGAGAGCAGGCACTAAGGGAGCCTCTGAGCCATAGTCACCCTCAGCTCTCTGGTAGTATCTGCTGACCTGAGCTTCTCACCCTTTATCAGCCATTTGTGCAAGTCTCCTGGGGACGTGGGGGCTTTCTGATGCTCTCCATCAACATTCTGCAGCCTGTGAGAATCTACTTCTCCTATGCTTTTGTGGCCCTGGGGAATATTAGCAAGACTGCTACTTCTTACGTTCCAGAGGGTAAGTAGGTTACAAGTCATTACTACTCTCAGAAACCCAAATTTAAAGGAGTTTCTAGGTATCCATCCTGGTACCCAGCCTGAGGTGGGGCATGAGGAAGAAACCTCACTCCATTTCTAATCTTCTTGCCCCTTTCCCAAATCAACCTCCTGCCCTCTGGATCTGTTACTTATGCCACCACTTCTCAGTGGAAGTGATATGGCCCTCATGGCAATTTTGAAAATTTGTGAGGGTATTTCCCCGAAAACATTTTATTTAAAAAGCTTTCAAATTTATGGAAGAGTTGCAAGAATAGATCCAACTATAATTGCCCAAATAGTAAAGAAGTTTAGCATTAATACTATTATCTATTATATAATTTATTATTATTCAAGTGTCCCCAGTTATCCCAATAATATTCCTTGTAGCTGGTTTATAGTTCCATCCAGGATTCAATTAAGGATCATATAGTTCTCAAGTCTCTTCAATCTCTATTACTCTAAAATAGTTCTGGCACTTAGTGAGCAGGAGCCAAGAATAAAAGACATCTCACAATGCTTGGGATGGTCCCACCAATAAAGAATTGTTCTGCATCCTGCATGACTTGAGTATTTTTCCCAGACAGTCATACAGGTTTAAAAATCACTTATAATTACTTGCACCCAGGGCCTAATTCCACTTTATATGTAAACACACAGAAATTTTTGCACACTTTAAATATAAAATATACACTGAATTTTCTAGGACAGCAACAATAATATAAATCAGGGAAAGGTTGAACCCTCTTTTTTTAGAGACTTTCTCAGGAGTTATTCATCATTTCAGAAAAAGTATGTACTAATGGCAATACCATTTATGATGTTTAAATCACCACATAACACCTCTATGTCAGTCTGTGCTCAAGGCTGTGATATTCACTGTGTGTGGCTCAACATTCAAGTTCATGCATAGAACTACATTACAATATCCTCTACTGTAATGGTTGGTGTCTAAGCACTCAAATGTTGAAACATGTGTTTTTGTTTGTTTGTTTATTTGTTTGTTTTTGAGACGGAGTCTCGCTCTGTTGCCCAGGCTGCCAGACTGGAGTGCAGTGGCGCGATCTCAGCTCACTGCAAGCTCCGCCTCCTGGGTTCACACCATTTTTCTGCCTCAGCCTCCTGAGTAGCTGGGATTACAGGCGCCCGCCACCATGCCCGGCTAATTTTTTTTTTTTTCTATTTTTAGTAGAGACGGGGTTTCACCATGTCAGCCAGGATGATCTTGATCTCCTGACCTCGTGATCCGACCGCCTCGGCCTCCCAAAGTGCTGGGATTACAGGCATGAGCCACCGCGCCCGGCCGAAACATATGTTTTATTTTAAGTAGCTTTCATTTTGTTTTTCCTTTATATCTCAGTTAGGGTGTTATATTGATACATTTAATTACATAGTAGATCAGATTTAACCTATTGGTTTTATTTGAGGATAATAAAGGGGACTTTGCAAAGTGCCCATTATAAAAAGGGGTTTCAAATAAATTGTTAAAAATGTATAAGTTACTCAGGGAAATATGAACATGGTAATTAAGGAATTATTATTAATTATCTCTACTGTAATAATCGTATTGAGGTTATGTTTTCTAAACGAGTACTTTATTTTAAGAGATTACGTCCAGAAGTATTTTCAGATAAAATGCTATGATTTGCTTTGAAATCATCAGGGTTGTAGAGTGGATCAGGTAGAGATAAAACAAAATGTAGCATGTATCAGTAATTGTTGAAGCTGGATGGTGGCTATGTCGGGTTCATTTTACTATTTAGTCAACTGGTGTGAATTTTTGAAATTTTCGGTAATAGAAAGGTTGAATTAAAAGAAAAAGGGAGTCTGCTGGGTTTGATGGGGTTGAGAACCACTGATTTGTGATGAATTGTATTTCCAGCTTCCTTTAGGGCTGGCTCTTTTGAAGTCATATATATTTTATAAAATATATATCATATATATATTTGAAAGCATTGGCTCTCAAGAATGTTGTCTTTATTAGTAGTTTTTTTTTTTTAATGTATTTGAAACTCAACATCCAAGACTTGACTCTTTCTGTGTTCCTTTGTTTATTTCCTGTAATGAATGTGGCAGACTGTGTAGGAGAAAGGTCATGGGGGAGAAGGGTGGAAATAGTGGGGACAGGGAGGTTTGGGAACCACTGGGCAAGGGAGAAAAAATCTTGGTAAATATCCATTGTCCCACTATACTGCCTCTCTGCATTTCAAAATAACTCTCCTGGTTACATTAACTCCTTTTCTGGTATGTGAAATACTTCCAGCTACAGCATGATGGACAAGTCGCAGTGTCGGCCTCTGCCCCCCTCTCCAGCCAGCCCTCCTCTAACCACAAGCAGAGGGTCTCGTTCTCTTCCTCTCTCGGCTTGTTTTTAGTCTAGTTTCTCAAAAATGGAACCTACTCTGGGTGGGGCATTTGTTTATGAATGGGTGTCAGGCTGGGTGCTCAGGGGACAGAGAACAAAATAGATGGCGTTTGGCCTCAGAAAGACCAGTCTAAAAAGGATGAGGTGTGTGCAGAGGAGCAGCCCATGACTGTGACAGCAAAGGCAGGGATCCTGTCTCAGGTTCTGAGGCTTCTGCTGAACAGCCCCTGCTGTGAGCTTTGCCCTCTCTGAGAAGCTCTCCAACCTCCTCCGGGAGCCTACAGTTGAATTGAATTGAATTGAATGAATGTTTACTTAACACCTACCCTGTACCTGGCACTTTCTTTTCTGAAATATTCTTCTCAAGACCCACCTATTTTAACTTCCTTCCCTGGTCTCATCTCTTTGGTCCACTCTGTTTTGTTGTTCATGTCTGAGCATTTCCTGCCCCAAATAGATCAGCACTCAGAGCTGTTTCTAGCCTAACATAGCTGCCTTCCAATTTCTGGTTCATTTCAAGGTAACAGAGAACACTTCCATTAAATCCAGAAACAAATAAATAAATAAACAAGCAGCTAAATGGACTCAGCAGGGAGGAAGGGCCATCGCCATCACACTCTCTCCCTTCCCCTTCCTTGCCAGAGCCTTCACAATGGTTCCAGACTCTCCAAGCCTGCAGAAAACAAGTCCTAGTGGACTCAGGTTTAAAAATATTAGGGCTTCTTCCGTTGCCCCTTTCATGGATATTTGCATTTTAAAGGAGACCAAGAGGGCCTTGATCCCTCCAGCTTCTCCAGCTTATTAACCCTCTACAGGTCCCACTTCCTGCCTTACCCTGGGAAGAATACAGGCTGATTATCAGAACCACTTTTATTAAGCTCCTTACTCCTATGCTTCCTGCCCTTCCATTTCTCCTGCACAGCAAAACTGATGAGACTAATGAGACTTAATCAGTCTTGTCAGTTGCCTGAAGCCTGACCTCCCTTCTAAATCAAAGTCCCCCTTTTCCTGATCTGCACTCCTTAGACTGGTCTTCACCCATTCCATCAGCACCTTCTCCCACCCACTCCTCTTAGCCAAAAAGCCTCACCTCCCTAGTGGAAAAAATGGAGCCAGTCAGTGAATCAGCTCATCATCCAGCTCCTGCACCTGCAGACCCTCTGGATGAGAGACACACATCACACCACAGAACTGTTCCTAAAGCACACTGACAGCCTCTATACCAAATACCACCAGCACTTTCCAGGCCTAACAAAGTGGAACTTTCTGCTGCATTTTATTTTGCTTTCCTGCAGTGCCCCTTACACTCCCTTACCTGGAAAGCTCTGACTCAACCTTCAACACTTCAACTAACACTTCCTCTAAGAAGCACTCCCTGAGCCCCCAGGTTGTCTATGTGCCCCTCCTCTGGCCCTCACGGGAGGGTCAGTACTCACCTCCATACTAACATTTATTATATGGTAAAAGTATTTCCTGGAGGTCAGGGAACAGGCCTCATTCACCTGTGTTCCTCCAGTGCCCAGGCCAGAGCCTAGCACAGGGGAGGCTAGCTGCATGCCAGGCTGAACTGAAGGTTCATACTTTAAAATGCCCTGGGCTTGCTCTGGAAACTGTGTGGTGCCATAGTCATGAGTGTCCATCAAACTGGATGTTAGTCTTGTGGAATTAGCACATGTGAGGGGTCACCACAGGCTTCAGGAGCCCCACCAGGCTGATTAGTTGACCTCTGAGACTCTGGGGGAAATGAGTCCCTATCTGTACCCAGGTGACACTTCAAAAGCTAAAGTCCTCACCTCCACATACACATGCACCAAAACAGGAGGTTGAGGCAAGCTCACTCAACCATCTATAAAAGAACATAAAAGACCTATAAATTCCCTCTACTCATGCCTGAACATTGCAGTTGGGAGTGAAAACCATGTGTTGTATTTTTCTCCCCCACATACGCCTCTTCCACCAAGGGCCAAGGAGAGTGGATATGACTCATCAAGAGTAGGGGCTTTTCTTCCTTCTCTCTGAATGCTCTTAGCACCTTGCTTAATTCCTTGCTCAGAATAGGCACTCGATAAATAAAACAAGATTTTAGGCCAGGCGTAGTGGCTCACACCTATAATCCCAACACTTGGGGAAGCTAAGGCAGGAGGATTGCTTGAGGCCAGGAGCTCCAGACTAGCCTGGGCAATACAGTGAGACTCTAGCTCTACAAAAAAACAAAAACAAAAATTTTTGTTTTAAAATTAACTAGGCATGATAGTGTGTGCCTGTAGTCCTAGCTACTTGGAAGGCTAAGGAAGAAGAATCTCTTGAACCCAGGAGTTCAAGGCTGCAGTGAGCTGTGATCACACCACTGCACTCCAGCCTTGGTGACAGAGTGAGATCGTATATCTAAAAATAAATAAAAAAAATTTTTAAATGAAATCATAAAGATTTACACCTCAGTGATTTTTTTCCAGCAGCCTGAATTTTCAAGGAATAAAATCATTGATATCTTCTGATTGGTGATCAAATGAGAGACAATTCACAATTCTTTTTGCATTGCTATTCTATTTTAAAATGCAAAATTAGTCAACTTCCTCACTTGGGGGCAGAGGGGCTTTCAGGAATCCGACAAAGTCTGCCTTTCTCAGTACATTTCCCTGCCAGCAAAGCTCTTAGGAATCAAATGTGGTTTATTTCATTTTAAGTCACCTTTTTTCTACTCGGGAAAATGAATGTTGGAGCCAGATAAGAAACTATAGTCTGCTTTCAAGAAGGTTACAAGAAAACTGCATCTTGCATTACTAATCCTTTATCTTCATGTTAACAAAAAGATTACTGACACATTTTTGAATGAAAGAAAATAAAATAGCAAATGCATCTTAGGAAATGTGTAACTTTCATGCAACACACAAATCAGTTGTTAAATGTTTTTTAAATGAAGGAAAATGCATAATAAATTTTTCCTTTGGAAGTAAAGAAACCAACTTTTGAGGATAGGAGAAAAAAAGAAAACTAGGATCAGGAAATCATCCTTTCACAGAATGTAGTTTGAATGAATTAAATGATTATACCTATAACTTTTTGATAGATAACATGTTTTCTCAAAATGATTTCATTGGCCCAGGTAAGTGTTGTTTTGTGAGGGGAAACATTTCAGAGGCTGTCTTTGTGCTTACTTCCTGCAAGGTCAGACTCCATTTCCCAGAGTTCCCCAAAGATGGGCCTGGCAGACTGAAGCCAGCTAGATGGCACTGAGTCCATCTGTGCATATAACCAAGAAACGCAATAAAGATGCCAGGGACAGAGGAGGTGATCAAAGCAATCAACAGTGTTGACAGAACCCACCCCACAGCATGGGCTAGGGTTAGGATCACCATCCTGGGCAAAAGATAGACCTGGACTCGATCCCATTCATGTGACTCACAAGCTGGGTGCCTTGGGTTAGTGCCCTGACCCCTCTGTCCTTTAGTCTCCTCCTCATTTATAACATGGAGATAATGATACACCTACCTCATAGAATTAAATGAGTTAATATTTGTGCTTAGAATGTGCCCAGCACCTAGTAAGCAGTGTATTTAAGTATTTGATGGATGAAATAAATAAAAATTGAGGAAACTCAACTGTACATGATTTAAAAAAAAAACAGTTACTATTTTTGCACAAGGAAAAAAGAGACTGAGAGCTGCAGATTACAAAATGCATGGAGGATGAAGAAAGTGGGATTAAACCCCCCAAAAAAGATGATATGAGGTACACATTAATATTATCCTCATTTTACAGATGAGGAAACTGGGGCACAAAATGTTTAAGTAACTTACCTGAAGCTGGTAAGCAAGTAAGTGGAAAAAGAATATACAATTATTTAAGTTCATTAGCAAATACCTGCATGACCATTTATCAGTTACTTAAGCTTCCACATGCATGATTTCATTTAATAAATCTGAGGCAAATGACTTACTTCGATTTTATAGCTGAAACTCCAAATAAGTATGAAATATTTGTTAGCATATGTCTGAGAAATACACAATCTCTTCTTCTGCAACTCATGTTTCTGTAATGCAAATTAGTTCATACATGACTGGGAAATAAAGAAACAACGTTAATTTAACACAGAAGTCATGTTAGTTCATGTACAATTTTTGCCAACATTTTAATGTTTTACAGAAAATGCAGCAAGCCGTGAAGGAATATGGTATTGTACATGATGCCCATCATCCAATGTTCTTCCTCCTAGTCTAGTTAGACCACATGCTCTGTCTCAGATGTGCTTATTGTGTGGTTCCACCCAGTCTTTATTTTGCCCTTGTCTGTGCAACTCATCAGCATCAACACTTCCTTACCCACGCTTTCATTAAGATTATTATATATTTTTTGAGGTAAAGTTCAAACTTTTTCATCTATTAGGGATTTAACATGGATTTTTTTTTACTGTGCTAGTATTTTTACTAGGATTGCAGTTGGTTTTTAATTGATGAGGAGGTTGCATACATTTTGAGTGAACAGGCTTCTCACCCTGTCTTCCTACAATCCCCATTATTTCCAGTGTGTGATTTTGTAGAATGTGGGGTTTTTCAAGAATGTCGATATCGCCATCATTGCAGAAATGACTGTATGAGATAAAGTGTTTGAATTTGCTCACCGTCTTCTTTTGTATATATGTCATATTCTCATCAACAATAGCAGCGGGTAGATTTCATGGGCAAATTTTTACTGGTTTGAGATGACTAGCTGGCCAATGTTTTCAGATTTTTTAATTAGGCCAGAAGATGGAACAAAATAAAATACCGGGGAAGGATCACTTCAAATCCTTTTCCCATGCCAGACCTAATTCTGCCTTTGTGGGGTCTCATTACCCATTCCCCTCAAAGGAAAGTGTAGTTATCTGATTAGTTTAGAGTCCAGAACATTGATTAAGCTGTAATTCCCATGAGTAGGTCCATTAAGCCTTAAAGAACTGAGCTCACTTAGCTGGGAGTCCTCCTCCTCTTAATGCAGAAGAATCAGAAACTTTGTCAGGGTCCAAAAGGAGTCCTATAGCCTCTCTTTTCTCTTTCTTCCTCGCATAGGCAGCTAGAGGAGGAAGTTACATCCTAGCCTGCTCTGCAGATCTGACCGTATCAATCTCTCAGCACCTCTTCAATTTTATTGTTACATGTGACCAGACAGTAGGAAATTTTTCAAACTTTTGGTTTTTGGAAGAGTTTAGAAAAACTACTTAGATCTCAGGTCCATGCAATATGCTTCAATCCAACCATTTCTGGAGAACCCTACCTGGGCACGTCAGCCATTTGTGCTCTCCTGAGGAATAGGGGTGGTTGTCAGGGCAGAATTTGGGCACACCTGAGTTTCTGGTCATACTATGCAATATGCAACACCAAATTCGATTCATGACAAGTATAAGATTCGAGTCTCACCAAGTTTACATTATAGAGTGGGATATATTCTTCTTGGTCCTCCTGCTAGGTTACCAAGGCACAAGATCGTGTTTTAAAAGTCACAGCCTCTGCCATGGGTTCCCCAGAAGCACCACTGTTTGTCTCTTCACTACCTGTGTGAAGCCTAAGGCTCTACTTAATATGCTTTTTCAACCCTGGAGAAAATGTTTTTAAAAATGAGCAACTAATGATCCACACAGTTCAGATGATGTTATGATCTTCATTTTTTCCTTACAGAGACATTCCCAAGGAATCCACTGGGTGACCAACACTAGAACGTAAATATTGGGGAAAGGTTAGGAGGCCTTTTAATTCTAATTAAAAGATCAGTAAATTCCACGTAGAAGACAACAGTGGAACTCAGTTGGTAGAAAATGTATTACCTGTAAGGAATGCACTTAATGAAAGAGTCCTCTAGAAAAAAAACAATACTAATAAAATAGGTCAAAGACTGTGAACATTGAAAAGTTCTGTGTAGTAAAGCATCCTGTTTCATTTGCCTGGCCAGCTTCTTTCTCTGGAGACACCTCTTCCCTAGTCTATGTGGACCTGAGGAGCTATCATAGGGTACTTCTTCTTCCTTCTCCCCAACTACCACAAGCATGGGCTTGAAACCCAGTCTGATCAATCAGAATTCCCACCCACCCCCCAAACCATCGCAGTGATTTCTTCAGAGATGATCATGTGACTTGGATCAGACCAGTTAGATTCTTTGCCAGGACTTTTCTGGTAGAACTTGTAAGAAATAATTCTTGCCTTTGGGGTCATAATACTGGGAGGGAGTAAGATTGTGATCTCCAGCACCCATCTTCCTTACCTGAGAAGGGAAAAGCTAGTCTATTCTGGGACAGAAAAGAATGAAATCAAAAGAGAAAAGAAGCAAAGCTAAGAAACTGCATCAGAGAAGTTCTGTTGACAGTTATTGGTTACCTAGATCCAACTGAGCTCAAATCCAGAGCTATCCCTGGACTTCTCAGTTAAATGGGCCAATAAATTCCCCTGTCTAAGCCAATTTGACTGTGGTCCCCCCACCACCCCCACCATAACTGAAAGACTACTAACTAATACAAGGGCCTTTTCTGCTACTTGCAAAGATAAACTTATGAGGACAAGAAAGATCCCACATGCAGGAATTTTCTGACTGAAATGTTGTATTGAAATAGCAGTAACCACCTTTTGAAGATGTTCCATGCAATTCGCCTAAATATCTTATTGTCATGCGTTAACCTTCACTAATGGGTTCAGGAGTGAGCTTTGGTGCTGCCTAAAAATAGACAAAAAATGAAAAGGGATTCTACAGGATCATCAGATGTCCTCTGGAAGGAAATTGCAAAGGCAAGGTGTTCCAGAACGTCTCCTCTACAATCTTCTGGTATCACCTTCTCTCTGCTTCCAATCCTGCCTTCCAAAATGCACTGATTAAAGAAGGAAAGGAGATAGCACTGACACCCACACTATGCCAGACACTGCTGGTGTTTGGCACATGTTATCTGATTTTTCTGACAAACCTATAAGGTAAGAATTATCCCCATTTTGCAAATGAGGACACCAAGACTCATATAGGATAAGCAACTTGCCCAAGGCTACATAGCTAGTACATGCCAGAGCTAAAAATTAAAATCTATATCTGTATGAATCCAAATCTCATGTTCTTTTCAGATCAGGAAGCTAGAATACCCACCACCACTACTATTTCTCGAAGGAGACAATAAACATGGTAAAGGGTGTAGAGGGAAAACTTCAGTTCAGTTAAACCATCATTTATCAAGTATGCAAGTTGCTGTGAGGAAAGACACATGTTTAAGACATGTAATAATCTATGTCAAATGTGTAACATTCTATATAAGAACATAATTGGTCTGACCTGAATCACATGGTCATTCCTAAGCAAATTACTGCTGTGTGTTAGAATTCTAATTGACTAGAGCTTGCAGTATTGTAGGGGAAACAGACTGTTACACAAACTATTGCACTTCAAGTACGAATGAGTCATGTTACAGTGGAAAGTCACATGGGACCCTAAAGCGGGAGAAACAGATTTCAACTGGGTGTGGCAAAGGAATGCTTTATGGAGAAGGAATTAACCTAAGCTTCAGAGTGAGATTTCAACAGATAGAAAGTTTGAGATAGAGAGGCCTTCTCCTTTGAATAAAACATTACATAAAGTTGGCTAACTGTACTCTTACACTATTTGGATGGTACAGGGAACTAAAAGGGGTAAGACAATGCATTGATTAGAACGGGCTAGTTTATGCTATAGTAGAAAAGAACCCCAAAAATCTCAGCTCAAGACAATAACACTTGTCTGACTTGACTACATGCTCACCACAGTGGGCTGTGAACTTTGCTTCATGTCTCTTTCACTTTAGGATGCAGGATGATGAAGCAGCCTCTATCAGGAACATTGCTGGCCACTATGACAGAAGGTGAGCGAACTCAGAACGTCACCCACCATCAATAAATGCTCCAGTTTGGAAGTGACTCCTATCATGTCCACTGACAACTCATTGTTCAGTATTAATCCAAGGCCCCTTACAATCACAAGGGCCCAAGAAATGCAATACTAACAGGTTCACGGAAAGTAAAGAGCCAGAGATATTTTGTGAGCAGAAGTGATTTCTACTACACTTGATGTAGACACTTATCCATGACAGGTCCAAGGATATGAGAAAAGGACAGTCGCACAGAGCGCAAAACAAAGTCTAGACATTAGGCCAGCAAACATAAAAACATTAAGTACCAACTATGTGTTAAGCACTGGCAATACAAAAATGTAGCTCTGTCTTCAAGGAGCTCACAGTCTGATGGTAATGAACAGTGCATGTTATGTATTGTATTGGTCCCTCAAATTCATATGTTGAAGTCCTAACCCTCAATATGGCTGTACTTGGAGATAGGGATTTAAGGAAGTAATTAAGATTAAATAAGTCAAAAGTGTGAGGCCCTAATCCAATTGGGCTGATCTCCAAATGAGAAGGAGAGACACCAGAGTTCTCTCTCCCACCATGTGTGCACACAAAGGAAAGGCCGTGCAAGGACACAGCAAGAAGGCAGCCATCTTTCAAGCAAAAGAGAGGCCTCACTAGAGGCCCCTTGATCTTGCTGTGCCCTTGATCTTGGACTGCTAGCCTCCAGAACTGTGAGAAAACAGATTTCTGTTGTTTAAGCTACCCAGTCTGTGGTATTCTGTTGTGGCAGCCCAAACAGACTAACAAGGTGCATAAGCAGACAACTATACCGTGACATAGTGAGTGCGGTGATAGACATATATACACAAGCACACAAGGGAGAGGGTCCATGCAGTGATTGGCATGATAAGAGTTTTTCAGTGTAACCGCATCTCCTAATCTTCAGTCCTGATGCAGAAC
Source organism: Macaca nemestrina (assembly GCF_043159975.1). Taxonomy (NCBI): domain Eukaryota; kingdom Metazoa; phylum Chordata; class Mammalia; order Primates; family Cercopithecidae; genus Macaca; species Macaca nemestrina. The sequence goes on along the minus strand of NC_092126.1, from coordinate 39,681,231 downwards.
CCAGGGGCAGTACCCTGACTCTACTAAGAGGCAAAGATTTAGGGGCTTTAGGCAACATCAAGAACCAACCATGAGGCTGGGCATGGTGACTATTGCCTATAATCCCAGCACTTTGGGAGTCTAAGGTGGGAGGATCACTTGGGGACAGGAGTTCAAGACCAGCCTGGGCTACATAATGAGAATCCATCTCTTAAAAAAAAAAAAAGTAGCTGGGTGTGATGGCACACACCTGTAGTCCCAGCTACTCAGGAAGCTGAGGTGAGAGGATCACTTGTGTCCAGGAGATTGAGGTTACAGTGAGTCGTGATCATGCCACTGCATTCCAGCCTGGATGGCAAAGTGAGAGTCTGAAAAAGAAAGAAAACAAATAGCCATGGTCTAGTGAACCTGGCTCTCCATGTGGCCCTAGGAGAAAATAGAAATATTTTTATTAAGATGCCCCACTGCCCTCAGACCCCTGTCAGAGCTGGTGCTTGTGACTGCCTTTGGGGGTCCTGAGGGCAGCTTGCCTGTTTGGGCTCTGCCCAGCTTTGCCCCTCTCGTAGGGGCTGAATGTGGAGGCCAGGCCACTATGCTTTCTACAGACCAACCTATTGCCTGAGGCACTGAGAGCTTCTATTTAAAAAAGATCAAGCATAAAAACCCATTGCTACCACCACAACCGGCTCTTACCTGCAAGTACCACCTACTGGCGGGGATGTTGATCTGCACATCCCAGCACAAAATCTGCTGACACAAGTACACAATGCTTGAGAACATGACATGGTTCTCAACATCTCTCCACCCCAGCTATGAGCCTGCACACATACCCAATACAACACTACTACTACAACCATCATTTGAGAAAACCACCACACTAAGGATATCTGTAACCAAGGAATTCATAGAGAGTCTCTGCCACTGAAAGCACTCAGAAGCAAAGCCTAACAACCCTACTCAACATATATTATAGTTGCATTCTTAAGGGGAAAAAATAAGTTCCACCCAAATGAAAGTAAATTCAAAATTAAGAAGTGACAATTCCCCCAGATGAAAAGAAACCAGCACAACAATTTTGGAAGTATGAAAAAGCAGGGTGTTATTACTCCCCAAAAACAATCACATTAACTCTCCAGCAATGAATCCTAACCAAAATGAAATCTTTGAAATACCAGATAAAGAATTCAAAATATTGATGTTAAAGAAGCTCAATGCCATACAAGAGAAATCTGAAAGCCAATATCAGAAAATCGATTCAGGATATGAATCAGGAATTTACCAACAAGATAGATATGTTTAAGAAAAAAAACCTGGCGGGGCACGGTGGCTCATGCCTGTAATCCCAGCATTTTGGGAGGCGGAGGTAGACAGATCACGAGGTCAGGAGATCGAGACCATCCTAACACGGTGAAACCCTGTTTCTACTAAAAATACAAAAAATTAGCCTGGCATTGTGGCGGGCACCTGTAGTCCCAGCTATTCGGGAGGCTGAGGCAGAAGAATGGCGTGAACCCGGGTGGCGGAGCTGGCAGGGAGCTGAGACCGTGCCACTGCACTCCAGCCTGGGTGACAGAGTGAGACTCCGTCTCAAAAAAAAATAGAAAAAGAAAAAACCTAACAGAATTTCTGGAAATGAAATGTACATTGAAATAATTACAAAATACAGTTGAAAGCTTCAACAATAGATTAGATCAAGCAGAATCTTCTGCTTTTAATTTTTAATCCAGTCAGACAATAATTTTAAGAATATTTTTAAATTAACAAATTATTCAAGAAGTATGAGACTACACAGAATGTCTGAATCTATGAACAGTAGGTATTCCCGAGGGAGAAGAAAACACAAGAAGTTTGGGAAATCTATTTGAAGAAACAATTGAGGAAAACTTTAATCTGCAACAGATCTAGACATGCAGATATAAAACTCAGAGGTCTTATAAAACAATTACACAAATGAGACTGCAAAGCAACTAGATAACAGCACCATGACAGAAACAAAACCTCACATATCAATATTAACCTTGAACATAAATGGATTAAATGCTCTGCTAAAAGATACAGATTGGGCTGGGCGCGGTGGTTCACGCCTGTAATCCCAGCACTTTGGGAGGCCGAGGTGGGCAGATCACCTGAGGTCGGCAGTTCAAGACCAGGCTGGCCAACATGGTGAAACCCCGTCTCTACTAAAAATACAAAAAAAAAAAAAAATTAGCCAGGCGTGGTGGCAGTCACCTGTAATCACAGCCACTTGGGAGGTTGAGGTAGGAGAATCACTTCAACATGGGAAGCAGAGGTTGCAGTGAGCCAAGATCACTGCCACTGTACTCTAGCCTGGGCTATAAGAGTGAAACTCCATCAAAAAAAAAAAGAAAAAAAAAGATACAGATTGGCTGAATGGATTTTTATATAATCATATGCTGCTTATAAGAAACCCACTTAACTGGGAAAGACACTAATAGACTGAAGGTAAAGAGAAAGACATTCCAGGCAAACAGAAACCAAAAGCAAGTAGGAGTAGCTAAACATATCAAACAAAACAGATTTTAAATCAACAAGAGTAAAAAAAAAATAAAAAGAAGGTTATTATATAATGATAAATGGGTAAATTCAACAAGATATAGCCATCCTAAATACATATCCATCCAACAGTGCAGCACCCAGATTCATAAAACAAATATAACAGACTTAAAAAAAGAGGTAGATAGCAACACAATAATAGTTGGGGACTTCCATATCCCACTGACAGCAACGGACAAATAGTTAAGACACAAAATCAACAAAGAAACACTGAACATAGATTGAATTGTAGACCACATGGACCTAACAGATATTTGCAGAACGTTCTCACCAACAACCACAGAAAATACATTCTTATCAGTGCATGAAACATTCTCCAAGACAGACTATGTTAGGCTACAAACAAGTCTCAGAAAATTTTTAAAAGTTGAATCTTATCAAGTATCTTCTTTTGAACAAAATTAGAAATCAATTCCAAGAGGAACTCTCGACATTATACAGAAACATGGATACTAAACAACCTACTATGATCTTTCAGTCAATGATAACATTAAGATGGAAATATACCTAATAAGATACTTATATTTGAAATTTTCTAGTCTTGAAAGCTGTCTTGGTCCACTTGTGCTGCTACAACAAAATACCTGAGTCTGGGTAATTTATAATGAAGACAAGGCCCAGGCAGGTTTGATGTCTGATGAGAGCTCCATCTCCACTTCCAAAATGACACCTTGTTTCTACGTCCTCTGCAGGAGATGAACACTGTGTCTTCACATGGTGGAAGAGATGGAAAGCTTGAAAAAAAGGGCAAACTCACTCCATCAAGCTCTTTTACAAAGGTACCTAATCCCATTCATGAGGGCAGAGGCTTTATGACTCAGTCATCTCCTAAAGGCCAATATTGTCACATTGGGGATTAAGTTTCAACATGAATTTTGGAGGAGATACAAATATTCAAACCATAGCAAAAGCATATTTTATAAAGGAAGAAAATTGTAAGGTAAATTGAGGTTCTACCACAAGAAGTTAGGAGAAGAAACAAGTAAAAAAATCAAAGAGTAGAATGTCAGAAATAATAAATTTAAAATTAATAGTAATAAATAAGAGAAGAAACTAATAAAATTGACAACAAATGGAACAGATAAAGAGCAATAAAATAGACAGATCTCTGGCAAGGCTGATCAAAAGAAAAAAAAGAAAAAAGCACAAAAAATAATATTAAACTTTTTTAAGTGCCTAACTATAGATTCCCTAGGTGTTTAAAAATCAAAAGGAAATGGTATGGCAAACCTTATGCCAGTCAAGTTAAAAATTGAGATTAAAATTAAAATTATAAATCGTCAAATTGCCTAAAATATAAATAGAACACTATATTAGAATCATAATCAATAAAACCATCAGGCCCTGACAGTTCTATAGTTAAGTTTTATCAAACCTTCAAGAAGCAGATAGCCCCTATATTATCAAAAAGTCCCCAAGAACAGAAAAAGAAGAAAGGTTTCCCAACTCATTTTATCAAGTTTGTATAACCCTGATATCAAAACTGAACAGGGAGTACAAGGTGGAAAAATTATAGGTTAATCTCATTCACAAAAAAGGTTAAAAATACCAAATAATATATTAGCAAAATGAACAAAGAAAATTATTTTAAAAATTGGCATGACTAAGTAGAATTTCTTACAGTATGCAAGGATGTTCTAATAGTTCAAAATTGATTATTTCACAAAATTAGATATCTGAATGGCCAAAAAAGTATATTTAAAAAATGCTTAACATCATTAGTCATCAGGTAAAACCATAATGAGATACCACTTTAAATTCACCAGAAAGGCTAAAATTAAAGACTAACAATACCAAGTGTTGGCAAGGATGTGGAGCAACTGGAATTCTCATACATTTCTAATGAAAGTGAAAAATAGTAAACCACTTTGGAAGGCTCTTTGGCACTTTCTTATAAAATTAAACACCCATATTTCATTGGCTGGAATTATGTCCCATGTCACAATTATATAACTAATATTATTAGCATAGTAGGAAAATGTAAATTGAAACAACCAACCACCAAATCATCAAACTGTCAGTAGGACACATGGGGGTAAGGCTGTTTTATGAGGAAAGCACAGCATGTGCAAAATGTCTAACACTATGAGATTATATTTATATCTCCATTCGTATTTCTTTCTGAGGGGAGCAGCAACAATTTTAAATGCAAATGATGGGTCCTGGGAAACACTTCCCTAAAATATGGCACCTTGGCATTCTAAGTATTTTAAACTGAAAGAAAATGAGAAAACCGCAGAAGCAGAAATGACCCTCTGACTTCCTCTGTCACCTCTCTCTTAAAGACATTTATGTGACAGGTGTCTGGCCTTATACCTGTTACACAGAGAGGCCAAGAAGAATCTGAATAAACAGGACTTGCTAGTCCCTTGCCTCCCACCCTGGTTTATTGCCATTAGATCATATCCCCTTTTGTCCAATCATACTTCTACACTACGATCTACTCTTTAGCAAACAAACATAGAAAGACAGTTTTCCCATTTCTATGGGTCTTCATTTCTGAAGACTCTCACATCATGTAAAACTCATGTTAAGTAAGTTTGTTATTCTTGTGTCTTGTTAACCTGTCTTTTGTTTCAGGGATACTAGACATGAACCTGGTGACGGATGACAAAAAGCATTATTTTTTCTCCCCTACTCAAGTAAACGCCAAATCTGGACTTTTAAAAAATGTATTTTTCTCTGCATCCCTAGCATAAGAACACATGAAAGTCCAGTGGTTCAGCAAATGGAGGCTCCCCAATCCCAGACATTCCTAGGATTCTGGGGTGTTGTTACCTTTCCCTACATTAATAAATGAGTTCCAAGCCAGTCATCCATTTATATTGTGGTATTAAATAACTCCATTGGTTGTACCTGAATCAGACAAAACTAGCAACTGGAATTACATCCTGCCTTTCTCTTGCAAAGGTCTCCTTTCCTGGCCTAGTTCCAGAAACATCTGACTTTAGGAGGACCCTTTTGCATGTCTTGTGTGCCAACCTCGGGCATAACAGCATGTTGTAGCTGAGGCTGTGTTACCTTGGAAGTTCAAAGCACAGGAAAAAAAAAAAAAACTTGTAAAACAAAGTAGAAGGCATCAACGGGAAAGTAAAGTCATTATATAGCCCCAATATAAAACTTAAAAAAATCTTCCGTTATCTACTTTTTTATCATTAATATCTCTATTTATTTGATAATTGAGAGTTTTCTAAACTTCATTGAAATTTGGAGACAATGGGTCATAACTTACTAGTTTAAAAAAAGAAATTGAGTAATCATGGAAATGAAAATGTTTTGCTCCAAGAAATGGAGATTTGGGGCCATGTGTGATTTCTGGCATCACTTCCATATACAGTCATGCATCATCAGACACAGATACATTCTGAGAAATGGACTAAGGTACAGTCCATTGCTCCTAGGCCACAAATCTGAACAGCATGTTACTGAACTGAATACTGTGGGCAATTGTAACACAATGGTGAGTATTTGTGTATCTAAACATATCTAAACATAGAAAAGGTACAGAAAAATATGGTACAAAAAATTTGGGTTTTTTTTTTTTTTTTGAGACAGAGTTTTGTTCTTGTTGTCTAGGCTTGAGTGCAGTGGTCTGGTTTCGGCTCACTGCAACCTCCACCCTCCACCTCTGGGTAGATGGGATCACAGGTGCCTGCCACCATGCCTAGCTAATTTTTTTCTATTTTTAGCAGAGACAGGGTTTCACCATGTTGCCAGGCTGATCTCGAACTCCTGACCTCAGGTAATCTGCCCACCTCAGCCTCCCAAAGTACTGGGATTATAGGCTCGGTACAAAGAATAGTTTTAACGTCACACCTGCATGGGGCATTTACCGTGAATGGAGCTTGCAGGACTAGAAGTTGCTCTAGGTGAGTCAGTGAGTGAACGGTGAGTGAATGTGAGGCGTAAACATTACTGTACACTTCCACAGACTTCATTAACAATGTACACTGAGGCTACACTAAGTTTATCTTTAAAACATTTTTCTTCCTTTAATAATAAATTAACCTTAGCTTACTGTAACTTTTTTGCTTTATAAACTTGTTACTTTTTTAACCATTTTACTCTTTTGTAAAAACACTTAGCTTAAAACACAAACACATTGTACGGCTGTACAAAAAATATTTTCTTTCTTTATATCTTATTCTGTAAGCTTTTTTCTATTTTTAAATCTTTTATAACTTTTTTAACTTGTTTATTAAAACCTAAGACACACACACACACATTAGCCTAGGCCCATACAGGGTCAGGATCGTCAATATCACTGTCTTCCACCTCCACATCTTGCCCAACTGGACGGTCTGCTGGGGCGATGACATACATGGAGCTGTCGTCTCCTATGATAACAACGCCTTCTTCTGAAATACCTCCTGAAGAACCTGCCTGAGGCTGTTTTACAGTTAACTTTTTTTAATAAGTAAAAAGAATACACTCTAATGTTAAATAGGATAATAAATATATAAACCAGTAACATAGTCGTTTATTATCATTACCAAGTATTGTGTACTATACAGAATTATATGTGCTAGACGTTTATACAACTGGCAGCATAGTAGACTTGTTTACAACAAGAACACCACAAACACGAGTAATGCATTGTGCTACTACAATAGCTACAATGTCACAACAGTGACAATGTCACTAGGCAGCAGGAATTTTTCAGCTCTATTATAATCTTATGGGGCCACATGGTATATGCAGTCCATTGTTGACCAAAATGTCGTTGTGGGGCACGTGACTGTAGGGAGCTAAAAAAAAATTAGAAGCCTAAATAAGCTCCTGCTGTGATGGAAGAAAGTAGAGCAGGATTGTTTCTGCCTGGCTGTGGAGAGGGAAGGACACCGGCCCCCACCCTGAGACAGCAGCGGGCTCCTTTACCTGTGGAGCCAAGTCCTGCATGGAGCTGGTTATATGCATGGAAAGAACAGCCTATAATGTGGATTAACACAGCAATTCACTCACCCAGCTAATTACCTATTGCCTGAAAGTGAAGGGTTATAGAGTTGGGAGCAAAACTGAGACTCACTCATCAGTGGAAGTCTCTCCCTCTCTTGTTATAGAAGCAAACAGCAATATCAGGGAAAATACAAAAGGGATAGGTTTTGAAGGCCAAGTTGAAGATCAGAAAGAAAACGAGGTAAGCCAGCTATTGCAAGCAAGCTCATTGAGGTAATGAGTTTATAGGAGTATAAAAGCTGCTGGAGGATTTTCACTCCAAGCCCCTCCATGCAGAAAGCGTGGTCGGGGAGTTGAGCACATCTGGAGGCTCTGAGCCCTGAGAAAGGCCCAGCGACCAGCTGGGCCTCAGCAGTCCATCACATCTTCAAAACCCAGATGAACCACCACAGAAGCCTAAGCTGGATTTCTCAGCCTTTTTCTAGTTATCACCTGCCTAAGGAGCGGTTTTAGGCATTTTTCCCTAACTGCTACCCCATTTGATTTTAAAACCACAGATATGCCATATATCCATTTAGGTAATGGGTGAGTGTCTCCACTCAATCCATAAGAAGAGTTAGATTTTGCCTCCCAAGAACCAATTTTCACCCCCTCTGGAGTAAATTCATGACCTTTGAGGATGCATGGCCTAACCCCACTAACTCTGTTTTCCTCCATCTTGCCTCAGATGGTATTTCTTATCAACACAATCAATAGATAAATTATACTTTATAGAACAAGTGGAACAACCAGATTGGCTGGGAATAGATGTATTATGCTGATGTCTCTGAGTCCTAACAGCTGCAGTGCTTAATGGAGCTCACACACATCTAGTGTCAGGTAACAGAATTGCAGGAGTTCAAGTGAAAAGGAGAAATCAGCCCTAAGGTGGTTTTAGTGATTTTTTTCTTCGTCACAAAAATCTCACACATACACATCTCTCTCCACCTTGAAGATCCCTTGTTTTATCTTTTTTTTTTTTTTTTTGTGACTGGGTCTCGCTGTGTCACCCAGGCCGAAGTGCAGTGGCATGATCATGGCTCACTGCAGCCTCAAATTCCCAGGCTCAAACTATCCTCCCACCTCAGCCTCCTGAATAGCTAGGACTACAGGTGTGCACCACCAACCTGGCTAATTTCTTATTTTTTACAGAGATGGAGTCTCCCTATGTTGCCCAGGCTGGTCTCAAAACTCCTGGGTTCCTTCTGCCTTGGCCTCCCAAAGTGCTGTGATTATGGGCATGAGCCACCACGCCCAGCCAAGATCACTTTTAGAATCTGTATTCCACATACCTCTACCAGCCAAGAAGTGTTTGTCACAATTTCTAGCCCACAGTTAGAATGGTGGAATAAAAATGTTTTATTTCTATAGAATTTTCTAAATTCAAACCATAATGTAAAATTAAATGGGATATTTTGGGGGGGCCATGTTGTGTCAAAATCCTGAAACAACATCTTAAAGGTGGAGACAGGATACCCATTTGAAAATCACTCTTCCAGAAAAATTGAGTTAACAAGTTTATGAACCAAACATCTCAAAGTTAGCTTGAAAACAACTGGTTAAACTGTACTGACCAGCCCAAAGCATCCAGTTGCTTGAGTCAGGTAAACCTTTCCAAATTAGCTCACATTATAATAATAGTTGTAATCAGGGTAATAGTAATTCCAGTAACCTATAAAATAAGTACTGTCATTGTCCCCACTTTACAGGTGCATAAAATGAGCCTTGTGGTAGTCACACCTTGTCCAAGCCGACAGGGCTGATAAAAGTGGTAGAGTTCCAATTCAAATCCAGCTCTGCCTAACCACAAAGCCCACATTTTAACAGCAGCACAGTCCCTCTGCTTGTGTAAACAAAGCTTTGGTTGAAGATAGGAGTGTTACATGACAAGCAGAAATATTTCTGCGAAAATATAAGTGGTGTCACTCAACTTGGTGGGATTTTGAAAAATTTGGGCAACAGCTCCATCCTTCTAAAGCCAAGCAGGTTGGAAAAGTCACTGTGAAGATTTGTTTTCAAATTTGAGACCCACTCCAAGAGGGTGTGCTTGGAGTTCAGCAGACAATGAAAAATCATCCCTAGCTCTACCCACTAACAATTGGTGCATAGAATTCCTGCTCTCTATCAACCTCCCAGCTCCAGCCAGCTAAAAGGGCTCTCTGCTTTGCATGCGACTCCACAGAAGCAATTTATTTTCTCATTGGAAATGGTGATGCCGAGACAGCAGAGCCATGTCACACATGGGGGAGCCACCACTATAGGGAACAGAAGCTCCTTCCAGCTTGGCTTAGCTGCCATCTTTTAGGCTGCTGTGATAGCAGCGAGAATGGTGCATACCCAATCCCTGTCTCAAGCAGGATTGAGAGTGTCTCAAATCCCTGCCTTCTTAGAGAGAATAATGGCAGAGGTTCGTGGGGGAGAAAGGGAGGGGAACCTTTCCCTTGAAACCTTGACTATTGGGCTCCTTAAAGATGGATTAGCATTTCAGAGATTTATTCAGTTCCTTGGGTAGAGAAGCTGACTCACAGATACTATAAGTTTGGGCGTGATAGCTTAGAGCTAAATCTGTGTCCTTAAGCAGAATCTCAAACCAATAATTTTGAGAAGGCATAATGGAATGCTGCGATAACCCCAAAACTCCATAAATAATGAAGTCACACCTCTCTTATCCGCTAGTCAAGCATCAAACACCCTCAGCCATCCAGAGCATCTGAAAACACACAAGTGTCCCTAGCAGCCATCCTGTACAGGCAGAAATTAAAAAGCCAGGGACAATCTAAGAGGGAAGGTTACAGAAGGAGGGACATGACTGATGGGGCTGCAATGGAAAGAACTCCTTCACAGGTAAGCAGTGGCTCTAAAAATCAAATACCATTAAGAGCAAAAAGAAGGAATAGAAAAGAAAACGAGAAGAATACTTAAAACCCAAATCCTAGAGAAACATATTAATAGCAGCACAGTCCAATATGTAAGTCACGAATGAAAGCCACATGCATAATTTTAAACTTTCTAGTAACCACACTAAAAATTTTTTAAACAGGTAACCATTAATTTTAATAATTTATTCTGTTTAACCCAGTATATCCAAGGTATTATTAGCATTTCAACGTATGATCAATATGATAACATTATTGAGATTTCTTAGTATTCTTGTTTTATGCTAAGTCTTCAAAATCCAATTCATATTTTATGCTTACAGCACAGCTCAGTTTGGGCTGGCCACATGTCCAGTGGCTACTGTATAGGTAGAAAATTCTCAGCCATATGCTCAAGGGAGTCACAAAGGTGATACAAGAACATCCATTACAGCATTGCTTGTTAGCAGTGAAAAATTGTAAACAATCTAAATGTCCATCAAAAGGTGAATAGATAATTTAATTTTACTAAATTAAATAACAGAATACAAAGCAGCAATTGAAATAAACAAATTGGATCTAAATGTATCACTGATAAATCCCTCAAAATCATAATGTCGAATGACAAAAGCAATCTGCAGAATTATATGAATACAGTTTACCATTTAGGTAAAGTTTTTTAAATACCTCAAAAAAGCTATACATTGCTTATTGAAACAAATCTATGTAATGTAGTAAGGGTATATCAGACAGAAAAAATACGCACTAACTTTGAGAAAGTGATTAGTTCCGGGAAAGGAGAAAGGAAAGAGGGAGGAAGGAAGGGAGAGAAAAGGGTTTGGAGAAATTCACAGTCTTCAATTGGATATCTAATGTTTTATATATTTAAAAAATAATCTGACACAAGCATATAAAATGTTAATATTGTTACAAAATTGTTTTGTTACTAATACTGGCACAGAAATAATCATTAAATTGTTCTCAATTCTTTTCTGCATGTTTGATATACTTCATGAAAGAGAGGAAGGGAGGAAAAAGGAGAAGACACAATGGAGGGGAGAAAGAGAGAGAGAGAGAGATGAAATAGTTTGAACAACCTAGCACAGGATTCTAGACATGTTCTACCTGCCTCCTACAGACAGTGGTACCCATTTGACATTCACTAATGACACCGGTATTTGTTGCACCCCTTCCAAATGCAAACACTGCAGGGCATTCAGAGATGAGTAACACACACGTCCCTATAACTATGAACGTAGTGAAAAAGAAAATGTTCTCTTGTGTTTCTTACATCAAGGCAGAAGAACATTTCCTTTCATTTAAAAGTATCCATTTTAAAAGGCTTATGCAAAACTTTCAGCATGTAAGGGGTTAATCTTCAGTCCTTTGGAACCCAAGCTAAGTAGATCCCCTATTTGGCAATAATGGATAACTGATGAGTTACATTTTCACACAGTCCACACAGCCAAGCCCTGGCTTTATCATCACACCCCACTGCACCTCTTGTTCTATAACTTTGAACTTGGCATAAACTCCTGGTTCACAATATCCCACCCTCTCATTCTCTTTCTCTTTCTCTCTCTCTCTCTGTCTCTCTCTCTCTACTTGATTCTGCCTTCTCTCCTCCCTTCTGAGTACGTTGGACTCTCAGCCTAGCTAGGATTCTGTGCATTTGGTATCCTCCACAAACCTGAAGAGTTTATTGTCCTTCATCTCTTTCTGGTCATTTATTACAGATGCACAAAACACTGATCCCACGAGGTCCCCACTTTTAGCACTTCTCTATTCACGAGATACCCATTTATTTCTAACCTTGTTCATTGTCTCTGTGCCCAGCTCTTCTCTAGGATATGCTTCCTCAATTCCATGGTAACAGCTTTCAATGTGAAACACTATCAGAGATTTGTTGTTCAGTGTAGTTGTTTTTTTAAGCTTAAGCAATTACCTGTATCACAGCCACACAACTTTTTTAAAAATACTCTCACCAAAAAGAAAAAAAAGAAAAATATATAATATATACAGTATGTATGATTAGTGAGGCACACAAGCTTCTATTCTAAGAGACTATTTTATACTTTCTGGTGAATCTATTGTGAGTTTTTAAGTGTCCAGGGAAGACTGGCCAGCCCGAGGTTTTGGGGACCCTTTGCACTTTCCCATGGATGACTTATAAGCTGAATTCTTCAGCTTTCATCGGGAGATTTTGCACCACCTAGAAAGAGCTCTGTTTCCTTATGCTCCTGTGTTTAAACAAAATTCAAGATAAATTTCTGTTATTTAATAATAATTTCAAATAGTCTATTACAGATCACATAATTCTTTGAAATTCATTTACTTTAAAGAAGGTTAGCATTTTAGCTATTTGTAAATATAAAGTATAGGGAAGGAAGGGGCAAAAAGATTTAATTTTCCACCATCCAAATGAGTATTTCTAAACAATTTGAAGAAGTCTCAAAATCACGTGACTCTATTAAAGCTCTTTCAAGTCATGGGTACTGGGTATACACATGGATACGTTAGCATTGCAGAAAGAAAAGCAGAGGAGCTCCAAACTGGTTTCTTTCCTTTGGAAAACAAAAAACAAGTATTTCTGTTTAAGTTGACTTGGACATTTTAAGTACAATGAAATAGAATTTCATCTTTCCCCCAGAAGCAACCAAGGATGAGACTGCCAAAAGAAATGTCCTGTCTCTCTATTTTAGCCCTTTCTGACCTACACTCCGAGGAGGGAAAACCGAAGGGATTATCTTCACTTCACTTAGAGCCTGGAGAAAGAGAAAGGGGAACCCACAAACGCTTTCAGGTTCTGGAGGCAAAACACAAACTGTACTTCAGAATATATTTTCTTAAGTCCCTTTCTAAAGCAGACTAGTTGAAAAGTGGGTAGATTTTATTTTGTTCTTTCATTTTAATACTTTGCCACCAAGATGATAAACAAATCTGTAACTCTCTGCTGGTGAGTTCATCCTGTCTTCTTTTTCTTCCTTGCCCCCGTCAGATCTCTGCCTTTCCTTTTATGTCCTATTTCAGTGTTCTATTGAAGTCATTCTGCCGAAAACAGCAACATACTTTTGTCTTTGGCGCCCTCTTATGGTCACTTTATTATTATAGCACAGCATCTGGCCACATTTTAGTGAAGGGTAAATCCCCTGATGAGGAACTTAGCTATTCCAAGTCTGAAAAGCCATGAACAAATTCACTTTAATCTGTTTCTACAGAATACCAATAAGCCATTCATTCAACCAGTCAAGGACCATACCTCAAACCCAAATAGGCCCAACTTAGGTGATGTTCTTTCTTCCGCTACTGTGGCAAGGACTTGAGAATTGCCTGCTGCCAGCTGTTATCCAGTTCCCATGGACTCATCCTAGCTGCATCCTTCCATATGTGTCCTTCAGTCCTTACTCAGAAATTGTCTTTCAGAACCACACCTGCAAGGGCCCAAAACCTTTTTATCCACAGCGGTGATTCTCATCATGGTGAAACATGGAAGTCCTGTGTAACGTACCCGTGTGCTAGTCCCACTTGAGTTTACTATAGTACTAGCTCTACCCCCCAAAGAGTCTTCTCCTCTTTCTGAACTTCCCCCCAGTTGCTGCCTTGCCAGGCCTTTCAAGTAGCAGCTGAAGTACCATCACTTCTGGACGCCTTCCCTGACCTCCCAGGGTATGCTTGGCTGCACCTGATCTCATGGTCCTCCATAATTCATACACACTTCCATAATGGCAATTAACCAAGTCCACACTTGCCAAAGTGAGTTCGACAGAACTCACTTCGCATTCCATGAGATGCTCCATAGAAAAGGCATTCTGTGAACAAATACTTTGGGACAATGGAACATACTATATCCCCTTCTTGGAGAGTATTGCTTTTTTTGTCCTGTTGGCATGCCTGAGTCACCTCTGAGGAGCCATGTCTGATCTACTTCTGCATCCTGAAGACGGAGTTGGCAGAACTGATGGGAGTCTTCACTTACCTGCAGGCACCTGTCCTCTCTGGGAGGCCACCACTCTGCAGGATACTCCTACCCTCACAGAGAGCTCGGAGAACCCTGCTAACCAGAATCTTTCATCAGCTTCAAGGCCATCTCATGTCTAGGTGGCCAGTAGCTGACTTTTTGCCAACTGCCTGGCTTCCCAATGCTCTACTTCCACACTCTTGCTTGCCTACCCAGACATCAGAAACTTGCTCAACCCTGGACCTTTGCCACAGGGTTTCCTGATTTTTTTTTTTCCTGGGTGGATATGCCTATAGGCTTTGACCCGCAGGAACTGTGTGATTCTGGAGACTCTCTGTGCCTGGTAACTGTTGCACCATCCTTGTTCTACCTTCGCCTACCAGCCATAGCACTCAGCCCCCGTGACAGAACTTGCTCTCTCTTCCAGGAGAACAAAATGGCACCTGAGTTCTGTCTCCCAGAATCTTCCTGCCTTTTTTTCAGCCTACAACACATACTCAGACCACCTTGTCTCTCTCCTGGGTGACTACAGCCTCCACCCTTTCTCCCACCCATGCAAAGCATTCTTTTTAAAAAGCAAATCTGATCATGTCACTCCCCTTTCCAAAACCTTGCAATGGCTTCTGGTTGCTATTTGGATCAAGACCAAACCTCTTCACTGTTGAGGCCCTGTCAAACTCTCCAGCTTTGCCTCACCACTTGTCTCCCCACGTGGGACAGCCACACAGAAATTCTTTAAGTTCTTAAAACGGTACTTTTCCCCTATACCTAGGAGACACCATTCTCTCTATCTGGAGCTCTCCTCCCTTCTGGCCATTTCACGTGGCTCGTGGCTCATTCCAACCCTTTGTGTGTGTGTGTGTGTGTGTGTGTGTGTGTGTGTGTGTGTGTGTGTGTGTGAGAGAGAGAGAGAGAGAGAGAGAGAGAGAGAGAGAGAGAGAGAGAAAGAGAGAGAGAGAGAGAGATGAGGTCTCACTATGTTGCCCCGGCTGGTCTGGAACTCCTGGACTCAAGAGATCCTCCCACCTCCTAAAGTGCTGAGTACCTCACCCATTCTTTACTTTCAGCCTAAACCTCACCTCCCCCAGAGGCCTGGCTCACATGACTCCCCAGATTAGGATCCCACACTCCAGGGGCTCCCATTGCCCTTTGCATTCCCTCTGTTACAAAACTCATCTTACTTTAGTGTAATTAACTGCTTAACACATTCTAATTTGTTCATGTCTGTCTCCTCCCCTAAAAATGGGCACCAGGAGGGTGGAGGCCAGGTCCAAGTGGCTCACTCCTCTTTGCCCCCCATCCAGCACAGGGCCTGGCACAGTGCACTGCCCAGTAAACATTTGTTGAATGAATTTTAGATTGTGCAATGGGCTTGTAACAACAGAAGTGCACTTCCTCCCCAACAATATTTGTATGGCCTATCTCAGTTTGAGACCTCCTTCCATATCACACAAAGAAGGCCTTTTCTCTGTATTTCTTTAAATGATTGTTTTCTTAAATGATTGTTCCGAACTAAACTTGGATCAAACCTAAAATAAAACTCAACTGAATTATACATCAGCTGGGGTAGGGGGAAGGCTGTGCTATCTTCCATATTATCAAACGTACCTACAACTGAGGTCAAAATTGTGGCTAAATTGTGTGTGTGTGTGTGTGTGTCTAACACTTCAGAGTTTCCTAAGCTCTTTTACACGTATTATTTCATAATGTAAAATTACATGTATTCTTGTATAATCTTGCATATACAATTGCAAATTACTGTTTTTAAATGGGTTCCCTTTTGGTTTCCAAGATACTCCTCATTTATATCAATAACATTACTCAGATCATCAGAAAGATTCTGGAACTTTCAACACTGGGTGCCAGAATATGGTAGACCAATAACTTCAAAGTTCTGAGGCAAAAATTATTTTCAATCCCAATTATTTATACTTGACCAAACTGATCATCAAGTGTGAGGATGCAATAAAAACATTTTCAGACATTTAAGGACTCAAAAAATTGACTTCCTGTGTATTGGTTTTAGAAAATCACTGGAAGTTTTGCTTCAGCAAAAGGAGAGAATAAAACAAAAAAAAAGAGTATAACATAAGATTCAAGAGACAGGTGAACCAAACGTGGTAAAGGGAAGTTTGGGGATGACGGAAAGGGATTAGAGAAGAAGTAGAGAGAACACAGCAGGAGAACAGTGCGCAGGGCACTAAGTCTGGGTTATGTGCTGCCTACAGACACTCCACCCACATCAGCAGAGACTGACGCCCAGCCCATGCGTGACTCACAAAGCCAGGTGTTCTCATGGAGGGCTGAGTGCCCAAGCCCTCCATTATACCCCGTATGAGCCAAGGTTAGCTTGTGGCATCCCTGAAAGAATGCTTGTGGGAGATGAGGGAAGGAGGGGTGGAACTAGCAGAATGTTTGGAATTGCTTCAGAGAGTTTGGAAAAATTATGAATAAGCTCGTCGGACCATTTGGAAAACAATAGTCAGCTCTTCATCTGCTTGAGTTTCCATAACACCACAGACTGCAGGCGGAAACAACAGAAATTTATTTTCTGACAATTCTAGAGGCTAGAAGTCCAAGACGAAGGAATTGGCGGGTTTGGTTTTTTCAGAGGCCTCACTCCTCGGTTTGCAGATGGTTGCTTTCTTGCTATGTCCTCATATGGTCTTTCTCTGTGCATACACATCCCTGCTGCCTTTTCCTCTTCTTATAAGGACACTAGTCACATTGGATTAGGGCCCACCCCAACAGCCTCATTTTAACCTTATCACCTCTTTAAAGTTCTTATCTTCAAATATAGTCACATTCTGGGGTACTAGGGATTAGAGCTTCAACATCTGAAATTTGCAGGGCCACAGTTTAGCCCATAATAGTCATGTAGTAAACCAAACAAATGAGAAAAAATAAAGCAATTATCAACTCAAGGAAAAATGGAAGTTGTAACAGAAATGATCATGGTAGACTATCTGGCTGGCAGCAGATATGATATTTACATCACCATTGTCATGTAAACACTGACTATGGTTTAACCAAAGCTTCACTAATGGGAGAATGGGGGCTGAGGATAATGTAGGAGAGAAGAGAGAGTGGGGAGTGAGAAAGCACAATCCTCGAATACCACGAAGAAAATTTAATAGATAATGTTCACAACAGGTAAGTCAAGAAAATACAGAATAAGATTAGAGACACAGAGGTAAACACCCAAAGAAACAGCTACAGGCTGCTCTGCCTATGGAGTAGACATTCTTTTATTCCTTTACCTTCCTAATAAACTTGTTTTCACTTTTAAAAAAGAAAAGAAAGAAAATAAACAGCTACAGTGGTTGAAAGTAGTTGTATTTACACATAGTTAACATAGTAGTAGATATTACATATAGTTAACTTTAATTAAGTTAAAAATTAATTTTTAAATGCCAAATTTTTTTTTTTTTTTTTAGACAAAGTCTCGCTCTCTCACCCAGTCTAAAGTGTAGTGGCACGATCTCAGCTTACTGCAACCTCCGCCTCCAGGGTTCAAGTGATTCTCCTGCCTCAGCCTCCCAAGTAGCTGGGATTACAGGCGCCCACCACCAAGCCTGGCTAATTTTTGTATTTTTAGTAGAGACGGGGTTTCACCATGTTGGCCAGGCTCGTCTGGAACTCCTGGCCTCATGTGACCTGCCCACCTCAGCCTCCCAAAGTGCTGGGATTATAGGCGTGAGCCACTGCGCCCACCCAAAAGTTTAACATTTTTCTTCTAACTTTTATTTTGGGTTCAGTGGGTACACATGCACATTTTTTACATGGGTAAGTTGCGTGTCACTAGGGCTAGGTGTGCACCCAGGTAGTGAGTGTAGTATTCAATAGGTGGTTTATCATCACCCAAGTAGTGAGTATAGTACATGATAGGTGGTTTCTGGATCCTCACCCTCTCCCACCCCCACCCTTTCAAGTAAGTTGTAGTGTCTCTTGTTCCCCTCTTTGTGTCGATGTGTACTCAGTGATTAGCTCCCACTTATAATTGAGAACAGGCAGTATTTGGTTTTCTGTTCCTGTGTTAATTCACTTAGGATAATAGCCTCCTCCTACATCCATGTTGATGCAAAGGACATGATTTTGTTATTTTTCATGGCTGCATAGTATTCCATGGCATATATGTACCACATTTTCTTTATTCAGTCCACTGTTGATGGGCATCTAGGTTAATTCTGTGTCTCTGCTATTGTGAAAATTGCTGCAATGAACATACATACATATGTGTCTTTGTGGTAGAACAACTTATATTCCTTTGGGTATATACCCAATAATGGGATTGTTGGGTCAAATGACAGTTCTGTTTTTAGTTTTTTGAGAAATCTCCAAACTGCTTTCCACAGGGGCCAAACTAATTTACATTCCCACCAACAGTGTATATGTCTTCCCTTTTGTCCACAACCTCACTAGCATCTGCTATTTTCTGACTTTTTAATAATAGTCCTTCTGACTGGGATGAGATGGTGTCTCACTATGGTTTTGACTTAATTTCCATAATGGTTAATTAGTATTTTAATTTAATTTAATGTTAAACATTTTTTCATATGCTTTTTGGCCAAATTTAACTTTTAAATACTTCTAATTTTAACACATTTGGGTGGGCACCAACACAGACTCATGCTACCAGGTTTACTTATTTGTGTGCAAAATTCTGAATAATCTCCTCCCGTTTTTTATTAAAACATATCCTAAGTTGCAAAAACAGCTGTTTAAAATATTTTATCCATTTGCAACTAATTCATGTGGACTGGAACTTTCTCAATATTTGCAGCCAAAACAAAATTCAGACATGAACTGGATTCTGAGGTTATAAAGCCACAGCGGTCATCCAGAAATTGATTTCAAATGTCTGTGTTCATAAAAACAGACTTACTGTTCTCATCGACTTATAATAAATAAATGTTTTATATTTTACCTGATAAAATAGATTCTAATAAAATGTTCCTGCATCTCTTCCACTATTTCTCTTCCAGATAATGGGAGGGAAGACATTTAGGAAGGCTGATTATCTGGGAGCCCTTTTCCCTTAGTCCACTTGGAATTCCCAACAGGGACTGAAACTTCCAAGAATTTCATCACTGCAGCAGGAATGCTGGCAAGTGGGAAGAGGGGAGGAAACAGTCCCTGGAGTCCACTACCTAAGTCAAAGCCTTCCTTTAATTGTCCATGTCCCTTACTAGTCTTAGTAAATCACACAGCTTTGAAATTTCAAGCTTTGGTCCTCATTTCTACATAAATGATACAACAAATACATTTTTCAGTCCCTTTATAAGGCTCACATGCAAGTATAAAGACAAGATACTGACCTAGTGTCAACTGGATAAAAATTCTTGTTCTTTGTAGAACTGTGCTTAAACAGTTCTCAAAACCTTAGTAGCAAAACCAGGTCATAATTTTATGCTGATACGAAGGAAAACATCTTTGAAGAGTTCCTAATCAAAGATCCTGTCCAGCAGCAAGTTAATTTTTGAAGTTTCTTAGAGTTCAGGATGGTCACCAAGCTGTTTACTAAGTGTGTTTCTATAGTTACTTGTTTACTGAGGAAATAGAAAAGAGGACTGTGTGTATCCGTGATCCCTCTGTTCCCTATAAGGATGTGATGTGAAGGGACTTAGGCAGTAAGTATCCAGAGGGAGTTTAATATTAGATCCCAATTTTTTAAAAACAAACAAGCGCCACACTAATGTGATGTTTGGGTGACGTTAAAAGGCTAAGTTTGCAGGGCTTGAGAAGATTTTTAATATCTTCCCAGACGATCAGTATTCACATCTGCATATTGCCACCTGGTGATTAGTAGTTTCTTCATCATCATCATTATCAACCTTATCATCAATATTCCTTCTCAATATGGTACACAAAAAGTAATAAATTACCTCAGGCACAGATGACCCTCTTTTCTCACATTTTTTATAAACTTATAAACTAAAACTTTATAAATTTACAAAATATAATGTAATATGTTAAGACCAGTGATGGCAAATGAAAATGCCCACTAAGACCACACAATGTGAGGAAGACATGTATGAAGAACACATGCTGTCTAAATAGAGCTGCCATTCTACTTCTTCCAGCTGGTTGTTGCCATGTTAGAATGAGATTTTAACATTTTCAAATATTCTAATATTTCAAGAGAAGTTGAAATTTTTTTATGTGAAATATAATTTTTACATTTGACAAACAATTCAAACTTTTTGAAAATGTGCAGGCTTTTCAAAATAGGGCTGTGCTCTTGACCCATCCCAAGGGCTGCTAGTTTCAACTCCTGACCTAGACAATGATAATAGACTCCCCTTCCATTTGCTAAGTCATAAACTATGTCATCCAGAGTAAGTGTTAACCAATAATTCTAATTAAAATGGACACAACTGTTACAAATCTAAACACTATCTAGTCCCTACTTTGAACAGTGATTTTTTTTTTTCCTCCCACATACCGGCTGCCTCATGTAATGACCCTGTTTTGACTGGGTGCTCTGGCTGGTTATTCGCCTGTTGGCTCTCAGGCCTGTGTGCGCCATCTGCGTTTTACTCTGTATCACAGTGCACTGAACACCTGGAGACGACAATCCCACACTCCCTTCCCAGCTGAATTCCAGCCAGGTTCAGCCAATAGGAGGCGCTGGGGGAAACTGAAGAACAGGAAGAAGGCAGAAGTCATTGTTCATTCTATCTCTTTCTCTCTCTCTCTCTCCCTACCCCTCCTCTAGTTTTAGCAGCCCTTCATCAATGGCTCTGAGTAGCTAAGCCTGGAATCCACTCCAGGGCAGGCCTCCTGCTTCTCAATCACTCAGTTTCTCCTTTTACTCCTTAGCCCTGGGACGCTAGTGGTTTCCTGCAGTTACAACTGTTTCCATAACCTTGTCTTCCCCTGATTGTTTTTCCAGCCCTTCCTTCACCCTTACTACCAACTCCTGGACACGTTTTCTCTCTTGAAATGCATAGAGGGGTTTTCTTTTCCTGTTTCAAACCTGACTGTTGGAATACTCCCACATTTCTGCCTATATTCAGTTGTATAAATGACATCTGATCATAAAAGCTGGTTGCATCTGCAAAGCATATCTTGAACCCCTGTCATTCTTACTTAAACTCCAGGGACCTTGTTTTTCAAATTCAAGTTAGCTGCTACTTCCTCAAAATGTTTGTAAGGTAGTGTTTCCCAGTTTGCCTTATGAAACAAATTGGGGCACTTGTTTAAAAACACAGTTTCCCAATAGTGGATGTTAAAGTCGCCCACTATTATTGTGTGGAAGTCTAAGTCTATTTGTAGGTATCTAAGAACTTGCTTTATGAATCTGGGTGCTCCGGTATTGGGTGCATATATATTTAAAATCTGATGTATTGAATCACTTGGGGAGTAGCTTGGAAATACGTATTTTTTTTTAGCGAGGGCCGGGGGTGTGGTGTCTCACTATGCTGCCCAAGCTAGTCTCGAACTCCTGGCCTCAACTGATCCACCCACATCAGCCCCCACAACTAGCTGAGATTATAGCGCAAGCCACTACATCAGGCTGAAAATATGTAGCTTTGACAAACACGCCAGGTGATTCTAACCCTCAAGCAAGCTTGAGAATCACTTGTGAGGAACACCTTTTCTGAGGCCAAGTTTATTCCTATGCCCATTAATCGCTGAGACCCCCTGCCCCATACAATCATCTTGGCTACAGTGGACAATCCAATCAATTATCTCCCCCTTTACAGATAAAAAGCAGTGATCACTGGCAGTTTAGTTTTTAAAGGTAAAATTAATCTGCCAAAATGGCATAAGTAGCAATAAAATTACTATAATTTTTAAACTGGGACTATGTAATTGAAATGAATCGGTTTAGGAAATGGAAAGACTTGAATTTAAATACCAATGACATCACTTAGTAACTATATGACATGCAGCATGCTGTTTAACCTCTTAGAGCTTCAGTCTTCTGTAAAATGAGAATAATATCATCTACTTCAAAGCTGTTCTGAGGATTAAGGAAGAATATGTGTAAGTCACCTAGCTTGGTACCCTGGCCTGTAAAAGACATCCAAAAAATACATGTTCCCTGCCTAACCAATAAGAAGAATGCTGGATTTATGGTATATTTGTATTGTATCAACATGGTTGAACTGGAACTACAGTTCCCAAAATGCCTCTTCCTGCGTAATTCTGCGTTAGCACGGAACACCAAAGACAGTTTGCTGGAGAGAAATTCCATCAAACTGCCTTTGGAAGGAAAGCAGCACTATGTTGTCTGTACACAATAAACAAGTAAATGTAAATAAACAGACTGTGGTTTGAAAGGATGTGATCTAATAGAAATCAAATGGGGAAAGGGAAGCACTGAATAGCTAGCTGGCTTTCTTAGACAGGACCACCTAGGAAGTCCTCTCTGAGGAAGCAGCATTTAACCCCTCATCCTGATGCCTCAAGGATAAGCTGACAGCCAAGCTAACAGCTGGAAGCAGAACTGCCCAGGCAGAAAGAACAGCCATGTGAAGGCTTCAAGTATGCCCTGGGCATCTGGAGTAAAATAGAGGAAGGAACAAAGGAATGGTGGAGATTCAGACATGCATGACCTTAATAGGCTATAGTTTTTTTTAAAATGTGGGGATTTTGTTTTAAATATAACAACCCCACTGAGGAGTCAGGGGTATGAGTGGTGGGATGCTATATAATCCTTTTAATGATTTTTAGTTTCCAAGATCATTTGTTTCACATCTTTTAGATTATAAAATACTTTTTAAGTCAGGTAATATCAAGTGTTGGAGACTATAGGGAAATGAGAACACTCAGACTGCTGGCGAAAATGATCTGTCATTTGAAGAGCAGTTTGACAATTTCAGGTAAAAGTGAAAATGTATATACCATACGATCCAGTATTTCCATTCATTCCTGCATTTCTGCCACAGAAATTCTGGAATATTGCACAAGAAGACATGTCTAAGTCTGTACATAGCAGCACTGTGGGTAACAATAAAAGATTAAAGGCAGTGAAGTATTGATGGATGAATAAATAAAATAAGCTATGTCTGTCTGATGCAATTCTATTCAGTAATGAAATGAATCTGATCTCTACTGATATATAAATATTTAAATAGGCAAAACAATATTAGACATAACAATGCTAGACTCTGGATACAAATATGGGAAATAAAAGTTTAAAAGGTTGGGCAAGAAAGGCATATACAAAGTTCATCATAGTGATTGCATCAAGGAAAGAAAGAAAAGGAATGCCATTAGGTAGAGGGTTACAAAAAGGAGTTTAACTTAATTAATATCATTTTATTTATTCAAGAAAAATAAATTTGATAAAAAAATGCTTGAATGTTAACATTTGTTCATTTGAGGAGATGTATATCAGTTTGTTATTACTGTAGATTTCTATGGTTTTAATCTGTTCATATTAAGCCAAAGACTCTGGTTCACAGAGGAACAAGAGTAGAAAGAGAGACCACAGAGGTTGTTGACAGTGATCCAGGAGAGAGAAGTGATGCCTTGGATTAGGGTGAAGTCACTGAAGACAGAGAGAGGCCAACACACTCAAGACATATTTTAAAAGATTCACTAATGTTTTGAATGGGGGTGAGAAAAAGATAAGAATTAAAGTAACTCCTAGGTTTGAAGCTGAAGCAGCTCAGAGGACAACATTTACAGAAATTCAGAACACTGATTAAGGAAGGTTATGGAGGTAGAGGTGGTAGAGAAGGATGTCAAGGATCCAGAGTTTAACTAAATTGTGGCTGTTAAGTCTGGGAGGCCAATTAAATATCCAAGTGGAGACGTCAATCAGGCAATGAGATATTTGACCCTAATGCACAGAAGAGAGGTCAGGAATGGAAATATAAACTAGGAAGTTGCCAGTATATGAAGGTATCTAAGCCATAAGACTGAATGAAATCATGAAGAGAAAAAGTGTGTAAAGAAAAAAAGGCAGGACTGAGCCTGGGGAGCTCCTGATAGATCTAGGGGGTGCAGTGAAGGAAAAGCAGGAAGGGTAGCAGTAAAACCAGGAAAGAATGGTGTCATAGAAACTAACAGAGAAACAAGTAAAATGAAGATAAAAGTAAATTAGAGCTGGCAACACAGTCATCAGTGATCTTGACAAGAGTAGTATCAATAGCTGGAGGGAGGCAAAAGTCAGCAGACTGAAAAATGAAAAAGCCTCTTCATTTATTTTAAACGTTTCATAACATAATTTAATTTTGATTTTATTTTGGTATTAACTCTTAGATGGGAGATAAGAAAATGAAGAACAACAAGAGTAGGCAAGTCAACAAGTTTTGCTCAGTAAAGGAGCACAGATAGAATTGTGACTAGAGAGGGAATTGTTATCAAGGAAGGAATGGGTTTTATTTACATTTTTGAAATGGAAAGTATTTGAGCATGTGTACATGGGCTTTAAGGAATTATCTAGTAGCAAGAGAGACACTAAGATATAGGGAGGAGAAAATGAGTGGTCTCATGAACAAAGTTGAGGGGAGAAGTATTCTAGCACACATTGAGAGATGCTTCTTCCACTGTAATAGAAGACAGAAAATGTCATTACAGGGCTTGAGGTTTGGTTCTAGAGAAACAACAGTGTTCCTGAAGGAGGCAATGAGGTCACTAACCAAAAGAAAAGGAAGAGAGACGTTTCAGAAAGTTTGACAAGGAAAGAAAAGTCATCTGGGAGAGTGGAAACTGAACCCACTAGGGAGCAGAACAAGATTTCAGACAAAGTCCAGTGCCTATTTGAAACCAGTGACCACTAGGTGACAGCTGCACTAAAATCTCAGAATTCACCACTATAGAATTCATCCATGTAACCAAAAGTCACTTGTATCCCAAAAGCTATTAAAATTTCAAAAAACATGGATAGATCTTGAGGCCATTATCCTTATCAAACTAACTCAGGAATAGAAAACCAAATACCACATGTTCTCACTTATAAGTGGGAGCTAAATGATGAAGACACATAGACACATAGAGGGAAACAACACACACTGGGGCCTCGCAGAGGATGGAGGCTGGGAGGAGGGAGAGGATCAAGAAAAACAACTAAGGGTACTAGGTTCTTTTCAACCGTCAACCTATATACTGTATTATAGAATTCTATACTCAGTAAAAATATCCTTCTGGAATGAAGGAAAAATCAAGACACCCAGATGAAAGAAAGTAAAAGAATTTGTCATCAGCAGAACCTATACTACAAAAGGGCCAAAGAAAATTTTCTGAAGAAAAAGGAAATGAGTTTTTTAAGGAAACTTGGAACAGCAGGAAAGAAGAAAGGACATGGGAAGTAACAGCAGACTTTTCTTCTCTTCTTGTATTATCTAAATTGTAATTGGTGGTTGAAGTGAAAATTATAACACTGTGTGCTATGGTTCTAAACACACCCAGGCAACCAAAGCAGAAATGGACAAATGAAATCACATCAAGTTAAAAAGTTTCTGCAGAACAAAGGATACAAACCACAAAGTGAAGAGACAACCCACAGAATGGAAGAAAAAAAAAATGCAAACTACTCATCCGACAAGGGATTAATAACGAGAATATATAAGGAGTTCAAACAACCCTATAGGAGAAAATCTAATAATTCAAACCAAAAAATGGAAAAAAGATTTGAATACACTTTTCTCAAAAGAAGACATACAATTGACATATAGGAATATGAAAAGGTACTCAACATCATCGATCATCAGAGAAATGCAAATCAAACTACAATGAGTTTTCATCTCACCCCATTCAAAATGGTTTATATCCAAAAGATAGGCAATAACAAATGCTGGTGAGGATGTGCAGAAAAGTGAACCCTTGAAAATTTGGTGGGAATGTAAATTAGTACAACCACAAGGGAAAACAATTTGGATGTTCCTCAAAAAGTAAAAATTGAGCTATCATATGACCCTGCAATCCCAATGCTGAGTATATACCCCAAAGAAAGGAAATCAGTGTGTTAAAGAGGTATCTGTACCCCTATGTTTGTTTCAGCATTGTCTACAATAGCTAAGATTTGGAAACAATCTATGTGTCCATCAACAGAGGATTGGATAAAGAAAATGTGGTATATATACACAATAAAGTACTATTCAGCCATAAAAAAGAATGAGATCCAATAACTTGCAACAACATGGATGGAACTGGAGATTATTACATTAAATGAAACAAGCCAGGCACAGAAAGACAAACATCGCATATTTTCCTTATTTGTGGCATCTAAAAATCAAAACAATTGAACTCATGGATGTAGAGAGTAGAAGGATGGTTACCAGAGACTGGGAAGGGTAATGGGGGCTGGGGGGAGGGGGGATGATTAATAGGTACAAAAAAATAGTTCAAAAGAATGAATAAGACTTAACTATTTGATAGCACAACAGGATAACTATAGTCAACAATAACTTACTTGTGCATTTTAAAATAACTAAAAGAAAGTAATTGGATTATTTGTAACCCAAAGGATAAATGCTTGTGAGAGTGAATATTCCATTCTCCATGATGTGTTTATTTCACACCATATGCTTGTATCAAAATATCTCATGTACCCCATAAATATATATACCTACTATACCCCAAAAAATTAAAAATTAAAAATTTTTTAAAATAAGCACAAGACGGTTATAGAATGCAAAGCAGATTTAATGCAAATAAGACTACCTCAAGATATTTAATAATCAAACTCCCAAAGTCAATGATATGGGTTGGATGTTTGACCCCTCCAAATCTCCTGTTGAGGTGTGATTCCTAGTGTTGGGTGGGAGGCATTTAAATCATAGGGACAGATCCCTCATGAAGAGTTTGGTGCTGTCTTCATGCTAATGACTGAGTTCTCATTCTGAGTTCATACAAGATCTGGCTGTCTAAAAGTTTGTGGCAACTCCCCCCTCTCTCTCTCTCTCTCGTTTCTGCTCTCATCATGTGACATGCTGGTTCCCCTTCACTTTCTGCCACAGTATGCTTCTTAGGCAGAGGGGGCCTAAAATCCTGATCCAACTGTAGGCTATCTACAAGAAACTCAGTTCAAATGTAATAATGCAGACAAGTTGAGAGTAAAAGGTAAGAAACTATCCTTTTATCATTGTATCATACAAACATTAATCAAGGAAATCAGAAGTGATATTAATATCAAATAAAGTAGACTTCTGGGTAAAGAAAATTACCCACAACAGGAAAGGATATTAAATAATGATAAAAGGGTCAGCCCACCAAGAAGATATAGCAATTCTAAATGTATATGAAGCAAACAATAGAGCTAAAAATATGTGAAGCAAAACTGAAGGATAAATAGACAAACGCACAATTATAGTGGAGAGTTCAACACCCCTCTTCAGAAAATAATAGAACAACTAGACAGAAAATAAGATATAAAATACTCAAAAACACATTTACCCAATAGAATCTATTCAATACTTATAGAACATTCCACCCAACAGCAACAGAATACACACGTTTTTCACATGTTCATGGAACATATACCAAAATAGACCATGTCCTGGACCATAAAATGAACCTCAGCAAACTTAAAAGAATTGAAATCATAAAGAATATGTTCTACAACTACAATGGAATCAACCAAAGTTTAATAACAGATAACAAGAAAATCTTCAAGCAACACACATGCATGAATCAAAGATAAAGTCTGAAAGGAAACTGAAAAATAAGTTGAATTAATTGAAAATGAAAGCATAACATATCAAAATGTGTGAGACACAGCCAAAGCAGTACATAAATGAAATTTTATGGCATTAATTGCATATATTAGAAAAAAGGAAAAGTCTCAAATCCATAATCTAAGCTCCCAACTCAAGAACTTAGAAAAAGAAGAGAAAATTAAACCCAAAACAGGAGAAAGAAAAACGTAATAAAGATAAAAGCAGAAATCAATGAAATTGGAAATAGAAAAAAAATTAATGAAACACACAGCTGGTTCTTTGAAAAGATCAATTAAATGACAATTCTATATCAAGACTAAGAAGGAAAAAAAGAATATACAAATTACCAACATCAGGAATTAAAGAGGCAATATTACTGCAGACCCTGCATACATCAAGAGAACAATAAGGAAATACTATGAACAACTCTACAACATGCATATGGCAATAAACCAAATGTCCCACTTTCTCAAGAAACACAAAGTATCATAACTCATTCAATATGAAATAAATCATTTAAATAGCCTTATAACTCTTAAGAAAATTAAATCCATAATTTCTAAATCTACCAAAAAAAGAAATTCCCAGGCCCAGATGATTTCACTGGAGAATTATACTAAATGTTTAAGGAAGAATTAATACCAGTTGTACACAATCTCTTCTACATAATAGAAGAGGCGAGTACACTTCCCAATTTGTTTTATGTAGCTAGTATTACCTTGATGCCAAATCCAGACAAGACACTACATATAGATGCAAGAATCCTTGATATAACATTGGTAAATAAAATTCAGTATTATATAAAATGAATTATATACATAACCAAGAGAGAGGCTTTTTTCAGGTATGCAAGGCAGTTTCAATATTCAAAATTAAGCAATGTACTTTCCACCATATGTATAAAACCATACCACATTAACAAGTTAAAGAAGAAAAATTACATGATCATATTAATCAATCCAGAAAAAGCACTGGACAAAAATCCAATACCAATTTATGATTTTAAAAAAACACTCAACAAACAGGAATAGAGGGTAACTTCTTCAACTTGATAAAGAACTGTATTAGTCTGTTTTTATACTGCTATAAAGAACTTTCCTCTTTGTAAAGGAAAGAGGTTTAATTGACTCTTTCTGCATGGCTAGGGAAGCCTCAGGAAACTTACAATCATGGTGAAGGCAAAGGGGAAGCAAGACACCATCTTCACAAGGTGGCAGGGAGGAAAGGGGCTAAGCAAAAGGGGAAAAGCCTCTTATAAAACCATCAGATCTCATGAGAACTCACTATCATGAGAACAGCATGGGGGAAACTGCCCCCAAGATTGAATTACCTCTGCCTGGTCTCTCCCTTGACACGTGGGGACTATGGGGATTACAATTCACGATGAGTTTTGGGTGGGGACATAAAGCGTAACCGTATGAAGAACATACACAGAAAACCTCTACAGCTCACAACATATTTAATGGTGAGAGACTGAACACTTTCCCCATGAGATCAGTAATAAGGCAAGAACATCTGCTCTTACCACTCTTAGTAAACATAATTCTGTAACTTCTATTTAGAGCTATAAGGTAAGAAAAGGGAGTAAAATGCATACAAATCAGGAGGGAAGAAACAAAACTGCTTTGATTTGGAGCCCATTTATCTAGTGGATCCCTCACCTGGCTTGGAAGAATGAGGCAGGAGATGTATTGTTGCGTAGATGACACAGCAGCAGAGTTCCAGCCCTGCGCTTAGCTCATGAGCTACAAAGCCAGGTTCCCGCTGACTGTCTCTTACTGTACTGGTGGTTACAAGGTTCTACTCGAAATTACCTTGTGAATTCCCCCATTTAGACATTTTCTCTGGGCTTTGTTTCTACGGTGGACAGCCACAGCAAGGGCAGCCTCAAGTGGTACCCAAGCCCCTCAGTCATTCCCAAGTACCAGTCATGGGTTTGGTAAGGATCTTATCACCTTTCAGAGCCCTCATATGCCTCTGTTCCCAGATGCATGGCCCCTTCAGCAATGCCACTCTTCCTCTTGTTCACACAAAACATGGGTGCACACAAATGCACACGCATACATACGCAAACGCTCTTTCTAGGGCTGCTTTACAAAAGCCTAAGTATGAGGTTTTAGAATGCCATTTATAACAGGAGGTTATAATCACATACACCACAGACTGGTTGGGAAAATATTTTATCTTGTATTTAACTCTCACCACAACACTGCAAGATGACTATCCCCAATAAGATTCTGAGGCCAGAGGGATTAAATGACTCAAGCTGGTAGGTGGCATGATCAGATTTAACCCTTTCCACTTTAGGACTTATTCTGCTATACCATAATGTAGGTGCATACGGGACCTACATTATGATCCTATCACCTCCTCCCCCCAAATCATTGCATACCAACAATTAAATGAAGTTCCAAAGTTATTTTGAAAGATGAAAAAAAGTAATGAAAACAGATTAAATATATATTGGCTTCCAAACTAATTTTTATTCAAGTCTAAAGATGTATTCACGTCCAGATAATGACTGTATATTTTTCCTTCTTCTCCAGACTCCTCATTTCCTGGTGGCTTTCAAATGCACATGTGCATATTTATGGTCAGTGTGGTGGGCATCTGCTAAATTTGCCCACCCAGCATCTGCCCTTGGTCTTATCCATTACATAGAAAAGACTGGTCCCACCAATCCACCAGGTCCTGCCAGCCATGGAAATTTGTTCAGGGACAGGTCTGGAATTCAAGTTGGTCCAATCCTCTTTCCCCAGACTTTTGCCGGAGAAACTAGGAAGAAGACACTGTCCACCAGATATAAACCTAGAGAAGAGCCAGAAGATAAAACAGAAAAAGAGAATGGAGACACAGACAGAGACAGTCTTGCTGACATTGTCTGAGGCCCTGAATCCAGCATGGCTAAAGCTAATTGGCCCTAGCTTTTTCAGCTATGTGAGGCAATACATTCTGTTTGGTCTTAAACCAAATTGAATTGGGTTTTCTGTCATTTAAAATTGGACGAGCTCTGACAGCGTATTTATAAATCCCAGGTCTTAGCAGATGGCACTAACCTAGGTCTTGTCCCTGCTTCTCTCTACTCTTTAGTTGGACTCTTTCAAGTAACTCAAATAAGTCTGAGTTAGGAGGTGAAGATAACTGTAAGGATATATGTGGAGGTGAGGAAGAGGAAAGGACCTGAAGTTCAGAAACAGAGATTCTAGGCAAGTCAGCCCCCAGCAGCAGAAAAAGGGGAAGCACAGGAGTGCATAATCGCCACTCTGCCACTCCAGGCTAATAAGACTCTGCTATGTTAGGTGTCTTTTCTCCCTATGACTTGTCTGTTACAGCCACCCCACCACGTACTCTTTCAACCTGCCATCTCTCTGCCTCCAGTCCCTGCTTCCTCATCACTTTGACTCTCCATAACCCCTCTTGGCTCCCACTCTTCCTCAAGTCTCCTGTGCACACAGCACTTCAGCTTTAAACTTCGCTCCTCACAGCCTCTTTCTGCTGGCATTTCCTAGCCCACATTCCTGAGAAAAAGGCAGTCTGATTGGCCCAGCTCCTCTTCATGTGCAGGGCAAACTCACAGGTTACTGACCCCCCTACCAAGTATCTGCCTGTGAGTCAGAGCCAATCAGCTGTGAATAGGGATGAGATCTCTTGCTTTTACTTAGGATAGACTGTGAGCAAAGCAAGCACTACGATTGGTTTGTCTCTTCCCCAGCACGGCCAATGCATGCTTTTCTTTCTTCACAGAATATTTTTCTTCTGTCTCCCTTTCTCTGACAGAAAAAGCCATCTCAAAGGTCATCTCTTCCAGGAGGAGCCTGTGCCAGAGTCCTCCTTCATGGTGCTACCTCCAACATCGCACCAACCATCTGGTAATGTCATTGTGCAGATAGGATAATGTTATAATATTTTAATTGGTGAGATTTTCTTTAGGATTCCCTGATACCTCAAAGTTCTTCTCTCTTTGAGGAGCTAGACTTTAGGAACATAGGAAAACATAAGTGACTCATTCTTGGCTTTTGCATTCCAAAAAACCATTTGGGAAACATAAACTTGGAATTTCGAGCTTTCACGTACTGAGAAAAAAGAAAGCAGCCCTGACTTTTGGGAGCTATCAACTAGGTTGATAATATTGGCATATTATGAAACCTGGCCTTGGTTTTGCTAGGAGCTGGCCTGGAACCCACATGTAGGTCTGGGTGTCCTCCTATTAAACAGAAATAATTTCATAGCACATCAACACCATATAAGGCTACTCTGATGACCACGTTGCATCCAGACAAAAACAAGACCATTCCATAAGCATGTCTGAACACAAACAAAACGTGAACATGTCGAAGCCACAAAAATACCCATCTCCCTCTCCTAGCGAATATGAGTGTCTGCTGCTTCTTTACCAATTATAGCTTTAGCCTCCGTCTATTCTTCCCTCCTTCTAGATAAAATGTATTAAGATGCCCAATCATAGAATTACCCTACTTCCTGGCAGCATCCAATCCAGAGCAAAACTCTATTTCCTTAAATCCGTTCCAAAATCTCTTAACACAAACCCAAATCCTATAAGTCCTTTCTAACACCTTCTTAATAACAACGTCCCAGTTCCCTATGGTATGTGCTCACTGCACCAAGTAATAAACCCAATTTATTCAACTATTCGTGTGTTCCGGATAGTCTTGGTTGGAGGGCATTGACATTCAAAACTCCGAAGGAGTCAAGGCATAGATTATGCTGTTAAAAGACTTAAAAGAATGCATGTGGTCATGCAAAGACATTTTATTCTAATCCCCACCCACAGTAAGCTGCACACTATTCTGTATAATCTACAATCTGGGAAACTGAGGCAAAGAGGAGTGGAGATCAAAGGGAAACACTTTGACATTGACATCATACTGCTCAAAAATAAATTCCCCTACAAGAATATTAGGATATCAAAAGCCAGTATCATAGTCACTAAGTGGGAAGGAAGAAATTCAAACCCTGGTGGGTCCCTGAGAGGAGTTCCCAAGCCATTTACTTTCCCACCTCCACTCACCCACACACACATCAAGCCACGTCTTTTGGAAGCCATATGTTTAAGAGATTTCTCATTCCGACTTGGGAATACAAGAGTAAGGAAGATCTATGCTCAATTCCCAGGCTGGGAGCAGTATTTGGCAAAACTCATGGAATTTCCCTAAGCCCAGCATCATGTAAAAAAAAAAGTAGAAAGTGGCCAAGTGGGGTTCCCAGCAGATAGGTCTGAAACCATCTCCTGGAGTCCTTAAGCTTTCTAGCACAGTGCATGGAACCACCAACTGTCTGGGGACAATCAGAAGAGCAGTGGGAATAGCTAAGGATGACCCAGACTTGAAGAAGCCTTGTGATTAGGATAAAAAGGCACAGCTGCAATCTACATAAACCAGCCCTTAGGGACCAGATGGAAGTAAGATGCTCAGCAGATGCAAGGTGGAAAATGACACTAGGATCTCTCCATCCCCCAATGCCTTGGCATTCTTCAGACCCCTAGAACTCAGCTGCAACCCCATTGAAGCAGAGGAGTAGAAAATCCTGAACTGAGCAAGATTACTTGTATTGATTAAAATTATTCAATTACTATCAGAATAAGGTTCAAAATAGAAATTAAGTTCTGTTCTGGAAAAACTAAGACAGGTTCATTTCTGGGCACCAGGTTGTATAATGATATCAACCCACTACTTCTATTGTTACCCACTCTAGGCTGCAGGTGTCTTGGATATGTTGACTGAAAGTCACGGTCACAACACCTGTCAGTCTCCCTCACTGTACCCTAAGTTCCTGGAACATTGGAACCCCATATTATTTGTCATTGACCCACCAGTGCCTATCACAGTGCGGGTTTTGCATTTGTCCTGGATCAGCCATTAACCAGCTACATATTCTTAAGCAAGTTTTTTCATTTCTTTGAGATTCCATTTTCTCATGTTAAAATCGGGGCATCTACCGGCAAAAATAAAGCATTTTTCACTAATTATAGAAAAAACTAGCCTTACATTGGTAATAAAAATTAATTGTAGGATATTTTCAGAAAATATGTTTTTCTATTTTATAGCTATACACTAATCAGAACTAGGTTAACTAGATTCAACTACTCCTTTAATCCAAAGGATTCAGAGTAGTCCTTAGGGAACCTAAATTAATGACTAGATAAGGCAAATTTGTAATTAGTGTATCAACTGCTTATATGGAATTAAGTCTTTCCAAAGTGCTGGAAGGTGCTTTAAACGGTTTATCATAAGTAGACCAACTGTTCCCAAATGTGGCTCATCCTCAGAATCATATGTGGAACTTTTAAATCAGAGATCCCTGGACCCACCATGAAGATTCTGATTCCCTGGGTCCTGTTCAGCTCTGGAATGTGCCTGTTTAAAAAGCTTCCCAGGAAATTCCAGTGATCAGTCAAGTATGAGAATCAATGCTTTAGAAAAATATTAACTAAACAATGGAAACTCCAACCCTATTTGAACTATCATAGATTACAAATAAAACTGAGGCGTGTAAATAATGTAAATAAAAAACCTCCTGTTTCTCTCTCCCCACGTTCTCATTTCTCAGTAATAACTATTATTGGAACTTGGTTGTATATCCTTCCAGATATTTTTCTGTGTATTCCATCTGAATCTCCATTTATTTATTTCACTTACGTGCCAACCTTGTGCCAGATCCTGTAATGAAATTGGTTTAGGAGATGTGACCAGAATTTTTCCTAGGGAAATCACTGTAACCCCCGCCCCCCAACTTCTTCCCATTTCTCTCATTCACACTGTCTTAGGCCATTTGCTAGCTGCTATAACAGAATACTACAGATCAGGTAATGTATAAAGAAAAGATATTATTTCTCACAGCTCTGGAGTCTGGGAAGTTCGAGAGCATAGCTTCGGCATCTGGAGAGGGCCTTCCTGCTGCATCACAAGATGGTGAAGGGCAAGTGAGCACACGAGACAGAGGAAATGGAGGCCAAACTCCCCACTTTTGTTATGACTAACCCACTCCCAAGATAGCAGCCTTAATCCATTGATAAAGGCAAAGGCCTCGCGACCTAAGCACTCTTAAAGGTACCACCTTTTAATACTATTACAACAGTAACTAAGTTTCAGCATGAGTTGAAATTGACATTGAAACCATAGCACTCACCATCCCGTTTCACTCCCACTGAAAGCAGAAGGGAGCACCTTAAATCCCAGTCCACCTGGCCTGGGAGCCATTACTGAATTTTCTTCATGGCATACTGTGTTGTTTGTCTTCTAATTCTTCCTTCCTTGGGAGCTGCAAAGGCTTTGAAAGCAGTCAGACGCTGAACCCAAATCCCAGCTCTACACTTTCTAATGGGGTACTTCACTTAATATTCCTATGCCTCAATTTTCCCATCTGTGCCATGATGTTAGCAATAGTACCAACTCTACAGGGCTGTGATGAGTAACACCTGTAAAATTTAATTTAATTTCTGCTTTCCCTCCTGGAATCCTCTTATTGACATATATTCTCACCTCACGGCAAGTAGTTGCCAGACACATGCCCAAATCGCGACTCTAATCTTACACATGCACATACACACCACCCCACAAATATATTAAAGTTTCAGGGTTTTGTTTAACTAAAACATAAGATAATAAAAAGAGTCAAAGCATTTATTTTCTGCAGTCTTCTCCCAACAAAAAGCTGTCTTCCCCTCGTGGGTGGGAATGGATTGACGCATGTTAATGCAGATATACCTGTGATTCAAACATTTTCCCTAAAATCTCAAGCACCCAGTGATCACATCTAGAGTTTTTGTCTTGTTTTTGTTTTTAAATCTCTTTTTATCCATTTCTTTTCCAACTCTTTCTTTAGGTATAAAGATGCAATACCTCCAACAATAGGTTTCCAAGATCATCTTAACCCATCAAAACTCTGCTTGTGACACATTTCTCAAAAACCTGTTTGGGTTGGTGTTACTTGACAACATGTTTCATTTTATCTAGAGATAACACATCTGCATAGTGCTTACACATAAAAAAATGTATATAAGCGCGTGTGTACGTGTACATACCTATATACAGAGACAGAGTGGTTCTGAATACCTGGGTCATCACCTAAATGTCTCATTTGTAATATTTGGCTCCCCATGTACTCACAAGCACAAGAAACATACACTTCTGTGTGCATATCCTAGCGTGAATGCATGCACACACAAACACATATATAAATCTCTTTTTGACCCTATCGTGTTCATAGTTTGAAAAGTTTGGTAGAAGAAGCAGCCTGGTAATAATTCACCGCACCTCATGTATAATAAGCAGAAATGCACCGGCCTTTATGATGAATTGCCAGGGTAACACAGGGACACCTTGTTTGCATTTCAATGCACCAAGTGTCAGATTCTTATTTCATTACTTGCCAGTACATTAGTGGACGGTTTTTAATTTCTTTTTTTTTTCCCCCTTTAGCAAAGCTCCATGGAGACCTCTCGCTCTTGCCACTTGCATTGGGAGCAAGGTTGCCTTATTTTTAAATGCTATAGTATCTGGGTCTCACTCGCAATATTGCTGAATTAACAAAATAAATAATAGCATACTACCAGCAGTTCTATCTGGCTTTTAAAAAAAAAAAAAAAACACCAAATTTGTCTTGCTTTTATTAAATTCTATAAAAGGAAGATTGGGAGATTTGTGGCATCTTCTTCATATTTTAAATAGGAGAGTGTTCTATGTTGTTAATGTTTTGCTTTGTTTCTCTTTTACCAAGATTCATATTGTTCCTTATGCAAAACAATATATGAAGCCACAAGAAGCTATTCTCAGGGAAAATTTGTTTCTGAATTACCAAACTGAATCTGCGGAACTGTAATCTGCGGGGAGCTGCAGGATGTTTAGGCCTACCATGAAGTTCCTTGGCCTGCCCCACACTGGAAGGCAGGAGATTAAATGTTGATGCCTTATAGACTGAGAGCAGTTTTTTTTTTTAATTCTCAAAGAACTTGAAGTGAATTTTCTTTCTAATATTTCCCATATACATAATCAAATATAATGGATTCCTAAACTTTGGTGGGCATCAGAACCACCCAGAGGGCTTGTTTAAAAACACAAATGACTGGTCCCCACCCCAAGTTTCTCATTCAGTAGATCTGGGATGAGGTCTGGGAATTTGCAGCTCCAGCAAGATCCCAGGTGATGCTGATGATGATGCTGGTTGGGGAATTTGCTCTCAGAGTGGATTCCAAGCCCAGCTCTATCATTTACCTTCTGAGTGGCCTCGGAGCTTTAGATTCCTCATCAATAAAATGGAGTTTTCCCTGGGGTAATCATGAGGAAAAAATGAACCAATATATATTAAGTACCAGGCACATAATAGGCGCTCAATAAATAGTAGTTTTTCCCCTTCCTCTTCTCCTTCTTATAAGAGGAAGGGAAATGAGAGGTCCTATAGTCCAATACTCCACACAGAACAGAGGTCCCTCCTCTAACCTGCCTGTCATAGTCATTCAGTGCCTGTTTGGTCACCTTCAGATGTGGGGAGCTCACTACTTCAGGGAACTCCATCCCTTAGTGGCCAGCTCTCATTTACAGAATGTTATGCTGAGTTGAAACCTATCTCCACTCATGACCCTCTTTACATTTATTCTGTTAGCCCATACCCTATCCACCAGCAATCTTTTCCCTGGATCCAGTATCTGTATCTTACCCTCCTCATTTTTTTTCTCCCATTCAGACTCTGTTTTTTAACTCACCTCCTCACTGCTACCTCTGCTGCATCACCAGTTCTGAAAAGCATCCATAAGCTCAGCATTCAAACCAATTCCAGATAAAGGACAAACTCCCTGGCCTGCCACCTCTGCAAAATACACCAGCAAGACGAGCTATGGCCCCCATCAAGAGAACTTAAGGGTACATATTGCCTTAATTACACCTCCATCCTATTCCTCTAAAGCTCGGCACAATGCCTTGTACATAATGGATCCTTGATAATTATTTATTGAACTGAAATGTACTTAGTGGTCCTCTCCTTTACTATATTTTTCTCCAGTTTCCCAGGACAGAAGTTGTTTTCATCGTCCGGGGATTTCCAGAGCAACCATCTCATGAATAAGGGTCCTAATCAGACCTCCAGTGGGGCAGACACTACTCCAAACAATGTGGCATGCTTTTCCCACCACTCTCCAACAGATTAATTCTCATGCAGGTGCCCAAGACCAACCAGCTAGTAAATGGCAGAGATGGGATTTGAGACCTCCCCATCTGGCCCCAAAGCCTGTGCTCTTCGAGACTTAAACACTGCGCTGTCTTTACTCACCCACGTGAGTGGCACAAGGAGGAGAATGCTGTGCCCCCAAATGTCTCCCCTACTCAGCAGGCATTGTGCCCCATCCCTGAACAAGCTTTTGGGACTGAAGTCATGAAGAGACTTCACTGAACTTCTTAGGGCTGGGACTAGGGTGAGACAAGAGAGGTCTCGTCTGACTCTACACATATATGACCCTGAGAATGATTGCTTCCTTAAATTTTGTGCCATATAAGTCTCAATCAGTCCCAGCCCTGGCTTTTCTTAAGGATCTCCTTTTGATACTCTTTAAAAATACTATTCACAGATGTATAAAATTATCTCTTTTATTTTTAGACAGTTTCCCTCTTGTTGCCCCAGCTGGAGTGCAATGGCGCAATCTCAGCTCACTGCAACTTCTGCCTCCCAGGTTCAAGAGATTCCCCTGCTTCAGCCTCCCGAGTAGCTGGGGATTACAGGTGCCCACCATCATGCCCAGCTAATTTTTTGTATTTTTAGTAAAGACAGGGTTTCACCATGTTGGCCAGGCACATCTCGAACTCCTGACCTCAGGTGATCCACCTGTCTCAGCCTCCCAAAGTGCTAGGATTACAGGCGTGGCTGTACTGGGCTGCACTCAGCCAAAATTATCTCATTTCTATAAACTTATTTCAACCCTCTACCAGCCCTGTGTATGTGCATAGAGAGATTCTGGAATGTTACTTATACTGAGGATGGTTATTCGGGGGTTGGGTATTTGAGGTCTATCCTGGCTTAGGTTCCCTGAGACAAGGATAATGCACAGACGATTTATTCAGGAAGTGTACAGACTAAGGGGAGTAAAACAGAAAAGGAAGAAAAGCCAACATAAGGATACTATCAAGTTGGGCATTACCATGGGCAACTGGTGGGCCATCTGTCCAGGTTCTCCTTAGGAAATAAACAGAAGATATCTCAGAATTATTCCCCTACCCCAAAGATCAACATTGAGAAGTACTTATCCACTGATTTCCAACCCATTGATTGAGTTTGTGCATTCAACCTTCACTTCAAGTTTGCGCATGTGTGAATGTCAAGCAGACTCTCACTGGCATCCCATGCCATGATATCACAGAACCCTCAGGATAAGTAGCTTGAGCCAAGGCACTGCCAATGGAAGGAGTTCAAATGCCTGCACAAAGCAGTTTGCCATAGTAGAGGCTGAAGTAAGAGCAAAACAAAGAGAATATGAAATGTCCAATATGGAGTGGTTTTTTTTTTTTTTACTTTTTTATCATACTATAATTTGCTAAATTTTGGGTAGTAGTCATGCATTACACATATAAACATATTATAGACAAGATTATCTTTTTTAAACAAATATCTATTCACAGTGGGGGAATCCTTTGCCAGGAATTACAAAATTCTTTTTTTTTTTTTTTTACAGATGGGGTCTTGCTATGTTGCCCAGGCTGATCTCAAACTCCTAACCTCAAGTGATCCTCCTGCTTTGGCCTCTCAAAATGCCTGGATTATAGGTGTGAGTCACCGCACCCAGCCTCACTCCACAATTCTTATTGAGCTAATTCCTACATTGCAACTGACCTGCAGGCCTGAAGAGATGGACCCCAGCCTTATAGATTGGAGGACCTCCTATGGACTTTCATAGGATAGAAGTTGGACCTTTGTTCCTTGTATATAAGTGTTCTGCCCCCCAAACCCCACTCCACCTCACCTCACACACACACAGGGCCAATTTCCATGGCTTTAAATAGAATTTAAAGCTGCCAACAATTCCTAAATTTTATCTCCAACCCAGATCTCATGTCAAAGCCCCAGATTCTGTATATACAATTGTTTGCCTGACATTTTCACTTGTGTACATCAAAGACATCTCAAAATTAATGTTCAGTAGTAAACTCCTGAGTTTCTTCACAAAATTATTCCACTCTTGACCACCGTCAATGTTACGGGCTGAATTGTGTTCCTCCAAAAATGTATATGTTGAAGTCCTAACCTCTAGTACATCAGAGTGTGACCTTATTTGGAGATAGAACTTTTAAAGAAATAATTAAAGTGGGGTCACTAGGGAGGGCCCTAATCCAATATGACTGATGCCCTTACAAGAAAGCGGAAACCTGTGAAGACATGGGGACAAGCTGGCCATTTACAAAGCAAGAGAGAGGCATGGAACAGATTATTCCTTTCGGGCCTTCAGCAGGAATCAACTCTGATATCTTAATCTCAGATTTCTCAGAACTGTAAGAGAATTAATTTTTGTTGTTTAAGCCACAAAAACTGTTACAGCAGCCCTAGCAAACTAATACGCCATATAAACAATTGGTACCACTCTCCCAACCTCTGGTAGCTAAAAGTCAGAAATCTAAAGTCAGTCCTAAGTTACCTTCTTGCTTCAAACTACAAAATACATCTCAGTCTGACCACTTCCTCTCCTTCCCTTGCCACTGCCTGGCCCAAGCCACCATATCTATCAGCTGGAACCCTATCAGCCCCATCTAACAGACAGGCATGGTTCTTATTAGTCTCCTCCAGCATATCGGGTGGGGGGCAATGGTTAGGGGCAGGTGGTGAAGAGGCAGGGGTCACAACTCCTGACAGGTCCTTCCTGTGTCAGCTGCTGTGTTGGCCTCTAACTTCTGACCTACTCTGCTCTATTTAGGGTTATGCTGACGCTCCATACCTTCCTCAGTCTTTCACTGTGCAAACTTCAGATCCAGCCCTCAAGGACTGTGTACTCAGCATGGCTCTGCCTTGCCTGTCTGCCCACCTGGCTGTCCTCTACTGCCCTAGTCCTGCTCAGACCCTCAGCATCTGAAGGTGTCCAACTCTGCTGCTGGCAGCCCTTCCATTCTGCCTCTACCACCAGATCCCTCCCAGGGTTCCTGGCCCTGTGCCTTCCCCATCAGGTTACTCCTGGAATGCAATCCCTAAGCCTGTGCAAGGCACACCCTAGCTGTGATGCTTCCCTAGCACCTATAGGAGAAAGTCCAATCGCCCTCCCCCACAACATGGTACACAATTGCCTGGCCCTGCTTACCTCTCCAGACTTGTCTTTTACATCCCCCTTCCTCTCCTGAACACTCTAGAAATCTACTTGTCCCCCAGATAGGCCAAGCAATTTTATACCTCCATGTTTTGTTCATGCTGTTCCATCTTCCTCAAGTGCTTTTCCCCAGCTTTTACTCCCAACTGACTTATTCTTTGAGACTCAAATGAGATGGCCACCTCCCTCCATAATCCATTCCTCACCCTTCCACAGCTTCCAGCACAACATACCCCATCCTCTTGCTCATATATTTCTTCTCTCCCTGTACTTCACCCATTATATAATATTTGTTTATTTTTCCATCTTCATCACTAAACCCTGAGCTCTTTGAAAGCACAGACCACCTTTGATTGACCTTTGTACCCTGAGGCCTAGCATAATTGCTCACACACAGTAGGTATCAAATAAGTGTTTGTTGAGCCAAACTGGCCTGATTCGCAGACCCACTGCACCCTGGGTCCGAGGCACCCGCCCACAGCAGGGCGATGTATTTCACCCTCTTCGCAGCAGGGGATCAGATCAGGCTGCTACATTTTCTGAACTGAGTCACATGGTAGAAGCTCTAAATGAAGTACACAGGTAGTGAAGCCTAGATGGCTTTTTAAAGTTTCTCAAGGAAAAGAAAATTGTGAAATAACCCACTGGGGCCACAAAGCAATCTCTCCTAGTCCAGACTTGCGCCCAAAGCCAGCTGCTTGGGCTGGGAGATAACGGGGCCCCACGCTGAGCTGCCACCAGCGGACTCGGAAAAGTAACAAATTGACAACATTCAGGAAGAAGATTCCTCATTTCCAATAGTATCATCTATACCCTGTGGCATAAAGCACCTCCTGCCTTATTAACGTCTTTTACATTTTTTAGTGCTGAATCCAAGGTGAAAGGGAGGAGGGGGAGAGGGTACGTTTGTACCAAAGTCCTTTAGGAACCAGGAAAATGCCGTGGCAGAGATGAATTGTAGACCCAGAAATAGCATTTTTTGGATGAAATGTATAATGTTCGCTCTTTTTCAAAAAAATGTTTAATACAGCCCAAATGACATCATATCAGGTCAGACAGAGAAGAGGAAGGAAGAAAAATACTGAGCATGAGAAGAAATTAATACAGACAGGAGCTATCTAAAATGGATTCCACACTGCACCCACTGAAGATCAGAAAGGAAAAATCTTCATCAAAAAAAGACATCCCCCCTTACCACAGTTAAATACAAGCAGGACTCATTTAGGCTTTTAACCTATCTGC
The DNA here is from genome assembly GCF_043159975.1 of Macaca nemestrina. Taxonomy (NCBI): domain Eukaryota; kingdom Metazoa; phylum Chordata; class Mammalia; order Primates; family Cercopithecidae; genus Macaca; species Macaca nemestrina. The sequence goes on along the minus strand of NC_092126.1, from coordinate 39,638,781 downwards.
TACACTTCAAATACTAACATCAAAACTTGAAGGAAAACAATATTTAGCTAGTCTAGTCAGGCTCTCTCCTAGGTATACTTATGAAGTAGGGAAATTTCTTAACATACTCACTAAGTTCGGTATAATTCACCCACACAGAACTCCTCCAAATACCCATCAAAGCTTCCTAGTTGCCCAGAACTTCTGGTTCCCGTTTTCCCCATCCCCTGAAAACATAAGCAGTCCTAGAGGTCATTGAATTATAGAATTCTGGAGATTAACATGTACACATTAGTATTTTCACGGTTGCAAGCATCTGAAACCCACTCAGTCTAGCCCAAGCAGAGAAAGAGAGAAGTTTATTTAAGTCCGCTACAGTGTCTAACAGAACCCAATGGGAATAATGCAGCCTTTCTCAAGAAAGAACTGAAAAGTCATCATGATTTCAATTCCATCTCTCATTTCTGATCCTCTCTATGCATCTGCTTTACTGTCTGTCTCTGTCGACTGGTCCTCAGCCCATGGAACAGACTGCACACCCTACAGTTCCTGAGGCATGACTTTGCAGCTACACAAGGAAGCTAAATAACTGGTTGTCCCTCAAGTTCAATAGAAAATCCTAGAGGAGGGAATCTGACTGTCCCAGCTTGGGTAAAGTATTATCTCTGTCACAATCAACCATTGCTAAAGGGATAGATACATCCTGCAGTGCAGAGTTTGCAAGCAGTTCTCAGGTCAGCGTGTATTCGACTGCTGTCCGAGGTCCTAAACCAACACTGCATGCACCCTAGTACAGTGTTGAGTACTGTGCAACGTCTCCCAGGAAATCTGAACAAAGTGAGGAAGGAGAAGGTGTTGGGAGAAAGAGGTGCAAAGGATAGAGATAAATTGTTAGATAGATAGGAAGCATGAGCATCAAGGGATCGCCAATGAATTGTTTTCAAATAAGCATTTATCAAGAAAGAAACTACAACCGTGGCTGAAATTGTAGACAGCTAAAGAAGGGGGATGCAACACTTGCAGTAAAAAGAAAAAATTCACGTTCAAACATATAGGACACAAGAGGGGCAGAGATGACACAGCTAAAATATTCTCATCCACCAAGTTACACTAAAGTGCGTATAATTTTCTTTGTTTTCCTTTTTCTATGCTGATTAAAAATTCTTGGTTTTTATAATGCCGTAGAATTGGCCGGGCGCGGCGGCTCAAGCCTGTAATCCCAGCACTTTGGGAGGCCGAGACGGACAGATCACGAGGTCAGGAGATCGAGACCATCCTGGCTAACACGGTGAAACCCCGTCTCTACTAAAAAAATACAAAAAAAAACACTAGCCTGGCGAGGTAGCGGGCGCCTGTAGTCCCAGCTACTCGGGAGGCTGAGGCAGGAGAATGGCGTAAACCCGGGAGGCGGAGCTTGCAGTGAGCTGAGATCTGGCCACTGCACTCCAGCCTGGGCGACAGAGCGAGACTCCGTCTCAAAAAAATAATAACAATAATAATAATAATGCCATAGAATTAATCAATACTGGTATGTATATCATTGCCCTTTTTCTTTCTCAACTTTATTTTTTATATAATTGACAAATAAAACATATATACATTGTGGAATGGCTAAATGAGTTAATTAACATAGGCATTTCCTCACACATTTATCATTTTGTGGTGATAATACTTAAAATTCACTCTCTTAGCAATTTTCAAGAACACAATATGTTGTTATTAACCATAATCACCATGTTGTATAATAGTTCTCTCAAACTTATTTCTCTTATATCTAACTGAAATTTTGTATCCTTTAATCAACATCTTCCCAACCACCCTCCTCAACCCCTAGGCCCTGCTAACCACCATTCTACCCTCTGCTTCTATGAGTTTAACTTTTTTAGATTCCACATCTAAGTGAGACCGTGTAGTATATGTCCTTCTGTATATAGCATTACCCTTAAAGATTCTTCCATATATCTATTTAATTTAATTTTAGGTTGAACCATGTGAAATTACAATTTTCATGGGCCAAAACTGCCAAATATCAGCAAATTTCCAAATAATCTTTTTCAAAATAATGCATATACATACCTTTTTTCAAGACAGGGTCTTGCTGTGTTGCCCAGGGTGGAGTGCAGTGGCACAATCTTGGCTCAGTGCAGCCTCAACCTCCTAGGCTCAAGCAATTCTCCCACCTCAGTCTCCCAAGTAGCTGGGCTACATGCACATGCCATCATGCCCAGCTAATTTTCCTATTTTTTTGTAGAGACAGGGTTTCACCATGTTGCCCAGGCTGGTCTCAAACTCCTGAACTCAAGCAATTCACCCACCTTGGCCTACCAAAGTGCTGGGATTACAGATGTGAGCCACTGCTCCTGGCCCATATATATACTTTTAAAAAGAACTACGGACTTAAAATGAAAACATCAGTCTTTAGGATCACTCCTTCTTTACCCCTGAATCTCCTTCCTCCAAGCCAACCATTTTCAGGGTTATTTTTTAAATTCTGCTTCTGGTTGCATATTTTTAAGCCATATTAATAGAAATCTTAAGTTTTCTGTTTTATACTTTATATATCAACTTCCTCCTGTGGAAGATATGGACCAGTTAAATACCATCAAACATACTGGCTAATCTATCAATTCCGGTGGCTTTCTTGGAGACATTCCTAGTGGAGCCTTCCATCCTTCTGTTCAATCTTAACTGGTACTCTCTAGACCTAGTAAGTAGTTGCAATCCTGAAACTTCTCTTCCCATTATCCTGGGAATTCCCTTTGCCTCTCTTCTGTGTTGCCTTTCCCTGCACTGACTTGATGTTTTCTTTCTTGGTTTGCAATCTTATTTTGTGGAGTACACACCCAGCAGCCTTCTGAACATTATGCAAAGAAGATACATGTTTAGGAACTTACACATCTGCAAATTCATTCTACTTTCACACATGATTGATGGTATGGAATTCTAGATTGAAATATATTTTCCTAGAATTTTGAAAGCATTACTCCTTATCTTCCAGATTCCAGGGTTTCTATTAACAAATTCCATGCTATTCTGACTTCTGGTAAGTTGCATGTAATCTGCTTATTCTCCTTAGAAGATTGTAGATTCTTCTCTATATTCCTGGTATTTTGAAATTACATGAAGATGAGCTTCATAGTCAAATTATGTTAATTCACCGTGCTGGGCTTTTAAATTCAGAGGTTCCTGTCCTGCAGCATTGGAAATTCCTCCTGTATTATTTCTGTGATTGTTTCCTCTCCTCGGTGTTCTCCTTGAGGCTCCTATTTCTCAATGTTGCCATCCTGAACTGATTCTCCATTTTTGTTTTTCCTGTTTCCCATCTCTTTGGCTTTTTGTTCTATTTTTGAGAGATTATCTTCCACATTATCTTCCTCAATGTTAACTTCCAACTCATTTATTGACTGTATTATTTTATCATATTTTAAATTATCAGGAGCACTTCCATGTGAAATCACCTTTTATCTCTGAAAATACCCATATGATATTACCTCTTATCTCTCTATGAGGATCTCTATAGATTCTATTTTATAGATCATATTTTGTTTTGTTTTGTTTCTTCTCCCCTTCTTGTGTTTCCTCAGAGATATTTTGTCTGATTTGCTTGTTTTGTTCACTGTCTTTCCTGTAGGAGATGTTTTTCAAACGCCTGATGATCTTTGGGATTTCTCTGTTTGGGTTTGGGTAGGGTTGTTGTTTTGGTTGTTTGTTGGTTGGTTGGTTGGTTTGTTGGTTTGTTGGTTTGTTTGGTTTTCTATCTAAAAATGAAGTCTTAAAAGCTGTCTGTGCCTCGGTGGGCCTTATTGGCTGGTGGGCTTTACAGCATGGGATCATGTGGTGACCCAGGCACTTTGTGAGGAACTTTCAAAAATGCATGTCTGAAGGTATAGCCTGTCTTGTATTCCTTGTCTGGAGGGTTTGTATTTTTATTATTTCTTCTGTCATTTCAGTGAGATCTGGTGAGAAGTAGAAATAAGTGCATAGTTCAGTCTACCATCTTCAGTTAGAGGTCCTCTATTGTATTTCTGACAATTAATATTTCTTTCTGGGAAGTTGGGGATTCATGTGTCTTCTATGTCTCCCCAAAACTGCGTTTATGCCTACTGGTGAATCAGCCCTCAGAAGTCAAGAATGTCCCCTGATTTTTTAACTCCTTTATCTCCAAAGTTATCTTTACTGGATAGAACCTACTTGGGGGTTCTTATTGATTTCTCTGATTCCTTGAATGCATAGCAAAGTCAGCATATTGGGAATGCACTCAACCACTTCCTTCTTCCTGCTTTGGCCGAAGCATAAGGGGCCTGTTTGCCAGAACCTGCCTGTTACCTGTATACTAGACATAGTTCTTACAGCCCCATCTAGCAGAGCCAGTCTTCCAATGATGACTCTTGTGTCTTTCACTTCAAGACCAACAATTCCAGTGTGATATTGGGGTCTATAGTGCCTTATAAAGCATTTCTTTTACCCACCGAGAACCTAGCACTGACTTCTCTGGGGAGTAGCATGATTTCAGGGGGAAATCATCTGCTTTAAGGCAATTCTGGATTTTCTTCATGTGTGAAATGGGGATAACTCTAGTACAGCAAAATTATATTCCATAGCATTAGTCGATGTGATGCTATATAGGCGCTGTCCTACCCAGGCTCTGCAACTAAAGGGAAAGACATCCTGATGTGGTAACAAACAGTTAACTTTGAGAACAAATGTGCTACATTCTTAATCTTTTAAGGTCAAATGACACTTTCTAGGTGTGAGACAGGAAAAATTTGAAATGGGGATGCCCATAGAGAGAGCAGGTATATCCTTGTACTCCACAGAAAATGGAAGACTTCAAAGCTGGAGGAGAAGGAAGAGAGTTTTGAGAGAAGAAATAAGAATACACTCTGGAGGATCCCAACTCCCTGCCTCTCCCCTCTGGGCCAAGCCCAGGCTGGGCAGAGAGGATCTGAGAGTGAAGGGGACTGGTTGCTCATTCTAGAGTTCTGAGATGAGCCAGCAGCCTTGGAGAGATGACAGTGAAAGGTAATGGGCCTGGATGGAGGAGCCCTAGGATTCTGTGTGAGCCTAAATGGAGAGCAGAAGAAAGTCATTGAGAATGAGCATCCATGAGCCAGCCTGGAAGTAACCATAGCACAAAGCAAGTGAACCTGAGAGCTGAGGCTGGCAATGCTTGCCCAACCAGATCAGACGAAAGTCTCTGCAACTGAACTCAGGGTGTCAGCAGCAACACAAGAGCAAAAGTGGGGCCAAGTCAACAAAGGAAGATTTCCCTGCTCCCAGAATAAGCAGTGTGCCCAGTCTGAGATGGGACAAGAGACAAAGAGAAGCATCTGCAGCAGATGCTACATTGATGAGACAACCACATGCCAGACACCCGCTACCCCAAGACCACTGGATTCTGAAGATTCCCTTGAATAAAATGCATGTGCATGAGGGGCAGAGACCTTAAAATGGTTACATTTTGAACTAGAAATACCAAAAAAATTGATATGTTGGGCTAAAATCTTGAAACGTTGCTAGATTACACGTTCTTCTAGAATCAAAAATAAGAATTTGCAAACTGAATTCAATGTCTGAGAAATTTTTAGTTTCATTTCTCCTCATCTGAGTCTTATTGTACTATAGTCATTGTACTTGCTTCACAATTCTTATTGTGATTAAATGAGGCTCCTTCTGTAAGGTCCTTCACCCTGGACTTGGAGCATAGTAAGAATTCACAAATGTTAATAATCCCCACCTACCTTTGTCTACTCCTTCCAGAGTTAATACCTGTGGGCTAGAGCAAGGAAAGTGAAAGAATGCAGGAAACAAACCTCACTCTCAATCTTGGAGCAGTGCTTAATCCCCTGGTAGCCCTAAGGCTGGTGAAGCCTCCCAGACATGGACACCCCACTCTTGTATCTCCTCTCTGTACAGTCAGGCAAGCCTGGCCTCTCACTCTGACACCCACAGGGAGTCCCTTTGTTAATCACACCTTTTGTCTCACTTGGCCCAAAACACCAGCATTTAAGATCACTAAATCACCCTCTCTCTTTCTTTATCCCATGTCAAAGTGAAATTACATTCACTCTGCTATGGATATTAAATAAATAATGTCATTACTCAGACATTGCATGTTCAATTCAGCTCGCCTAAAGAAAGATAATGCAGAAAGACCCCAACAAGGAGACAAAGATCTTTAGATTGAGTCCAGAAAGACAAATTCAAAACCTCTGTGGCCAGATTGCGACAGACTTCTCAAGAAGTTTCTTCTACCATCAGTGGGGCTCTAATTTCGTAGTCATGTAACAGGCTGATTCCCTCATTTTATAGGACTTCAGCTGAGTCTGCAATGTGAGGTATCAATTTCTTCCTTCAAGAAAAAGATGAGCTACTAGGCAACAGAAGATGAGATTTTTGGGAAAAAGTTAAAAGAATTTTATAGCCTGTTTGTGCCTTCCATACCACCCATTGACAGCAGGGCCTCCATAAATGCTTATTAAAATTAATATTGTTTGAGCAAGTCAAAGGAGAAGAAAATACTTCTGCAAATCTATGCATAATATAACTCTCTCCTGCGCAGAGCCTGGAATGAGGAATATGATGGATGTGATGGAAAGAACATTGTGCAGAGAATAAATAAACTGTTCCAAATGGAATTTGGAATAACATTCCCAGGAGTGGATGCGCCTGGGTTTAGGAATCTGACTGTTCATTCACTCCATCTCTATAATTTACCTGAAGCATCCACACACATAATATTATCATCTGGTATAATGATGCTGATTTGGTAAAATCTCATGTCAAACCAGAGCTTGCCCAAGACATCGTGACAAGTGTGTAGTCGGCATCTGCTATCACACATTTCACCTCTATCAAAGGCATTAGCCTCTCTGCCAACTCCAGAACTACAAAGCAGCCTTTTCATAATTGATTTTGATCTGCAATCACTGTTAGAGGGTCTCTTGCATACTTGTGTCAGAGAATCAATAACTATAATAGTAATACATACATATATGACACTTTATAATTTACAAAGGAGTCTTACCAACTTTACTATAATTCTTTCACCATTATAAGAGTAGGTGTCATTATCACTGTTTCACAGGGGAGGAAACTGAGACTCATAGAAAATTAATGACTTGCCCACGATCACAAAGCTAGTAAGTAGTAGAGCTAAGATTTGTACCCAGGTCTCTGGTGTTGTGTCTGTGTTCATTCCAGCAGACCCTGTGTATTATTCGGGGCATAGTGATATTATTCCCAGTCATTCACTTTTGCCCATGACCTTTCCCCACCTCTCAGGCAATAGCTAGGGCAGTCTGGGCTTACTGAATTGGAAAGGAAAGGCATAAAAAATAAAGAACAAAAATGAGTTTCTAGCTTTTAAGTTTTGAAATTTCTGGCAGAGAACACAGCTTAAAAATCTCAAAATTGGCCACGTCCTGGAATTCACATCCTTGCCTGATTCCCTCTCCTGAGTGTAGGTGGACCCTATGACTTGCTTCTAACCAATAGAATACAGCAAAGGTAACAGAGGTACGTGATTATGTGCATGTGATTATGCTACATACAATTATAGCGCCCATCTTGCAAAGAGACACTCTTCCTTGCTGGCTGTAAATAGCCAGCTGCTGTGTGCATTACCTATGGAGAGGACCATGTGGTAAGGAACTGAGAGCAGCCTCCAATGAACAGCCAGCAAGAAACTGAGACTCCCCTCCCAGTCTGGCAGCCTGCAAGGAACTGAATGCTGCTAACAACCATGTGAGCTTGGAAGCAGATTTTTCCCCAGTTGAGCCTCAGATGAGAACTCAGTCCTGGCCAACACCTTGATTGCAGCCTTGCAAAGGACCCAGCTAAGCAGTGGTCAGACTTCACAGAAATCATGAGATAATAAATATATGTTGTTCTAGTTTGTGATAACACAGTTGTAGAGCAATAGAAACTAAGACAGATTCGTTCAGGGATCTGTGGGAGAAGGGATGTTTGTCATTCCCAGGAAAGATCCAGCAGGGTAAGTGAGGTTCCTAAGAGTTTCATAGCCCCAAATATGGTACAGATGTAGTGGAGCAAAATGGTAGCAGGACATGTTTGAGCAAACAGAGCTGGGCATAGCCAACTCTGAGTCTTCCTCAGCCCTCCAGAGGCTCAGGAGTACAGCCAGGGGGCTCAAGGATGTGGCTTAGGAGGACAGAAGATAAGGAGGGTCCCTGTGGTCAAGACAAGAAAGGCACAGACCAATGGCACAGACATCTCAGCAGGTGTCAGTAGGATGGATGCCAGGAACCAAACCAGAGGAAGACAGTTACACATCTCGGATACCAACAGGGACTTTGCTGTTACCGGACTCCAGGAGCTCTCCACGAAGCTGAGGTAAATTGATGCTGCTCCAGGGAAAGAGTGGGAGTTCAGGGCAGGATCCTGAACAATGGTGTTCAATCTGGAAATGACTGCATTTACCTGGAAGTGATTGCAAGCACATGTTCTGCCATCAGTGGAAGGAGAAGGCAAGTAAACAACCTGCTACTATAGGCTGATGAGTGTTGGACAGCAAGAAACCCAGTCGTCTTGGGAATGTAGGGAGGGATCCGTAAAGTTTTCTTAGAAGAAGTAAAACCTGAGTGGAGGGTTATTTTTGTGTTTTTTTTAGAGACAAGGTATCACTATGTTGCCCAGACTGCAGTGCAGTGACTATTTACAGGTACAATCATGGCACACTACAGCCAGAGCAGAGTTTTAGAAAATTAGTTATAATGAGATTCAGTCCATATAAATCTGCAAACTTTTATGACCCTATGAGTTTAACTTTTCAAATTCTAAGATTCTTTGTTCCTAGAGTCTGAAGATCAAAGCCTCCTTGCTGACATTGTTATCTACTGGGGCCCTGCTTGGAAGTGGGAGACCACAAACTAATACAGCTAAAATATATCTGAATCAGCCTCCTATTCTTCCTAATTTCCGACATCTCTGTCATCTCTGCCTTCAGGGCTTGCTTTCTTTTTTAATTTTTTTTTTATTTTTAATAAATGTTCTGCATGCACACAGTTTCAAGAGTCAGATCATTTCATATGACTTCCATGAAAAATAGCAGTTCCATACACTGCCCCATCCCACCCCCAGTTTCACCACCCAGAGGAAACAACTTTCGACTTCTAGAAAATGCTTTGGACTTTTTTGCCCCTATCTATAAGTAATGTGCTGACACTGCTACTTCTTGATTTTTTTAATTGCACTGTCCACAGGCTTCCCAATATGAAAGATGCAACTTTTTCACCATTCTTTGCAACCACACCACACACACCTACTTCCTATCTTGATCCTCCCAATGGAGTTGATTCATAATTTTAGTTAAATTCAAAACATTCAGTGTTTACATTATTATGATTATGTAAATGCTATTCACAACTTACTCGTGAGGCTTGTGAGCTATGATTACTTTACTTTATAATACATTTTGCTTTCCCTTGAGTTTACGCTTGTCTTGGTTTTTCATTTGTTCAGTTTTCTATATCCTTATCATTAATTCAACCTCAAAGTCTTCCCCATATATGTTAATGTCTTCTTACTGTGTTCAAACTCATTCAGCATCTAATCATTTTTACCTTCTTGAATAATTATCTGCTGGTCTTCTGATCCACTGTGGCAATCTGAACTGTTTGCACAGCTGTTGTTTTTGGGTTTCCCTTCACCATCATCCTAGGGATATCTTGTTTCCTGTTTTAGATCTTCTGTTTCCTGTATCCCAGTTTGTAGTATTATACCCTCTTTCACCATTTTTTGTGTGCGCGCGCGCACGCGCACACACACACACACACACACACACACACACACACGCACTTCCTGGCTTCAGAGTGCTTTTGCTTCCAAGAGCCAGCACCTACAGCCCTTCAGAAGACTGCTTTCGGCTACTGGAGGTGCTTTGTCTAAAGCCAGAGAACCAAGTGCCCAGGAATTTTTATCTCCCAGCCCCCACCCTCCAGAACATTGACTAATACAATTGATTCTTACACTAGCTTGGGAATATGCAAGCCAGCTCCCTTGCCTCAGGTTGGGACAACTCTGAAGTCATTTATACCACAGAATTCTCCAAGATCAGATAGAAGTCACTCTCCATGAAACGCTTCCTGGAATCACCTTGCTTGGCTTCCTCTCTCTTTTGTCCTGCTTCCTCCACTCCTTTATAGGTCTCTTTAATAAATCACTTGCACAAGAATCAATGTCTCAAAGTCTTCGAGGGAGACCATCTGAGACACATGTCTTTCTTTTGCTTAGTTTAATTTCTTGGTTTGTTGGAACATGTCCTCCAGTAGCTTCCTGAGAAAGAGTGTATGGCATATGAAATTGTTTAGACTTTCTATCCTTGAAAACATCTTATTCTACTGGCACACTTAATTGATAGTTCAGGTTTTGTGACGGTTAGTTTCATGTGCTTGGCTGAGCTATACTGCCCACTTACTTAAACAAACACAAATCTAGATGTTGCTTTGAAGGTATTTTGTAAATGTGCTTAACATCTACAATCAATTGACTTTAAGCAAAAGAGACTAAGATTACCTTCGGTAATGTGAGTGGACTTCATCAAATCCATTGAAAGGCTTTGAAAGCAAAAACAGATTTCCTGAAAAAGAAGAAATTCTTCCTCAAGACTACAACAATAATTCCTGCCTGCATCTCCAGTCCGCCCTACAGATTTCAGACTTGCCTGCCCCCACGATCATGAGCCAATTCCTTGAAATAAATCTATTTGTATATATTCTACACACATAATGTTACGTATACAGTCATCCTCAGTACCCATGCGAGATTGGTTCCAGGACCTCCTAGGATACCAAAATCTGAGAATGCTTAAGTCCCTTATATAAAATGGCATAGTATTTGCTTATAACCTAAGTACATCACCACGTAATGACATTTTGGTCAACAATGGACTGCTTATACAAAATATTATAATACATGTCCTTACTATACCTTTTCTATGTTTATATACACAAATACCACACAAAAAATTAGTTGGGAGTGGTGCCAGGCCCCTGTAATCCCAGCTACCCAGGAGGCTGAGACAGGAGAATCCCTTGAACCTGGGAGGTGAAGGTTGCAGTGAGCCAAGATCGCGCCACTGCACTCCAGCCTGGGCAACAAGAGCAGAAGTCCATCTCAAAAAAAAAAAAAAAGATACACAAATACCATTGTGTTATGATTATTTATGGTATTCAGTACAGTAACATACTGTACAGGTTTGTAGCTTAGGAGCAATAGGCTATACCATAGAGCCTAGTAGTAAACTATACCATCTAGGTTTGTGGAAGTACATTCTGTGATGTTCACACAACAACAAAATAGCCTAGTTATACACTTCTCAGAACATATCCCAAGCTTTAAGCAATGCATGACTGTACTTTAAATCATCTCTAGACTACATATAATGCCTAATGTAATATAAATAGCTGTTATACTGTATTATTTTTAATTTGTATCTTTTCATGGTTGTGAGGGGTTATTCTGGTTTTGGGGAATTTTTTAAACATTTTTGATCCAAGGTTGGTTGAATCTGCAGCTGTAGAACCACAGATACGGAGGCCTGACTGTATATCCCATTGGACATATCTTATTGGTTTCTCTGGAGACCCGTGACTGATAGAGCTGGGCATCAAAGTCATCTCATCTCAATATTTTGATGGTTTATTTTATATCCTACACTAACTTCCAGTGTCACTGTTGAGATTTCCAATACTATTTGATTCCTGACCCTCACAACATAACCTGCTTTTTCTCTCTAAAGGCTTTTGGCATCTTTCCTCATCCCCAGTGTTCTAAAATTTTATAATGTGTCTTAGAGTTGGCTGATTTTCTCTCATTGTGTTTGACACTCAGTGGGACCTTTCAATCTGGATAATCATGTTTTTAATTCTGAAAAATTCTCTTGAGCTATTTATTTAACAATGCATCCTTCTTTGCTATCTCTATCTTCTCTTCCTTTGATTTTTATTATTTGGATGTTGGACCTCCTATACTGGTCCTATAACTTTCTTATATTGTCACTTCAATTTTCTATCACTAGAATTTTTCTTCTACCATTTGAAAGATTTCATCAAATTTTTCTTCTAACCCTTCTATTGAATGTTTACTTTTATCTCACATGTTTTTAAATTCCAACAGTTCTTTGTTTAATAGCAATCCTTTTTTCTGTTGTTGTTTGTTTGTTTCATTACTGATTTTTTTTTTTTTTTAGGCAAGGTCTTACTCTGTCACTCAGGATGGAGTGCAGTGGCATGATCACAGCTCACTGCAGCCTCCAACGCCTGGGCTCAGGAGATCCTCCTACCTCAGCCTCCCAAATAGCTGAGACTACAAGGGCACACCACTAATTTTTGTATTTTTTGTAGAGATCTCACTATATTGCCCCAGTTGGTCTCAAACTCCTGGCCTTAAGCTAACTTCCTGCCTCAACCTCCCAAAGTGTTGGGATTACAGGCATGAGCCACCATGCCTGGCCTGCAATATCTTCTTTTATCTCTCTGAGAATATTATTGATAGTTGTTTTTCATACTTTTTCCTACTACAGAATTACTTATTTCAAAACGTTTGTATCTGTTTTAGTCTCTCCGTCTTGGCCAATTTTCTGTTGCTTGTAACAGAATACCTGCGACTGAGTAATTTATAAAGAAAAGGCATTTAGGCCAGGCACAGTGGCTCACACCTGTAATCCCAGCACTTTGGGAGGCCGAGGCAGGCGCATCACATGAGACCAGGAGTTCGAGACTAGCCTGGTCAACATGGTGAAACCCCATCGTCACTAAAAATACAAAAATTAGCTGGGTGTGGTGGTGGGCACCTGTAATCCCAACTACTAGGGAGGCTGAGGCAGGAGAATCACTTGAACCCAAGAGACAGAGGTGGCAGTGAGCCAAGATCACGTCATTGCACTCCGGCCCGGGGTACAGAGTGAGACTCCATCTCAAAAAAAAAAAAAGGCATTTATTTCTTACAGTTCTGGAGGCTAAGTCCAAGGTCTTTTCTTCTACATCTGGTGAGGACCTTCTTGCTGGTGAGGACACTCCACAGAGTCCTGAGGCAGTGCAGGGCTTCACATAGCAGGGGAGCTGAGTGTGCTAGCTCAGATCTCTCTTTCTCTTCTTGTAAAGCCACTAATCTTATTCTCATGATAACACATAAATCCATTAACCCATTTCCATTACTCCACAAATCATGAATGGATTAACCCATTCATAAAGGCAGAGCCCTTGTGACCCAACCATATCTTAAAGGCCCCCCCTGTGAGTACTGTCACATGAGTTTTGGAGGGAACAAACAGTCAAACCATAGCACCCTCTCTTACACGTAAGATGATTTCTTCATAACATGGAGATCCTAGACTATCTGCTTCCAAGAGTGTGACTCTAAAAGTGTCATTGGAAGTGCAAAGCATGTGGTGGGAGTTAATCAACTCTCATCTTCACAGTCAGGTAATCTAGCTAGGCTATTTGTCATCCCACTCTGGGTGTCAGCGTCCTTAAGTCTTTCCTTTCAGCCTGATGAGACTCCTAGGAGACATTTCTTCCTGTCTCCTACGTAGACATGAGGGTTCTGGTATCAGTTGAGTTGCTTCTTGGATTTACCCATTGCTAGGTTAGGATGTAGCTCTTTCAAGTCAGTCAAGGCCATTGCCACTTGCCCACCTGCTTTCCACCCCTGATATTTGGTTGACTTGGTTGATTCCCTTTCTTTGCCTTTGTGAATTTATAAATTTCAAAAACCCTTTTATTCATGAGCTCACAAGGAAAAAGCAAGGTGAAATAGGTGTGTTTTCATTCAATCTACCAACTCTATCTGGAAGTCCTCTGAGGCATTTTAATCCTTCAAACTAGACTGTATCTGACTAAGCCTTCCTTCTCTTGAGCCTTCAGAAGCTGGATTAGTTTCCCAGGGCTATCATAACAAAGTACCAAAAACTGGGTGGCTTAAAATAACATAAATGTATTGTCTCACAGTCTGAGGGATTAGAAGTCCAAAACCCAGTGTCAGCAGGTTCAGTTCCTTCTGAAGACTGTGCAGGGGAGTCTATTCCATGCCTCTCTCCTAGTTTCTGGTGGTTTGCTGGGAACCTTTGGCTTATAGATGCATCACTACAATCTCTGCCTTCATCTTCATATGGTATTCTCCCTGCACCTCTCTCTTCACATCGTCTTCTCTCTGTCCTTGTCTGTCTCTGTGTTCACATTTCTCCTTTTTATCAGGACACCAGTCGTATTCGGTTAGGGCCCTGATAATGACCTCATTTTAACTTGATTATCCTATAATGAACCTATTTCCAAATGAGGTCACATTATGAAGTATTGGGGATTGGGACTTCAATGTATCTTTATTGAAGAACACAATTCAACCCATAAAGAAACCAACTTACCTTTCTTTCCTCACATTCAAGATGACTCCCAGTACAGAAGTGCCACCTGCTTACATGTGTCTGCTGTGAAAACCTTAGCCACTGATAAATGTTGTAAATGTTGGTCTCTCTAGGAAGTCGACGTATCTGAAAATTGCAGCATTGTATGGAATGGATGGCAAGCAAGTGGGGAGCAGTGCTAACATCGATGGCCTCAGAGGGCCTCTGTCTGGGTTCCTCATATCTGATATGAGGACACTGACTCCCAGAACAGGGAAGGGCTGTAATTCACTACATATTTGTCAGACAGATAAGTCAGTCCATTTACAGTGATAATTGTTGATGTTAGGAACCCTGGTTTGGGGTCAGGAAACTTGATGGTCTGAGTAGCAGCCTACCTTACCTCAAGTTTGACCTTTCTTGATGTTTCAAAATTCATGTGATTTTTGCATTCTACCTCATAATATATGCTTATTTGTTTGTTTGTTTGTTTGTTTGTTTGTTTGTTTTTTGTTTTTGAGATGGAGTCTTGCTCTGTCGCCCAGGCTGGAGTGCAGTGGCCAGATCTCAGCTCACTGCAAGCTCCGCCTCCCGGGTTTACGCCATTCTCCTGCCTCAGCCTCCCAAGTAGCTGGGACTACAGGCGCCCGCCACCTCGCCCCGCTAGTTTTTTGTATTTTTTTTAGTAGAGGCTGGGTTTCACCGTTTTAGCCAGGATGGTCTCGATCTCCTGACCTCGTGATCCGCCCATCTCGGCCTCCCAAAGTGCTGGGATTACAGGCTTGAGCCACCGCACCCGGCCATGCTTATTTGTTTTAATGCTCAAATAAAACTTCAAATAACTTGCCTTAGAGTATCTTTAATTCTCTGGGAGAAGATGCTGTGTTTTCATCCTGAGGCTTTGTGTAAGCCTAACACAGTTTTATAGATATCTTATTTGAGACAGCCCTGGTGAAATGCAGATGAATTAATAGCCCATAAGACTCTCTCCCTCCCACAGTTCTGTAAGAACATACTTTCTAACCAATAGCAAATCCCAAAGAGATTATGAGAGGCACAAGAGGAGCACAAGAGGAGATTATGAGAGGCACAAGAGGAGCACCTTGTCTTACCATACCACACGGCAACACAAGACTAAAGAAAAGAAGGCTGGAGCCTCCAAGACAGCCATGAGGAGGAACCAAGCCTAACTTGAACTCTGGTTCACTTGTGCTCCCTGTCCAGAGGTAGAACGATGTAGTGGTGAAAAACGCAGGTTTGGTCCCACAGGCCAAGGATGACTCCTGTTTCTGCCACTTCCCAGCCACATGAGCCAGGGCAAACAAATGTTAATTATTCCTTTGGAAATCTAGTTTGGGAGTCAATCTTATCGTTCCCCAGGACTGTGGCTGACTTCTAACTGGACAGAATGCATGAAGCAGCTAAGGATTCTAAAAGTAAAATGCTAGCAAATAGATTGGGGAAGGAAACCAGAACTTGAAGAACTAGCAAAAACAAACAAACAAACAAACAAGCAAAAGAATGGTGAGTTTCCTGGTTTTATCCCTCAATACCTCTGAGCCTAGATTCAAAGGCAATCTGAAACCTGAGCTGCACACTAGATAAGGATAGAAAGAACTCCAAGAGAAATGTCTAACTCCAAGCCGAGGCCTAAGAAAGAAAGTCCCTATTGGTCAGAGAGAGTGGGAGAAATACCCTGGGTGGGTTGCTTTTCATTCAGTTTCTAGCCTCCAGGCAATAATCTTCCCTTACAACATGAGCAATGGGAGCAGTCACCAGGCAGGCACCTAAACTCCAAGAGTAGGGAAGCCTTCTCTCTGACCACAGAAACTGGGGTCTGCATAGCATGGAGAGAATTCCCATTGCTTTTTTTCTCTATGTGGTCGCTCGCCTTATGGCTCTGGATGCAGGCACAGTCACAGGAAACACATGGCAGAGACGGAAACTAAAGCCCCAACTTCCTAGCAAGACCAGGAGGGGAAGACCTTGGGAACCGATAAATGTCAGGGACAGAAGACCCAATCCTCAGCTACAGGAACAAGTCCTGATAAGTCTAACTATAGCAATTCACTGACGTCTCACTGGGCCTAACAGCAATTTCTTTAGGTATGAACAGGGAATGCAGTTCTGGCCAATGAGAAATGAAAGAAAGGCTGCTGGGGTGTGGAGGAGTGGGGCATAAGGCAGATTTAGGTAAATATTTCTTTGCTTTGGAAAGGAGAGGGAAAAAGACAATCTTGATAGTATGCGTCATGTCTGTGGACTGGAGCCACAGCAGCCATGCTGGGACCATGATCAGAACTAGGAAAGGACCAAGCTGACCCTCTGAAACTGGCAGAATGGAAAAAACAAACAAAACCTGGAGCCACAGAGTTAACCAGCCTGGAGCTGCCCAATCGTGACCTTTTTGTTATGAGAGACAAAATATTTGTTCTGGGTTTTTTTTTTTTGTTTTTTTTTTTAGCCAATTGAGGCAGGATTTTCTAGAACTTGCAATCAGAAGTTACCTAAGAATAATACCTACTAAGGTGCGTAGGTACATGTGAGGTAAAAAGGTTGCTTGACCAGGAACACAAGGTCAGATCCTCACCTGCCCAACCCAAACCTGACCTCACTTGATATTGTTTTAGGTTCCGCCTCTGAGCCCAGGAGTGTGGGAAGTCTTTCTCAAGGTTCAGAGGATGCATTCACTTCAGGGGAAAGAACAAAGACAGTATCTGGAACAAGGAATGAAGGGGGACCCTCTCTTCCATGAGCAACCACAGATATTTGCAGCATCCTTATAATGTCCTCCTGGGCAGGCAACAGGCCCTACCACTGGGGCTGACCCAGGCGCTGAAACTGCGAGGTCAGCTCACTAAGGGAAGCTAGAGACACCCCACGTGCTAAAAAGAAAACAACTTACTACGTGGATTACTCAAGTAATGAGGCTTTACCCACTGTTTCATTTTCATCAAATAGATATTTGATAAATGTATAAATAAATAATTTTATACAAAGAATAGCCCATGAATTTAAAATTCTCATCTATTTATATCCATCTACACTTTTTCCAGACTTATCAAAGCACAGACACTATTTATATAGTTTTAAGAGTGGTATTTTATTCTGCATTCTGCTTTGCTTTGCATTTAGCATTGTGATGTATACACATTTTTACAAATGAGCACAATTCACATATTTTTTCGTTTTAGTGGTCACAGAGAATTCTGATACACTATGGTTCACTTAACCATTCCCACTCATTGGGCATTTTGGTCACTTACCATCTTCCCCTATTATGAACATGCTACCATACATAGCTCTCTATAATGGCTTTTTTTTAATTTAGATTATTACCTTAGGGTATGTTCCCAAAAGTGGGATTATACAGTCCAAGGGGATGAATGTTTTCATATTCCTTATTACAAACTGCCAGCTTGCACTTCCGGAAAATAGTAACTTGCAGAACAGCCAGCCCTGCATGTGGATTTTATGTGCAGATCTAAGACAATGGGTTTTATTGATCTTATTTATTTTTATCAATTTAAAGTTGACACCCCATAGCTGTTCAACTTTGTATTTCTTTGTTATCCAGACTGAACATTTTTTCATGTTAATTACTATTTGTAAAAAAAATAAAGTCTGGGCATGGTGGCTCATGCCTGTAATCTCAGCACTTCAGGAGGCTGAGGCAGGAGGATTGCTTGAGCCCAGGCATTCAAGACCAGCCTGGTCAACATAGTGAGACCCCATCTCTACAAGAAATTTTGAATATTAGCCAAGAATGCTAATGTGGACACCTGTGGTTCCAGCTACTCTGGAGGCTGAAGCAGAAGGCTTACTGAGTCCAAGAGGTCAAGGTTACAGTGAGCTATGATGATGCCACTGCACTCCAGCCTGGGCAACAGACCAAGACTCCATTGGTCAATTAATTAATTAACCAGTTAATTAATTAAAATTTAAAAAGACATTTTAATAGGGCAAATCTATCCATTATGATAATATGATGACACTAATTGTAAAGGTGATACTAATGAAGATATCTTCCTTTCTTTATAGGTAAACAATATCTTCATTTCATTTGATAAATTATCAAGTAGAATTCAGGTCTCTTTATGGTTGATTCCTCATCTATTTTGGACTGTAAGCTTTATTCATAATAATTAAAATAATTTACTAATTTTTATGTCATTTAGTCTCTTTTCTCATGACCAAAAGTCATAACTCTTTCATAATTGATTTGATTCACCTTGTTTCTAATGATATCTTCCATTACTGTTTTTTGTTTTTTGTTTTTTTTTTTTTGAGACAAAGTCTTGCTCTGGCGCCCAGGTTGGAGTGCAATGGCACCATCTCGGCTCACTGCAACCTCCGCCTCCCAGGTTCAAACAGTTCTCCTGCCTCAGCCTCCCGAGTAGCTGAGATTACACGCATGTGCCACCATATCCAGCTAATTTTGTATTTTTATTAGAGATGGGGTTTCACCGTGTTGGCCAGGATGGTCTCAATCTCCTGACCTCGTGATCTGCCCACCTCGGCCTCCCAAAGTGCTGGGATTACAGGAGTGAGCCACTGTGCCCGGCCGATATTTTCTTTTTAATATAAGACTTCCAATAAAAGTCTAGACTCCCAATAAAAGTGTAGACGCTTGGAGGATGGCTATGCTTTATCATCAATTCCCTGCTACTTAATGCAAGGGCTACCAAGTTGTGAAGTCTTTATCCTCACCCTCCCATTATTTGAGGAATCAGTCTTCAAACACTGCAATGTTAAGGCCCAAGGCAGGTTCCTAGGTGCTGGTTTTTAGCCATATTACTAAATATTTTTAAGGACCACAAGGAATCTTGCTTGAAGGTAGCGTACCAGCTGTCAAGGAAACAACTTATAACAGAGAAAATTAATATTTTTAAGCTAAAAACTCTTTCCTATTGCTTAGGTGAAATTTAATTTTTGAAGCTGGAAAACTGTCACTTTGGCAACCAAGTGGATTTTACTTCCTAGAGTTTAAGCAGGAATTTGTTCTTAGTCAGGTCTTCTCTTTCTTCAGGGAGGGCCCACTATGGTGACCTTTTTAGTCATGCAGACAGAGATAAAGCAATTCTTACTCCTTTTTCTGAGAACAACCATGAATCAGTCTATACTTCTGACTGAGATGTTAAGTATTCTGTTCAGTAATGAAAATTTGGTTTCTGTTTCATCAGGATTGTGTCCTTGCAATTAAATTATTTTAAAATACAAATTTAAATTGTCCAGTCCCTGAAAATTATTGCTTGTTCATGAGAAATATTTGCTTATTCCCAGTAGATTGCCAGACCAGCTCATGCCAGGTGAAACATGAGGCCTGATTATCTGCTCACGGGGAGGTAAAAGAACCTGGGCTGGGCTTGGCAGGTGCTTCCTGGCCTGGCCAGTCAGGACCTCACACTCAAGGCTCTACTTCTGCTGCCATTGCCACCTCCATCTTGGCAGTCCCAGGACCCTGAAACAGTCCAACCATTAAGAGAACAAGTGTGAGTTTCAACCCCAGTCTCACCACCGTACCCCTGTATGACCTTGGGCAACTCACTTTACGTCTCCTGTCTCAGTTTCTCATCTGCAAAATAGAGATGATAATACCTACCAGAAGGATGCTAGGAAAATGTGAGTTTCCTCCCCTGCCCCCACCCTGGGACTTTGCCATCCTATACATGCAAACTGACCTCTAGTCAGTCAAAGTGGCTAATGAGTGGTAGAGAAAACTCCAACCACCCCTCCAATGGATATGGCTGCAGAAGCAGTTCTCTCCAGCAGCCTTCTAGAGGCTAACAAGTGTGGGGAGGGCCTGGCCCCACACCCTGGGTATAAAGATGTGGGCTGGGGATATTGCTGTGTACCTGGATCCCCCAAATTATATGGGAAATCTTCCTTCTGACCCACCCCTCCCCTCAAGGGCACAGAGTTGCAGCTGGTGCCAAGGCTGACCTTAGTCTTCCTCATATCCTGGCCAAGGAAGCATGAAAATGGCTGGAGGGCAAATAGCCTTTGCCCTATGGGCCACCATTACTGAGTTTTCTGTTCAAGCCCTTGCTTAGTTAGCCTTCTTGGGCCAAGACCAACACCCATGGGCTCTGCTCTTCCCCCACATCCCTGGATCATCCCTCTGCTCCTCGAAAGAAATCTCCCTGCTCCCAGAGGCGCCTGCACTCCCCTAACACACACACATACATACACTGTATCTTGCCCACATCCCCTTCACCAGTTCTGTGTGCCACTCCCCAGATTCCTCTCCCAAAGTGTGCTTTGCTTCTAAGGGATCTTACCTTGCAGTCTTCTTTAACCAGAAACAGTGATAGACAGAAGTCCCTAGGAGTTTATGTCCCTGGGGCTGTCCAAAGTTAATGCATCACTGGTGCAAGGCTATGAAAGCCAGCTCCTTTACCTTGATGAAAGACAAAAGAATGCACCAGAGTGCTCCAGTGGCTCCACAGACCAAGGCTGCAACTTCACCTACAATCGCATTATTCCTCCTCTTTCTTGTCCTGCTTGTCTTTCTCCCTCACTGGCCTCCCCTAGGGGACTTCCTTAGCAAATCTCTTGCACACTCTCTCTCATCTCAGGATCTGCTTCTGGGCAACCTGACCTGAGACATGACACTAGCTTGTCACACACTCTGATGAAACAGAGGTCCACTGGTGGAGCCCACTTAACCATGTGTGTGATCTCAGTTGTGTGTAAGCACATGCACATTTGTGTGAAAGGGAGTGTGACAGCAGGTGTATTGGTGTGTAAGTTTATAAGTGTATAGGTATGTTGCTTGAGAATGAGTACATGCATATTCTGGGGGACTAGTGTGTTTGTCTGTATGTGTACATGTGTCCAGATGTGTTTAGGCATTTCTGTTTGTAAATGTGGATGTAGGTGAGGGGTGTGTGTGTACTACTATGTGTGCATGGAGGAAGTGGTGGGTGTGTGTGCACATGCACACATGCTTGTGTCTAGCTCCACTACTTGGGGGTCAAGGGCAGAGGTAACTTGAAGCATTATAACATCTCTGCAGTCAGCAGAACGCACAACCTTCTGATAGTCCAGGGAACAGCTGGATCCTGGGTCACATGAAATGACGTTTCCTTATAAACATGGCCCCATTTCTCAGTTAAGCAAACATCAGATCCACTTCCACACTGACACCTAAATGGAAGATTTAAGAAGGAAAGCCTGGGGTAAATGAAACCTGGCCACCTGGACTGAAGGCACCCTCTCCATTTGACTACTTTCGGCACACCTGTGTGCCTGGGAAGTAACACCCCGGCTCCTACACAGAGGACTAGGGATATAATCTTCTACTTAGTTTTATAAACTTAGGCAAGTCGCTTCTCCTCTCTGTGCCTCTACTTTCTCATTTGAAAATGGAGATAATAATAGTATTATTAGGTAATAAGTATATACATACTGCATTTATTTGCTAGGGCTGCCATAACAAAATACCACAAACTGGGTGGCTTAAATGGCAGATTCTTATTGTCTCACAGTGCTGGAGGCTAGAAGTCTGAGACCAAGGCATTGGCAGCGTTGGTTTCTTCTGAGGGCCATGAGGGAAGGATCTGTTTCAGGCCTCTCCTTGGCTTGCAAATGGTCATCTTCTCTCCCCGTCTCTTCACATTGTCTTCTTTGTATGGATATGTGTCTGAATTTTCCTTTTTTATAAAGACACCAGTGATATTGGATCATGGTCCACCCTAATGGCCTCACTTGAACTTGATTACTTCAGTAAAGACCTTGTTTCCAAATAAGGTCACATTCTGAAGTACTGGGGGCTAGGACAGGGACAGGGACACAATCCAACTCTTAGCACTTATTTATAGGGTTTTATGGTTACTAAAATGAGTTAGTTTTTGTAAACTGCTTATATCATATACCTGACATATAGTAAGCCCTATAAATATTCTGCTGTGATGGTAACGATGATGATTAATTATATCAACTTCAAAACCTTTGTGTCTTGTACTAAGAATTAAAAATGGCTGCAAAGCGCTTGTAAGACAAAATATAAAAAGCCTTACAATACACAAAAGATGAAAGAAAAGACAAAATCCAATTAGCTGAGTGTGGTGGTGGGCACCTGTAATCCCAGCTGCTTGGAAGGCTGAGGCAGGAGAATCGCTTGAACCCAGGAGCAGAGGTTGCAGTGAGCCAAGATCACACCACTCCACTCCAGCCTGGGCAACAGTGCAAGACTCCGTCTCAAAAAAAAAAAAAAAAAGAAAAGACAAAACCCATCTAAAAGCATTTACTCTCTGATTCTTGCAAGACCAGTGTCCACCAATTTATGAAGTATTTGAGCTAACAAAGCAAAACTAAACATAGTTCAATTGTTTTAACAAATTGAACAATTATTTTAACAAATGTTGCTACTGTCACATCTGCAAGGTACAGTTTCCCACAGATATACCACACTGCAGTTCGTGACAAACAAGTGAAACCAACCCATTTGAAAATCATCAGCAAGAGAGAAAATGGGGCCTTGCCTCAAGGAATCTCTTTTTTTCATTAACTCAGGGCTCTAAGATCACAGAACCTGAGAGAAAGGAGAGGAGATCTTTCAATGCATTGTTGAATTTAAGGCTCAGGGGAGCTTCCAGGATAAATACTAAATTGTGTGTTTATATTGCATGAGCCAATCAGGAAGTCCTGTGTCCGCTGATGGCCAAAAGAAAATGGAAATGACTTCCTCTGGGACCCCTGGCAGGAATGCAAAGGCTAGGTTTGCTGAATGAACCTCACAATTGTGGCATCCAGCGGGAGACCCTGGAACTGAATTCCAGTGTGCTTCATCCCCAGCTCAGCTCCTGATCACTGACCAGCACCTCCAATTTGCCTGCAGACCTGGGGCAGCACGTGTACCCATAGGCTGGGCCAAAAGGTCACTGTGGCCTCAGCTTTCAAAGGGTTTGTTGAATATAAATGCAGTTATTTAATGTAATGCAGTTACTACTGTTACTTGGAAATAGGTTAGGACTTGGAAAAATATTGCATCAGATGTATTCAGCTATAAGTAACAGAAAATTTAACTAACAGATTCTAACAAATGCTGGCATTTATTATTTGGTAACAAGAAGACAGGAGAAAGGCGATCTCAGAGTTGGCTTCACAGCCTAATGATGCTTTATTTCCTATCTGTCTATGCTCCTGTCCTCCGCTTGTTGGCTTTTGGTCCTTATGCCTGCAACCTCACAGTTGCAAGACGGCTGTCCCTGATAGCACCACCTCCTCCCTTTGTCTCTTCATCCTGGGGTGGGAGCAGCTTCCTTCCAGTGCTAACTTCTGGGTTGCCTCATGCACCATTTGTCTTCTCAGCTCTTCTATCACCTGCTTAATCAATTTCTTACATTAAATTCCTTCTGCTGCAATAACTGAAGTGGTTTTGTTTTCTCAGTTAATACCTAACGGGCTACATGGCTCAAGCAAGAACAAGCTCATATCCTTAGGGAGCAATGCTTTAAAAGCACAGACCTAAGGGGGATATGAAGATAATTTTTGGTAGAAATTTTTAAAACTCAAAGTATGTAATGAGAAAAAGATATTGAAAATGAGACATAATTATCCTATGAAAATGCTAGTACCTTTGACAGGCGAGAAGGTGGAAGACACAGCACCCCTTTAAGTTTGTTCTGTTCAAGGACATTGGCCAAGGGGGCCACGGGGGGACAAGAGCAGCCTATGCTTCACTCTATGCACGCTGCATGAGTCTATTCCCGCAAGGACGGGGTGCCTGTATAGAACTCGCACAAAAGTTACCCAAAGTTTTCTCCAATTCCAATAGACTGGCATTGGCTCTGTATATAGTCACCAAAATTCACCCCAGGCAGTAGGAAAATAAAGGGGAACATGAAGAAAGAGCAATAGAGCATAATATGAAGCCAACCCGGAGGCTTAAGAACTTTGTTAAAGGTTTTTTGGTTCGTTTGCTTGTTTGGGGATTTTTGGGGGGGGGGGGTTGTTTGTTTGTTTTGGAGACAGGGTCTTGGTCTGTCACTGAGGCTGGCGTGCAGTGGTGCAATCTTGGCCCGCCGCAACATTCACCTTTCCGGCTGAGGCAATCCTCCCTCCTCAACCTCCCATGCAGCTGGGACTACAGGCATGCCCCGCCATGCCCAGCTAATTTTTGTAGAGACGGGGTTTCACCATGTTGCCCAGGATGGTCTCAAACTCCATACTCAAGTGATCCACCCACCTCGGCCTCCTAAAGTGCTGGGATTAAAGGCATGAGCCATCACGCCTGGCCTGTTCAACGTTTTTAATGTCCCAAGAACACAGAGGAAGGGACTTTTAAGAAGGAGGCTCCCTGACAAGGAGCATAAAATGTAGCGAGCCCATCCTCTGGAGAAGCAGAGAGAGGCAGTGCCCGCATCAGTCCTGCTGGAAGATGCCTAATTAGAAGGCAATTCCCACACTTTTGACAAGTGACATGTTCCTCATGTGCTCTGGTCTGTATGTGTATGTCCCCCAAAATTCCTATGTTGAAATTCTAACCCCACGGGGATGGTATTAGGAGGTGGACCTCATGGAAGGTGATTAGGTCATGAAGGAGAAGACCTCACGCATGGAATTAGTGCCCCTATAAAAGAGGTCCAAGGGAGCTCCTTCACCCCTTCCCCATGTGAGGACACAGGGAGAAGCCTCCATCTGTGAATGAGGAAATGGACCCTCACAAGACGCTGCATCTGCCAGCACCTTCATCTTGGACTTCCCAGCCTCCCAAGCCGTGAGAAATATAGTTCTGTTGTTTATAAGCCATCCAGTTTATGGTGTTTGTTACAGCAGCCTGAACAGACGAAGATATCATAGCTGCAGCCTTCTTTTCTTTTCTATCCTTTTATTTTTTCTATCATTGGAGAGGGTGGTCATGGGACTTGGAAAGTCAAATGTGACCTCTAATGAGCTCAATAACCCACACACACACAAAAAACAGCAAGACTCCAGATTCCCAGATAAACATAAAGTACACAAAGTTATTTCTGAAAGACCTCAGCAGGGAGACCGCTGTGTACTCACAAGCTGGTCTATGCAACTGCCATCAAGCATCAGCCTCTCCTTCCTCTTTATTCCACATCTCATTTGTCCATATCCCCTACCCAAAAAGCCATCTGCAGGAACCTCACCCATTCCAACCCCTCCAGGGAATGCCTCTATCCATGCCCCAGACATTGATGAGTACTCCCAAAGCCACCATCGTCAGATGCTCCCTCAGTGCTGTGCCCCGTGCAGAACGGGGAAATGACCTCCAGCTCTGGACCTTGCCTCACCTGACCCCAAAACAGCTTTGACTGTCCCCAGAGTCTCACCAAGCAGCTCCACCAACTCCTAGAACACCCTGCCCTCACTCTTTGGGCCTGGGCAACCTGGAGAAACCTGAGTGCCAGCAGGGACCTCTGTGTCTCCCAGAGCATCCCCCGGCCCCTGCTCATAGGGCCTCGCACCCAGTCCACTCAGCTGAACCTTGAGCAATACCATGGACTCCATTCACCTATTCTCCTCTTCTCCTTTTCTACCCTCTCCTACCATAAAAAAAAAAAAAAAAGAAAAGAAAAGAAAAGAAAAAAAAATCCCCTCTGCTCTTCCAATTCCAAAGTGAACACTCCCAGATTCTGATATGTCTGACAGAGAGAAGCAGAGAGAACTTATCTACATCGGCAGCCAACAAAGGACCCTCTGGTATACTTGGCAGAAGGAAGGTGGGTCTCACCTTGGCAGGAGAGGGCATAAAAGGAAGGACTGAGCATAGTTAAAAGAAATCCTGGCAGAGATGATGACTGCCTCCTGCAAGATCTCCAGGCCCAGAGGTGGCACAGCAGCCTTGCCCTGGAACCTTGAGGACTTCCTGGCAGGTCTGATGGGGCCTCTGTCTGGAGGACAGGGTGCGCAGATGGCCATCCAGCTCCCTCCCCTCTCTGCTCTCCTCCTTCCTCTCCTTATCCTTTCTATATCCCTTTCTCTTCATCTTCACCTGCCTCTCCCTCCCACTCCCAGCCTCCAGGTTCCAGTTCTTCCTCTCCTTCCCTTCTAGTACCCCTTTCTCTCCAGCACTTTTCCACATGCTGCTGGAGGTGAAAACAGAAAGGTCAGACAGTGGCCCCACCCCTAGGGAGTCAGTGAGAGAAGAAGCAGTGCCTGAGCCAAGCAAAGGAATAGGCCTGAGTCAAAAATGGCTTTGACCCCTCCCAAATATTTCTTCTGCAGTCACCTACTAAGGCATTAAGGCACCGTTGGGGGAAGACATTCCTTGAGGAGATCATTCTATGGGGTATTCTGGATCAGTATGGAAGACGAAAGAAGGGTTTTGCAACCTCAGTGACACAACTGAAGTTATCTAATAAAAAATAAGAAAGCAAAGAATTTTCTATGAGGGACTCATCTATTTCTTTTTTAAATATGATAATGTTCTATTTGATTATGTTTTTATAGAAAAGCCTTTTTAAAAGCTTCACATACTTTATTGACAAAAGTCCTGTCAGATACAAGGCCTGAAACTATAAAGAGGACCACAAATACTGTAAACAGGAGCTTAAAAATTCATCTCCGCAAATGAGATAAATTTCAGTTTTATATACAAAGAGAAAAAGCTAGACAGGAGATTACTTCTTTGTAATCGGGAAAAGTCTATCCTAAGAATTCCTGGAGTCGGGCACACAAAAATGTTTCCCTTTTGTAGCCAGGAAAGAAAAAGCCAGGTCTTCTGAGCATATAAAGTCATTTTCTCCCTCATACAAGGTAAGGATTTGGGCTCTTAGGGAAAGCTATGGGTGGCCCAATGGTATCAAATTTCCCACGCTGTCTAAATGCTGTTGGGATCAACTTTCTAGTTCATCCCAGAATGTTGGATAAAAGAGTTAGTATCAAGCCAAGGAAGAGTTAAGAGACTGCCACTGCAGTCTGAGAGTGGTACCAAGGATAGGTGAGCAGAAGCTGCTTGGTTCTATGTTTTCATATTTCTTTAAATCCAAACATAGTCTTTCTAAAACAAATACATTTATAACAGTTAAACCTGTAATGGTTTTTGTTTTAGTAGAGCTTTGAAAACGGAAGCTAAATTCTCTTTCAGCTTCCCACAGCTATAGGAAGCCTAGCTGTCAGCTCCTGTGACCCATGGCGGGTACCTGAACTAAAAGCAGCCTCCTTAAGAGGATGCCTAGAATTGCGTAGCTCACTTAAGAGGTAGCAGCAAATAGCAGAACTCCTACTTAATCAATGCATGGGGTGGGGATCAAGAAAATGACTAATCAGACCAATGACTTAAACAAAGTAAAGGGGAAATGGATAACAGCACACGTTTTCCTGTTGATATCCCATAGCTGCTGGATTAAGAATGATGGACAGGAGAACTACCTTCTGCCAATTAATTCCAGAGCATAATTTGTAGCCTGGGCCCATCCTGGACGATCCTGGGCTGCTAACAAACCATGACACTGCTTTAATTTCTCCTTTGCCCCCACACTTTATTAAAACCTAGAGTGGGTTCCATCAAATATCCCTTCAAGGAAAAAACAGAGAGTGGGAGAGAAATGGAGCAATATTTGTCTCAATGCAATATGAAAGATTAGAGTTTGCTGGATAAAGAGGGAGAAGGGAGGGGGTAGGAATTCTTGTGAAACACACACACGCACAGGGACACACACACACACACACAATTTCTCTTTTGCAATGACCTCCTTATGCCCCATCCATCAGCCTGGGGTTGGCTTATTCTAACTAGCAGATTCCTTTATTCTGTATAACAGGCCCATCAGACACAATCTGCATGCCAATTACTGGCACAGACCCCTTGATACCAAAAAATGGAAATTAGCTGTCAAGAAAAGGCTTCAACCGGCCAGGTCTCTTTCTCGCTCTCTATTTCCGGCTCATATACACCCTCACTCTGCTCAGCGCCTAGCTCTCACCAGGGAGTCCCCAGTGGAAAAAGTCATCTAAAAATACAAACATATTTTATTGTTATTAGTATTAGTTGCTGACTTTCTCAGTACAATGTGAAATTCACCAGTGGGCAAAAGCTGCTTAGGGCAGAAATGGGTGAGAGAGGTTGATTTCTGATAATTGCATTTCTTTGGGAGCAGATCAAGGCATCCCATGAAAGGACATTCAAAGAAATGTGAGGATAAGGGCAAAAGAAAACAGACAAGGAATGAGATTCTGTAACCAAGATAACAATCAGAACTTTCACACTTAGGAATGGGCCTAGGCAGAGTTGAGGGGACAAAGGTGAGACAAGCTCCATGAACAAGCCTGCATTACTGCTTTGCATCCTAATCAGCTTTGATAAAGACAGGCTGCGGCCAACTGGAGGGCTTCCTATGGACATAGAAACAGCATGTTTTCAACCCAACCAAAGCGTGCTATCTGCAAGATTTCTGTCCTGTTGCTCCCAGAATCTCCAAGAGCAAATTTTATTATATAGTTCCTCTTCTCTTTTTTTCCAAAATGAATCACAAAGGGAGGGAGTTTATTTTCCCGTGTCAAAGATCCAGGGTCCATGTTAAATCTCCTGTGCTAGGACAAAGAAATCCATATGAATCACTGTGACTTCAGAGCAGTTCCCCGGAAGATTCAGGACATCACCTTCATTCAGGGTCACACTCAACCCAATGCCCAGGTGGCCTTTGTCCTTAACATTTTTGTAAGGGATATTCCTATACTTTATTTTTTAATTGCTCACAGATAAAAAATTGGAGTTGTATAGATTCATCCAATAACAATTTTTTTCATTAAGTATTTTCATTATCAGATAACTCAAGACTTGCTGAAAATCTAGATTCCTTCACTGGCAACTGAAAAATATTTTTACTTGTAAAGTCTCTTCTTCCCATGCATTCTAAGAGCTAAAATTGTAAGGCAGGCAAATCTGGAGTTTTTTAGATGCACACTTTTCAGAGCATGGTGTGTGTATACAAATAGCTTAATTCACCCAACGTATTTACTGACTACCTACTATGTGCCTGGTACCTACATGTGCAACCAAGATAGGTGAATAGAATGAATGAATGCTAGACCCTAAGCTGCAAATAGGTTGCTGAATAAGACAATACCCGGACCTTGAGAAGCTCTGGGTCAGATCTAGCTGAAATCCCTCACCTCTAATTTCTTGTCCCAGTATGTATTTTGTAGTTGGTATTACTCAACAAGTCTCCTTAGCTTCCCCTGGAGGATGATTTACATGTCCCGCCACTCAAATGCTCTTCAAGCTCTTGATTTTGAGTTACTGAATTTCCGAAAAGATATTTATTTTCTCATCACCCCAAACTATTCTTGACATCGAAACAAAAGCTACGTGGTTTAGGGTCTGATGGTGTGTAACACTTCTGACCACGGCCTCCCTTTGTTCCGAGGATGCTTCAGTATGCATTTCTAGTTTCCCTCCAACTTCCTGGGCTGATCCTTCTCATCCTCTTTTTTTTTCTTCTTTTTTTCTTTTCTTTTTTTTTTTGAGACAGAGTCTCGCTCTGTCACCCAGTCGAGAGTACAGTGGTGCGATCTCTGCTCACTGCAACCTCCACTTCCCAGGTTCAAGTGATTCTCCTGCCTCACCCTCCCAAGTAGCTGGGATTATAGGCACGTGCCACCATGCCCAGCTAATTTTTGATTTTTAGTAGAGACAGGGTTTCACCATGTTGGCCAGGCTGGTCTAGAACTCCTGACCTCAGGTGATCTGCCCGCCTCAGCCTCCCAAAGTGCTGGGGTTACAGGCGTGAGACACTGCGCCCCACCTGATCCTTCTCATCCTCTTTTGAAGATTCTTCGTCCTGTCTTTAACTGTTGGTACTTATCAGTGTCTGTCCTGAGTTCTTCTCACAGACTCAGGTTCTAGAACAACAGAGCAGGCAAGGAGTATCAAAGCTGACTCACTCCCAACTTCCTGGACTGAGCAATTGGGCAAATAAAGATCATTCTAGTTGCCATCTTTGGATGCAAGGAACAAAAATGCATGCAAGCTAGCTTAAGTGAAAAAGGGGTTTTGTGAGCACACAAAGCCATCTCAGAGAAATGCAGAAATTACTCGGCCTAGAAAAAGACAAAACGAAGGCTGCTCTAAGAAACAGACTCTCAGCTCCTCACCCTTGAGTGGCTCCTCAGCTTCTCTGATTACCTCTGCTCTCTTCTCACCCTCCCAGTAAGCCACCGCTGAGTGTTCCCTCTTCTGTAACTTCATCTGGCCCTTACTGCCACCCCAGACAAAACTCTACCACAGCCTTTCTACTCCAGCACCTACCACGAACTGAAAATTGTCTTGGTCACTTAGGACAGATTCCTCAGAGTGGAGATCTGACCAGCCCAGCGGATCTTTTCTGAGCCAGGTCAGCTCACCCATGATCTCTCCTTAAAAGAGGTACATACACCGGCACTTACCAGATATGACTAAGAGTAAGGTCACATGGCCTGGTGTCTACTCAGCAGGGGCTGTGAGTGGAGGAAGATTCTCTAAGAAGGGAATGTGAGTGAGGTGGGTGTCTCCAAATGTGCCAAATACAGCAGAAATCTTTTTTTTTTTTTTTTTTTTTTTTTTTTTTTTTTTTTTTTGTGAGGCGGAGTCTCGCTCTGTCACCCAGGCTGGAGTGCAGTGGTGCAATCTTGGCTCACTGCAAGCTCTGCCTCCCAGGTTCACGCCATTCTCCTGCCTCAGCCTCCCAAGTAGCTGGGACTACAGGCGCCCGCCACCACACCCAGATAATTTTTTTGTATTTTCAGTAGAGACAGGGTTTCACCGTGTTAGCCAGGGTGGTCTCAATCTCCTGACCTCATGATCCACCCGCCTCAGCCTCCCAAAGTGCTGGGATTACAGGTGTGAGCCACCACACCCGGCCTGTGGCAGAATTCTTAAACAGACATACAAACGTATTCTACAAACATTCATTGTGAAAATGATAATACAAGGCAAGTGAAATGGGTTGAGGCTTAAACACCCTAACTTGGAGGGAAAAGAATGAAAAGCACCAGCAGAAGAAGCAGGAGTTCCCATCGTTTTAGATATGACAATTTTGGAAGAAGAGAGTTGTGAAAAGTGTATTAGCTTCCTATTGCTGCTTCCATTGCTGCAAATTACCACAAACTGAGTGGTTTAAAACAATGCAAACTAATTTTCTTACAGCCCTAAAGGTCAGGAGTCTGAAATGGGTCTTATGGGACTAAAAGTAAGGTATCAACAGAGCTGTGTTCTTCTTAGAGGCTCCAGGGCAAAATCAATTTTTGCCTTTTCCAGTATCCAGAGGCTGCCAGCATTCTTTGGCTCACAGCCTCGCATTACCACCACCTCTGCTTCCATCATTCCATCTCCTTCTCTAAAACTCACTCTCCTGTCTCTCCCTTATGAGGAATCTTGTGGTTGCGTTAGGATCACCATCTCAAGGTCCTTAACTTTATCACATCTGCAAAGTCTCTTTTGTCACATAAGGTCATATATTCACAGGTTCCAGCAGGTTGGGGCATGGTCATCTTTGGTGGATCATTATTCTGTCTTACCACAAGAGCAATAGTATGTTCATACAGGTCAAATGCTGCCACTAGTCTTGAGGAAAAGCCCCTGAGGTCTAGGCATTATAGTCTCGTCTGTGTTCTTCAAAAACTTATTTTCATAAAGTAGAAGGGGTGGAAGTTAAATGTCAAGAGATTAGGAATGTACAGATGTTAAAGAAAAGGAGGCGGAAATGTTGACCACTCCTTGGAAAAGTCCAGCCATGGAAGACAAGGAAAGGCCGGCTATCCAAGGGGTGATCAGGCCACAGGAGAATGAGGAATGACAGAGTCATTGAAATATGAAAGTTGGAGGTGACAAACACCCTGAGCATAGGGAGGCAGAAACAGGCCAGGCCTTGAGGGGCTCGGGCTTGAAGGCACCTTGGTAGATATGCCATGAAGGGGCCCCAAGAGGAAGAGGAGTTCAACACGGCTCAGTGTGTCCAGCTGAGGTTAGGTCTTGACTCAACCTGCATGACTTCCCTGAGCAGGCTCAGAGGCCTGGATAAGGAGCAGAGACGGCAAGCGGTGGACATGGTTGGATCAGAGGCTTGACAGGATGGCTGAATGGAGGCTCTGGGAGGGGAGCAATGCTGAGCTGTTGGAGAGAGTGACAGTAGAAAAGCTGAGCTGGCGGAGAAGCCAGGGAAGGCTGGGCAGCAAGAACTGAAGACGGGATGGCAGATAGCAGCCTCGATAAGGAACTAGGTAAGGGTCCCCACGAACACTAGCTCAACGATTGCCTGCATGGAAGAATGGAGAGCCAATCTATGGTCACAGCACTGCTGGTCCACTGCGTGAGAGGAAGGGTGTGGGGCTGCAGAAGAGGAAGCTGTGACCAGATGAGGGAGGCAGGAGGTAAACAGCATCGCATCCCTGACCACGTCACACCCCTTGGCACAGGGTTGCACAGATGAAAGTTACAGGCTTTTCTTAGATGTTCTGTTTGCTTACCGTAGCCTGGTGAGCGCCTAGCCATAAGGAGGGAGAGGATTCAAGGTCATCCTATCAGCTTCAACCTCGTTTTCTGTCACTATTTAGCCCTATAGGGTTTTTTAAGGGGATGAGAGAGATTTTATAAAAACATCTTGAATGGCTAAATCAAGTAAACCCTAAACATGTGTCTCCACTTGCCAAGAAAATGTTTATCCAGGCTTGTCAGATGGACACTGGCAGACAGCATGTTTCTCCCCAAGAGAAAAGAAAGATGTCACTGAAATTATCTTGGGTTCCACAGGTGACATTAGTACAGTCAGACTGCCGAGCATCAGGTGCCAATTTACATGTTAGCTTCTGTTGTGCTAAGTGGAAACCTTACCCTTGTTATGTCAATTATGTAGGTGAGAAAACTCTCCTGGCCACAGGGCCTGGCACGGGACTACATGTGGGCCCAGGGGCCACTTTATCTACTGTGTAGGTAAATTCTTTGCTGCTTGGCTCTAGAGGAAAATGCATCTTACATAAGGTGCTGCTCCATAGATAAGTCTGTTGTTAATATGCCTCAGACTGCCTTTGCCATGGCTATTATCACGGATACATGCGACGTACATCTTTTTTATCGGTGTGCATTGTACTTGTAGTAAAAAAATAAATAAAAAAAGAAAAGAGACCACAGGATGTCATCTGTTATTTAAAAAAAGGGGGGGAATATTCACAGATTCAACCCATACTACATATTATCCTTGATGTATAAAACTGGAACATCAACTATGCGTTAGTCAAATGTGTGGGCTTTTCAGAATGGGGTTTTCAATAGTTCCGGATGATTCAGCAGCACTTCCAGGCCATGATGCCTGAGCCAAATGAACTAGTTAAATACTGCCTGTTATGATTCTGCCTCATCGTTGCTGTTTTTAAACGTATGGAAGTGGGCGGGCATTTTTGCCCCCCAAAAAAGAAAGAATGATTTATGAGCCCTCTTAGCAGAGGGTAGGGAGGGGGCAAGTGGGGACAGAAAGTGCCATCATCATCCCTGGGCTGTTTCTTCTTTAACATCCAGGAACTGATCAGTCTAGGGAAACCCAGGCAGTCCCACCTCGTGTTTGCTTCAACAGAAGCCTACTGTGCCACAGAATGAGCCCCAGCTACATTGGTGGGAAAGAGTTCCTGTCCTCCTGTGAAGACCCTCCCCTCCCTGGGGAGTTCAGAGTCATGGGAAACTGTTTTGGAGGTGTTCAGAAAGCAGTGGAACAATACATTGTTTCCCATTTTTCTGGATCCAGGAAAGCAGAAACTTAGATGATGGACAGTGATGAAATCAGTCAGGGCAGCCAGGGTCAGCCCCAGGAGCCCATGGGGCTGAAGAACCCCAGGCAAGTTGAGAGCCCCCATCTCTCTGGGCCTCAGTGTCCTCATCCGTGAGAGACCCGGGGTGACTAACCGGAGTGACACCCTGCGCACTCTGATGGTCTGTGCACAATGCACTCTAGTCGGCCCGCTCCACACATTTAAGGGCTTCTTCCTCCTGACAGCAGCTGAGGCGCAGGCCGGGGACCTCACTTGAGCTCTGCCTGAGCCCCCATGCCTGAGAACAGCCCAGACTAGAATTGGTACTGAGAGGAGGGGACCTCACAAGGTGTAGAAAGGCACCTGTCAGGAGGCCACAACAGGCGGGTCTCAGCACAGGGAGAGTAAGCCTCCAAAGGAGTGAGTCTTCAGTCAGGGCTGGCTGGGTTTTGTCCCATCATGTGCCTCAAGAGGGTGCACTTTGACAGCTCCAGTTTCAAACCACACGCACTAAGGCTGAGGGAGGACTCGGGTGGGTGCTGTGCTCAGATCCCCCTGGCTCTGTCACCTAGCTATGCGCCCCTCTCCTGGCTTCACTGTGCTTTCATCCTAATGACTGGCATGTTTTTCACTTCTGGACTTCAGACCCTTCACAGGGGGGTCAATTAATGGGTCCTGGACAGGACTGAACACTAGAAAAGAGTCTTGGCCATTCCCCAGAGCTTGAGCTAAACCTCCAGAATTCTCTCTGGCCCATCATCTCTCTGGCCCCCTCCTTTCTTCTGATCCCATCCCCCAACTGCCTGTCTGCCAATCAGTGAACCATATGTATGTTGCCTTCTACGTGACAATGGGCACAAAATAGTTAAATCAGGAACCCAATGCCCCCCTCACACACCCTCCTCCTTGCCCTCAACTGCTAGAGCCTGGAGGCACATTCAGTGGTATCACACAGACAGTGCCATCAGGCCTGCGTTTTGCCCCAGACCCAGAAAGAAGCCTCTCCTACCCAACATTGTTTGAAGTGCACCAGTCATTATAGATCGTAGCGGCAAAGAACACGGAGCAGGGCAAGGGACCCAACATCAAGACCCCAGAAACAGGCTGAAGGCTCAGGCTCAGGGAGGAGAGGCTAGGGAATGAGAGCGGGTGAGAAAATGAGAGGAGATAGAGCCGGAGAGCCAGAGGGAGAATGAGCACAGGCCACGCAGCCCCTCCACCCTCCCATCCCTCCATGCTGGCAATCAGTCTTCCACAGAGCACAAACGCCAGCAACCCTGCGCTCCTTCATTCAAACACCGACATGATGGGTCGGGCGCGGTGGCTCGTGTCTGTAATCCCAGCACTGTGGAAGACCGAGGTGGGTGGATCACCTGAAGTCAGGAGTTCTAGACCAGCCTGGCCAACATGGTGAAACCCTATCTCTACTAAAAATACAAATATTAGCCAGGCATGGTGGCACATGCCTGTAATCCTAGCTACTCGGGAGCCTGAGGCAAGAGAATCACTTGAACTTGGGAGGTGGAGGTTGCAGTGAGCTGAGATCATGCCACTGCACTCCAGCCTGTGCAACAGAGTGACACTCTGTCTCAAAACAAAAAACAGACATGACTGCCTACTGTGTGCCTCCCCATAAAATCAATGCATAAAAATCGATATTTAGAGATTTTACTTTGAACATCTGCAAATACAAAGATAATGAGCTAATTATCAAAAATCAAAATAACTAGATACAAAAGGAGTCCAAAATCAAACAAATTACACTGGCTGCCTCTTAGTCCATTGGCTAAGGATAGCAAGTCACCTTGGAGTCCTTGGGGGAAACCTTATTAATTATGCAAATTAAGGCTATATATATATATATATATATATATTTTTTTTTTTTTTTTGGAAGTGGGGGACGGAGTCTCACTATGTCACCCAGGCTGGAGTGCAGTAGCATGATCTTGGCTCACTGCAATCTCCGCCTCACCGGTTCAAGGTATTCTCCTGCTTCAGCCTCTCAAGTAGCTGGGACTACAGGCGTGTGCCATCACGCCTGGCTAATTTCTGTATTTTTAATAGAGATGAGGTTTCACCATGTTGGCCAGGCTGGTCTCAAACTCCTGACCTCAGGCAATCCTCCCGCCTCAGCCTCCCAAAGTGCTGGTATTACAGGCATGAGCCACCACACCTGGCCTATATTATTTTTACATATACACATAGTGGCAGAGGATGTTAAGGCCCCCAGGGATATAAGGTGTTTAAAACCTTATTGCTGATGCCCTGGAGGAGTGTATTAGGATTTTGTGGTGCTTGAAGGCATGCTCCTGCCTGAGGCCCCTACATCTGCAGAACCTGGAAAAGGGTTGGACAGTTTGCGGTAGACGCTGGGGTCTCTGGGAGCAAAGGGTCTAACATCCAGACTTGGGCCCAAGAAAGTTGTCAGGGAAGACAGGTCTGTGGGCAGGGAACCCTAATTGAGGGTGTGGACTCGAGCTGTAACCAAATATCTGAGGTCTGGGGCCTGAGGGTTTGTGAGGGAAGAACTGGACCTAGCAGGGCCCTTGGCTAGAGCCTGTGCCTGATTCTGAGGGTAACAGCTGAGCAGATGAGAATAAACTGAGTCAATAACTTTAATGTAAGTGTGAGAATTCACGCTGCAGAGGGCAAGCATCTATCTGTCCAGGACCAGACTTTGACAGGATGCGCTGTGGCAGTGATCACAGCTTGGTGTCCAGAGGTAACCAGAGGTAAACCCTCTGTCATGGCAGAACAGTGTATTGAGGGGCGATTCTCATGACCCTGGCAGTAGGAGCTCGTCAGGACTCATGCAAGTGAGTAGAAACACTAAACCAAGAGGATAGAATTTTTATTCCAAACTGAAGGTGTGGTTTAAAACAAAAATCTTGAAACAAAAAAGAAAACAACCTTCCAGTCTAAACTAGAATGAGCAATGGGAGAGTTTGGCAGAACCTCCAGGAAGACAGGAAAGGCTATTCTGTTAACAACCCTCTCTAGGGTGTCTACCAGCACCGCCCCCAACTGCCCACAGAGGACTCTCCAATGAGATCTCATTCCAGTGCCCGCCCAGTCTTCCTTTCCTCTTTGGTCATCTTTGTAAAGCCCGGGAGTGACAAGCTCCTCCACATAAAGAGTCCAGAAGAGCAGCCCTATGGCCATCTCACCAAGGGGTGGCTCTGCCTGGGAGCGCACTGCCTTCCACCACTGGACTGAGGGCAAATGCTAATCCGCCCATCCACTGGCCTCCCTTGCACCTCCCGGAAAAGGACCAATCCATTGTTGCTGAGAATAGACAGAGATGCCTGGCCCTCCCATGACAGTCCTAGGTTCCTGGCCGTCCCCATCTCTCCCCTCACCCCTCTTTGTCCCTAGGAAGCGACATCCCTGTTGCGCCCGGCCTCGCAATCCACATAGGAATCCATATCCACAGCCTGGCAAGCGAGCATCACTCGGCCTGCATTACTCTCCATAATAATCTCATATATCAAAGCTGGGAGAGATTCCGGCTCTGCCTATCAGCGACTCCGTTCGACGCTGAATATCATTATCAGAAGCCCCTCGCTCCCTCGGCTTCGTATGCAAACTTCTGAGCTCCCATGAGTCCTTCCAGAAGAAAGTGCCCTGCACGACGGACATTTGTTATTTTGCCGGAGAGGACGCTAAGGCTCCGCGGGGACCCAACCAAATCAACCGTAGCCAGCAGTTGGCCAACCAAGACCTACATTGACACCTAGTGGCGTCTCCGGGAACTACAGCTGGCTCCAGAGGGCTCTGCCGAAGCCACGTTCAGAGAAGCCAAACAATACCACTGACGCTGCTGTCTGCAAGTATCCGGAAGAGGACGGAGTGGGAAACAAATTTTTGCTTTCACCAGATCTTTGGTGATAAACAAACCAACAATTCGTGTTCAAATATCTTAGCAAAGAGAAGGAGAAATTGAAATCATAGCTCTTTCATCCATCTCAGGATAAAGCCAGGTCGTGAAGAAAAGGAAAAGAGCTAGAATAGCGTAGATATACAAAATATATAGATACACAGATTTTTCAAGCAGTGTAGGGCGTACATAATATAACTTTTTTATTGTTCCATTATACAATTTTACCTTTATTTGGAATCTGGCAGAAAATTAGTCATGGTCATTTCCGGGTAAATTCAGGCGTTTTATATTTAACTTTAGTTAATTAACAAGTGTTCTTTTTCTTACGCTGGCTCCTAAGCTTAGAGATCTACCTCACATCTCAGTCTCAGGGAGAGGTGTCTGCTCCCCAGACCTCCAAGTGGAAGTTTGTCACTGACACTCCTGCACCTGAGTCCCCAAACTTTATCTGGAGAATTCGATAATATTCTCCCATACTTTTTTACGTCTAATCCCCAGAGGAAGACACAGGGATATCCCTTCTTGGAAACCATGACTGCTTTTCTCATTACTTCCTCCCCTTTTCGCCTCTTCCCTCAACTCAGCTTTATCTAATCTGGGGTTGGGAAGAGGGGAAAAAAAAACTGATTGAGCCAATATACAATTTGCTCAGTTTTTTTCTATCTTACATCTGGGTTGAGAACTTTTATCTTAAAACTCAAGAATTTGGCATATTCTTCACTGATTCCACTGTGACAGCTTCCATAACCAATGGATATCTTGCATCTACTTCCCCAAATGGTAGTTGGAGGAGGAATCCAGAGAAAAGGGAGTGTGGAATGGGGGAACCATAACTGGTGAAACCTCACATATTATCCTAGCTGTAAGAGACAGAGGATGTGAAGGACACAAACCGAATATTAACAGAGTTCACGTCCAGGGCATAAGACCAAGAGAAAGAAGGGAGAAGCTTTTGGTTTTACATCTTTCCGTATTACTTAAATTGTTTTTACAATAAACATGTATTTTTTTGGAAATGAATTTAATTAGTCTAAAGATTTGAGGTTAAGACTGAAGGCAATGGCTAACATCTGTAATCCCAGTACTTTGGAAGGGTGAGGCAGGAGGATTGCTTGAGACCCGGAGTTTGAGACCAGCCTGGGCAATATAGTGAGATCCCACCTCTACAATAAATTTAAAAATTAGATAGGCATGGTGGTGCGCACCTGTAGTCCCAGCTACCTGGAGGCTGAGCTGGGAGGTCAAGGCTGAAGTGAGCCATGATTGTGCCACTATACTTCAGTCTTCAGCCTGACAGATCAAGACCTTGTCTCAGAAAAAGAATATATATATAAAAAGAATATATAGAGAGAGATATATTAGAGGTTGGGAGATTAGCCACACCTTATTTTCCCTCCTCTTCTTGCAATCATAGCCTGTGAAAGCTGTGCCACAGAACAGCAAGTAGAGTGTGTCCGAGGAGACAAGGCATTGCTGTCTCCACACTCATCACCCTGTCCCCATCATTGCCTCTTCTAGAAGACTGGAGTCAGCAGGGCCTCAGTCACGGAGCCAGGTTCCAGTGCTTGGCAAATCCTGAAATAAGTGCCTGCCGTGTGCTGTGCCATGTGTCTGAGCCCTAAATAACAAGTGTCTTGTGATCATCCGAAGCTGCCTGAGGACCAGAAGCAGCAGAGAGTCTTTCTTTTGTTTTTAATTTAATGGAAGAAAAGATCAGCTAAATAACCTTAATGGAGAAAGAAGGAAATAGTAGAAATTTGTGGAGACTCCAATCATATGTCCTCTACTCTCCTACCCTGGGCCCAATGTAAGTCAGGAGACACTCAGAGCCAACTATTTCCATGGATGGGAATGTGATCAGGTGTGACATGGGCTCACAGCCGCACTGAGCCTGGATCTTTTTTTTCTGCTCCCTCTGAGTCATGGTAGCGTTCAGAAGGGATTATTTCGGTATTTTATTACTTTACTTACTTTACCCCATCACAATCAGTGCACTTTCCTGAACTGGAATTTTATTTTGATTATGGAAATTTTCAGCCATTACCTCTGCAAACATTTCATTTTCATTCCCCTGTTCTCACTATTTTTCTTATTCAGAAACTCTTCTTGGATGTGTATCAGAATTCCTCAGTCTATCTCCCATGGCTCTCAACTTCTTATTCATATTTCCATTTCTTCATCTTTTGATGCTATGTTATACGTACATTTCTCTCTCTCTCTCTCTCTCTCTCTCTCTCTCTCTCTCTCTCTCTCTCTCTTTGAAACAGGGCTGGGCGCGATGGCTCATGTCTGTGGTCCCAGCACTTTGGGAGGCTGAGGCAGGCAGATCACCCGAGGTCAGGAGTTCGAGACTAGCCTGACCAACATGGAGAAACCACATCTCTACTAAAAATACAAAATTAGCTGTGCATGGTGGCGCATGCCTGTAATCCCAGCTACTGAGGAGGCTGAGGCAGGAAAATCACTTGAACCCGGGAGGCGGAGGTTGTGGAGAGCCAAGATTGCACCGTTGCACTCCAGCCTGGGCGACAAGAGCGAAACTCCATCTGAAAGAAAGAAAGGGGAGAGAGAGAGAGAGAGAGAGAGAGAGAGAGAGAGAGAGAGAGAGAGAAAGAAAGAAAGAAAGAAAGAAAGAAAGAGAGAGAGAGAGAGAGAGAGAGAGAGGGAGGGAGGGAGGGAGGGAGGGAGGGAGGGAGGGAGGGAGAGAGAGAAAGAGAGAGAAAGAAAGAAATAAAGAAAGAAAGAGAGAGAGAAAGAGAGGAAAGAAGGAAGGAAGGAAAGAAGGAAGGAAGGAAGGAAGGAAGGAAGGGAGGGAGGGAGGGAGGGAGGGAGGGAGGGAGGAAGGAAGGAAGGAAGGAAAGAAGGAAGGAAGGAAGGAAGGAAGGAAGGAAGG
Source organism: Macaca nemestrina (assembly GCF_043159975.1). Lineage (NCBI taxonomy): Eukaryota > Metazoa > Chordata > Mammalia > Primates > Cercopithecidae > Macaca > Macaca nemestrina. The sequence continues at coordinate 39,597,978 of NC_092126.1, read as the reverse complement.
AAGGAAGGAAGGAAGGAAGGAAGGAAGGAAGGAAGGCTGTCACCTAGGCTGGAGTGCTGTGGTACGATCATAGCTCATTGCAACTTTGAACTCCTGGACCCAAGTAAATCCTCTTACTTCAGCCTCCCAAGTAGCTGGGACTACAGGTACATGTCATCATTCATCTAATTTTTTTTTTTTTAAAGAGATGAGGTGTCACTATGTTGCTCAGGTTGGTCACAAACTTCTGGCCTTCCAACGCACTGTGAATCAATTACAGACGGGCGCCAATACAACCAGCATTTCTATCTTTTAATTCACTTATCTTTCACCAGCTATTTTCACCTGTTGTCTATCCTGCCTGTTGCAGTCTTTTTTTTTATTTCCAGTAGCAATATATTTCATGACTGCCTATTTTTGTTTAATAATATCCTGCTCTCATTGCAAGGACACTATTCCGTCCTTACCAGTTCAGTATGTAACATAATGTTAATCTTAAAACTAATATTTTTAAGATAGGGTCTCACTCTGTCTCCCAGGCTGGAGTGCAGTGGTGTGATTACAGCTTATTGTAGCCTCGACCTGCCAGGCTCAGGTGATCCTGCCCACTCAGCCACCCAAGTAGCTAGGACTATAGGCGAATGTCACCACACCTGGCTAATTTTTTAATTTTTGTAGAGATGAGGTTCTGCCATGTTGCCCAGGCTGGTCTCGAACTCGTGGGCTCAAGCAATCCATCTGCCTCAGCTTCCAAAAGTGCTGGGATTACAAGTGTGGGCCACCACACCCAGACTAAAAGTAATATTTAGGCCGGGCGCGGTGGCTCACACCTGTAATCCCAGCACTTTGGGAGGCCAAGGAGGGCAGAGCACGAGGTCAGGAGATCGAGACCATCCTGGCTAACATGGTGAAATCCCGTCTCTACTAAAACCACAAAAAATTAGCCGGCCTGGTGGTGGGCACCTATAGTCCCAGCTATTTGGGAGGCTGAGGCAGGAGAATGGCATGAACCCAGGAGGCAGATCTTGCAGTGAGCTGAGATCGTGCCACTGCACTCCAGCATGGGCAACAGAGCGAGACTCTCTCAAAAAAAAAAAAAAAAAAAGTAATATTTAAAAGTCATGCCTTCCACCTTTTGAAAGCATATGAAAAGGATTGAGTTATTGGACATTTCCAAGGGCATGTGAAGAGGATATCTTAGAAGAGAGCTGTTGAAGCGCTCTAAGTCTCATCGCCCCAGGGAAAGGGTGGAATGGAGCAGATGACCGCTTAGCCCCAAGCTTAGGGTCCCATGCAGAGAGCTTGATTTGTGTCCCCGCCACTGAGGAAGAAAGAAGGTGGGAGCCTGGCTCACCTTGAGGAAGCCAAACAGCCTGCAGCTGCAGAGTGGAAGGCGGCATCTGGGAAAACCAGAGGCTAAGGAATAAAGCTTTAAAAAAAGATGTGTTGCCTACATCACGGGAGTGACACTCTGAGTTTCAGCAGGCATGCCTACAAAAAACGCGTAAAAGTGCCCATAGGAGAAAGAATCAGCTTGAAACCTCAACAGGGCCCAGAGAGCCACAACCAGCCTTCAACTCTTCCAATCAAGTAAGACCTTCCTGAGCCCAGCTCCCTTCTTCCTTTCTTTTTTCTTTTAATTTTTATGGACACGTAGGTGTGTATGTTTGTGGGGTACATGAGATGTTTTGACACAAGCATACAATGTATAATAACCACATCAGGGTCAATGGGGTTTCCATCACCTCAAGCATGTATCATTTCTTTGTGTTATGAACATTCCAATTATACTCTTTTGGTTATTTTAAAACATTCAATAAACTATTGTTGACTTGTAGTCACTTCAATGTGCTATCACATACTAGATCTTATTAATTCTGTCTGACTCTATTTTTGTACCCATTAAGCATCCCCACTTATCCTCACTGCCCTCCTCAGCCCCTGGTAACCATCCTTCTACTCTCTATTTCCATGACTTCAATTGTTTTAATTTTTAGTCCCCACAGACAAGTGAGAACATGCGAAGTTTGTCTTTCTGTGCCTGGCTTCTTTCACTGAACATAATGACCTCCAACTCCATCCATGTTGTTGCAAATGACAGGCTCTCACTCATTTTTATGGTTGAATAGTACTCCGTTGTGTGTACGTGCTGCATTTTCTTTATCCATTTGTCTGTGGATGGACACTCAGGTTGCTTCCAAATCTTGGCTATTGTGAACAGTGCTACAATCTCTCTCCCCTTCTGGAACTCCAATCCCAGGTGGGTGAACAACGGCAGCAGGTAAAGGAGGAGGAAAAAAAGAGAAGCTGACCACACCCCTCCCTGAAGTAAGAAAGCCCCTTGCTGGAGACAAAAGAGGCTTTATCTTTTATAAGAGTTTAAAGTGGGTGGGGCGCGGTGGCTCATGTCTGTAATCCTAGCACGTTGGGAGGCTGAGGCAGGTGGATCACCTGAGTTCAGGAGTTCAAGACCAGCCTGGGCAACATGGCAAACCCTGTCTCTATAAGAAATACAAAATTTAGCTGGCACAGTGGCACGTGCCTGTAGTCCCAACTACGGGAAGGTTGAGGCGGGATAAATCACTTGAGCCCAGGAGGTCAAGGCTGCAGTGAGTCGTGATCCTGCCACAGCACTCCAGTCTGGGCAACAGAGTAAGACCCTGTCTTAAAAAAAAAAACAACAGTTCAGACTGTTTTCCTATCTGGGAATAGACTATTTTAACTGTGAATTAAAGCCATGGTTTCATGTGACTACCAAGCATTTTATTACCCAGGAATGATCAGAAAGTCATCCATTGGTAGGGGAAATACTGCCCCCAACTAGACAAATTTTAAGGGAGGATGAGAGACTTTCTGTGAGACTAATTATCATCCTTTCAAATGGTTCATAATTTCCACCTCTACTGTTATTAATTTTGCGTAAGCCTGAGAAGTATGCCTCATGATCAGTGTTGACATGTCCTTTGCAATTTTTGTTTTGTAGCTCATTCTGCATGGGAATTCTTTTTCGATGGACAGGCGCTTCCATGTGAGGTGCTTTTGCAGTTGCCTGAGCCCATTCTTCCTGATCTGCACACCCAGGAGCAGGTCTTATGTTACGGAGTTTGGGGTGTTGGCTGTCAGCCAAAAACATTCCTGATGCAGCACCCCTGTGCAGCACCAGCCTGGTTCTCACGTTTCCGTGGTGCCCTTTTCTTCCCGCACCATGAGCAAGCAGCACATATCTGGAGTGTTTTCAGCCCCAGCTACATGCAGGGAGCATGGGTCGGGTCTCCTGTCAAGCACAGGCATGTTCATCCCCATTCTCACAAGAGCTTTAAAGCCAGCCTATGTATACCCAACTCCTTCTACCCCTGGGCTACTCTTCACCAGCTTCTCCTGTAGTTTCACTCTTCATTCTTAGTACACAGAGAGAGAGAAAGAGTATGTGTGTGTCCCCATCATTCCTCCAGGTTTGGAGGTGGTCACAGAGAGGGTTTTATGTGTGCTCACTCCACCGTCTTGAGCAGATGTCTTCCAGTCATGTCTCAGACACTATTGAGCAAGATGTGGGACCCAGCCACAGGACATTTCGGCCTTCCGACAGAGTGGACAAGCCCATTTCCAAAGTGGCAACATCTTCACTCAGTGATGGGAGGAATTTGTTTATTAGTGGCTTTGGCAGGAATCCCTCCCTCTCTCGCCCGTCCTGCCCGCAAGCGTGGACGCCTCTCCAAGAGAGCTGATGTAGGAGAGACTGGCTCAATATTCTAAGAAGCCACAGTGCTAGAGGCCTCCCCAAGCCCTTTCTCACCCCAGAGGGTTGAGTGGGGACACAGGACTTTTGTATAAGAATCTCAGGTGCAAATGCTGGTATCACATAGACCAGACTCTCCCTTTTGCCCCAAAGGGCTCAGAAGGCTCTGGGCCTCAGCGGTGCTGCTCACAAGCTCCTGTTCTCTCCTATGGCTACACCACCAGCCCAGCCTGGCTTGAGCTTCCCAAGCCTGGAAACTCCAACGACCAATTCAGGTAAGAGGGGCAAGAAGAGGGGCCTGGACACAGCTCACTGGGGCAGGTGCGGAGTCTACACCCAGGGAGGTAACCGGGATGTTTCAGGAACTGTATTAGCCTGGCAAGGAAGCAGCCCATCTAGCGTACCCCACAAGCCTCAGAACCCGCAGATCACCCTGTCTGAAAGCAGAGCAAGTGGCCAAGCAGCAAGGCTGGATAACAGTCAATTCCAGTGGGCTGGAATCACTGAGTGCTGACCATACCCCTGACACCGCACTAAGAACTTGCACGCTCATCTCATTTCATCCTCTCCCCGTCCTACTGTGGGAAGTGTTGTTATTAGCTCCATTTTCCAGGTGAGGAGTCAAAGCTCAGAGAGGCCAAGGAATTTGTCCAAGGTCACATAACTATTCAGTGATCGAGTCAGAATGTGGGTAGCTTGAGTCTGGAAGCCACATTCCCTGTCCCTCTGCTCCACTTCCTCTGGCACTATGACTCTCCAGAGTGTCGAGCTGGTCCCCACTACATTAGCTCTTATGGAGAAGTTTCCTTTCTTCTGGGCAGGATGAGAAGGGCCGGTGCTGGGCCCACTGCAGACCAGGGCTGTGGGGAGTAAGGAAGGTCTGCAGCGTGGACGGGGAAAGAGACCCTTGTCCCCACAGACAGTCAGAGCCCAGTGCCCCTCCACGACCATCTGGTCCAAGCTCCTTGTTCACTGGGACAGAAAATGAGAGTGAGAAAAGTGACAGTGACCTGTCCAAGGTCACACAGCTAGAAACCAACTACACCAGGACCAAAATGCATCTCTAAACAAGAGCAGCCTCGTCCTGATGCTTCAGAACCTGCCATCCTTCTGCATAACCCAGAGCTGTTTTCCATTTCTTATTGCCTTTTTGTTTGTGTATGTGTTTGTGATTTTTTTGAATGGCAGATGACCACACCCACCCCAGGAGATTTTTCTTCAAATGATCTGGAGTGAGGCACAGGCATCTGCCCTTTGTAATGTTCCCCGGGTGACTCTAGCATGCTGAGACCCCCTACTCCAGCCACCCTTGACTTGCTCCTCTTGGTACTTTCCTCCTGCATTCATGCTTTTGGAAGGAGTGGACTGCCACCCCTCCACTCCTCCATGGGACACGCAGCTGCCCACTATTGACACAGCTCTCCTACCAAACCCAGGGGCCTCCTCTCGGAGCAGCATAAAATGCTGCCTATCACCTGTGCTGGGATTGCCACTCTTACAGCCTTCCAGACATCCAGCACCCCAAACCCAACACATCCCAACACAAACTCGCCATTCTTGCCCTATGGCCCTGGACTCCTCTGTTTCCTTCATTGGCTGCACACATTGAACACAAGCAGTATCCACTACGCACATTGTGAGGGCCCTCGTGCATGAAGTAGAAAAAGTGTCATTAAGGGTGCATGGAAAGCTTTTTCCTTTCTTTTGTGATCTCTTTCTAGGATTGTCATGGTGGGTTTTTTTAATTATTATTTGCTGTTTAATGGTATTCTAAGTGAAAAAAAAGTCAAAAATTTAAAATTATGAGTACAATCTCTTCACTGCTCATCTTTATAGCGTGCAATGACAATTTTAAATGCAAATACCAGAACATTTACTTGGTGCAGGATCACCGAAATTACAGAATTCCTCCTTCATGGCTTGTCCCCAGAGGGTGCCATGAGCTGGCCAGAAGAGGCAAACCTAAGGCAGACTCAGGGAAGTATAGAAAGAGGAAGGGAGGGCTGGGCGGGGTGGCTCACTCCTGTAATCCCATCACTTTGGGAAGCGAAGGCCAGTGGATCACTTGAGGTCAGGAGTTCGAGAACTGCTTGGCCAACATGATGAAACACTGTCTCTACTACAAATACAAAATTTAGCGGAACGTGGTGGCAGGTGCCTGTAGTCCCAGCTACTTAGGAGGCTGAGGCAAGAGAATTGCATGAGCCCAGGAGGCAGAGGTTGCAGTGAGCCAAGATCATGCCACTACACTCCAGCCTGGGTGACACAGTGAGACTCCGTCTCAAAAATAAATAAATAAAAAGAAGGAGGAAGGGAGGATTCCCCAGGCACCCTGTGACACAGCACACGTGCATATGCACACTGACTACCTGTGGGTTCCACCTCCCACCAGCCATCCAGTGCCCCCCGCCTCACCTGAGGGTAGGGCCTGGGAAACTCAAGCGGGTGCCTCCACTTCCCACAGACTCACAGCCCCAACCCACAGCATAGGGGTGATCCCCAAGGATCTCTAAACCTCCATGCTGGGATGCACTTGGTACATGGATAGAGGGTAGTGAGAGGCTCAGACACATCATGGCAATGGCAGCCTGAAGACAGCCACCACCATGCCATGCCCCAAGACATCACAAAGTGTGAGCACCCAGCAGTCCCTGAGCCCCCACCTAGGCCCCTGCAGAGGTGGAGAGCAGCAATGGTCCCGGGGTGAAGGCAGGGAACAGGAGGTCCGTCAGACATGGAGCCAGGGGCAGGGGAGCGGGTGGCTAAGAAACCGTGCCAAGGAGGCAGTGCAAGGTGGGCCCACATGTAAGCTGAGCCTCCAAGCCCTTGGCACACTGCATTGTCCCATTGGACTTCACTTACAAAACACACATTCAAAGGTAAAATTAAGAATTTCGAAACAGCAACCACAGAGCACTAAACTCCAAGGAGGCGGGAGCCTTTTGAGCTCACAGTGCAACTGCACTGGCCATATGCCATGAAGCTGGCCCTGACTATGGGTCTGTCCATGCCCTCGCCTGGATAGTGGCAGCCACCAGGCTTTTCTCCCTTCCTCAGATCACTCCTATGCTTTTGGCCCTGCCCCTAAGCCAAAATTATCTAGACCCAGGACAGACATCAACTCATGAGCTGGCTCAAGCAGATTCTCTTTCAAAAGAATTTGAACCAAGGGGCCTAGATCCAGAAACTGGTTACCAGTGGAAACCTGGAGCTGGGAAGGTCATGAAGCTCAGGGGCTGGGCTGGGAGGGGCTCAGTGAGGACCTTCTTCCCTGAGAAAGAACAGGAAACAGCACAGCAGTAAGAATGCAGGGCAGCCTGTAATCCCAGCACTGTGACAGGCTGAGGCAGGCGGATCACTTAAAGCCAGGAGTTCGAGACCAGCCTGGCCAACATGGTGAAACCCAGTCTCTACTAAAAATACAAAAAAAAATTAGCCAGGTGTGGTGGTGGACACCTGTAATCCCAGCTACTCAGGAGGCTGACACAGGACAATCGCTTGAACCCAGGAGGCTCCTCCTGTAACCTGTTGAACATGTGTGTTTAGCCAACCCTTTCAGCATAAAGCTCCTACCCCAACCCCTCCTCCTTCAAAGTGGCGAGATTGTGCCACTGCACTCCAGCCTGGGCGACACAGCGAGAGTCCGTCTCACAAAAAAAAAAAAAAAAAAGAGAGAGAGAGAGAGAATTTGCCGAGTCCTGTCTCTGGTCTTGGCCAGAGGCAGGCTTTCCAGCCTGTGGGATGACCACCTTGCAAGCTGTAACCCTTTATAAGAAATTTAGAAAAGTTCTATTGAAAAGCTTTTTTCTGAGTCCAAATCTCATTTCCACATGTTGATCCAAAAGATCTCTCCTTTTCTAAATTTATAAATGTTGGCATTTTTAAAATAAGTTAACAATATGAACTGTAAGTTTTCAGAGCATTTCAAAGTGTGCGCGTGTGTGTTTGTGTGTGTGTGTATACTTGCATGTGTGTATATGTGTGTTTTGACATATAAGTGTGTTTATACAAGTATACATTTATATATGTGTGTATTTATGTATGAGTGTGAATGTGTGTATATGTGTATGTGTGTATATGTATGTGTGTATGTGTATGTGTGTATACATATGTGTGTATACATATGTGTGTATAAATATGTGTGAGTGTGTTCGTGCTCTGACTGAAGTTAAATACTTAAATACTCTTTGAATTAATGACACACATTGCCCAGTTTGTCATCTTTGTACGGGCTTATTATGAAGTTTGAGTTAATTTATTTCTTGAAAGAGAATTTTCTTTTTGATCAATGTTGTGGAAATGAAACACAGAATTAAAAAAATTTTTTTCAGTAGGAATTTTACTATTAACTTACGACCTCCATGCAGCAAGAAATGAGGGGGACTGACCACCAGGCAGCAGCCGGAATCCATCCAACTTCAATTCCTAAGCATCAGTGTTATGGGTCCTTCTAGTGCAAGAGTATAATCAAAGTATCCCAATTTAATTGTGATATTTTATGTGGCATTGTGTGACTCAAAGTCACAACTTACAGGGTCATTCCACTCATATTCCCCTTGAGCTGTACAACTTCTTCTGACTGATATATTTGTGTTTCCTAGTTTTTGTTTTCTTTATCTACACAACACACAAATCAGTAACTCCAACATAATACCAACATGTAAATGACTCAGCAGATTCTCTCTTGTTTTTTGTTTTTTGTTTTTGTTTTTTTTGTGAGATGAAGCCTGGCTCTGTCGCCCAGGCTGGAATGCAATGGCACGATCTCAGCTCACTGCAAGCTCCGCCTCCCGGGTTCACGCCATTCTCCCGTCTCAGCCTCTGGAGTAGCTGGGACTACAGGCACCCGCCACCTCGCCCAGCTAATTTTTTTATATTTTTATTAAAGACGAGGCTTTCACCATGTTAGCCAGGATAGTCTTGATCTCATGACCTCGTGATCCGCCCGCATCAGCCTCCCAAAGTGCTGGGATTACAGGCGTAAGCCACCGGGCCCGACTGGCAAATCCTCTCTTTTTTCCTCCATTTTCTCTTACACCACTTGTAGTCTTTTGTTCCTTTTATGTATCTTCTTGGACTCATGGCTTTTCCAATCCACCGTATGCCCATTGGCTTCAGCCAATACTGTCCTTTTGACATTCAAGTTCCCTCAACTTTGGCCAGCAGAACCCCTTTTAGATGGGCTCCTCTGTCCTTTTGATTCTATTGATTTATTCAAACTTTCTTGATTTCTGGCCTTGTTGTTCAGTGTGTAGGTTTTCCTTGAACTTCCAGCTCAAAGTGTGGAATATGTCATTCCTCCCAAGATGCTTTTGGTAAGAAGAGCGTTAGAGACCAGAATGTGGGTGCTAAAGTGCATTGTGAGGTGACATGGCTCCTGGGCATTTCAATAGACAGAGAGACAATGGATACATATTTTTAATTTACTATTTTTGTTCTTTTATTTATTTATTTAATTTTTTTTTTTTTTTTTTTTTTGAGACGGAGTCTCGCTCTGTCGCCCAGGCTGGAGTATAGTGGCCAAATCTCAGCGCACTGCAAGCTCTGTCTCCCGGGTTTACGTCATTCTCCTGCCTCAGCCTCCCAAGTAGCTGGGACTACAGGCGCTGCCACCTCGCCCGGCTAGTTTTTTGTATTTTTTAGTAGAGACGGGGTTTCACCGTGTTAGCCAGGATGGTCTCGATCTCCTAACCTCGTGATCCACCCGTCTCGGCCTCCCAAAGTGCTGGGATTACAGGCTTGAGCCACCGCGCCCGGCCATTTTTGTTCTTTTAAAAGCTTGAATTTATCTTGATTTTTTTTCAGTCCAGTTCTAACAATAAAGTGTTCCTAATCAAAGTCTTTTTTTTGCTTTTTTTCCTTTTATTTTTAGCTGACACATAATAATTGTACATATTTATGGGATACAGAGTGTTTTTCTTTAGAAATTTTAGTTTTATGAATTCCATTAAGGTATTTTTTGCCTAATTTGAAACATCAGTGCCATTCTGGGTTTTTTTTATTATTATTATTATTGATAAGTCATAGATGCACACATTTTCAGGGTACATGTGATAATTTAATACATTCACCTAACTGGTAAAAATTAAATCACTGTAATTGAAATATTCATCACCTACTCAAATTCTTGATTCTACAATTGTAGTTCCTCTTCTCTTATGCTAAGAAGTCTAGATTTCTGACAAAATAAACGATCACTTATTTGTCTGGAAAAAATAGTTCTAAAATAGTATTACAACATTAATGCAAATTTTTCAATTATTAAATAAACCTCGACTTTTCTAATACTTCTTTTTTGTTTATTTTTAGATGGCATTCCACTAAGGATTTGCTAAAAATCTCTTTGCTCCAAACTCATTCATAATCTCTGACTCTTTGGCTCTGTATAGAGCGTTGGCTCATCTGTTCTCCTTTGTTTGCAATTTGAGAGCCCTGGCATCAGAACAGCTGACAGACCAAAGCTCTAGAGGGGGGTGACTGGCAGCCACCAGAAACACAGGGGATCCTCCCTACCGTGAGGTGATAGAGGAGCCTCCAGCAGCACAGTGGCCAACATTCTGCATGATGGTTGTGTTTCTCCATCTACAATGCTTTAATACATGGATATAATCCAGATTGGCACACATGATTTCTGGCTGAATTAGCCAGTTCTGCCCCTGACATTTAATCTATTAAACCCATGTTACTTTCACAGGTTTAGGAGTTTGTTTGTTTGTTTGTTTTCCTTTTAATTCTGCTCTTATCTTCCAAGCTTTTAATTTGTCTTGCTCCTTTTTATGAGCTATAGGCTCTCCCTCCCTTTATAATATTCAACACCCCCTTACCAACCTAATATATCAGGTATGTGTTGTTACATCAACATTTTCAGTAAAAAATCAAAATGGTTCTCCCAATTAGTAGTTTCTTGACCCAGAACCAGTCAAAATGTTTTATTTTCTCACAGGAGGATCAGAATCTTTATGATTAGCCAAGAATAGTAGTTATAAATGCAGTATCTTAAGATTTTGGCCGGAACTCTCTTTTGACTTATGAATAAAAATTCAGACTTTGCTTCATATATATTATTGTTGTCCTTATTTTAATTACAGACCAATAGACTGGAGATTTCCAAATTCTCAGAAGTCTTTGGAAAACACAATTACCAACTACATTAACTCTATAGAAAATTCAAACTTCCCGAAGCCAAATGAGAATGCCATAACAATACAATCAGATATACTTCAATAAAGTTTAAATTAAAAATACATAAGCACCTGTAATCACAGCTACGCTGGATGCTGAGGCAGAAGAATCGCTTGAACCTGGGAGACGGAGGTTGCAGTGAGCCAAGACAGTGCCACCGTACTCCAGCCTGTGAAACAGAGCAAGATTCCGTCTCAAAAAAAAAACAAAAAACAAAAAAAACAAAAACACATAAGCAGGTATGTCCAATCATATCATGATTTATTTTTTATTGACAGAGAAGTGTATCAGATTATTTCACCTTTAAACCATTCTCAGAAAGTTCAAGCGGAAACTTTTTACAGAATCATACAATTTTCAGACTATGTGGATTCCAATAAAACCAGTTTGTAAAACACACCAGTGTTTACAATTATAGCACACATTTATGCAAAGCTATTTAGTGTTGGTGAAGAAATCCAAATTCTTCCCAAATTTTATGATTTATTCTGAATTCTATTCTTTGAATTTAAAAGGTGAATTGACATATCACCTGTTTCAATTATCAAGTTTTTAATGCCTTTCTGAAGTTTTAAATAGCATTTAATACAAAAATTCCAATTTTGAAATAAATGTAGGTGACAAATGAGTTTTTAAATGAGTCATTAGCCAAAGAAAAGAGTGGGCCCCACTTTCTTATACACTCTGCCACAATCAACACCATGCACATCTCTGGAAGCTGGGCTTTTTGTTTTTAAGCAACATGCTGAGACCCACACCTCATGGCCAAGCTTTTTATCGGTTCTTTAACCTGAGGCTTGCCTTTGTCAACCCAAAGTTGCAACAGAGCAAGACGTTACTTAATGTTACTTGTATTTAAATTTCAGCATCTATTTGCTGCCATCAGCTAAACTGAAACTCTTCATTTAAAACATAGGCGGTGGTTCACGCCTGCAATCCCAGCACTTTGGGAGGCCGAGGCGGGCAGATCACTTGAAGCCAGGAGTTCAAGACTAGCCTGGGCAACATAGTGAAACGCTGTCTCTACTAAAAATACAAAAACTAGCCATGTGTGGTGGCAGGTGCCTGCAATCCCAGCTACTTGGGAGGCTGAGGCAGGAGAATCACCTGAACCCAAGAGGTGGAGGTTGCAGTGAGCTAAGATCACGCCACTGCACTCCAGCCTGGGTGACAGAGCAAGAGCACTGTCTAAAAACAAAAACAAAAACACACAGAAGCGTTCCAACTCACTGGCCCTCCATAATCTAGGCCTGATCCGGGGTGAGGCCAAGAAAAGGGGAAATCCATTCCATTTTGATCTATTTCCAACTGCAAGACTCAAAAGTTCAAGTAAGACAGGGCACAGTGGCTCATGCCTGTACTCCCAGCATTTTGGGAGGCTGAAGCGGGCAGATCACCTGAGGTCTGGAATTCAAGACCAGCCTGGCCAACATGGTAAAACCCAGTCTCTACTAAAAATACAAAAATTAGCTGGGAATAGTGCCAGGTGCCTGTAATCCCAGCTACTTAGGAGGCTGAGACAGGAGAATCGCTTGAAGCCGGGAAGCAGAGGTTGCGGTGAGCCAAGATCTCGCCACTGCACTCCAGCCTGGGCGACAGAGCAAGACCACTGTCTAAAAACAAAAACAGAAACACACAGTAAGTGTTCCAACTCACTGGCCCTCCATAATCTAGGCCTGATCTGGGGTGAGGCCAAGAAAAGGGGAAATCCATTCCATTTTGATCTATTTCCAACTGCAAGACTCAAAAGTTCAAGTAAGACAGGGCGCAGTGGCTCATGCCTGTACTCCCAGCACTTTGGGAGGCTGAAGCGGGCAGATCACCTGAGGTCTGGAATTCAAGACCAGCCTGGCCAACATGGTAAAACTCAGTCTCTACTAAAAATACAAAAATTAGCTGGGAATAGTGCCAGGTGCCTGTAATCCCAGCTACTTAGGAGGCTGAGACAGGAGAATCGCTTGAAGCCGGGAAGCAGAGGTTGCGGTGAGCCAAGATCTCGCCACTGCACTCCAGCCTGGGCGACAGAGCAAGACTCCATCTCAAAAAAAAGAAAAAAAGTTCAAGTGAGACAGTGAGCAGTTAATGTCAATGAAATGATTTCACCTGGGGAAGCTTGCCTTGTGATTAATGCAGGTGGGATGACATCAGAGGAGCCTACTTTCTGGGCTGTAATCTCCTAGGGCCAGAAACTCAAGATGATGTTTTGTAGACCTAATCTTATACTAAGGCAATTTCATAGAAGACTGGCTGGCATCTCCAGGAAATTTGGAGGCATGTGGCCACTTCCTAGAGGAGCTGTTTTAAGTACAGACACAAAATTTAGAAGTTACTGAGGTTTGTTCAGGCACTCATTTCTCCAAAAGCCAGGGTTGGTTTTCTGTTTGTTTGTTTGAGAGGGAGTCTTGCTCTGTTGCCCAGGCTGGAGTGCAATGCTGGGATCTCAGCTCACTGCAACCTACGCCTCCGGGGTTCAAGAGATTCTCCTGCCGCAGCCTCCCGAGTAGCTGGGGTTACAGGCGCCCGCCACTATGTCCAGCTGATATCTGTATTTTTAGTAGAGATGGGGTTTCCATGTTAGGCTGGTCTCGAACTCCTAACCTAAGGTGATCCGCCCGCCTCGGCCTCCCAAAGTGCCAGGATTACAGGCGTGAGCCACCGCACCCTGCCGCCAGGGTTTTTTGTTTGTTTTTGTTTTTGTTTTTTGTTTTTTAACGTAGTGTTGTTGTTGTTGTTGTTTGTTTGTTTAATTTTCTCAATGAGGTCCAGTGAAGGAACCAGGAACATGTATCTCCTCCACAATATGAGGATTTATACTTTTGCTCTTGGAGATGTTTGCAGGCACCTGAGAAGGCTCCTTGCTCAATTCTTCCTCTAAGGTCCTTAATGGGGTTTTACAACCTGGTCTTGCAATCTCTCACTGGGGGAGACAAGAAAGGTCCGTGTTTTCCTTTTGTGAGCCTCATTCTCCCACCTCTGGCAAGGATACGTTTTTCCAGGTTTTGTTGTTGTTGCTGAAGAAACTGGGAGTCCCAGGAGCCACAAGAGAAAGCTGTAATTTGGGGCCACCTCTAGTGTTCCAGTTCCAAACTTGGCAGGCTGGGCAGCACGCTGGTTTAACATGAGCAAGCAGCAGCAGGCTCCTCCCTACTGCTCTGTGCGGGGGTTGAGGAACACTCCTGGAAAGTCCGTCTAGTAAAGGGATCCTAGAAATAGGACACACAGAAGGAAAACAAAAAGACATCCAAAAAAAGTCTATTTCCGAGAGATAGGGAATGGTAGCGTGGAGGAAAGATCAACAGACCGGAGAGAGAAGAGAGGCCAAGGTCCCAGCGAGGAGGGAGAGCCTTGTATAGCGTGAAGCCCCAAACCGTGAGCTCGGGACAGATACACAGAGCGAGGAGAGGGTGGCTGCTAAATTCTAACTCCACCAGTGACAGTGGAGGTTTGTGAAGGACCAAGCCCGTGGAAACTGTGTAACTGAGTTATTATTCTGGGAAACCGGCCTGAGCTTTCCTTTCTTCATCCAGGAAGCCCAGCGAGCTTCATTGCGAGAGGGAAGAGAAAAAAATTTCAGCACTGACCACAAGGTGGCGCCAGACGCCCGTGGATGTAATGGGATCTTCCCCCTCCTGGTGAGCTCCGGAAGCTGGCGATGGGATTAAGTCCTCCAGATTCAAAGGAAACTAAGAGGTCTGCACGCCCGGAAAGGTACTCTAGCCTAAGGATAATATACTGCACACGGAAAATAATAAAAAACATCTTTATTAAAGAGACGGGGAGGGTTGGCCCAGAGACTAGACCGGCAGAGTCTGCAATCCTTCTGTGAAGGGAACTTAAAAGACTTTTCCACCGAACCCCTTGACAGGACAGGGAGAGCCAAGCTGGGAAAGACTGGACGTTAAGGGGCAGAGAGGAGCCTTTAGAGGAGAAAAAATGCCCTCTGACTGATGGATTTGCATTTACTGGTATTCTTCATTGACACGATAAACGAGTCGATAAGCCCAACATGATTGAATAACAAGTAGAAATGCATTCTATTAGATTCATCTTCTCTGAGAATGCATTATGGTAGCTTTGCTCTTCTTGGGTGTCATGGACTGATGACTTTTCAAATATATGGCATCGATTGTGCCAGCCAATATTCTCCTTCTGGTGCTTGTATTGTCCCAACTTTGGCCAGGAGGAGCCCTGTATAGATTGTTCCTTTTGTAATTTTGAATGACCCTTATTTAACGCTTTGCTTTCTGTCCCGAAAAGGTATAGGCGTTCTAGGATTACCTTGTACCTTTCAACTCCAAACTGAGATGGCATCCACTACTGCTCCAAGAAACTTTGGCTCCTTTGGGAGAAAACTAACACTAGAAACCAAAATCAGCATTAAGATGCATTGCAGAGGTGACATTTCTCCTGGGCCATTTCAGTGGAAAAAAGTCAAAATATTTTTAATGTAATGTTTTGTAAAGACATGACTTCATATTAATATGTTTGATTCAGTACCAACAGTACCCTGTTCTTAGTCAAATTTGAAACCTACAATAGCCTTCCTTGTGACTAATCCTGAAGTCTAGATTCTTATCAAAATATGCAAAATATATATTATTTACTTGCTTTATCTGATAATAGTTGCAAAAAATACGCTATCAATACAAACAGTATAGATACTGAATAAAGTTTTTGTTTTAGACTACAAACACTTAAGTATTTGTTGCCAAATTACTTTGTTCTAGAATCTCTCATAATATCTCACACCATGTGACTATGCAGGGACTTATCTGACAGGTACTTCTGGGTCCATTGTTTCCATCCACTTTCATTTTGAAGAGGCTGCAACCTGCCCCCAGCCCCTGCTTCCTGCTCTACCTTTTCATTTTATCATGACTTACAAACTCCCAATATACTAAATAATTCACTTAATAATAATACTTTGTTATTGTGTTGTTATTTCTCCCTTACCCCATTGGAGTGTAAGCCTCATGGAGCAGGGATTTTATTCACTGGACCCTGGCAGTTGCACCCTAAAGGCAGGACTAAGAAAGCTGGGCTTGATTCTGGGGGCTCAGTGGACTCTACTGCGTTGGGCTGCAAGAGACAGTCTTCACTGAAACAGCAGAAGCTGCTGTAGGCCGCTCCCAGATACTCATTCCCCCCAGCGCGCGCGCACACACACAAGTATTTCCCCAGTTCCTGCAGGACTCATTGAGAGGCTGTGAAAACAAAGCAAACCAATAGTGCTGAGCCTGAGCCCCTGGACTCGGTGACTGGGCATCTGGAGGGTTGGAGCTTCTAGAAAAAAAGAGTGTGGCAGGAAGCTGTGCCTTATGATGAGTGACCCGGCTCCTGGTTTGCCCAGAGGAGTCCTGGTTTACAGCTGTGGTCCTGCTGTAATAACTAATCACATTCCTTTTCACCCATGTAAGTGTCCAGGTGTAGGGATAGATGCATTGGAGGGGCAGGGAGGAGGCCTGGGGACTTGGGACAGAAGTACTCCAGGGGAGAGGGAACAGCCAGCTGTAGAGGAGGCAGCCCCTCCACCATTGGGGGCTGGCAGGTCTGGTGCATGGCTGGGGCTCCATAAATGTATGTTCAGGGTAAGGGGAGACAACAGAAGAATCAAAATAAATTTCTGTGTACCTATAGATGCCAAAAAATGGATGGGCACTAGGACTAGTTGTGAGAGACTCAAGCAGAGGGAGGTCACGGTCCTTTCTCAGTTCTGGGCCTGGGCTGGGACAGAAGGATAGTGCCCCACCACCACCCCACCATAAGGGGGCAGGAAGAAAGAGGAGGGAGGGTGATGACTGGTATAGTAATAAGGTCTTTGTTTTTGCAAACTGAAAGTGTGTTTCCAGTTTGGGTCAAATATAAAATTAGCACACACACTCTAACAAACAACACACAGAAGCACACAAAATAATACAAAGGAAAAGAAGGAACAGGTCTTCAGTGATCTCATGCTCCTGGAGAGACCCCTCCAGGTGGTGAAGGGCTGTGGGCTTCTGGGGAAACACCCCGTTGATGCAGTTAGACTGTCCCATCACTGGGCTGGCTGGAAAGGGCCCAGGAAGTAGGGGTGAAGATAAACCAACTCAGAGGCTCCAGAGCTTCAAGGGGGTTAGAAAGCGAAGCGCAGGCCCTGCCCATCAATCCCTTCACCCCTCAAGAAGTTTCCTCCCCTCATTCCTTCTCTGCGGTTGGCTCTTTCTTCACCTGGTGGGGAAAAGGGGTGGGGAGAGGCATCCAGAGGTAGGTCCTAAATGAGCAGACTAAGACGGGCTGGGGATACCCTGAGGAAGCTGTCAAGGAAAAGAGGGTTCCCCAGGGATTTCCCATGGGGTGGGCCCTCCAGGAAAGGCCTAGAAGAACCCTGACCAGGTGAGGCTTATGCCAGCTGCCTCGGTTGGGGCCCCCAACCAGGCAGCCCTGGACTCTGGATTCCTGGGGCTGCTCCTCCCCTGTCCCCACCCCCACCCCCAGTCCTCTTGATCAAAGGTGTCCATTGGAGTCTCTCTGGACTTGAGGTTGACAATGTAACTAGAACTTTAAAGACCACTTTTGGCCAGGGTGGCCCCTTTTTATTTGCTAAATTCTGTACTTTAGCAACTCTACAGGAAAAAAGGAGCACAACAAACATGCACATGTTACTGACTTCTGCATTCTTGTCGCATTGCACACATACATTTCTCCTGCTGTCTGCAGTGTGCACACACTGTCAACACTTTACAGTAGTTCATGGATCCTCTGTGTTCATGCACATCCCATTTTCATTGCTGCTGTGACCTTCCTCCAGGTCACCTACTGTAGAGCTCACTGAGCCATTCCCCTCTGCACCGGCATTGGGCTTGAAGTGAACTCAACACCACTGCTCCCATGCTTCCTTTTCTCTCAAGGATTCTTCTGGGAAAGTGGGCTCTCCAAGCCACCCAGTGTGCAGAGTCCTTGATCATTCTTATCATACATTTACGTCCTGCTCTCCAAAAACACTGAATCAGTCAGACTTTAGAGTGTCACCAGTTTCCCTCTAGCCTTGCAAGTGCTGAGTGTATATATGTGTACGTGTGTATAGAGAGAGAGACTCTGTGTCTCTGTGTTTAGCAGGTGTGTAGGTAATTCCCCCATTACAGATGAGAAAATTTAGGACCAAAGAGATAAAGTCACTTCTCCCAGGGTTGCTCAGCCAGCAAATGGCAGCCCCCAGTCTAGAGGTCACATCTCCTAAGTCCCAGTCAGTGTTCTGTTAGACAAACCACCCTGCCTCTGGTGGTTGCTTCTAGACTTGTAGACAACAGGCTCTTCCTACTTCTCTCATCCCTTGTCTGTGTCGGAAAACAGAAACACGACTTGTCCCCTCATGGTTTCCACGTCATGTAGACCAGTTTCGCGGCTTCACCTGGGCCCTTCCGCAAGCCTATGAGATCCAGGCCCTGAGGAGTTCCTCAGGAGACATCACAGCTGTGGCACAAGCATCCACCTCCTCCCTTCTGCAGCTGATTAACTTCTGGGGTGAATTGGTTATTTTCTGAAAAATAATTTTCATTGATATTCATTAAAGGATAGTAGTAGTAATAGTAAAGAATATTATTAAAAGTTTAACTATTTGATTAATTAATTTCCAAGAAGCAAAAACAAAAACCGAAAAACAATTTCAACCCCTAGATGAGGGGCTTCCAACAGCTGCTAAGATTATCTCCCAGTTCACTACCCCGCAGTTCCCTTGAAGCCCTGCTTGGTCAGAGTTCCTCATTCTAAGACCCTGCCCCACAAAAACCCAGAATGTAATTCTCGTTCTTAGAAAAAAATTTAAAGGGAGGTGCGATGGCTCACACCTGCCTTGGGAGGCTGAAACAGGCAGATCGCTTGAGCCCAGGGCTTAGAGACCAGCCTGGGCAACATAGCAAGGCTCCCTCTCCACAAAAAATAAACTGGCCAGGCATGGTGGCACATGTCTGTGGTCTCAGCTACTCATGAGGCTGGGACAGGAGGATCAGTTGAGCCTGGGAGGTCAAGGCTGCAGTAAGCGCTCATCACACCGCTGCACTCCAGCCTAGGTAACAGAGCAAGACCCTGTCTCAACAACAACAAAAACAACAACAACAAAACCCTAACCTTCTTCCAGCAGAGAGCTCTGAGAATTATGACCTGGTCTGAGATGCTTTATGAACAGCACCTAGCATGGTGCCCAGTACAGAGAGGATGTTCCATAAATGGGAGTCCCTTCCTTGCTCATATATCAGGTTCCCGCCATCTTCTCCCAGTGGCCCCAGGAGACAATCATTACTAGTTATAAACATGCAGACATCAACTTTTCAGGTGGACTCTCCCACCTATTACTCACCTGCTCACCTCTGCCAAAATCTCTAAGTTCTTCTACAGTTATCTCTCTTGGCCCTTCCCCTCATCACTCCCAAGGGTACCACCTGGGCACAAATAGGCACAGTGGTTTCCTCCACCTCAGTTCCTCAGGAGGCATCAGCTTCATTGAGCCAGTCTCCCTTCATCCTTGTTGGCAAAATGGCAGCTATAGAGACTCACTCCTGGTGTCCATGGGCAAATGCCAACAGGAAGAGACAACGCACAAGCAGCGCTCACTAAGCAGGGGTGTTAGTGTGAAGGCCCTCGACTTGCTGCTGCCGGTGCAGTCAGATTCTCAGGACACTAACTCCCTACATCTGCAGTGGTCATACATGATTATTTTTTAAATTCCAGAACAGTGCTGTCTAATAGAAATATAATGTGAGCCACATATGCAATTTTTTAAATCTAGTAGCACATTTTAAAAGTAAAAAGAAACAGGTGGAACTAATTTTAATAATTTATTTAACAAATATATCCAAAATATTATCAATTTAACATGTCACTTAAAAAATGACTGAAATATTTTATAAACTTGTTTCATTCTGTCTTCAAAATCCATTCCGTATTTTATATTTACAATACATCTCAATTTGGACGAGCCACATTTCTAGTGTCTAACAGTCACATGTGACTAGTGGCTACTATACTAGACAGTGCAGTTCTAGCACATTAAAGTAAAACAAACAGCATAATCTCAGAATTTTGGAAGGTGCAAAACTGTGGTCCCACAGTTTAGTACTAATTTTCAAGCAAAGCTCAGCATATTTTGTAAAACTGGAATCAGTTTTCAACATTTGAAAATGGAGAGACTTCTCATAAAAATCTAGGTTTCTGGGCTTCTCATTTAAAACTTGGAGATCTGGCAGCACTGGCTCACACTTCCTCTTGGTAGCAACCTGCTGTCACTGAGAAGATGAAACATATTTGCCATGATCCCCATCCCCCTCCCTCTTGAGTTACATTCATTACACTACAAGTTCTTTCCTTTTTTTTTTTTTTCTTCTTTCCAGTGCCTGTGTGGACTCAGAGGCATGTGAGTTCACACAAACTCCACTTTCTATGAAGCATGCAAGGTCATACTTGGATGGGTCATTGAAGAGTTACTAATTTGGGGCCATCTTTATGCTTGCTACCTACATTACAGCAGAATGTGACAGCAAGAAGAGAAAGAATAAAGTGAGTCACAGAAAGGAAACGGAGACCCTTTAGCACCAAAGCACCCATTCCCATGAAGCAATTATGGATGAAAGACAAAAAAAATAAATTATATTTTTAAACAGAGAATATATACTGGGCAGAATTAATATAATTTTCCTTGCATATATAGTTTTTCTTTAGATTGTTACTTGGTGGGGTAGCATTTCAAGATGGCTGAATAGGAACACTATGGTCAGCAGCCCCCAGCGTGATCAACACAGAAGATGGGTGATTTCTGCATTTCCAACTGAGGTACCTGGTTCATCTCATTGGGACTGGCTGGACAGTGGGAGCAGCCCACAGAGAGCGAGCTGAAGCAGGGCAGGGCATTGCCTCACTGGGAAACACAAGGGGTTGTGGGATTTCCCTTTCCTAGCCAAGGAAAGGCGTGACAGACTACCTGGAAAAATGGGGCACTCCCGCCCAAATACCGCACTTTTCCCAAGGTCTTAGCAACCAACAGACAAGATGATTCTCTCCTGTGCCTGGCTTGGCAGGTCTCATGCCCCGGGAGCCTTGCTCACTGCTAGCACAGCAGTCTGAGATCAATCTGTGAGGTGGCAGCCTGGCTGGGGGAGGAGCGTCCGTCATTGCTGAGGCTTGAGTAGGTAAACAGAGCCAGGAAGCTCGAACTGGGCGGAGCCCACCACAGCTCAACAATGCCTACTGCTTCTAGACTCCACCTCTGTGGGCAGGGCATAGCTGAACAAAAGGCAGCAGACAACTTCTGCAGATGTGAAGAGAGCAGTTGTTCTCCCAGCACGGCATTTGAGCTCTGAGAACGGACAGACCGCCTCCTCAAGTAGGTCCCTGACCCCTGTGTAGCCTAACTGGGAGACACCTCCCAGTAGGGGCCGACAGACACCTCATATAGGCAGCTGCCTCTCTGGGATAAAGCTTCCAGAGGAAGGATCAGGAAGCAATATTTGCTGTTCAGTAATATTTGCTGTTCTACAGCCTGACACCCAGGCAAATGGTCTGGAGTGGACCTCCAGCAAACTCCAACAGACCTGCAGCTGAGGGACCTGACTGTTAGAAGGAAAACTAACAAACAAAAAGGACTAGCATCAACATCAACAAAAAGATCATCTACAGCAAAACCCCATCTGTAGGTCACCAACATCAAAGACCAAAGGTAGATATAACCACAAAGATGGGGAGAAACCAGAGCAGAAAAGCTGAAAATTTAAAAAATCAGAGCACCTCTTCTCCTCCAAAGGATCACAGCTCCTCAGCAGCAATGTTATAAAGCTGCATGGAGAATGACTTTGACGAGTTGACAGAAGTAGGCTTCAGAAGGTCAGTAATAACAAACTTCTCCAAGCTAAAGGAGGATGTTGAAACCCATCTCAAGGAAGCTAAAAGCCTTGAAAAAAGATTAGATGAATGCTAACTAGAATAAACAGTGTAGAGAAGACCTTAAATGACCTGATGGAGTTGAAAACCATGGCACAAGAATTTTGTGACATGTGCACAAGCTTCAATAGCCAATCAGATTAAGTGGAAGAAAGGCTATCAGTGATTGAAGATCAAATTAATGAAATAAAGCAAGAAGACAAGGTTAGAGAAAAAAGAGTAAAAGTAAAAGAACAAAGCCTCCAAGAAATATGGGACTATGTGAAAATACCAAATTTACATTTGATTGGTGTACCTGAAAGTGATGGGGAGAATGGAGCCAAGTTGGAAAACACTCTTCAGGGTATTATCTGAGAGAACTTCCCCAATATAGCAAAGCAGGCCAACATTCAAATTCAGAAAATACAGAGAACACCACAAAGATATTCCTCGAGAAGAGCAACCCCAAGACACATAATTGTCAGATTCACAAAGGTAGAAATACAGGAAAAAATGTGAAGGGCAGCCAGAGAGAAAGGTCGGGTTACCCACAAAGGGAAACTCATCAGATTAATAGCAGATCTCTTGGCAGAAACCCTGCAAGCCAGAAGAGAGTGGAGGCCAATATTCAACATTCTTAAAGAAAACAATTTTCAATCCGGAATTTCATATCCAGCCAAACTAAGCTTCATAAGTGAAGGAGAAATAAAATCCTTTACAGACAAGAAAATGCTGAGAGATTTTGTCACCACCAGGCCTGCCTTACAAGAGATCCTGAAGGAAGCACTAAGCATGGAAAGAAACAACTGGTACCAGCCACTGCAAAAACATGCCAAATAGCAAAGACCATCGATGCTAGGAAGAAACTGCATCAACTAATGGGCAAAATAACCAGCTAACGTCATAATCACAGGATCAAATTCATACATAACAATATTAACCTTAAAGGTAAATGGGCTAAATGCCCCAATTAAAAGACACAGATTGACAAATTGGATAGAGTCAAGACCCATCAGTGTGCTGTATCCAGGAGATCCATCTGACGTGCAAAGACGCACGTAGGCTCAAAATAAAGGGAAGGAGGAAGATCTACCAAGCAAATGGAAAGCAAAAAAAAAAAAAAGCAGCAGTGGTTACAATCCTAGTCTCTGATAAAACAGACTTTAAACCAACAAAGATCAAAAGAGACAAAGAAAGGCATTACATAATGGTAAAGGAATCAATTCAACAAGAAGATTTAACGATCCTAAATATGTATGCACCCAATACAGGAGCACCCAGATTCATAAAGCAAGTCCTTAGAGACTTACAAAGAGACTTAAGACTCTCACACAATAATAATGGGAGACTGTAACACCCCACTGTCAATATTAGACAGATCAACGAGACAGAAGGTTAACAAGGATATCCAGGACCTGAACTCAGCTCTGCAACAAGCAGACCTAATAGACATCTACAGAACTCTCCACCCCAAATCAGTAGAATACACATTCTTCTCAACACCACATCGCATTTATTCTAAAATTGACCACATAATTGGAAGTAAAGCACTCCTCAGCAAATGTAAAAGAACAGAAATCACAACAAACTGTCTCTCAGACCACAGTGCAATCAAATTAGAACTCAGGATTAAGAAACTCACTCAAAACCGCTTAACTACATGGAAACTGAACAACTTGCTCCTGAATGACTACTGGGTAAATAACGAAATGAAAGCAGAAATAAAGATGTTCTTTGAAACCAATGAGAACAAAGACCTCACGTACCAGAATCTCTGGGACACATTTAAAGCAGTGTGTAGAGGGAAATGTATAACGCTAAATGCCCACAAGAGAAAAACAGGAAAGATCTAAAATTGACACCCTAACATCACAATTAAAAGAACTAGAGAAGCAAGAACAAACACATTCAAAAGCTAGCAGAAGGCAAGAAATAACTAAGTTCAGAGCAGAACTGAAAGAGATAGGCACACAAAAAACCCTTCAAAAAATAAATGAATCCAGGAGCTGGTTTTTTGAAAAGATCAACAAAATTGATAGACTGCTAGCAAGACTAACAAAGAAGAAAAGAGAGAAGAATCAAATAGACACAATAAAAAATGATAAAGGGGATATCACCACCAATCCCACAGAAATACAAACTACCATCAGAGAAAACTATAAACAACTGTATGCAAATAAACTAGAAAATCTAGAAGAAATGGATAAATTCCTGGACACATACGCCCTCTCAAGACTAAACCAGGAAGAAGTTCAATCTCTGAATACACCAATAACAGGCTCTGAAATTGAGGCAATAATTAATAGCCTACCAACCAAAAAAAGTCCAGGACCAGATGGATTCACAGCTGAATTCTACCAGAGGTACAAAGAGGAGATGGTACCTTTCCTTCTGAAACTATTCCAATCAATAGAAAAAGAGGAAATTCTTCCCTAACTCATTTTATGAGGCCAGCATCATCCTGATACCAAAGCCTTGCAGAGACACAACAAAAAAAGAGAATTTTAAACCAATATCCCTGATGAACATCGATGCGAAAATCCTCAATAAAATACTGGCAAACCGAATCCAGCAGCACATCAAAAAGCTTATCCACCACTATCAACTCGGTTTCATCCCTGGCTATGCAGGGCTGGTTCAACATATGCAAATCAATAAATGTAATCCAGCATATAAACAGAACCAAAGACAAAAACCACATGATTATCTCAATAGATGCAGAAAAGGCCCTCGACAAAATTCAACAGTCCTTCATGCTAAAAACTCTCAATAAACTAGGTATTGACGGAACGTATCTCAAAATAATAAGAGCTATTTATGACAAACCCACAGCCGATATAATACTGAGTGGGCAAAAACTGGAAGCATTCTGTTTGAAAACCGGCACAAGACAAGGATGCCCTCTCTCATCACTCCTATTCAACATAGTGTTGGAAGTTCTGGCCAGGGCAATCAGACAAGAGAAGGAAATAAAGGGTATTTGATTAGGAAATGAGGAAGTCAAATTGTCCCTCTTTGCAGATGACATGATTGTATATTTAGAAAACCCCATCATCTTGGTCCAAAATCTCCTGAAGCTGATAAGCAACTTAAGCAAAGTCTCAGGATACAAAATCAATGTGCAATAATCACAAGCATTCCTATACACCATTAACAGACAAACAGAGAGCCAAATCATAGTGAACTCCCATTCACAATTGCTACAAAGAGAATAAAATACCTAGGAATCCAACTTACAAGGGATGTGAAGGACCTCTGCAAGGAGAACTACAAACCACTGCTCAATGAAATAAAAGAGGACACAAACAAATGGAAGAATATTCCATGCTCATGGATAGGAAGAATCAATATTGTGAAAATGGCCATACTGTCAAAAGTAATTTATAGATTCAATGCCATCGCTATCAAGCTACCAATGACTTTCTTCATAGAATTGGGAAAAACTACTTTAAAATTCATATGGAACCAAAAAAGACCCCGCATTGCCAAGACAATCCTAAGCCAAAAGAACAAAGCTGGAGGCATCACACTGCCTGACTTCAAAC
The DNA here is from genome assembly GCF_043159975.1 of Macaca nemestrina. NCBI lineage: Eukaryota > Metazoa > Chordata > Mammalia > Primates > Cercopithecidae > Macaca > Macaca nemestrina. The sequence continues at coordinate 39,572,652 of NC_092126.1, read as the reverse complement.
TAGTCTTCAAACAAGTCTACAGTAGCCAAAACAGCATGGTACTGGTACCAAAACAGATATATAGGCCAATGGAACAGAACAGAGCCCTCAGAAATAACACCACACATCTACAACCATCTGATCTTTGACAAAACTGACAAAAACAAGAATTGGGAAAGGATTCCCTATTTAATAAATGGTGCTGGGAAAACTGGCTAGCCATATGTAGAAAGCTGAAACTGGATCCCTTCCTTACACCTGATACAAAAATTAATTCAAGATGGATTAAAGACTTAAATGTTAGACCTAAAACCATAAAAATCCTAGAAGAAAACCTAGGCAATACCATTCAGGACATAGGCATGGGCTAGGACTTCATGACTAAAACACCAAAAGCAAAGGCAACGAAAGTCAAAATAGATAAATGGGATCTAATTAACCTAAAGAGTTTCTGCACAGCAAAAGAAACTACCATCAGAGTGAACAGGCAACCTACAGAATGGGAGAAAATTTTTGCAATCTACCCATCTGACAAAGGACTAATATTCAGAATCTACAAAGAACTCAAACAAATTTACAAGTAAAAAGCAAACAACCCCATCAAAAAGTGAGCAAAGGATATGAACAGAAACTTCTCAAAAGAAAACATTCATGCAGCCAACAGACACATGAAGAAAATGCTTATCATCACTGGTCATCAGAGAAATGCAAACCAAAATCACAATGAGATACCATCTCACGCCAGTTAGAATGGCAATCATTAAAAAGTCAGGAAACAACAGATGCTAGAGAGGATATGGAGAAATAGGAATGCTTTTATACTGTTGGTGGGAGTGTAAATTAGTTCAACTATTGTGGAAGACAGTGTGGTGATTCCTCAAGGATCTAGAATTACAATTACCATTTGACCCAGCAATCCCATTACCTGGTATATACCCAAAGGATTATTAATCATGCTGCTGTAAAGACACATGCACAGGTATGTTTATTGTGCCACTATTCACAATAGCAAAGACTTGGAACCAACCCAAATATCCATCAACATATATACCATGGAATACTATGCAGCCATAAAAAAAGGATGAATTCATGTCCTTTGGAGGGACATGGATGAAGCTGGAAATCATCATTCTCAGCAAACTACCGCAAGGACAGAAAACCAAACACCACATGTTCTCACTCATAGTTGGGAACTGAACAATGAGATCACTTGGACACAGTGTGGGGAACATCACATACTGGGGGGGCCTGTTGGGGGGTGGGCTTAGGGGAGGGATAGCATTAGGAGAAATACCTAATGTAAATGATGAGTTGATGGGTGCAGCAAACCAACATGGCACATGTATACCTATGTAACAAACCTGCAGGTTGTATACATGTACCCTAGAACTTAAAGTATAATAATAATTTTAAAAAAGATTGTTACTTGGTGATATACACTTTAATGGAAAAAATTCTTAATGTCATATTTCAGAGTGCAACCATCACCTACTATAAAATTTTAGACATAGACATGAAATGTTTCATCTTTACAGATAAATTAAACACAAAGTCAGTGGACCCTTTTGAAGAATTGTCAAGGGTTTCTGATTGGTAATTTTCCATGGTTTAGTTGGAAAGATGAGTCGACTTTGCAAGGATGGCTAGATATCACTTTTTAATAGTTTGGAGTATTATCTGTAAGTAACAGAAATGTAGAAATGCAGCTAGGCTATGCTAAAGTCATAGCGGAGAGAGGGGAGGTGGCAGTATTGATTCACAGCTCAAGAATGTGTGTGGGATTCAATGGACATTAGTGATCTGCTTCTCAAACACAGCACTGTGGGGAAATGCATAGACTCAGATAATTTGCCCACTTTAAAAATCTTGGCGTGACATAAGAATAAAAGTTAAAAGCCTTACGGAAGGGAATGTCTGTAGGAACAGACATCAGAATGATGTAGGAAGAATGGTAACAGAGAACAGGGAAGCAAAAGGTAGTCAAGGGTAGTGACATCTATCTGCCATGGATGAAATTGGTCATACTGTCATAGAGTCTTCCAGTCTCTGGTTTCATCTAAGCTATTTCGTTTTCTCCAAAAGCTGATTTTAGGGTGTGGCTCGTGATGCATCTGGATTCCTAGGAGATCTTACCAGTTGAAGACTCTTCTTGTGTACCTCAAATCCTATAAGTTATTAACCCTTTACATGGTTCTTTCCCTGTCTCTTTACCCTGTTCCTCACTAACAAGGCACTGGGTCTTGGGAAGATCTTCATTCCCCTGATCTTGAGGTAGAGAGAAAAACTCTTCTGGCCCCCTGATAGAACTAGAAGAGAAAACATAAGAGAGAGTGTTAAGAGTGTAGTTGCCTGTAAGAATAAGCATGGACAGCAGAGTTCAGAGAGAAATCACAACAGAAAACCACCTGGTGGAGCCCAGCTGAGGAAGGCTGAGGAAGGCTGAGCTTTTTACCGTGTATGAGAAAGAAGAGCTATTGATATGCCTCATCCAGAAATGCTCCCTACCATTACCATCACTTTGGATTAGGTCAGGGAATTCCTCTTTTATTGCAGGTTTCTACTTCCACTTATGTCAGAGGAGCGCCAATCAGACCAACACTCCTCAGATAACAACTTTTAAAACTGACCCAAATGTTAAAAACAGATTCTTAAATCGTGGTAGAGCAACTGAAAGTTCATGCTTGGAAGAAGGGAATGTCACTGGGTGAGTTTCCCATTTTTCACAGCTCCTTGCCTGAAGGCAGGTCCCACTTGGTGCCATAAAAAGTCTTACTGTTTTTGAAAAGCCAAAAAACAGAGATTGGTGCAAACACAGAAGTTAGAAAGTAAGAGGAAAAATCCCAAAAAGGAGAGAGCCAGAAAAGGGGAGCTATAATTCTGTACATAAATTCTGCCCAAATATCTGATTTATCTTCGAACTGTGTGAGGTGCAGGTGTGGGGAAAGCTCCTACCAGTCTGTCTAAGGCTAAACAGTCTAATAGATATCAACTGCCTACTGCATAGGAGATCAAAGTTGAGTCTGTCTTCCAAACTAACTGCTTACTAAAGCAAATAAACAAACAAACAAAAACAAAACAAAACAAAAAAACACAATAGTTTTCAGAGGAACATGACAGAATCCAAAATCTCTGTAACATATTTTTGGCAGTATCCAGACTATAATCCAAAATCACTAGACACACAAAATATAGGAAAATGTGACCTATACCAAATACAAAACAATCAATAAAGGCCAACCTTGACATGACCCACCTAGTGAAATTAACAAAGATTTTAAAGTAAAGCAGACAAAAGTATTATAATGATGCTCAAAGACAGAAGAAAATAGTCTCATAATAAATGACCAAATAGAAAATCTCAGCAGAGAATATATACTATAAAAAGGAAACAAATGGAAATTCTAGAATTGAAAAATACAATAACTGAAATTTAAATACAAAATTCACTAGACGTGCCTAAAATCAGACTGGTGATAACAGAAGAGTCAGGGAACAAGAAGATAGGTTAATAAAATTATTCAATCTGAAGAATAAAGAAGAGGAAAAGAAGTTTTTTATAAAAACAAATGGAGCCTCAGGGATCTATGGAGACAATATCTGAAGGTCTAATATAAATAAGATTGGACTCACAGAAGGAGAGAAGAGAATGAGAAAAAAAGAAAACCTGAAGAAATATGGGCTGGGAGCAGTGGTTCATGTCTATTAAGCTCAACACTTTGGGAGGCCAAGGCAGTAGGATATAACTTGAGCCCAGGAGATCCAGACGAGCCTGGGCAACATACAGAGAACCCCATTGTTACAAAAAATAAAATAATTAGCTGTGGCCAGGCGCAGTGGCTCATGCCTATAATCCCAGCACTTTGGGAGGCCAAAGTGGGAGGATTGCTTGAGCCCAGGAGTTCAAGACCAACCTGGACAACATAGCAAGACCCTGTCTCTACAAAAAAATTAAAAATTAGCTGGTTGCTCTGTCACATGCCTGTAGTCCAAACTACTCAAGAGGCTGAAGTGGGAGGATCACTTGAACCCAGAAGGTCAAGGCTGCAGTGAGCCATGATCACGCCACTGCACTCCAGCCTGAGTGGCAGAATGAGGCCCTGTCTCTAAAAAAACAAAAAGAAAAAAAAAATGGCTGACATTTTTCCAAATTGTAGCTTAAAAATATACACATTTACAGATTCAAGAAGCTCAATATACTATAAGCAAGATAAATATAATGCAAACCCCATCTAGGCATGTTATAATTTAACCGGTGAAAACCAATGGTAATTTAAAATCAGCAAGAGAAAGAGAACCTATTCACATAGGGGAATGATGTTAAAAAAATCATGGCTATTTACTTATCAGAAACAATGTAAGCTAGAAGACAATTAAACAACACTTTTAAAGTAGTTAGAGCTGGGTGCAGTGGCTCTCGCACATGTCATCCCAGCACTTTGGGAGGCCGAGAAAGCGGATTGTTTAAGCCCAGGAGTTCCAGACTAGCCTGGGCAACATAGCAAGATGCCATCTCTATTAAAATAAAATGTTATTACTTTTGAAATATTATAATTAATATTTAAAATAAAAATATAGTAAGAAAAAATTGTCAACCAAGAATCCAGCAAAAATATCCTTCAAGAATGAAAGCAAAATAAAGACATTTTCAGATAAAAGAAATCTAAGAGAATTTGTCACTAGCAGATCTACATTACTAAACCTATGACAGAAAAAAGACAAGAAGTTTTATAAAATGACAGGAAGCCCATACCAGATGGAAATGCAGATCTCAGAAAAGAGGAGAGAGTTCCAGAAATGGTAAATATGTGGGTAAATATAAAAGATTATTTTAAATACCTTAAAAATATATATGACTATGTAAAGCAAAAATTATTCCAACGTTCTTCCAAGATTCTCACATTTCATGTGAAATGATATAATATTAATTCTAAGTAGACTGTGAAAAGTTAAGAATATGTATATTGTAACTCCTAGGACAACCATGAAAAAGTAATGTGAAGAAGAATAACTAAAAAGCCACTAAAGTGAAATTCAAAAAAAAATTTTTAATTAACCCAAAAAGAGGCAGAAAAAGAAGAACAGAAGGGGGGAAAAAAAACAGAAAATAAAATCATAGACCTAAAGTCAACCATATCAATCATTAGATTAAATTTAATGGAGGCTGGGCTCAGTGGCTCACACCTGTAATCCCAACACTTTGGGAGGCCAAGGCGGGTGGATCACCTGAGGTCAGGAACTCAAAACCAACCTGACCAATCTGGTGAAATCTCGTCTCTACTAAAATACAAAAATTAGCCAGGTGTGGTGGCATGCACCTGTAGTCCCAGCTACTCGGGAGGCTGAGACAGGAGAATTCCTTAAACCCGGGAGGCAGAGGTTGCAGTGAGCCAAGATCATGCCACTGTACTCCAGCCTGGGTGACAGAGCGGGACTCCGTCTCAAAAAAAAAAAAAAAAAAAAAAAGTTAGTGGACTAAAAATACCAGTTTAAAGGCAGAGGTTATCAGAATGGATTTATACCAAAAAATAATAATAGAAAAGAATGACTATATGCTGTCTATAAGAGACACACCTTAAATATAAATATACAGCTAGATTTAAAGTAAAAATATGTTAAAAAAAAAAAAAAAAAAGGATATACTGATATCACACTAAGAAATATTACCAGAGGTAAAGAAGAGCATATCATAATGATAAAAGACTCCATTACTTGGGAAATCATAACAAAATTTGAATACACTTAAATGTCAAAATGTGAATACACTTAAAACGGAGCCTCAAAATACATTAAGGAAAATTTGACATAAAGAGAGAAACAGGCCAGGTGTGATGAATCACGCCTGTAATTCCAACACTTTGAGAAGCCAAGGTGGGTGGATCACGAGGTCAGGAGTTCGAGACCAGCCTGGCCAACATGGTGAAACTCCTGTCTCCATTAAAAATACAAAAATTTGCTGGGTGTGGTGGCAGGCGTTTGTAATCCCACTTCCTCAGGAGGCTGAGGCAGGAGAATTGCTTGAACTCCGGAGGCAGAGGTTGCAGTAAGCCAAGATTGCGCCACTGCACTCCAGCCTGGGCGACAACAGTGAAACTCCATCTCGGAAAAAAAAAAAAAAGAGAGAGAGAAGAGAGAGAGAGAAAGACACGCCCGCACTCATAGTGGCATTTTGATATACTACTCTCGATATTAAAACAACTGTACAAAAGAAAAAAAAGACAAAGATGATCTGAACAATACCATGAAACTTTTTGACCTAATCGATATTTATAAAATACTTCCCCAATAACTACAGAATACATATCCTTTCATGCTTCAAGATACTTTGAGACCCTCATGTTCTTGCTGAAGGGTAATAAAGGCCCACTCTCTTTCCCGGGGTTTGATATATCCCATTGCCTTTATGCATAGCAGTAAGTCATTCAGTGATTCAGAGAAGGATGGAGGGGGAACTGATAAAAAGGACACTGCCAAGCTTTATGACAAGAAATGATTCAATAAATATAAAGCCTTCGAACAGTATCTGGCACTTAGCTCTGTTGTTATGACTACCCAGAAGTATGGGAGAGAAGGGAGATCTGGCATTAGGATAACAGAGTGGAGGGGTGTCCTGAAAACTGATTTATAGTGAGAATTATTCCTCCTGTGTAGGGCGAGAAAGCAGGGCCTCAGAGATGTCACGAGGATGACTCCTTTCAGAAACAGTGACTCCAGACTGATAAGGAGCTACGGGCATGTATAAGTTGCAGACAGTTCTGGCTTTAGTTGCTTTCCAGAAGCTGACACTGGCTCCCTCCTCCCAGGAGAGAACTGTGAGAATTCCCTAGGGTGACAGGGATGGGGCTTTTTGATTTTGTTTTTGTTGTTTTTGTTTTGTTTTGCTTTGTTGCACTACTTTGTGTGGTTGAGGTCTGGGGGTTGGGGTGAAACATCTGCAGAGGCAGCCAGAGAACATGGGGGAGCTGTTGGAGGCCTGCTTTTGGGTTTCCCCCACCATTGTATGGGTGCATGGGTCCTATACCCACTGGAGAGACCCAGACCTGTGGTCCGGGGCCCTCAGGAGTAAGATAAGAATTCTGGCCTCATGAGGATCTGAGAAGACAGGTAGGGTCTCCTAACCTCAGGCACTCACTATGAAGGTCCAGATTGTTGTCCCTTCACCCCACCCTATCCCACCAAAATCAAAGCACAGTCCATGCCTCCCATGTACATCTTCACTCTGAGAACAATGAGGCTTTTGGCATGTGAATTGAATAAGTTGGGTTGGAACATGTTATTGGGTGTAGTTGCTGTTACAATTGTGGGAAGAGGCCAAGAATGCTCAGCAGGCCATTCTGGGAGGGGAAGACCATGAGTGACTCCTGCAATGCTGAGCATCCTGGGCTGGGCAACACATCTTCTCTCTTTGCCATCCCAGGCCCTGGGAGAGAGCAGAGGTGGCCTGCCTCAGGAAGGTCACCACACCCTGGAGAAGGGAGATTTCTTCCAGTATCTCTAGTTAGAAATGAAGTCTTTTGTAAGTATTCCTCTCCCCTCTCTGTGCAGATGCCTATAATCTCATGATGGAAACATGGAAACATGTGTCCATGCCCAGCTAAGGTCCAAGCTACATCTGGTCAGTGTTACACTGAAAGGAATAAAGAACTACTCTATTACCAAGGTGTCTGGGAGGACCACCACAGGGCAACAGGAGTACTGGAGCAGCCGGCCCATTTTCCAGACGAACAGTGGCACGACCACAAGGATCAGCATGAAGCCAACAAAGGCAAACAGGGCCAGTACCAGGGGAATGGCCTCTCCTGAAAACAAAAGATAAAAACAGGCTTAGAAAACAGCAGTGAAGATTAAATCTTCAATCCTGAGCCTCCCCCAGTTTCCTGGAGTTGACTCTGCACATTGGCTAAGACGGCAGATACCATCATCCTGAGATTTGATGTGTGCCTTAGTGACCAAAATTACCACCATTAAAAGCATTTTTCTAGAATCCAGATTAAGGCATGGTTTCCAGAAAGCCCCAGGGAAGATTAAAATCTTTTTCTTGTGACACAAAAGGGAGGAGTATCATGTGTTAAGCCAATTGCTGTGTTAGCACGTACCTTGGCACCACTGCCAGGAGGAAGGCAGAGTGCCAAGCCCTGGGCAGGATGAGGGGGAGGTATTGAAAGAAACAGCACAGAATGGGGCTGGGCGGTAACTGAAAACAAAGTATGTTTCACAATTCACTCTTGGCATTGATTCATGTTATGGAGGAAATGGTTCAGAAAACAGTCAGAAAATAACTACAATATATCAAGCCCCTATTTTGTGTGCTAGGGCTACTGTTGCTTTCCAGAACTATGCTAGGGGCTGGATGTGTAGTTGCTTGTTCTTCACAATGAGTGTGAGTGCCCCTGCTTTTATAGAAGAGGAATCTATGCTCAGAATAGTTAAGTGGCCTACTCCAGGTTACCCAGATAGGACTGGCTCCAAAGCTCACAGTCATTCTACCAAATAATTGTAGCAGAAAAGGCCAGATTTGAGCATCTGGAGATGCGGAAGAGGGTACAGGTTATTTTCCCATCTCTCTTGAGCAACACAATTAGCCTCTTTGGGCCAGGCTACTCACCTGCAATGTGAAGGGTAGCCCAGTCAATGAGACTGGAGAAGCTGGTGGACTTGTGGCTGGGGGCATTGTACATTGTTTCAATGATTTTGGAAAATATTTTGGTGGTACGCATCAAGAGATACACAAATGTTCATACCCTTTCATCCACTCCTGCAATTTTTAATATTTAATTTTTGTAGTATATAGTGGGTGTATATGGGGTACATGAGATGTTTTGATATAGGCATGCAATGTGAAATAAGCACATCATGGAGAATAGGTAGCCATCCTCTCAAACATTTATCATTTGTGTTACAAACAATACAATTACACTCTTTAACTGACGTTAAAATATACAATTCGATTATTGTTGACTATAGTCACCCTATTGTAGCTATCAAATAGTAGGTCTTATTCACTCTTTCTCTTTTCTTTGTGCCCATATCCTCACTTCTCCCCAACTCCTGAAATTTTAATTCCAAAAACTAATCCCAAGGAGGAAACAACTATATATATAAGTCAGTTCTTAGCAACATCTGAGCTAGAGCAGTAGCCTTTCATTTACATATATTGACATATACATATGCTTTTTTTAAACACAATCTTGCTCTGTCACCCAGGCTAGAGTGTAGTGGTGCAATCTTGGCTCACTGCAACATCTGACTCCTGGGTTCAAGCGATTTTCATGCCTCAGCCTTCCCAGTAGCTGGGATTACAGGCATGCGCCACCATGCCTGGCTAATTTTTGTAGTTTTAGTAGAGATTGGGTTTCACCACAATGGTCAGGCTGGTCTCAAATTTCTGACCTCAGTTGATCCACCTGCCTCAGCCTCCCAAAGTGCTGGGATTACAGGCATTAGCCACCACACCCAGACCTTTAAAAATGAGGTAGAACCACCATTCTGAGCAAACTATCACAAGGACGGAAAACCAAACACCGCATGTTCTCACTCATAGGTGGGAATTGAACAATGAGAACGCTTGGACACAGGATGGGGAACATCACATACCGGGGTCTGCTGTGGGGTAGGGGGAGCGGGGAGGGATAGTATTAGGAGATATACCTAATGTAAATGACGAGTTAATGGGTGCAGCACACCAACATGGCACATGTATACATATGTAACAAACTTGCACGTTGTGCACAGGTACCCTAGGACTTAAAGTATAATTTTAAAAAATGAGGTAGATCCATATGTATTGACATGAAAAGATGTTCACAATATACTACTGAGTGAAGACAAGCCAAGTACAGAGTAGTAGGTACAATATCATCCCATCTATGTGTGTGAGCATTGGTACCACACAGACAACGCCTGGAAGATTAAACACCAAACTCACTGACGGAAACCTCCTGTGTAATATGCCGAAGAATGGGGCGCACTCATCTCTTCATTTATTTATTTATTAAAATGAGACGAGGTCTCGCTATATTGCCCAGGCTAGTGTTCAACTCCTGGGCTCAAGCAATCCTTCTGCCTCAGCCTCCCAAAGTGCTGGGATTACAGCTGCGAGCCACCATGCCTGGTCCTACCCCTTACTTTATATGCTTTGGTGTTGTTTGGATTGTTAAGCAAGCTTGACTTGTATGATTTTATAAAGTAGTATAAAATAGTAATCAGGAAATCTGCATGAAAAATGTCATGCATATGATATTTGTGAAAAAGCAGGCATAAAATGTATGTTATAGGACTACAGGATGTGCCTACACATGGGAATGACTGAAGGATGATGCCCTCAATGAGCCGGGTGTGGTGGCTCACACCTGGAATCTCAGCTCTTTGGGAGGCCAAGACCCAGGCAACAGAGCAAGACCTTGTCTCTACATATGCAATAAAATAAATTTTTTTAGAAAGAAAAATAAATAAATACATGTACTACAAAATTAAGGTAATAATTAGTCTTTTAAAAAAGATTATTTTTTTTTAAGACTAAAAGGCTATACACAAAAATGTAACTAGTGACGTTTAAGTGACAGATCATGGGATGTAGGCTCTTATTTGGTTTTGCTTCTTTTCAAAGGGTTTTTAAACATTGTAGGTTTTCTGACCTTAAAATATTCAAGGGAAAAGAGTAATTCAAACGAGGATTCTCTAGACTTTCCATAAGGTCCCTTCCAGATGAAGAAGGCTGTGGCGTTATACAAGGTAGTGCCTCCTTCCAAGGTCTGACCCTCTGAAGCCCGTGACTGCCTCTCCTGCAGCCGGCTCTGACTCTCAGGCAGTAACTATCTGGTAAACCAGTCTTGCAACACCTGGCGCCCAGGCCTAGGAAGCTTTGAGGGGGAAAGTGTTTCAGACAGCTGCTCGTAACCCCACCCAGCCCCAGGGTGGACTCCCACCTCTAGGGAATCAGAGTGACAAACATACTTTCACCATGGGAACCCACCCGGTCCATGAGGGAGGTCAGTGAAATCAAGGGAAAAGTCAGAACCAAAGGAACCCAGCAAGCCTCTGAGATATGCCAGGAAGGGCTATCACCTGTGCAGGGCTCCAGGGACAGAGAAGCCAGCCTTACCTTGCACCTCCACACATTCTGTCTGGCTGAAGGCGCTGTACCTCCCAATGGCCTTCACGAATGTCTGGGCCTTCACACAGTATGCAGCCCCTGGCTCCATGGTTTCTAGGTGCACTGGAATACCCCCGCTCCTCACCATTTTGACATGTTCCTTTGAGAGACCAGAAAACACAGTTATTGGTCAAGTGTGGTGGCTCACGCCTGTAATCCCAGCACTTTGGGAGGCTGAGGTGGGCAGATCACCTGAGGTCAGGAGTTCAAGACCAGCCTGTCCAACATGGTGAAACCCCGTCTCTAATACAAATACAAAATTATCCGGGCATGGTGGCAGGTGCCTGTAATCCCAGCTACTCAGGAGGCTGAGGCAGGAGAATTGCTTGAACCCAGGAGGTAGAAGTTGCCATGAGCCAAGATCATGCCATGGCATTCCAGTTTGGGCGACAGAGTGAGACTCTATCTCAAAAAAAGGAAAAAGAAAAGTTATTCCCAGAAGGCAGCAGGACTGGAAAGGGCAAAAAGTGCCAAAGAAGGAAAGTTGCAGATACTTCCTTTCCAGATGCACACAGAATGTTGCCTCTCACTTATGCATACATTCATTCAACCATATTTGTTAAGTACCTACTATGTGCTAGGCACTGCTCTAAGCACAGGGACCTAGCATTGAACAAAATGGACAAAGTTATTGCTCTCATAGAGCTTACATGGGGTGAGACAGATGATGAAAAAGTACACATCAGGTGGTGATAAGGACCGTGAAGGAAAAAGCAGAGCAAAGGGATGGTAACGAGGAGGCACCATTTTAAACAGAGTGGTTAGAGAAGGCTTCTCTGATAGGGTAACATTTGTGCAGAGACCCTGACTTGAGCGGGGGCTTGGCATGGCCACTGCTGCCAGGGAGTCAGTGCAGTGGAGCCATGAGCAGCACCTCCTCACTCATCCACCCATCTGTCCATCCATCTGTTCACCCTTCCACCTCCATGCCCCTCCCTAAGGCTGTGCTCCTCATCTGAACCTGTGGAGGCTTGCCTGAACCAAGCCTAGATGACTCAGGGTATATGCTCCCCTCTTAGCCCTGGCACTGTCAGTTACCTAGGGTGGGTAGTGGGCTCCATCCCAATGAATCTGAGGGAGCTGCATGCTTCCTCCTGCACAGGCTCTGCCCTGTCCCCAACACTACTCCATCTGCCTGGCTGGCAATGCCATATCCTACAGTGGGCTCTTGCCTAGCAGGGGGTAAATACTGAAACCCAGTGTTGTACCTGCCCACACCACCTTTCATGGGAAGCTACCCAACCTACAGCCCTCTTTGAATGGGTGGTGAGGCACGTGCTCTGAGTCCAGATACTGCTATAAGATCAAGGGTACCCTTGGCCTGAGAAAGGTCCAATCAGGGGCGAGCTGGCTACCAGCAACCCCTGAAGCTTGGCCTGATAAGACGAGCAAGACCAATTGGATTCTTCTTCTGAGGATTTGGTCTTGGGAAACTGAATACCGAGAGCTAGAAGCAGGGACAAAGGAGAGAGGACACAGTGAGGAGGAGTCAGGCCTAAGAGGCCTGGAGGGGCTGGGGGGCACATCATAGGCATGAGTAGGAAGCATTGATGAGGGATCACAGCCTGGAATAAGCTAGGAAAGGGCCACAGAAAGTGTGCAAGAGCAGGGACCCACCACAGGGGAGCAAGGGCTCTGGGGGAGCAAGGGCTCTGGGGAAGCGAGGCTGTAGCCTGGCCCTGTGCCAGCTCTGTTCATAGATCTGTGAGAGCTCCTTATTGCACCGTATTAATCCCTGTGATAAAGCCTGTCTTTGCTTGTGCTGCCTGGAGTGGGCCTCTAAGCTTTGTCACCATATGCTTGGACAGAGTCTCCACAGGTCTGAGTGTCCCCTAGTTCCTGCTCATGCTCCACTCCTTGTACTGCTGCTGCTTGTCTGGCTAGTCCCTCTGTGAGGGCTGGCCTCCCAGCCATCCCAGGCTGTAGGACCCTTCCCATGGGGAAGGCAGCACCCCACCTGGGCATTCTGCGTGGCCCACCTGCTCATAGTTAGATGGGTTTACTCATAAGCCAGCTCCTGGATCCCTGCCTCTACCTCTTCATCCTGCCAAGATACACACCCTCAGGAGGTTTGTACCAGCCTTGTGTGCTTTTGAAATCATCCTGTTGATCTAGAAATCCTGACTGCTGCCCCTAAGTGGCTGAGGAGATGAACTGATGAGGGAGAAAAAAGGCATTGAAAAGATATTGTGGGTCCAGCTAGGTTAGAGTTTAGGGTAAGGGGGCAGCCCCACACTTCAGGAGATCTGACCTGGAAAGGCTCCCAGCCAAGGAATGATTGAATGGACCAAGGCAGTTCTTTGGAGAACAGACTGATGGGGTGGTCAGCATACCCATCTTTTGCACACTTCACCCAGAACTGCTCATCCCTAGGTAACCCAGTGAGCACTGCAGGGGCCGCCTGCCCTTGCTCACCCTCAGAGATTTGTGCCTTCTTTCCCGAAGCCTGACTCAAAGGCCAAGGCTGGAGTCTCACCTCGGCACCAGGCTCCCTCCTCCAGTAGGCCACAAGGAACTCAAACTGGGGCCCCAGGTCCTCCAGCTCAATAACCAGGTGGAAGCCATCTTTGGTGATCTCCATCCCAGGTGGGGTAAGGATGGCTGTTGGCAAGACAACAGGAGAGTCAAAGCCAGCCCCAGACAGGGCTGATTTCCCTGGAACACAATGACCGTGACATCTATGGAAATATACCAGTCTCTGTAGGGAAGGGAGGGAGTCAGCTGTAGCTTCAAGCTCATGGAAACATGTACACAAATACGCTCCTGTATGCGGCAGGTGCTCAGGTGCTGTATGCTCAGGTGCTTTTTGAGTGATGAATGAATGAAAAAACAAATGACAAATACTATAATTCTCTTCTTTTTTAATCCTTTAACAAAGTCCACTGTTCCTTCTCCAGGAGGCACATATACACAAGAAAAGTGATTAAAAACTGCAGTAAACATTATCTCTTGCTCTTTTAAAATTTTATGATCCATGCCCCTCCTGTCACCACTTTTTCAGCAGAAATTGCTCCTCATTTTGGCTCATCTAAGTGAGCAGATGCTATATTTTAATGCTTGCCAAATGCCTATGTGAGCTCAGGTCTATACTGAACAGCCAGGCCCGGTCTTTGCCCCCTAGGAATGAGCATAGCTGGCAGGGCCATGTGCATTCCCACAACTCACATAGATCTGTGGCATGTACTGGCTACTGACAACTTTCCCATATCAGCAGATGAGCAGCCCATGAATACGGCTGGCCATTCTATTCTCAGCCCAATTCTATTTTTCATCTCATATCCTGAGTAAGGGATGCTGGCAAGTTACCAGCTTTTTTTTTTTTTCTTTTCAGACAGGGTCTCACTGCCGCCCAGGCTGGAGTGTGCAGTGGCACTAGCATGGTTCACTGTAGCCTCGAACTCTCAGGCTCGGGTAATCATCCCACCTTAGCCTCCCAAGTAGCTGGAACTACAGGCACACATCACCACACTCAGTTAATTGTTTGTATTTTTTGTAGAGATGGGGTTTCACCACATTGCCCAGACTGGTCTCTAATTCCTGGGCTCAAGCAGTTTGCCCACCTCGAGCTCCCAAAGTGCTGGGATTACAGGAGTGAGCCAATGCGCCCGGCCCACAGGCTTTTTACAGATTCCAATAATCAACTCTAGAAATTACAGCATAAGCACAAACATTATCTTTCATATTGCAAGGTCCCCAGCAGAGAGGCCCACAGCCTGTGTGAATTCCTTACCATCAGCAGACCAAGAGCAGAAGGGCCCACACAGATAGTCTCTACACCCTGGTTACTGGTGATGGAGTTATACCTGCCTCTCCGACCCAGAGACTGCAGGACCAGAAGGGCCACTCTGATCACTGGTCTTGGATTGGAAAGTGGGCTGGGGCATGCTCTGGGCTAAATCTGCCTTCCCTGGGGTCAGCGGACACTCAGAAGAAAGGCAGTGCCTTTCCCCCTCGCCTCCCTCATCAGAGAAGTGTATATGCTTGGCTGTTGGAGAGCTACCTGGATAGGGGTCAGGAGGACTTGGGAAGTCAGGGCCGACTGTGCAAAACACACTCAGTGCTGAGATTCATATGACCACACAGCACCACTAGCACTACCTCTGAAACACCTCCAGAAGTGAAACAGATATTTCACTCCTCGACTTTTCTGTCAGATATGATTAGAATTGGGTCTTCTGATCTCCATCTTTATTAAGACCAGAATTAGAGAAAATAATCTGAAGCTTCAGTTCAGAGGAGAGTTGTTCGACAGCGTTAGGGCAGGAACCTCTGTCCTATGCCTTCTGCATGCTTATCTCATTTAATCTGCCCAGGAAGCTTTAGAAGGTAAACACTGTTCCTGTTTTTTTATGGGGGGGGCGGGTGGGGGCGGTTTTTTGAGACAGAGTCTCGCTCTGTCACCCAGGCTGGAGTGCAGTGGTGTGATCTTGGCTCACTGCAAGCTCCGCCTCCCAGGTTCATGCCATTCTCCTGCCTCAGCCTCCCAAGCAGCTGGGACTACAGGCGATGGGGTTTCCCTGTGTTAGCCAGGATGGTCTCGATCTCCTGACCTCGTGATCCACCCACTTCGGCCTCCCAAAGTGCCGCGCCCAAAGTGAACCACCGCGCCCAGCCTAACATTGTTCCTGTTTTACAGAGAGATTAAGTGACATGCCCAGAGTCACAGAGTTAATCTACAGAATGTGAGCCCATTTCTTTCTACATTTCTACCTCCCTCGTGTGGGGTGTTTAGTCTCTTTACTAGTGGATCTCAACCCTGGCTGTACATGAAAATAATCTGGGAAGAATTTTAAACTCCCAGTGAACAAGATGCATGCAGATCATTTAAACCAGACTCTCTGTGGAAGGGCCCCAGGCAAAAGTGATTCCAAAGCTCCCCTGTGACTCGAATGTGCAAAATTAAAAACCTCTGCTCTCAGGCCGGGCGCGGTGGCTCATGCCTGTAATCCCAGCACTTTGGGAGGCCGAGGCAGGCGGGTCACGAGGTCAGGAGATGGAGACCATCCTGGCTAACACAGTGAAACCCCGTCTCTACTAAAAATACAAAAAATTAGCTGGGCGAGGTGGTGAGCACCTGTTGTCCCAGCTACTCGGGAGGCCGAGGCAGGAGAATGGCGTGAACCCGGGAGGCGGAGCTTGCAGTGAGCCAAGATCACACCACTGCACTCCAGCCTGGGCGACAGAGTGAGACTCCGTCTCAAAAAAAAAAAAAAAAAAAAAATCTTTGCTCTCAGTAAAGCTTCCCTTTAAGAATGTGGACCCTCAGCTAGGCCTAGCGGCTCATGCCTGTAATCCCACTGTAATCCCAGCACTTTGGGATCACCTGAGGTCAGGAGTTGGAGACCAGCCTGGCCAACATGGAGAAACTCTGTCTCTACTAAAAATACGAAATTAGCCAAGCATGGTGGCACATTCCTGTAATCCCAGTTACTTGGGAGGCTGAGGCAGAAGAAACGCTAGAACCCAGGAGGCGGAGGTTGCAGTGAGCTAAGATCGTGCCATTACACTCCAGCCTGGGCAACAAAAGCAAAACTCCGCTTCAAAAAAAAAAAAAGAGAGAGAGAGAGAGAGTAGCAATCCTTTTCAGGAGAGCCTTAAATCAAGATTTTTCATATTTCTGCAGAGAGGTCTGAGTGGCCTTTTTCAAATGGAAGAGGACAAACTTAATACCTTTAAGAGATCATGATGCCACCCCAGTTCATTTGCTTGGATCACAGAGGGATCTCATAGAACCGTTATCTTCCGTCTTCTGATGCAAGGACAGAATCCTGTACCTCAGCTCCCCCTGCAGCAAGCTCTTTTCCTGTTTATACTGGCCTCCTTAAGTACAAGGTGTTACAGCACATCCCCACCCACATAGTTTTGCAGGCACTCCCTTATCTTTATGTGACCCATGCCTGCTTTCCAACAACAGCTGCCAGCCCCCAGCAATGGTCTTGGCTGGATCCCTATGCTCTTAGGAGCCAGAGGGAGATGGTGCTGGGTGCTGCCTGGGCACTGCAGGTAGTGGCAGTTTTGCAGTGCCCTCCAGGGCCCATTAATCTCCCCCAGATCCTGCCACTTCGACCAACTCCTCCTGGAACAAATTCAGCCAGATGATCATCCTCTCCATTCTATGAAGTCACTCCATTCCATTCCATTTCAGTCCTGGTGCCTGGGAAGGAGGCCTGGGCAAAGGAGCCCATGATCTGCACCAAAATTCCTTTTGTTATCCCATTCCAATGGTCCTATTCCTGCCCCATCCCTTCCCTCCTCTGCTCTTCAGCTTGGGCTCCCCTCCTTCTAAACCTTCCTAATTTCCATCTAATATCATACACTCCTCAGTAACCTTTGACTCATCCAAATGCTGCAAATTCTGCCCCAAACCTTCCTCCACCATTACTCACAACAGAAGTTCTTCTGCCACATCACAAAAACAGAGGCTGAGGAAGACCCTTATTTTGCCTTTCCTGCAGCTCTAAATTGGTTACATTCCCACCCATTCCTTGCCCCTTCCTACCTCCATGCAGTCCTCCACCCCAGCAGCCAGATGGTCATCCTCTCCACTCCATGAAGTTACTTTCTCAAGGGCCCATCCAGGGGCTTCCTTCAGCCTCTTAGGAGCTGTTCTATTCTCCCTACCATGATTCTCTACCCTGGTGCCCTTCCCTCCACCCACATTTTAAAGTCTGAGGTTTTCCAGGACCTTGTCCTCTCTCCATCTTCAACATCTTGTCCCTAGACAGTCTCATCTACTTCCAAACCTTTAGCTGTTAACTTTGTGATGGCCCCTTGTGATGGTTCATTCCTATAATCCCAGCACTTCCTGAGCCTGAGGCAAGAAGATCACTTGAGCTCAGGAGTCTGAGGCCAGCCTGGGCAGCATGGTGAAACCCCATCTCTACAAAAATACAAAAAAATAGTTAGTCAGGTGTGGTGGCGTGTGCCTGTAGTCCCAGCTTCTTGGGGGCCTGAGGCAGGAGGATCACTTGAGCCCAGGAGGTCAAGGCTGCAGTGAGCTGTGTTGGCGCCACTGCACTCCAGCCTGGGCAACAGAGCAAGACCCCACCTCAAAAACAAAATAAAACAAACAAACGAACAAAACCACTTTGTATTATGTATCTGGCTTTAAGCTTTCTGAGCCTCAGAGACTGATTTCCAGCTGCCAATCAGACATCCATGACATGACATCTTGCAGAAATCTCATTCTCAAAACCTGGGGTGTCTCCTATTCTTCAAGACCAGCGGCCTTAGTTGGTGTTCTCACCAACTCCAATCGGCAGTTGGACACCATCATTCTCTCTCCCTTCTCCATCCCCACAAACTTGGTCCCTAAGCTCTGTCCTTTCTAAATCAGTCATGTTTCTTGGATTCATCATCTCCTTCCCATCCCCTTCCAAACTCTTGGGATCAGTAGGATTATTACAACCCCCTCCTTGCTCTTCCCCTGCCCTGCAGGCTTGCCCTACTCTGGTTCACTTTCCACACAGCAGTCAGAGTGGTTGTTTTGTAAGACAGACCTGGTCGGCCGGGCGCAGTGGCTCATGCCTGTAATCCCAGCACTTTGGGAGGCCGAAGCAGGCAGATGACTTGAGGTCAGGAGTTCAAGAACAGCCTGGCCAAAGTGGTGTTGCATGCCTGTAGTCCCAGCTACTTGGGAGGCTGAGGCAGGAGAATCACTTGAACCCAGGAGGTGGAGGTTGCAGTGAGCCGAGATCGCGCCACTGCACTCCAGCCTGGGCAACAGAGTGAGACTCCATATCAAAAAAAAAAAAAAGGATATACCTGATCTAGATCCTCTCATTTTTCATGGCTCCCCTCTACTGACTTGGTCAAGCTTCATGTCAGAGCCCTTCACCACATGATCAGCTGCTTCCTTACCCCCTGCCCATCAGCCCTTGCCTCCTCTGTTCCCCAAACACACACGTCCTTTTACACAATGGCCAGTGCTTGTACTCAGCCATATTTGGCCACCTATCTGGATTCCTCTATTATTTCTTTTTCAATCCTTTTCCAGGTACCACTCCAAAAGAAAAGTTATTTATTTCCCACAAAAGTCATTATAGACGGGCAATTTTCCGGTGGCTCTGTTAAATGTATAAATCCTCTTGCACAACAAAGCTGATTACATGGGCAGTAAATATGCAGTTAATGAGGCATCAAGTGGGAGGCAGTGTAAGATTTATGGAGGCACAATCAGGGTAGGGAGCAGCAGTCCTGGTGCCATCTCTTCACTTCCAGAGCAGCTTTCCTTCCAGGTTCCCAGTGTCAGCATCCCCAACACCTGCACTCCCTGACACAGACAATCAGGAATGACTTGTAAAGTTAAAGGGCATGAGAGAGAACAGCACGTAGAAAGCAGTTGGCAATTTTTCAAATGGACCAGTAAGGGTTGTTTGTGTTCACAATACCCTGGCTTTCCAGGACTATTTTGATGTTAAAAAAAAGTCTAGATAGTCTAGGTGAACATGGTTCCCAAAGGAGTGGCTGGTGGGGGTGGGAGTGTAAAGAGAGAAGGACCTTACTTGAGTTTCTATTAAAGGGATGTTTCAGGATGCTCCAGGCTGAGGTCTGTGAGCCCAGTGTGGCCCTGACACGAAGGTTGTATGGCACAGTGGCCGTGATGTCATCAGTGACATCACACTCAGGACCTTCAGTGAGTGAGCACCAGCTGCTGGGGATCCAGATGTGGCTCGTGTACAGGCTCTCGTACTCCCTGTCAAAGAGAGGAGGGCACAGAGTTACACCAGCCCCTCTGACACAGGCTCTGTTATGGTTGCAAGTGACTGCCTTCATTCTCCTACTTTGTACAGGTAAGTAAAGTAAGTACTTGCTCATTATCCCAGCTCCTCCACTCTCCTCCCTACCAACCATCCGTTCTCCCTTACTCCTTTTATCGCCAGATGGGGAAAGCTAGGCATAAACATCAATGTGTCTGTATCTCTTACCTCTTCATCTCCAGGGTCATCACCCTAATCTCAGCCACTGTCATTCCTTGCCTTGCCGTGGTCTCCCAGCTTGCACACCTGCCATTCTCGAAACCATTCACCACTCAGCAGATCATGGCATTTCTCTCCTTACTGGCTTCCTACAGGACTTAGAACGGGATCCAAACTCTTGCCAGTGGCCTACAAGATGCTTTGGCCTTCTCTCTCATTCAGCTCCTAAGCATGATATTCTTGCCACACTGGTTATTTCTCCGAAATGCTGAGCACTTTTTGCCTTAGGACCTTTGACTAGCTGTTCACTCCATCTCAAACGCTCTGCCCCTGCGGTTCGCGTGGCCAGCTCCTCTTGTCCTTCAGACATGGCATAAATATCACCTCCTCAGAGAGGCCATCCCAGGCCATCTAATATAAAGGAGACTCAGCGTCAACTCTCTATGGTATCAGCCTTTTAGCTTCCTCCTAGCACTGATTACTGTCCAAAATTCCCTAGAGCAGTGCTTTCCAAAAATAAACTTTCTGTGATGATGCAAATATTCTAAATCGATGTTGTTCAATATGGTAGCCACTGGCCGCATGTGGCTATTAAACACCTAAAATGTGACCAGTGTGGCAGGAAACAGACATTTTAATTTAATTTAATTTAAATTTAAATAACCAGCTGTGGCTGGTGGCTACCATACTAGGGAATGCTGGCCTAATATATTTACCATCTGTATCCTCCTCTAGATGTAAGCTCTCAAAATCCAGAAACCTTGTCAACTATATCCCTGAGCCTAGAAGAATATCTACATATGTAGGTGCTTAGCCTGTACTCATTGTTAATGAAATATATGGAGCAATTTCTATGTCCTTATCAATCTTCAATAGCTGCAAGTACCTGGTCACCTGGAGAAGACTAGAGCCTGCTTGGCCCCAGGGCCAGCTGACCTTTAGGGTTATAGTTTGTTTTGGCTCTAGGTATAAACTTACAGTCAGGAAAAGTGAGGACTCCTCCACCCTTAAAGGATCTGAGTCTCCAATGATTTATCCATCTCAAGTCAGAGTCAAACCCGTTGAACAGTTGATTCACTTTTTAAAAGAACTCCACCAAAAGGTGTTAGGCACATTCGTCTTCCCAGAGAGTTCACTGTCAAATCCACAGAACAATTTCCCTTGCTTCTTCAACTCTTTCAATGCCTATGCAGACAGAGGGGGTAGATCATTGGGGATAATCTATCCCTGGACTCAAAAAGCCACCCTGGGCTCAGGAGGAAGGGCTATGCCTTCAGGAACCAACTTCTGCCTAAGGGAGAAGAACTATTAAAAATAAGAGGAAAAAAAAACAAAAAAAACTCACCCCTGGTATTCGACAGAATAGTACACTGTTTCTCCAAGCACGGTCACTGGGCTCCACATCAAGAGATGCTTCATGTTGGTTGAGAGCACAGAGAGGTTCTGAGGGGCAGGCAGAATGGCCACTTCATCTAGGATCAAGGCAGATAGCCAGGCTGACAGGTGGGCTCATAGTGGGAGAATGCCACAGCTTCAAATTAATGTCTAATGAAGGGCCTCACCAGCGGAGGTTGCAGTGAACCAAGATTGTGCCACTGCACTCCAGACTGGATGACAGAATGAGACTCTGTCTCCAGAAAAAAAAAAAAAGGCCTCACATGTTTATAAACCAGAAACAAATTTTTGATACCATCATTGTAATTCTGACTTTGTTGATAAATGACATATCAATATTAATAATGACTAATATTTATCTAATACTTACCATGTTCTATCTAGGCCACGTGCTGGATTTTTACATGATTGTCTCATTGAAT
Organism: Macaca nemestrina; assembly: GCF_043159975.1. Classification (NCBI taxonomy): domain Eukaryota; kingdom Metazoa; phylum Chordata; class Mammalia; order Primates; family Cercopithecidae; genus Macaca; species Macaca nemestrina. Next base: position 39,550,789 of record NC_092126.1, on the reverse strand, counting down.
TCTCATGACCATACTGGGAGGTAAAGACCATTAGTTTTTCCATTGTACAAATGAGAAAACTGAGTCACATTATTTATGACTCTTCAGTTAGACTGACCAGGATCCAGCGACTCTGCCACTTACTATGTGGCTTTAAGCAAGGTGCATAAACATGAGCCTCTTAATCATTCATGGAAAACCCATGCAGACTACCACAATATTCTCATCACCTCCCTCTCCTGCCACTGCCATCCTCAGATGCCAAAGCACATCCTTTCATGTCCCTCAGCAAGGCCAAATGGGGCATCAGCTGCCAGGTGGGAAGTACAGGCTCAGATCTGCTGTGGAGAGGGTCCATTCAAATGGGACACAAAGCCAGCTCTGCGACTCCACCCCAGAAAGACTGCAGGCCCCTGAGTCAGTCTGGGACACCAGTATGCCCAGAGTGTGCCCAGACACAGTGTGCCCAGAGTATGCACACAGTGGGACTACGATTTGTAGAGAACGAAAGAGCCCTATGAAGGTGAACCTGCTCATAAGGACTTTGGGCAGTCACAAAGCCAAACACTTCATCCTCACATGTCACCCCAAGGTACAGTCTGAACTCTCTGCTGTGCTCCTCTTTAAATGCCCAACACCTGCCTCCCTTTGCTGTTATAGTACAGTGATAACATCTACAGCATAGTAGGGGTGGGGCTGGAGTCCTCATTCAGGACTTTTCATCTCTGTGCCTATCTCCAGATTGGCACCTGCTGTTCGTTATCAAGCCCTGTGACCACAAAGGGATGGAAGGCTGCTGGGGACACCCCACCTGGTTTCCCTGTTCCTTCGCTAATGTAGGGCCCTAGTGATGCACCTCCACCTCACCCTCAGCATCCATAGTCTGTTCTGTGGGGAAACACCGGGAGCACCCACAAGGCAGGCTTCCTGACCCCACCCACCCCCAAGCTTGAAATCACCCAAGGGATGGAAAGGAAAAGGGGTGGAGTGGTACAGGAGGACAGGGAATGGTCCCCTCTGACACCTTCCTCTGGTAAATAAAAAAAAAAAATTCTCTAGCCAGCTATTTGGGGAATATAAAGCCATATAAATATAAAGCTACGTTTTATAAAACTAGTTAATGTAATTACATAATTAAATTATGTCAACAAATCCATTTATTAATTAACATAATTTAATTATATAACTTAAAGCTCTCAGAAATGAAATCTCCAGGCACATACAGTTTTAATGGAAAATGCTACCAAACATTTAAAGAAGACAACATCAACAAAATGCAATTTCCTCTAAAACAGAATAGGAAAGAACAGTTTCCAGCTTATTTTATGAGGCCAGTATTACTGTGATACCAAAATTAGACAAGGAAAATATATACATAAACTACATAAAAATATATCTCATAAACTTAGACAAAAATCTTCAACAAAATATTAGCAATCCAAATTCAATAATGTACAAAAAGAACTGTATACTATGACCACGTGGGATTTGTTCTAGGTATGCAGGGCTGGTTCAACATTTGAAAATCAGTTAATGTAATTTACCATGTCAATAAAGTAAAGAATAAAATCATAAATCATATCAATTGACACAGAAAAAGGATTTACAAAACCCACATCCATTCATTATGAAAAATAGGACAAAACAGGCCTGGTGCGGTGGCTTATGCCTGTAATCCCAGCACTTTGGGAGGCCGAGGCAGGCGGATCACCTGAGGTCAGGAGTTTGAGATCAGCCTGACCAACATGGTGAAACCCAGTCTCTACTAAAAATAGAAAAATTAGCTGGGTGTGGTGACGCACGCCTGTAATCCCAGCTACTTGGGAGGCTGAGTCAGGAGACTTGCTTGAACCTGGGAGATGGAGGTTGCAGTGAGCCGAGATCACACCACTGCACTCCAGCCTGGGCGGCAAAGCAAGACTCCATCTCAAAAAAAAAGAAAAACCAAGACAGAACCAAAACCTCTCTTCAAGTTAAGAGCAGCAGGGAGTTACCACAACTTGATAAAGACCATCTACAAAAAACCTACAGCTAACATCTTACTTAATGGTGAAGGACTGAATGCTTCCTCTCCAAGATCAGGAACAGGCAAAAATGTACACTCTTATCACTCTTATTCAACATACTACTGAAAGTTCTAGCCACTGTAATAAGGCAAGCAAAAGAAGTAAAAGAAATACAGATTATAAAGGAAGTAGTTAAACTTGCCCTATATGCAAATGACATGATATGCTATGTAGAAAAATCCCACAGAATCTTAAAAAAAAAAATCTGAAACTAGGCCAGGCACAGTGGCCCACGCTTGTAATCCCAGCACTCTGGGAGGCCAAGGCAGGCGGATCACCTGAGCTCAGGAGTTCGAGACCAGCCTGAACAACATGGCAAAACCCCATCTCTACTAAAAATACAAAAATTAGCTGGGCGTGGTGGTGCGTGCCTGTAATCTTGGCTATTCATGAGGCTGGGGCAGAAGAATCGCTTGAACCCAGGAGGTGGAGGTTGCAGAGAGTTGAGATTGCACCACTGCACTCCAGCCTGGGCAACAAAGCAAGACTCGGTCTCAACAACAAAATTATATTTCTATATACCAGCAACAAACACATACACAGACATTAAAAATTATAATCACTGAAAAAAATAGGTGTATATCTAAAAAAATATATTCAGGGTTTGTATAGGGAAAACTCCACAATGCTAAATGAAGTCAAAGAAGATTTAAATAAATGGAGAGACATACTGTGTTCATGCATTAGAAGATTCAACAGTTAAGATGCCAGTTCTCCCCCAAATTGATATATAGGTTTAATGCACTTCCTATCGATAGTCCAGCAAGTTTTTTGTTAACATAGATAAGTTTTTCCTAAATTTTATAAGAAACGTCAAAGGAACTAGAATACCTAAAAGGAGGGGGAAGGGCTTCAAGAGAGCTGACCAGAAGCATTTCATGCTTACCTCCTCCACTTAGAAGAACCGAAATCATGTATATACAGTCACACTTTGAATACATTATCCACAAGAGAACACTGGAACTCAACAGAAAAGTTACAGGAAACACCAAAAGCAAGGAAAGAGGAGGAGAGGCAGACTGCTTGGCTAGGATCAGCTGGCAGCCAAGAGTGACTTCTCAATGTGGGGAAAGAGTAAGTGAGAGACTTCCGGTGGCCCTCATTCCCACCATGGAATCATGCAGTCCTGGCCGTGAGAGAGTTCCTCAACCCTTCTAAGTCCTGAAAACATACATAGGGAGCTGCCAGGGGAATGGGGGACAAAATTGTCCCAAGAAGGGAACTCATGCTGGGTCCCATACTTTTTCTGAGACCCAAACAGTTACAGCAAAGCACCATTTTAAATCCTAGTCTTTGGCAGATGCACATGCTATCCTGGTGGCCAGCAGCACCATTAGAGAAACTCAAGCTATTGCTGCGAGACTAGGGCACAAACTGGGAATGAACTCCCACAGCCGAGACTGAGAATCAAGTGAGGCATGGGCTGCAGCTCTCAATGCTGGGAAGTGAGTGCTGCCAGGACTGAGACTGGGATGAAAACAGGCACAAGTTGCCACTGGGGCTTAGTCACAAGCTGGTTGGGGGCTCCTGCAGCAAGGTAAGGGCTCAAGCTAGGTGTGGCCAGCTGCTGCCAGGGCTGGGGGGTAAGCTCCACCAGGGCTGAAGCATGAGACAGGTACATGTTCCCCACCTACTGGCCCAGGCTGTAGCCACAGAGGTCAGCCCCACCCTCTCCAGTGGGAGGACCTCAGCATGGCTACTACCACTCCTCACCCATGCATTCCACCTGAGACCTGAGGATTGCCCTGACCTCTACCCGCCATGACTGGTGCCTGCTCCCACTTTGAAGGGCCTGAGCACAAGCCCACCCAACCCAGCTTCACCCCCTTCTCTGAGACACAGCACATAGCCCGCGGCCTTGGAGGGTGACAAGGGCACCTTGGGCACCTGAGTACTCCTTCTGGGGTCCTGTGGTTGGGTCTAAACTCTCAGCTGCCATCACGTCAGCTGGCAAGTACCACCTGCAGTCCTGGAGACTGTCCTATACAGCCCATCACACCCACTGCCATCATAAAAGGACAACTCTTAGAGCTCAGATAATTATCCTGCCACTGCTACTGCCATCACTTGTGCCATGCTAGCTGTCCAGGGCCCCAAGAACCCTCTTGCCTGCCCAGTCCACCACTACCACTGCCAGCATCCAAGCAAGTCATGTGGAGGCCCAAGAATCAACGTGCTGGCAACCACCAACACCAGTGCCAGCATACCCAACCCTGGGACACAAGGATAGGCATACTCAGACCACCAGTGCCAAAATTGGGGCCTGTAGACTGGCCCACCTGGCATCCCACAGCACAACTTCACCACAGACTCCAATAACTGTACCCTAACCCACTGATGAAATCACAGATTATACTAATGCTGCAGCCAAAGTAGCCAGAATAAAAGCAAAAATGGGCCAGGCACAGCAGCTCACACCTGTAATTCCAGCACTTTGGGAGGCAGATGCGGGCGGATCACGAGGTCAAGAGATCAAGACCATCCAGGCTAACGTGGTGAAACCCCATCTCTACTAAAAATATGAAAATTAGCTGGGAATGGTGGCGTGTGCCTGTAGTCCCAGCCACTCGGGAGGCTGAGGCAGGAGAATGGCATGAACCTGGGAGGCGGAGCTTGCAGTGAGCCAAGATCGCGCCACTGTGCTCCACACTCCAGTCTGGGCAACAGAGCGAGACTTCGTCTCAAAAAAAAAGAAAAAAAAAAAAAGTATATATATATATATATACACACACACACACACACAAATGGCCAACAGATATATGAAAAAATGCCCAATATCACTAACCATCAGAGAAATGCAAATTGAAACCTCAGTGAGATGTCATCTTACCCCAGGTCAGAATGGCTATTACTAAAAAGACAAAAAATAACAAATGTTGATGAGGATGCAGAGAAAAGGGAACTCTTACACACTGTTGGTGGGAATGTAAACTATTACAGCCACTATGTAAAACAGTATGGAGATTTCTCAAAAAACTAAAAATAGAATTACCATTCCATTCAGCCATCCCACTACTGGGTATCTACCCAAAGGAAAATAAATCAATATGTCAAAGGGAAACCTCCCCTTTCATGTTTATTGCAGCACTATTCACAACAGCAAAGATAAGGAATCAACCTAAGCATCCATAATGGATGAATGGATAAAGAAAATGTGGTATATATACACAATGGAATACTATTTATTCACTCATAAACAGAAAGGAATCATGTCATTGGCAGCAATGTGAATTGAACTGTATCTTAAGTGAAACAAGCCAGACACAAAAAGACAAATATCATATGTTCTCACTTATATGTGGGAGCTAAACGATTTTATCATACAGAGGTAGAGAGTGAAAAGACAGATAACAGAAACTGGGAAGAGTGAGTGGGTGGGAGTGGGGAAGAAGAAGAGAAGTAGGTTAAATGGTAAAAACATACAGTTAGATAGAAGTGGCCAGGCGCAGTGGCTCGAACCTCTAATCCCAGCACTTTGGGAGGCCAAGATGGGCAGATCACTTGAGGTCGGGAATTCAAGACCAGCCTGACCAACATGGTGAAATCCCGTTTCTACTAAAAATACGAAAATTAGCTGGGCATGGTGGCACATGCCCATAGTCCCAGCTACTTGGGAGGCTGAGGCAGGAGAGTCACCTGAATCTGGGAGGCAGAAGTTGCAGTGAGCTGAGATGGTACAATTGCACTACAGCCTGGGCAACAGAGCAAGATTCTGTCTCAACAAAACAAAACAAAACATATAGTTAGAAGGAATAAATTCAATGCCTGATTGCAGAGTAGGGTTTGTTTTGTTTTGTTTTGTTTTGTTTGAGACGGAGTCTCGCTCTGTCACCCAGCCTGGAGAGCAGTGGCGCAATCTTGGTTCACTGGAAGTTCCGCCTCCCAGGTTCATGCCATTCTCTTGCCTCAGCCTCCGGAGTAGCTGGGACTACAGGCGCCCGCCACCATGCCTGGCTAATTTTTTTATATTTTTAGTAGAGATGGGGTTTCACCGTGTTAGCCAGGATGGTCTTGATCTCCTGACCTCGTGATCCACCCACCTCGGCCTCCCAAAGTGCTGGCATTATAGGTGTGAGCCACCGCGCCCAGCCAAAAGTAGGGTTATCTATAGTCAACAAAAATGTATTGTACTCAGGTGATGACTCTCCTAAGTACCCTGACTTTATCACTACACATTATGTACATGTAACAATATTTCACATTTACCCCGTGTGAAATAAAGAAAATAGAAAACAAAGCCGGGTGCGGTGTCTCATGCCTGTAATCCCATCACTTTGGGAGGCCGAGGCGGGGCGGATCATGAGGTCAGGAGATTGAGACTATCCTGGCTAACACGGTGAAACCCCATCTCTACTAAAAATACAAAAAATTAGCTGAGTGTGGTGGCACGTGCCTGTAGTACCAGCTACGGGGGAGGCTGAGGCAGGAGTATCGCTTGAACCTGGGAGGCGGAGGTTGCAGTGAGCTGAGATTGCACCACTGCACTCCAGCCTGGATGACAGAGCAAGACTCCATCTCAAAAAAAAAAAAAAGAGAGAGAGAGAGAGAAAGAAAGAAAAGAAAGAAAAAAAGAAAGAAAAAGAAAGAAAGAAAGAAAAACAAAGAAACTAGAATAACTAAAACCATTTTAATTATAAAGTGAGAGGAATCAATCTACCCAATTCCAAGACTTACAGTAATTAAAACTATGTAGTATTGGCAAAGGAATAGACCCAAGATAAATGGAACAGAATAGAGATTCCAGAAATAAATCCACACAAATGTGCTCAACTGCTTTTTGACAATTCCAGACAAAAGTAATCCTAAAATCCAACAGGCTTTTAGGCCCGGCATGGCAGCTCACACCTGTAATCCCAGAACTTTGGGAGGCCGAGGCAAGTGAATCACTTGAGCTCAGGAGTTAGAGACCAGCCTGGGCAATATGGCGAAACCCCACCTCTATAAAAAAATACAAAAATTAGCCAGGCATGGTGGTCCCAGCTAAGATAGTCCCAGCTACTTCGGAGGCTAAGGTGGAAGGTCACCTGAATCCAGGAGGTTGAGACCATAGCGAGCTGTGATTGCGGCATTACACTCTAGCCTGGGTGACAGAGTGTGACCCTGTCTCAAAAAAAAAGGGCTTTAAACAAGTAATACTGGAACAATTGGATATCTGCAGGCAAAAAAAAAAGAAAAAAAAAAAAAAAAGAACCTCAATCTAAACCTCACACCTTATGCAAAAAAAATGTAAAATACAAAACTCTAAAACTTTTAGGAAAAAAGCAGGAGAAAATCTTCAGGGCTGGGCAAAAAGTTATTAGATCTGACACCAAAAGCAAAATCCATAAAAGACAAAACATGATTTTATTTTATCAAAATTAAAAAACTTTTGCTATGCAAAAGCCCATGTTAAGAGGATGAGATGACAATTTGCAAAGTGGAAAAAAAATTGCAAACCACTATCTCACAAAGAACTAGTAACTAGAACACATAAAAAATTCTCAAAACTCAGCAGTAGAAAAATCAATCCAATTTAAAAATGGGCAAAGGATATGAATAGACATTTCACCAAAGGGGATATATAGATGGCAAATAAGCACACTATTAGCTATTAGGGAAATCCAAATTAAAATCACAATGAGATAGCATTACACAGTTATCAGAATGGCTAAAAGTTTTTAAAGTTACAAAATCAAATGCTGGCAAGGATGCAGAGCAAGTGGATCACTTATACATTGTTGGTAGGAATGTAAAATGATACTGTTTTTCAAAATAGTTTGGCAGTTTCTTGTAAAACTAAACATGTAGTTACTATATGATCTAGCAATTACACTCTTCGGCATTTATCTCAGAGAAATGAAAACTTTACATCACATAAGACCTGCACACAAATATTCGTAGTCAAGCTAGAATCGGCCCAGATGTCCTTCAACAGGTGAATGGTTAGACAAACTGTAGTACATTCATACCACGGAAGAGGGAAACAGATTCTCTAAAACCTCCAGAAGGAATGTAGTCCTGCCCATACCTTGATGTTAGCCCAGTGGAATAATGAACAGATTAACTGCATTTTGAAATAATTTCAGACTTTCAGAAGAGTTGCAAAATAATACAGAGAGTTCTCATATACTCTTCACTCAGCCCTCTGTATGTACATAACCATAGCACAATTATAGAAAATTAAGATATTAATATTAATGCAATATTATTAACTAAGCTTCAGTATTTAATCAAATTTTATCAGTTTTTTCCCTAATGCTTTTCTTTCTTTCTTTTTTTTTTTTTTTTTTTTGCCAAAATCCAATTCAGGATTTTCATTTAACTGTCATGTCTAGTTAGTCTCCTCCAACCTGTTCTCAGTCTGCCTTTGTCTTTTTTAATGATCTTGACCTTTTTTTTTTTTTTTTTTTTTGAGACAAAGTCTTGTTCTGTTGCCAGACTGGAGTGCAGTGGTGCAATCTTGTCTCACTGCAACCTCTGCCTCCCAGGTTCAAGTGATTCTCCTGCCTCAGCCTCCCAAGTAGCTGGGACTACAGGCACATGTCACCACACTTGGCTAATTTTTGTATTTTTAGTAAAGACAGGGTTTCACCATGTTGGCCAGGACGGTCTCGATCTCCTGACCTCGTGATCCGCCTGCCTTGGCCTTCCAAAGTGCTGGGATTACAGTCACACCTGGCCGACCTTGACATTTTTTAGGAGTACTCATCAGTTGTTTTGTAGAACATATCTCAGTTCGGTTTTGTCTGATATTTTCACATGATTTGATTGAGGTTACACATTTTTTCCAGACACTCACAGGGAGTACATGATATCAATCCATTTTGTTACCGGTGATGTTAATTGCCCTGATCACTTGGTTAAGAAAGTCTCTACTGTAAAGCTACCGTTTTCCCCTGTATGGTTAATAAATACCCTGGGGGAGATACTTTGAGACTGTGCAAATATTCCATTTCTCCTTAAACTTTCACCTATTAATTTTAACATCTACTGATGGATATTTCTTGTAACAATTATTGCTGTGATGTTCTAGTAGTGATATTTTATTTAATTGTATTCTTTTGTGAAGAAGAGCTGTTCCTTCTCCACCATTTATTTATTTATTCAATTATTTATTTTTACCAGTATGGACTCATGGATATTTTAATTTATTCTGTAAAGTCCAACACTATTGTTATTTTGTTATTCAAATTGTTCTAGCTTTTGGCCAATGGGAATACTTTCAAGTTGCCTGTGTCCTTTTAACTTGTTCCCACCCCTTTTACTCATGTTATTTTTATTAATAGATATTTAAATTTTTGGAATACTTTTAGATTTACAGAATAATTGCTGAGATAGTACACAGTGTTCCTATATATCCTTCACCCAACTTCCTGAATGCTAACATCTTATGTAACCGTAAAACATTTGTCAAAACTAAAAAGCCAATATTGGGACATTATTGTTAACTAAACTCGAGTTTATTTCAATTTCACTAGTTTTTCCACTAAGGTCTTTCTTCTATCCCAGGATCCAATCCAGGATACTATGTTAACTGTTAAACTTAGGCCCTCATCCTTTTATAATCACTTCATTACTTACCACAAAATGCTCTTGTCTCATCTTGTTTTTTCCCTGCCCAGTCCTGGAATCAATCACTTCTCTAAGGAGCCCCACCCATGGAGTTTTGAAAAAGTCCCAACATCCAGACAGCACCCTAGATTAACTCAGAATCTCTAGCTGTGAAGTCACGGAATTTAGCTTTTAAAAAGTTCCCCAGGTAATTCCAATGTGCATTTGAGATTGGGAACCACAGATCTAGACTTTACTTCTGGTGGCTAAAGAATAGTTAAAATTTTGTTAAATTCCCAAATGTCAAAGACTTTAGTGTACTTCTCAGCAGGCTCTTAGGCTCCCTGAAGACAAATTTTTTAAATCTCTGCAATCAGCACACATCCCAGAACCTGGTATATAAACAGTGTTAAAAGAATGAAAGTTGAACAAGTAAACTAAGCTTTGGCTTCCTTGGGGAAATTAGCCTAGGTCTAACTCTTTTAACTCTCATTCGTCTTTAAATCAGACCCTTTTTGCTGCTGAACACCTATTTCATAAAACCTTGAGTGAGTCAGTCCAAGGGAAGTAGCGTGAAGCCTACCCACCATAAAGCCCTGGGGCAACCTTTCCAGGCAAAAATCTTTGCATCTCTTCTCTGAAGCACGCTCAGTGGGTCTGATGTCCACTCCCTTTATCTTCTTCTTCTGCCACCTTTACCTCTATCTTCTGTCACCTTTACCTCTAACAGCCTTTAAGGCTAATGCATTAGAAAAGGTAGCACCATTTTCTTTATTTCCTTTCCTTTGTCCCTCCTCCCTTCTTCTACCTTGTTTTAATGTCTCAGCTTCTTCTGCAGAGAAGTGTAAAGGGCACAGGCTCTGGAGCAGACCAAACCATCATCAAATCCCAATTCCCCCACTTACTAGATATATGTACTTGGACAAATAACTGAACCTCTCTTAGTCTCTATCCCTAATGTGTGGAGTGGGGATAACACCTGCCTTGCAGGATTCATGTGAGAAGTCAAAAGAACATTTTTGCTCACCTAAGGCAAAATGTGTACTCAGAAATAGCAGTTGTGATTGTCATTGTTATTATTACTATTGGTAGCAGAATCAGCTTTCTGAATCACACTCTATTATTTGGGAGGGACAGGACAAGGCAAATGATTTCTATGAAAGACAGCCATGGCCGGGTGCGGTGGCTTACGCTTGTAATCCCAGCATTTTGGGAGGCCAAGGCAGACAAATCACGAGGTCAAGAGATTGAGACCATCCTGGCCAACACGGTGAAACCCTGTCTTTACTAAAAATACAAAAATTAGCTGGGCGTGGTGGCATGTGCCTGTAGTCCCAGCTACTCAGGAGGCTGAGGTAGGATAATTGCTTGAACCCGGGAGGTGGAGGTTGCAGTGAGCCAAGATCGCACCACTGCACTCCAGCCTGGCAACAGAGTGAGACTCCGTCTCAAAAACAAAACAAAACAAGACAAACAAACAAACAAACAAAAAACACATCCACAACTCTACCCATCTGTCCAGTGATCTAGTAACCAACAGAAGTTCATTCAGAATTTGCAGAATTCATCACAGGCACCTACACAATCCAGAGGAAATGGTCAAAACTGCATAAAGGCAACCTCAGCTAAAGCAATTATCTACTGATACCATCATCTGTATAACCAACAGATAACAATAACTAACATTTGGGGGTGGGGAAATGTTGAAGTCTTCAAAGTGCTTTTGTTTGTGCCATCTTATTTAACCCCTCATAACCTGAAAGTGGCTATTATGACCATTTCACAGGTAGGGAAACTGACGTTACATGATTGAGTCCTGAGCTAGTGAGTGACAGAGCCAAAACTCACACACAGGTCTTTCTGGCGCTGACCTCCTTGTGATTTCGCCACTGAGGTTTTTTGGTGTGTGTGTGTTTTCTATGTAAGTGTGTAAGTGTCAGAAGTGCACACTCACCTCCAGATCTGTTTAAAACAGGAGTTTTCAAGAAAAGACTTATAAGACTGGCGCCATTGAAGAAAATGTCAAGTCAAAAAATGCTGGGCTTTCCTCTTCTCATTCACCCTCCCATCTTCTCATTTCAGCTTAGTGGAGGGATGTTTTCTTGGCAACAGTTTTGTTCCAACAACTAAATAACCAACCAACTAACTAACCAAACAACCAGCATGCTTAGCCTGTGCTAGGGGATGTGGCGACACCAGAAAAGATGCCCAGGCCCAGGCCCTCCAGGCCAGTGCTGGAAAGAGAAGTAACCACCCGAAGCTAAAGTACCTGGGGTCAAAGAAGGGAGAGGTCTTGAAAAGATGTAGAAGGAAAAACTGAAGATGGTGCTTCTGGTGGGAAATTATAACAATAAAGGCCAGAAGGAGGAAATGAAGGTATAATATGATGACTGTTAAGCCAGCAGCTGCTTGTAGTCCATATTTGTTTTCAAGGAGTAGTGAGAAATAGGGTTAAATAAATATAGGGTGGGGCCTGAATATGCTGGGTGATGAGAGACAAACAACAGAATTTGGACACCATGTGCTGAACAACTGGGAGCTGTGAAGGTTTTTAAGAAAAAAACACCATAAATTTGATGTTTAAGCCAGTTTTACACCTTTGCAAATTGTCTTAGTACTGACTTGTTGCCTGATTTAAACTAACTAGAATAATTAAATTAGTTCTGTGTAAAACACACACACACACACACACACACACAGAGAGAGAGAGAGAGAGAGAGAGAGAGAGAGAGAGAGAGAAAGTACTCAAGGCTCCCATCAACACTGCAAAGTGCCTAGTGTCTTGGAGTATCAAAATTAAAAGTTTTCCTTAAACATGATTTGACATGAACAAACATCAAAGGCTAAAGAGTTCCAAGTTTAAGACATTAAAGCAGGTAGATACAAGCAACCAGGAGCGGAGCAGAGAAAATCATGTAATCTCACTGGCAGGGAAAACGTCCCAAACCAAATACTTTTTAGAACGCTATGGAGTACCTTTTCTTCAATGACCAGGAGAGAAATCCAATTTTTTTAAGTCTTGTATCCAATGTTAAGCTCACAAATTGTCTTTTTATTCATGTGTATTTTGCTAGAATCTTTGTTTTAATCTATTCTTATAGTTAACATCTCCAAGACACACACAGAAAGTCTGACAGAACTATGTTGCGCTCTTTAAAACCATACGATAAGATAAATAACAAAGTGCACAGAGCTCTGCTTTTATTTATTTTGATGATTTCTCTTTCTAGATTGTTCTGTGGACATTAAGAAGAGAGATTTCCAAACAGAATGAACGCCTTTTTCTTGGGATGTGGGAATAGAGATTTAGGAGGTGATAAATCTTTTATAAAACAGACATAAGATATTCTATACACATATTTCAACCCCAGGCCCTGGGAAAGTATTTTTTGCCGCCTTAACCAATATTCAAGGCCCAAACTATTGGATGTAGTCTAATTTATACTTACCTGTGAGCAAACATGGAATCAATGCGTAGAAAAACCACATGAAAAGACTTGTCCAGATTTCTTGTAGAACCATTGTGAAAGTCTGCATTTGGTAGACTCAGTTTGACCTAGAACATTGTTTCTTTCCAGAATGAAACATTCTGTCCATCTCAGCCATCTTTCTTCAGAATGCATATGTTGGAGCTGAGGTCTGAGTTGCAGCGAAGCCTGAATTGTTCTAGAGCCGGCCCAGGAAACTCAGAGAGGGCGGGCTCAGAAGCACCCTCCTTTCTGCCCAAACCCAGATATTGCATCAGCGGGGAGTGGCCTAGGAGAGTTCCAGAGAAAATGTAACTTTGGGGAGCTTGAGAATCTGCCTATGAGCAATACCCGCACCACAGGCTCTGTCCTAGAGGACCCTGCACATCCCTAGGAGCCAATGAGCCGGCAGGATTATCTCCCTCCCTCATTAAATAGCTGTTCTCTTCTAAATTTCTCTGTGAATTCATTCAAGCTGGGTACTGAGCAGCTCTTTTTTCTAATACATGCCCACTTCAGAAAAACTAGAGATATTTGAAAAAATTTAAAATACCTTTCTAAAAGTCAGGAGGGTAAAGAAGAATATATAGCTTCATATGTGCATGCATTTGCAAAAAGAAAAACTGAAAGAAGATGTAAGAAATGAACAAGATTGGTTACCTTGAGGCAGAGAAAGTGGGAATTGGAAAGGTGGAAGAGAAAAATGGGAACAAGACTTCTGACTGAATATCTTTGTATATCGTTTGATTACTGAGTCATGTGAATGTACTACTGAAAAATTAAAACCAATTTCAAGAGGTGGAAGAAAAACCTTATGATAGTATTTAGCCCCTTAAAATTTAGCCCTTGAAGGACTTTAACCATCCTAATGTGCAAATACAATAGTGGAATAAACATGGGTTCTAGAGTATAATGTATTTTGGTTCAAGTTTCAGAACTTATAATGTAACCTTGGGAAAGTTGGTCATTTATTTATTCATTCAAGAAACATTCACTGAAGGCCTACTATGTGTTAGTTCTTAGGAATTCAACAGTCCATTCCCTCAACAAGAATTTCCCAACTAGTGGAGAAGATGGATGCAGGAATAATCATAAGTTCATTTTTAAAATGAAGTGACAACAATATTCATAAGGGAATATAGGATCACTAAAAAGAAACATCTAACCCAGTTTGTAGGATCACAGGAAGCTTCCTGAAGGAGGTGACTCCAGGACTGGGTGTTAAACTCCAGAAAAAAAAAAAAAAATCAGCCAGGAATGTTGTTTTTAGGAAACAAGAAGAAGTTTGGTGCAACACGAGAACAAGGTTGAAACGGCGAGAAATGGGGCTTAATGACAGACAGAAACAGGATTCTAGAGAGTTTTGAATGCCTTACTGAGGAGCTTGGAATTTATCCTGAGAGGAATGAATGCCAAAGGAAGGGTTCAAAGCTCAAATATGACTATGTCATTCCCTGCATTTGAGCTTTAAAAAGTTTGTAACTAGGGTGGAGAAAACAGCACAGGGGGCCAGATTGAAGGCAGGAGGGCCATGAGGGAGCTACGGTAGTGATCTAGGCGACAGACACTGTTAGCTTCCACTAGGTTTCTCATGTCTGTAGAGAGAAATGACCAAATTCAAAAGATAAAGAAGGTAGAACTGAAAGCTTCTGGATATTGAGTGAATTAAGAGGGCTGGGGAGGAGGAGCCAAACACGACTTTCAGGTTCTGAGTTTGGGTAACTGGGTGGATGGCAGCACCTCAAGTGAAATAATGAAGTGGGTGGAGTGTGGTCAGGACAGGCAGGATTGGGGGTGCTATAGAAAAAGGCTGCACATGTTCAGCTTGAGAAATTTGAACTTAGATGCTTATATGGGCAGGGGAGTCTCCAGTATATAAATCATCTTTGTTTCCGGTTGATTGGTGTCAACTTTTTAGTTGTGTTACTTCAGGCAAGTCATTTAAACTATCTGCTTTATGGTTCTCATCTGAAAATTGGGAACAAGTATTAGTATCTGACTCAGGGCTGTTGTGAGGACTAAGTGAGACTTAGAACAGGATCTGGCACAAAAAAAAGTATACAATAAACATTGCTGTATATCTTTTTACCACACCATAGCCAAGAAAACTTGGTGCATATTTTCCTTGATCCCAGCACTGTGAGTCAGTAGTCACATCTGTGCTTTGACCTCTGGTCACTAGCTGCTGTACAGTCTCTCACTGCTCCTCTTAAGAGTGCTTCATACATGGCCTCAACATCTGTCCCCAATCTTACCTTTGTTCTCCATCTTGGCTTCCTGATTCCTCTCTTCTAAGTTCACTTCTGCTCACAGTTCCAGCATGTCAAAAGTTAACAATATAAGCCAATGTGTATTGGTTATCTATTATCTGCCAGGATTTGTCCTAAAGGGTTTCTACACACTATATACATGTCCATATATTACACAACAGACTTGCAAGGTAAGATATGATTTGATTCTCCACTTTTCAGGTGAGAACACAGGGCTCAGAGAAATTAACTTACTGTAGATCACAGCTCGTCAGGGATGGAAACAGGAATTCCAACTGAGGTCTGCGTAACTCCAAGCTTTTTTCACTCACCTTAATTGCCTCCCAGTTAGCATCAAAGGAATGCTTCAATGTGTCTGCGGGACAGAGGAGTGATCCAAGAGATCAGCAAAGACTTTAGGGAATAGGCAGACCTCAATATGAGGTTCCGGATGTACCAATTAGATATGGGTAGGAGGGGAAGAGAGGCACACTGTTCATCATTCCTTTTGGGAGAATGATATGAGCAAGGATGGAAAGGTAGAGGGGAACATGACTGAATTAAGAGGATGAAAAGGAAAGTAAACAGAGAAAATGGAAGAAAGAATAAGAATCATGTAGCTATGCTGTCGGAGAAGAAGAGTTGTTCACCAAACTTTGAAGTGTTATGATGGATAGTTAGCTCCACCTGCTCATGGGTCCCTGTCAAGACACTCCTGTCCAGCACTACCATACTCTGGCAAGACAGTACTGCCTGCCAGTCATTCGTAAGCCATTGCACAGAGTCTGCCCTGGGCTCAGCACACCTCAAGGGGCACTGAGAGATAATGCCATCTGCCTGTCATATTTTTTGAACAATAATCCGTTTCAAGCCTGGGTCATGACCCAGCAAGTAACTCAGACCACCCACCTCTACCTGGGTTGTATCACTGGGTGAGGACTTCTGGAGGGCTGTGCCTCACCTGCTAACCCCTAACATTCCTGGATGATCCCTGACCCTGATTTTGCCTTTCTCTTCTGGCTTTGGGGTGCCCCTCTATAGAAAGAGAAGTTGTAATGTCTTGTCTATGCAACATGCACAACGAAACTATTCTCTATCCTGTTTCCTGCACTTCTCAGGTTAATTTCTGGTGCCTTCCATGGAGGATCATCCACGTCAGAAGATAAACTGCTGGAAGAATAGACCTATTTCCTGTAAGTAGGTACAGTTCAGAAATAGGATTTTTTTTTTCTATTACACTATTTGCCACTTAAATCTCTGATATTTAATTATGGAAGGAAAAGCAGCAGAGAAAAGGTTTTTATGAAAAGGTTGAGGCAGTGGGGAGGGATGGGAAGTTTTGTGGCCAAGGAAGAGAACCCTAAGCTCTCTGTGCCCTGCAGGGCCAAGACTAAAATTAAGGGAAGCACCTAGGGTGCAAAATCGGAGGCACTCACTCTTAGGGTTATGCAAGTCCAGGATAGGCCCTGTGTCCTTCAATGAACTATGTGGTCAACTACTACTTTCCAGTAATCTTCCTTTCCCCTACTTAACACAGAATAGTTCCTTCCCTTTGCATTAAGATTCTTAGATATCTACATACTGTGTTTTAGCACTTCTGACATTTAGTTGGAGCTCACTGTCTCAATTTTTTCTTTCTAGAAGTAACATAGGGAATTTAAATAGCGGAATTCCATTTGTCTTAGACTCTTCTAATTCATGCTTCCACCAAGTCTGTTCCAGGTGGAGTTTCACTCTTGTTGCCCAGGCTGGAGTGCAACAGCGTGATCTCAGTTCACCACAACCTCTGCCTCCCGGGTTCAAGCGATTCTCCTGCCTCAGCCTCCCAATGGCTGGGATTACAAGCATGTGCCACCACGCCTAGCTGATTTTGTATTTTTAGTAGAGACTCTGTTTCTCCACATTGGTCAGGCTGGTCTTGAACTCCCGACCTCAGGTGATCCGCCTGCCTCGGCCTCCCAAAGTGCTGGGATTACAGGTGTGAGTCACTGTGCCCAGCCCCAGGTAGAATTTCTACACATTTTTAGAACCTAATTTTCAGGGCTCCTGCATTCCTTTTTCACTTCTGAAACACTTCCATTTTTCAATTTCCTCCCAAATGTTTACTGTCTGGTCATCAGGAATTTAACCTCCACGGTTTCCTTAGAGTGTGCTCAATTAGAACCCTTAAGTCGGCCAAACTGTCCTTTCTGTAGTTAGCTTTTTCTGACATCCCCCCAAAAAACTCCTCTTAAAATGGAGAATCAGGGTTTATTCAGAATAGCCTTCTGTAGTTAAATGCTCCGCATTTCAATAAAATACCATTTTGGTCAAATTTAAAATCTGAAAACCAGAAACAATGCTCTGTAATAGTGAAGTTCCACATAATTTTCAGATGATTTTGGTTGCTGTATTTTATTCAGTCACGGGTTGTTCATAGTCATCAGTGATTCTATTAAGTGAAGCACACAGTATACTCAAAGGTCAATTTTATCAGAGGCCTCTTTTTATCATCCTATATAAATTAACACCCTCACCCTCACTCAACCCTCACCCTGCTCTATTTTAATTCAGAGCTCTTCTCCATTATGTATTACATCACTAAAACATAAGTTTTATAAAAACTTTGTCCATTTTCTTCATTATTACATTGCTAGAACAGTCTCAGCTCAGCAATATTTGAGGTGAGCTGGTTGGATAAATTGATTATGAGTATCTCCAAAAGGTATTTAAACATAAAATCACACATAGAGAGTGTAACCATTAAAAAAATATTTTCATCTTGACATCATCATATGCCCTGATGAATTTGTTCTCTATAACATCCCCCTTGAGAAAATATCAAGTTTGACATTACTTCTCCTAGATAAGCCATCCTTATTCGATTACTAAGTTTCCTTCAAAAGGACTCAAAAAATATCAGTTTAATAACCATTCCTGTGTTTAGCCTAAAATAGACAACACTTAACAGTCTCATTCTGGAATTCACCTTTTCGTCTCAGTAATTTCATGAAGGCTATCTGAAAAGTTTCTCCATAGTCTAAGATATAAATTATCTGAGCACAGAAATTTATTTAAAGCAACTACCTTAGAAATCTACTTTAACTCACCAGGAAATATTCTCAAAGACACTAATTTAAAACACTTCCCTCTGTGAACATGGCGGCTGACAGCTCAAACTCCTCCTCTGTTCAAAACCCCACCAAGCGTAACGCCAGTTCTACTCATTAAACAAATCTCAGCAAACTATGTATACTTTCAGATAAAAGGTGCACATCATTAGTAGAGTAGAAATAAACATTTCAGTTCCTAAGTCATTTAGTTTAGGTCATGTTACAGCAAGAAGTTAGGGTGTGGGGCATGCATATCATGCTGGTCTGTCAAGTGTTAAAAAGATAGCAGAGAATTGAGTCACAAAAACTTGCTAAACACTAACAAAACCAGCCTATCAGAATCGAGTAGCAAGCCAATGCTTCTAATAACGTTTCTCCAGAAACAGTACATCTGTCATTTTTTTTAAAAAGGGTAGTGTTCAAACCACAAAATTAAGATAGCATCTATTCTATATCAAAAGTCCTTTACGAAAAAAGTGACCTTGATTGTGAGGCCATTTGGAAAGTTAAAAGTTCTATAAATGCAAGATTATAAAGGACCTCTTATCTTCTAGCAAAGTGTTAAAATGGAAAACTTAGGGAGTACTGTAATGTCACACTCCTAATTTCTTGATTTGGACAATGTAACTGAGTGTTTCTGAAAAAAAAATGGTAATTTCCAGATTCCAAACCCAAAACTTTCCATGTTACAGGAAAAATAGGGAGAGTAAACTGCATGTGGAGATCTCAACTAGGGAGAAAAGGGTTGGGAGTGTGAAAGTTAATTACACAAATTGGGTAATTCTTGTCATACCCAACAAAATCAGATTCAATGCGCTAAGGGGAAAAAGTACTCGAAAGGCATAGCAGCTGCTCCACGAACTGTTTTCCACAAGCCCAGCTACTGAAACAGCCAACTGCAAACCCTCAGATCAGTTTTACCTAGTAGCTGCTGAAATGACCTGCTGTGACTCCAAGATTGGTTTTACCTATCACTGTCACACACCAGTTTGCCAGCTCCCAAAAACTTCTCTAGAGCCAGAGTTTTCTTTCAAAACATACGTAACATTTCTCTTTATAATAAAACTCCCAATCTTCTCTGTTCTTTGGACATACCAAAAACTACTGTGTATATGCCCTGAATTACAATTCTTGCTTCCCAAATAAAACGTTTCAGAGATTCGTCTCTATATTTTGACTTCAAAATTTTATGTGAAACTCCCTAATTTTTAAATGTTGGCAATTAATTTTTTAAAGCACTGTGTGGGTTGAACAGCATTTCTGTATAAGGCCACTGCGTTCAGATGTACCCTGAGGAAGGTACCCCAGCAACAAGGTGGGAGTGAAATTCAAACTTCTAGAGAAGGGCTGGGCCTGCCTAGAGAAAAAGATGCCTTTTCCTAATTCTCACAAAGGTACTACATAGACTGTGACAACCCTGCTTCTATGCAACCTCTGGATTATAAGGTAGGACATTACAGCTGGAGGTAATTTAAGTGCCATATTCTGCAAGA
Source organism: Macaca nemestrina (assembly GCF_043159975.1). NCBI lineage: Eukaryota > Metazoa > Chordata > Mammalia > Primates > Cercopithecidae > Macaca > Macaca nemestrina. The sequence goes on along the minus strand of NC_092126.1, from coordinate 39,530,913 downwards.
ATGACCTTATTCTAACCACCCAAGTTGCTCATCTTCTAGGCCTATTTATTCTTCTAGCAATGGCAATAGATTGCATGAAGCCTTCCTGTTTTGTTTAGCAATATTATTTGTCACTAAATAGTGCAGGGTGCATGTGTTAACTGTATAGTGATATACGTGTAATATACGTGTGAATATATATTCAGCTGAATCCTAAGGATTTATGACTAAATAAGGGACACAATGGCAATTGTTTTTGTTACAAAGCTTATATAATGTTCTAAAAAACCTTCTACTAAGATTTTGGGGAAGTCATTTGTAGGAGTTAGGCAGGGTTCCATCTGTTACGTGTATTTAAATTTGAAACTACGCATTCTCCTCATGTGGAAGAAAACTTCTGTCATACTGCTCTTCCCAGGACTCTCCTCCTAGGCTAAAACCAAACATACACAGAGTAGTGTGTCATGATACACACACCAGGCTGGGAATAAGGAAACTTGGTTTCTAATACAAGTATTGTTACTATCTAGCTATGTAGATGTTTTCCAGGGTTGTTTCAGTTCTTAAAGTTACTTCAAGTATTATAAAAACAGTCACTGGTGTAAGCATTGTGTTAAGACTTTTTAAAAACTGGTAAAATGTGTAAGTACAAAATAAGTAGCTTCCAGCGAGGTTTTTATACCGTATTAAGAGCACACAATAGATATTACTGGCACACATGGGTTATCTGGGAGCTCCATAGCTACGATAAACCTAAATATGGAACAGAAATTTGCATTTTGTTTCCAGTGCTACTACATTCCTACTTTCTCAAAAGTCTGCTCTATTAATGTCAGCTCAGTGCAGTTTACTGTGAGTAGTTTATGTCTGTGATGCAAAGCATTAATTGTTCCTGTTTTACAAACATACATTTTTTTCATAAGGAAGACTGGGGAAAAACCCAGAAACGTACAGCAAATAAAAGGAAAGCCTCATCATATATATGTTAAAAATTAAGACGATGTTTACTACTAGTCATCCTACAACCATTTAAACAGTTTTCCTCAATTTATATTCATGTGATTTTACAGCAAAGAAGATAAGCATACATGAGTTTTACTTCCATTAAAAACTTAACTATTAATAATTACCTTTAACAAAGGAGCACTGAGTTAGAAAAATAATAGAATATGAACTAAAATGTTTTAAAAGCAGATGTAATAGAGATGAAAATTTGTCTTATTATATTTGGTCACTTCTGCTGCTTAGTGGGAGAAGCCATGGCTGCCACCCAGTGGCAACGTAAGTCTTTAAATGATTTTAAGATTTAAATAATAAAATATTTAAAACATTGATAAAAAAATTCACAAGTTACACAACTTCCATTTTACCATCAATAATTCTGGTGTATTAAATATCTGTTTATAACATAGCAAAGAATTAAAACATCCATATGCTTAGGCAGCATTAGGGAATTTGATGAAAGTATCATATGACATCCTACTCAGTTATGTGGCTTTAGTATTTTTCAATTAAAATATTGACGGCTACTTTACTTAAATTTAAATTTCCACAATAACAGGGGGACAAATTATGACCATAAAATACAACTGGTTTTCTTCTATAGCCTACAGAAGTAGATTAACCTCTCATCCATACACCCAAATTCCTACTTGGCTAAAAAAAAAAAAAGAAAAAATTAAAAATAATATAATTTTCCCTAACCATGAGCACATTCTATTTTTTCCTCAGGTATACATCAGTTTTAGCGTCCCAATCAACAAAATTTAAAGCTGAAAAGAGGAAATGAAAATAGGTAATACCATTCCTGATAATTACTGATATTTAGTGAGGAGAAAAAACCAAGTATCTCACTGCTTCCTATTTTTGCAAAACTTGGCCATAACTTGTTTCCCACTGGCATAAATATAACATATCCTAATACAAGATGCCCTGGTAAAATAAGTGGGATTAAAAAAAATAAATAACACTAGAGCATCTATTTATAGTTTGAAAAGCTAAATATCTCAGAGACAATTTGGCTTTCTTGAATAACCAGATAAGGGAGAAGCACTGGAAAAAAAATTAAGAAAGTGATTTTTGTTTCCAACAGTTGTAAATTAAAATTGTACAACATGTTTTCTAATCTATGTCTCATGTGTCTTTCTGTACGACTGAAAACAATGAATGCATTTTTTAAAATTAAGGCAGACACAATATACTTGGTATTTACAATGGCCTGTGACAAATACAATACCTGGAAATAATTTCTAATTTTTCATTTATTATTGCTATTTAGTCACAGAAAAGATTAACACTCTCCAAGAAATTTATTTTAGCATATGTCATATATAGATATAATAATTTTATATAATGAAAAACCATAACAGAACAGGGCGCCTTTACAAGGAAACAAAGGATAGGCAATAAAGGATTTCTTCCATATAAAGATTCTGATAAGCATTATTTGATTTTTTTTTTTTAAATACAAAACTGTAATATTAGAAGCAAAGGGAAAACAGCAAAGAAAAAAAACAATAAAACAGAAGGCCAAGGATAAGGAACTGTTCTATGCAGATGCACTGCATACATAGTATATATGTATGGGCTGAATTATAATAAAAATACTTATTGTCAATTCTCATAAAGGTTTAGAAACAGCAATTTCCAATCAAGCACGATGGACCCAACATTTTCTCAGTCTTCAATTACATGACAAATTACAGCTATGCAGCAGTCACTTCTGGTCAGCAGTATCATGATAAATGCTTGACAAGATATAATTTTTCTCCTTGTTCACTTGTAAAAATTGGTGCCTTTTTGTAATGTTCTACAAGTTCTTCCATGGTGCTGAATTTACGCTGCCCAATGCAGTAGACAGTCTCTTTTAGTTGGACTTTAAAATGCTTGTTTTTCCCTTGTGCTTTTAGTGATACTGAGAAATCATTTGGCTAAAAGAGAAAAAAAAATACAGTAAACATTTTGAAAGCCCTCTATCAGTATTTTTATATTAAACTAAAAGCTAAAATTTAAGCACTAAGTCCTAGGTACCATGGTAAATTATTTACATAGATTTATCTCCTTTACTCCCTAAAACAAAACCCTTTTTACAGATGTGAAAACTGAGTCTCAGGGAAGCTATTAATAAATTGGCCAGTATCCTCCATCTAGTTAACAACAGAGCCAGGATTCAAACCTGTGTAATCAAAAGTCTCTTAACACCCACAGCTCCACCAGTAGACACCCACAGCAAATCCCTTACATATTTGAAGAACAAGAGCTATCTTCTCTCCAGTCAGAGAAACACATGAGAAAGTTTAAGATACCCACCCAACCCCTTTTCAATGTGTAGCTAACAGTAGCTGTCTTAGGGATAACACGCTGAATTCCCAAAAATGAAGAACACACAAATGAGAATTAATCTAAACTTTAAGGAAAGGCCACAAACTCAAATGCCTACAAGAGCCAAAAGAATAACGTAAACAAGTGTCAGAGTGGAAGGGTAGATGGGCAGAGAAAATGACAGTGTATCACCAATCTAAAGAAGTGGTGACTTCTCAGCTGTGATTGTTGCCCCGCAGGAATAGGGTCTCAATGTTGGTAGTTCTTTCAATTTTAAATGGTCCAAAGTCTGAATTTTTATAATAAATATCCTAATATTTAAATATGGGCAATGAATTTAAACGTTTAAAAAACACTGTGAAGGCTAAACAAAATATGCCTACTTGAGACCTAACCTTAAAAAGTATACTGCTGGCCAGGCGCGGTGGCTCAAGCCTGTAATCCCAGCACTTTGGGAGGCCGAGACGGGCGGATCACGAGGTCAGGAGATCGAGACCATCCTGGCTAACACGGTGAAACCCCGTCTCTACTAAAAATACAAAAAACTAGCCGGGCGAGGTGGCGGGCGCCTGTAGTCCCAGCTACTCCGGAGGCTGAGGCAGGAGAATGGCGTAAACCCGGGAGGCGGAGCTTGCAGTGAGCTGAGATCTGGCCACTGCACTCCAGCCCGGGCTACAGAGCAAGACTCCGTCTCAAAAAAAAAAAAAAAAAAAAAAGTATACTGCTAAAAATAATGGTATATATTGTATTTTGTCTTATATTTATGCTCAATTACCCACAAGAAAATACACACAATTCTGCATTCAAGCTATTTTTTTTAATTAGGTTTTTTGTTGTTGTTGTTGTTGTTACAGTCTATATCAACCCCCAAAAGCCTCTTTTTCTACAGTTACTCCCAAAGTTTCAAACAGTGAGCCAGATCAGGCAACTAACAGAAAATGGATGTCATCACTCTTCCCTACTGCCAACCAACTGCTTTTCTGAGGGATTAGGCACAGGCCCCATTTTCCTGAACTTCATATTAGAAGTTCAATTAATCTCTCTCCCCACCACACCCCACTTCCACACATTTTCTTTCAAAATTTTGTGCAATTACACATTCCCTTTTGTACAAATATACTCACGCAAAGCCAAGATTAATCATGATTTAATAAATGGAAAAGTAATGATATCTTTTATCAAGGAAAAGGGCATTTTTAAGGAAAATGAGTGTCATCAAATTCTAATATCCTAAACAGTATCTAAAAGAGACCATGAAACCATACTATTTTTCAACTTTTATGGTTTTATAGTTTTATTGTTTACTAGTATTGCAATATAATTTACCTTTTATTGCAAATGCATTTCAAACACAGTGTTAAAATAGGTTTTTTGAGATTACAATAAAAAGTGTATTCCAATTTCCAAGTAACCAATTTATGAAGAAACTTAGTATCAATTTTTTAAATTCAGGGATTTCCTATGTCATAAGGACTACAGTGACTATCTTCTTACACATTGTATCCAATAGCAATTTTTAAAATGTTTCCCAATTTAATCTACAGTATTATTCTACATTCAATGAAGAAGTCAATGTTCCATTTTCTCCATTTAGTTTAATGCAACAGAAAATATATCAGGAATGCAAAATCAACAGAACTAGAAAAGACCAAATAACTCAGCATGTAGCATCACTGCCACAACTCTCTTTTCATTGAAAATAGATAGCTAGAAAGAATGCTGACTTTAGCTTTGGAACATTTATGCTTATGTTATGTCCCAGCTTGTTACCTGGTTAACTTTAGGGAAGCCACTTAACCTCTCCATTTCTCTTTTTCTTTTTAATACACAGAGCTCTATTTGTATTTACATCTGAAAATCAACTTACCGAAGATTCACTATCTCGAATGAGGAAATCCCCTTCGTGTCCTCTTTCGTTTAATGCCATTTCTGCTTGATGCCTGGTGACTTTGCCATAATACCAAGGATTGCCAGCAAACTTTCCCGTGAGTGAAGGCCTAATGTAATCACACTGTGGAGGTGATGGCTCCAAACCTGAGGTTAATGGATTATTCTGCATAACGGTAACATAGTTTTTTGGTACTAGACCAACCATACCATTGATCTTCCTGCATTTCCACCATTCTGGGTCATTTTCAGGTTTTTCAATAACATCCATTACATCTCCTTTCTCAAAATTAAGTTCTTCATCGTTAGATGAGCTGAATGGGTAAAGAGCCTGTACCACATGCAACACTTGCCCGGTATTTAGGTTATTGACGACTGCTGCTAATTTCTCTGACAGAGAACCCACATGGTCACCCAAAGGACTGTCACCTTCTTCAGTTACATAGTTTGAAGGGAACCATCCAACTTGTCCATTGTAGCTACCACGCCACCACCCATCACTGCATTTCTCCATGACGATCACCTTTGTCCCCTTTATCAATGACAATTCATCCTCTCTCTCAGCCATGTAGTTAAATTTCACATAAGCGGGCATGTTGAGGTCATAGAGACGTTCCCCTGGGTCAACAAAACTATCATCAGCAGGAGATGCAGAATCTGGCACACTAGGTTTTCTTTTCACTTTTCCAATGCCTGTTGAAATTAAAAAGGGCCATGAGAGGAGAATATAAAAAAATGATTACCAAAAGAACCAATTTATTCATTATTAAAAAGGGATCTTCAACTCTATATAGATCTTTAAAGCCTTTAAACATAACAAATTTCTATGTAGTTAAAAATCATCTTTTTGGAAATAAGATGCAAATTATCTTTTTCTAACCAAATAAATATTTAATTTCAGTTATTATATGACAGTTCACCATCTTTTCTCTTGTCAAAGGCCCTGAAATAACTTTATAACATAATTATAAAGTTGTCCCAAATTGATGAATTCTCTCTTAAATGTAAATATAGATTTCTTTCATAGCTACAATCTAGGTACACAAAGGCTCCACCATACCCATACTCTTCTTGTCTTAGTTTAAAGCAAGCTAGATTCTACAATGAGCTGTATAAAAATAAAATTATTTCTATCTTAAATTATAATATGATATGCAATATAAAATTGCAGTTATGTCTGGCTAATCTTCCCATTTGCTTTCTTGGTTCCCAGACCCAGGTAGCGTTATTTACCTCATATGTTTATTTTAAAATATTATTTATTTGTTTTTCTCCCCTTACCCCAGTCACATGTAACCACCACAAGGGCAGGGAGTTTTGTTTGTTTACAGATAGAATCCCAAGGATCTTGTACAGTGCTTAGTACACAGTAAATGCTTAATAAATACATATGTGTTGAAAGCAATGAGAAAATCACCAAATGGTACTATCAATACAAATGTATGCTACATCAACTTCAGTCAGGCATTTTCACTGCTGCCCATTTCTTAGCGTGTGATTTTATGTTCTACTTTACCTAGAAAACAGGCCTCCCTAGGTAAAACTTCTCAAATTCCTTTTGTCTCAAAACTCTCATTATTCTCACTCTCTCTCTTCACTCAAGTCTCCAAATCCTGATCCTTCTAGGATCTTAATACTATCTTTCCGGACTCTCTTGGGACTCGACATCCTTATTTTCCTTCCTATTCAGTCCCTTCAATTATCTAAAAACACACTCAAATCTTTTCTAATTCAAAATGAAGTTATTTTTAACTCTGCTACAACTTTTAAACTGTAACATTTTGCTAATTTATTTTTTTTCTCTAACTGGTCCAATTTTCCCATAGAATAAACTTATACCACTCTTTTAAAAGTTGTCTTTCCCAGCTGGGCGTGGTGGCTCATGCCAGTAATCCCAGCATTTTGGGAGGCCGAGGCAGGCGGATCACAAGGTCAAGAGATCAAGACCATCCTGGCCAAACATGGTGAAACCCCGTCTCTACTAAAAATACAAAACTTAGCTGGGCGTGGTGGTGCACGCCTGTAGTCCCAGCTACGCAGGAGAATTGCTTGAACCTGGAAGGTGGAGGTTGCAGTGAGTCAAGATCATGCCACTACACTCCAGCCTGGCGACAGAGCGAGAATGTCTCAAAAAAAAAAAAAAAAAAAGTTGTCTTTTCCTTTTCCCTCAACTTTTTCACTACTCACACTCCCAACTCTTTATTATCTGATCCTTTGTCTCCAGCATTCTAACAAAACTACTCAATTAAAACCATTCTTATGAATACATTATGTCATCTCTCCTTACTGTCAAATCAGTAACTTTTAAAGTCCTCAGCCTTCTCAAACTCTATGCAGCAACCAAGATCACAGCCCACTCTCTCCATTATGTTTTCTCCTTCTTTGACTTCCCTGAATTTCTTATTTTCCCTCCCGACCTGTTTACATATTCTTGTTTACCTCTGTCTGGGCTCCTCTAACCTTGTTATTATCACATTGCATTGTACTTGTTTACTTGTCTGTCTTCCTCAATATGAGTGAACTTCCTGAGGGCAGAAAACGAGATCTTATTCCTTTCTATCTCCAATGCTTAGCAGTACATACATCAGTAGTAGGAACAAAGGAAAAACAAAATTATTTATTCAGCAGTCAGCGAACATGCTGAATGAATAAATGAAGAATTTCTTAGCTGAAAGTGTTTCACAAGATGCCATACTTGACCTTCCTCTCTATTCCGAGGAAATCATACACTTTCATTTTCTATAATTTCTGTGCAGAAGGTTCCCAGATCTCTTTGCAGCTCTAAGACCTTTCTGGAATTCAGGCACTACAATTCTAACTGTCACTAGACACCCACAGATTGTGCCATCAGTACCTCAAACCCAACATTCATGTTCAAATACAAATAGTCCAGTCTGTACCCATAAATCAACTTCTTCCTTCCTAATTTTCTTACTTCTGGTTAATGATAACCTTCTGAGAAATCCCTACATTTGGGGTGATACCACCAAAAATGGCACTGTCACTGCAAAAAGCAATGAATGCAATTAATGAGCTGGTAAATACTGTCAGACTCAACTTCTGCAGAATTCTGGAATCTAGTAAAAAAAAAAAAAAAAAAAACAACGTATAAAATCTAGGGCAAGGCTTGGTGAAGAAAGAAGTTGCTGCTCTGTGGTAAAGAGAGTGCTACAGCATCCTAAGTTGCCTGCCCACTATCCCCCACACCCCAAGTCAGTGATGGGTGTGTGGATAGTAACCTGCACTCCTAATGCCAGAGGAAGCAATACAGATCTCATTTTTAAACAATTATGATTGTGGGTTTCAACTTGTCTGGCAGCTCCCTGAAGGACCTGAGCAATGGCTTGCCTTGGCTTTGCCTGACTTGCGTCATTCCCAGGTATAGGGAGTCTTCCTGGGTGGTTTTTGCAAAAATCATTTAATTGATGCAGCAGCCTGGGGCAAGGGACAACAACTGGGACAAGAAACAGACAGATGGAAAAGCCTGGACAGAAAGGGAATGGGAAAGGATATTCATGGGTAATAAGGGGTGTGTATGCCAATCAAGAAGGACGTGCACAAGGCCAGGGCTGGACGCACACTCATGAAAGGCCCAGGAAAGACCCAAGAAGACCCTAAGCTTTCACCCTGGCTGATCTTCAGGCCTTGAGCAAACAGTAAGAGAAAGGCTAAGGCGGAATTATAAATGGCATCACTAAGTGGTCAAATAGTGCCCCAACATAAATCCATCTGTAAAGATGGGGAGAGGTTTTTTTTGTTTTGTTTTTTTCTTTTGGCTCCAGGTGTTTTAATGAAACTGTCAAAAACACTAGCTGATTACCAAGCAAATGGAATCAACTTCAGTGGCCCCACATGACCAGAACCATAGACCTTATAAAAATAGCTTAGAAAAGTCACTAAACAAGCAAACAAAAACCACTCACAATAAGCAGTAATAATAAGCCCTGGGGAGGGGATAGAATCTGATGCTGGGCCGGGCGCGGTGGCTCACGCCTGTAATCCCAGCACTTTGGGAGGCCGAGGCGGGCGGATCACAAGGTCAGGAGATCGAGACCACGGTGAAACCCCGTCTCTACTAAAAATACAAAAAAAAAAATTAGCCGGGCGCGGTTGTGGGCGCCTGTAGTCCCAGCTACTCGGGAGGCTGAGGCAGGAGAATGGCGTGAACCCGGGAGGCGGAGCTTGCAGTGAGCCGAGATCGCGCCACTGCACTCCAGCCTGGGCGACAGAGCGAGACTCCGTCTCAAAAAAAAAAAAAAAAAAAAAAAAAAAGAATCTGATGCTGAAAGCAGAGGAGCCAACCAAGAATTCTACATTTAGCAAAACTGTCCTTCAAAAATGAAGGAGAACATAAGACATTCCCAGATAAACAAAAACTAAAGGAATTCATCACTACCAGACCTGTGCTAAGAAATGCTGAAGAGAGGCTGGGAGCAGTGGCTCACACCTGTAATCCCAGCACTTTGGGAGGCCGAGGTGGGCAGATCACAAGGTCAGGAGATCGAGACCAGCCTGGCCAACATGGTGAAACCCTGTCTCTACTAAAAATACAAAAAAATTAGCCGGGCGTGGTGGCACGCACCTGTAGTCCCAGCTACTCGGGAGGTTGAGGCAGAAGAATTGCTTGAACCCGGGAGGTGGAGGTTGTAGTGAGCTGAGACTGCACCACTGCACTCCAGCCTGGGAGACAGAGCAAGACTCTGTCTCAAAAAAAAAAAAAGAAAGAAAGAAAGAAAAGAAATGCTAAACAGAATCCTCCAGGCTAAAATGAAAAAACATAGACAGTAATTTGAAGTCATATGAAGATATAAAGAGCAACGGCAAAGGTAGCTACATAGGTAAATATGAAAGTCAGTAGTATTGCAGTTTTTGTTTGTAAATTCTCCTTTTCTTTCCTTCATAATTTAAAATACAAATGCATAAAACAAAAATTTCAATTCTAGGTTAATGGACATATATTTTAATGTGTAAAGATGTAACATACAAAGATGTAGCTGCAAAGGAGCAGAGTTATGCATAGTACTGAAACTAAGTTGGTATTAATTCAAACATGACTGTTAAAAACCTAAGATGTTAATCCCCAGGGTAACCACTAAGGAAAAACAAAAACAATACAGAAAGAAAAATGAGAAGGATAATAAAACAATATATCAGAATAAATAGGCCAGTCACAGTGGCCCACACCTGTAATCCCAGCACTTTGGGAGGCAGAGGTGGGCAGATCACTTGAGGTCAGAAGTTCAAGATCAGCCTGGCCAACATGCTGAGACCTCGACTCTACCAAAAAATACCAAAAAATTAGCCAGGCATCATGGCATGCACCTGTAGTCCCAGCTACTTGAGAGGCTGAGGCATAAGTGTCGCTTGAACCTGGGAGGCAGAGGTTGCAGTGAGCAGAGATTATACCACTGCACTCCAGCCTGGGTGACAGAGTAAGACCTTAACCCCCACCCTCCAAAAAAAAAAAAAGAAAAAGAAATCACCAGAGAAGACAGTAATAGAAGAATTGAAAGAAAAAAAGAGCAAATGAAAACATCAAAATAGCAGAAATCCTTCCTTATCAGATATGACTTTAAATATAAATAGATTAAAAATAACATGATGCAACTCTGTTATCTGTAAGACACTCACTTTAGATCCAAACAAAGATGCAACTAGGTCTGAAAATGAAAGGATGGAAGAAGATATCCCATGTAAAAGATAACTAAGAGAGTGGGGTGGCTATATAAATATCACACAGCATAGGCCGGGTGCGGTGGCTCATGCCTGTAATCCCAGCACTTTAGGAAGCCGAGGTGGGTGGATCACTTGAGGTCAGGAGTTCAAGACCAGCCTGGCCAACATGGTGAAACCCTGTCTCTACCAAAAATAGAAAAACTAGTCGGGCATGATGGCGGGTGCCTATAATCCCAGCTACTCGGGAGGCTGAGACAGAAGAATTGCTTGAACCTGGGAAGCAGAGGTTGCAGTGAGCCGAGGTCATGCCACTGCACTCCAGCCTGCGCAACAGAGCAAGACTCTGTCTAAAAATAAATAAATACATATCACACAACACAGACTTAAAGACAAAGGACAGTAAATATTGATAAAAGAATCAGTCCATCAAGAATTGTAACAGTTACAAATATATGCATACCTAACAAGAGAGCCTCAAGGCATATAAAGCAAAAAATGACAGAATTGAGGGAGAAAAATAGTTCAATATACTTGGAGACATCAATACCCCACTTTCTGTAAGGGACAGAACTAAATGAAAGATCTTTAAGGAAATAGAGGCCTTGAGCAGTACTATAAACCAACTAGACCTAACAGACATATAGAGAATATTCCATCAAACAAAAGCAGAATATAGTACACATTTTTCTCAAGTGTACACTGAATATTCTGCAAGACAGACCATATGTTAGGACACAAAACAAGGCTCAGTAGGCCAGGCACAGTGGCTCAAGCCTGTAATTGCAATGCTTTGGGAGGCCAAGGTGGGGGGAAAAACTTGAGCCCAGGAGCCTGACAGCAGCCTGGGCAAGATGGTGAGAATTTGTCTCTATAAAAAGAAAAAATAAAACAAAATAATTAGCCAGGTGTGGTGGTGCATACCTGTAGTTCCAGATACTCAGGAGGCTGAGATGGGAAGACTGCTTGAGCCCAGGAGTTCAAAGGCTACAGTGAGCCATGATCATGCTACTGCACTCCAGTCTAGGTAACAAAGAGAGACCCTGTCTCTATTTAAAAAAAAAAAAGAGCCTCAATAAATCTGAGATTGAAGTCATACAAAATATCTTTTCTGACCACAATGGAATGAACCTATAAATCGATAACAGAAAGGAAAACTGGAAAATTAACAAGTGTGTGGCAACTAACACTCTCTTAAACCAATAGGTCACCAAGAAATTTCACAAGATTGGACATCACTGTGAGACAAATGAAAATGAAAACATAACATACGAAAACCTATGGGAGGCAGCAAAAGCAATGCTCAGAGGGAAATTTATAGCCCTAGAAGCTTGCATAAAGAAGAAGAAAGATCTCGAATTACCAACTTAATCATAAGGAACTGTAAAAGGAAAACTAAACTCAAAGCTAAAAGAAGGAAATAATAAAAATTAGAGCAGAGGCCGGGCGCGGTGGCTCAAGCCTGTAATCCCAGCACTTTGGGAGGCCGAGACGGGCGGATCACGAGGTCAGGAGATCGAGAGACCATCCCGGCTAACACGGTGAAACCCCGTCTCTACTAAAAAATACAAAAAAACTAGCCGGGCGAGGTGGCGGGCGCCTGTAGTCCCAGCTACTCGGGAGGCTGAGGCAGGAGAATGGCGTAAACCCGGGAGGCGGAGCTTGCAGTGAGCTGAGATCCGGCCACTGCACTCCAGCCTGGGTGACAGAGCAAGACTCCGTCTCAAAAAAAAAAAAAAAAAAAAAAAAAAAAAAAAAAAAAAAAAAAAATTAGAGCAGAGATATACACAAAAGAGAACAGAAAAAGAAAGGAAATCAACAAAACCAAAATGCGGTTATTTGAAAATATCAGCAAAATTAAAAACTCTTTAGCTAGACCAACGAGAGACACTCAAATAAATAAAATAATAACATTTCTACAGGCCTTACAGATATTTTTAAAAGGATTATAAACGAGTACTATGAACAACTGTACGCCAATAAATTAATAAACCTAGAAAACAAGATCAATTCCAAGAGACACACAAACTACCACAAAGCTGACTCAGGAAAAAATAGAAAATGTGAACAGACATATAACAAGTAAAATATTCAATCAGTAACAAAACATCTCGCACATAATGTGCTCTGGACCGGATGGTTTCACTAGTGGATTTTACCCAATGTTTAAAGAAGAATTAACATCAATACTTCTAAAACATCTCTAAAAAGAAAAAGGGAGAGAATACTTATTAACTCATTCTGTGAGGCCAACATTACCCAGAATACCAAAGCTATCACAAGAAAACAGGCTAATATCACTTAGAAATATAGATGCAAAAATCCTCAACAAAATTCAGTTGATTTTCATTATTTGCAATAGTTACATTCTATAAAGTTACCATAAATACTGAATTAGCAAATACTGAACCACAGCTCCTAAGGGAAAAACAGGGTTAGGCTCCAGTCATGTTTTTGCTAACCAATCACTACATAACCTTGTTTTATGTGTGTTTCTTTTTAAAGACACTTTGTTTAATATAAATTGTGATTAACATTGAATTCACAACATCACTGTAACTCACGCCTAAATGAAGCTTATCTAACACACATTTTTTCCGTAAGGCAAATCCACAGCTTTCTTGTGTTTATGAACTCTAGACCACACTTCATCACTATGCTTGGGGGCCATTTTAAACAGCAAAATCATCAACAAGTACAAAAATGCAAAAAATGTGGCACTAAATAGACTGTGCAAAGGACACTTGTTTATAGTATGAAAGTTGAAATAAGAAGGCGGAATATCGCCTCGACTCGGAATGTGCACATCAAATGACTCACATTTTTGCCACACTGCACATGTCCACAAAACACTGCAAGTATCAACTTTGGGCTTATAAATAAATTTTAGCCAATAAGTGAATTCACAAATACAGAATCTGTGAAAAATAAGGATCATTTGTACTAGGAAAACCAAATCCAGCAAGCATATTAAAAGGACTGTATATGAGTAAATGGGATTTATGCAAGGGTGGTTCAACATATGAAAATCAATATAATACACTTCATACTAGTAAAATAAAGGGGAAAAAACAAACGATTATCTCAATTGATGCAGAAAAAGCATTGGACAAAATCCAAAACCATTTCATGATAACAATCCTCAGCAAACTAGGATTAGAAGGGAATTTCCTCAATATGATAAAGGGCATCTGCAAAAAACTGTGGAGCTGACATCACACTCAATGGTGAAAGACAAAGTTTTCCACCCTAAGAACAGGAACAAGAACAAGGATGCTCTCTTCCACTACTTCTATTTAACATTGTATTGGAAGTGCTAGTCAAAGCAATTAGGGAGGGGAAAAAGTATCCACAGATGACATGATCTTATAAACAGAAAATCCGAAAGAATACACACACACACACACTCACACAGAGTGAGAATAAACAAATTCAGCAAAGTTGCAAGATCAACACACAAAATCAGTTGTATTTCTATATGTTAGCAATGAACAATTCAAAGCCAAAATTAAGAAAACAATCCATTTATAATAGCATTAAGAAGAATAAGATACATAGGAATAATTTTAACTAAGTATCAGACTCATAAACTAAACACTGCAAAACACCACTGAAAGAAATTAAAGAAGACCTAAATAAATGGAAAGATATTCTGTGTAAGATGGCAATAGTATCCAAAGCAATCCACAGATTCAATGCAATTCTTACTAAAGTTCAACCATCGTGTTTTGTTTTTCTTCCAAAGAAATGAAAAGGTTGATTCTAATATTCACACAGAACTGCAAGGTGGACCCTAAGCAGCCAAAACAATCTTGAAAAAGGAAAATCAAGTGGGAAGACTCTCCCTTTCTGATTTCAAAACTTACTACAAAGCCACAGTAATCAAAATAGTGTGGTATTGGAATAAGGACAGACATATACAGCAATTAAACAGAATTGGGAGTCCTCAAATAAACCCATGCATCTACGGTCAATTGATTTTCATCAATGGTGCCAAGACCACTCAATGGGAAGAAAGAATAGTTTCTTCAACAAAGGGTACTGGAACAAATGCATATCCATAAACAAAAGAATGAAACTGGACTCCAACTTCCCGTCATATATAAAAATTAACTCAAAATGACCAAATGTCAGAGCTAAAACTATAAAACTCTTAGAAGAAAACATAGGAGTAAATATATGTGACCTTGGATTTAGCAATGGATTCTTAGATACTGACACTAAAAGCATAAGCAACCAAAAAAACAAGATCCATTATGCTTCATTAAAATTAAAAACATTTGTCTATAAGACACTATCAAGAAAGTGAAAAGACAATCTACAGAATTAGAAGAGAATATTTGCAAATCATAATTCTGATAATGGTCTAGTATCCAGAACATATAAACAACTCTTAGAGCCCAACAACAAAAACAACTACTTCAAAAATGGGCAAAGGACTTGAATAAACATTGTTCCAACTAAAGTATACAAATGGCCAACAGGCACAAGAAAAGATCCTCAATATCATTAGTCATTAGAGAAATGTAAATCAAAACCACAATGATCCTACCTCACACCTACTACAATGGCTATAAGCAAACAAAAAAAGAAAATAGGTGTTGGCAGGGATGTGGAGAAACTGGAATCTCCCTCACAATACTGGTTGGAATGTAAAACGGTGCCACCATGTGAAAAACAGATGGTTTCTCAAAAAGCAAAACAGAATTACCATATGATCCAGCAATTCCAATTTTAGGTTTAACTGAAAATAGATATTCAAATAATAACTGTACATGAATGTTTATCACAAAGCTGTTCACAATAACCAAAATGTGATATATACATGTAATAGTTATTCAGCCAGCCGGGCGCAGTGGCTCACATCTGTAATCCCAGCACTTCGGGAGGCCGAGGTGGGCAGACGACTTGAGGTCAGGAGTTCATGACCAGCCTGGCCAACATGGTGAAATCCTGTCTCTACTAAAAATACACAAATTAGCCGGGTGTGGTGGCATGTGTCTGTAATCCCAGCTACTTAGGAGGCTGAGGCAGGAGAATCACTTGAATCCAAGCAGCAAAGATTGCAGTGAGCTGAGATTGCGCCACTGCACTCCAGCCTGAGTGACAGGGCGAGACTCTGTCTCAGAAAAAAAAAAAAAAAAAAGGTTATTCGGCCATAAAAGGGATGAATTACTGATACATGCTACAACGTGGATAAACCTTGAAAATATTATACTAAATGAAAGAAGTCAGACACAAAAGGTCACATACTCTATGATTCCATTTATATAAATTATCCAGAAAAAGTAAATCCATAGAGACAGAAAGCAGATTCGTAATTGCCAGGGACTGATTGAGAATGACTATTTTTGAGGTGATGGAAACATTTTGGAAGCAGAAGTGATGGCTGCACAACATTGTTAATGTACTCAATACTACTGAATTACATACTTTAAAATGGTTAATTTTATGTTATATAAATTTTACCTCACAAAAAAAATTTTTAAGAGTTTTACATCAAATCCTCACAATCATATCTCCTTACAAGCAACACTTTCTCTTCTCACTATG
Source organism: Macaca nemestrina (assembly GCF_043159975.1). Classification (NCBI taxonomy): domain Eukaryota; kingdom Metazoa; phylum Chordata; class Mammalia; order Primates; family Cercopithecidae; genus Macaca; species Macaca nemestrina. The sequence goes on along the minus strand of NC_092126.1, from coordinate 39,514,500 downwards.
GTCACTCTTCTTCAGGCCTATTATGTTGTACCAGAGCTTTCGTGACCCCACTAAACTAGTTTCCTTATTAATTCAATTTCTCCCTCAGTCAACCCATCGGTCATATCAACCAGTCTAATCTTCCTATAAAGCTGCAATCACATGACATCACTATTCAAAAGCCAACAGTGGCTGTTTCACATAGCAGATTCTCAATAAATGTTAAATTGAGTAAAACTGAATAATGATATGAGGAAAATTTTTTTAAAAAATGTTAAACCTGAAAATACAGATTAAGTTTCAAATGATTTTTTTGAAAATTCAGAATTTGCACAGTTTTGTATGGTATAAGAAGTGCAAAAGATCAGTAAAACCTAGAATGATCCTCTCTGGAAGCTTATATTTAAAAACATTATGTCTAAGACTAATTACACAATGTCAAAAAAAGAATGGCCTGGTGCGGGGGCTCACATCTGTAATCCCAGCACTTTGGGAGGCCGAGGCAGGCAGATCACTTGGAGGTCAGGAGTTCAAGACCAGCCTGACCAACATGGTGAAACTCCGTCACTACTAAAAATACAAAAATTAGCCGGTCATGGTGGCACACACCTGTAATTCCAGCTACTCGGGTGGCTGTGGCATGAGAATCATTTGAACCCAGGAGGCGGAGGCTACAGTAAGCTGAGATGGTGCCGAGTTTTGGGGGACACAAACACTCAGGTCATAGCACTTCCTGACCTCACAGTTCACCACAATTCTCTTAACCTTCACTAGTCCTTTTTGCATCAAACCTTTCTAACCCACTGCTTGACTCCAATTCTCTACTCTTTAGTAATAAAAGATCCACTATGAGAACTTTAATAGGAGATACAAGTTTAAATTTTAGTTCTGCTCCTGGCTCTGTGATCTTGGTCAAATTATTTAATCTTTTTTAAACTCCAGTTTCTAACACAAGAACAGAAAACCAAATACTTCCCCCTTGAGGGGGAAGGGTGGGCAAAGGAGAGTAAGAGAAAAGATAATGATTGGGTACTGGGCTTGATACCTGGGTGATGAAATAATATGTACAACAGGCCAGGCGCGGTGATGCACGCCTGTAATCCCAGCACTTTGGGAGACCGAGGTGGATGGATCACGTGACGCTGGGAGTTCGAGACCAGCCTGGCCAACATGGTGAAACCCCATTTCTACTAAAAATACAAAAATTAGCCAGGCGTGGTGGTGGGCACCTGTAATCCCAGCTACTCGGGAGGCCTAGGCAGGAGAATCACTTGAACCTGGGAGGCGGAGGTTGCAGTGAGCTGAGATCACGCCACTGCACTCCAACCTGGGCAATAGAATGAGACTCGGTCTCGGGGTGGAGGGGAAAAAAAGAAAGAAAGAAATAATATGAACAAACCCCCATGACATGTATTTACCTATGTAACAAACCTTCACATGTACCCCCAATCCTAAAAGTTTAAAAAAGAAAACTCCAGTCTCCTTGTTTGTACAATGGTGGTGTGTAAAAAAATAAATTCATAAAATGCTTGTAAAAAATTTTTTTTAATCTATATGTAAAGCACTTACAGTACATAGCAGGAACTCCATCAATGGTGGTTACTATTTTCCTACCTTCTAGTGCTTCTGGTGTTTAATTTTCAAAATTACTTAAACTTGGTCGGGCGAGGTGGCTCAGGCTTGTAATCCCAGCACTTTGGGAGGCTGAGACAGGCAGATCACTTGAGGCCAGGAGCTCGAGACCAGCCTGGTCAACATGGGGAAACCCCACCTCTACTAAAAATACAAAAAATTAGCCAGGCGTGGTGGCATACGCCTGTAGCCCCAGCTGCTTGGGAGGCTGAGGGACGAGAATCGTTTGAACCTGAGAGGCAGAGGTGGCAGTGAGCTGAGATGGCACTGGTGCACTCCAGCCTGGGTGGCAGAGTGAGACCACCTCAAGAAAAAAAAAATTACTTAAATCTTTATTCTTGCATTATATAGCTGGACCTGGCTGTAGTTGGAAGGAAATTGCTCAGATCTAAGCACTGAGGAAGTGCACAATTCTGAGGCAGTTTTTTATTGTTAGCTTCGCTTAAATTAAAAAAAAAAAAAAAAGGTTTAGGGATAATTTCTGACCTTTCCCTCACTACGACCCACTGGTCTTCTCTCTTCCTATAGCACTGTTTCTTAACCAGAACAATGTATTATAAACTCCCCAAGAATTTTTAAGAACCTGGTTAAGCACTGTGAACATTCCTTCTTCATATGACAGCTGTGCTCCCTGAGGCAAGTCTCTGTGTCCATAAGTATTCCTTATGTGACCTGGTTTCCAAATCCTTGATATACTGGATGCCAGTATTTGGAAGCATCCAAGTTTCTCAATACCATTGTTAAAGAATATCTATCAAAAGTGGATTAATTACATCATGTTTTATATGGCCAACACACACATAAGGGAGTATACCTCCACCTAAGCACCTCTCATACTCATATCAGTGTCACCATGGACTGTGTTGAGACTTTTAGTACCTACATTACCACAGCAGCTCTTACTAAGATTTTTACTCATGTAAGCTGCTGCCAGGCTAGGTTCTCACCAATCTATACAATCCCTTTTAAAATTTTAATGTAGAGTTTTACAATACTGTCTGTTCTTATTCATCTTATTTCTATCTTAATTTTAGTTTCCAAATATATTTCTGAACCTAGTGTACTTATTAGTTAGTGATTGCAGTATTCCTTAGTTTAAGCACGTCGTTTTTCCTTCATCTGTATCACTGAGTAAGTGTTGAGAATTGGGCCAAAGAAAGTTTTCCTGCTGCTTCTAATTCCTTAGTGAACTACAATTCCATTCCCATGTTTCTACTTCTTCAAAACCAATTTCTCCCTCATTGCTTTCCCTCAATTCCTATGACACACCTAAGACTGCTTAGTTGTTTACAAGGATGTAAGACTTTTAGAGTTAGAAGGGACTTTCCAGGATCATTTAGTCTTGCCCAACTCTCTCCTTTACAAGGAACAGAAAATCACAAAAGTTCAGTTATATTTTGCAGGCCACATGGCATGTAAGTGATATCTAGGAACAGAACTAAGAAATACTAAATATAAATATATGGTATTCTTTCTATTACGGGTTTTTATTTAAATTTTTATATGTTCATCTGCTCATTTCATCCACACGAAATAAATTATTTTTTATTCTGTTTTATTTAAAACATTGTGCAATTTTTGTTTTCAAAGATATTCTGGCTGCCACACAAGAAGCACATAATGCTCTGTTTCTTCTACTTTGTAAGCCCATTCAGGGAGGAAGTAGATGAACAGCCTGTCTCTACTCTGACAAACTGCCTGGCAAAATAAATAAAAATCTGGGGTTGTTGCAGGGATTGAGCAAAGAAACATTTTGGTTACAGATTTCAAATCCTGACTCTCAGTCTGCAAATGCATTAACTATCAACTTCCTAAGACTCAGTAGAAAGAATAATTTTACCACTGTATTGATGATATATATTGAATCACTGTATCAATGATACAATGGATTTTTTTTTTTTTTTTTTGCAATGTAGTCTTGCTCTGTCGCCCACACTGGAGTGCAGAGGCACAATCTTGGCTCACTGCAGCCCCCATCTCTGAGTTCAAGCGATTCTCCTGCATCAGCTTCCCAAGTAGCTGGGATTACAGGTGCCCGCCACCATGCCCAGCTAATTTTTGCATTTTTAGTAGAGACAGTGTTTCAACATGTTGACCAGGCTGGTCTCAAACTCCTGACCTCAAGTGCTCAGCCTCCCAAAGTGCTGGGATTACAGGCGTGAGCTGCCATGCCTGGCCACAATGGATTATTTTTATGTCATTTCTGGTTGATTTATGGTCAACATCACTTATGACTTAACCTAAATGTGAAATCCACTGTATTATTAAAAACAATCATCATATACCTCTCCACCAGAATGTAAGATCTGCTTAAGTTAGTATTAGTTTTTCACCCTATGATTTCTGCCTGGCTTGGAGTAGGCTCTCAATAAGAAGGTGTTGATAAACTAATGAGCAAATAAGTAAGTTCTTCCAAGGTAAAACTTACCCAAAAAATGAAAATGCAAAGATCTGAAATTTTAGTAACTCCGCAAAAAGTAAACGGAAGAGACATATTCCAGAGGGAGTCATTAAAGCTAACAAATGAGTCTTCACATTACAATTACAACATTCTTTTTCAACAAAGTGCTTATTCCTTTTCTCTTTTGCCCTTTTCTCTGGAATGTCTTGTCAGGTTACTCTTTGTTTCCTTAGGCTTGTTGTGCGTAAGAGACTTCTATAATAATTCCTCTGTTCATTTTTCTAGAAACACCAAGCAAATGTTCAAGGAGATCAAATCAAGTTCACTATAAGATCATAAGGAGGCTACCAGCAGAACCAGCAGAATTAGGCTCTTATAAATTATTATTAGTACTACTTCATGACCCAAACTCAGTAACAGTCAATAATTCACTATGTATTTTCCTCTTTGTTGTACAGCTGTTCTCATAACTCATATCAAAATATCAAATCTCACATTCATCAAAACATCAATTTCTAGCAATACTACATTAAATAAAAATATTCTGTTTACTAGTGTTTTAATTAAAGATTATGTTTACACTGTTCCTCTAAAAAAAGTAAGTAAAAAGTAGTTTTTAAAAAGTTAATTCGGAAGTTGAGGATGAAGAAATTTGTTCACCTAATCCTTTTTTTCTAATGATTTTAATGTTTACAATTTATTTAATTCATTTCAAATGTCTGTGCTAAGTTGAAAATTACTGAATTAGAACTGCATCAAACTCAAACCAAAGGTTTATATCCTTTCTCTACTTGTTAAAACATTCATGCTAAAACATTTTAAAATTATTTTACTTACCAAGTCCAAACTACAATTTTTGGATATATCACCAATCATCTGGTTTATATTACATAAACATAATATAGTAGCTTACATAAACCCACCAAATAAGAGCTTTCCTTTAAATTTACAAAAGCAGAAAATCTAATTCACAACTTCAAGAAAACAATGGATTTAATAAACAGATTAACTTACTGAAAAAATCTTTAAAGACGTTTAACCAATCCATTTTGAGTAAAAATTCCGTGTTCTATTTTGTCAGTTTGTTAACACAGCTCAGGATAATTCTCAGTGAGCTTCCTGGTCTGTTCTGCAACACTGAAACTTCCCACACCCAATCCATGTGACCTGGCCCACATCCAGGCAATAGAAAATTTGAGGCTTCTCTTTACAAAACTTTTTTTCCTCTAAATTATAACACAGCCTATATAACAAGTAAATAATCATGGCCAAAAATACGACCTTATTATTCAGACTTATTTTGGAAGAAGCTTTAAAGCACATGTATTTTTTATAGTTAAAATACATTCATGCATTAATCCTTTTGTTTTCTCCTTTTCCTTCTCAACTTTCAAACAATGTCTCCACCAGCACAATCATTGTGAAACAAATATATTAATTACACTGGACATTTAAGTTACCAAAAAGGGGCACAGAAATTATGAGAAAAGGGAAAAGGCTACCTAATGCAAAAGCTGGACTTACATCTCTTTACAGGCTAACTACAGATTACTAACTCAATGTTTCCAAGCACCCTGGAATATAGGTGGTAATAACTGTAATACAGTAATAAAGTTAACAGAGATTTCCTAAGACTTAGAGATAAAACTTTGATAAAACTGTCTCAGTAACATCAGAATGTAGTATGGAAGGCATCCCTGGGGTATTAACAAATAATAAAAATTATATCTAAATGGGCTTTTAGATTTATATACAGTAATATCTAATACTGGAATGCTTCCCCCCTTTGCTCTATTAGTTTTTTCACTATGTTTTGTTAATTACTGTCACATTCACTCTAATCCCAAGATACCAGTGTCCTTTTAAAATGGAACAAAAAGTCTATCTGGGTATATGTTAGTACCCTGTGCACTTACCACTATGAGGCACACTTTCTTGAAAGAAATTACCTTAATTTCTCCCAATATCTCTAATCATCATGCTTTAAATAAATGGCCAGTATTTACAAAACCAGTATTCTTGATTCTAACCCTATTCTCCTCTGCTACTGAAGGAAAATCTCTTTCTGATTTGTCTACCATCGAAAAACTAAAAATAATGGTTTTAATTGCAAAACTTGAAAGTATTAAAAAAGTTACCTCAGCAGTTAAACATCACCATTATTATATCTACTTAATTATTACCTTTAGAACACTGGAAACATTTTTATCTCAGAAACTGATAATCTATTACTTTATACCTTACTCCAAATTGTACTATATTTTAGTTTTTGCAGTTTTACAATGGTTAAAAACATTAAATATTTGTATTTCATTATTAGAAGAACATTCAAGAATAACAATAATGTTGAATAAGAACAAAAACTAAGTTGGGCATGGTAGTGAGCATCTGTAGTCCCAGCTACTCAGGAGGCTGAGGTGCGAGGGTTGCTTGAGCCCAGGAGTTCAAGTTTGGCCTGGACAACAGAGCAAGACTCCATCTCTACAAAAACCATAAAAAAATAAATAAAAACTAATGTAAAGTAGTGAGTCAACAGTATTTCATATTTATCAGTCATGCTATATTTCTCCCAAACTGCCTGTACAAGGAGAAATTGTACTTTTCTTCTACATGTAGACAAAGAACCATTACACAAATAGCATGTTTGCCTGAACACCAAAAATGAAATTCTGTCCCTCCCAATTCCTTCCTGTCAGCTAAGGAGAGTTTAATTTTTTATTTTACTTTTTTAAAGAAGAGGCCATTCCTTGCCCATGCATATTTCCTTCCTATCAGCTTAGCCAAGTCCAGTGTGAAGTGGGCTCCACTGTCTCAGGCCCTAAGGGAGGGCCAGTAAAAATAAAAAACAAAAACTTTGGAGAAATAAAGACAGGGAAAAAGAGAAACAAAATAGAAAAGAGCTCTGTAGGTGCTAATGTACAGTAATGATCCACAGTTCTCTTATCAAATAGAAAAACAAAATGGTGGGTTTTAAGTGAAGTTCAAAACATAAAGTTATTAGATGTTAAAATTCATTATGTGCCATGTACATAAGTTGCCTTGGTGCCAAAGAGGCAATTCTGCCTATAAGTCTAAACTCCAACAGTCATTCATGGTCCAAAGAGCCCCTGCTAGAAGGTGGGAGTTAGTTCTACTCATTGGCACTACTCTGCCTTGACTTGGAGTGTGGGCCTAGATTTACAGAAACTGCATGTTAACACTTATGACCTTCACTGGTCTTCTGCATTGAACACGTGCTATGAGTCAAACTTACCTAGTCCTTGCCTTTTCAAGTCAATTATGCACACTGCTGCCAGAATTATGTACAAAGAACTAAGTTCCAGGTTTCATTTAAAACAAAGCTGCTTTTCTTTTAATAAAAAATATCTTACCTAAGGTATCCTTTAGGTTTTTTACAATAGATGCTTTCCGAGCACTATTTTTCCTTTCCACATAGTTAGAAGGCACAAAACCTGTTTTATTCATGGAATTTCGAACTCGCCACCAGGACTTAGAATCATCCAGAAGCCATAATCTCTCATTTTTCTTGATATCCAACTCTTGTTCTTGTTGGGCCACATAATCAAATTTGGCTACTACCACCACTTCTTCTGCCATCTTTCAGCAGCTTCAGCACTGTAAACACACGGAAAATATTTTTATGTAAGGTTGAAGTAGTATTAGTTCACATGCTTTTCAAAAGAGACACATCTAAAAATCTAAAGACATAAAGATGAAAAGTAAAAAACATGGAATAAAATACATGAGGCAAATACTAACTTAAAGAGACTGGTGTGGCCGTGCACGGTGGCTCATGCCCGTAATCCCAGGACTTTAGGAGGCCAAGGCAGGCAGATCACTTGAGGTCGAGTTTGAGACCAGCTTGGCCAACATGGTGAAACCTCATCTGTACTAAAATACAAAAATTAGCTGTGCGTGATGGTGCACGCCCGCAGTCCCAGCTACTCAGGAGGCTGAGGCATGGGAATTGCTTGAATCTGGGAGGCGAAGGTTGCAGTGAGTCAAGATCGCACCACTGCACTCCAGCCTGGCAGCAGAGGGAGAATCTGTCTCAATCAATCAACCAACCAATCAATAAAGAGACTCGTGCTGCTCTATTAGTATCAAACAAAACTTTAAGGGCAAAAACTATTACTAGCAAAAAAGTTCACTACCCAATGAAAAATATTCTACTCAATGTATGTAATATCTAAACTTTTATGTACCTAACAAGATAGTTCCAAAATATGTTGAGAGAACCACAAGGAGAAACTGACAAAACCATTACCACAGAGGACAATTTTTAACATATTATCAGAGTAATAAAACAATCAAGGAAGTAAAAACAGCCGGGCCTGGTGGCTCACGCCTGTAATCCCAGCACTTTGGGAGGCCTCACATGAGGTCAGGAATTCAAGACTAGCCTGGCCAACATGGTGAAACCCCATCTCTACTAAAGGTACAAAAAATTAGCTGGGCATGGTGGCGGGCACCTGTAATCTCAGCTACTCGGGAGGCTGAGGCAGGAGAATCCCTTGAACCCAGGAGGCAGAGGTTGTAGTTAGCTGAGATCGTGCCACTGCACTCCAGGCCTGGGCGACAGAGCCAAACTCAGTCTGAAAAAACTAACTAACTAACTAACTAACTAACTAACTGACTAACTAACTGACTAACTAACTAACTAAATAAATACACTATTAAGGCTAGAGAAGAACCGATATCACAACCAGTAAGTCTGATTTACAGACTTACTGGTTAATATACAGAATATTGCTTCCAAACAGAATACAAATGAAACACATACAAAAATTAATCAAATGCCAGGCCATAAAGAATGTCTCAACGTTCATGTAACTGGTATCCTACAACCACATTCTCCAACAACCATAACAAAAAGATAACTTTTGAAATACCACATTTGGAAACTTCTAAAAACTAATGAATCTAAGAAGAAATCATATTGAATTTTAAAAATACTTAGAAGTAAATAATTTTAAAAACTATACATCTAACCCTGTGATATACAGCAAGAGGAGTGTATATAGACAGATTTTCAGTTTTAAATAGTAACATTAAAAAATAAAAAGAGTGGCCGGGCGCAGTGGCTCATGCCTGTAATCCCAGCACTTTGGGAGGCTGAGGTGGGTGGATCACAAGGTGAGGAGATTGACACCATCCTGGCTAACACGGTGAAACCCTGTCTCTACTAAAAATACAAAAAAAATCAGCCGGGTGTGGTGGCAGGTGCCTGTAGACCCAGCTACTTGGGAGGCTGAGGCAGGAGAATGGTTTGAACCCAGGAGGCGGGGCTTGCAGTGAGCCAAGATCGCGCCACTGCACTCCAGCCTGGGCAGCAGAGCGAGACTCCGTCTCAAAAAATAATAATAAAAATAAAATAAAATAACAAAATTAAAAAAGAGCTAAAAATAAATTAATGAACTGAGTATCTATCTTAAGCAGTTAGAAAAGTTAAAGAAACATTAGAAAAACAAATCCAACTAGAAAATGAGCAAAAAAACACAAAGAGCCATTCACTGAAGATTGACAGATGGCAAATAAGCAGATGAAAAGGTAATCATCATCATTAGGTATTAAGGAAATGCAAATTAAAACCACATTGAGATGTCACTACACACACTTGTCAGAATGGCTAAGAGTGGTAATACCAAATGCTGACAAGGGTAAGCTGAAATTGGATCACTCATACACTGCCGATGAGAGTGTAAAATGGTACAGATACTCTGCAAAATTGTCTAACAGCTTCTCGTAAAACTAAACATGCAACTACCATATAACCCAGCAACTGTACTCCTGGGTATTTATCCCAGAGAAATGAAGACTTATGTTTACATTTTACATGAATAACAGCAACTTTATTTCTAACAGTCAAACACCAGAAACCACCCAGATGTCCTTCAACAGGCAAATAATTAAACTGGTACGTTCATACCAAAAAGGAACAACTGATGCACAAAACCTGAATGAATCTCCAGGGAATTATAATTGCTCAGTGAAAAAAGCCAATCTCAAAGGTTAACTATATGACTCCATTTATATAAAACCCTCAAAATGACAAAATATGGAAATTAGAAACAGATTAGTAGTTGCCAGGGTTAACGGGGTAGTGGGAACAGGAGGGAAGTAAGTATGGCTATAAAAGGGCAACATGAAGGAATTTTGTAATATTCTTGTGATATTGTACTACACTTCTGCCAGATGTATTACCAGTGGAGGAAAACAAACACTGGATTTCACAATAAGTTCTAAAGTTTTTCAGAATTGCATGTGGATCTATAATGATCTCAAAATAAAAAGTTTTATTAAAGTAAAAACTGAAAGAGAAAACACAAATAGTCAAAAAGTATTCAAAATATCCTGAATATCTTTATAATTAAAGAAATGAAAACTAAACTGAAATACCATACTTTATCAGGGTGACAAAAGTATCACCAATATTATCTAGTGCTCCCCAGAATGTACAAAAATAGCATTCTACATTACTGGTATAATAACTAAAAATTTATATAATGCTTTTAAGTCTTTTAGTTATGGCACTTTTCAACATATACAGAAGAGAGCAATAGTATAATGAACCCTATACCTATCACCCAACTTTATCAATATTATGACTTGTGGTTGGTTCAGCTATCCCCCTAATTTTTGGTGGGGGAACTGGAATCCCATGATTTCATTAAGTACTAACAGATTAAAAACCCATACCCCTTGAAAATGAACAAATCAAGGGCTCTTGACCTTTTCCCCTTTCTAACTCATTTATGCCAGAGATTGCAATTTGTGTGTATGTGTGAAAAATCAGACCTTGGTAATGACTTTGAGTGGGATATAAATAACTCTCACAAGCTTAGCATTCCAATAATGGAACACTAGGCAGAAATGGGTTAAGCCATGGACCTCCCCTCCTCCTGCCTTCCAGCAGTGTGGTGAAACACAGAACCTCTACTCACAATGTTTTTGATGCATAAAAATACACAAGATTGCAAATAAGTCAATTATACTAAAATTAAATTATCAGTATATTTTCCAAAGCTCATTTTGAAAAGGTGTTTCTTTATTAAGAACTCCTGCAACACTTACTTCATCTAATGCTAATATTCAATTTTTGCTGAGTGTATTTTTTAAACATTTCTTACAGTTGGTGTGAATTGGAATCCAAACTAAGTCGATATACTGTACTTAAGCTGATATGTTTTAAGTCTCTGACACCATTCTCTTTCCCCACTCTATGTCATTTATTTAAGAAGCTGGCTTCATTTGTCCTGTAGCATTTCCCACATCGTGAGTTTGGCTAATGTGTATTTTCATGGTGTTCCTCTATCCCTCTATCCCTCTATCCCCTATAAACTCGTAATTATTTCTAGAGGCTTTGCTTTTTCTAGGTCGTTCTGTCATTGTTGCAAGAATAATTCGTAAGTATTCTTGTGTACTTCTTACTGCCATTTATTAGTAGGCACATTATGTCTGCCTGAACCGTTTTCTGTGATGTTAAGACTGAATGGTAGATTTGTAGCACTGAACTGATTTATCCATTATAAAGTTCCCCCATCAAACCTCTACCCAATGGTTTTACCTACCACTGATCACTGCCTAGATCAACTATTTCAAAAATGATGATACGCTAGCTCTACCTGCTTTCAGAAACTGTGATTATTCTCGAAGAAAAATTTTGCCTAATTGTTCTATAACCCTAAGACATACAACCTTACAGAAAAGGTAGAATACATACTTCTGTGTGGTTATGACACCAACTGCACGTAGAGTTAAGCTCACTAGTTTCCATTTTTTGAAGATCACTTTATTTTCCCTTTTTAAAATATAATTGTTTCGTAATTATGTAAAACATTTGGACGGTTCTAAAAGCTAAACTATCAAGCAAGGTAGAGGTTTAAATATCAAACATGTTTCAACATTATGTTTAATAGTGTTTATATTAATGTTTAAACATTAAATATGTTTAAATATCAAACATATTTAAAACACTTAGAGGTCTTCTTCCATACCTTCTCTTATCTCTCTCCTCTCCCATCCACCCAACTGGACAGTCATTTATTTGTTTTGGTTTATGTTTCTATTTTTTTAAAAAAATATTTTAAGGAAAGTATTCAAGAAAAATATATAAGAAAATTAAAAATTCTAATTTTTATCTACCCCCACAACAAAACACACACACACATGCACACAGGTGCGCATGCACACGCATACACACAGGCATAGACTATACTGTCTGAATCTTTTCATTTTTAGTTTAACTATATATCCTTAAGATCATTCCACAGCAGCATATGAGACTTCCTTTACTAATATATCTACTACTTCTAACAATTGCAGAGTGCTTCATCATTATGTAAATAGCACTTTCTTCAACTAGACCTTACTGAAGGTTAATGGGTTGTTTCTAATTTTCTGGGATTAAATAATGCTGCAATGAACAGCCTCATATACATGTCATTTTGATTTTGTTAGTGTACCTTTGGGTTGGAATCATAGAAGAATGCTGAGTTATAGCTAAGGTTTGTATAGTTTTGTGAGATATTGCTAAATTCTGTATTCATAAACTATTTTTTAAAATTCCTAATACAATATATCAGTGATTATTTCCCCACAGCCTTGCCAACAAACTATGTTGTCAATCTTTTGGATTTTTGCCAATCTAATAGGGGAGAAATAGTGTTTCAGAGTTGTAATTTGTATTTCTCTTATTACAGTGATATGTTTTCCCATATTTAAGGGATATTTACTTTTGTCTGTGTGAACTATTTGTTCATATCTTTCCCCCATATCCTAGAATAATGACTCCAACTCCATAAAGTTCCTTACCTGAAAAGGTTCCACACAGCCAGAATTTACCATTTGTTCCAGCCAAAATCTGGTGATAGGCAGATTGGTTGCCTGAACCCCCATTTAGAGCAGTTACCTTAGAAAGCTTGAAATTATAAATCCCTTCTCTGCCTCTTTGTGACATAAATCTTCTACCATCGAGAACTATCTTCTCAAGGACCTGAGAACTCTCTCTTTGAAATGCAAACAATCAAAAAGATAACTTTCACTTTTATTCCCAGTCCCTGGTGAGTGGGTAAGGGCCAAACATTGGTGGGCCTAATTTGCATCACTGCCTCCTGTCATAAATACAAGTTTGTTTCTCTTCCAGATAAATGCCAATAACAAACCCGGATTGCCTACTCACATGGACTACCTACTCCCCTTAAAAACCACTCACTGGCCGGGCATGGTGGCTCACTCCTGTAATCCCAGCACTTTGGGAGGCCGAGGCGGGCGGATCACAAGGTCAGGAGATTGAGACCATCCTGGCCAACATGGTGAAATCCAGTCTCTACTAAAATACAAAAAAATTAGCCAGGTGTGGTGGTGTGTGCCTGTAGTCCCAGCTACTCAGGAGGCTGAGGCAGGGGAATTGCTTGAGCCTGGGAGGCAGAGATTGCAGTGAGCTGAGATCACGCTACTGCACTCCAGCCTAGCGACAGAGACAGACTCCATATCAAAACAAAAACAAAAACAAAAACAAAACAAAAAAATCACCTTTCTTTTCCTTAGCAATGTCTTTCCCTTAGTACACTCAACCCTTAAAAAGTCTCTTCCCCTTTTGTTTTGGCCAAAGTGAGTTGAGTTCACACTGGACTCTCTTCCCTACTGCAGTAGTTAGTTAATAAAATCTATCCTTACCATTTTAACTAGTGTCCAGTTTACCTTTGACATCTATAATTCTAGTTATGGACCAACGTAAGTACTGGGCTCTCCCAAATTGGAAATGCATGGAATATCCAAAGAAGCATCACAAAGGCATTAAGAAATGAAGTACAATATAACCACCACTGAAGCCCCACGCATCCCTCCATAAAGCAAAGACGCAAACACCACAGCAAAAGTTTAGAAAATGAAACCACTATTGGAACTACTGCCCACAGTTCCTCTGCTTCCTAGATCCTATGTCTTACTTTTTCTTGCTTTACCCTTCGTTTTGCTGGAGCACGTCCTCTAGTTGTTTCCTGAGTTAAGAACATATTGGAATTAAATTTTTTTAGAATGTGTATCTGAAAATGATTTTGTTCTCTCATACATGATTGGTAGTTTGGCTATCTATATACAGGGGACTTATTGTTTAATGGGTACAGAGTTTAAGTTCTGCAAGATGAAGATTATTCTAGAAATAGATGGTTGTACAACAATGTGAATATACTTAATGCCAATATTTTCAGCCAGGTGAACCAGGAAAAGGAGTCATAATGGATTAAGGTCCATCCTAACGACCTCATTTTACCTCAGTTACCTCTTTGAAGACACTATATCCAAATATAGTCACATTATGAACTACTAGGGGTTAGGACTTCAGTGTGTGAATTTTTGAAGGGACAAAATTCAGTTCATAACATTTGTTTTTACCACAATTTTTTAGAAATTTAAAAATATCATTACAATAAACTATAAGGCCATTTATGCATAATTCCCATATAGTACAGTAAGAATTAATGTACTTACATGTTAATTATGACATTAAATTCATTATGTTACATGTTTTCATAATTGGTGGTTTATATCTAATTTGCCCATAATTTGGCAAGATTATTTATTGCTCTTACTTTTGTAGTCACATAATGGCTTCTTTCTTTAGATAAAATGTAATAATCTTCAGATTATAGGATGATACTGATCTTGGATCAGTTTATTATAGTTCAGAGGGGTAATAAAAGTAATATTTTGTAATGTCTAACAAAATAATCATATAGAGAGTAATGTCATATATCTAAGACATTTATAAGTTTGTTGAAGAAACAGAATTATAGTTGAGGTTTTTTTTAAAGAGCAAACTTTTTGCCTATCTTTCTTTATTCTCATTCCTTGGCTCTGTCTCCTAGTCTCTACTAACCTCAGTAAACATTTGTTGAGTGAATAAGTGAATAAATTGTGCTATGCACAGTACTTTTGCCTTTGTCATTGTTTTGTGCCTTCTCATACTGGGGATGATTTCAAAGTGATATTTCCAAAAGTCGACAGAATTAGATGGAATTTTATTTGACGTACACTGTTTTAGAAAAAAAAAAACCTAATTTTTAAGTAGCCTTTATTTCTGACTAGCCTGTAATTTTTTGTTTTCCCAGTGGAGGGATCTGTTTCATCAGTTGTTTCATTAGTAAGAGTATTTACCAATATAAATTACTTGATGAGATAAGGTTTAAAAAGTTGAAGAGAATAAAATCATCTTATGAATTGCCTTGTCTTTTTGCATTACCTACAGCATATCCAAGTTAGTTAATCGGGGACTTTTTCCCCCTTCATTGTTTACTGCGAGATCTGTACCCCAACCAAACTTCCGGACTTAGTCACTTGGGTATTGTTACTTAGCTGATTCTTATCAGAAGCAGGAAATTGTCAAGTTATGTGTTAAAGTACAACAGAATCCAAAACTGAACAAGAGATTTCCCTTTAGAATTTTATTTTATTGCTAGCTGGTTCCTTACATTTTCCTTAGAGTATAACTACTGACTTGCCAAAAAAGGTCCTATTTATCATGACCTATATACACAGCAAACAGTATCCTTCCTCAGAGTTTACACATCATACACAATATGACTGACTAAATGATTTGACAAACTTGGTATCATTAATATATAGCTATACCTACAGAATTTATAAAAGTAGCTTGGGAAAAAACATGTTTTGTCTAGCATTATTCATGTATTTACATTAGCAGTTCTCTAAGAAAGGGTTACTAAAATGGATCTCTTAAGGAGTCTATGGAACCAAAACTATTTTCATAATACTAGGATGTTAATTTTCTTTTTCACTGGAGATTCCAGAGGCTACATGAAATTCAATTACATTGTCAGTATTTGTAAGATCTGCAAAACTCTGTCAATATATATTGAGAAATGATACAGAACAGATGGATAAAAATAGGGCCATATTTTTTTTTGCTGTTTATTTTACATACAGTGACATTTATACTGTTTGGTGTGAATAAAATCTGACAAACACTTAAGAGTTATGTAATCGCCGCCATAATCTAAATAAGAACAGTTCTATCACTCCCTCTCAAGAAAAAAAAAAAGAATTGCTTCTTGCTTTGTATTCAAACCCATCCCCAACCATTAGTTTGTGACAACTATTGATCTATTTTCTGTCCCTATGTAGTTTTGCCTTTTCCAGAATGTTATATGTAGCTGCTGAGTCTGGCTTTTCCAGTTAACATAATGTATTTGCTTCATTTGTGGTGTTGTGTAAATCAGTACGTCATTCCTTTTTAGCACTGAGTAGTCCATTGTATGGATCAACCATCATTTATTTAATGAGAATTTTATAAATTTCAAGAAAAACTAAGTTAAACAAGAAAAGAAATTTAATCATATGAGGTAAGCCAGTAATAAACAATACTCACATGGTTACATGGTGATTAATGAAAACACTGAATATATATCATTTTATCAAGAAAATGAGGCCAAGAAAGGTTACATGAATTAATACAGCTGGCCTTCAGTATCTAAGGCAGGACTGTCCAATATTTTGGCTTTCCTGGGCCACATTGGAATAACTGTCTTGGGTCACACATAACATACACTAAACTAACGATAGCTGATGAGCTTAAAATAATCACCAAAAAATCTCATCATGTTTTAAGAACGTTTATGACTTTGTGTTGGGCTGCATTCAAAGCCATCCCGGGCTGCATGCAGCCCACAGGCCACAGGTTGGGTAAGCTTAATCTAAGGGAAATCAGTTACAGTTTCCTCCTCTTCAATACCAAAATCCAGAGATGCTTAAGTCTCTTATATGAAAATGGCCTAGTATTTGTACATAACCTATGCACAACCTCATGTATACGTTGTCATCTCTAGATTACTTATAATACTTAATATAATAAAATGTGAATAGTTGTTTCACTGTATTGGGTTTTTTGTTTGTATATTTTAATTAGCGTTTCTTTTTTTTTCCAGAATGTTTTTTACTTGTGGTTGGTTGAATCTGTGGATGCAGAACCCAGATATATGGAGGGCTGACTGTATCTTCATTTATCTTAATAGAAATGAACTAAAAGATAATATATATATATATATATATATATATATATATATATATTATTTAGACACGTATCTGTGTCCGGAATTGGTGGGTTCTTGGTCTCACTGACTTCAAGAATGAAGCCACGGACCCTCACGGTGAGTATTTTTTTATTTTACTTTATATATTTTTTGAGACGGAGTCTGGCTCTCACCCGGGCTGGAGTGCTGTAGCATGATCTTGGCTCACTGCAAGCTCCGCCTCCTGGATTCACGCCATTCTCCTGCCTCAGCCTCCTGAGTAGCTGGGACCACAGGCACCTGCCACCACGCCTGGCTAATTTTTTGTATTTTTAGCAGAGATGGGGTTTCACCGTGTTATCCAGGATGGTCTGGATCTCCTAATCTCGTGATCCGCCCACCTCGGCCTCCCAAGTGTTACAGGTTTTAAAGGTGGTATGTCCAGAGTTTGTTCCTTCAGACGTTCAGATGCGTCTGGAGCTTCTTCCTTCTGGTGGGTTCATGGTCTTCCTGACAGCAGTGAAGCTGCAGACTGTCCTGGTGAGTGTTACAGCTCATAAAAGCAGCATGGACCCAAACAGTGAGCAGCAGCAAGATTTACTGCAAAGAGGGAAAGAACAAGGCTTCCACAGTGTGGAAGAGAACCTGGTTGCCCCTGCTGGCTCAGGCAGCCTGCTTTTATTTCCTTATCTGACAAACCCCCCCCGCCCCCCCCCCGCCCCCACATCCTGCTTATCGGTCCATTTTACAGAGAGTTGATTGGTCCGTTTTGACAGAATGCTGAGTGGTCCGTTTTGACAGAGTGCTGATTGGTGCATTTACAATCCTTGAGCTAGACACAGTGCTAGACAGAGAAGTTCCCCAGGTCCCTACTAGGTTAGCTAGACCCAGAGTTAGCTAGACACAGAGTACCAATTGGTGTATTTACAAACCTTGAGTCAGACACAGAGTACTGATTGGTGTATTTACAAACCCTGAGCTAGACACAGAGTGCTGATTGGTGCGTTTACAATCCTTGAGCTAGACACAGAGTGCTGATTGGTGTATTTATGATCCTCTAGCTAGACCTAAAAGTTCTCCAAGTCCCCACCAGATTAGCTAGATACAGACTGCTGACTGGTGCACATACAATCCTCCCGCTAGATACAAAAGTTCTCCAAGTCCCCAACCGGCTCAGGAGCCCAGCTGGCTTCACCTAATGGATCCTGCACCGGGGCTGCAGGCGGAGCTGCCAGCCAGTCTCAAGCCGTGCCTGCACTCCTCAGCCCTTGGGCTGTCGATAGGACTGAGCTCCACGGAGCTGGGGGCGGCGCCCGTCGGGGAGGCTCTGGCCTAGCGGGAGCCCACAGCAGGGGCGGAGCTCAGCCAGGGCGGGATGCAAGTCCCGGGCCCTGCCCCCTGGGGAGGCAGCTAAGGCCCAGCAAGAATTTGAGTGCAGCACCGGCAGGCGGCACTGCTGGGGAATGTGGCGCAACCTCTGCAGCTGCTGGCCCGGGTGCTAAGCCCCTTACTGCCCTGGGCCGGCGGAGCCCGCTGCTCCGAGTGCGGGGCCCGCTGAGCCCGCGCCCGCCAGAATTCGCCCTGGCCTGTGAGCGCCACGCGCGCAGCCCGGGTTCCCGCCCGCGCCTCTTCCTCCACACCTCCTGGCAAGCAGAGGGAGGCAACCCTGCCTCCGCCAGCCCAGAGAAGGGCTTCCACAGTGCCGTGGAGGGCTGAAGGGCGGGCCAAAGGGCTCCTCAAGCGCCGCCAGAGTGGACGCCGAGGTTGAGGAGGTGCTGAGAGTGAGGGCTGCTAGCACATTGTCAACTCTCATATCTATAAAGAGTATCAGAAGAAACAGCTTTAAAAAATTGAAAGCGATTACCCATTGAGTCAAGGCAGAGGATAAACAAGGGGGAGAACAAAGAAACGCTAGCTATGTCTGTGGCACTATTTGGGACTTTATGTTCATATACTACTTTGATAATTTAAAAAAATAATGTAGAAAATCTCAATGACTCCTTAAAAATCAAAATTAAGTCAATGAAAATTAAGCTACTTTTAAGCTATACCAGCATCCATTCTCTCTTCTTTTTGTAACAATATCTCAACTTTCTTCTGATTAACTATTCTCCACAACCCCATCCCCCAATTCTATTTCTAAATTATTCAGGTAGAGTTCCATCAACTCAGGAGCAGAATATGCAACTCACCGCATGATCAATCAGAATGTTAAATTCCCTTATTCTTGTGACTAATTCAAGAATGAACTTAAAACCCAAGTTATTCACTCAGAAAGACTCCTGGAATGTCTGTAGGAGCTACTGGAAAGATACTCTCTTTTCCCAATGGCCTTAACTTGACAGCATGAAAACTTCAGAGTAGATGTCACCATGTAAAACCTGACAATGAAGCTGAGAGGATTAAATTCCATTTTTTGAGCCCCGAGTCTAGTAAATTCTCAATCCAGATTCTATGTGAAGTTTTCATTATGTAAACCAAAAATTACCTGCCTGCTAAAACAAAACAAATAAGGAAAATATACAGAACAATAGGCACCTGGACTGAAGAGTATCAAATTTAAAAGAGAAAAAAAAAAAAAAAAAAAAAACTCTGTATAAAAGATTCCAGATGGAGAAAAATGAACAAAAGGATAAAAACGTCAGAGGGAGAATTAAGGAAACCCTAACACTAGCAATAACAGATATTCCCAGTTTTACAACATGTATGTCTACATTTTGGATTGGGCTTAATGAAAGCTAAGAATGAATGCTATATGGAGCTTATAAACAACCAAACTACTGATTTTACCATATTTACCAGTTATTTTTGAGGTCCTACTAATATGTGCCAGGTACAGTATGAGCTATATAGCTTACAAAGCTAAATCAAGTATAGTGTCTATCCTGGAAAAGCTTTCAGGCTTGTGGGAAAAGTTCTGTATTCCTTGTTAATATTATTTTATCTATACTGCTGACTGACTTTAAACTTATCCTGATTCCATCAGCATCATAAACTATGCCAACTGCACATTTGTAAATTAGGTCCAATGTGCAGCTACCTGTTCATACATTTAGCCAACTCTGGCTGGATCAATAAAACCACCCATCTTTTCACTTTATAAACTCTTAGCTCCCAGAATCCTCCATATAAACAATTTATTTTTAAATGTAATGTAAAAACAAATGGCCTGCCTTGAACTCTAAAGGTGTAAACAACAAAAAGAATAATGATCCTGGGGACAGGCCAGGTGTCAGGTATAAAACAGGACAGATCCAGAGAAGCAGCATAAGAAATTTATACCCACTGGTTGTAAGATACAGACTGTGGATTCTGGTTTTATTCTCCTCACAAAGGGTGATGCCAAAAACGGAAGCACTAATATTGGGGGAGAGCTTACTGATGTATTTGTCATCCATTGTGAAGGTTCTGGGAATTACCTTCCTGAGGCATGGAAGCAGAGATTTTATTCAACCTAAACCACCTCTAACTCGTAAGTGCTGTGGGAAAGAACTGTTATAAATAAAGAAACATGACGGTTTACCTAAGGAGAACTGACCTAAGTAACTCGACCCTCAAAAATAAAACAGGAGTCACAAACTAGAAACCAGAGGCATGACGGGAAAAGTGTAAGAGATGAGCTATCCTTTATTTCCCTTTTACTATTATCTCTAAATTGCTTCCATATTTGGTTACATGGGCTGTAAGGTAGAGGGCACTAGGAAGACTGTCTAGATTCTCCAATTTTCCAAAAGCTGGAGAAAACTCCCCAAAGGATTGTGAAGGTTAAAACAACTTTAAAGTTGCAAAGTAAAATATAGTCTCTGAGATATGATTCAAGGAAAAAATGAGAATAGGAACCAGGCCAAGCCTGAGAAGGATCTATGAGGCTTAACATAGACAGGGGTGTCCAATCTTTTGGTTTCCTTGGATCACACTGGAAGAAGAATTATCTTGGGCCACACATAAAATACACTAATGATAGCTGATTCGGGGGCGGGGGGAAGGGCTCATAATATTTTAAGAAAGTTTACAAATTTGTGTTGGGCCACATTCAAAGCTGTCATGGGCCGCATGCTGCCCATAGGTTGGACAAGCTTGACATAGAACATGTCACATTGTTCTCACATAAACTGAAGCAATGCTCCACAGGTGCCTGCAAACTGTTGATTACTGCACACACAGGGACTAATTCATAAGGGAAAATTCTTCTTCTGTAACACCCCATCTAGCTCCTTCAGACTATCCCTAAATGTCTCAGTATTATTTGACATTTTATACTATGTTTACCTATTACATATGAATTTACATTTGAAATTACATATGAAATTACAAATGTACAATTTTTCACCTTAGGCAACTTGTTTATCTTACCCTAGTTTTCAGCCCTGTTTGGCTGCCCCTATAAGCAAAATATGCTTATAATAAATTCAGTTTCCCTCCTAGCCACACACTCGGGTTGTAGCCACTGCTCTGCCATTAGTTATCACTCAGGGCCTGTCATACCAACCTCCCAGAAACTCCATTTCCTTATCTACAACATAAGGGAATTGAACTGGATAATATAAAAAAAGTCTCTTTTACTGTTAAAATTACAATTTCAATTTTTTGAACTAAACAAACTTAGTTTTGTTTTCTAAGTTTTTCATTACATTAAACCCTCATTATTCTGATCCTTACTCTTCTAATCTAATTATCATATTTCAGTGTCACTCCAAGTTATACATATTTCCAAAAGAATATACACAAACTAACACAGAGGACCCTAAGACTATAATTTCCCCATGCTTTACATTATTATTAAGGTTTAGATTGTGTCATCTCTTCTAGTAAGCATATTCATAAAACCTGAATATGCTTACTTCAATGTTCTCTCCAAATCTCATGTTGAAATTTGATCTCCATCTTGGAAGTGGGGCCCAATGGAAGGTGTCTGGGTCGTGGAAGTGCATCCCTCATGAATACATTACTGCCATCCCTCTTGAGTGAGTTCACATACATAAAACCTGTGTTAACCCGAAATATCAGACATATTTAACTTATGACTAATCATAACATTTGAGTATTTTTCATATTAATTGCTGCACTTAATTCCAATTCCCCCTCATGCCTTAAATGAATTTATGTCATTTTTATCATAAAATGGTTTTAGGACTCTACCACTTAGCCCTAGATACGGTTTGGATTTGTGTCTCCATCCAAATCTTATGTCGAATTGTAATCCCCAGGTGACTGGAGATGACTGTGAGATGACTGGATCATGGGAGCAGATTTCTCCCCTTGTTGTTCCGTGATAGTTGTTGTTCCACGATGAGTTATCATGAGACCTGGTTATTTAAAAGTATTTGGCTAGGCCGGGCACAGTGGCTTACGCCTGTAATCCCAGCACTTTGGGAGGCTGAGGCGGGCAGATCACCTCGGGTCAGGAGTTCAAGACCAGCATGGCCAATGTGGTGAAACCCTGTCTCTACTAATAATATAAAAGTTAGCCAGGCATGGTGGTGCACACCTGTAATCCCAGCTACTCGGGAGGCTGAGGCAGGAGAATTGCTTGAACCTGGGAGGCGGAGGTTGCAGTGAGCCAAGATGGCTCCACTGCACTCCAGCCTGGATGACAGAGTGAGATTCCATCTCAAACAAAAAAAAAAAGTAAGTGTTTGGCACCTTCACCTTCACTCTCTTCCTTCTGCTCTGGCCATGCTTCCTATACAGCCTGAGAAAACTGTGAGCCTTTTAAACCTCTTTTCTTTATAAATTACCCAGTCTCATGTAGTTCTTTATAGCAACATAAGAGTAGACTAATACAGCCCTATTAAAGTTTATCATGTCTCCCATTGTCATTTTGGCCTATGCATGCCATAAGACCTACTGGAGTTACAGGGAACCAGTACACTCCGTACATTCTTACTTAAAAATCCTGGGTATACAAGAACTTTGCAACTTCTACAATATTATTGCATAGACACACCTTCATACACTTTTCCCTGCAATACTTTCTGCTTCTGTGATCTATAATTCAAGAAAAAGTACCACCATAAATCCAGTAGTCTGGATTAGTTAATGCTACTACGTCAACCTCCCACAGACCCAATCATGTCCCTTTTATCTTCTTAACAGGACTCAAATGAATCCATGTATCTCCATTCTCACTACTACTACACCTTAGTAGTAATGCGACCTACTTGGTGAAGCCTCCTTAAGGTGTGTATTAGTCCGTTTGTGTTGCTACAAAGGAATGCCTGAGGCTAATCTATAAAGAAAAAAGGCTTATTTGGCTCACAATTATCATGGCTAGAAAGTTCAAGATTGGGCATCTACATCTGGTGAGGAGCTCAGAAGGCTTCCACTCATGAGAGATGGCAAAGACAAGCCAGCATGTACACAGATCACATGATGAGAGATGAAGCAAGAGAGAGAACGGGGAGGTATCAGGCTCTTTTCAACAACTGGCTCCCACAGGAACTAACATAGTGAGAACTCACTTACTTAAGAGGGATGGCAGTAATGTATTCATGAGGGATCCACTCCCACGACCCAAACACCTCCCAACAGGCACTACTTCCAACATGGGGATCAAATTTCAACATGAGATTTGGAGAGAACATTCAAACCATAGCAAGTGATCTCCCAGTTTCAAGTCCCAGTATATTCTAGCTGGAAGCATTTAGTTGTCACATTAGGGGGCAAGAAAGATCTGAAACACAAATTCCTCCTATAAATGTTTGCTAACTGAAGATGAAAGCTAAATAAAAGGTCTCAAACGGATTTTGAGTGATAATGAATTTACTATTCTTGAGTTCCTCAAAATTAAGGAGAAAAAGAACTCTTCTAACTCTAAAGAAACTTTTTAAAAATGTATTAGAGGATTCTGGGGAGAAAGCAGAGTAGGAAGCAACAAGAATCTCCTCTCTACCTAGACAACAATTGTACTAGTATAATCTGTCTTATGTAAATATTTTGGAACTTTGGAGCACATTCTAAGGCTTGCAATTTCCAAGGAAAGGGTTAGAAATAAACTGCTGTTACTTTTAGTCAATTTCACCTCTTAGTTCAGCAGTGACTACCCATTCCCCAATCCCCAGGCAGACATGCATGTGTTCCACAGCTTTAGGGCAATAAGGCCTGTCCTCCAACTATCAGGTATCTATGCTCTGACAGCTAAATGTGCTTTCTGATTACTGAGATACATACACAGAAGCAGGCAACTACTGATTCACCTCCCTCCCAATAGCTAGAGGCCACTGCTCCCCGCAGCCAGGCTGAAGGGGATTTAAAAGACCAGTGCCTTTTATTTTTCTTTCTTCATTTTTCTCTTTCTCCCTTTTTGGAAGCCAGACATTAAAGGACTAGGACATTCAGAAGCAGCCATATAAACGGGAATTTAGAAAATCACTGTGCATGTCCAGGAAAAACCAAAGGCTTGAAGATCTGAGATAGCCTACGACAATCAAAAAACAAAAAGGGCTGGGTGCAGTTGCTCAAACTTGTAATTGCAAGACTTTGAGAGGCCACAGGGGGAGGACTGCTTGAGCCTAGGAGTTCTAGACAAGCTTGGGCAACATAGTGAGACCCTGTTTCTACAAAAAATAAAAAATTAGGCAGGCATACTGGCACGTACTTACAGTCCCAGCTACTCAGGAAGCTGAGGCAGGAGGATCCTTTGAGCCCAGGAGGTCAAGGCTACAGTGAGCCATGATCATGCCACTGCACTCCAGCCTGGGTGACAAAATGAGACTCCCAAAAAACAAAAGCAAGCGCACCAAAAAAAAAACCCCAGCAAATCCTGAGGAAAGGAGACAATCTGATTTCCAGAGTTACCACATTAGCAGATTCAAATGTCCAGTTTTCAACAACAAAAAGGGACACAAAGAAATGGGAAAGTATGGCCTATATGAAGGAAAAAAATAAACCAACAGAAAACTTCCCAGAGAAAGATCAGAAGATGGGCCTAACAGACAATGACTTTAAAAAAGCTACCTTAAAGGTATGCAAAGAACTAAAAGAAGACACAGAGAAAGGCAAGCAAATAATGTACAAAGAAAGTAGGAAGATGAGTAAAGAGATAGAAAACCTTGAAGGAGGCTGGGTGCAGTGGCTCACACCTGTAATCCTTGTATTTTGGGAGGTTGAGGCAGAAGGATCACTTGAGCCCAGGAGTTCAAGACCAGTGTGGTAAACAGCAAGACCCTGCTTCTACAAAAAATAAAAATAAAAATTAGCCAAGCATAGCAGCAAAAGTATTTCCAGCTACTCAGGAAGCTTAAGTAGGGGGACTGCTTGAGCCCAGGAGTTTGAGGCTGCAGTGAGCCCATGAACTATGATCACACAACCAAACTCCAACCTGGGTGACAAACTGAGACCCTGTCTTTAAAAAAAAAAAAAAAAAAAAAAAGAGAGGAGGGAAAAAATCTCAAAGGAAACTAAAAAGAAACTGCGGAGCTCCTGAGGGCAATAACTAAAATGGGAAATTCACTGCAGGGATTCAAATAAAGATTTGAGCAGGCAGAAGAAAGAATCAGCAAGTGTGATGATAGGGCAACATAAAAAAAAAAAAAGACTGAAGAAAAGTGAACAGAGGCAAACACACACTGTCAAGAGAACCAACATATACATTATGGGAGTGCCAAAAGAAGAGGGGCAAAGAGATTATTTGAAAAACTAATGGCTACCAGCCTGGCCAAACATGGTGAAACGCTATCTCTACTAAAAACAAAAATTAGCCAGGCGTGGTGGCACGTGCCTGTAGTCCCAGCTACTTGGGAGGCTGAGGCAGGAGAATTGCTTGAACCTGGGAGGCGGAGGTTGCAGTGAGCTGAGATCACACCACTGCACTCCAGCCTGGGTGACAGAGTGAGATTTGGTCTCAAAAAAAAAAAAAAAAGAAAGAAAGAAAAAATAACAGCTAAAAACTTCCCAAATTTGATGAAGGACATGAATATACATATTCAATAAGCACAACAGACTCCAAGTAGCATGACTGCAAGGAGACACATAGCAAGACACATTATAATCTATCCAAAAACAAACAGACTCTTGAAAGGAGTAAGAGTAATCTGTCACATATGAGGGATCCTCAATGATATTATAAGCAGATTTCTCATCAGCAACTCTGAAGGCCAAAACACAGTGGGCTAATATAGTCTAATGGTCTAATTATCTACTAAAGGGGAGAAGAAGAAGAAAAAAAAATAACCTGTCAGCTAAGAATCCTGTACTGGCAGAAGAATGGCATGAACCTGGGAGGTGGAGTTTGCAGTGAGCCAAGATTGCGCCACTGCACTCCAGCCTGGACGACAGAGTGAGACTCCATCTAAAAAAAAAAAAGCGAAGAGACAGCACACAGAATGGGAGAAAATATTTGCAAACCATACAACTGATAAGGGGTTATATCCAAAATATACAAGGAACCCCAGACAACTCAGTGCAAGAAAACAACCTGGTTTCAGAATAGGCAAAAGACTTGAACAAACATTTCTCAAAAAAAGATGTGCAAATGGCAACAGATACATAAGAAAATGCTCAGCATCACTAATCATTAGGGAAATGCAATTCAAAACACTAAGATCCATTAGAATGGCTTTTATCAAAAAGAACAATAAAAGGGTTGATGAGGATGCAGAGAAAAGCGAACACTTGCACATTGCTGGTGGGGATGTGAATTAGTATAGCCATTATGAAAGAGTATGGAGGGTCCTCAAAAAACTAAATCAGAGTTACAATATGATCCAGCAATTCCACTTCTGGGTATATATCCAAAGGAACTAAAATCAGTATGGCAAAGGGCTATCTATATCCCCATGTTCATTGCAGCATTATTCACAATAGCCAGGATATGTAATCAACTTAAGTGTCCATCAATGGATTAATGAACAAAAAATGTGGTGTATATACACAGTGAAATTCAGCCTTAAAAAAGAAGGATATTCTTTCATTTGCAACAACAGAAATGAACCTGGAGAACTTTATGCTAAATTTAATAAGCCAGCACAGAAAGACATGGTCTCACGTATATGTGGAATCTAAAAAAGCTGAACTCATAGAAGTAGAGAGTAGAATGATGGTTACCAGAGACCACGGAGAAGCCAGGATGGGAAGCTGTTGATCAAAGGATATCAAGTTTCAGAGAGGAGGACTAAGTTTTGAGGCCGTATTAATGTATCATATATTTCAAAATAACTAAGAGTACATTTTAAATGTCTTGTTATGAAAATGATATGTAAACAAGGTGATGGATATGTTATTTCACATTGTATACATGCGTCAGAACATCCCATTGTACTCCAGAAAAGTATAAAATTATGATTTGCCAATTAACAATATTAAATTTAAAACTGGAATAATGAAATGCTAAGAGAAGTCAAACAGGTTGAAATAAAAGGATGATAGTAATTTGAAGCTATATAAAGTAAAAGTAAATGCATGGGCAAGTATAAAAGCTAGTATTACTGTAACTTTGGTTTGTAACTCTGAGGTTTATTCGGTTTGTAATTTTTTAAACACAACTTTACTACACAACAAAAACACTACTCTAAAAGCTAGTATAATTGTAACTTTAGTTTGTTACTCCACATTTTATTATCTACATAAGAGACAAATGCATAAAATAACCAAAAGGGGGTAGGAATTGAGCTGTACAGGAAGTTACCGTATGTTATTGAAGTTAAGCTGGTATAGATTTAAACTGGAGTGTTTTATCTTCAGAATGTTAAATGCAATCCCCATGGTAACTACAAAAAAATAGCTAATGAATAGACACAAAAGGAAATTAGAATGGAATTATTCTATTAAATACAGCACAAAAGACTGTAATGCAGCAAATGAGTGACAAGAAAGCTGTAAGGCATAAAGAAAACAAATAGCAAAATAACAGCAGTCTCTCCTTACCAGTAATTACTCTAATATAAATAAACTCTCCAATCAAAAGACACAGATTGGCAAGATGAATAGAAAAAAATATTCTAAATACATGCTATCCGTAAAAGACTCACTTTAGATCCAAAGACACAAATAGGTAAAACGTGTAAGGAGGGAAAGGCTAGTCCATGCACATAGGAACCATAAGAGAAGTGAGGTGGGCTGTATTAACATCAGACAACATAGACTATAAAACAAGAAAGTATAAGAGACAAGGAAGGATACTATACATTAATAAAGTTTAATATAGCAAGAAGATACTATGATAAACATTTAACATGTAATGACAGCCCATCAAAATATATAAAGCAAAAACTAACAGAATTTAAGGGAGAAACAAGACAGTTCTACAATAATCACTGGAAACTTCAATACCTGATTCTCAATAATGGGTAGAATAATCAGACAAAAGAGGAAAGAGGACTTAACACTATAAACCAATTAGCTGTAACAGAGAACACTATCTAACAGCAGAAATCATATTCTTCTCAAGTGCACATGGGACATTTAGATTACTACAGAACTCGACATCCTGCCATTGACACTGGCTGTTTAAATAATTGTCTCTCTTATTTATAATATAGCAAGCTCTTAGAGGAAACAGCCTTGTTTCATTTTGTATCCCTGGCACCTCAACAGAATATCATGCATGTGGTTTTCAGCATTTACAAAATTATGAGTTTCAGCTCCTTTCATATAGTGTTTCATTCCTAAGTCTAGCATGCCCTTCCCCTCTCAGCAAACTTCTACGTATTTTTAAGACCCAATTCACATGTTTTCTTTGCATCATTTGCCTAGATATCTCTGAGCAGTCAGTCACTCCCTTCTCTGTGATTCTACCTAACTTCTACCTCTCTCTTACTGTCTTAGTCCATTTTGTGCTGCTATAACAGAATATCTGAGATTGGGTGATTTATAAAGGATAGAATTTATTTCCTCATAGTTCTGAAGGGTGGGAAGTTCAAGATCAAGACACCAGCATCTGGTGAAGGCCTTCCTGCTACATGATAACAAGGAGGAAAGCATCAAATATCTGGGGCGGGGGGAGTCATGGATCCCATTCCTAAGATAACAGCATTAATTCATTCATGAGTGCAGTGTCCCCAAGACCCAAACACCTCCCTTTGTGCCCCACCTCCCAACACCACTGCATCAACTTTCCAACACATTAACTTTGGGGAACACATTCAAACCACAGCACTATACTGTACATATCCCACTGAATCTGAAATTCTCTTGTAATGTTCTTATAATTTTTGTACCTTCACATGCAGAAACCATTAGCTGTCTACTTTTATTATCTGTTCTTTTCTTCCTAAGCGCTACCAATTTTGAGTAAGGGATGTGGCAACCACAATAAAAATATGTATTGTCAGTCTCCTTTGGAGTCAGATGTCACCACGCTGGCAGTAATCAGTTGCAGTTTGCTTCCTTTAACAGGTGGGACAACCTATCCCTGTTTCTTGTTTTACTCAGTATCCACAGATTTGGTCTCCAGTTTCATGTGTGACTCTTTCAGTCCTGATGATCTTATAAGGACATGAATTCAGAACCACCTCAACCCTGTTTCCATATCCAAATGCTGGCATTGTGGCCTCACCCTCACTTTGCAAGCTGTACATCTAGTCCACTGATTCTACAGATAAATTTACCTTATTTTTGAACAAGGCTTTATCTTTTAAAACTCCCTATCATTCCTTTGTATTTAAAGCAGGCATACATTATCCATTCTAATATTTTAAAAAACTAATTAAAAATATTTTAATTATTAAGACTATATGGGTCCCTGCAAATATTGGTGAAGGAATGTTAATATGACAAAGTGATACGGTTGTGGACATATGTACCCAATGTAAACAGACTATTTTGCTATTATAAAGAGTTGCATGCTTTTTTTCTCCCTGAAAATCATATTTATCATTGTTTACTATAATGTATGTTTTTACTAAAACACTGAAGTACTTCTGAATGGTAAACACTTTCAATTCTACCTTTAACAACTGGAGATTGAAAAATCACTACTAAGATTGAAAAAAATATTCCCAAGGAGAGTAAGAGATTAAATATTTGGTTAAGGATGTTCTCTCTCTTGCTGACCATGATATTACCGGTTCCTAGCTTACTAGGCACACAAAGATCTGGGGACTGAGGCTGATGCCACATATATAAGGATATAATACCTGTAGCAATGAGGACAATAGGTAAGATTCTGTGTTCTCACTGTGTTACAGTCTGAGTCATGGACAGTATTCAATTATCAATTCATCAAAAACACAGGAAAGGGAGGAGCTTCAAGATGGCTGACTACATGCATATGGTACTTGCCTCTTCCATGGAAAGGGAACAAAATAGTGAGGAGATAATCACACTTCAAATAGATCATCTAAGAGAGAACACTGGAATTCAGCAGGGTGGTGACAAGAAGCACTGAAAGCAAGAAAGGAGGAGGAGGCAAGGCAGCCTGCTCAACCAGGATCAGCAGAGAGCCTGGAGAGACTACCTAATGTGGGGAAAGGATGAGAGACCTCCAGCGGTCCACAGTCCCACCAGACTCTTACAATCCTAGCCATGGGAGAACCCCTCAACTGCTGCAGGCCCTAAGTCTAACATAAAGAGGTGCTTAGAAACCACACAACATTATTCCAGAGAGAGCTCACGCTAAGTCCCACAAACCTAAGCAGGTACAGTGTACCTCCATTTTGAGAGCCCAGCCCCCACCAGAATTTGTCATGCCCAGGAACCCAACAGACCCTGCATCTCCACATCCCTGGAGCCCCCACTGACATTCTCCACCTATAGCTGCTCCATAGGGTCCAAGACCACAGCCACTGGCAGCAACTGTCTCCCTACACAGTAGCAGAAGGGGACCCATGCATTTTCATGCACTGAGGAAAAATTCCACTGCCTGCAATAGCTGCTGCAGCAGCAGGAGCAAGGCACAAGCAAAGTATGTGACCCCGCAAGCCACCTGCCTATGAATGCTTCCACTGACAGCAACCCCCCCTTCCCGGTCAAAGGCCACATCACAAGCCCTCCTGTTGCCACCAGAGCATTCTGATGGCAGTCTGAGGATCACTCTCCCCTGCCTACCACAGCCAGTACCTGTGGGTACCGGTGGGGAGCCTAAGGACAGGCTCCTACAACCTGGCTCCATCCCCCTCGGTACCCAAGCATGCAATCCGTGGGCCTGGGGATCACCTAGCCTAGGATCACCACTGTTGGCACCTAAGCACTCCTCCCAGAGTCTGAGACTGAACCTATTCAACCTGCCTCTACCACCACAGCTGGCAACTAACCACAAGTGCCACCTGCAAGCCTAGGGGAATGGCCTGTCACAGCTACTGCCTACACCAGCACAGACAGCTTGGGTCCTAAAGGTTATCCTACCACGGCTAATGCCATCATCCACACCCTGCCCACTACGCAGAGGCTTAAAAACCTGTCAACCTGTCTGGCTCACCTGTGCCATTCCTGGTACCCAAGCAAGATACCTGGAGGCTCAAGAATTGGCTTACCTGAACCTGCTAACACTGGTGCCAGCATACACTGCCCTGAAGCCCAAGGACAGGCAATTTCAACCCACTGGTGCCACCACTGGGGTCTGAGGGCTGGCCTACTTGGCAACCCAGACCTCAGCAAAACTTTATCACAGGCCAGGCATGGTGGCTCACACCTGTAATCCTAGCACTTTGGAGGCTGAGGTGCGAGGATCACCTGAGCTCAGGAATTCAAGACCAGCCTGGGCAACAGAGTGAGACCTCTTTTATTGAAAGTTAAAATTTATTTCATAAAAAAACTTTATCACAGCCTCCACTAACAACCACAATCTAAGCCACGTAAGAAATCACAGACACCACTGACACCATTCACATTGAAAGAAATCACACAGAGACTACACTACGACACATACCTAGAATCAAAGACAAAGTGCCATACTCAACCAACACCACAGATACATCTTCAGGAAAATGTCCTCCCCTATGAAAGAAAATTCAAAAAACTAGAAGAAGCAATTGTCACATGAGAGGCACAGATACCAGTGTAAGGACACAGGAAACGTGAAAAAGCAAGGAAATATGACACCTCCAAATGACCACAATAATTCACGGGCAATACATCCCAATAAAAAAAAATCTGGCCCAGTGCGGTAGCTCAGACTTGTAATTCTAGCACTTTGGGAGACTGAGGCAGGCAGACTGCTTGAGCCTAGGGATTCAAGACCAGCCAGGGCAACATAGTGAGACCCCATCTCTCAAAAAATACAAAAATTAGCCACGTGTGGTGGCATGAACCTAAAGTCCCAGCTACTCAGAGGCTGAGGTGAGGGGATTACCTGAGCCCAGGGAGGTCAAGGCTGCACTGAGCCATAATCACACCATTGCACTCCAATCTAGGCAACAGAGTGAGACCCTGTCTCAGGGGGGGAAAAAAGAAATTTATGAAATCCCAGAAAAATAACACAAAATACTGATTTAAAGAAGTCCAGTAAGATACAAGAGAATTCTGAGGCCAGGCACTGTGGTCCTCATCTGTAATCCCAGCACTTTGGAAGGCTGAGGCAGGCAGATCACTTGAGGCCAGGAGTTCAAGACCAACCTAGCAGAACCCCATCTCTGTCTCAAAAAAAAAAAAAAAAAAAAAAAAAAGATACAAGAGAATTCTGAAAAACAATACAAAAACTTCAGAAAAACAATTCAGGATATGAAGGAGAAATTTACTAAAGAAACTAGATACTACAAAGGAAAACCAGGTTGGGCACAGTGGCTAACGCCTGTAATCAATCCGAGCACTTTGGGAGGACAAGGCAGGCCAATCACTTGAGGTCAGGAATTCAAGACAAGCCTGGCTAACATGGTGAAACCTTGTCTCTACAAAAAATACAAAAAAAATTAGCCAGGTGTGGTGGCAGGCACCTGTAGTCCCAGCTACTCGGGAGGCTGAGGCAGAAGAATCACTTGAACCTGGGAGGTGAAGGTTGCAGTTAACTGAGATCGCGCCACAGCACTCTAGCCTGGGAAACAGAGCGAGACTCCATCTCAAAAAAAAAAAAAAAAAAAAAAGGAAAAACCAAACAGGAATTCTGGGACTGAAGATTTCACTGAATGAAATACAAAATACATTTGAACGTGTCAACAACAGACTAGATTAAGGACACGAAAGATTCTCAGAACATTAAGGAAGTCCCTTGGAAATAAGCCAGTGAGACAAAAAGTAATAATTTAAAAAAAAAAGAATGAGAAAAGCCTATGTGACATATGGAACACCATTAAGTAACCAATTATTCAAATTTTCAGTGTCTTAGGAGAATAAAAAACAAAAATGTTAGAAAACCTGTTTAATAAAATAATAGGTAAAATATTTCCAAGTCTAGCAAGAGATTTACACATCAGATACACCAAGTTCAGGGATCTATAAGTAAATACAAATCAAAAAGGTCTTCTCCATAGCACATTATATTCAAACTGTCAAAAAATCAAATACATAGAATTCTAAAAATGGCAAGAAAAGCACCTAGTCGCTTATAAAGGAACGCCCATCAAACTAACAGTGGAATTCTCAGCAGAAACCTTATAGGTCAGTAGAGAATGAAATGATATATTCAAAGTGCTGAAAGAAGGCCAGGTACGGTGGCTCAAGCCTGTAATCCCAGCACTTTGGGAGACTGAGGCAAGTGGATCATTTGAGGCCAGGAGTTCGAGACCAGCCTGGCCAACATGGTGAAACCCTATCTCTACTAAAAATACAAAAAGTAGCTGGGCACAGTGATACATGCCTGTTATCCCAGCTATTCAGGAAGCCAAAGCAGGAGAATCACTTGAACCCTGGAGGCAGAGGCTGCAGTGAGCTGAGATTGCACCACTACACTCCAGTCTGGGTGGCAGAGCAAGACTCCATCTAAAAAAATAAATAGTTTTTTTTTAAAGGGCTGAATAAAAGAAACTGTCAGTCAAGGATACTATACCCAGCAAAGTTATCCTTCCTAAATGAATAAGAAATAAAGTATTTCACAAACAAGCAAAAGCTGAGGGAATATATCACCACTAGACTGGCCCTAAAAGAAATGCTTAAGAAAGTCCTACATCCAGAAGCAAAAGAACACTATCTACCATCATGAAAACACAAAAAAATATAAAAACCACTGATAGAGCAAACACAAACAAGGAAGAGACTTACAACTACAGAAAACCACCAAACCAAAATAATAATTAATGAGAGACAAAGAGGGAACAGATGATATACAAAACAGCCATAAATCAATTAATAAAATGACAGAAATAAGCCTTCACATATCAATAACTCTGAATGTAAACTGATCAAACTTTCCACTTAAAAGATATAGACTAATTTGGCTGGGCGCGGTATGGCTCACACCTATAATCCCAGCACTTTGGGAGGCCAAGGCAGGTGGATCACCTAAGGTCAGGGGTTCAAGACCAGGCTGGTCAACATGGTGAAACCCCATCTCCACTAAAAATACAAAAATTAGCCAGGCGTAGGGGTGGGTGCCTGTAATCCCAGCTACTCAGGAGGCTAAGGCAGGAGAATCGCTTGAACCCAGGAGACAGAGGTTGCAATGAGCCAAGACCGCACCATTGTACTCCAGTCTGGCAACAAGAGCAAAACTCCATCTCAAATAAATAATATAGATAGATAGATACTGATTGAATAGATTTTTTAAAATGTTTTTAAAGCATGACCCAACTATATACTACCTACAAGAAACTCATCTCACCTGTAAAGACATATAGGCTGAAATTAAGGGATGGAAAAAGATATTCCATGCAAACAGAAACCAAAAGTGACTAGAAGTAGCTATACGCGAGTATCGAACAAAACAAACTAAGTCAAAAACTGTAAAAAGAGACAAAGAAGGTCATTATATAACAGTAGAGGGAAAAATTCAGGAGGAGGATATAACAATTCCAAACATATAAGGCACCCAACACTGGAGCACCCAGATATATAAAGCAAGTATTATTAGATCTGCAAGAAGAGATAGATTCCACTATGATAATAGTTAGGGACATCAGGACCCCACTGTGAGCATTAAATGGATCATGTAGATAAAAAATTAAGAAAGCCACACTGGATTTAAACTGCGTATTAGACCAAACAGACCTAACAGACATTTACAGAACATTTCATCTAACATCTACAGAATATACATTCTTTTCATCAGCATATGGAACTTCTCCAGGACAGATGTTAGGACACAAAACATGTCAACAAATTTTTAAAACTTGAAATTGTATCCATTATCTCCTCAGATAAGAATGGAATAAAACTAGAAATCAAGAATAATAGGCCGAGTGGGGGAGCTCATGCCTGTAATTCTAGCACTCTAGGAGGCCGAGGTGGGTGGATTGCCTGAGCTCAGGAGCTCAAGATCAGCCTGGGCAGCATGGTGAAACCCCATTTTTACTAAAATACAAAAATCAGCCAGGCATGGTGGCATGCACCTGTAGTCCCAGCTACTTAGGAGGCTGAGGCACAAGAATTGCTTGAACACAGGAGGCGGAGGTTGCAGTGAGCTGAGATAGTGTCATTGCACTCCAGCCTGGGTGACTAAACAAAACTCTGTCTCAGGAAAAAAAAATAAAAAAAGAGTAAGAGGAACTTTGTAAACTATATAATATATAGAAGTTAAACAACATGCTTCTGAATGACCACTAGGTCAAGGAAGACATTAAGGAAGAAATCAAAAAATTATTGAAACAAATGAAAATCTAATACGACATACCAAAAATCTATGAGATACAGCAAAAACAGTACTAAGAGGGAAATTTATAGCAACAAATGCCTACATCAAAAAAGCAGTAAGATTTTAAAGAAACAATGTAGCAATGCACCTTAAGGAACTAGAACAAACCAAACCCCAAATTAGTAGAAGGAAAGAAATAATAAAGATCAGAGCAGAACTAAATGAAACGACTTTTTTAAAAAGCACAAAGGAGCAACAAAAAGCTGATTTTTTGAAAAGGTAAATCAATAAACCACTTGCTAGACTAACCAACATAAAAAGAGAGGACCCAAATAAAATCAGAAATGAAAACGGAGACATTACAACTGATTCCACAGAAATACAAAAGATCATTAAAAACTATTACAAACAACGATACACTAACATACTGGAAAACTGAGAGGAAATTGATACATTCCTAGACATAGACATACACAATCTACCAAGATTGAATCAGGAAGAAATACAAAACTTCAACAGATCGATAATAAGTAAAGATATTTAATCAGTAATAAGTCTCCCAACAAAGAGAAGTCTGGGACTGGATGGCTTCACTGCCAAATTCTACCAAACACTCATAGAAGAACTAACACCAATTCTCCCCAACTCATTCTACAAGGCCAACATTACCTTAACACCAAAACAAGACAAGGATGCAATAAAAAATATAAAATATAAAAAAAAAGAAATACAGAAAACTACAGGCCAATATCCCTAATGAACATAGACATAAAAATTCTCAAAATACTGGCAAAGTGAATCCAACAACATTAAAAAATAAAAATAAAAAATAAAAAAAATAAACACACCACCACAATGAAGTGAGATTTATCCCAGAGAGGCAAGGATGGTTACACAAATCAATAAATATGATTCATAACATCAACAGAATACAGGACAAAACCATATGTTCAGCTCAACAGACACAGAAAAAGCACATGATAAAATTCAGTGTCTCTTCACGATAAAAACTCTTAACAAACTAGGCATAAAAGAAACATACTTCAACATAACAAAGGTCATATATGACAAACCCACAGCTAACATCATACTGAATGGGGAAAAGTTGAAACCCTTTCCTCTAAGAACTGGAACAAGACTTGGATGCCCACTTTAACCACTCCTATTCAACACAGTACTGCAAGTCCTAGCCAGACCAATCAGGCAAGAGGAAAAAAAAGAAAAGGCATCCAAATTAGAAAAGAGGAAGTCAAACTGTCCCTCTTTGCTGCTGATATGATCTTGTATCTAGAAAAACCTAGACTCCACCAAAAAGCTCTTAGTTCTGCTAAATAAATTCAGTAAAGTTGCAGGATACAAAATCAACACACATAAATCAATATGCATCCACCTGTGAAGTAGGGAATGTTAAAAAAAAAAAAAAATCAACATACAAAACCTGTTTCTATCCACCAATAAACCAAACTAGCTGAGAAAGAAATCAAGAAGGCATTCCCTCTTTACAATAGCTATAAAAACTACAAAACACTGGATAAAATAAGAGGGCACAAACAAATGGAAAGACATCCCATGCTCAAGGATAAGAATTAACATCATTAAAATGACCATACTGCCATAAGCAATCTACATTTTCAATGCAATTACTATCAAAACACCAATGTCTTTTTTCACAGAAATAGAAAAACCAATCTTAAAATTCATATGAAACCAAAAAGAAGCCCAAACAACCAAAACAATCTTGAGCAAAAAGAATAAAACTACCTGACTTCAAAACACATTACGAGGTTACAGTAACCAAAACAGCATGGTACTGGTATAAAACAGACACGCAGACTAATAGAATAAAACAGAAAATTCAGAAATAAATCCACATATTTAAAGCCAACTGATTATATTAAATAAACAAACAAAAAGCTTCTGCACAACAAAGGAAACAATCGAGAGTGAAGGGAGAGCACCAATGTCTGGTTTTGGGTGGGAACTGAAACAACCACTACAGCCAACAAGAACTTGGGAAGTATAAATATCAAGCCTTGAAAGGGACCATGCTGCAGCCTGTGAGATGTAAGAAACCAATCAATTACTCACAGTTTGACAACTCTGACAGTGATGATTTTGTTTTTGCAACTGTACCTTTAAACAAGAAATCCAGAACATCAAAGGAGTTAAAACAAGATAAACCAAAACCTAATTTGAATGATCTCCAGAAAGAAGTCCCACTAGAAGAGAAAACCCCTAACAAAAAGAATGGCTTTAGATGACAAGCTCTACCAGAGAGACTTAGAAGTTTGCACTAGCTTTATCAGTGAAGGAACTTCCAACAGTCACCACTAATGTGCAGAAGTCTCAAGATAAAAGAGTTGAAAAACATGGCAATAGTAGAACAGAAACAGAGAATAAGTCTCCTCATATCTCTAATTGCAGTGTAGCCAGTGATTATTTAGATTTGGATAAGATTACCGAGAAAGACGATGGTGGCATTCAAGGGAAAAGAAAAGCAGCATCTAAAGCTGCGGTACAACAGAGGAAAATTCTTCTGGAAGGCAGTGATGGCGATAGTGCTAATGACACTGAACCAGACTTGGCAACTGGTGAAGATTCTGAGGTTGATTCTGATTTTGGTGAGAGTGTGGATAATGACGCAGACTTCTCTATGAGAAAAAGTAAAGTTAAAGAAATTAACCAAAGAAAAAAGTAGTAGTAGTAGTAGTGAAGGTAAATCCCCAGTAGAAAAGAAAGAGAAGAAATCTAAATCCAAATGTAATCCTTTAGTGACTTTGGTAGACTGCTCCGGCTGCTGTCAAATCAGAATCTCAGTCCTCGCCAAAAGAGATTGATCTTTCTTCAGATGCTACTAGGAAACCATTACAAATATGCAGTCCTTCAGCTGAAAGCAAGAGACCTAAATGGTTCCACCAGCATCTGGAAATAGCAGCAATAGCAGCAGCCCACTGGCAGGAGTGTCCATGAAGTCTCCAAATCAGAGTCTCTGCTGTGGCTTGTCCAGATCAGCACAAGTTAAACCTTTGCATCCAAATGCTACTAGACGCTGACTGTGGTACCTGCAAAATGTGTGGCTGAAAGCAGCACAGCTTCACAAGGGTGTTTGTATTTGATTTGTGTTTATATCTGAGGCAGATATTGTAATATAAAGGATTCCATTACCATGTCCTATAAATGATCTCTAGCCATTTTATGATTATGTTCTCTGTAAAGCTCTTCAATATCTCAATGAGAGCTTTGTTTGTAAGAATTATCTTCTCATGCCTTTCCTTCTGGAGAGCATATTCTATTTTCCTGTCAGTTTGACATGGAGGAAGTCCACATCACAAGCCGTTCTTTTCTGGTTACATGATGTGCCTTTCTAGCTTTGTCTAGTTTATAGCACCTTAACGTTAACCGTTCAGTTTTATCTCACACAGGGAAACATTCTCATTTCTTTCATAAGACATTTCTGAAATCTCATAAGCTACTTAAGCTACATTATCAGTTTTACTGCAAAGATGCTTTGTATTTTAGCCAAATCTTTTTATAGTAAGAGTTCAGAAGTATTTTACATACTAAAATGGTTGGTGTATTATGGCATGTGTCTCCTATTTAGATGGTTATTCTATAGCAAATAGAATTTAAAGACATTTAATGATACTTTCATTGTCAAAACCTTTAATAAAAGTGGAAATGTTTTGAAATGCTTTTTTCTTGATACCATTGCAGCCACCTTTTTTCTTTTTTTTTTCTTTTTTTTTTTTGAGAGGGAATCTTGCTCTATCACCCAGGCTGGTGCAATCTCGGCTCACTGGAACCTCCACCTCCCACGTTCAAGTGATTCTCATGCCTCAGCCTCCCGAATAGGTGGGATTACAGGCAACCACCACCACACCCAGCTAATTTTTGTATTTTTAGTAGAGACAGGGTTTCACCATGTTGGCCAGGCTGGTCTTGAACTCCTGGCCTCAAGTGATCTGCCCGCCTTGGCCTCCCAAAATGCTGGGATTACAGGCATGAGCCACTGCGCCCCACCAACATCCACCTGCTTCTGATTGTCCACACTATAAAATGAGAGCTCTGCCAGAATGTTAGCCTTTTTCTTATAAACAAGGGAAAAGCTGTTTCTTCAAATATTAACTTTTTGTTAAGCCAGTTCTTCAGAAAGTAGTTGTCAAGTATTTAGCCATCCCTATTATGATATTAGATAATACAGCTTCTTAGGAAGCTTAGATCTCAGTTTACTGTGAAAAACAATTGTAACCAATATTTTATATTTACGGTGGGAATTTCTACTAGCTTCTGATCAATTTTTATAAAAAATTTTCAAATCATATTAACCATTTAAAAATGTATAATACTTAATTCTTCTCAGTTTATGGGAACATCTGTGTTAATGTGAAAATAATTAATTTAGAATTGTGATTAAAGTGAACATTTGTCTAAAAAAAAGGGTGAAGAGACAATCTGCTGAATGGGAGAAAATATGTGCAAACTATTCAACAAGTGACTAATATCTAGAATATACAAGGAACTCTAACAACAAAAACAAAATCCCCACCAATAATCCCATTTAAAAGTAGGCTAGGCCAGGCGCAGTGGCTCAAGCCTGTAATCCCAGCACTTTGGGAGGCCGAGACGGGCGGATCACGAGGTCAGGAGATCGAGACCATCCTGGTTAACACGGTGAAACCCCGTCTCTACTAAAAAATACAAAAAACTAGCCGGGCGAGGTGGCGGGCGCCTGTAGTCCCAGCTACTCGGGAGGCTGAGGCAGGAGAATGGCGTGAACCCGGGAGGCGGAGCTTGCAGTGAGCTGAGATCCGGCCACTGCACTCCAGCCTGGGTGACAGAGCGAGACTCCGTCTCAAAAAAAAAAAAAAAAAAAAAAAAAAAAAAGTAGGCTAAGGACATGAATAGATATTTTTAAAAAAACGGCATACAAATGGCAAACAAGTATATGAAAAAATGCTCAACATCACTAATCATTAGGGAAATGCAAATGAAAACCACATGAAATATCATTTCACCCAAGTTAAAGTGGCTATTATTTAAATAACAAAAAAGGCCAGGTGTGGTGGCTCACGTCTGTAATCTCAGCACTCTGGGAGGCCAAGGCAGGCAGATCACTTGAGGTCAGCAGTTTGAGACCAGCCTGGCGAACACATGGCAAAATCCCATCTCTACTAAAAATACAAATTAGCCAGGCATGGTGGCACACACCTGTAGTCCCAGCTACTTGGCAGGCTGAGACAGGAGAATCACTTGAACCTGGGAGGCAGAGGTTGCAGTGAGCTGAGATCGTACCACTGCACTCCAGCCTGGGTAACAGTGAGATTCTGTCTCGAAATAATAAATAAAAAGAAAACAAAAGACAAAAAAGACACTGGTAAGGATAGAAAAAAGGGAACTCTTACACAGTGTTAGTAAGAATGTAAATTAGTACATACTTTCTGGAAAACAGTATGAAAATTTCTCAAAGAACTAAAAACAGAACTACCACACGATCCAGCAATCCCACTACTGGGTAGTTATCCAAAGGAAATCAGTGTATCAAAGGGATACGTGCACTTGCATGTTTATTGTAGCACTATTCACAATAGCAAATATATGTAATTAAGCTAAGTGTTCATCAACAGATACACACGGCCAGGTACAGTGCTAGGTCTATAATCCTAGCACTCTGGGAGGCCGAGGCAGGAGGACTGCTTGAACCCAGGAATTTGAGACCAGTTTGGGCAACATAGTGAAACCCCCATTTCTACAAAAAAATGTTTTTTTTAATTAGCCAGGTGTGGTGGGTATGCTTGTGGTCCCAGCTACCCACTGCAGTGAGCCATGATTGCACCACTGCACTCCAGCCTGGGCGACAGAGTGAGACCCTGTCTTTAAAAACAAACAAACAAACAAAAACAGATTAATGGATATAGGCAGCATATATACACAATGGAATACTATTCGGTCATTAAAAAAGAATGAAATCATGTCATCTGCAGCAACATGGATGGACCTGGAGGTCATTATGTTAAGTGAAATAAGTCAGGACTAGAAAGACAAGTATGTTCTCACTCATTCAGTGGGTTTAAAAGATTGATCTCATAGAGGTAGACAGTAGAATGACAGACACCAAAGTCTGAGAAGGGTGCATGGGTGGTAGGTAATGAAGAGAGGTTGGTCAATGTACACAAACATATTGTTAAAGTATAAAAATTCTAATATTCTATAGCAGAGTAGGGTGACTACAGTTAGCAAAACTGTGTATTTCAAAGTAGATAGAAAGGAGGACTTTAAATGTTGCCAAAACATAGAAATTATAAATACTCAAGGTGATAGATATCCCAAATACCCTGACTTGATCACTACACATCCTATGCAACAAAATGTCACATGTGCCTCATAAATATGTAAAATATTATGTATCAATAAAAAACAACAGGAAAGGAGAAGAGAAGCAAAGAAAAAGGATGGCAAACAAAGCAACATGACAAAAATCTAGATATATCATAATCAAAATAGATGTGAATGAATTTAACTCATTTGTAACAGAAAATAACAAAAATAACATACAGGCTGGGCACAGTGGCTCATGCCTGTAATCCCAGCACTTTGGGAGGCCAAGGTGGGAGGATCACCTGAGGTCAGGAGTTAAGAGACCAGCCTGGTCAACATGGCAAAACCCCATCTCTACTAAAAATGCAAAAATTTACGGGGTGTGTGGGAGTGTGCGCCTGTAATCCCAGCTACTCGGGAGGCTGCGGCACAAGAATCACCTGAACCCAGGAGGCAGAGGTTGCAGTGAGTCGAGACTGCGCCACTGTACTCCAGCCTGGGCAACAGAGTGGGAGTCGGTCTCAAAAAATAAATAAAATAAAATAAAAGTAATAGAAAATAAAAACAACACACAAATTCAACTAAAGCTGTTTATAAAAGTGAACTAAAACATTAACAAAGAAAAGACGAAAAAAACTAAATTCTGGCAAACCTTTTTTTAAAAAAAGTGGTATGGCCATTTTTAAAAAAAGGTGTTATAGCAATTTTAACATCAGACAAAACAATTTTATTGCAATATTAGAAGGTATGGAGACATGAGATATATATATATAAAATAATAAAATAAACTAAAAACATACCAAAGCCTTATACACAGCTATCAAAACAAGGCAAAAAGAAAGTTCCAAGAAAAAAATTAATCTTCAATCACTGCATGAGCCTCTAATTTACTTACATTAGAAACAGACAGATCAGAATGTCTGAACACCAGTAAGTAGATAAAATATTTGATCCACAAAGTTAGTAAATTTGATCTAAGTTATATAAAGAACCCTCCACCAAACAAAAAAATAAAAATATAATTATTTTCAAGTACATGTGAAACATTTTCAAAATAAAGTCACAATGAAAAACAAAAAAATGTTCAAGGAATTTTTATCTAAGACATTATATCTAACCACGATATAATGTTGAAATCAACATTTTCAAATATTTGTTAACTTAGAAATGAACTTCTAAATTTAAAATGATAAACTATAAAAATCAGAACTGAATGACAATATACCATGCCATCAAAATGTGCAGCTCAGCTAAAATTACAGTCTTAATGCTCTTGAAACAAAACAATAAGACTGAATATGCTTAACTAATATACTCAATCAAGAAACTAGGAAAAAAAAAAAAAGAGTAAACCTAAAGAAAACATAAGTATGTTAATCTTCTTAAATTTTCTCTACATTTTATGATGTTTTGACATCTTGGGTCCTACAAACCCGGGAGCGACTGTACCTCCCAGGGTTAATTCCTAGAGATAGCAAGCAACTTGCCTCTGAACACACCTCTGATATGCAACTAAGCAATCTAGAGTCTATACCACAACCATCTTCTTTAAATAACTCTCACACACCAGGCTAGTATTCCTTCTGCCCTAATATACCCCAGGGCCAGGTACCGGCCAACCAGGGACCATACCTATAACCCAGAACCCACCAAAATTTTCAAATGATCCAAATTTACTCAAGTTTGTCTACCCTGTCTTGCTCTTTTTTTTTTTTTTTTTTTTTTTTTTGAGACGGAGTCTCGCTCTGTCGCCAGGCTGGAGGGCAATGGCACAATCCCTGCTCAATGCAACCTCCACTTCTCCTGAGTTCAAGCGATTCTCCTGCCTCAGCCTCCCCAGTAGCTGGAACTACAGGCACACCCCATCACACCCAGTTAATTTTTGTATTTTTAGTAGAGATGGGGTTTCAGCATGTTGGCCAGAATGGTCTCGATATCTAGCCCTCGTGATCCACCCACCTCGGCCTCCCAAAGTGCTGGGATTACAGGCATGAGCCACCGCGCCCAGTCGCCCATTCTTTTCCACAGAAACCACAATATAAGCTCTGGCCTACGCTTTTCTACTCCTTCTGCTTCCTGACCAACCTTGGTGCTTTCCCATGGGGCCTTCGATAACATGCCTGTCTCCTGTTTCTAGGTAACAGTGAGTACAAAACTCTTCTTCCATGACAGTCTTTTTGGTCTCTGTAGGTCTTACCATATCTTATTTTGAGACAAGAAGGGAAATAAATAGCAGTAATTAATGAATTGGAAAATAAGGGAAAAAAAAACCCAGAGTAGAGAAGAGTTTCTCAAACTTAAGAATCAAAAAGCATAAACCACAAAGGAAAAGATATTATGGAAAAGGATAAGTACATTAATTTCCTCTTATTTCTTCAAAATCAGCTTTGAGATATAATTCACCTACAAAACTAATTTTAAGTGTACAGTTTAATGAGTTTTGACAAATGTATACAGTTGTGTAACCCACACCACAATCAAGATCTAAAACACTTGCATCACCCAAAAAAGTTATATTATGCCCCTTTACAGTCATTTCTCTCCAGACTGGCAAGCACTGATAGGCTGTCATCAGTTTGCCTTTTCTTGAATTCCATACAAATGGAATCATATAGTTGACTATGTTAAAGTGAAAACTGTTCAGCACATCCCCATTATCAAAAAAATCAGCTTGCCGGGCGCAGCAGCTCATGCCTATAATCCTGGCACTTTGGGAGGCCGAAGCGGGCAGATCACCTGAGGTCAGTAGTTCAAGACCAGCCTGACCAAGATGGAGAAACCCCGTCTCTACTAAAAATACAAAATTAGCTGGGCGTGGTGGCATATGCCTGTAACCTCAGCTACTTGGGAGGCTGAGGCAGGAGAATTGCCTGAACCCAGGAGGTGGAGGCTGTGGTGAGCCGAGATAGTAGCGC
The DNA here is from genome assembly GCF_043159975.1 of Macaca nemestrina. Classification (NCBI taxonomy): domain Eukaryota; kingdom Metazoa; phylum Chordata; class Mammalia; order Primates; family Cercopithecidae; genus Macaca; species Macaca nemestrina. Next base: position 39,469,635 of record NC_092126.1, on the reverse strand, counting down.
CACTGCACTCCAGCCTGGGCAACAAGAGTAAAACTCCATCTCAAAAAAACAAAACAAAAACATCAGCTTATTTCTGAAAAATATAATTAAAAGTACTAATAAGAGAAGAAAATCTAGCAAAATTAGGAACACAGCAAAATGCAGGAAACAACTTACCAGAACAGAACTGAGCAGGTAGCAGGATGGAACTGGAACCTTTGCATTCCAGGGGAAGTAGGATATACACTTACTATAGAAATGAGTTTGCCTTTCCAACCCTGAGTGTCTCTGGACATTTACAGTACCTCAATGGCTTCAAAATGTTTGCTTTGCCAATCTGGGATTCCCTTTAACATCACCTCAAACCAAAGGACTCGTTTAATGGGCAAGAAGATACAACATTAAGCACATGACCATGGCATCCACTGGTCCTACACCACATACCACATCACCTAGAAACTGTGAGGCTAACAAAATCATAAAGTGGTGCATTAAATTAAAAGCTCGATTAAGAAGTCATTCTGCTGGTCATTTGGGATGCAGCATATGCACTGAACCAATGGCTAGGCTATTATATCCCTACTACCTAAGATGCACGGGCTTAAAACCAAGGTGTAGAGAAGTTAGATTAACTCTTCACCATCACTCCCAGTAACGCACTTACAGCATGTGGATTTCCTATCCCCACAATTTAAAATCTCTGCTGTACTAGAGATCCTGAGGGTAATGCTTCCACAGTAGGGGTTCACAGAGCCTAAAGCCACAACCACCACTTGGTCACTATGGGCTTCTCATACTGATGAACAAGCAGGCAAAGAAAGGAATAAATATACTAGCAGTGATAAGAGACCCTGATTATTAGGACCTGTTGTACACAATGGGATTAGGGAGCAATCTGGAATGCAGGGTATTTCCACGCTTGGTAATAGGGCAAACAGGAAATTACAGCAACCATGGCTCAAAACAGGCAAGGCAACTAAAGGCTCAAGTCCCAGAAGGATGGAAGCCTAAAGGACACAAGCAACTTAAACCAGCTTAAATGCTGGCCCAGCATAAAGGAAATCTAGAATAGGTAGTAAAAGAAGGTAATGATGAATAGTAATTCCTGCCTCAATACCAGTAGAAGCAACAGGTACCACTGGCTTATATCACTAACCCTTCTCAAATTTCCATGGAAGATGTCAACACTTGGTGATGGATTAGAATCTATGTAGGGTTTAAGCCAATCTGAGCAAAGCAAGATGTAGATTCTATCAACAGTCTCATGCCTCAAAAACAAACATAAAGAGATGGGACTTAATTAAAATAAAAGGCTTCTGCACAGCAAAGGACACAATCAGCAGAGTAAACAACCCACAGAGTGGAAGAAAATCTTCACCATCTATACATCTGACAAAGGACTAACATCCAGACTCTACAAGGAATTCAAATCTGCAAAAGAAGAACAATCCCATCAAAAAACAGACTCAGGACATGAATAGACAGTTCTCAAACGAAGATACACAAATGGCCAACAAACATATGAAAAAACGTTCAACATCACTAATTATCAGGGAAATGCAAATCAAAACCACAATGCAGTACTACCTTACTCCTGCAAGAATGGCCACAATAAAAAAAAACAAAAAATAGATGTTGGCATGGATATGGTGAAAAGGGAACACTTTTACAATGTTTGTGAGAATGTAAACTAGTATGGAGATTCCTTAAAGAACTGAAAGTAGATCCAGCAATCCCACTCCTGTGTATCTACCCAGAGGAAAAGAAGTCATTATACGAAAAAGATACTTGCACATGCATGTTTACAGCAGCACAATTCACAACTGCAAAAATATGGAACCAGCTCAAATGTCCATCAATTAACAAGTGGGTAAAGAAAATATGGTGTGTATATATACCATGGACTATTACTCAACCATAAAAAGAAATAAAATAATGGCAATTGCAGCAACCTGGATGGAACTGGAGACCATTATTCTAACTGAATTAACTCAGGAATGGAAAACCAAACGTCATATAGTCTCCATTCATAAGTGGGAGCTAAGCTATGAGGACGCAAAAGCATATGAATAAGGGTGGTGGCGTGAGGGATAAAAGACTACACATTGAGTACAGTGTACATTGCTGTTGAGTGATAGTTGTACCCATCTCAGAAATCACCACTAAAGAACTTACTCAGTTCTAGAGGTCATTACAGTTCTACAGGTCATTAAGTCTAAAACAGGTCTTACAGGCATGCTTGGCATTTGCAGCAGCCTGGATGGAGTAGATTACAAAGCTACAATCAAAGCCTGCATTCCTTCAGGAGGCTCTAGAGAAGAACCTGTTCTTTGTCTATGCTAGCTCCTAGAAGCTGCTTACATTCCTTTGCTCTTGGTCGCATCATCAAGATTTCTGCTTTCATCATCACATCCCTTTCTTGGACTAACTGATTCCCTCTGATAAGGACTCGTGTGATTACCAGAACCCACTCAGATAATCCAGGACATCAGTAGCACAGGTGACCGAAAAGAGTGAAACTGGACTTCATCAAAATTAAGATCTTTTAATATACTTTGTATATGAAAGGACACTAAATTAATACAGTGAAAAGGCAACCTACAGAAAGGAATATTTGGAATCACATCTGACAGGACACTGAAATTCAGAATATATAAAGAACTCTTACAAGTCAACAACAACAACAAACAATCCAGCTGGGTGTGGTGACTCACACCTATAATCCCAGCACTTTGGGAGGCTGAGATAGGAGGATCCCTTGAGGCTAAAAAGTTCAAGACCTACCTGGGCAACATAGTGAGACCCCCATCTCTACAAAAAATAAATAAATGTGCCAGGCAGTGGCATACACCTATAGTCCTAGCTACTCAGGAGGCTGAGACAGGAGGATCATTTGAGCCCAGAAGGATGAGATTGCAATGAGCCATGATTATGTCACTGCGTTCCAGCCTGAGTGATACAGTGAGACTTTGTCTCTAAAAAGAATAAAATAAAAGTCCAACACAAAAATGGGGAAGGAACTGAATAGACAGTTCTCCAAAGAAGATATGCAAACAGTGAATAAGCACATGAAAAGATGATCATATCACTAGCCACTAGAAAAATCCAAATCAAAACCACAATGAGATAATACCACCTCACAACCATCACCATGGCTATTTAAAAAAAGATGACGATGACAGAAAATAACAATTGTTGGTAAAGATGTAGAAAATTAGAACCCTTGTGCATTGCTGGTGGGAAGATAAGATGGTACAGCCACTGTGGAAACCCATATGGCAGTTCTTCAAAAAATAAGAAACAGAATTACCATATGATCCAGGCAATTTCACTTCTGGATATAAACCCAAAAAAAGTAAAAGTGAGAACTCAAATAGATATTTGTACACCCATGTTTGTAACAGCATTATTCACAATAGCCAAAAAGTGGAAGCAACCGAAGTGTCCATCATCAGGCCGGGCATGATGGCTCAGCACTTTCGAAGGTTGAGGCGGGTGGATCACCTGAGGTCAAGAGTTCAAGACCAGCCTGACCAACATGGCAAAACGCCCATTTCTATTAAAAATACAAAATTAACCAGGCGTGGTGGCCCATGCCTGTAATCCCAGATACTTGGGAGGCTGAGGCAGGAGAATTACTTGAACCCAGGAGGCGCAGGTTGCAAATGAGCAGAGATCGTGCCACTGCACTCCAGCCTGGACAACAAGAGCAAAACTCCACCTCAGTGTCCATCATCAGTTGAATGAGTAAATAACATGTGGTAAATATAGATTCAGTGGAAAAGTACCAGCCTTTGGTGGAGGAGGAACTTTGACACATGCTACAATGTGAATAAACCTTGAAGACACTGTACTCGGTGAAATAAGCCAGTCATAAAGGACAAATACTGTATGATTTATTTCACTTATACACGGTTCCAAGACTTGTCAAATTCATAGAGACAGAAAGTAGAATGGTGGTTGCCAGAGGCTGGGGGGATGGCAGACTTGGGAGTTGTTGTTTAACGGGTACAGAGTTTCAGGTGGCAAAAATGAAAAAGTTATGCAAACTGGTAGTGGTGATGGTTGCGTAACAATGTGAATATACTTAATACTGTACACTTAAAAATGGTTAAAATGGTAAATTTTATGTTACACATATCTTACCACAATAACTTGTTAAAAACATGTACACGAATGCCAGTAGCCATATTATTTGTAATAGCCATAAGGGAGAAAAAACTCAAATGCCTGTAAACTGATGAATGGATAAAATGTGGTATTAACTGTAAAATTACGTATTATTCAGCAATAAAAAGGAATGAAGTAATAGTATGTGCTGTAACATGGATGAATCTTAAAAACATCAAGTTGCTGGGTGCAGTGGCTCATGCTATAATCCTAGCTCTTTGGGAGGCAGAGGTGAGAGGATCACTTGAGCCCAGGAGTTCAAGACCAGCCTGAGCAACATAGTGAGACTCTCTCTACCAAAAAAAAAAAAAAAAATTAGCCTGGCATGGTGGCACATGCCTGCAGTCCCAGCTACTCAGGAGACTGTGGCAGGAGGATCACTTGTGCCTGGATGACAGAGGTTGCAGTGAGCCGTGATCAAGCACTGCACTACAGTCTGAGCGACAGAGCAAGACCTTGCCTCAAAAAAGAAAAAAACGAAACAAACAAACAAAAAAAACCCACTGAGCTAAGTGAAAGAAAGCAGTCACAAAGGACCATATATTATATGATGCCACTTATATGTAAGGTTCAGAATGAGCAAATGTATAGAGACAGAAGGCAGATTAACGGTTTCCTAGGACGCAGAGAGGGAAGGTTAGGGGTGACAACTAATGAGTATGGCATTGTTTTGGGAGGTGATTAAAATGTTCTAATAAGGCCAGGTGCAGTGGCTCACGAGGTCAAGAGATTGACACCATCCTGGCCAACATGGTGAAACCCTATCCCTACTAAAAATACAAAAAATTAGCCAGGCGTGGTGGCAGGCGTCTGGAGTCCTGGTTACTCAGGAGGCTGAGGCAGGAGAATCACTTGAACCCAGGAGGCAGAGGATGCAGTGAGCCAAGATTTCGCCCCTGCACTTCAGCCTGGTGACACAGCGAAACGCCGTGTCAAAAAAAAAGTTCTAATATTGTGGTGATGGTTGCACAACTCTGAATATACTAAAAGCTGAATTGTATACTTTTAATGAGTGAACTGTATAGTATGTGAATCATATCTCAATAAAACTCTTTTTAAAAACCAACAAGACTAATAACTGAATGGAATCATAAAATAAAGCAAGGGGGGGCCGGGCGCGGTGGCTCACGCCTGTAATCTCAGCACTTTGGGAGGCTGAGGCAGGCAGATCACGAGGTCAGGAGTTCGTGACCAGCCTGGCCAACATGGCAAAACCCCGTCTCTACTAAAAATACAAAAATTAGCTGGGAGTGGTGGCAGGTGCCTGTAATTCCAGCAACCTGGGAGGCTCAGGCAGGAGAATAGCTTGAACCTAGGAGGAGGAGGTTGCAGTGAGCAGAGATCATGCCATTGCACTGCAGCCTGGGCGACAAGAGCAAGACTCTATTGGAGCAGGAGGGGGAGGAGGAGGGGGAGGAGGAGGAGGAGGAGGAGGGGAGAGGGGGGAGAAGGGGGGAGTTGGGACGAGGAAGGAGAAGGAGGAGGAGAAGGAGGAGGAGGAGGAGAAGAAGGAGGAGAAGGAGGAGGAGAAGGAGAAGGAGGAGGAGGAGAAAGACGAGAAGGAGAAGGAGGAGAAAGAGAAGGAGGAGGAGAAGGAGAAGGAGAAGGAGGAGGAGGAGGAGGAGGAGAAGAAGGAGAAGGAGAAGGAGAAGAAGGAAAGAATAACAAAGGCAATGAATAAAAGATAACGAGAACAGAAACATTACAGTATGAATTCTTGCTCTGTCATTTATTATCTGTGTAACACTGATGAAGTTATCAAAACTCTGTGCCTCAGTATAACACCTACCTACAGGATTGCTGTGAGGACTTAACAAAATAGGTAAAACAGTACAGTGTCTGAGACATAGCTGTCTTTCCCTGTCCTATTCTCCTACCTAATGCTAAAAATTCCACCACCAATTTTGTGGAAACACAAATTCAATGACAGTTGTTATCTGAGTTTTATGTTAAAGAAGTTATGTCTGTTCCAGGTGGCAAATAACTTAAAAGTCACCAATTACATGTAACTGGCAAAGCAATTTTCAACTAATTCACTGCAAGATGATATTAAAGCACAGGAAAATATAAACTTTATCTCTCAACTTCTTTTTCTCCTTCTTACCTTCATTTTTAAACAATTCTTTCCTCACCTTCCTGCCTTTGTAACTTATCCTTTATTCCAAACTACCAGTCTTACTTAGGCTGCTATTTATCAGAAGAAAAGGCAACAGTAACTTTTTTCCATTTTATGTTAAGATAGAAAACAAATGCTGAGCATGGCGGTGCACTCCTGAGTAAGGTGAGAAGATCACTTGAGGCCAAGAGTTGGAGGCCTCAGTGCACTATGATGGTGCCTGTGAATAGCCACTGCACTCCAGTCCAGAAAACACAGTGAAACCTTATTTCTATAGAAATAAAATACAATATAAAACATAGGGGCTGGGCACGGCGGCTCATGCTTGTAATCTCAGCACTTTGGGAGGCCGAGGCAGGTGGATCACCTGAGGTCAGGAGTTCGAGACCAGCCTGGCCAACATAGTGACACCCCGTCTCTACTAATAACACAAAAATTAGCCGAGTGTGGTGGCGCACGCCTGTAGTCCCAGCTACTTGGGAGGCTGAGGCACAAGAATCGCTTGAACCCGGGAGGTGGAGGTTGCAGTGAGCTGAGATTGTGCCATTGCATTCCAGCCTGGGCAATAAGAGCAAAACTCCATGTCAGAAAAAAAGAAAAAGAAAGATAGGGAAAAAAATGACTGATCATGTAGCTACAGGACAGTTCCAAACTCTGCTTAAGTGACTCATTAAAGTTCCCTAAACAAAAAATGAACAAACTTTAAAAACATGAGAATGAAAAGGCATAAGGAAAGTTTCCTTTGTGTTCACAGGTCTCTTATTTATCTGGAGACAAAATTGTATGACATCTACAGACTGTGACAGCAATTTCTTAGTACAGCTGGCTCTGTATCCATGGGTTCCGCATCCACGAATTCAATCAGCTGTGGATTTAAAACATTCAGGGAAAAAAAAGGGCCTGTACTAAACGTATACAGGCTTTTTTTCCTTGTCATTATTCCCTAAACAATACAGTATTAACTACCTAAATACCACTTACAATGTATTAGGTAACCTAAAGATGAGTTCAAGTATACAGGAGAATGTGCATAGGTTATATGTAAATACTACCCCATTTTACACAAGACACTCAAGCATCCTCAAATTTTGGTCTCTGCAAGGAGTCTTGGAATGTATTAGGTAACCTAAAGATGAGTTCAAGTATACAGGAGAATGTGCATAGGTTATATGTAAATACTACCCCATTTTACACAAGACACTCAAGCATCCTCAAATTTTGGTCTCTGCAAGGAGTCTTGGAACCAATACCTCATGGATACCAAAGGACAAGTATAATCTATCCATAACCAAGTTTTACCACAAAAGAATAAATAAAACGATAACTATATACTACCTATAGCCAAGTTACTACCAAAAAACATATACTTTAAGTCAGGTGCTCTAAGAAGTTAGTGTTAATACAATTTTATTAACCCATGCTTCCATTTTAAGTATTCCCTCATTTGATTTTAATGTTAATTGAAAATTTACTTTCAAACTATTTTAAAGGACAATGTCTTTCAAAGGGACACCCGCCTTATAAATGCTTCCGGAATAAGATTCAGTAAAAGGATGTGGTTTAGAACAGGTGAAATACCACTGTACTGCTGCTTTTGTACATGTTCAGATGAGAAAACTCCTACTAAAAACATGCCAAAATAAACAAATGTCTATGGAAGCTTTTAAGTTAGTCATTCCAACTTTACAGCATTCTAAAAAGAACATATCTCTTAAGAAAGGTTGCTATAAAGAGCGCAGAACCTTTTCTCCTGTTACAAACCCCTTAACCTTGATGCCTAACTGTATTATCTCACTGTATTTCACTTCAGAAATATTTACTGGACAATGAGTGCACCGAGTAAGCATGCTAAGTGGTTTTAACACATTGTCATTAATCACCACAGCAAACTGATAAAATCAGTATTAATATCACCATTTTTAACTGAAGAAACTAAGGCTTCAAAGGTTTAACTACGCTGGGCGCAGTGGCTCACACTTGTAATCCCAGCACTTTCGGAGGTCGAGGCAGGCGAAATCACTTGAGCCTAGGAGTTCGAGGCCAGCCTGGGCAACATGACAAAATCCCATCTCTACAAAAAACTCAAAAATTAACCAGTCATGGTGGGAAGCACCTGTAGCCCCAGCTACTTAACGAGCTGAAGAGTATCGACCCACTGCACTCCAGCCTGGGTGACAGAGCAAGACCCTGTCTCAAAAAAGTTTAAGTAATGTGCCCAAGGTTATAGCTGGAAAAGACAATTCCTTCCTTTCATAATTTCTATTATGCAAAATTTCAAACACAGATTAAAGAAGAGAACAAAACCACCCCCCTTAAACCCACTATGTAGCTAAAATCATCAATTCATGGTCACTTGTCCATGGCCACAATATCCATATTTTCACCCATTCCTGTTTCCTTGCTGAAATATTTTGAAGCAAAAAACTTTTTTCTGTAAATATTTCAGTGTATAACTCTAAAAATTTGACTGTAAATATTTGTGTATATCTCTAAAAAACAAACATTTTCATCCATAAATATTTAAGTAAATATCTCTAAAACATAAGAACTTCGGCAGGTGCAGTGGCTCACACCTATAATCTCAACACTTTAGGAGGCCGAGGTGGGCAGATCACTTGAGGTCAGGAGTTCGAGATCATCCTGGCCAACATGGTGAAAACCTGTCTCTACTAAAAATACTAAAATTAGCCAGGCATTGTGGCAGGTGCCTGTAATCCCAGCTACTTGTGAGGCTGAGGCACAAGAATTGCTTGAACCCAGCAGATGGAGGTTGCAGTGAGCAAGGCTGTGCCACTGCACTCCAGCTTGGGCCACAGAGCAAGGACCCTGTTTCAAAAAAAAAGACAAGACAACAACTCAAAGCTGTACTCTATCATTCTCGTTAAACTATACTTTCTTACAGAATAAATAAAACCCATGGTACCCTCTGATCTCAAACTACTTAATAAAAGGTAACATTTCAGAACTTTCAAATGCATATGACAAGGAATAGCTATACTGGAGGCAGCCAACCTAATCATCCCTCTTTCTTGAAACTACTGGTTTCCTTACCCCTATATTAAATTGATTTCCCTCCCTCCGTGCCACCTGCTTCTGGTTTCCATTTCTGGCTCCTCATTTTCCTTCCACTGAGCCATCTGCTCTTCTCACATATACCCTCTCTCTAGATAGCTTGTTCATTTTTATGACAACTTCATCGTATCACCTCTGGCCTATGCTCTGTAATTTCAATTGTGTTCTCTAATCCAAGCTACTGTTCCTCAACATTTCTACTTAAATATCTTGCCATCCCCTCAAATTGAATATGCATCATCTCCAAAAATCCAGCTCTTCTATCCTCTTTACCAATCTGTTAATTATAAATCATTATCTTCCAATTCACCCAGGCTCCTTAAGTCACACATCAATTTGTGTTGGTTTTTCTCTTGAAATGTCTCTCATCCATCCTTTTCTGTTCCATTTACACTGACACCACTAAAACTCAAGCCCTCAGCAACTCACCTAAATTATCATAAGAGCCCTTGGTTAAAATTCAACTATCTCCATTTCAGTCTGTTCTATATAACAGATTCCCTTCAACAACATATCTACTGAATGACTAATGTATCCTAAGCATTGGCCAGTTAATGCAGGGATACAACAGTGAGCAAGACAGACACCTCTTTCTAGCAGAGGAAATAAAATATTTTCAAATAAAATATTTTATAGGTTGCAAAAAATGCTATGACAAAGATTAACGCAGTGCTATCATAAAGGACAGAGAATATGAGTGCTACTCTCATTAGAGCTTTCAGTTAGAGATAAAAAATTTAAGTGGAAATTTTAAGGATGAGGAGGAGGCAGTCATGTAAATATTTAAAGTAGAGTGCTCCAAGCGAAAGAAACTGCAAAGCACATAGGTTCCAGGAGGGGGAAAAAAACTCACGTTATAGAAAATGACCGAGTCTAACATGGCTAGAGAACAAGGGCAAAAGTGGTACAATGTGAGGTTGGGAGAGAGACAGGCCAATTTTATTCTACATGTAATAAGAAGTAATAAGAAGTAGGCCAGGCATGGGGGCTCATGCCTGTAATCCCAGCGTTTTGGGAGGCCAAAGTGGACAGATCACCTGACGCCAGCAGTACGAGACCAGCCTTGGCCAACATGGTAAACGCTGTGTCTACTGAAAAACATAAAAAATTAGTTGGGCACGGTGACGCATGCCTGTAATCCCATTTACTTGGGAGGCTGAGGCACAAGAATTGCTTGAACCCGGGAGGCAGAGGTTGCAGTGAGCTGAGATCCCACCACTGCACTCCAGCCTGGGCAACAGAATGAGACTCTGTCTTTAAAAAAAGTCATGTAATAAGAAGGGTTTTAAGCAAGGAAATTATAATCCAATATACGCTGTGACAGAGACTGCTAGTATTCACTAATGACTGTGTTCTCTTCATTAGAACACTGCTATACTACATTTCCCAGCCAACCCTGCAATTAGATAAGATCACATGACTCAGTTCTGACCAATGGAACTGAGAGGGTAAAAGTGATATAAGCCACTTCTAGTCTCGACCTTAAAATCTTTCTCCACACACACTACCCCTTCCAAAACAATCTGAGAAGCCAAAGCTGATTATGGTGGCGACATAAGATACAGGTGCCTGTGCTCCAAGTGACTGCATGAAGCAAAGGTGCCCCTCAACACACACACACACACACACACACACACACACACACACACACCCTGTGATGTGAGAAAGCAATGTAAACTTTCATTGTATTATGCTGCCATGTAAGATTTACTGTTATATCGTTAATGCAGAAATCTTAAAAACATTTCTCTGGCTGTTGTGTGCTGCTGTGTGAAGAATGAGTTAAGTGGACAGACAAAAGTAAAAATAAAAAGACCAGTTCAGACTCAACAAAAACATAACCCAAATGAAAAATGGGCAAACGAACGAAATAGACATTTCTCAAAATATATACAAATACCCAACAAGCACATGAAAAGATGCTCATTATCGCTAGCCATGATGGAAACGCAAATCAAAACCAGAGATACCGCCATTAAGATAGCTACTTTTTAAAAAAAACACAGAAAACAAGTGTTAGTGAAAATGTGATGATATTAGAACTCTTGTGCACTGTTAGTGATAATGTAAAATGGTGCAGCTGCTATGGAAAATGGTATGGTGGTTCCTCAAAAAATAAAAAATAGTTTACCATATAATCCAGCAATTCAACTTCTGAGTGTATATCGAAAAACTGAAAGCAGGAACCTGAACAGGTATTTCTACACCCATGTTCATAGCAACATTATTCTTAGCAGCTAAAATGTGGAAGCAACCCAAGCTGCTCAATCAACAAATGAATGGATAAACAACATATGGTATATATAAGCAATGGAATATTATTCAGCTTTAACAAGGAAGAAAATTTTTGACATGTGCTACAAAATGGATGAACCTTCAGGACATTAAGTGAAATAAGCCAGTCATGAAAAGACAATATATGACTGCATTTATATGAGATACCTAGAGCAAACAAATTTACACAAACATAAAGGAGAAACATAAAGAACAGTGGTTACCAGGGGCTAGGAGGAGGGGAGACTTGGGGAGTTGTTAGTATGCATACAGTTTCAGTTTTACAAATGAAAAAGTTCTGGGGACTGGTTGTACAACAATGCGATTATACCTAACAATACTGAACTGTTTACTTAAAATGGTTAAGAAGTTCAACTTTACGCTTATGCAGTTTACCACAATAAAAACAGAAGCTGGACATGGTGACTCACGCCTGTAATCCCAGCACTTTGGGAGGCCGAGGCGGGCAGATCATGAGGTCAGGAGTTTAAGACCAGCCTGCCAATATGGTGAAATCCCATCTCTACTAAAAATACAAAAATCAGCTGGGCATAGTGGCGAGCACCTGTAGTCCCAGCTACTCAGGAGGCTGAGGCAGAAGAACTGCTTGAATCCAGGAGGCAGAGGTTGCAGTGAGCCAAGACTGTACCACTGCACTCCAGCCTGGGTGACAGAGTGAGATTCTGTCTCAAAAAATAAAATAAAGTAAGAGGCCAACAGTGTAAGTGAAGAGATGATGGTTGCTTGACTTGAGTGGTGTGGTGATGCAGATAGAGAACAGAAGAATTCAAGATGTATTTGGAGGTAGAAAAGATAGGATTTGCTGATGGACTGGAAGTATGTGAGAGTTAGAATGAGGAAGAGAAAGGTATCAAGTATGACACCTGGCTTCTAGCTACTGAGTGGATGGCAATACCATTTAATGAAATGATAAAGACAGGAATGAACAAATGTAGGGTGGAGGGCAGAAAGCAGACCTGGAGTGCAGTTTAAGAATGAAGGGATCAACAGTCTGTTGGCTGAGTGTGGTAGCCTAACACCCGTAATCCCCACACTTTGGGAGGCTGAGGTGGAAGGACTGCTTGAGCCCAGGAGTTCAAGACCAGCTAGAGCAAAGAAGTGAGAACCCCATCACCACAAAGGGTCTAAAAATTAGCTAGTATGGTGGCACACACACCTAGGTGGTCTTGGCTACATGGGAAGCTGAAACATGAGGATCCCTTCAACTTAGGAGGTTGAGGCTGCACTGAGCCATGTTTGTACCACTGCACTCTAGCATGGGTCACAGAGCAAGACGCTACCTCAAAAAAAAAAAAAAAAAAAAAGTTTGTTGATTGTCTTAAGTTCAAGATATCCATGAGATATCAAGTGGCAGCATCAAGGAAACACATTCTCACTGTTCTGGAGGCCAGAAGTTTGAAATCAAGGTACTTCAGGCAGGAACATGTTCTTTCTGAAGATGCTAGGAAGAATCTGCTCCAGGCTCCCTTCTAGTTGGCTTGTAGATAGTCATCTTCTCCCTGGTGTTCTGTCTGTGTGTCAAAATCTCCCCCTTTTGTAAAAGGTCTGAAGTCATGCTGGATTAGGGTCCACCCTAATAACCTCTTGTTTACCTCTGTAAAGATCCCATTTTGAAATAAGGTGGTTTTTTTTGTTTTTGTTTTTGGTTTTTTTTTTGAGACGGAATCTCACTCTGTCGCCCAGGCTGGAGTGCAGTGAAGCAATCTCAGCTCACCGCAAGCTCCGCCTCCTGGGTTCACGCCATTCTCCTGCCTCAGCCTCCCGAGTAGCTGGGACTACAGGCGCCCACCACGACGCTCGGCTAATTTTTTTGTATTTTTAGTAGAGACAGGGTTTCACGACGTTAGCCAGGGCAGTCTTGATCTTCTGACCTCGTGATCTGCCTGCCTCGGCCTCCTAAAGTGCTGGGATTACAGGTGTAAGTCACTGCGCCCGGCCATATATATATATACACACACACACATATACACACACACACATATACATATATATACACGCAAATATATATACACACACATATATATAAGTTCTAGGGTACATGTACACAACGTGCAGGTTTGTTACATAGGTATACATGTGCCATGTTGGTTCGCTGCACCCATCAACTCATCATTTACCTTAGGTATTTCTCCTAATGCTATCCCTCCCCCAGCCCCCACCCTCCAACATGCCCCAATATGCGATGTTCCCCACCCTGGGTCCATGTGTTCTCATTGTTCAACTCCCACTTATGAGTGAGAATATGCAGTGTTTGGTTTTCTGTCCTTGTGGTATTTTGCTGAGAATGGTGGTTTCCAGCTTCATCCACGTCCCTGCAAAGGACATGAACTCATCCTTTTTTATGGCTGCATAGTATTCCATGGTGTATATGTGCCACATTTTCTTTATCCATTCTATTATTGATGGACATTTGGGTTGTTTCCAAGTATTTGCTATCGTGAATAGTGCACATAAGGTCACATTCTCAAGTACTAGGGATTAGGAATTCAACATATCTTTTTGAGGGAGATGTAACTCAACCCATATCTGACTAAACAACTCTTTATTTTAGATTCTGTTACAGTAATTGGTATGGTCTCTATTTTCCTGACTGGGCTTTAATTGAAAGTGTATATCTATTTTCTTTCATTTTTCCAGGGTACCCAGAGAGCCTCTCATTCTGCAAAATCATGTTCCTTGATTCTGGGAATTTTTCTTGAATATTTTACTGATAATTCCTTCTTTTCTCTGATGTCTATTAGTACTTCTGTTATTTGGAAGTTGACCTCTGACTATTTTTCTTTTCTCACTTATTTTCCATCTTTTCCTGTACTTTATGAAAGGACTCCTTTACTCTAACTTCAACCTTTCTATTGAGTGTTCTATTGAGCCTTTTTTTTGTTGTTCTGATCGTTCCCAGTTTTTTTTTCTATTTCTTTTGGTTTCTTATATGAGAAGTTTTCTTCATATGCCTGGTGATACTTGATTATCTCCTCATATTTAAAAGGAGGGTCATAAAAGCTATTGTAAATAACATAGATTCTCTTCTTGGGCTAGTAAGAGAACCATCCTCCAAATTCCTACTTGATTGTCAGAATTCTGGAAGCCAAAGAGAAGAGGCCTCAGTAAGGGTCTCAATACTGAGCACTTCAACTTAATTCAGTGTTTTCTGTAGAACGCTTGACCTCCAATTGTGTCTACTGCCCACCCTCAGTGTCAGAAACAATCGTCAGTCTTCTGCTGGGGTATTCAAGAAGGCAGTCATTCGGCAATACAAACTAACGAAGGAATCTAGATTCAAGCTTTCTTTAAAAAAAAAAAAAGCTTTATTGAGATATAACTCAGATATCATAAAACTCATTTAAAGAGTACAATTCAATGTTTTAGTCTGTCTAGAGTTGTGCAACTATTACCACAATGAATTTTAGAACATTTTTGTCACCCCAAAAAGAAACTCCATACCCTAGAGTCACTTCCCATTTCCCTCTAACCTCCCTTACTCCCAGTCCTACGCAACCACTCTATCTCTACAAATACACAATTTCTGGACACTTCATACAAATGGAATCATACAATGTGGTCTTTAGTATACTTAGCATGTTTGTTTGTTTGTTTTTGAGACAGAGTCCCACTCTGTCACTCTGGCTAGAGTACTGTGTTGCTATCTTGGCTCACTGCAACCTCTACCTCCCTGGTTCAAATGATTCTCCTCCTTCAGCCTCTCGTGTAACTGGGATTATAGGTGCCCGCCACCACAAATCCAGCTAATTTGTGTGTTTATAGCTGAGACGGGGTTTCACCATGTTGGCCAGGCTGGTCTCAAACTCCTGACCTCAAGTGATCTACCCGCCTTGGCCTCCCAAAGTGCTGGGATTACAGGTGTGAGCCACCGTGTCTGGCCCACTTAGCATGTTTTAAAGGTTTATTTGTGTTATAGCATGTATCATACAATTCTGTGGTTGTCTGTGACTGGCTTCTTTGACAGCATAATGCTTTCAAGGTTCATCATGTTATAACATGTATCAGTTCTGTATTCCTTTTTACTGCCAAATAGTATTCAATTGTGCAGATACACATTATATGTAACCTTATCAGCTGATGGACAACTTGAGTTGCTTCTACTTTGGGGCTATTATGATTGAGCTGCTTCTTAACAGATTTTCAAGAAACCCTCCTATTTTTAGCACCACTCTCACCTCCTCCCTGCCAAAAATACCTGATGCTACCAATTCCTGAGCCTGAGGAGTATTTTCTACTTTTGCTCCTGCCAGTTAGGATTGAACATTTTTAAGTCTACTAAGAAGTTTATCATCAGTTCACTTGCTTTCCAATTTCCAAATTTTATTGTTACTGTCTCTTCTTTCATTCTCTCCACTTGTGTAGTTCAAATCTTCTAAAAGTATCCTTTACTGTCACCTTGCTGGGCTATCAAAGGGAGTAAAAGTAAATGTGTCTTTTTTTTTTTTTTGAGATGGAGTCTCGCTCTGTCACCCAGGCTGGAGTGCAGTGGCACAATCTCGGCTCATTGCAAGCTCCACCTCCCAGGTTCACGCCATTCTCCTGGCTCAGCCTCCAGAGTAGCTAGGACTACAGGCACCTGCCACCACATCTGGTTAATTTTTTGTATTTTTAGTAGAGGTGGAGTTTCACCATGTTAGCCAGGATGGTCTGGATCTCCTGACCTCGTGACCTGCCCGCCTCGGTCTCCCAAAGTACTGGGATTACAGGTGTGAGGCACCGTACCCGGCTGTAAATGCATCTTTCACTGAGACATTTTTACTTAGAAGTCCTTTCAATTATTTTTAGCCTTCATTCTTTCTCATGTATAGATCTGAAGGCTGTAACTCTTCCTCTAAGCATGGCTCTATACACATTCTTTAAGCTATACTATATTTTCATGGTTCTTTTCAAAATAGTTTAATGTTATTTCTTCTCTAATACCTGAATTACTCAGGAATATATTGCTTATTTTCAAACAGCTGACAATTTTCTAGTTTTTTTGGTAACCCATTTCTGGCTTAATTCCAACATGTCAGAAAATACTCAAGAATTGATCATTTTGACTTTTTTATTGTCCAGCATGTGTCAATTTGGGAAAAACTTTCATAGGCACTTAAAAAGTTTGCATTCTGTAGGTATTAGGTGAAATGTTTAATGCATGTCAATCAGATTCATTTGATAATTAGTGTTTAAATCTTTTATATATTTTTGTCTCATTATTCTAATTAGAGAGGCATGCTGAAATATCTCATATTATGCTTACCGATTTGTCTAATTCTTTTAGTTTTGTCCATTTTTTGCCTACCATACTGGCAAAGATTAGAAAGAATGGTAACACAGTTAAGAAACCCTGTGGTGGCCGGGTGCGGTGGCTCACGCCTGTAATCTCAGTACTTTGGGAGGCCGAGGCAGGTGGATCACGAGGTCAGGAGATCGAGACCACCCTGGCTAACATGGTGAAACCCCGTCTCTACTGAAAAATACAAAAAATTAGCCGGGCGTGGTGGCAGGTACCTGTAGTCCCAGCTACTCAGGAGGCTGAGGCAGGAGAATGGCGTGAACCCGAGAGGCGGAGCTTGCAGTGAGCGGAGATCGCGTCACTGCACTCCAGCCTGGGCGACAAAGCGAGATTCCATCTCAAAAAAAAAAACAAAGAAAGAAACTCTGTGGTAAAGGTGTAAATTGGAATGTCTTTTCCAGATTGCAGTTTGGCAACAGTCAGCAACATTTTAAATAAACATCTGTATCTTCGAAACCAGTTATTTTACATTTAGAAATTGATCTTAGGCAGGAAGGGAGATCCAGACAGGCTCTTCATGGATACCAAACACTGCTTAGCAGTTACACTGATTTGTAAATTCTAACTGAAGCCTTACAGCTACCCTTTAAGTATTATTCCCATACTAGAGATGAGAAAAAAAATGAAGTTTTCAGCCACGTAAAAAAAAAAAAAAAAAAATGCGTGGCCAGGCGCGGTGGCTCACGCCTGTAATGCCAGCTCTTTGGGAGGCCGAGATGGGAGGATCACGAGGTCAGGAGATCAAGACCATCCTGGCTAACACGGTGAAACCCCTTCTCTACTAAAAAATACAAAAAATTAGCTGGGCGTGGTGGCGGCGCCTGTAGTCCCAGTTACTCGGGAGGCTGAGGCAGGAGAACGGCGTGAACCCGGGAGGGGGAGCTTGCAGTGAGTCGAGATTGCACCACTGCACTCCAACCTGGGCGACAGAGTGAGACTCCGTCTCAGAAAAAAAAAAAGTATATTCTTTGTAGGAATAAAAGGAGAAACAGCTTTATTAAAGAAAATCAGGAACTTTATAACAGAAACAAAATAGGCAAAGTTTTTTGGCTTAAAAAACAAAACAAAACACCTTTAGATTTATACATACGCTGATGCAGAAGGATGTTTATAAAAGCCAAGCTAGAAAACAAAGTATGGCATGTGATCCCATTTTTTTTCAATTGTGCATGAATTTACATGTTCATAGAAACTGGCCGGGCACAGTGGCCTACACCTGTAAATCCCAGCACTTTGGGAGGCCAAGGCAGGTGAATCAATTGAGCCCAGAAATTAGAGGCCAGCCTGGGTAACATGGTGAAACCCCATCTCTACAAAAATTACAAAACTTGGCCAGTCATGGTGGCACCTGACTATAGTCCAGCTACTTAGGAGGCTAAGGTGGAAGGATTGCTTGAGCGCAGGAGGTGGAGGTTGCAGTGAGCCAAGATCACGCCACTGCATTCCAACTGAGTGACAGAGCCATAACCTGTCTCAAAAACAAACAAAAGTCTAAAAAAACAATAAATGACAAAGACATCATTTAGAGGAAAGAAAAACAAAATTACACAAGAAGCCTTTTATAATTACTAGAAATTAGATTGCTCATACTATTAAGATGAAACATACCTGAGCCTTCTGGAAGCCAAGACTTAAAAACACATTTTACTCTATTTCCTGAACAATGTAATTGAGTATAACACATGACCCACATTAATTATCCCTCTCACCTCTGACATCACGGGAAAATATACAAATACAGACAACACACACATATATGTGTATATATAAATATATGTATATTACTGCCTCAGCTTCTTAACTAAAGCCAATTTATTCCCGCAGCTATGATACGCTAACTATGAAGAATGGGGAAACGGGCAGTTGTAGGCCCAAAAGAATAGGCTCAAATCATATTTTAAATGAGCCTTTTTTTAAAAATCAGCCCTCTTTAAAGTATATGAGCCTCCTATGCTCTGCATTTAGATGACAAGAACAATGCATGTGTATACACATTATGTGTTCTGTGATTTCTTTTTTCAACATTTTGCTTTTCCTACTCTTTAAGATTTTCTATTAAAGAAGTATCTTGTGCTCACTTCAGCAGCACATATACTAAAACTGGAATGATACAGAGAACATTAACATGGCCCCTGCAGAAGGAGGACACACAAATTCGTGAAGTGTTCCATATTTTTAAATTTTTTAAAAAATGTATCTCATCCCTTGGAGAGCAGAGTATATCCTAGCAATTTTTACTTGTAACTTCCATCATATGCATTAGACTAAATCAGAGAGCTTCAGGAAGTTTCAGGATTATAAATTGAAGTTTCTTTATAGGAATAAAAGTAGTAGTAGTTTAAAAATAGCTTTATTAAAGGAAATCAGGAACTTTATAACAAGGATAGAGTAAACAAACTCATTCTGTTAAAAAGAAAAGTAAATATTTTAGTCTCTGTGGGCTTGAGTCTCTGTCACATACCCATTTTTTCCCCAGCCCTTTAAAAATGTAAAAACCATTCTTATCTTAGGGCAGTAAAAATAACTGTTTTGGAGAGGTGATAATTAAAACTGGATTTAATACATAAATGTTTTCTTTAAAGAAACCCACAAGAGCAAAATATACAGACAAGCAAACAGTAGCAACAAAATTTCAGAAGCTAAAAGATGGACAACTGGTAACTCACTCACTTAGTAAATTCTAGAAAGGTGAAGCCTAAACCCTGAGTTGAAAACCCCAATTTATATCTTGGAATCCTCCAAACATACAGGAATTGGCAGCACCAGGTGGTACTGCCTGAACTGGATGGAAGAGGAAATTAAGGAAGACTTAGTGAAAGCTGCCTGAGAAGCAGACACATCCTTAGAAGCTACCCAAATCTACCTGATGGTTGGCTACCCACTCTCAGTAACAGAAGTCTGTTGGTTTATTCTCCAGAAAGCCTTTTTTGGTTTTGGTTTTGTTTTTTGAGACAAGGTCTCACTCTGTCACCCAGGCTGGAGTGCAATGGCACAATCCCCATCTTGGCTCACTGCAATCTCCGCCTCCTGAGATCAAGCAATCCTCCCACCTCAGGCTCTCAAGTATCTGGGCTAGGCAGGCGCACACCACCATATCCAGCTAAATTTTGTATTTGTTATAGAGATGGGGTTTCACCACGTGGCTCAGGCTGGTCTCGAATTACTGGGCTCCGGACAATCTGCCCGCCTCAGTCTCCCAAAGTGCTGGGATTAACAGGTGTGAATGACCATGCCCAGCCTTGTTTTTGTTTTATTCAGAGTCCCTGAACTAGGAATCACCAGTATAATTAAAGGTCTAAGTACTCTATCAAAAATAGGGGAATGACAGTCTGCTCCTGCACACCAAAATGAAACAAAAAACTAGTGGCCATCCTTCAACCCTCAAGCAAACTGAGTTTTCCCTCATGAACGTGGCCTGATAGGAAACATCTGGGCATCAGAGTTTTCTCAAAATAAAAAAATGCTCACTTGGATAATGAAATTCAAAGTCTGTAAATCCCAATCAATTCAGGGTTTTCAGCTATCAATCACCCAAGCATTACTGATAGCTGAAGTAAGACTGACATACAAGTTAGAGACCAAAACAAATAAATGGAGAAAAGTCAACTTAGAAAAAACAGTCTGCGGCCAGGCACAGTGGTTCACATCGGTAATCCCAACACTTTGGGAAGCTAAGGCGAGAGGTTCACTTGAGCCCAGGAGCTTGAGACCAGCCTGGGCAACATAGCAAAAGCTTGTCTCTACAAAAAATATGAAACTTAGCTGGGCATGGCAGTGCTTGCCTGTGGTCGCAGCTACTGAGGAAGGTGACGTGGGATGATTATCTCCCCTGGGGAGGTTGAGGCTGGGAGGCTGAAACTAGAGAGGCTAAGACTGCAGTGAGCCATGATTGCACCACTGCACTCCAGCCTGGGTGACAGAGTAAAACCTTCTCTCAAAAAAAAAAAAAAAAAAACAAGAAAACAAGACAATCTGCAAGGAGAAAAAATATTTTTACAGAAGTCACTTAGGCCAGATGTGGTGGCACACACCTGTAATCCCAACACTTTGGGAGGCCAAGGCAGGAGGATCACTTGGGCTCAAGAGTTTGAGACCAGCCTGGGCAACATAGTAAGACCTTGTCTCTACTTGGAAAAAAAAAATAATAATAGCCAGGTGTGGTAGTGCACCCATGGTCCCAGCTACTCAGGAAGCCAAGGCAGAAGGATCACTTGAGCCTGGAAGGTCGAGGTGCAGTGAGCCCCAATCACACCACTGCACTCTGACATGGGCAACAGAGCAAGACTCTGTCTCAAAAAAACTTAAAAAGTCATTTATAGGCTCAGAAATTAGAGAACATATCGCATCCATGAAACATGAAAAAACACCAGATGCTATATAAAAAGAAATATTTAAGAAAACAAAAAATCTCTTGAGAAATCAAAATCTTGACAACAAAAATAAAAAATTCAACAGAAGGCTTGGGAAATAAAGCAATGTCCCAAATAAAACAGAGCAAAAGACTAGGAGGTGGAAAATAGGAGAAAAAAAGAAATTAGAAAACTAGCCTAAGAGACCCAAATAAATGACAAAAGTTTCAGGAAAAAGAATAGGGAGAAAACCATTGTTATGGACTGAACTGTGTCTGTTCTCCCCTCCCTCCAAATCCTTAGGTTGAAGCCCTAACACCTAATGTGACTGTATTTGGAAATAAGGTCTTTTAGGAGATAATTAAGACTAAATGAGGTCATAGGATGGAGCCCTAATCCAATTAAAAAAAGCTCTCTCTCCACTGAAAACCCATGTAAGGACACAGCAAGAAGACAGTGGTTTACAAGTCAGAAAGAGAAGCCTCATCAGAAACTAACCCTGATAGCCAATTATTCTTTTTTGTTTATTCGTTTGAAATGGAATTTCCTTCTGTCGCCCAGGCCGGAGTGCAGTGGCATGATCTTGGCTCACTGCAACCTCTGCCTCCCAGGTTCAAGTGATTCTCCTGCCTCAGCCTCCCAAGTAGCTGTGACTATAGGCACTCACACCAAGCCCAGCTGTTTTTGTATTTTCACTTGAGATGGGATTTCACCATGTTGGCCAGGCTGGTCTCAAACTCCTGGCCTCAAGTGATCTCCCCGTCTCAGGCTCCAAAAGTACTGGGATTACAGGCGTGAGTCACCACACTCAGCTACATCTTATTCTTGAACTCTACTCTTCAGAACTGTGAGAAAATACATTTGTTGTTTAAAAAACCCAGTCTGTGGTATTGTTATGACAGTGCTCAAAGACTAATACACCTGTCAATAAAATAATTAAAGAAAATGTCCCAGAACTAATGAATTTTACAGAGTCAGAAGGTACACAAATATCCAGGAAAAAATGTTAAAAATAGACGTAACGCCAAGCTACAACCTTATGAAATTTCAGAATATAGGAAACACAAAATTCCAGAAAAGCAAAACATTTTTATACTCAAGAATTAGAATATCTTCAGACTTTCAAAAGGATGACACGCTAGAAAACAATGAAGCAAGGCCTTCAGAATTCTGAAGGCAAATTATTTCCAGCCTAGAATCCTTAGCCAACCAAATCAAGCATGAAAACAAACAAAAAAAAAGTTTTCATTAATGCAAGATCTCAGTCTTCCACAGGAATCTATTGTATGATATACTCCATCAAATGGAGGGGTTAAACAAAAAACAAAACAAACAAAAACACTACATGATTCATGGAAAGGGAAAAAAAAGATTTAACACAGCAGAAAGACAAAGGGAGTCGCTAGTTTTATCAGAAAGGAAGAAATGCCAGGAAACTACTATGTATCAGCCATAGAGGGCCAGATCAAGCAAGTTCAAAAACTGCTAAAGACAGCACAATTCTACTCCAATGCATGTATGATACCAGCCAGAAGAAATGAGTGCGTATGTTCGTTAAAGACCTGTAAATGGGCCACGCGTGGTGACTCATGCCTGTAATCCCAGCACTTTGGGAGGCCGAGGCGGGTGGATCACCTGAGGTCAGGACTTCAAGGTCAGTCTGCCTGGCCAACATAGTGAAATCCCGTCTCTACTAAAAATACAAAAATTAGCCAGGTGTAGTGGCGAGTGCCTGTAATCCCAACTACTTGGGAGGCTGAGGCAGGAGAATCACTTGAACCTGGGAGGTGGAAGTTGCAGTGAGCTGAGATCACGCCACTGCACTCCAGCCTGGGTGACAGAGCAAGACTCCATCTCAAAAAAATTTTTTTTAAAATTTTAAAAACTGTAAATGAATGCTGACAACAGCTTTATTCACAATAGCCAAAAACTGAAAACCAAATGTCCAATTTTTTAAAAATTACATTATATTCATCCAATGGAATACTACCATCATTGAAAAGGAACTATGGCTGCACCCTACATCATAAATGAATCTCACAAACACAATGTTAAGCAAAAGTAGCCATCCACAAGAAGGTATACATGCTATATGGTACTGTATTAGTCCACTTTCATGTTGCTGATGAAGACTGAACAATTTACAAAAGAAAGAGGGTCAATGGACTCACAGTTCCAGGTGGCTGGAGAGGCCTCACAATCATGGCACAAAGTGAAAAGCATGTCTCATGTAGCGGCAGACAAGAGCACTTGTGCAGGGAAACTCCCATTTTTAAAAATCATCAGATCTTGTGAGACTTACTATCACAAGAAAAGCATAGCAAAGGCCCATCCCCACGATTCGATTACCTCCCACCAGGTTCCTCCCACCACACATGGGAATTGTGGGAGCTACAATTCAGGATGAAATGTGGGTGGGGACACAGCCAAACCATATCATTTCACCCCCTGCCCTGTCCAAATATTATGTCTTCACATTTCATAACCAATCATGCCTTCCCAATAGTCTCCCAAAGTCTGAACTCATTTCAGAACTCAGAAGTTCACAGTCCAAAGTCTCATCCGAAACAAGGCAAGCCCCTTCTCTGCCTATGAGCCTGTAAAATCAAAAGCAAGGTAGTTACTTCCAAGATGGGGGTACAGGCATTGGGTAAATACAGCCATTCCAAATGGGAGAAATAGCCCACAACAAAGGGGCTAAAGGCCCCTTGCAAGTCCGAAATCCAGCTGGGCAGTCAAATCTTAAAGCTCCAGAATGATCTCCTTTGACCCCATGTCTCACATCCAGGTCATGCTGATCCAAGAGGTGGGTTTCCATGGTCTTGGGCACCTCCGACCCTGTGGCTTTGCAGAGTACAGTCTCTCTCCCAGCGGCTTTCACGGGCTTGCAGTGAGTGTCTGCAGCTTTTCTAGGCACGTGGTGCAAGCTGTCAGTGGATCTATCATTCTGGAGTCTGGAGGATGGTGGCCTTCTTCTCACAGCTCCACTAGGTGGTGCCCCAGTAGGGACTCTGTGTGGGGGCTCTGACCCCACATTTCCCTTCTGCACTACCCTAGGCGAAGTTCTCCATGAATGCTCCACCCCTGCAGCAAACTTCTGCCTGGGCATTGAGGCATTTCCATACATCTTCTGAAACACAGGTGAAGGTTCCCAAACCCCAATTCTTGACTTCTATGTACTTGCAGCATCACCACCACATGGAAGCCACTGAGGCTTGGGGCTTGCACCCTCTGAAGCCACAGCCCAAGCTCTATGCTGGCCCCTTTCAGTCACGGCTGGAGCAGCTGGAATGCAGGGCACCAAGTCCCTAGGTTGCACATAGCACAGGGACATTGGGTCTGGCCCACAAAACAATTTTTTCCTCCAAGGCCTCCAGGTCGGTGATGGGAGGGGCTGCCATGAAGACCTCTGATACGACCTGCAGACATCTTCCCCATTGTCTTGGGGATTAACATTCAGCTCCTCGTTACTTATGCACACTTCTGCAGCCAACTTGAGTTTCTCCTCAGAAAATGGGATTTTCTTTTCTATTGTGCTATCAAGCTGCAAATTTTCTGAACTTCTATGCTCTGCCTCTCTTGTAAAACTGAATGCCTTTAACAGCACCCAAGTCACTTCTTGAATGCTTTGCTGCTTAGAAGTTTTTTCTACCAGATAGCCTAAATCATCTCTCTCAAGTTCAAAGTTCCACAGATCTCTAGGGCAGGGGCAAAATGTCACCAGTCTCTTTGCTAAAACATAACAAGTCACCTTTGCTCTGGTTCCCAACAAGTTCCCCATCTCCATCTGAGACCACCTCAGCCTGGACAATATTGACTTTATTGTCAATACAGCAATCAGCATTTTGGGCAAACTCATTCAAAAAGTCTAGAAAGTTCCAAACTTTCCCACATTTTCCTGTCCTCTTCTGATCCCTTCAAACTGTTCCAACCTCTGCCAGTTACCCAGTTCCAAAGCTGCTTCCACATTTTCGGGTATCTTTTCAGGAGCGCTCTAGTCTACTGGTATCAATTTACTGTATTAGTCCATTTTCATGCTGCTGATAAAGACTACCTGAGACTGGACAATTTACAAAATAAAGAGTTTTAATGGGCTTACAGTTCCACATGGCAGGGAAGGCCTCACAATCATGGCACGAGGTGAAAGGCATGTCTTCTCACATGACAGCAGACAAGAGAAGAGAGTTTGTGCAGAGAAACTCCCGTTTTAAAAACCATCATATCCCACAACACTTATTCACTATCACAAGAATAGCATGAGAAAGGCCCACCCCCATGGTTCAATGGCCTCCCACCAGGTTCCTCCAACCACACATGGGAATTGTGGGAGTTACAATTCAAGATGAGATCTGAGTGGGGACACAGCCAAACCGTATCAGTTACATTTATATAAAGTTCAAAAACAGGCAAAAATAAATTATGGTGATAAGAGGACAGAATAGTGATTACTTTGAGAGAATAAGAGACACTGACTGGAGGAGGCCAAGAGAGCCTTTTCGAACACTAAAAATGTTCTACATCTGGATTTGAGTGATGACTACATAGATATCTACAAATATGAAAATTCTATACATTTAAATTTTGCAGTTTTCAATAAAAATTTAAAGATACCTTCTCTAAACAAATTTTTAATTTTTTTAAATTTTTTTATTTTTTAGACAGTGTCGCACTCTGTCCCCCAAGCTAGAGTACAGTGGCACGATCACAGCTTACTGCAGCCTTTACCTCTTGGGCTCAAGCAATCCTCCCACCAGCCTTGCAAGTAGCTAGGACTACAGATGCTCACACCCAAACCTGGCTAAATTTTTTTCTTACTTTTGTAGAAGCCGTCTCTTGCTATATCGCCCAGGCTGCTCTCTAACTCCTACCCTCAAGCCATCCTCCCACCTTATCCTCCCAAAGTGCAGGATTACAAGTATGAGCCACCATGCCCAGACTAAACAATTTTTTCTTAAAAAATTGATAAGCTTTTTAGTTGGATCCACAACAGGAATTAATCAAAAGGAAAAAAAAAAAAAGTAAAGTCTTATATACAAAGATCTTTATTGCAGAATTTACAATAGCAGAACACATTCACACCTGGAAATAACATTTAATAAATGAATGCCATGCCAACCCTGGATTTCTCTAATGTGAGAGAGATGAATATTTGGCATCTGTCTGATACTAGCAGCCAATTAATGCTGATTAATTAACCTAAAGAAGCCATCTGCCCTGAGGGAAGAGCATGATCACTGACACCAAAGCAAAAAAGGGCTAAAGTATTCAAGGCTGAAAGAGGAAAGACACAAAAGCAAGAGACGAAATGAGAAGTAGGCAAAAGTCAAATTATGCAATACCTCACAGGCCTTTTTTTTTTTTTTTTTTAAAGAATATA
This sequence comes from Macaca nemestrina, assembly GCF_043159975.1. Classification (NCBI taxonomy): domain Eukaryota; kingdom Metazoa; phylum Chordata; class Mammalia; order Primates; family Cercopithecidae; genus Macaca; species Macaca nemestrina. Next base: position 39,442,999 of record NC_092126.1, on the reverse strand, counting down.
GCTAAGAAATGAAAAAAAATAAAAAATAAAAGTAATTGATTTGCTTGGGCAGCAGAATTACTGGGAGACAGGGGTTGTATACTAAATATTCTAAATGTTTCTAAAAATGGAAATATATTATTCAAGAGCATGTAGTACTTGCAAATGATCAAACATTTCCAAAGAAAACTGCCCAGCCCTATTAATAAAATATTTCTGCAATACAGCTGGAATAATTAAAAGGTACACAGCATATTACAATCTTTGTTGTATCTATTATTTGAGTTGATCTACATACTAACATGATATGAAAATATGTGCTAAAGTTTTTGGAAGAAAAGGATGATTTATTTTTATTTATTTTTTTTTTTTGAGACGAAGTCTCTCCTTGTTGCCCAGGCTGGAATGCAGCGGCACAATCTCGGCTCACTGCAACCTTTGGCTCCCGGGTTCAAATGATTCCTGCCTCAGCTTCCCAAGTAGCTGGGATTACAGGCATGCACTACCACACCCGGCTAAATTTTGTATTTTTAGTAGAGACGGGGTTTCACCATGTTGGCCAGGCTGGTCTCGAACTCCTTACCTCAAGCAATCCACCTGCCTTGGCCTCCCAAAGTGCTGGGATTACAGGCGTGAGCCACTGCGCCCGGCCAGGATGATTCTTCTAAAGAAAAAAAATGTTTTGAGAAACATCCATTCTTTTAAACATTTCCACGTATTTTCACTGCTTGTTTTATTCAACTGGTTGTTTGAACAAAAGTAAAAATTATCCATACCATATTCATGTCCAATTCAGCAATCATTACTTACAATTTCAGGAATAAGAAACAAGAGAATCAGTGTTTTAACAGTTTTTTTTAGCTGATAATTTAAACATACAGAAAAAGCAACTATTAACAATCAAAAAATAAATGAAAAACAGACCAAAAGAGTAAGCATTCCTTTCCCTTCAGAGAGATTTTACCTTCAGAGAGAGTTTTCTATGCTGTCTTACAGCATTCTACTATTGTTACATATACATAAGAAAAATACCAAGGCAACCCTACATTGTTTCTGTTACAGAAACTTTATACAGTTAAGAGGAAAAATAAACATGAAGAACAAACATATAAAAGCACTCTACCTCACCAAATGGAACAAATGATTTTTCTTTTTTTTTTTTTGAGACAATCTCGCTCTGCCACCGAAGGCCACAGTGCAGTGGCACGACCTCACAAACCCCGCCTCCCGGTTTAAGTGATTCTCCTGCCTCAATCTCCTGAGTAGCCGAGATTACGGGCATTCGCCATCACACTCAGCTAATTTTTGTATTTAGTAGAGACACAGTTTCACCATGTTGGCCAAGCTGGTCTCGAACTCCTGGGCTCAAGTTATCTGCCCATCTCAGCCTCCCAAAGCGCTGGGATTACAGGAGTGAGCCATCAGGCCTGGCGGAATAAATTTTTTTCTGAGACAGAGTCTTGCTCTGTTACCCACACCAGAGTGGAATGGCGTGATCTTGGCTCACTGTAACCTCCGCCTCCCAGGTTCAAGCCATTCTCCTGCCTCAGTCTCCCAGGTAGCTGGGACTACAGCCATGCGCCACCACAGTGGGCTAATTTTTTTATATTTTTAGTAGAGATGGGGTTTCACCATGCCGGCCAGGCTGGTCTCAAACTCCTAGACTCAAGTGCTCCACACGTCTCAGCATCCCAAAGTGCTGGGATTACACGAGCCACCGGCGCCTGGCCTCAACAAGACATTTTGTCTTGTCTTGCTCAACAAGAACTGATGGTTCCTGACAGATGAACAAGAGGACAACAAGTAGCAAAATGTAAAAGTGTTACAGTTCTAACACTCAAAAAAGAGAAAAAGAACATTACAGCTAGATCATTGCATCTAGTTATATGATAAGCCCTCCAGGTTTCCTCTAAACCATTACGTTGTTCTGTATCCACATTCAAGGCCTCCAAAGATTAATTTGCATTATCAAGAGATTCGAAAAGACAAACTAAATTTCAGCAGTAAAACCTGTAAGAGATTCATTTTTTAGTAGATGATAGAACTCAATGGTAAACACTGGCCAGGTGCAATGGATCATCCCTGTAATCCTAGCACTCTGGGAGGCCAACGCAGGCAGATCACCTGAGATTAGGAGCTTGGCCAACATGGTGAAACCCTGTCTCTACTAAAAATACAAAAATTTGCCAGCCATGGTGGCAGGCACCTGTAATCCCAGCTACTTGGGAGGCTGAGGCAGGAGAATCCCTTGAACCTGGGAAGCAGAGGGTACAGTGATCCAAGATTGCGCCACTGCACTCCATCCTGGGTGACAGATCAAGACTCTGTCTCAAGAAAAAAAAACTCAACGGTAAACATGACAATATTATTTTTGTTAATGATGTTAATACATCTAACAAGCATGGGGGAAAAAAACTGTATACAGACTTTAAATCATTGTTTAAATAATTTACAATGTAAGGCTGGGCACGGTGGCTCACGCCTATAATCCTAGCACTTTGGGAAGCCGAGGTGAGCGGATCACTTGAGGTCAGGAGTTTGAGACCAGCCTGGCCAACATGGTGAAACCCTGTCTCTACTAAAAATACAAAATTAGCCAGGTGTGGTGGCGGGCACCTGTGATCCCAGCTCCTCAGGAGGCTGAGGCAGGAGAATCGCTTGAACCCGGGAGGCAGAGGATGCAGTGAGCCGAGACAGCCCCGCTGCATTCCAGCCTGGGCAAAAAGTGTGAAACTGTCTTAAAATAAATAAACAAATAAAAATTCACAATGTATGTATGAAGGTTCCCCTGCCCTGAAGTTTTCAATCTATGAGAAGGCATAAATACACAAAATGCAAAATAATGTGAGGCAAATAATGCAAAATTACAAGAGATGAGTAGTAGTATGGTTTCATAAATACACAGAATTTACATTAGAAGATTAAGGTTAGAGTCTTTGTTCTGCCCCCATCACTAAATGTTTGAATTTTGGTGCATCTAGTCTATTTGTGTTTCAGTTTCCTTATCTATAATACACAAGGTTGGATTCCAACATTCTAGCAATAATGCTCTATGATTCTATGATACGAGTCCACATAAGATCAAAAACCAAGGGGATAATAAAATAACAAGAGGTAAGGAAAGCAACAGGCCAGGCACAGCGGCTCACCCCTATAATCCCAGCACCTTGGGAAGCCAAGGTGGGAGGATCGTTTGAGGCCAGGAATTCAAAACCAGCCTGAATAACACAGTGAGACCCTATTTCTGCAAAAAAAAAAAAAAAAAAAAATTGCCAGGCATTGATGCATACCTATAATCCTGGCCTTTGGGAGGTTCAAGTTACAATAAGGAGCTGTGATCAGGCCACTGTACTCCAGCCTGGGCAACGGAGCAAGACCCTGTTAAAAAGAAAAAAGAAAAAGAAAAGAGAATAAGCAAGCAACATAGGGAACAGGAAAAACATTTGGAAGGCTGCACCAAAGGACCAAAAGCGAAACTTCAACAAAATTTTACTTCATTTGCTACTTGGTAATTTAGGAGAAAAAAAAATTGTTTAAAGACTAGGCAACCTGGCCGGGTGCAGTGGCTCACGCCTGTAATCCCAACACTTTGGGAGGCCGAGGCACGTGGATCACCTGAGGTCAGGAGTTCAAGACCAGCCTGGCCAACATGGTGAAACCCCATCTCAACTAAAAATACAAAATTAGCCAGGCATGCACCCATAATCCTAGCTACTCAGAAGACTGACAAAGGAGAATCACTTGAACCAAGGAAGCAGAGGTTGCAGTGAGCCAAGATGGTGCCACTATACCCCAGCCTGGGTGACAGAGTGAGACGCCTCAAATAAAAAGAAAAAGAAAAAGAAAGAGGCCGGGCACAATGGCTCACACCTGTAATCCCAGCACTTTGGGAGGCCAACTTTGGGAGGCCAAGGAGGGTGGATCACCCGAGGTCAGGAGTTTGAGACCAGCCTGACCAACATGGAGAAACCCCGTCTCTACTAAAAATACAAAATTAGCCAGGCATGGTGGCGCATGCCTGTAGTCCCAGCTACTAGGAAGGCTGAGGTAGGAGAATCGCTTGAACCCAGGAGGCAGAGGTTGCACTGAGCCGAGATCGCACCACTGCACTCCAGCCTGGGCAACAGAGCGAGGAAAGAAAGGAAAGGAAGGAAAGAAAGGAAGAAAGAAAGGAAGAAAGAAAGGAAGAAAGAAAGGAAGAAAGGAAGAAAGAAAGGAAGAAAGAAAGGAAGAAAGAAAGGAAGGAAGGAAGGAAGGAAGGAAGAAAGGAAGAAAGGAAGAAAGGAAGAAAGGAAGAAAGGAAGAAAGAAAGAAAGAAAGAAAGAAAGAAAGAAAGAAAGAAAGAAAGAAAGAAAGAAAGAAAGAAAGAGAAAGAAAGAAAGAAAGAGAAAGAAAGAAAGAGAAATGATATGAAGGTAGAAAAATACAAAGGGTAAATAAGAATTAGAGATTGGTTTGGTGAGAGTGGACAGCTCCTATAAAGAAACAGTGCTGGCCCCAGAAAAACAGATTTGAGCAGACTATTAGAAGGCTATGAATTCTGACCTATACTCTGAAGATAACAGTTATCACTGGTTTCCGAAAAGTGAAGGATGTTTGAAGCATGATTCTAAGGTTTAGGAAGACATACTAACTAGAGAGAAAAACCAAGCAGAAAATCCAATTAAAGGCCCATGAGTAGTTCAAAGATAAAAATGGCTGACAAAAATCGGCCAATGTTGTTACGTGCATAGAGATAACACCAAAGTTTGTGTCTGGGCAACTGAAAGCATGGTAATGTCACCAAAACAAAGTCAGCATATGGAATCAGTTTTGAAGGGAAGACTATCATTTCTATCTTCACTAGAGTTTAAGGTGAGGATCAGCAAGACATAAAGTTGCCTTAAATCTTTAAATGTCATATTTAGCCTTGTCGTCTTCCTAACATCACAGTATTTATAATTTGTTAAAGGTTCAGTGATTTTTAAAGTTCCCTTCAATTTTACTTATCAATGAAATAATCATTTAATTTTCTAGTGCAGATGAAGAACATTTGGTATTTTTCCATATTATAAATTCTAAAAATTATTAAACCATGATTTTTAAAATGAACTGTATCTGTATTCACTAAGTCAAGTCTTCCTGACAAGTGATTTATAACAATCACATCATATATACCTTCAGCTTTGAAAAACACAGTGGTGAAAAAGTAAAGTAAGACAAAGTAAAAGTACAAAACAATGAAAAGGTAAAACTCTAGAAGAATTTTGAAAAATGAATATAGGCCGGGTGCAGTGGCTCACACTTGTAATTCCAGCACTTTGGGAGGCCGAGGCAGGTGAATCACTTGAGGTCAGGAGTTCGACACCAGCCTGGTCAACATGGTGAAACTCCGTCTCTACTAAAAGTACAGGCCCGGCGCGGTGGCTCATGCCTGTAATCCCAGCACTTTGGGAGGCCGAGGCGGGTGGATCACAATGTCAGGAGTTCAAGACCAACCTGGTCAAGATGATGAAACCCTGCCTCTACTAAAAATACAAAAAGTAGCCGGGCGTGGTGGCGGGTGCTTGTAATCCCAGCTACTGGGGAGGATGAGACAGAGAATTGCTTGAACCCGGCAGGCGGAGGTTGGAATGAGCCAAGATCGTGCCACTGCACTCCATCCTGGGCGACAGGGCGAGACTCCGTCTCAACAAAAAAAGAAAAAAAAAAATATATATACATACACAAAAATTAGCTGGGCATGGTGGCACACACTGTAGTCCCAGCTACTAGGGAGGCTGAGGCACAAGAATCACTTGAACCTGGGAGGCAGAGGTTGCAGTGAGCCAAGATCGTGCCACTGCACTCCAGCCTGGGCAACAGAGTGAGACTCTGTCTCAAAAAAAAAAAAAAACCAGTAAAGAAAAAAACCCAGAACCATGAAGTATCACTTAATATCTCTTTTATTATTTTCCTTTTTTTTTTTTAATTTTCTTAATTTAGAGACAGAGTTTCACTATATTGCCTAGGCTGATCTCAAACTCCTGGCCTCCAGCTATCCTCCCATCCTGGCCTCCCAAAGTGCTGGGATTACAGGCTTGAACTACCCTGCCTGGGTCTCCTTCAGTATCTAACAAAACATTACGCGTAAATTTTTTTTTTTTTTTTTTTTTTTTTTTTTTTGAGATGGAGTCTTGCTCTGTTGCCAGGCTGGAGTACAGTGGCGATCCTGGCTCACTGCAACCTCCAACTCCCGGGTTCATGCAATTCTCCTGCCTCAGACTACCAAGCAACTGGGATTACAGGCGCGTGCCACCACGCCCGGCTAATTTTTGTATTTTTAGTAGAGACGGAGTTTTACCATATTGGCCAGGCTGGTCTCGATCTCCTGACCTCGTGATCCGCCCGCCTCGGCCTCCCAAAGTGCTGGGATTACAGGCGTGAGCCACCGCGCCCCGCCAACATTACACGTAGGTTTCAAATTTTATTCAGTTGGACCTGAAAGCACTGCAGAAATCTGGACAAAAGATAATGCCTGGAAAAATAAGCACACATTTTAAAATGTAATACATGAGCCAACAGCTGAGTAGATCTGAACACTCTGCAAACTATGGTTATGGATATTAAAGACAATTCCCACAGATCACAATTTTCCCAAAGAAGTCTCAGAGTTTGTGGTCAAATTGAAAAGACAGTACCATTTATCAACCAGTGCACATTACTATCAAGTTGTGAATGGGATGCCTATTGAAGAACATCACTGACTTCACTCCCACAAGAAAATAAAGTGTTTTAAAAAGAAAAGAACGAATATTATTGACAATTACCGAGCAAAACTTTCTTCCTAGGTTATTTCTCCGTTTACTGTGTGACCTCGCTGAAGGCTGAGAGTTTAGGCACACTGGTTTCCAGGTGCTCAAGAAATCGTTATAGATGGTTTGTCATAAGTCTAACAAAGTAAGATTTTAAAAATGAGTACCTCTTAGCAACACTTACTCGTTTTGGAGGGACATTGAGCTGCTTTGCTCCCCACCCAAAGAAGGGTTAGGAAATTCTCCTTAACCTCATTCTTTCCTAATTTCTAGGGCTTCTTACCTAATCTAACGTGTATAATTATGATCAGGTGACTCCAAGTTCATCAGTTTGACTCCGAGAGCCTTTCTACGGTTTCTACGTCCTCAGCCCTGAACAAAACTCAGCTTCCTGAGCTTCTAACGGCGAATTTAACTTGCATGTTAATATAGAAGAAAGGTTACAAAACCTATCGAAATGGTTTTTTTTTAACCAAACATATTACAACTCAAGTCAAAAGTTCACAGCCCCAGCAACTCGCGTACGAATCTGAAGCAGGTCCAGACGATTAAAGTCACAGCCCCGGACTAGAAAACGTCAGGCGGGTGGGGGGAGGGGCGAGGGCGCGTCCCGAAGATGTCCACCCGCAGCACCGCGCAGGCTGCCGCCTCCCCTCTTCTCGCGCTGGAGGTGAGAGCGCCCTTCCTCCTACCACGTCCTACCTTCCCGGCCTCGGATTACGCCACAGCTGGCAAAAGGTCTTTTTCAGGAGAAAACAGACAAGTCAGCCAGCGCGCCCCACACTCGACCTCCCAGCCTCGCAGGGGCGGCCGCCCGGGTTCTCACCCCGACGCAGCGCTCCAGGGGCTGACAAGGAGGCCGCAGGGTCGCGCTCCCCGGGGCAACGGCCCGAGGGCCTCGCGGAATCCCGGTGCAGAAGTTCGGACCCTCTGAGCAGCCTCCGCGCCCCCTCCGGCTCAGCTCCGAGCCTGCAGACGGCGCCCCCGGGGCTAACTCAGCGGGGAAGAGGAAGCAACGCAGCGACTAACAGGCTGTGTGGAGGGACAGCGGACTGAAGGGGGGTGGGGGTGTGTCTGCCTGCTAGCAAGGCCGTCTCACCTTCCTGCTGCCGAGCTGGGCAGCTCCAGCTCACCTGAGGAGGGATCCAGGACGCCACCGCGGCCGCCGTGATGGCCGTAACGGCACGAGGCCTGCGCTCTGCCGCCGACGCGTAGCTCTCGGAGAGGGGCGGGGCACGCGCGGTGGGCAGGCGGATCCGCGCGGGCAGGAAACCCACTCTCGGCCCAATCTGATAGGTTCAGTCGCCCCCTTTCCCGGTCCCTGATGCGACAGCGGTCTGTGCCACACTGGGATTGGGCGGGCCCACATGTCAATCAAGCGCCGTGCGTGGTGTGAAGGGAGCGGAGGCTGCGCCACGGAGCGAAGTGAGCTAGAGGGTGAGAAGCGCCGGGCCCGAACAGAACCGTCTTCGCTTTTCCCTGTGCGATTGCTCTGGCTGGTTACTTCGAGCCTTCCTTCTCAGCGCCGCAGGAGAGACTCCACAGCAAGAGTGACTGTGTCCTGGGTTCAGCCCCCACTCTTCTGGGAGCTTCCCCCGGTTTCTGCACTTGAGGAATGTCTTCCCAGCGAAAGGTTCTTAGGAGCGGGGAGCGACAAAGAAAGACAAAGAAAAGCAGACCTGAAAATTGGGACCTGGGAGAAATGTAAGACGTGCTTAATTTGAGGCACAGACCAAAAGAAGCTGAGGGCCCGCTAAAAGTGTCCCTGTGCTTGGGCAGCTTACTTACATTACATTCTTGGCGGCAGTAGTGTTATGAAGACCACCTTCGGAGCCAGGTCTGCCCATTCTTAGGGCTCCAGCCACTGGCTGAGGTATCAGTAAGTTGGTTCTTCCCCTCGCCGGTACCTGCCTCATTTCTTTTTTTTTGAGACGAGTTTCGCTCTGTCGCGCCTCCGGGTTCGAGATTCTCCTGCCTCAGCCTCCCGAGTAGCTGGGACTACAGGTGTGTACCACCACGCCCATCTTTTTTTTTTTTTTTTTTTTTTTTTTTGTATTTTTAGTAGAGACGGGGTTTCACCATGTTGGCCAGGATGGTCTCGATCTCTTGTCCTCGTGATCCGCCAGCCTTGGCCTCCCAAAGTGCTGGGATTACAGGCGTGAGCCACCACGCTCAGCCGCCTCATTTCTTAACCATCTTTGTGGCTCAGTTTAGAGTCGCTCCTCAGGGAAGTTTGCTGAGTTAGGTACCTTCTTTGGAGCATAGGTATTTTCTCCATCCGAGCTATTGAAATGGTTTGCCTGTATCCCTACCTAGATTGTAAACTCCACTGAATCAGGAACCATGTCTGTTCAGTTTCTCCCTAGGGCCTTGTAGTAGGGTAGATGGTCAGTAAATACTGTTGAAGGCATTAATATTTATTTTAATCCTGGCCCTGGCTATAAGCCTCAAAAGTTTGCAGTTTTCTGCATTTAACTTCAAATTATTTGATTGGTAATGCATGCATGTGGTTAGCCTGTGCTGTAATTTAGATGTTTGTCCCCCTAAACCTCCTGTTGAAACTTGATCCCCAATGTTGGAGGTAGGGACTAATGGGCAGTGTTGGGTCATGGAGGTGGTTCCTTCATGAATAGATTAACGTCCTCCCTGGGAAGGGGGTAACTCTTTATTTCCCTGAGAGCTGGCTAAAAAGAACGTCGCACTTCCCTTCTTTTTCTTCCTCTCTGGCCATGTAATCTCTGCACACACCAGCTCTCCTTTGCCTTCTGCTGTGAGTATAAGCAGTCTTAAGCTCCCATCAGATGCAGATGCTCAGTCTTGAACTTTTCCAGACATCAGAACCATAAGCCAAATAAACCTTTTTTATTTATAAATTATCCAGCCTTGGGTATTCCTTTCTAGCAGCACTAAAGGGACTAAGACAACCTGCCATATGTAGGATCACAAGGTCAAGCACAAATTTATCTATCTATGCTGTACTATCCTCAGGTTGGCTGAGACAAGTAGACCATGAAACTTGGCAACAGCTACTCTATGTCTACATTCTATTATTGGCATCCAAAGTGAATATTGGCGGTGGATTTTGAGTTTATTCTAAGGGTTTAAATAGCTTTGCATGTTTTATCATGACTGGTATGGACTGAATCGCATCCCCCCAAAAAATTCATATGCTGAAGCCCTCACTCCTAATGTGACTATATAAATGTCCCTCAACTTACAAAGGGGTTATGTTCCAATAAACCCACCATAAATTGAAAATACCATAAGTTGAAAAGATCGTAAGTCATAAATGCATTTAATGCTTCTAACCTACCAAACATCATAGCTTAGTGTAGCCTACCTAAAACGTGCTCAGATTACTTACATTAGCCTTCAGTTAGGCAAAATCATCTGACAGAAAGCTTATTTTTTAATAAAGTATTATTTCATATAATCTACTAAATAATGAAAAACTGGATGATTTTATGGGTACTCTTTAAAGTACAGATTCTAGAGTGCATATGGCTTTTGCACCACCATGAAGTCAAAAAAATCTTAAGTCAGGGACTATCTATTTGGGGCTAAGCCTTTAGGGAGGTAATAAAAATTAAATTAGGTCATAAGGGTGGGGCCCTAATCCCATAAGATTAATGTCCTTATAGAAAGTGGCACCAGAGAGCTCTCTCCATTTGAGAACACAGCAAAACAGACATCTGCAAGCCAGTGAGAGAGCCCTCACCCAAAACTGACCATGCCAGCACCCTCTTTTGGACCTCCCAACCTACAGAACTTTGAAAAAATAAACTTCTGTTGTGTAAGCCACCCAATCTAGTATTTTGTTAATGGCAGCCCAAGCTAATACAATGGTTTTATTTGTTGATACATTTTATAAAGTTTACAGACTGAGATATTAATATTATATTCATTTTTGAAGAAACTTGTCCAGAGTTAAAACTATTGCTGCAAAATCACCCATCAAATTGTTAGCACAGCCTGACTCAATTTTAATTCTAATTACATACTTAACATCTGATGGAGGCAGAAGGTGTGAAATCAAATACAACAGGTAAAAGACAGAAATACAGTTCTTGCCTTCACGTAGCTTACCACCACCTTAAGTGGGGAAAATTAACCCAGAAAAAAATATGCTTAAGTCATACATTCAGATTTTTTTTTTTTTTTTTTTTTTTTTTTTTGAGATGGAGTCTTGCTTTTTTGCCCAGGCTGGAGTACAGTGGCACCACGTCAGCTCACTGCAACCTCCACCTCCCGAGTTCAAGCAATTCTCCTGCGTCAGCCTCCCAAGTTGCTGGGACTACAGGCACACACCACCACACCTGGCTAATTTTTTGTAATTTTAGTAGAGACGGGTTTCACAATGTTGGTCAGGCTGGTCTCAAACTCCTGACCTCAGGTGATCCACCCACCTCAGCCTCCCAAAGTGTTGGGATTACAGGCATGAGCCACAGCACCCAGCCACTTTATCTTAATTTTCCTTCTTTAATCTTTGTCATCACTCATTCTTACCAGGAACTCTGAAAAAAAAATTTAAGAAACCTCCAAAAATATATGCAAAAGAGGAGTCGAAGAAGAATAAGGAAACAGCAATGAAAAAGGAAAGCATAGACTGGAAGGGCAGATAGGCAGAAAGGCATTTATGAAATTGCACTTAGAAGGGATGCAATACATGTTTTCATAGGGTGGGAGCTGTCCCAGAGACTTCCTTTCACAGTCTGTCTACCCAGCTTCCAAATATAAACATGCACATGGCTGCTGCTTCCTCTCTTTCAGGGGAACTCAAACCAAAAACAGGAATCAGCCTTGCTAATTAGTGCTGAGTGGATCAGGGACTAACCAGAATCAGGCAAGAAGAAAATGTAAAGTCAAAACTTATGATCAGCCCTGGCAACAGAGCTAGACCCTGTCTCTACAAAATTTTTTTTAATCAGCTGGGCATAGTGGCACGTGCCTGTAGTCCCAGCCACTCTGGAGGCTGAGGTGGGAGGATGGCTTGAGCCCAGGAATTTCAGGCTGCAATGAGCTATGATCACACCACGTCTCAAAACAAAAACAAAATTTATCTAGGGACTACAGGTGGCGCTTTGGATATGGGCAGCTAATCTGTCTACGATTAAAAACACGCAGGTGGCTTACTTTATCAATCCCAAATAAAAGAATTTGGGAACACAAGAAAGGGAAAAATAAGCCTCCATGTCAAGACCTTTCCCAGAAACCTGATAGCTTATAGTTAGAAATTGTTACAGAGAGTCCAGGTGCGGTGGCTTACGCTTGTAATCCCAGTACTTTGGGAGGCTGAAACTGGTGGATCATAAGGTTAGTAGTTCAAAACCAGCCTGGCCAAGATGGTGAAACTCCATCTCTACTAAAAATACAAAAAAAATTAGCCTGGCGTGGTGGTGTGCGCCTGTAATCCCAGCTACTTGGGAGGCTGAGGCAGAATAGCTTGAACCCAAAAGGCAGAGATTGCAGTAAGCCAAGATCGAGCCATTGCACTCCAGCCTGGGCAACAAAGCAAGACTCCATCTCAAAAAAAAAAAAAAAAAGTGCTCAAACCAGTGTCAGAGAATGAAATGTAAACAGATATTTGTTAGTTTAGTAAATACAAAAATAGATAGGTGCAAGGAGGACATTAAGCCACAGGGGAAAGGAGTTGTGTGGTCAGGTTAGTCAGGCAATTAACTAGAAAAAAGCTGTCCACATAGAGGAGCCTGCATAATAAAAAGGCATTAAACAACAGTAGAATATTGCTAGAGCAAAAGATAGCTAGAAATACAATCAATAACCAGGTTATGGAAGTCAAGCACATTACAGTTTATTCTATATAGGCAATGAGAAGCCATCAAAGGGTGTTTTTGTTTTTGTTTTCAGCACTTTAAAGACGTCATTCTCATCTTCCAGCCTCCATTGTTTCTGTGAGAAACTAGTTGTAATTCTTATCATTGTTTTCTTGTATGTCTTATGTCTTTTTCTATGAATGCTTTTAAGATTTTGTTTATATTTGTTTATCAAAAGTTACACTGATGTTTCTAGGTGTCTTTTTCTATGAATGCTTTTAAGATTTTCATTATATTTATCAAAAGTTACACTGTGATGTTTCATTACACTGTGATGTTTGTTTTGGTTTTCTATGTATCCTGCTTGGGGTTCATTTCATTCTCTGGATCTGTGGGTTGCTGTTTTCTCATTTTCTTTCTTTCTTTTTTAATTCTTTTATCAAATTTGGAAGACTTTTATCCAGTATTTCTTCAAATGTTTTTTTTTTCTATCCCATTCTGTTTCTCCTCTTCTTCTGGGACTACAATTAAACTCATGCTAGACTTCTCAGTACTTAGTACAGGTCATTCAGGCTCTGTTCATTCTTTTTTTTCCAAATCTTTTTCTGTGTTTCAGTTTGCATAATTTCTATTGAGAGCCACTGTCTAGTAATCCCTGAAAAAATCTAAATGTTGACATTTTCCCAAAGCACAGTACCCTGCTGATGGCTATAGTTTCCTTTGGGGGAAGGTTTAGAGATATGTTAGTCAGGAAATCAGAAATTAGATGGTATTACTACAGAGAGGATTTACTATTGAGTTTTCATTGACTGAAAAAGCAAAAAGGGAACACTGAGGTCACCCAGAGGTGACAGCTGCAGGGAGCAGCTATCAATGTTAGATCTAATGAGAAGGGAGAATCAAGGTGGACTATGAGGTCTCAGAAACTCTAGACAAATGACCTGGCTGAGTATTGCTCAGACCCCCGAGAGGATGCTGTCTGGCTGATCCTACTACTTCGGGGAAGGATATGATGAGACTAGTTGTGGGTGGGGAGGATGTCAAAAGAAGCTCAAGGCTGAAATCAATTGCTGCTGCTGGAGCAAAGGGCTCTTGCTTGTTGCTGGGATAACAGTGACAGAAACTGCAAACAAATGGAAAGGAAGAAGTCCCTTCCTGCCTTCTGCCTTCCAGACTCCCTCTAATGCCCTTTATTGATGGAACCTAGTGAGACATCAGCTGGCATAGAAAAAATGTACTTTGCAGGGTTTGAGCCATAGCATTACAGAGGAAAGTATAGAAGGGGGAATGTGGACCTGAGACAATAGTTTAATAACCAGCACCATATCATTTATTTGTGCTAAATTGGTAAGAATGGCCAAAATTAGACTTAATGCCATCATATAGCCTTTTACAGACTTTTAGACCTTTTTGAAAAGAATCTCAGGATACCATGTCAATTTTCAGCTATACTGTGATTACTGTTGGTGCCTTTTTCAGGAGTAAGGAGTACGTTTACTGCAGTTTACACATACATTAGCCACAAAATCATAAACAAGGGCAGCCTTGGAAGAGATCTACATAACTGAGGATAAGCAGACCCTACCCCAACGTTAAGTCTCCGAACATCAGGGACAAAATGGCATGGACTAGGTGGGACTGGCGAGAATCCACACTTCTCCCTATTTCTGTTTCCTATGTATCACCTAATGTAGCCATAATAAGGGGAATACCAATTTCCTGTTCTAACTTTGGACAACCACCCATTGTCATTAAAAAGCCACTTCTTTTCCCTTGTTTCCTCTTTTCCTGCCTCAACCCAGCCCTATGACTTCTAGTTTTCTAATGCAAGTAGATGACAAAACAGGGTTTGGTGTTCAACATTTCACCTTATAGTGTATTTTTCACAAATGAAGGAGTTTTGTTGAACATTTGTAGAACATTTCTAATTTCTGAACTTCAGTTCCATCTGAAAGGGGTCATTTCTTTGAGTCTTCTATTATTTAGTAATAGCAGTTAATATTCTCCTTCTACTACAATTTACCTGGAAAGACACTGATAAATACCAATAAAGATACCAGATTCATAACGTATTTTATAATTTAATATTTGTATTTGAATATATTAGACTAGAATAAATTTTCTGCATTTGTATATATTATATATTATATAGCACTCTGTCAATTATATAACACAAAAGACATTCATAGGTAAACATTAAAATGGCAGTATACGTATTAATAATTGAACATTAAGGAGATAATAATAATCAAGTATTCATTTAATGGGAGAGTCTAGTATTTCCTGGTAGTCCTGCCTTCTTAAATTCCTCCAGTAAAGTTTATAGCCAGCAAGGACAAAAACACTAATCATAATGATTACCCCTCCAAAAACATCATAGATACTAGGAAATATGTGCAGCACGAGAAGCTGCAAGACCATAGCTACCACAATCTCCAAATGTTGTACTGTGCTAACCAAAGCTGGATGGAATTTGTCCAAGGCATAATAAACTCCTAAGAATGCTGCAGTAGAACAGACACATATAGCAATGAGATAACTCCAGGTTTCTCCATCTAATGGGATGATGGGTTCTTGAAGAATGAACATAGTAGATATTCCCCAAATTGTCCCTGTCCAACCAAAGGTAAACAGTGCAGTCCACATGCTGATCTTCTCCTTGATGGATCTATATACTATCATTGAAAGAGCAGTGGTCAGTCCAGCCATCACAGTCATGGTGTACCCAAAGGCTTCTTTCCAGGCATTTAACAAAGAATTATCTTCATCAACAATGTTGGGGATCATGACAAGACAAACACCTAAGATGCTGCAAACAACTGTAGCCATGTCAACATAAGCCATTTTCTCATCTACGAGTAAAAAAGCCAAAATGGCACTGAAGACTGTAGTTGTGGCTCTCCACATAGTGGTCCCATTGCTGGGAGGGACTATTGAAAATGATGTATAAGCACAAGTGATAGAAATGACATTGCATACACCATAAAAGAAGAGTCGTAATCTGTATCCACTGGGTCCAAAGGGGGCCTCCTGATAGTAACACACAACTAACACAGATAAGACCTGCAAAACAGAACGGATAAAAATCAGTTCTAGAGATGGTACTTTAGACCTGTCAGAAACAAGCCTAGTGATAAGAGCTACACATCCATGAGCCAAAGCAGATCCAAACAGCACTATCCACATTTTTCGGGACTGAAAAATGTTTTTATCTGCAAAGCTCTGGAATTGTCCAATCTCATTGATCATTGGGTCTTCTGTTGGTGGAGGTAGGGTATCCATGGTTCCAAAGAAAGTTCTTCCTTTTTTTTTCATTTCATTCAGCAGACCTTTCTTTGGATTTTCTTCCATAAAATTTCCATAGTCTTCATTGATTTCTTCATATCCATCATCCCCAGGCTGGGGATAATGAGAAGTATATTTCACCATCACTGTGTTGGGATGTATTTTCACCCGTTTTTTAACTGGATATTTTTTGGAGGGAGAAGTATCCATTTCTTCAGATAGTCAATTCTATTTAAAGAAAAAAAAATGACAAAAAGACATTCATTTCATTGAAAATTTAATTTCTATTATAATCATATGCACCAATTCAATGATAGAAAGTAGAGGCTGTAACAGTAGTCCAGAAAAAAAAAAATAGAGATGATCTGGCAATATGCCTTATCAGATTATGGTACCTACTGGAATTGTTTACCCTTTTTTCACTCTCATCTGAAGTCTGTCCCCATTTCTCTTTGCTTGCTTGTTTCATTCAGCTCTATTTTCTATCTTTATACTACAAACCGATTTTTCCATCTTTTCTACCTGTTTCTCTACCTATCCAACAAGCAAAACACAGAAAGATAAATAATAACTTAGGTCAAACCTTTCCTTCTCATTGGGTCCATTTGTCTGTTATAAATTATAAGTCCAAAGTATTTTGTATAATCAATTCTGTATAATACCAGAATTCACCTTATAAATTATAGTGATTTTAAAATATTTATTCTGGACTCCCCATAAGTTTTGAGATATAAAAATACACTGCAATTAGAACATAAATAACATGAATTTAGTAACACTCATGCATTTTTGGTAGAAAGGTTAAATTGTACAACCTCTCTCATGAGCAACTGGGCCATATGTATTAAGATTTTAACTACCCTCTACTCAGCAATACCACTTTTAAGATTTTATGCTAAAGAGATGATCACAATATGCTTTTTACATTCTGAATAAAAAAGGGGGGGAATAATAATACATATTTATATTTGCTTACACAACAAATTATATAAAGATACCAAGAAAACTAATAGTGGTTCAGGTGACAGGAGGAACACAAATGGAAGAAAACCTTTTTGTTATTTTTTTTTACATTTTTATTTTTGAATTGTGATATTATCCAAAAAAATTAGAATTAAAATGTTTATCTGTTACTTAAGAAAAAGAATATACCCAAAAATGTGGCAAAAATATACATACAGGAGAGTTCATTGTAGCTTACTATAACGAATGTTCATACAATGGAATACTATGCTATCTATCTATTAAAAATGACAATGTAGGCACGGTGGCTCATGCCTGTAGTCCCAGCACTTTGGGAGGCTGAGGCAGGCGGATCACTTGAGGCCAGGAGTTTGAGAGGAGTTGGCCAGCCTGGCCAACATAGTGAAACGCCATCTCTACTAAAAATATAAAATTTAGCCAGGCCTGATGGTATGTGTCTGTAATCCCAGCTACTCGGGAGGCTGAGGCATGAGAATCACATGAATCCAGGAAGCAGAGGTTGCAGTGAGCCAAGATTGTGCTACTGCACTCCGGCCTGGGTGACAGAGACTCTGTCTCAAAAAAGAAAAAAAAAACACGATGTCCACTATATAATGTCAAGTAGAAAAAAAAGTTGAACTTACTGTAAGAGTTAAATAAAATAATGCACATAAACAATCTGCCACAGTGCTGGCATGTAGTAAACTCTCAATAAATGTTAGCAATAAATTTGGCTTCCTTTCACCTATAACAACTTTATGAAAAACTGGGTATCTTCTACAATATTATTATTTCTTTTAGACCTTTATTTTTTCATTTGGTTCTTTCTTTCCTTTCAGCAATTTCCTATTTCTTTCCCAATGATTCCTCTCCTCCTAGTTAAAAAACAAAAAAGAGGCCAAGCACTCTGGCTCATGCCTGTAATCCCAGCATTTTGGGAGGCCGAGGTAGGCGGATCGCCTGAGGTCAGGAGTTCGAGACCTGCCTGGCCAACATGGTAAAACCCCATCTGTACTAGAAATACAAAAATTAGCTGGGTGTGCTAGCGCACACCTGTAATCCCAGCTACTCAGGAGGCTGAGGTAGGATAATTGCCTGAACCCAGGAGACGGAGGTTGCAGTGAGCTGAGATTGTGCCATTGCACTCCAGCGTCAGAAACAGAGCAAGACTCCATCTCAAAAAAAAAAAAAAAAAGAAAAGAAAAAGAAATCTTTTTTTCTTCCTCGTGACTCCCCAATTTCTTGCCAGAAACTCATCGGTTCCAAGATCTTAAACAATGGCCCAGAAATAAAATCTCATTTTGTTCTTTGACACCATCTAGGGAGCCAACTGTTGTATTCCTATTTACTCCTTTCTTTTTGAAAAGGCACCACGTTCAGCTGGAAGAAGTCATGAAAAAAGTATCACCTGTGCCTCCAAACCCTTCTGTTTCCTAGCCTGGATGTCCCATTTGCAGCCCTTCTTCCTGCACACCACTATCAGCCTAATCTGATTGTTCTTTATTTCCAACTTTTGCCAGGACATGTCAAATCATAGCTTCAGCTTCAGTAATCGCAAACTGAATAGTCTTGTTCTCCCAAATAGATTTTTTTCCTAATGTCCTCATTTATGTTTGTGATACCACAATTTCTCCAGTTCCCCAAGCTAGAGATTAGGGAATACTGTGAATTATCTTTCCTGCCATCTTACTTGAATTTGGTCACTAATCTTACTGTTTTTGTCTTTGAAATATTCCTCAGTTTTTCCCTTTCTCCTCCAATTCTATGTAACTTTTATAATTGTGGTTTGGGTTATTGGGAATTCCTATCTGGAATATCGCAAAAGCATCCTAACTAGCCTCCCTTGGATCCCAATCCTTCTTATTGATCTGCCTTTAAAAGACTCAAAAAAAAAAAAAAAAAAAAAACTTTTCTCAAGCTTTCCCCATTCAAGAACCTACAGTGATTTGCTAATCTCTACCTTATCAAATTTCAGCTACTCTGCCAGGCTCTCCATACCCTGGCTAATCTAGCTCCTATCAGTACTTAGCTCAACACGCCTACTTTGCTCTGAGCAGTCAGTCCAGTGTCTTCCCTGTCCTCATTCTCCATATGTATCTTAAGCTTTTATTTTCACTAGTTTCCCTTCTGCTCCAACTTTGTAAACACTGTTTATCTCCCTTTGCGAGGGAGTCTCACGGCTCACTGCAAGCTCCACCTCCCGGGTTCACGCCATTCTCCTGCCTCAGCCTCCCGAGTAGCTGGGACTACAGGCGCCCGCCACCACGCCCGGCTAATTTTTTGTATTTTTAGTGGAGACAGGGTTTCACCGTGTTAGCCAAGATGGTCTCGATCTCCTGACCTCGTGATCCGCCCGCCTCAGCCTCTCAAAGTGCTGGGATTACAGGTGTGAGCCACCGTGCCCAGTCAACACTGTTCATCTTTAAAGGCCCAGTACAAATTCTATCTTTTAGAAACAAGCCTTTCCTTACCTCTAGCCACTTGTATGTTTTTCTTCCTTGTTTAAACATCTGCAGTAGTACTTCTAACCTAATATTTTGTAATTAATAATTTTGTGATCTAGCTGTCTCAACTCAGTGGAATTTTGTTTCTAGTCACTGTGCCAATTGGATATGTCAATAATAGTTATTTTGAGACAGGGTCTCACTCTGTTGCCCAGGCTGGAGTGCAGTGGCGTGATCACTGCTCACTGCAGCTTCAACCTCCAGGGTTCAAGCAATCCTCCCACCTCAGCCTCAGCTGAGACACTTGCACACCATCCCTCCTGGCTATTTTTTACACTTTCTGTAGAGACAGGGTTTTGCCATGTTGCCCACGATGATCTCAAACTCCTGGGTTCAAGCAATAAGCACGCCTCGGCCTCTCAAAATGCTGGAATTACAGGCGTGAGCTACCACGCCCCGCGGCATTATTATTATTTTTTTTTAATTCAACAACTTTGTATGTTATATTATTGGACACAAAGTTATATCATGCTTTCAAGATATTCTTTTACTAATTCTCAGAACAATGCAAGGTATAAATATTTGTGCACACTCGTGCCTACTTGTGTGATCCTGAGTTTAATAGAGGAAAGGATAGAAACTAGCCTGGCTTATACATTTTTTAAAATATTATTTGGCTCATTTTCCCTAAAAACATCAAGAAAGGAATTGCCACATGCCTAATTCAAAAGTTATGCTTAGTGGTAAGTGTATATATATATACATCAACTTTTAAGAGGTTTAAAAAAAAAAACTTCTCCCATTGTAACAGCTTATAGTTCACCACATACTACTAAAACAACCCATAAACCATGAGTGCATTATCAGGAGTGATAGGAAGGGTGAGTCGACCAATGTGAAATTTACCTTGTAGGCAGTTGACATTCTGCAGTATATGGCAACTGGTCATGAGCAGAACGAAGAATTTAGAAGGATCCAATCTCTCAATATGCTGGCACAAACTGTATCACTTGGGTCCATCAATATCATTTTCCAGCACTTTTGGGAGGCTGAGGCGGGCAGATCACTTGAGGTCAGGGGTTTGAGACCAGCCTAACCAACATGGTGAGACCTCCTCTCTACTAAAAATACAGAAAGTTAGCTGGGCGTGGTGCCACATGCCTGTAGTCCCAGCTACTTGGGAGGCTGAGACACCAGAATCACTTGAACCCAGGAGGCAGAGGTTGCAGTGAACCAAGATCGCACCACTGCACTTCAGCCTGGGAGACACAGTGAGAACTTGTGTCAAAAATAAAAAATAAAAATAAATAAAAGCACAGGATTTAAAGTAAAAAAAAACAAAGTTGGGTTCAACTTTACCCCTTATTAATCATGACTTTGGGTACATGATTTTGTTTTCATAAACTTTAGTTTCTACATGTATAAAAGAGATAATAATACTTATTACCTATGATTATTACAAAGTATAATGATAAAATATATGTAAATTAAATGGCATAACTTGTGGTGTATTTAGCACACAATAAAAATTAGGTACTATAATACATAATTTTTTTTAGGTTCAGGGAGTACCTGTGCAGATTCGTTAGACACACACACACACACACATATATATATATATTTTTTTTTTTTTGAGGCAGAGTTTCGCTCTTGTTGCCCAGGCTGGAGTGCAATGGCACGATCTCGGCTCACTACAACCTCCACCTCCCGGGTTCAAGTGATTCTCCTGCCTCAGCCTCCCGAGTAGCTGGGATTACAGGCATGTGCCACCACGCCCGGCTAATTTTGTATTTTTAGTAGAGACGGGGTTTCTCCATGTTGGTCAGGCTAGTCTTGAACTCCCTACCTCAGGTGATCTGCCTGCCTCGGCCTCCCAAAGTGCTGGGATTACAGGCACGAGCCACCACGCCTGGTCCGTTACATGTATATATTATGTAATGGTAAGATTTAGGATTCTGGTGTATGCATCACCCAAATAGTGAACATTGTACCCAATAGGTAATTTTTTAACCCTCTCTTCCCACCCACTCTACCCCATTTTGGAGTCTCCAGTGTCTATTATTTCCATCTTCATGTGTACCCGTTGTTTAACTCCCACTTAATAAGAGCTTATAAGACAGAACATGCTGTATTTGATTTTATGTTTCTGAGTTATTTCACTTAGGATAATAGCCTCTAGCTCTATCCATGTTGCCGCAAAGGACATAATTTCATTCTTTTTTATGACTATGATGGCTTTTTGTCACTCTAGATTCACTTTATCACCCAGTGAATATGGCTGGCTCAAGTGATCCTCCCACCACAGTCTCCTAAGTAGCTGGGGCATCAGACGCCTGCCATCATGCCCATCTAATAATTTTTGTATTTTTTGTAGAGATGAGTTTTCGCCATGTTGCCCAGGCTGGTCTCAAACTCCTGGGCTCAAGTGATCCACCAACCTCAGCCTCCCAAAGTGCTGGGATTATAAGCATGAACCACCATACCCAGCCTCTGATGGCTTTTTGGTGTGTACACTTGGCTATGCTGAACTACACTTTGCAATTTATTTACTCAAACACTAATCTATCTAAGTTGCTGTTGTGAAGAGATTTTACAGATGTGATAAAAGTCCCTTTTGTTTGCTGTAAATGTGTTGATAAATAAATAGCCCCTAATCTGTTGACTTTATCCTGGGTAGGCCTGACTTAATAAGGGGAGCCCTTTAAAGGTGGGGGCTTAGGCCTTCCTTAAATTCAGAGATTCCAAACAGCTTATGCCCTTGGGGTTCCAGCCTGTTCATGATTTTTTCTTTACTGCCTGTGGACAACAAGCATTATCCTGTGCTCATGGGTTTCTAACCAGTTTTTTCTGTTTTGTTTTGAGACAGAGTCTTGCTTTGTCACCCAGACTGGAATGTAGTGATGCAATCCCGGCTCACTGCAACCTCTGCCTTCCTGGTTCAAGCGATTCTCCTGCCTCAGCCTCCTGAGTACCTGGGATTACAGGCACCCACTGCCGCCACCACTACATCCAGCTAATTTTTGTATTTTAGTGGAGGTGGGGTTTCGCCATGTTAGCCAGGCTGGTCTCGAACTCCTGACCTCAAGTGATCCATCTGCCTCGGCCTTCCAAAGTGCTGGGATTACAGGCATGAGCCACTGCTCCCAGCCCTAACTGGCCCTTAATCTCCCCTTCCTGAATGACTGCCTACAGACTTCAGACTTGCTTATCCAGCCCCCAACAAGAACATAAGCCAATTTTTTTTTTTTTTTTTTTTTTTTTTTGAGATGGAGTTTCACTCTTGTTGCCCAGGCTGGAGTGCAATGAAGTGCAATGAAGCCAATTCTTTATAATAAATCCCCTACTGGTTCTGTGTTTCAAATTAACTCCTAACTCTCATATACGTTAGAATTCTCTCCTTGCTTGTTGTCTTCTGCTAACTCTAATAGGCCACCAATATTCTCTTGGTTGCAAGTGTCCAAATGTAGGTTATCTCAGGTAAAATCTGGAGGGCCTCCTCAGTACAAATCCCTGATGTGGGAGAGCCTTACATTTTGAGACTTAGAGTCCACAGATTTTTGCTGTTTGGTCTTCTTGCCTAGTAGGCAGCTGTCTTGGGCAGGAACCAACAGTATTCACTTGGCACCAGGAAACTAGGAAATTTTATTTATTTATTTATTGACAGAGTCTCACTCTGTCACCCAGGCTAGAATGTAGTGGCATGATCTTAGCTCACTGCAACCTCCACCTCCCAAGTTCAAGTGATTCTCCTGCCTCAGCCTCCCGAGTAACTGGGTTTACAGGCATGTACCACCACGCCCAGCTAATTTTTGTATTTTTAGTAGAGATGGGGTTTCACCATGTTGGTAGGCTGATCTCAAACTCCTGACCTCAGGTGATCCACCTGCCTTAGCCTCCCAAAGTGCTGGGATTATAGGTGTGAGCTACCATGCCTAGCCGGAAATTTTATTTTAGAGATAAGAAATTTAAGACTCAGAAATTTTGAGTTCTGGTTTGGCCACCAACAAGAGTAATAATTATTATCTGTCTTAAGAGAAAGTGTTTTGGATGGTAACTGTTGGGATCTTTTGACATGTCTTCACAATCAGTTTGTCTTTTTAATGACTTCATACTTCTAGTGTTTTGATATTTCTCCCAATGCAAGACCACTATGTACTTTAGCCACTGTAACTTTCTGCAATCTGCTATAAATTGTTCTGATCAAAGTGCCAACTCAACTTTTCCTCCTTCCTCAGAGACAAGTGCTCTAAACCAGTATCATGGCTTTAGTTCCTCTGACAAGGATTCACATGGGGAAAGTGACCACTAAGGCAGAGGTGTCTACTTCAGCAGTGCAGAGCAACTCAGCTAATTAGAGGGAATATGAAATAGAACCAGAAGTCTAGTCTGCTTAGCTACAAATGTTTCCACCAAAAATACTAGATACAAATGGATTAAAAGTATGCAGTTTGGTGTCTGCTTGAACAATGGGCACATTCAGTGTGGCGAGCTTAAAACCACTATTTTTATCCAAAAGAGGAACTATTTTCCAAGCTAGATCCCAGAATATGAGGCCTGAGACCACCTCATTCCTATGGTTGAGAAAAGTAATACACAATTATGGAGGCTGGCACGTCGGCATGTCCAAAATTTGCAGAGTGGGTAGCAGGCCAGTCCAGAGAAGTGCCAGTACTGCCGTTTAAGTCCAAAGTCTGTCGGCTAAAGAATTCCCTCTTGCTTGGGGGAGGTCAGTCTTTTGTTCTCTTCAGGCTTTCAACTGATTGGACAATGCCCACCCACATTATGGAAGGCAATTTGCTTTCCCCCAAAGTCCACCCTTCCAAATGTAAATCTCATCCAAAAACTCTCACAGAAACATCCAGAATACTGTTTGACCAGCCAAGTTGA
The DNA here is from genome assembly GCF_043159975.1 of Macaca nemestrina. Taxonomy (NCBI): domain Eukaryota; kingdom Metazoa; phylum Chordata; class Mammalia; order Primates; family Cercopithecidae; genus Macaca; species Macaca nemestrina. The sequence goes on along the minus strand of NC_092126.1, from coordinate 39,418,894 downwards.
CACATAAAAGTAACCATAGAATTTTTTTTTTTTTTTTTAAAGAGGCCAGGTGTGGCAGCTCATACAAGGCCAGGAGTTCGAGACCAGCCTGGCCAACATGGCAAAACCCATCTCTAGTAAAAATACAAAAATTAGCTGGACGTCGTAGCACATACCTATAATCCTAGCTACTCAGGAGGCTGAGGCAGGAGAATCGGTTGAACCCAGGAGGCAGAGGTTGCAGAAGAGGCAGATGCCACCACTGCACTCCAGCCTGGGTGACAGAGCAAGACTCTGTCTCAAAATAATAGAAGACCAAAAAAAAAGAAAAAGAAAAAGAAAACATTAAAAAGCAACAAAAAAAGATTGTTTTAAAGAAAAAAAAGAAAAGTAACCATCAGTCTTATCCCCTGCTTGTCTCCCATATGCACAAAGCTTCAGACTATTCCCAACTACTGGGAATTCTTTGAACACATCATGTTTTCATGTCTCTAGGTTGTCTAATATGCTGTTCCTTCTTTATGGAATATTCTTTTCCTGCTTTTTCACCTGGTTAATACCTGCTCATTATTCAAGGCCCAGATTAAATATCACCTTCTCTCAAAAACTTCCCTAGGCCTACCTCCCAATCCAATCTGAGTTAGATACCTGCACCTGAGTGGGGGATATAACTTTCATTATACCTTTAGTCACAGAATTTACCATATTGAATTACAAATGTTTGTCTTTCTCTTCCACTGAACCTGTGACGGTCTCAACTACAGAGACCACATCTAATATAGTACTCGGCATGAGATGAGAATTCAATAATTGTCAGATGAAGAATAACCATTTTTTTAATGAAGCAAAATTTAGTACCAACCAAATATAAATAATATAAATAAATGGATTTAAATGGCTAGCAACTCAAATAGGAAGCCTTATCCATTAAAACACTTTAAAGTTCCTAATATTTCAAGAATAAAACATCACAGTATACAGTTTGGCTATTAAGAGAATTTGTGTATTCAGCTTCTCTACCTCTGGCACTATTTCTGCTGCTAGGTCTCCCAAATTTCCTTTAATATTAAATTTTTAGGGGCCGGGCACGGTGGCTCACGCCTGTAATCCCAGCACTTTGGGAGGCCAAGGCGGGCGGATCACGAGGTCAAGAGATCGAGACCATCCTGGCTAGCATGGTGAAACCCCGTCTCTACTAAAAATACAAAAATTAGTTGGGCATGATGGTGCGCGCCTGTAGTCCCAGCTACTCGAGAGGCTGAGGCAGGATAATTGCCTGAACCTGGGAGGTGGAGATTACAGTGAGCCGCCACTGACTCCAGCCTGGCAACAGAGCAAGACTCCGTGTCGGAAAAAAAAAAAAGAAAGAAAGAAAAGAATTAAATTTTTAGGGCATAACTGCAGCTGTTCCTTAAGTAATTTGTATCTGCTTTAAACCACTAGAGAATTAAACTATTCTCAGTCAATTCTGAAGGGTGCTGGAAATACATGTGTTTCAGCATCTTCAGGCTGAGTTTCAACTGCTAGTTTCCTGATAGTTTCCCAGTGTATGCCTTACATTTTGGCCCAGTCAAGTGAGTCCCAGCACCAGCAAATCCACAGTGATTCCACATCAGGAGCTTCCCAGTGGTTCCATATCTGAGCTTGTTCAGAATAAGCTTCTCACCCAAGAGCTTATTCTATTTACCACCATCAGATCTCTAAATAAATAACATTTTGTTTATTCCTATTACAAAAGCAATATGTGTTTACTATAGAACAATTAGAAATGTGAGAAAGCAAAGAAAATAAAAATCACTCATAATCCTACCAGAGACAACTACAGACTCCTCTAGAAAGATTTTTCTTGCAAAAATGATATCAAACATCATATCCTATTTTATAACTTTCCCATTTTACAATGCATTGTAAACATTTTCCATGTCATTAAAAATTACATAATATCACTTTTAATGGCTAGTTAATATGGAGCCAAGAAGGGCTTTGAACACATTAACTTCAGCCCTCCTAATGCTGAAAGGCAAATGGGATGACAAACTACCCTTATGCAGGGCTAGATTCATAGCAATAACAGGAAATGCCACATATGTGAAAATAAACAGATAACAATTTTGAAGTTTTTCCATTGAATGTACATGAAGGAATGTTTTGTCTTGTTTTTTCTTTTCTTTTTTTTTTTTTTTTTTTTTTTTGAGACGGAGTCCTGCTTTGTCGCCCAGGCTGGAGTGCAGTGGCCCAATCTCCACTCACTGCAACTTCCACCTCCCAGGTTCAAGCAATTCTCGTGCCTCACCTCAGGAGTAGCTGGGACTACAGGTGTGAGCCACCACGCCCAGCGAATTTTTGTATTTTTTGTAGAGACAGGATTTTTGCCATGTTGGCCAGGCTGGTCTCAAACTCCCGGCCTCATGCAATCAGTCAGCCTGGGCCTCCCAAAGTGCTGGGATTACATGTGTGAGCCACCACGCCCAGTCAACAAATTTGTTTTCTTTTTTTTTTGAGACACAGTCTCACTCTGTCTCCCAGGCTGGAGTGCAGTGGCGCAATCTTGGCTCACTGCAACCTCCACCTCCCAGGTTCAAGCAATTCTCCTGCCTCAGCCTCCCAAGTAGCTGGGACTACAAGCGCCTGCCGCCACACCCAACTAGTTTATTGTATTTTCAGTAGAGATGGGGTTTCACCATGTTAGCCAGGATGGTCCCCATCTCCTTACCTCATGATCGCCCACCTCGGCCTCCCAAAGTGCTGGGATTACCAGCGTGAGCCACCGCACCCGGCTGTTTTCTTTTTCTTTTTTTTTTTTTTTAGAGACGGAGTCTCACTCTATCGCTAGGCTAGAGTGCAGTGGCGAAATCTCCCGGGTTCAAGCAATTCTCCTTGATTCTCTCCATGCTTGGCCAGCAAATTTGTTTTCTTATAACTTGCACATCCTGTCCACCTCCCAATAACTTCTATTCAAACCTTCATCTAGGCTCAGCTAGGCTCAGGGCAAAGGGTAAGTGTCAACGTGTACATAGTAAAATTCACTCAGAACTCTGATTTTTTTGTTTTGTTTTGAGACAAAGTCCCACTCTGCCACCCAGGTTAGAGTGCAGTGGGGCAATCTCAGCTCACCTCAACCTCCACCTCCTGGGTTCAAGGGATTCTCCTGCCTCAGCTTCCTCAGTGGCGGGGACTACAGGCATGCACCACCATGCCCAGCTAATTTTTGTATTTTTAAGTAGAGATAGGGTTTCACCATGTTGGCCAAGCTGGTCTCGAACTTCTGACCTCAGGTGATCCGCCCGCCTCGGCCTCCCAAAGTGCTGGGATTACAACCTTGAGCCACTGCGCCTGGCCTTTCTGAGATGGGATCTCACTCTGTCGCCCAGGCTGGAGTGCAGTGGAGCAATTTCAGCTCACTGCAACCTCCACCTCCTGGGCTCAAGGGATTCTCCTGCCTCAGCCTCCCACACAGCTGGGATTGTAGGTGTGTGCCACTACACCCGGCTAATTTTTGTATTTTTTTTAGTAGAGACAGGGTTCTGCCACATTGGCCAAGCTGGTCTCGAACTCCTGGCCTCAAGTGAACCGCCCGCCTCAACCTTCCTAAGTGCTGGGATTACACACCTGAGCCACCGCACGACCCAGAACTCTGATTTTTAAAGTGCTCCTTCTAAAAAGACTCAGAGCCACAGAGACATCAGAAACAATCATAGAATGACTCTACATCCTCCCACAATGATACTAGACAGACACATTGGCACACCTCGAAATTTCTGGGTTGTGCACAGCCCAAGATGGCTCATTTAAGCTGCCATGTCCACTCCTCCAACAAATCCAGGCACCATCTAACTGGGGCATGCCAAGTCACAGTCTCCTTTGTGAATTCCATGATGGCAAGAGAGCTCTCATTCATATTTGCGTTCCTGGCACACAGAGCACATTTAATAAAAGTTGATTAAACAAAAATAATGACTTGGTCCTGAACTGCATTCTACAACTGCTCCTTGAGCTTTGTCCCATCCTATAATAGCCATCACAAGCTCTGCTATTTTTTCTACCATTTCTGTCCTGGCCCCACCTTTGAGATTGTTCTCACAGTTATCTTCGCCACTAGGTTGCAATTCTGACTATGCTGGTGACGCTGGTTCCAGGTCCCTCAAGAACCCCTCTGCCAGTCTGGTCTGCCCTTGAACTCTATACTGGCCCCAGGGTATCCCAGGATTGTCAGAAAGGCCTGGCCAGGATTCACCTGGGAGAGGGATCAGCATCTCTGCAAAGTTGTTGGATTGAAGGAACTTTCATTTTGAGCTACATCATTGAAGAGCTTTAAATCTGAAAATAAGAAAGACATTGAACCCTATTACTCACATCTCTTTGTCATTTGAAGCAGATCCCAAACCACTCAAAAGGACAAAACAAGGAAATAGCAATGAATTGCATTCAGTGAATGGGGTAAGGGTATTAAGTGTCTGGAATGTAAGAAACAAAAACATTAGTTTTTACCTTTTTTTCTATTTTCTAAATGTTTTGGTGGCTAGAATAAGATATACTTTGAACTCAAGAGCAATAAATGTTAATATATTAAAAGTAGCTTTATGAAATATGAAAAGTATCTTTATTTCTTTTTTTTTTTTTTTTTTTTGAGACGGAGTCTCGCTCTGTCGCCCAGGCTGGAGTGCAGTGGCTGGATCTTGGCTCACTGCAAGCTCCGCCTCCCGGGTTTACGCCATTCTCCTGCCTCAGCCTCCCGTGTAGCTGGGACTACAGGCGCCCGCTACCTCGCCCGGCTAGTTTTTTGTATTTTTTAGTAGAGACGGGGTTTCACTGTGTTAGCCAGGATGGTCTTGATCTCCTGACCTCGTGATCCGCCCGTCTCGGCCTCCCAAAGTGCTGGGATTACAGGCTTGAGCCACCGCGCCCGGCCTCTTTATTTCAAAATACTTCAAAGTAGTCATCTAAATATCAGAAATATTAAGACAACTTATTAAATCCTGTATTAAAATGATTGCTTATTACTTTTTGTTTATACTAGTCAGAAGTGATTCTCTTCTACATTTTAGATTTTTCAGAGTAAAAAGGATATAATTTTAGACTTTGACTACAAACTGGGGTTTTTCCACACAATTTGTGGACATGACTGTCTGATGGTGACTCTTAGGTATTTATGCTAAAAATGTTATTTTGGGGATCGACTCTGAATTTATATTCACATTATTGGCCAGTAGGGAACTGATACCTGACTCAAAAATTAGTAGGATATGAAGTCCTTCATTCTATCCATGAGCTCGTTGTTCTTAAGAAAAAAATTTAGTTTGAGAGTCTGAGGAATGATAAGTTTGTTACATTCCAGAATCTAGTTTTGGTGCTGTGTCCATCCTTTAGATAGAGTGCAGCTCTGTATTACCATAGCAACAACTAACTTTTGTTTCCATAGCCACTGACTGCACTCCTGACCCTGCCAACCATCTTGCAAATGCATCCTCTTGCTTAGAAGAACCAGGGAAGGAGTGGGGCATGGTGGCTTATGCCTGCAATCCCAGCACTTTGGGAGGCTGAAGCAGGCAGATCACTTTGAGCTCAGGAGTTGGAGACCAGCCTGGGCAAAATGGTGAAACTGTCTCTTAAAAAAAAAAAAATCACACCACTATACTACAGCCTGGGCAACAGTGAGACCCTATCTCAAAAAAAAAAAAAAAAAAAGAAAGAAAAAAAAAGGCAAGGCACAGTGGCTCACATCTGTAATCCCAGCACTTTGGGAGGCTGAGACGGGCTTACCACCTGAGGGCAGGAGTTCGAGACCAGCCTGGCCAACATGGTGAAACCCCATTTCTACTAAAAATAAAAAAAATTAGCCAGGCATGGTGGAATGCGCCTATAGTCCCAGCTACCAGGGAGGCTGAGGCAGGAGAATTGCTTGAACCAGGGAGGCAGAGGTCGCAGTGAGCCGAGATCACGCACTGTACTCCAGCCTGGATGACAGAATGAGACTCTGTTGAAAGAAAAGAAAAGAAAGAAAAAAGAGAGAGCGGGAGAGGGAGACAGAAAGAAAAGAAAAGAGAAAGAAAAAAAAGGAGGAGAAGGAAGGGAGGGAGAGAGAGAGAGAGGGAGGGAGGGAGGGGAGGAGGAGGAGGAAGAAGAAAGAAAAGAAGGGCAACAACCAGGGGAAGAATATGGATGAATCAGTCCAAATTTATCATCATCACTGTGCCTTTCTGGTGACAGGTCAGTGGTGATATCCTCTTTGAGGATGACTCCCTGCAGTACTAATGGCAGCACAAGAGTGCCAGAACTGGATGACAGCTCACTCATTGCAGCCTAGAAAAAATTCTGGGCACACTAGGCTGAATGATAAGCTCCTTGGCATGCTAGCCAAAATCAGCTTAAAAGAGGGCTGGCTATCTGGGTACAAGAGAACCCTTATTTTGGGTTGAAAAGCAGAAGCTTCCCAAGAGGGAGGATACACTGAAGCTGAAGGTATGGCAGTCCCCCCAACCAATTAGGCGGGGGATGAAGGCTGCTTAGTTGGACTAGGAAAAGTAGTGGATACTGGATTCCAGAATGGGCCATGTTGGGAGGAGCACAGTAGAATGTGATCTAAGGGGACTAAGACATTTTGGGCTGAGCTAGGCTATAGGAGAATGGTAGACAGACCTGAGGATTTTGCCGAGCTGTATCAGTCTGGGTTATAGGAGGGGGTGGAAATTACAGCTAAGGGACTTGGAGATGAGGGAAGGTAAGAAGACAGATCTGATGGTATTGAGGTAGGGGCTGGAAAGAGAAGCATCAAACAGGAGGGCTAGCCCAGGTTTGAGCTGGACACTCCACTGACAGTTCTAAAGCAGAAAATTAGGGAAGGAATAGTCAGGGGCTATTGGGCTATGCAGTAGCTTCTAGAAGTCAACAGCTGGCTCTGGGAGGGAAAAGATTGAGAAAAACAAAATAAATAAATGAGAGCAGAAGGTATGAGGGGAAAAAGTAGGGGTGAGAGTTATCAGGCTGGTTAGAGCTGGGCTAAACATTTAGTCTTATCATTAGTTTGAAAGCACCTGGACCAGTTAGTTGCTGTATAGGCAAAGTCAAAGGGAGAAGCCTGGCCTCGCTTTACTCAGTCATGGTTCATGACTTTAGGAGACTGTAATGAACCATGCATACCAGGAAAGGAAAAGGTTAACTGAGGTTGAAAAAAAAGCTTTATGTGGCACTTTTAAACAAGCAGGTTGGTTTGGGTTGTGTGACTGTGATGGTGCCTGATTTGGAGCAGAGCAATTTGTGTTGTGACATTTTAAAATCCATTTTGGCACACGGTGATGAATGTGTCGACTGGCAGCTAAGAACTTGCTAGAATGCAAGTATGCAAGTCTTTCAGCATTTATAATCGACACTTCCCTTTCCAGGAAAGAGCCTTTCTAATCTTCGAATCAGTGGACTTATCAATTTGCATAAAATATGCCATCCTCAATGAACACATATTTATCATCTACCACTTAACTTTCCTTCTGTTTTAAAAAAAAAAAAAAAAAAAAGCAGAATCACCTTGCTGTGAGTCAGCAGCTTTAAATTCAGCTGTGCTGGGTGAAGCTGTTAAGGGTAGGAAGAAGCCATCACTAGAAGGGGGAGGAGCAGGAATAAAATGATCCTTTTCTATTTCCATGATTTTTTATGTTTCTATTTAAATGGTTAAATACCCATTTAGGTTAGATGCTAATTAAATGTAAAATTACTGGGCTGTTCCAATATGCATGTTAAAGTTGTACTTCTTGGTTGTTTGTAATTTACCTAACTCTTGAGAGATCCTCAGAACAGCCCAGCTGAGTTCAAAGAAGGCTTCCAACTGCCCAGGATACGCATCAGTTCCTGAACTAAAAAAGAATACCCCAGGATCAACAGAAGCTACTATCAAATCCTTCAAACACTACATGCGCCACATGCTCACATTTGTCTTGTTTTTGCTACTACTTATCCACAAAAAAGCCAACCCTGAACTCCTTCTTGGGGTGAAAACTTTAAAATATACCAAATGAATCAGTTCAAAATTTTACAAATTTGGTTTGGCTTAATCATAACTGATTCTTCATACTATTGACACCATTGATTCTTCACACCATAGATACCACTCACTAAAACTACAACTCAGTCACCTCTTCCCATATACCATATTTCATTAAAATCAACGTAAGATAAGAAATGGTTACCAGATGCCATCGTTTCAGACCAAACCATAGGTCAAATTTTGAATAAACCTAACAATACCTGATTGGTTAAGTAGCACACCTAGATTTATTAAAATCACTGCACTCCTTTAATGTCTATAGGAGAACATGCATGCACAAGCACACACATGTGCGTGTGCATTATATATATATGTATATATAAATACTACTGCAAAGTTAAAAAGAGACTTTACCAAGTTCTGTCATTGACAGGGACATTATATATAAGACTATACATACTGTAATTCACCTCATCAAGAGTTAATTTTATGGCCGGGCACAGTGGCTCATGCCTGTAATCCTAACACTTTGGGAGGCAGATCATTTTGAGCTCAGGAGATTGAGACCAGCCTGGGCAACATGGCAAAAACCCAACTCTACAAAAAAGCACAAAAATCATCTGGGCATGATGACTCCCACCTGTAGTCCCAGCTACACGGGAGGCTGAGGCTGGAGGATTGCTTGAGCCAGGTAGCAGAGGTTGCAGTGAGCCAAAATTGTACCACTGCACTCTGGCCTGGGTGACAGAGCAAGACTTTGTCTCAGAAAAAAAAAAAAAAAAAAAAAAGTTAATTTTACCAGGAACATGTGTCAAAATGTAAAATTATGTGAACTCTTTGACCCAGCAATGCTATTTTCAGGGATATATCTTAAGATCATCACCAGTAAAGTATATAAAGATGTGCATGTAAGAATATTCATCATGGCTTTCTTTATACAATGAAAAATTGGAAATAAACTGCTCATTAATGGGATGCTGGTTAAAGAAAATCATTAATGTAATATGCAGCCATCTAAAAGGGTAATTTTTATATATAGAGAGAGATATAAGAAAACCCTCATGTCATATTGCTGAGTAAAAAGAAAGATGTCAATGAGTATTCATGATGTGATTCTATTCATCCTTGCAAATGGTAGAAATTCAATTATATGGTATTTTCTCTCTTTTCTGTTTATTTTTCATATAAGTATATATTTCCTTTAAAATCCGAAAAAAAATCAAGCTATTTTCATCAGAGGAAAAAAATAATTACTCTGTATTTCAGTCACACTAAAATAGTCACCCAAGAAGCCAATTGTAGCTCTTTTATTTCTGTGCCTTCTGTTGGAAGGAAAACTGTATATAAACAGACCATATTACAGAGAAAATTTGAATGAATGTTGTCTAGTGCCTAAACCAAAACAGAGGTGAAATATTATATAAACTGAAGAGGATGACTTTATCATAGTGTTTGAAATAATTCTGTGTGTGTGTGTGTGTGTGTGTGTGTGTGTATATATACTAGTATATTTTCATTACTAACCAAAAACATAATGTAGGTTCCAAATGGCAGCAAAGAATATAATTACCTTTGGCTTTTCTTACATAAGTTACCACCCCATAAATCTTTATGTTAATGTGGAAAAATCTGACCTGAACAGATGGACCTCATGCTGTTCTCTAAAACATGAACAGATTTCTGATCTTCTGGACCAGGAAATGAAGTCAGCACTAAAACAGGAGACACCATCATCCATCTCCTAGAATTTCAATCTAAGAATCTGTAATAAAAGCAATATTTCCCTCTATAGAAATATAACTAACTAATATATTTGCGTCTTAATGAAATGTACTCTTGATATGATAAAACACAGTGGGATATTTATGGCACTGGTGGTGCTGGCTATCTGGTCCCTGAACCTCACCAATTTTGGAGAATCCCCTTGCTGTGGTTCTTGGCAGGTAGTAGCATTTGGCTTGATGCTCCCAAGCTTCTTATGGAAGGCACATCTCTGGGGCTGACACTCTGCCTGGATAAATCTTCATCTCATTAGCCCAAGGGCCTTTTTTCCCATGAGCATTTTCATAGAAGCTGTTTCACAAATCAACTCCATTGGTGTTGAAGACCTAATAAAGGGCTCTCTATCAAGTAATTACAGCACTGAGGTTTAAATTTCTGCTCCACAATTTTCTAGTTGTTTGATTTATGTTGGGAAGAGACTGGTGGGATAAGCAGGCCTGAGTCTGAGGAACAATTAAGGAGTTGGCCTGTGAGGTCAGGAGATTGGTTACATAAAAGAAGAATGAGTAAATAGTTAAATATATCGAGGATAATGGAAGTCAGATTTTTTTTACCAAGAGAGAAGGAAGTTACAAATACAATAAGGGTGAAGACTAGAATGAACCCTGTAGTGTTGGAGTAGAGCTGGAGATATTGGAGTAAATTCATGAGTTTTAATATAAATAGAAAGATATATAAATAGATATAGGGGTGTGTGTGTGTGTGTGTGTGTGTGTGTGTGAATTCCCTAGCTCTGTCTGCTAAAATGACCTAAAAACAGTAACACTCCAGTAGCAATGACCACACCTAGCATCCAGATCTTGGTTCTAAAAATGCACTCTCAAGTAAAAGGAACCAGAGCTCAGTGGAGAAACAGCTGATGAAATAACTGCAATGATTATGGCAGAAAAAATACCAGAAGAGCCTGAAATGTCTTGCACCCCAAAGAAAGTACTCTCAGAATGACATAGAGATGTCAAAAGGACACAGGAACTGGCTTGAAGGGTATCCCAATGGCTGGAACTGGAGCATTTTCAGCATTAAAACCAATGGTGATAGTAATGGCTTATAATCTATTGGGTAAAATAGAAATCCACAAGTCCATGCTGATGGAAATAAGCAAATAAGAAGGAAGAGGAAAAAACTTCTATACAATATAATCCCAACTAGTAAATGGAAAACAAATGTTTTAATTGGAAAAACGACAATTTGGCAATCATCCTAGTAACAATTTATGCAAGAATCATAAAATAAGCAAGTGAAAGTTTAAGAAACCGGATGTTTACATAGCCTCAAAGTGTCCTCCTACAAAATACTTATTAATTCAAAGGGAAAGAGAATAACTTAACAGTGGAGAAATTATCACCTTAAGCCATCAAAGTTAACATCACCAGCAAAAAGACAAGTCAATATTATGTGCCTTTTAATATGATACACTTGGAAGAATACAATTTCACTTCTATCACATTCCTGCCAAAAAATGTATTACCTGAATCTAATCATGAAGAAACATCAGACAAACCTAAAATGAGGAACTCTACAAAAAAAAAGAAAGAAAGAAAAGAAAGAAAAGAAAAAGAAGGAAGGGAGGGAGGGAGGGAGGGAGGGAGGGAAAGGCCTGAACTCAAAAATGTCAAGGTCACTAAAAACAAGGAAGGATTGAGGAAATGTCACAAATTAAAGATTAAAGAGACATAACAACTAAATGCAATTCATAATCCTGACTTTGATTCTAGACCAAAAGTAAGAAATATCTTTTCAAAGAGGAAACTGTTAGACCAAATGACAAATTTTGAATGTGGTCTGTGGATTAGAGGAATTATATCAACGTTAAATTTCTGATTTTGGTGATAATACTGTGGTTATGCAGGAGAGGGTCCTTGTCTTAAAGGAAAACACTTAAGTAGTTAGGGATAATTGAATATCACCTCTGCAACTTACTTCAATTGGTTCAGAAAAAGAGAATGAATGGCAAAACAAATGTAAAATGTTTACAATTGGAGAACTTGGGTGAAGAATAATAAAAGAGTTATCTTTTACTCAGGAGTTTGTTGTACTATATTTGCAACTTTTACATACGTTTGAAATTATTTCAAAATAAAAAGTTAAGAAAATGGCAATAACAGTATTTAATTCTTTGGATTTTGGGTAAAAATACATGAATATTTGTGGTATGTTTATAACAGAGCTAGACACATAATAAATGCTAGATATATGTTAGCAATGATGGTGATAGACAATGGTGGTGGTGGTGGTGGTGGTGAAGTCCTGAATTTTAAACACACAATTTGTCCAGGCGCAGTGGCTCATACCTGTAATCCCAGAACTTTGGGAGGCCAAGGCAGTCTGATCACCTGAGGTCAGGAGTTCAAGACCAGCCTGGCCAACATGGTGAAACCCTGTCTCTACTAAAAATACAAAAATCAGCTGGGTGTGGTGGCAGATGCCTGTAATCCCAGCTACTCAGGAGGCTGAGGCATGAGAATCGCTTGAATCCAGGAGGCCAAGGTTGCAGTGAGCAGAGATCACGCCATCGCACTGCAGCCTCAGTCACAAGAGTGAAATTCCATCTCAAAAATAAATAAACAATAAACACACAATTCATCTGAATTGGGATGAGTTGACTCTGGCTCACTTTTCTCCTTTTAGATTTAACAAATTAAAATATTTACTTGCATTTGACATGCTAACAACAATGTCAATTTGTTTATTGCAATTTAAACACTGTTCATATAATGTTTTATATACTAGTGTCTCCCCAAGCAAAAGACATGTTAGTAATATTTTTTAAATAATCCAAGATCAAATTTTTAAAAATCCATTTTCACCTTTCATTAATTTAGGCAATATGGTGATAATGAGAATATGCAATACATAAATATATACATATATTAACCTATTTAATAAAGGTAAATAATATACAATGCTATTGTATACGGTTACTATACAACACCATATACAATACAATAGCATTGTATATTATTAACCTTTATTAAATATGTATGTCAATATATATTACAATACATAGAATTAAAGACCATGAGAGTTTAAAAGACTTTGGGGATCATCTACTCCAATTCCTTTGAGAGTAACTGTATCCCCCCCTACAGCAGGGGTCCCAACCCTCAGGGCATGAACTAGTACTGGTCCGTGGCCTGTTAGGAACTAGGCCACACAACAGGAGGTGAGTGGAGAGCAAGTGAGCATTACTGCCTGAGCTCCACCACCTGTCAGATCAGCAGTGGCATTATATTCTCATAGGAGCACAAACCCTATTGTGAACTGTGCATGTGAAGGATCTAGGTTGCATGTTCCTTATGAGACTAATGCCTGATGATCTGAGGTGGAACCATTTCATTCTGAAACCATTAGTGAGCACACCCCTCACCCCGCTGACTCCTTCCATGGAAAAACTATCTTCCATGAAACCAGTCCCTGGTGTCAAAAAGGTTGGGGATCACTGCTCTATAGCATCCCCATCAAATAGTAGTTTCTGATTGACCACCTACAATGACAGGAAACACTCCTCAGAACAGCCAATTGGAAGTCATTCCTGATTGTTAGAAAGTTACTTTTTAACAATGAGTCAAAATCTTTCTCCATGTAATTTACAGAGGCTGCTACTATACATGTCTTCTGAGGTCACAAATTGATTCCCTCTTCCACATAACATTTCGATAACAAAAACTGCTATTCCCTACCCTCCTCAACTAAGTTCTCCCACTGTAAGTTTCCTCTTCTCCAAACTGAATATTCCCCGAGTTTTCAATTATTCCATGTATAATCATGGCTTTCAGTCCTCTCACTATCTTAACCACTCTCCTCAGTTTCTATACTTTGTCCTGTTCAGGGGGATTTTGTTTCTATGAAGGCAGTCTGAGATCACATCAGCTATCTTGCAATCTCATGCATTCATGATTATTCCTTCATTCAGTCAGTATTTATGAGTGCCTGTGATGTGGAAGGCACCATGCTAAGATATTATAAGAGACAAGACCAAGAAGACATAAGCTTTCTCTTAAGGAACATACATGTTAATGGGTGAGAAAAGATGTATGGTAATAAATGCCACAAAACAGACACAACAAGTACTATGCACATTAAAGGAAGGAAATTATACAATTAGCTATAGATTTGCTTTAACATAAGAATATGGGAGAACAAAGCAAAAGTAATGACAATTTCAGCCTAGAACTAATTTGTTTTGGGATAGCATGAGAATTGGTAAAAAGGAGCAGTTTGAGATTTAAACTACACTAAAAGAAAAACTTCTAGATTGGAAGAATGATCACACAAATGCAGAAGACACAAAGAGTTTATACAGTTTTTTAACCCTTGAGAGCTCTGACAACAGGAATAATAATTATTTGTGCAGAGTGATTTACATGCAATTCTTTAAATAGGCAAAAAAAAAAAAAGACTAGACTCAAGCACTTTACATGTATTATCTCACTTAAACCCACAAGTTCAACAAGGTAGGTACTAATATTACTCCTTTTTTAAAAAAACTTAAATGAAGCTCAGCAAGGTTTGGTGACTTGCCCAAGCTTACCAAGGTGCTAAATAGTGCAGTCAGGCTTCAAACCCAGGCTGTCACCTTCCAGGCCATTCATTTACAACTTGAGATTATCAGCTACTTAATGCCCAACAAAGCAATCTCTGGCAAATTTCCACCCACGTGTCTAAAACTTTCCTGGTGACCTACTTGTAAAACCCCTCACTGAACAATCTGTTCATTCTCTGGATTCTAGAACACTTTCTACAGGGCTCTACATTCATCCTTGACATACTGTATCATTGTGAGGTGCCTATATACCAGTATCCCCTGATAAAGTGTTACCACTCCAAGAAAAGGCATTATGTATGTCTTTATCTTTCTTCTTAGTATCTCCAACTCCTAGCTCAGTGTAAGACTCAACAAATGCTGGGAGAATGAATGAGTCCTCTGGCTTAGCTGACATGCTTTGGAGAAAGTCACCTTCTTAACCAAGCACCTCTAATTCTGGATCTAATTAGTTGTAGTGCAGAGCTTTGGTTGTCACAATTGTGCAACCTAACTCTGTCTTGTATCTCCTAACTCTGAAGTGAGGGAATCCAATAAGCAATGTGAGTATCTGGCTGTTGTCCACCATCCTCTTCAGCAGCCTCATTCATTTTTCAGGGTCTTCACTCACATTTACAACAGTGGCCAGCCAGAGTTACACAGAAACCAGAGGCAAAATAAATGGGAAATGAGATCACCTAATATTTCTTCTTTCCTTCATTGAGTTCCTAAAGTAAAAGAGTTCAGTAAAGTTGCTGATACTTTGGGGTCTTAAATAAAAGAGAGATACAAAGCAAGTGATTTTATACAGTTAGAAAATGATTAAACACACTTTAGTAAAGATGGCAGGCATGTGGATTGAGTTCATATATGGTTATAACTATAAAATAGTGTTAAGCTGAAAAATACAATTGACATACTGAAGAATGCATGAGAGTCTCTTAACAGCAGAACTCTTAAAGTAGAAGAAAAAATTACTGAGATTAAAGACAGGCTATTTGAACATACACTGTCAGAAGAGCGAAAAGAAAAAAGAATAAAAAGAAATGATGTGGGCTGGGTACGGTGGCTCATGCCTGTAATCCCAGCACTTTGGGAGGTTGAGGTGGGCGGATCAGCAGGTCAGGAGACCGAGACCATCCTGGCCAGTGTGGTGAAACCCAGTCTCTACTAAAAATACAAAAAGTAGGCCAGGCACGGTGGCTCACGCCTGTAATCCCAGTACTTTGGGAGGCCGAGGCCGGCGGATCACGAGGTCAGGAGATCGAGACCATCCTGGCTAACACAGTGAAACCCCATCTCTACTAAAAATACAAAAACATTAGCTGGGCGTGGTGGCGGGTGCCTATAGTCCCAGCTATTCGGGATACCGAGGCAGGAGAATGGTGTGAACCTGGGAGGCGGAGCTTGCAGTGAGCCGAGATTGTGCCACTGCACTTCAGCCTGGGCCACAGAGCAAGACTCTGTCTCAAAAAAAAAAAAAAAAAAAAAAAAAAAAAAAAAAAAAAGCTGGACATGGTGGTGCGTGCCTGTAATCCCAGCTACTTAGGAGGCTGAGGCAGGAGAATCGCTTGAACCCAGGAGGCAGAGGTTACAGTGAGCTGAGATCGGGCCACTGCACCCCAGCCTGGCGACAGAGCGAGACTCCGTCAAAAAAAAAAAGAAAAAGAAAAAAAAGACTGTATGTCTACAAATCTAGAAAACAGCCTCAAAAGGGCAAATCTCAGAGTTATTGGCCTTAAAGAGGAGATGGAGAAAGAGACAGAGGTAGAAAGTTTATTCAAAGAAATAATATGAGAACTTCCCAAACCTAGAGAAAGAGATCAATATTCAAGTACAAGAAGGCTATAGAACACCAAGCAGGTTTAACCCAAAGAAGACTACCTCAAGGCACTTAATAATCAAACTCCCAAAGATCAAGGATAAAGAAAGGATCCTAAAAGCAGCAAGAGAAGAGAAACAGCATATAATGAAGCTCCCATATGTGTGCCAGTAGACTTTTCAGTGGAAACCTTACAGGTCAGGAGATAGTGGCATGACATACTTAAAGTGCCAAGGGGGAAAAAAAATTTACCCTAGAGTAGTATAGCTGGTGAAAATATCCTTCAAGCATGAAGGAGAAATAGTTTCCTAGACAAATAAAAGTTGAGGGATTTCATCAACACCAGACCTTTTCTACAAGAAATGCTAGAGGGAGCTCTTCGATCTGAAAGAAAAGAACATTAATCAGCAATAAAAAATAATCTAAAGGAGGCTGGGCGCAGTGGCTCACACCAGCACTTTGGGAGATTGAGGCGGGCGGATCACGAGGTCAGGAGTTCAAGACCAGCCTGGCCAATATAGTGAAACCCCGTGTCTACTAAAAATACAAAAATTAGCCGGGCATAGTGGTGGCCGCCTATAGTCCCAGCTACTCAGGAGGCTGAGGCAGGAGAATCGCCTGAACCCGGGAGGCAGAGGTTGCAGTTAGCCGAGATGGCACCACTGCACTCCAGCCTGGTGACAGAGCGAGACTCCATCTAAAAAAAAAAAAAAAAGTCATCTAAAGGTACAAAACTCACTAGTAATAGTAAGCACACAGAAAAACATAGAACATTATAACACTATAATTGTGGTATGTAAACTACTCTTATATAGAAAGATTAAATGATAAACCAATCAAAAATAACTTCAAGACATAGTACAACAGAAGTAAAGAGAAACAACAAAAAGTTAAAAAGCAGAAGGATAAAGTGTAGAGTTTTTATTAGTTTTCTTTTTGCATGTTTATGCAATCTTTGTTGTCATCAGTTTAAAATAATGAGTTAAAAGACAGTATTTGCAAGCCTCATGGTAACCTCAAGTCAAAAACATACAACAGATACACACAAAGCAAGAAATTAAATCATGCCACAAGAGAAAATCACCTTCACTAAAAGACAAGAAGGAAGGTAAAAAGGAAGAGAAGACCACAAAACAACCAGAAAACAAATAACAAAATGGCAGAAGTCCTTACTTATTGATAACATTGAATATAAACAGACTAAATTCTCCAATCAAAAGACATAGACTGGCTGAATGGATTAAAAAGCCAGACCCAGTGAATCTATTTCCTACAAGAAACACACTTCACCTATAAAGATACACAGAGACCGAAAATAAAGGGATGGAAAAAGATATTCCATGCCAATGAAAACCAAAAAAGGACAAGAGTAGCTATACTAATATCAGACAAGATAGATTTCAAGACAAAAACCGTAAGAAGAGACAAAGAAGGTCATTGTATAATAATACAAGGGTCAATTCTTCAAGAGGCTATAACAACTATAAATAAATATGTACCCAGTGTTGAAGCACCCAGATATATAAATTAAACATTAGAGCGAAAGAGAGATACCTCAATACAATGATAACTGGAGACTTCAACACCCCACTTTCAGCACTGGACAGATCATCCAGACAGAAAATAAACAAAGAAACATTGAACTTAATCTGCAATATAGAACAAATGGACCTAATAGATATTCACAGAACATTTCATCCAACTGCTGTAGAATACATATTCTCCTCATCACATGGATCATTCTCAAGAATAGAATACATGTTAGGTCACAAAACAAGTCTTCAAACATTAAAAAGGCCAGGTGCAGTGGCTCACGCCTGTAATCCCAACCCTTTGGGAGGCTGAGGTGGGCAGATCACCTGAGGTCAGGAGTTCGAGATCAGCCTGGCAAACATAGCAAAACCCCGTCTCTACTGAAAATGTAAAAATTAGCTGGGCATGGTGGTGCGCACCTGTAATCCCAGCTACTCGGGAGGCTGAGGCAGAAGAATTGCTTGAACCCAGGAGGTGGAGGTTGCAGTGAGCCGAGATCTTGCCACTGCACTACAGACTGGGAGACAGAGCAAGACCCTGTCTCAAAAAAAAAAAAAAATTGGAAATTAAGCAATGGAAATTAAACACGGAAATTAAGCAATATGCTCCTGAATGACCAAGAGGTCAATGAAGAAATTAAGGAAATTGAGACATTTCGTGAAACAAATGGTAATGGAAACACAACATACCAAAAGCTATGAGATACAGTGAGAGCGGTACTAAGATGGAAACTTATGGCTATAAGTGCCTACATCAAAAAAAGAGGAAAAACTTCAAATACGTAACCTAATAACACATCTTAAAGAATTAGAAAAGCAAGAGCAAACCAAACCCAAAGTTAGTAGAAGAGGCCAGCAATTTGAGAGGCTGAGGCTGGCAGATTGCTTGAGCCCAGGAATTTGAGACCAGCCTGGGCAACATTGCAAAACCCCATCCTTATAAAAAATACAAAAATTAGCTGGGCGTGGTGGTGCACACCTGTAGTCCCAGCTACTCGGGAATCTGAAGTAGGAGGATCACTTGGGCACCAGGAGGTTAAGGCTATGGTGAGCTATAATCATGCACCTGCGCTTTGGCCTGCATGACAGAGCAAGACTCTGTTTAAAAGAAAAAACTTAGTAGAAGAAAATAAATAATAAAGATTAGAGCAGAAATAAATGAAATTGAAATGAGGAAAACAATACAAAAGGTCACTGAAACAAACAGTTGGTTTTTTTAAAAGATACACACAATTGACAAACCTTTAGTCAGACTAAAAAAAACAGAGAAGACCCAAATAAATAAAATCAGAGGCAGCTGGACAAGGTGGCTCATGCCTATAATCCTAGCACTTTGGGAGGGTGAGGTAGGCACTTGAGCTCAGGAGTTTGAGACCAGCCTGGGCAACATGGTGAAACCCCATCTCTACCAAAAATATAAAAAATTAGCCAGGTGTGGTGGTGCATGCCTGTGGTCCCAGCTACTTGGGAGGCTGAGGTGGGAGGATTGTTTGAGCCAGGGGAGGCAGAGGTTGCAGTGAGCCAAGATTGCACCACTGCACTCCAGCCTGGGTGACAGACCATATCTCTAAAAAATAAAATAAAATTAGAGATGAAAAAGGAGACATTACAACTGATGCCACAGAAATTCAAAGGATCATTTGTGGCTACTATGAGCAACTATATGCCAATAAATTGGAAAATCTAGAGGAAATGGATAAATTCCTAGACATATATAACCTACCAAGATTGAACCATGAAGAAATTTGAAACCTAGACAGACCAATAACAAGTAACAAGATCAAAGTTGCAATAAAATGCTACTGATTTTTGTATGTTGATTTTGTATCCTGCAACTTTCCTGTATCCTAAAGTTCTTTTCCTCCCCATAAAGAAAAGCCCAGGACCTCGCGATGGCTCACACTTGTAATCCCACCACTTTGGAATGCCGAGATGGGTGGATCACAAGGTCAGGAGATCGAGACCATCTTGACTAACATGGTGAAACTCCGTATCTACTAAAAATACAAAAAATTAGCCGGGCACTGTGGCGGGTGCCTGTAGTCCCAACTACTTGGGAGACTGAGGCAGGAGAATGGCGTGAACCCAGGAGGTGGAGCTTGAAGTGAGCAGAGATTGCACCACTGCACTCCAGGCTGGGTGACACTGCGAGACTCTGTCTCAAAAAAAAAAAGAAAAAAGAAAAGAAAAGAAAAGCCCAGGACCTGATGGCTGAATTCTACCAAACATTTAAGGAAGCATTAATACTAATCCTGCTCAAACTGTTCCCAAAAATAGAGGAGGAGAGAATACTTCCGAACTCACTCTATGAGGCCAGCATTACTCTGATACCAAAACTAGACAAAGACACATCAAAGAAAGAAAACTACAGGCCAATATCTCTAATGAAATATTGATGCAAAAATCGTCAACAAAATACTAGTAAAGCAAATTCAACAATACATTAAAACAGTCATTCATCATGACCTAGTGGGATTTATCCCAGGGATGCAAGGATGGTTCAACATGTGTGAATCAATCAATGTGATAAATTATATCAACAGAATGAAGAACAAAAACCATATAATCATTTCAATTAATGCTGGAAAAGCACTTGATAAAATTCATCATCCCTTCATGATAAAAATCCTCAAAAAACTGGGCATAGAAGGAACATATCCCAACATAATAAAAGCCATATGTGACTGGGCATGGTGGCTCATGTCTGTAATCCCAGCACTTTGGGTGACTGAGGGGGCGGATCACTTGAGGCCAGGAGTTTGAGACAAGCCTGGCCAACATGGCAAAACCTTGTCTCTACTAAAATACAAAAAATTAGCTGGCATGGTGGTGCATGCCTGTAGTCCCAGCTGCTTGGGAAGCTGAAGCATGAGAATTGCTTGAACCTGGGAGGCAGAGGTTACTGTGAGCCAAGATGGCACCACTGCACTCCAGCCCGAACAACAGAACAAGACTCTGTGTCAAAAAAAAAAAAAAAAAAAGTCATATACGATAGACCCACAGCTAGTATCGTATTGAATGGGGAAAAACTGAAAGCCTTTCCTGTAAGATCTAGAAAAAGGATGGCCACTTTCACCACTGTTATTCAAGACAGTACTGGAAGTCCTAGCTACAGCAATCAGATAACATAAAGAAATAAAGGACATCCACCTTTGCAGGGACATGGATGAAGCTGGAAACCATCATTCTAAGCAAACTACCACAAGGACAGAAAACCAAACACTGCATGTTTTCACTCATAGGTGGGAGTTGAACAATGAGAACACATGGACACGGGGCGGTGGGAACATCACACACCTGTCCATGGGGGGTCGGGGGCTGGGGGGAGATAACATTAGGAGAAATACCTAATGTGAATGACGAGTTGGTGGGCACAGCAAACAAACCTGGCATATGCATACCTATGTAACAAACCTGCACGTTGTGCATACGTACCCTAGAACATAAAGTATAATAATAATAAAGCAAGAAATAAAGGACATCTAAACTGGAAAAGATGACAAATTATCCTTGTTTACAAATGATGTGATCTTATATTTGGAAAAACCTAAAGACTCCGCCAAAAAACTGTTAGAACTTTAGAATTTATCAGTAAACTATTATTTACAGATAACAAATTCAGTAAAGTTGCAGGATACAAAATCAACATACAAAAGTCAGCAGCATTTCTATATGCCAAAAGTGAACAATCTGAAAAGGAAATCAAAAAGTAACCCATTTACAATACCCACAAATCAACTTAAACACCTAAGAATTAACCAAAGATGTGAAAGATCTCTACAAAGAAAACTATAAAACATTTGTGAAAGAAATTTAAAAGGACACCAAAAAATGGAAAAATATTTCATGTTCATGGACTGGAAGAATCAATATTGTTAAACTGTCTATATTACCCAAAGCAATCTATAGATTCAATGAAATTCCTGTTAAAATAGCAATGACATTCTTCACAGAAATAGAAAAAAAAAAAATCTTAAAATTTATATGGAACCACAAAAGACCCAGAATAGCCAAAGTTATCCTGAACAAAAAGAACAAAACTGGAAGAATCACATTACCTGACTTCAAATTATACTACAGAGCTATAGTAACCAAAACTGCATGGTACTGGCATAAAAACAGATACATAGACCCATGAAACAGAATAGAGAATCCAGAAACAAATCCATACAGCTATAGTAAACTCATTTTCCACAAAGGTGCCGGGGACATACACTGGAGAAAGGACAGTCTCTTCAATAAATGATACTGGGAAAACAATAACCATATGCAGAATAATGAAATTAGACCCCTATCACTCACCACATAGAAAAACCAAATCAGCCTGTAATCCCAGCACTTTTGGAGGCTGAGATGGGTGGATCACAAGGCCAGGAGTTCGAGACCAGCCTGACTAACATGCTGAAACCCCGTCTCTACTAAAAATACAAAAAAAAATTAGCTGGGCGTGGTGGCACATGCCTGTAATCCCAGCTACTCAGGAGGCTGAGAAAGGAGAATGGCTTGAACCTGGAAGGCGGCGGTTGCAGTGAGCAGAGATTGAGCCACGGCACTCACTGCACTCCAGCCTGGGCGACAGAGGGAGACTCCACCTCAAAGAAAAAAAAAAAAGAAAAAGAAAAATCAAATAAAAACTGAATAATGTCTTAAATATAAGTCTTCAAACTACAAAACTACTACAAGAAAACTTGGGAAAACTCTCCAGGACATTGTTCTGGGCAAAAATTTCTTGAGTAATGCCCCACCAGCACAGCCAACCAAAGCAAAAATGAATAAATGGGGTCACATCAAGTTTAAAAGCTTCTGCACAGCAAAGGAAACAGTCAACAAAGTGAAAAGACAACCCACAGAATGGGAGAAAATATTTGCAAACTACCCATCTGACAAGGGATTAATAACTGGAATATATAAGGAATGGTAAATAACTATCAGAACAAATCTAATAATCCAATTTTTAAGTGGCAAAAGATCTGAATAGACATTTCTCAAAAGAAGACATACAAATAGCAAACATGAAAAGGTGCTCAACATCATTGATCATCAGAGAAATGCAAATCAAAACTACAATGAGATATCATCTCACTCCAGTAAAAATGGCTTTTATCCAAAATCCAGGCAATAATAAATGCTGGCAAGGATGTGGAGAAAGGGAACTCTCACACATTGTTGGTGAGAATATTAATTAGTACAACTACTATGAAGAACAGTTTGGAGGTGCCTCAAAAAACTAAAAATAGAGCAACCATACAATCCAGCAATCCCACTGCTGGATATATAACCAAAAGAAAGGAAATCAGTATATCGAAGAGTTATCTGCATTCCCATGTTTGTTGCAGTACTGTTCACAATAGCCAAGATTTGGAAGCAACCTGAGTGTTCATCAACAAATATTTATATACAATGGAGTATTATTTAGTCATAAAAAAGAATGAGATCCTGTTATGTGCAACAACATAGATGGAACCGAAGGTCATCATGTTAAGTGAAATAAGCCAGGCACAGAAAGACAAATTTCACGTGTTTTCACTTAACTGTGGGATTTAAAAATCAAAACAATTGAATTCATGGAGATAGAGAGTAGGCTGGGCGCAGTGGCTCACACCTGTAATCCCAGCACTTTGGGAGGCTGAGGCAGCCGGATCACCTGAGGTCAGGAGTTCAAGACCAGTCTGGCCAACATGGTAAAACCCCATCTCTACTAAAAATACAAAAATTAGCCAGGTATGGTGGCAGGTGCCCGTAAGCCCAGCTACTTGGGAGGCTAAGGCAGGAGAATCGCTTGAACCCAGAAGGCAGAGGTTGCAGTGAGCCGAGATCATGCCACTGCACTCCAGCTTCCAGCCTGGGTAACAAAAGCAAGACTCAATTTAAAAAAAAAAAAAAAAACAAAAACAGAAAAAAGAGTAGAAGGATGGTGGTTACCAGAGCTGGCAAGGGTAGTGGGAGAGGGTTGGGGGTGTGGGGAAAACTGGGGATCGTTAATGGATACAAAAAGTAGAAAGAATGAATAAGACCTAGTATTTGATAGCACAACAGGATGACTATAGTCAATAATAATTTAATTGTACATTTTTAAATCATTATAATTGGATTGTTTATAAAAACAAAGGATACATGCTCGAGGGGATGGATACCCCATTTACCATTATGTGATTATTAAACATGTTGCATCTCTATATCAAAGTATCTCATGTACCCCATAAATATATATACCTATGTACCCACAAAAATTAAAAATTAAAATTAAAATTAAAATTAAGTAGTCACAAGTCATAGAATCAAGGAGTAGAATGGTGGTTTCCAGGGACTGGAGGCCAGGGGAAAATCAGGAGTTACTAATCAACAGGCATAAAGACTCAGTTAAGCAAGACGCATAAGCTCTAAAGATCTGCTATACAGCATCACATCTATCAACAATATATATCAACAATCATGTATTATACACTTAAAATTTTATTAAAAAGGGCCGGGCGCGGTGGCTCAAGCCTGTAATCCCAGCACTCTGGGAGGCCGAGGCGGGCGGATCACGAGGTCAGGAGATCGAGACCATCCTGGCTAACACGGTGAAACCCCGTCTCTACTAAAAAAAATACAAAAAACTAGCCGGGCGAGGTGGCGGGCGCCTGTAGTCCCAGCTATTCGGGAGGCTGAGGCAGGAGAATGGCGTAAACCCGGGAGGCGGAGCTTGCAGTGAGCTGAGATCCGGCCACTGCACTCCAGCCCGGGCGACAGAGCGAGACTCCGTCTCAAAAAAAAAAAAAAAAAAAAAAAAATTTATTAAAAAGATAGGCCCAGGTGCAGTGGCACACGCCTGTAATCCTGGCACTTTGGGAGGCCGAGGCAGGCAGATCACCTGAGGACAGGAGTTCAAGGCCAGCCTGGCCAACATGGTAAAACCCTGTCTCTACTAAAAATACAAAAACTAGCTGGGTGTGGTGGCCAGCTACTCCAGAGGCTGAGGCAGGAGAATCCCTTGAACCCGGGAGGCAGAGGTTGCAATGAGCGGAGATCACACCACTGTACTCCAGCCTGGGCAACAAGTAAGACAATGTCTCAAAAAAAAAGAAAAAATTTTTTTGTTCAGAGGACAGATCTCATGTTACATATTCTTTCCACAATAATTGTTTTAAAGTCCAAAAAATTGGACGTAAATGTTCATTATTATGGGATTGTTTAAATTACTTACATTCTGTCCACACAGATCAATATTATGCAACTGTTAATGATGACCTAGTTTTATATGTATTGGTTTGAAAGACATTAATTATAAATTATATAGCAAAAATGCAACCAATAGAGGATTGGTCCATTTAAAATGTATGTATGTTCATCTAAATGAAAATCTGTTTACAATGGTTTTCTATGTTTATGCATTTCTCTATTACCTAAATTTCTTACAATGAGCATATATTTTTTTGAGAAAAAACAATACCAATGTTTTTGAAAAATACAAATGTAAACTTTAAGAACTTCACAAACCACATACCACCAATATATTTAAAATTGTCTGCATTATGATACATTTTAGTCATATGTTCTTCAGATTATAAATTTCTATAAGATTTATATGTTGTTCTTATTAAAATGTATATTAATTCATTTTCCTTAAGCTTTAAGGAATTTTTTTGCTATCAATATCAATTTTACATCTTCCTAGACTTTGTTCTGGAATTTAAATAAGTGTAAATACTTAATCGCTCAGCCAAATACCAAACACTTCAATCCACAGGCTCTGTGCCTTTGGAACAGATGATTATGAAAATAAATGGTGCTGCAGAGTTCACATTTACTAGAAGTGTCAAAAAATAAAGATGGATTACAAAAGCTCTAAAAAATGTGTGGCTTGTAGTGTATGATGGTTTTCAAAAGGGATGAGTGTATTTGCATGTGTGTTAGGTTTGTGTGTAAATACACATCCCTGTATCTTTCCTAAGTATATGTGAGAATTCCTGTTTATGCTCATGGTGTGTACTTTCTCATAGGTAATAAAATCTGTTATGCATATGCTTATCTGTACCTCCAAGGCAAGCCACAATTTGCTTTCATGTTATGTTCAAGAAACCAGCCTCAACTTGTCTGAAAAGGGTTTCAGTGTTGGGCCTGCTCCACTCTGGCCACCTGCCGTGGAGATGGGCTATTTTTGGCAAAGGTGCAGAGTAGAAGGGCAGCGCAGGCCGCCGCCCAGGAAGTCAGTCGACCAGGGCGCGCGAGGCACTTCAGCACCACGGACACAGGCAAGCCTGATCCAAGTCCTTTCTCGCGGAGGAAGATCGCTCCTCGGGAGCTGCCCCCAGCCCTCTGGACCCTGGGCGTTACTATCTCCGCGCCCTTGATCGTCACTCGGCCGCGAGCTTTCCGCCTCGCTCCTCGCGGAGCCGGGAGAAAACCTGGCCCGAGATGGAAATCCGCGCTGAGCCCTCATACGCCGCAACACGACTTCCTGCCGGTCCACGCGACCCTTTTTCCCTCTCCTCCTCTCAAATGAGGCCAAATGGGTGCACGTGGCGTAGAAATTCTACAGCGCCCAGAGCACCGTCAGGAAAGATTCGCCTTTTCCTCCCCGTGGTTGCTGGAGGCTGAGCTGACTTGCCCTGAGCCGCCTCCGCCACTCTCGGCCGTGACCAGGCCCTTCCTCCACTAACCCTTGCCCTCGTCTTCCCTTGGGAAAATATTTCTACAAACTGTCGATGTACCACGAAAATCTCAGCGCCCATAGACTGGCGTTCAAGAGTCATGGACATGAGACAAGAGAGTAATGGAAAATACAAATTCTTGACCATATTTCTAAAATCATCCAGCCTTTTTTAAAACTTGTATTTGAAATTGATTCCATGACGCCACAGGGACTCACCCCTTGCTTGGGTGGGCTACTGGGCGAGAGGAAAGCAACAGCCCCTGGCTTTCATCATGGACGCTGCAGGAGGGCCCAGACACGCGACAGCGGAAAGAAACAGGAAACCGGGCCGTAGCCGATGCTGGCCCTGCCGTCCCCGTGTCCCGGTTCTCCAGGAGGTGAGCGCAGAGAAATGCGGGCCCCACGGCCTTTCAGGCGTTGTGCAGAGCACCCCGAGGTCTGCAAAGCGGGCGGGGCGCGTCGCCTCCAACCCGGCCCTTACCCAAAAAGACTGTTCTGCCCCTTAGGTGTGGCGGCTAAACGCGGGTGTGTGGAGTTCGGGATCCGCTCTCATTCCCCTGTGGGGCGGCCGGGCAGGCAGGGTCAAGGTCCCAGTCCGCCGCCGCCGACCGGCTCCCGGGGCCCGGTTACCTGCGTGTCGCGGCGAGGAAGGTGCCCCCAGAGGCGACTGAGGCGGGCGTGCACTCGCCTGAGAAAATCAAGGCGGGCGCTGCCCGGAGGGGTGCGGAGAGAGAGGGGCGCCGCCGGCGCAGACTCTGCGCCTGCGCTCTCCGCCGCCACCACCCCCTCCCCGCCCCACAACCTGACTCGCGCTGGAGTCGGAGACTGCCGGGGGCGCCGAGGGTTGTGACTGAACTGAAGGACTTCCTCTACCCGCGAGGTGGGAGGGTCAAAGTACGGGAAAGCGCCTGCCCGGGCCCCTCTAGCTTACGCCCTTGGAGGGCGCCTGTTTGAAGAAATTGCCTGCCAGGGCTATGTAGTCCGCTGCAAGTGGGCAGGGAGGCAGTTTCTGTCCATTTCCACCCATTGTTTATGCTTAAAAGTCGCAAGTCGATTCCTTGATGTTTAAACATGTGTCCAGCATCGGAAAATCCTGGTCCGGAAAAGTCTTCGGGCATCCCGAGTCCACCCGACATTTTACTGATGAGGTCTCTGAAGGAAGGGTCTTGACAATGCACACCTGGTTCTTCTACCCAGGTCCATATGCCGCAGTCCCAAGTGGAATGAATATAGCCTCTTGGAAACAGACTGGTCATCAAAAGCGGTGGATTTGATGGGTCCAGGGAACAGGCAAGAAAGTGTGAGGGCTGAACCAAGGTGCTGACTGTGGGGAAAAAACAGGAGTTGCCTGTTGCTTTTTCCTCTGTCCCTTCAGACCCACTGTCCACTCCACTCTGTGACTCAGGACTGACCTTTATGGGCTACGTCAACTATAATCTGGCTTTCAATTGGTTTTGGCAAGTGGGAGGCACCAGCAGATCTGAAGGCAGAATGTGATTCAGGACCTCCCCTGCATCCCCAGCGGGCCACCCTGTTAGCAGTGGCTATGTTCTTCATCTGAAAGCCATTACTCCCATCCTGTGGCCCTCTCCTGCAGTTTTCTCCAGGTTCTGGTTACCAGTAACTACACTTGCCGCTTCAGGCCTGGGGTGGGTAATAACGCCCAGAGGTTTCCTTTAACCCCATCCACACCTTTTTAAATAGTCCCTTCATTAAACTCTATTCAACTATCCCATCTTTTCCCCCACCTTTCCAGGACACTATAATAGATTTTAGTCCGTTGTGGTTGGCAAAATTCATGAAGACTAAAAGATATGTAAAAGAAATATGGGGCTTTTAAAAGGTGAGAAGTCTTCCAGAGCCATCTTGACAGTTCCCTGGGCTCCAGGCAGCCAGCATGTTAGGTGGTCTCCCCACTGGGCCCCATAGCCCGAGGGTGCCGGTTTAGGTAGACCCAAGAATGGAATTCAGACTGCTCATAAACAGTGTGAGCACCAAAGGGCTGGGGATCATTTGAGAGTCCAGCATAATAGGACTTTGGATTCCTCTTGAGGTAGAGAGACAATCTAGATCTTTATAGAGCAAGTGCTGGTGCTCTCCCAACTACAACTGGGCTGCTTTTGAATGAGTCAGTATTCTTAGGACACTTAAGAGAGTCCTGGGAACAGTGGCTGATAAATGTGCTAACAAGAAACTGCTGAGTGAGGCAATTGTCAATTGAGAGCCTCTGGCTGTTTCTGTAGAAAATCCAAGAATGTTCCCAAAGAGGGGGAAAAAGGCAAGAGGGCGGGAAGTCATTAAATTGCCTCTAGCACACTATGGTGTGCTTGGTCTGAATCCAGAATTTGACCATTTCTCAGGCTTGTAAAAACAACCAAACTGATTTGACTACTTTGATTCCTTCCCCATCCCCTTAAAAAACAAAACAAAAACAAAATGAACAGACAAAAAACCCACCAATGCAGTATCTTAGCAAGACTTACCCAAAGGGACCCCCAGCTGTAGCTATTTGCAAATAAAATTAATGTCCAAGCAAACACACTATTTGTACTGAATACAAATGAGACCAGAACAGAACATTTAACATGTAAATATTTCCATACTTTCACCCTTCCAAAGAGAAAGGATCATTTGTTGTTCAAACAGGCATTAAGTGTGCTGATCTCAATAAGGAGTAGAGGTAAAGAAGCAAAAGGAGCTTCAGAAGGCTAGGCTGATCTGCAAGGCTCAGTTAGATTTTTTGTTTTGGAGAAGGTGGGATGGGGTGGGGATAAGGAAGACAACCAGCAAAGTTTGAGTAAGGGCGTAAGAAAAAAAGACCTAGAATGAGCTGACTTTAGGAGAGATGGTTTCTGGGAGTTTTGAGAGAGTGAGACTAGGGATTTAGCACAGCTGACATTCTGAGTGACACCAAGGTATAGAAAGATATGAAAGAGGATTTTTAGACTTTTTGTGATGTTTAATAAATGAAATTATTTTGTGCTATGATACATAGGGCTTTTCCTTACAAGTGTCAAAAACTTAGACTGATTTAAGAAAAGGAGTGTATTTGGCTTAATAACTGAAAAATCCATAGATAGGTAACTTCAGATATGACTAGATTCACGAATGCAAACATTGACATCAGGACATGATCTCTCCTTTCCTCTTGGTTGACTTCAAAGAGTTTGTTCTCACATAGTGATTTCTTGCCACCTCCCCACCTTTCCCCAATGTTCAACTTATATCATCTTTATAGCTAACCATTCCAAAATAAGCAGAGCACTTATTTCCCAGTAGTTCCAATAAAATCTTAAGTTTATGTCTCATTGGCAAATTCATATACCTTAATCTAGAGACAGGGCCAGGCTTAGTAGCTCATGACTGTAATCCCAGCACTTTGGGAGGCCATGGCAGGCAGATCACCTGAGGTCGGGAGTTCAAGACCAGCCTGACCAACATGAAGAAACCCCGTCTCATTAGGGCCGGGCACGGTGGCTCACGCCTGTAATCCTAGCACTTTCAGAGGCTGCAGCGGGCGGATCATGAGGTCAGGAGATCGAGACCATCCTGGCTAACACGGTGAAACCCTGTCTCTACTAAAAAATACAAAAAAAAAATTAGCCAGGCGTGGTGGCAGATGCCTGTAGTCCCAGCTACTCGGGAAACTCAGGCAGGAGAATGGCATGACCCCAGAAGGTGGAGCTTGCAGTGAGCCGAGATCGTGCCACTGCACTCCAGCCTGGACGACAGAGCAAGACTCTGTCTCAAAAAAAAAAGAAAGAAAGAAAGAAAGAAATCAGCCAGGCGTGGTGCCACATGCCTGTAATCCCAGCTACTCAGGAGGTGGAGGCATGAGAATCGCTTGAACCCAGGAGGCGGATGTTGCGGTGAGCCCAGATCATGCCATTGCACTCCAGCCTGGGCAACAAGAGCAAAACTCCATTTCAAAAAAAAGAAAAAAGAAAAATCTAGAGACAGAGAATAGGGGAGAGCTCATCCTCCAAAAGAAAATCAAGATTCGTTTTACCAGAAGAAACCATATAGTGATGGGCAGGTGAAAAAAGAAAATATCCACTATAGGTACCTCTCAAAACAACTTCGGTTAAGATGTATATTGCTTTCCAGTATTTTTTGTGGACACCAAACTAGTGTTTCTTTTGAAAATGACAGCAAGGCAGCTGAAATGTTTCTTTAACTTAAAAAATAAAGTGAAATGTCAGCCGGCACAGTGGTTCATGCCTGTAACCCCAGCACTTTGGGAGGCCAAGGTGGGCAGATCACTTGAGGTCAGGAGTTCGAGAGCAGCCTGGCCAATATGGTGAAACCCCGTCTGTAGTAAAAACACAAAAATTAGCTGGGCGTGGTGGCATGTGCCTGTAATCCCAGCTATTCGGGAGGCTGAGGCAGGAGAGTCGCTTGAACCCAGGAAGCAGAGGTTGCAGTGAGCTGAGATCACACCATTGCATTCCAGCCTGGGCATTGCAGCAAGACTCTGTCTCAGGAAAAAAAAAAAATAAATAAAAAAAAATAAAAAACAAAACAAAAAATAAAGTGAAATGTCTTGCTGTTCCTATACAAAGAGATACCAGAAAAGATTCTTAAAATGTATTTTAGTCTGAGTTTTCATATACTCACAATTTTTATTTAAGTAAAAAGTCCCGTTTTCTGATCCCAGAAAAGAACTAGAATCCTCAAAGCCCTGAATAAGTTACCAGAGTTCCTCGTTACCATTCTGGAGATACTTATTTCCTCTTATCAACATCATCGACTTCACTCTCATAATCAGATACAAAACTCAATACAGTTGACTCTTGAACAACATCGGTTTGAACAAGACAGATCCACTTATATGTGGGCCTTTTTTTTTCAGTAAATATATTGGAAAAGTTTTTGAAAATTGGTGACCATTTGAAAAAATTTGCAAACCATATAGCCTAGAAATACAGAAAAAAAATAAGAAAAAGTTAGGTACGTCATGAATGCATAAAATATATGTAGATACTAGTCCATTCTATCATTTACTATCATAAAATATACACAGATCTATTATAAAACATTAAAATTTATCAGGCCAGTTGTGGTGGCTTACACCTGTAATCCCAGCACTTTGGGAGGCTGAGGTGGGTGGATCACTTCGAGACCAACCTGGCCAACATGGGGAAACCCTATCTCTACTAAAAATATAAAAATTAGCCGGGCCTGGTGGTGCACATCTGTAATCCCAGCTACTCAGGAGGTTGAGGCAGGAGAATCACTTGAACCCAGGAGGTGGAGGTTGCAGTGAGCCCAGATTGCGCCACTGCACTCCAACTTGTGTGACAGAGTAAGACTCTCTCAAAAAAAAAAAAAGTCAAAATTTATCAAAACTGGGCCGGGCGCCATGGCTCACACCTGTAATCCCAGCACTTTGGGAGACGAGGGCGGGCAGATCACAAGGTCAGGAGTTTGAGACCAGCCTGGTCAACATGGTGAAACCCCGTCTCTACTAAAAATATAAAAATTTGCCAGGCATGGTGGCAGGTGGCTGTAATCCCAACTACTCGGGAGGCTGTGGCAGGAGAATCACTTGAAACTGGAAGACAGAGTTTGCAGTAAGCCAAGATCGCACCACTGCACTCCAGCCTGGGTGAAACAGCAGAACTTCATCTGAAAAAAAAAAAAAACTTATCAAAACTTAAGCAAACACAGATTGTATATGTCACCATTAGCAGTCAAGAGAAATATAAACAAACATGAAGATGCAGTATTAAATCATAACTGCGGCCAGGCACAGTGGCTCATGCCTGTAATATCAGCACTTGGGGGGGCCAAGGCGGGTGGATTACCTTTCTTACTAACATTATCTTTTCTCTAACTGACTTTATTGTAAGAATACACACCAAATACATATAACATATAAAATGTGTGATAATCAACTGTTTCTGTTATCAGTAAGACTTTCAGTCAACAGTAGGCTATTAATAGTTAAGTTTGGGGGGAGTCAAAAGTTGTGTGTGGATTATTGACTGTGTGGAGTTTCAAAATGGATCAAAGACCCGAATATAAGAGCATAAACTATAAAACTCTTAGAAGAAAACATAGGATAGGCTGGGTGCAGTGGCCCACGCCTGTAATACCAGCACTTTGGGAGGCCTAAGCGGGCGGATCACCTGAGATCAGGAGTTCGAGACAAGCCTGACCAACATGGTGAAACCCTGTCTCTACTATAGATACAAAATTAGCTGGGCATCTCTACCCCACAAAATAAAAAAATTAGCTGGATGTCCCTGTAGTTCCCAGCTACTTGAGATGCTGAGGTGGGAGGATCACTTGAATCCAGAAATAGGAGGTTGCACTGAGACAAGATAGAGCCAGTACACTCCAGCCTGGGCAACAGAGTGAGACCCTGTCTCAAAAAAAAAAAAGCCGGAGGGGAAGGGCAGGCAAAGGATTTGCATAGACATTTCCCTAAAGAAGATATATAAATGCGCTGAGTGTGGTGGCTCACGCCTGTAATCCCAGCACTTTGGGAGGCTGAAGCGGGCGGATCACCTGAGGTCAGGAGTTTGAGACCAGCTTGGCCAACATGGTGAAACACTGTCTCTACTAAAAATACAAAAATTAGCCAGCCATGGTGACAGGTGCCTGTAATCCCAGCTACTTGGGAGGCTGAGGCAGGAGAGTCACTTGAACCCAGGAGGCAGAGGTTGCAGTGAGCCAAGATCATGCTACTACTGCACTCCAGCCTGGGTGACAGAGCAAGACTCCGTCTCAAAAAAAAAAAAAAAAAAAAAAGGCCAGGCAAGGTGGCTCACGCCTGTAATCCCAGCACTTTGACAGGCCAAGGTGGGCAGATCACAAGGTTGGGAGATGGAGACCATCCTGACTAACACAGTGAAACCCCATGTCTACTAAAAATACAAAAAATTAGCCAGGCGTGGTGGTACGTGCCTGTAGTCCCAGCTACTAGGGAGGGACTATAGGCAGGAGAATCCCTTGAACCCAGGAAGCAGAGGTTGCAGTGAGCCAAGATCATGCCACTACACTCCAGCCTGGGTGACAGAGGGAGGCTCTGTCTCAAAAAAAAAAAAAAAAAAAAAAAAGGGAAGATATATATACAAATGGCCAATAAGCACATAAGCACATGAAAAGATGCTCAAC
Source organism: Macaca nemestrina (assembly GCF_043159975.1). Lineage (NCBI taxonomy): Eukaryota > Metazoa > Chordata > Mammalia > Primates > Cercopithecidae > Macaca > Macaca nemestrina. The sequence continues at coordinate 39,385,525 of NC_092126.1, read as the reverse complement.
ATCACTAATTATTAGGGAAATGCAAATTAAAAACCACAATGAAATACCCCTTCATATTCATGAGGAAAAATATTATCAAAACACCAAAAATTAACAATTCTTGGCAAGGATATGTGGAGAAATTGGCGTTGTTGGCATTGCTGGTGGGAACTGTAAAATGCTATAGCTGATAGATACAGGAGGCAAATAAGCGAGGGTTCCCAGAGAATCTCTCACTATCCCAAATATCAGATGCCTTTGTGCAGATGAGGGAACCTGCCCAGAGTCTTCCCTGGGCATGCCTGCAATGCCTGTGCCCTGAGAGAGTGGGGTGGAGCCACCGGGAATTCACACTTTATATAAGGGGAGGAGCCTGGCCTCTTCAGCACATGTGTGGTGGCCTGGTATTCAATCTGTGAGGTGAGATCCTGTTGGCAGGACCCCCTCTTTCTTTGCTGAGTTTTCTTTTCACGCAATAAATCTGCCCTCCTTACCCTTCAATGTGTCTGCATGCCTAATTTTTCCTGGTCCTGAGACAATACTCTGGATTTTAACTGAACTAAGGAGTAAAAAGTCGTGCATCATAGCCACTGGGAAACTGGTGTAATGATTCTTCAAAAAATTAAAAACAGATTTACCATATCATCCAGTAATTTTACTTCCTTTTCTTTTTTTCTTTTTTCTTTTTTTTCAATTTGAGACAGAGTCTCGCTCTGTCATCCAGGCTGGAGTACAATGGCATGATCTTAGCTCACTACAACCTCTGCTTCCCAGGTTCAAGTGATCTTCCCACCTCAGCCTCCAGAGTAGTTAAGACCACAGGCATGTGCCACCATGCCAGCTAATTTTTGTAGAGACGGAGTTTCAGCATGTTGGCCAGCCTGGTATCGAACTCCTGACCTCAGATGATCTGCCCACCTTGGCCTCCCAAAGTGCTGGGATTACAGGCATGAGCCACTGTGCCCAGCCTGATCCAGTCATTTTACTTATGATACACTAACAAAAGAAGTGAAACCAGAGACTTGAACAGGTATTTGTACACCGTGTTCATAGCAGCATTAATCACAATAGCTAAAATGTGGAAGTAACTCAAGTGTTTGTCAATGGATGAATGAATTTAAAAAGTACGGTATACACAGACAATGAAATATAATTCAGCCTTGAAAAGGAAGGACATTCTGACACATGCTATTACATGCATGAACCTTAATAATATTATACTAAGTGAAATAGGCCAAAAGGACAAATACTTTATGATTCCACTTATATGAGGTACCTAGAGTAGTCAAATTCATACAGACAGAAAGTAGAATGGTGGTACTGAGGCTGGGGTGGAGAATGGGGACTTAGTGTTTAATGGTACCAAGTTTCCGTTGGGAAAGACAGAAGAGTTCTGTAGATGGGTGGTGGTGATGGTTGAACAACAATGTGAATGTGTTTAATGCCATAGAACTGTTCACTTAAAAATAACAAAAATGGGGGAACACTTACTCTATTTTATGGAATAAAGTGTTGTCTTGATTCTAGAATCACAAATAAAGCCAACTGAAGTATTTAAGCTAAATTTATTATAACTTTTTTTTTTTTGAGAGTCTTACTTTATTGCCCAGGCTGGAGTGCAGGGGTGCTATCTCAGCTCACTGCAGCCTCTACCTCCTGGGTTCAAGTGATTCTTGTGCCTCAGCCTCCTAAGTAGCTGGGGTTACAAGCGCCTGCCACTACGCCTGGCTAATTTTTGTATTTTTAGTAGAGACGGAGTTTCACCATGTTGGTCAGGCTGGTCTCGAACTCCTGACCTCAGGTGATCGGTGATTGGGAGGCCTGCCTTGGCATCTCAAAGTGCTGGGATTACAGGCGTAAGCCACCGTGCACAGCCTATAATTTTGTCATTGTCTTTTGCCAAATAGTTTGAGCCATAACCATAATCTTTTTTCCTTTCCTTTCCTTTCCTTTCCTTTCCTTTCCTTTCCTTTCCTTTCCTTTCCTTTCCTTTCCCTTCCCTCCCCACCCCTCCCCTCCCCTCCCCTCCCCTCCCCTCCCCTCCCCTCCCCTCCCTTTCCTTTTCTTGTCTTGTCTTTTTCTCTTTTTTTGAGACAGAGTCACTCTGTAACCCAGACTAGAGTGCAGTGACTTGATCTCAGCTCACTGCAACCTCCAGGTTCAAGAGGTTCTTTGAGAAGCTGGGAGTACAGGCCTGTGCCACCATGCCCAGCTACTTTTTTGTATTTTTAGTGGAGATGGGAGTTTCACCATGTTGGCCAGGCTGGTCTCAAACTCCTGGCCTCAAGTGATCCACCTGCCTTGGCCTCCCGAAGTCCTGAGATTACAGGCATGTGCCACTGAGCCCACCCTGTAATCTTTTTAAATAAAAAATACTTGAATGAGGCCGGACGCGGGAAAAATCGCTTGAGCCTGGGAGGCGGAGGTTGCAATGAGCCAAGATCATGCCATTGCACTCCAGCCTGGACGACAGAGTGAGACTCCATCTCAATCAATCAATCAATCAATCAATCAATTTGAATGAGATAAAGCAGGGGTGGAGTTGAAAAAGCTTGAAACAAAGGAAGATAAAAAATTGCACTTCAGAAAAATCTCCTCAAATTGACAAGAAGCAGAATAGCTTCAGGAGGGAATGAGTGAATGTTCAGCGTATTCTCCTCCTCTGGAGCATTGCTAAGGAGTGGTCCCTCAGGTGGGGTTGCCTGAGGCACAACCAAACGACCTTCCGACATCCATCTATCCCAAAACCGGATCTGTGAAACACTGGATTTGGTCTGTAACAATGGGGATGCAGAGAAATTTAAATGGGTTGCAATATACAAACCAAGTGCCTTTCATGGAATTTATAATTCCCAGACTCACAAGTGGTATTGAGCAGTTGAAAAACATGCAATCGCTGGTCGGGCGTGGTGGCTCACGCCTGTAATCCCAGCACTTTGAGAGGCCGAGGCGGGTGGATCACGAGGTCAGGAGATCGAGACCATCCTGGCTAACATGGTGAAACCCCGTCTGTACTAAAAATATATATATATAAAAATTAGGCCGGCCGCGGTGGCTCAAGCCTGTAATCCCAGCACTTTGGGAGGCCGAGGCGGGTGGATCACGAGGTCAGGAGATCGAGACTATCCTGGCTAACACGGTGAAACCCCGTCTCTACTAAAAATAGAAAAAAATTAGCCGGGCGTGGTAGCGGGCACCTGTAGTCCCAGCTACTTGGGAGGCTGAGTTGGGAGAATGGCGTGAACCCAGGGGGCGGAGCTTGCAGTGAGCCGAGATCGCGCCACTGCACTCCAGCCTGGGAGACACAGCGAGACTCCGTCTCAAAAAAAAAAAAAAAATTAGCCGGGCATGGTGGCGGGCGCCTGTAGTCCCAGCTACTCGGGAGGCTGAGGCAAGAGAATGGTGTGAACCTGGGAGGCAGAGCTTGCAGTGAGCTGAGATCGCGCCACTGCACTCCAGGCTGGGTGACAGAGTGAGACTCCATCTCAAAAAATATATAAAAAATAAAAATAAATGAAATAAAAACATGCAATCTCCTTGATTGGTGAAAACATACCTACACATTCAACTTCTCCATTCTTTATTTCAGAAGAATGACTGCAGGATAATCTACATGGCATGGAATACCAAAGATGTGGCTGTGTCTTATTATTTCTACCAGTTGGCAAAAAGGCACCCAGAGCCTGAAAGCTGGGAGGAGTTCCTGGATAAATTCATGGCTGTAAAGGTGTGTTTTGGTTTCTGGTATGACTATACTGCTGGGAGAAGAGGAAAAGGGTTTTGTATCTTTTTTGATGTATCTTTTATGATGTATCTTTTATGGTATGAAACTGCTGGGAGAAGAGGAAAGGGTTTTGTATCTTTTACCTATTTTTATGAAGACATGAAAGAGAATTCAAAGTGTGGAATTCAGAAGCTGTTAAATAGAAAAAGAAATGCCAGAAGAAACTGTGGGAAAAATCTTCTAGTATAGCTCTTCTGATGTGATAAAGCAGAATCCTAGTGGAAATTATACCACTATGGAAAATAATCAGATGGACCATTCTGTCTCCCTTCATAAGAAAGGATATTTCTGCAGACTGGAAGAATCAATTCTCTGTCGCTTAGTATGAGAAATTTGAAGATTATGAAAAGAAAATGAAAGGGTCTACACTGCAGTTTCAATCAGAAATCTAAGAAGGACCTGCTCACCAGGTGCAGTGGCTCATGCCTGTAATCCCAGCACTTTGGGAGGCCAAGGAGGGTGAATCACCTGAGGTCAGGAGTTCAAGGCTGGCCTGGCCAACGTGGTGAAACCCTGTCTCTACTAAAAATACCAAAATTAGCCAGCCATGGTGGTGGGAGCCTGTAATCTCAGCTACGCAGAAGGCTGAGGCAGGGTAATTGCTTGAACCCAAGAGGCAGAGGTTGCAGTGAGCCGAGATCGCGCCATTGCACTCCAGCTTGGGTGACAAGAGCGAAACTGTCTCAAAGGAAAAAAAAAAAAAAAGGACCTACTCTTTCTCCATCTCTTTTAACTAGCATCTAAATTAAAAGAAAAGAAATTCCTTTAAACATTTAGTGAAAGAAAATTCTCTAGTGATGTTTCCTTAATTACTCGGATTAATGGTTTATAATACAATAATCAAAGAATTCCAAAGTCTACATAGAAAAAAACAATACAGGCCGGGTGCTCACACCTATAGTCCCAGCACTTTGGGAGGTCGAGGCAGTGGATCACAAGGTCAGGAGTTTGAATCTCCTTCGCCAACATAATGAAACCCCGTCTCTACTAGAAATATAAAAATTAACCAGGTGTGGTGGCACACACCTATAGTCCCAGCTAGTTGGGAGGCTGATGCAGGAGAATCACTTGAACCGGCAGGCAGAGGTTGCAATAAGCCAAGACCACGCCATTGCACTCCAGCCTGGGCAACAGAGCGAGACAGCATCTAAAAAAAAAAAAAAAAAAAAAACCCCGGCCGGGCGCGGTGGCTCAAGCCTGTAATCCCAGCACTTTGGGAGGCCGAGACGGGCGGGTCACGAGGTCAGGAGATTGAGACCATCCTGGCTAACACGGTGAAACCACGTCTCTACTAAAAAATACAAAAAAACTAGCCGGGCGAGGTGGCGGGCACCTGTAGTCCCAGCTACTCGGGAGGCTGAGGCAGGAGAATGGCGTAAACCCAGGAGGCGGAGCTTGCAGTGAGCTGAGATCCGGCCACTGCACTCCAGCCTGGGCGACAAAGTGAGACTCCGTCTCCAAAAAAAAAAAAAAAAAAAAAAAACCCACAATACTATCTTTATGATTTTAATTGCTTTTCATGGTATTTTTATTAGTCTTACAAATTAAATAATAAAATGAAGTTTACAAATTTTTAAATGGTGAAAATGGTAAATTTTATCTTATGCATATTTCACCACAATAAAAAAACGTTAACTTGGGCCAGGTGCAGTGACTCACACCTGTAATCCCAGCACTTTGGGAGGCTGAGGCAGGAGGATCACTTGAGACCAGAAATTCAAGACTGGCCTGGGCAACATAGCAAGACCTGATCACTACAAAAAATAAAACAGTTAAAAACAGTCAGGTGTGATGGCACACACCTGTAGTCCTAGCTACTTAGGAGGTTGAGGTAGGAGGATCACTTGAGCACAGGAGTTCAAGGATGCAATGAGCTAGGATCATGCCAGTGCATTCCAGACTGGACCACAGACCAAGACCTTGTCTTTAAAAAAAAATATTTTTTTTGGCTGAAAAATGCAAACACAAATGTCAAGTGTGTCACCACCCATAGTACACGGTACTCTCAGAGAAAAACATGAGTACATTTAAAATATTTTAAATCATATGAGGGAAACTCAAGTCAATGCAACAGGGCAGATTATCTCTGTCCCTGCTTGGTTGACACTGGCACTGTTGATCGCCCTGATGTCTGGCTGTGACTCCCAGAGAATTGCCAACCCAGGTAATTTGCCTGTAGGTTTGGCTACAAGGTCACTTTGTTGCCACCAGGATAACCTTCTGCCAGACTAGCTAGCACCATCAGCTACTTTCTAAGTACCTAACAGTGCAACCTGTGAGTCCCTTCCATACCATGCTAAAGCCTGAATAGAATCAGGACTGTCAACTCAGGCCTCACTCTGTTTGTCTGTGCCGTGTTGCTCTTTCACTCTGCTTTAGCCATCCTGTATTGGTGCAGAGCCACCCTGTGAGGCTTTCTCCTGTCATATTTCCAAACAGGGAGTGGAATCCAAGACCCTCTACTTTCAGCTTTCTTCACAGTCAATTTAATAGCCTTCATGGAATTTCTGCCTGAAGGTTAAAATTGTGATACAAGAGTCTGGCTACTTACTCCACTATCTCCCCTTTTTACCCTTTCTGCACCCAAGTAAAAAGCTAAACTTTGACTCTTCTTTTTCCTAAATTAATTCTATTTTTTTAGGAGTACTAATCTCCACTGCCATCCCCAGTGGTTGGTAGATACTTGTGTCTGACTGTAGAGAAGGTCATATACAAAGAAATGGAAAAGAGAAGAATACGTAAATTTTTTTTTTTTTTTTTTTAGGCAGAGTCATGTTCTGTCACACAGGCTGGAGTGCAGTGGCATTATCTTGGCTCACTGCAACCTCCGCCTCCCAGGTTCAAGCAATTTTCCTGACTCAGCCTCCTGAGTAGCTGGGATTACAGCATCTGCCACCACATCTGGGTAATTTTTTGTATTTTTTGTATTTTGTATGTTTTGCCATGTTGGTCAGGGTGGTCTTGAACTCCTGACTTCAAGTGATCTGCCCACCTCAGCTTCCCAAAGGGATTACAGGCATGAGACTGACCTTGATATATTATTTTAAATTAAGTAAAACAGGCTGTTTTGAGCAATAGGGGAATATAAGTGTTCATGTAATTGAACAGTCCAGAGCTCCAGGCCAGGCTTTATTTAGCTCCTAAAATGACGAGATCAAGACCCAAGTTTCTCTCTGTTTCTCAATTCTACTTCTTCATTGTTGGTTTCATTCTTGGCAGGCTTCTTTCACTGTCATTCTAAGATGACTATCAAAGGCTCCTGGATCCACAGGCTTCTTTGTTCACATGAAAGGAAGACGAGCACTTCTCCACTCCGAGTGATGAACCGAAGTCCAGAGCTGAGTCTGGTTGGACTTTCTCTTCCCTGTCCAATCATTGTGGTTATAAGGGTGGTGTTTATTAGCTTAAGATAGCTTCATATCCCATATCAATATCCCATTTCTAAAGCAGAAGAGGGATAGCATCAGATTTCCCTGAGGTACGTGGACCCTGGGAATAAATATTAGATACCAGTTCTAAGAAAAGAGGAAATTTGTGTTGAGTGGCCCAGAACAGCAAATATTCACCACCTCTGATATCTACCAAATCTGATTTGACTTACTGCTCAACAAGCATTTATTGGACAGAATACTAAAAAAAATTAAAATAAAAAATAAAAAAATAATGCAAAACAGAAACAACTTAATCTTGGCAACTCTTTCCTGTGGTCAGTACTTCTGCATCAAGATCCCTTTTGACTCCTGATCTGTGCTCTAGAAAAAAAAAATGTTTAAATAATATCCAGTAGTTGCACCTGATACACTAAAATCTACTACCTAGGAGTCCTCTGCTCAGATTTAACTGTGAAAATACAAACAAAAGGCATGGCAGTGGGGAGGGAATCTGCCGTGAGGAATCACCAGAGCTAGGCCCAGTGGAAGTATTGGGGGCCTAATGGCAAAGAACAATCAGCCTGCCACCAAATTTCCTAAATGCAGAGTAACTTCTCTCTCCATTAATCCAGAAAGAGTCTTTCATTTTAAAACTCAAGATGTGACTGCTCGGGGCTGGGCACGGTGGCTCATGCCTATAATCCTAGCACTTTGGGAGGCCTAGATGGCCGGATCACGAAGTCAGGAGATAAGAGACCATCCTGGCTAACATGGTGAAACCCCGTCTCTACAAAAAATACAAAAAATTAGCCAGGCGTGGTGGCAGGAGCCTCTAGTCCCAGCTACTCGGGAGGCTGAGGCAGGAGAATGGCGTGAACCCAGGAGGCGGAGCTTGCAGTGAGCCAAGATTACGCGGCTGCACTCCAGCCTGGGCGACAGAGCAAGACTCTGTCTCAAAAATAAATAAATAAATAAGTAAAATAAAAGATGTGACTGCTCACTGTGGGTATTTAATGTTATATGTAATAATAACAAATGTGATAAAATTAGAGTGAAATCTTCTTCAGCAGGAAGGTGGTTTATGAACCACGTTAATGATCTTTAAGGAGATGCGGACATGCAGACTGGCAGCCTGCCCACACAGCAGGTGGTGTTAGGCACAGGCTCCTGAGGAGGGATGGAAGGTTTGAGTTCTATTGTTAGCTCTGCTGCTTAGTAGCTGTGTGACCTTGAGCAAACCAATTAACCCCTCTGGACCTACAAGTTCCTCAGAGACATGGAGAAACCCTGTCTCTACTAAAAATATAAAAATTAGCTGAGTGTGGTGGTGTGTACCTGTAATCTCAGCTGCTTGGGAGACGTAGGCAGCAGAATCATCTGAACCTGGGAGGTGGAGGTTGCAGTGAGCCAAGATCATGCCACTGCACTTCAGCCTGGGTGACAGAGCAAGACTCCATCAACAAAGAGAGAGAGAGAGAGAGAGAGAGAGAGAGAGGAAGGAAGGAAGGAAATCTAAATACATAAATAAATAAATAAATAAATAAATAAATAAATAAATAAATAAAAAGAGTAAACATCAGGGACAAGGAGGATATTCTGGCTAAACCAACCTAACAGGATTCTTGCTGAAGATACGCCAGGATGATCAGACATCACCTAGGGGATGGTGGAGGATGTGGAACCTGGTCAGATCTTGAGGGTGATCACATATCAAGTGTGGGAGGGTCTTGGTAAACCAACTTAGCAGGTTCTTTGCTAAAACTGGATTTTACAAAGGAGTGTACAAATGGGCCTAAGAGAAGTGTTAGGAGCTTGGCTAAAGTTTGATCAAGCAAATAATCTTTGTCAGTCCTGACCCTCCCCTACAGAATCTCCAGCGAACCTCAGCAGATACACAGCCCCAGGAGGCAGTATGGACTGAACTGCAGGAATCCCCACTCTCTTTGGTCTGGGGGAAAGATTAAATTTTCTAGGTTCACAGAATTCCCTTCTTCAGGGGCACCTCCAGTGACTCACACCTTTCCCTCACTACCTGTGTTTCCTAGAAGAGGGCCCTAAGTAGGGTGGACCATCCAAAGTTTTGACTCAGGACACCTAAATTAAGATGACAAATAGAAAGAATGAATTAGTCCAGGCACAGTGGCTCATGTCTGTGATCCCACCACTTTGGAAGGCCAAGGCAGGAGTGTTGAATGAGGCCAAAAGTTTGAGACCAGCATAGGCAACATAGCAAGACTCCATCTCTACAAAAAGCTTATTTTTTATTTTTATTTTTTTTTAATTAGCCAGGTGTGGTAGTGCACACCTATAATCCCAGGTACTTCAACGGCTGAGGAGATTACTTGAGCCCAGTAGTTCAGGGTTACAGTGAGCTATGATCATGCCACTGTACTCTAGCCTGGGTGACAGAGCAAGACCCTGTCTCTAAAAAAAAAAAAAAGAAAGAAAGAAAACAGAAAATAAATCACCAAAAATCTTCAGAGAGATGAATATTATATCAATGAAAGAGGAAAATGGTGTGTTTATGAAAAGGAATACCCAGAGAACATGAAGAAAGCCTTGAAAATTTAAAGTTAGACAGTAAAAATTTAAAAAACAAAAACACAGTAAATGGGTTGAAAGAGAGTCTCCTATAACATAGAACAAAAGGACAAAATGATGAAATAAAGGACAGAAAAGGTAAGAAAATTAGAAGACCTGTCAGGAAGTCCAACATCCAAATACAGAGTCTAGAAAAAGCGAAGAGAAAAAAGAGGGAAGGAAACAATCCTCAAAATAATTCAGGACAATATCCTAGAGTTTGCAGATTGAAAGGGCCTATGGAGTGCCGGTATAGCACTCTAAATTTAGTCTGCCCACACCGGAGCATAGCTTCGTGAAATTTCAGAACCTTGAGGACAAACAGATCTCCAAGATCTAGAAAGAAAACAAACAAAGCCCCCAAAATGCTTAAAATTGGCCACAGTAAAAAATCAGGAATCAGAATTCTTGGGTTTCTTACCAAGCCCCTCCTACGTGCCCAGAGCTTCCAGTAAAATTTTCAGTGTTCCCCTCTTATGTATCAGACAGAGGCCCAAAGAAATTTATAAATGATCATGAAAAAAGATTGAGCACAGTCTAAAAATCTAAAATTCCCTCATTTCCACGCTACTTCCTAGAAGCCAGTGAGATGGATGGAGCCAGAAGCCATCCCTTTATTCTTCCCTTAGGCTCCAATTCCTTCACTCTACCTTTCCCTGATCACCACATGATCATCTCCTTGTCTCTCTCTCTCTCCCTCCCTCCCTCCCTCTCTCTCTTTCTCTCTCTCTCTCTCTCTCACACACACACACACTCACTCACTCACTCACACTGGCTTGATTTAAGGACATGCGTCATGCTGCTTTTCTTGAGAGCAAACATTGTTAATTATGGCTCTGCCCAGGAAATAGGCAAAAAAATTCCCAGGAGCTCAGCTTTTGACAGTAGAGAGCTGCACTTCTTTCTGGACAAAGAGTCAGACTAAATTTAGTGACAAATTCTAAATTGGTATGAGACTTTCCCATTTCCTTGAAGCATAATGCTCTATTGATTGCAAGCTGAGTCATTTATTGAGCCTGCTTCTCACACTGTCAGCTGGAAGTGTAATTCTTGAATGACTCCCAGCAGACTTTTATAGATTTTTCAGTCTGTTGAGTTATAAAAGATAGCCAAAGTCTTTTTTTTTTTTTCCGAAGACCTTCAAATAAATCTTGATCTCAACAGCTAAGTCATTGAACGTAATTATATACAACACACTGGGAGTAATCTGCATAAAAGCAAGAGTTGAGGTAGTGAAGTTAGAAAAATAATCAAGTGAGTCTATAAAGAAACAAAGAACAGAGGACTGACAACTGAAGTTCTATCTTCCAGTTTGCTCCTGTTCAAGAGGTAGAAGAAAGAAAAAAGTAACTATTCAAGGTGAAGAGAGGGCAAAGATGGGAATAGGAACCAGGTTAGGGTATCAGGACAGGAATCAAAGAAAGAGAATACTTCAAAAAAGAGTGTATGGCAGAGTAAAATATGTTGGGGAGACCAAGAAGGGATGTGGCAGACCCATTTAGTGTCCTGTCCATATCTTCTCAGGTCTTATTGCATAGGGCAGGACTCCTGACTCCTAATGTCTTAGGACGTTTAGTCGTTGGATCCTATTCGGCCTCAGCACTGTCAAGCCAGAAGTATAGGGGAATTAATGCTTCCTCATCTTCACCCCAGTGTAGCAACCCTCAATCAAGGACTGACTAGAATTGGTATGTATATACACCAGATTCCTCACCCCTTAGAATAACTCTGAGCCTGTGCTGTACACTGACTCTGAGAGTTCCCCAGCAGAATTAAGTTCCAGTTACCCACAGTGGTAACTGACTTGAAAATACACCATTTATTATCTCCCTTCTCTTTTTTTTCTCATTTCCTTACACCCCTACTGGTGCTTCTTTGCATCATCTCCAAAAGTCTGGGATGAGAAAAAGCCATTGATAATATATTCTGAAGATCCTTGAGAGGTCAAGATCAGTAGAATGGAAAAGGCAGAAACTACATGGCTGGATTCTAAGAGAAGAGTTGGAGATAAGGAATTGGAGACAGAAATGGAAAACAACTCTTTCAACAAGTTTAGCATGTAGATGAAAGAAAAGGGGGAATCACTAATGGGGCAATAGGATTGAATAAAGTTTTAATTTTATTTGCATTTGTCTAGGAAAGATCCACTTGGCTGGGCATGGTGACTCATGCTTGTAATCCCAGCACTTTGGGAGTCTGAGGTGGGCAGATCATGAGGTCAGGAGTTCGAAATCAGCCTGACCAACATGGTGAATCCCCGTCTCTACTAAAAATACAAAACTTAGCCAGGCATGGTGGCACACACCTGTAATCCCAGCTACTCAGGAGGCTGAGGCAGGAGAATCACTTGAACCCGGGAGGCAGAGGTTGCAGTGAGCTGAGATTGCACCGTTGCACTCCAGCCTAGGTGACAGAGAGAAACTCCATCTCAAAAAAAAAAAGGCCAGACGTGGTGGCTCACACCTGTATCCCAACACTTTGGGAGGCTAAGGTGGGTGGAGCACCTAAGGTCAGGAGTTCCAGACCAACCTGGCCAACATGGTGAAACCCCATCTCTACTAAAAATACAAAAATTAGCTGGCCGTGGTGGCGGGCACCTCTAATCCCAGCTACTTGGGAGGCTGAGGCAGGAGAATCACTTGAACCCAGGAGGCGGAGGTTGCAGTGAGCCAAGATCATGCCACTGCACTCCAGCCTGGGGGACAGAGTGAGACTCCGTCTCAGAAAAAGAGAAAAAAAAAAAAGAGAGAGAGAGAGAGAAAGAAAAAGAAAGAAAAATCCACTCATATTTTGAGACATATGACTCTAAGACAATGCATGTGTTCCTGGAAGCTCTCCTCCCTCTCTTCTGTTTTAAACACGCCTCTGGCTGGTGCCTCTTCTTTACCCAGACTTGTGTTTGTTTTTCTAAGCATTCTGCACTTAGCACTTTTCTCATCCCTTTCTATACCCTCTCTCTGGGTAATTTAATCCTCTCTCATGGCTTGAATTTACACCTATACACTCCTGATTCCTAAATTTGTATCTTTAACTCAGAGCCCTTTCCTGGGCTCCAGACCCGTGTATTGAACCACCTACTTTATAAGTATTCCTGTCTATCCAGCAGCTCCCTCAAATTAATCATGCAAAAATTGAACTTGCCATCTTCTCCTCAAATTCATTTTTTCTTTGTGCTAATGGGTGAATGGTACTTGTATTAGTCCATTCTCACGTACTATAAAGGAATACCTAAGACTGGGTAATTTATAAAGAAAAGAGGTTTAATTGGCTCACAGTTCTGCAGGCTGTACAGGAGACATGATGCTGGCCACCTCCTTGGCTTCTGGGAAGGCCTCAGGAAACTTAACAATCATGGCAGAAGGCGAAGGGGATGCAGGCTTCTCTTACATGGCTGGAGCAGGAGCAAGACACTTTTAAACAACCAGATCTCATGACAACTCACTATTGCCATGACAGCACCAAGGGGGATGATGTTAAACCATGAGAAACTGCCCCCATGATCCAATCACCTCCCACCTTCAATATTGGGGATTACAATTCAACATGAGGTTTGGATGGAGACACAGATCCAAACCATACCTGTACTACAATTTATCTAGTTGCCCATATCAGAAAAATGGAGCTCATCCTAAACCATACCCTCTGTCATCACCTTCATCCAATCAGTCATTAAGTTGAGTAAGTTCTTTCCACTTCTTTAACATCTCCCAAGTTAACACATTCCTTCCATCCCCACTGCTCCTGCCTGAATTTAGGCCATCATAATCTCTTGCACAGACCATAAAGGTCTTTTAGGTGGTCCCAAAGTTATCCTAAATGATCTCACTGCTTTGAGTCTTGACTCTTTCAATACATTTTTCCACACTTCTGCCAAATAGATTCTCTGCTATTTAAAACATTTCCAGGTTTCTGGGAGAGTTGGTGTGGAGGGAGCATTTAGAGGCGTGTGGATAGTCAGAATTGGGGAAATTTGTGTCATGCACCCAGCTTGAAGACTTACTGGATCAGACTTACGGATCCATTCTCATATCCTTTTCTGTAGGTCCAAAACAAGAATCTGTCCCTCCTCCACCAAAGATAATGACTGTCTTAGAGTCTTTTCCTGGGGTCAATCCCTGTGAATCAGGATAGAGACAGAAAAGACATCCCCTAGTATTTTTCATCTATGAGGACACCACCAAGGAAGGACCCAAGGCTAAGAAATGAAGCTGAAAAAGGATCATGTACAGACAGAAAAACTCAAGATGCAGAAGGAATACCCCCAAGACAAGCATTTCAAGGTTAAGGCAAGGCCAATATGGCAAGATACAAGGAGGGGATTTCCTTTTCTTAGGAAATTCTTGTTTAGAAAGTTTATTCTGGACATGAGAGGTAGACATTCCCATTCTTGCTCCCACACAGGACAGCAATAATATCTTCTAATACAATGGTCCTCCACCTGAGGAATGTGTGTAGCCTTAGAAGTATGTGAAGACTTTCCAAAGGATTCAAGTGCAAGATAGTTCTAAGAAAACCAAACTTCAGGCCAGATGCAGCCACTCACGCCTGTAATCCCAGGATTTTGGGAGGACAAGGCAGACAAATCATTCGAGGTCAGAAGTTCTAGGCCAACATCGTGAAACCCCATCTCTACTAAAAATACAAAAATCAGCCCGGCATGGTGGTGTACGCCTGTAGTCCCAGCTACTGGGGAGGCTGAGGCAGGAGAATTTCTTGAACCCGGGAGGCAGAGGCTGCAGTGAGCCGAGATTGCGCCACTGCACTCCACCCTGGCAACAGAGCGAGACTCCATCTCAAAAAAAAAGAGAGAAAGAAAGAATAGAAGAAAAGAAAATCAAATTTCAGATCCTCAACTTTCTTGTTTCTTTTTTTCTAAATGTTTGGTACTGATTTTTCTCTCAGGTTCTCATTTCCTATATACCATTTTTACAGTTATCCTTCCCCCTCTGTACTAAAAAAAGCACACAGCTCCCACCCATCCTGAATCTCACTCTAGTGCACCAAGAAAGAGTGAAAGGGTGTGTGGGTGGTGTGTGTCTGTGGTGGTGTAGTGTGTGTGTGTGCATGCGTGTGCATGCATGTATCCGTGTGTGTTGGGGGAGGTTCGATATTTTGATCTTAGTGTTGAGAAAGTGAATCATTGGATAACAAGATTATTTGTAAGCCTGGTGTTTCCTATTCTTTAATTTCAACAAAATCAAAGGAGGATCTAATCAAGTTGTCAGCTGATAGTTCAACAAAAATAATTTTTTATTATATATCTTCTTTTGGCATATAACTTAGGAGGAGTTTGAAGCTTGAGTGATATTTGGTTATAACAAAATATCTTCCATTCTTCTATTCCCATCATCTTATTTATATAAAGATTTCTCAGTCATATATAATGCATATATATATACAAACATAAACAAAAAAGAAATATGAATGATTCTAAATGCAATCTCATTTCAGCAATAAAAAATTTTCACCCATGCATTCATGAAACAATTTTTTAAAATAGGCTTCCATCTCATTAATAAACTTATTTCTAATTAATTCCATTTTAATTTACATGCATAATTTTTGTTGCCAAGAAGTATGATGGTATGATCAACAAAAGACTTTCAAGTATAAAAAAATTCTGTGGGCTGGGTGCAGTGGCTCATGCCTGTAATCCTAGCACTTTGGGAGGCCAAGGTGGGCAGATCACGAAGTCAGGAGTTCAAGACCAGCCTGGCCAATGTGGTGAAACCCCATCTCTACTATACAAAAATTAGCCGGGCATGGTGGTGGGCACCTGTAATCCCAGCCACTTGGGAGGCTGAGGCAGGAGAATCACTTGAACCCGGGAGGCGGAGGTTGCAGTGAGCCGAGATTGTGCCATTGCAATTCAGCCTGGGCAACAGGCATGAAATTCTGTCTCAAAAAAAAAAAAAAATCTGTGGAGAAAGTGGAATGGAAATATAAGTTCAAGGAGAAAAAAAAGACCAATGTAAAATTTTCTGCTGAAAAAGAGGTTGTTCATGTTTTGTTTTGTTCTTGAGACAGAGCCTCACTCTGTCACCAGGCTGGAGTGCAGTGGCGCCATCTCGGCTCACTGCAACCTCCGCCTCCCGGGTTCAAGTGATTCTCCTGCGTCAGCCTCCTGAGTAGCTGGGACTACAGGCACACACCATCACACCCAGCTAATTTTTGTATATTTAGTAGAGACAAGATTTCACCATGTTGGCCAGGATGGTCTCCATCTCTTGATCTTGTGATCTGCCTGCCTCAGTCTCCCAAAGTGCTGGGA
The DNA here is from genome assembly GCF_043159975.1 of Macaca nemestrina. NCBI lineage: Eukaryota > Metazoa > Chordata > Mammalia > Primates > Cercopithecidae > Macaca > Macaca nemestrina. The sequence continues at coordinate 39,369,540 of NC_092126.1, read as the reverse complement.
TTACAGGTATGAACCACTGAGATGGACTACTCATGTATTTTTTAAATGGATGTTGGTTTGGGGCTGGGCGTGATGGCTCACACCTGTAATCCCAGCACTTTGGGAGGCCCAGGTGGACTGATCACCTGAGGTCAGGAGTTCAAGACCAGCCTGGGCAACATGGTGAAATCCCATCTCTACTAAAAATATAAAAATTAGCCAGGCATGGTGGCATATGCCTGTAATCCCAGCTACTTGGGAGGCCGAGGTGGGAGCATCACTTGAACCCAGGAGATGGAAGTTACAGTGAGCCAAGATTTTGCCACTGCACTTCAGCCTGGGTGACAGAGTAAGACTCAATCTCAAAAAAAAAAAAAAGAGTGTTGGCCAGGCATGGTGGCTCATGCCTGTAATCCCAGCACTTTGGGAGGCCAAGATGCGTGGATCACCTGAGGTCAGGAGTTTGAGACAAACCTGGCCAACATGGTGAAACACCATTATCGGGGGAATGCACCCCCAATATTTCAATATAGGTTCTTTCTATCTTCCCTAAGCATCGGCCAGTCTGAGAAATAAAGAGAGGGAGTACAAAGAGAGGAATTTTACAGCTGGGCCACTGGGGGAGACATCACATAACAGTAGGTCCGTGATGCCCACCTGAGCCACAAAACCAGCAGGTTTTTATTAAGGACTTCAAAAGGGGAGGGAGTGTATGAACAGGGAGGAGGTCACAAAGATCACATGCTTCAAAGGGCAAAAAGAGAACACAGATCACATGCTTCTGAAGAAACAGGACGAGGACAACAGACACTCCCAGAGTGGCCGTTTATAGACCTCCCCCCAGGAATGCAATTCTTTTCCTAGGGTCTTAAAATTATATTCCTTGCTAGGAAAAGAGTTTAGTGATATCTCTCCTACTTGCATGTCCATTTAGAGGCTCTCTGCAAGCAGAAAAATATGGCTCTATTCTGCCCAACCCTGCAGGCAGTCAGACCTTATGGTTGTCTTCCCTTGTTTCCCTGAAAATCGCTGTTATTCTGTTCTTTTTCAAGGTGAACTGATTTCATATTGTTCAAATACACATGTTTTACAATCAATTTGTACAGTTAACACAATCATCACAGGGTCCTGAGGTGACATACATCCTCAGCTTACAAAGAAAGCAGGATTAAGAGATTAAAGTAAGACAGGCGTAAGAAATTATAAGAGTATTATTAGGGAAGTGATAAATGTCCATGAAATCATCACAATTCATGTTTCTCTGCCATGGCTCCAGCCAGTCCCTCTGTTTGGGGTCCCTGACTTCCTGCAACACCCCATCTCTACTAAAAATGCAAAAAATAGCCAGCATGATGGTGGGTGCCTGGTAATCCCAGCTACTTGGTAGGCTGGGGCAGGAGAATCACTGGAACCCAGGAGGCAGAGGTTGCAGTGACCCAAGATCGCACCATTGCACTCCAGCCTGGGCCACAGAACGAGACTCTGTCTCCAAAAAATAAATAAATAAATAGTAATAATAATAATAATGTTGATGGGGAGGATATCAAACATTGAATTGCTTTGTTATTTAGATTCCACTGGATTTATTTTAAAGTTATACAATGACTTTTTTTTTTTTTTTTTTGAGACAGAGTCTCGCTCTGTCGCCCAGGCTGGAGTGCAGTGGCTGCATCTCAGCTCACTGCAAGCTATGCCTCCTGGGTTTATGCCATTCTCCTGCCTCAGCCTCCCGAGTAGCTGGGACCACAGACGCCTGCCACCTCGCCCGGCTAGTTTTTTGTATTTTTTAGTAGAGACAGGGTTTCACCATGTTAGCCAGGATGGTCTCGATCTCCTGACCTCGTGATCCACCCGTCTCGGCCTCCCAAAGTGCTGGGATTACAAGCTTGAGCAACCGCGCCCGGCCTGACTTATTTTTAAATGTCTATATTTTTTAAGTGCCAGAAACTATATAGTTTGCAAGGATTAAACTTACGATAAAAATGTTAAATGTCAACTTAAAAATATACAAGGAGATACATAATTTTCAAATTATTTTAGGGAACATGTGAGTCAAAATGTTTGATGACCACTGATTTAAGATTCTATAAGCCAAGGCCTTTTTTTGTTGTTTTACTTTTTTTGTTTTCTTTTTTTGAGACAGGGTCTCACTCTGTCACCCAGGATGGAGTGCAGCAGTGTGACTTCAGCTCACTGCAACCTCCGCCTCCCAGGTTAAAGTGATTCTCTTGCCTCAACCTCCCAAGTAACTGGTACTACAGGAATGCACCACCAGACCTAGCTAATTTTTGTGTTTTTTGTAGAGACAGGGTTTCCTATGTTGCTTAGGCTGGTCTCGAACTCCTGAGCTCAAGTGACATGCCTGCCTTGGCCTCCCAAAGTGCTAGGATTATAAGCATGAGTCACTGCTCCCGGCCCCAAGCCCATTTTGTTGTGTTTTCTTTTGTTTTTAATTTAACCAAGACTCAAAAAGACCATCATCACCAGAAAAGTGCTCTTGGTCCTGGTGACAGCTCCTTAATATTGAACCAGGCTCATAAAGCTCTATCCAGGAATTTCAAATTCCATTAGTTTAATATCTGGCCAGTCACCTCCCTTTCCCCTCACTTTCTGCTCTGCATTCCTCCTCAACTCTAAACCAGAGCCATGAGGGAGGCTTGCAACTTCTCAAAACCCCCCTAACATTTCATACCTCTGGGACTTTGCTCAAGCTGCTCTCTCTGCCTGGCATGAACTTTACCTCTCACTACCCTCAGTTCCTCTTCTCCAGCCAAAAGGGAATTTCTACCAGAAATTGTCACTTATAACTGTTTTGTTTATTTCTTTGTTTGCTTGTTTGTTTTGAGACTGAGTCTCACTCTGTTGCCCAGGCTGGAGTGCAGTGACACGATCTTGGCTCACTGCAACCTCTGCCTCCTGGGTTCAAGTGATTCTCCTGCCTCAGCCTCCCGAGTAGCTGGGATTACAGGTGTGCACCACCATGCCAGACTGATTTTTTGTATTTTTAGTAGAGACAGGGTCTCACCAGGTTGGCCAGCCTGGTCTCGAACTCCTGACTTCAGGTGATCCACCCACTTCAGCCTCCCAAAGTGCTGGGATTACAGGCATGAGCCACCTTGCCGGACCATAACTGGTTCTTAATTGAGGGTGACTAACCCTCCCAATTTTTCCAGGACTAAGGGGTTTCATTGGTATGAGGGACTTTCTGTGCTAAAACCTGGATAGTCCCAGGCCAATCAGAATGGCTGATTACCCTACTATTGTATGTTCAAGTGACTCAAAATTTCACCTGAAGGAGTGGAACCAGCCTTAGGGTATTATATCTTCTCCCAGCTGACAGGTCTGTGGAAGACAATGCTCTTCCATATCCCAAGAGCATTTTCTTAGGCGAATACAGTTCAAACACTTTAGGCATTTAAGTTACAGGATTTCTGATTATGAGCTCACACTTCAAACAGCAGTTATTTTGTGGTCTTAAAAGAAACACTCTCTTCTAATTAATTGAACTCATTATGTTTGCATATTCAATTCCTGCCAGTGCATGCCTTAGAGCATCACTTCAAAATAATTTGTCTCTGTGCATTTGGGGCACCTAGACTCCTAAAAATAACTTTGAGAGAAACATTATGCATTTCCTATGAATGTATGTGTTTGGGGAAGTAGGAGATGGAAGGTTGATTTTTTTCTTTTCTTTTTTTTTTTTTTTTTTTTTTTTGAGACGGAGTCTTGCTCTGTTGCTAGGCTGGAGTCCAGTGGTGCAATCTCAGCTCACTGCAACCTCCACCTCCCAGGTTCAAGTGATTCTCCTGACTCAGCCTCCTGAGTAGCTGGGCCTACAGGCATGCGCCACCGTGCCCAGCTAATTTTTGTATTTTTAATAGAGACGGGGTTTTACCATGTTGGCCAGGATGGTCTCAATTTCTTGACCTCGTGATCTGCCCGCCTCAGCCTCCCAAAGTCCTGGGATTACAGGCGTGAGCCACCATGCCCAGCCAGAAGGTTGATTCTAATAACCCTTGGGAGTGTTTCCAGAATTTTCCCAGGGCAGAATGTGGTCAGATGCAGAGAAGCTATGGAGACATGTTACCTGACTGAGCTTGAGTATCAAATCTGTTCAATTGGTACAATTCAATAAAATAGATGTCACTATTTTATTGGATTATTGAAAAGATTGAAAGAGGCAGTGTAGCAATTTGGTGAGGAGCACAGATTCTGGAGCCAGGCACCCTGGGATTTAATTTGGTCTCTAGAGCTTACTAGCTATGTGACCTTGAACAAGTTACTTAACCTCTATGCCTCAATTCTATGCCTCAGTTTTCTGATCTCTAAAATGTGAATAACAACATAAGCTGCTTCATAGGCTTGTTATAAGAATCAAATTAATTAATATGTGTAAGGAATATAGAAAGGGGCTTAGTACACAGTAAATGATATACCAGTGTTTGTCAAGTAAGTCTATGTGAAGTACCTGGAGCATGAATAGGCACCTGGGAAATGGCACTATTATTGTATTTATATGCAGTCTTTCTTAGCTGGAATCTTTATATTTTCAGAGAATAAATGGATTCAACAGAAGTTCAACAAATTACTGAACCATGAGAACAGATTTTCTAACTCTCCACTAAGGGTCCTTTGTTCAAATTGTCTAGGAGCTCACTGAGAAAACACTTTGAGAGGTCAGATTTTTTTTTTTTTTTTTTTTTTTGCATTGGTAAAAAGTTTGAAAAATGTCAACAGAATTATTTTTTTTAAAATTTTTTATATTAGCAAAGCTGCCATCTCTGCAGTTTTTATCGAAAGTGTTTTTTTTCCATCATTTTTCTGTTTGCCCAGTAAGGGAGGTCAGCATATGCAGCCTGGTTCAGAGTCCAGGTCAGCAGTCAGCCATCCTCAGCAGGGCTTCCCTTGGTACACAGGGCTTTGAAACAAATTTTGGGTTACCATAGTAACCAAGGGAGCTTCTAGAAAAATTTCCAAATGAAATATTCATTCAGGATACCAACAGGCATGGCCTGGAGGTGGGGAGTTGGGGAGAAGAGGGACAAAAATGTGCTGTCCCTGACTTTACCAAGTTCACATTCTGTTGAAGAGAAACGGTGTAAAAAATCATTGACTTAGTTCCTCAATTTAAAGATGCTTTTTAAAAAACATTTTAAAGCTTCCAAAGTCAGATGCATGAATAGATGAGTTCATTTAATCTTTTGAATTCCCCTGACACAAATATCTATTATTAAATTCTCTATTAGTAAATTAATAGATTAAAAGATGTCTTACAATCTATAGTGTTTTGGAATGGAAAACATTTGGTATACTAGTGTGCCACGTGCTATGACAGAAGCACATACAAAGAACAGAAGGGGCCAAGCAATGAGGGGAGGGGGAAGCAGCATGAGAGTATTTGAGCTCCCTGGGAAGCTTTTTGCAAGCTTCTACCTTGGTTCTGACTTATTTGGATACAGAAAAAGATACAGGACTCTACCAGCAGGATGAAAATCAAATTGCCTTCTTTCTTTCTCAATTAAGTAAACATGGCACTCCAATTTCAGCTTGTGACACGAAGATGACAGAGAGGTAGAACAGGGCTTGATGGTGGCCAGCCTTGTACCACTGATTGCCAGTTTGTGAGTACTCAGCCCTAGCCCTTCCAGCTACATACCCAGGCAGCAAGGGGCAGATCTTGTTGAGGAGGCTCTGTTTGTACCATTAGCTTTGAGCACAGCTACTCTCATGGGTGCCTCTAACCGAACTTATAAGAAGTCTTATGGTTGGAGCCATACACATACCAAGTAGTAGAGCACCACACTCTTCCTTGTGTATCGGAGAGATGTTACTGTCCAAAAACCAAAAATACCAAATACTTATATAGCCCTTCTTTTTTTTTTTTGAGACGGAGTCTTGCTCTGTCGCCCAGGCTGGAGTGCAGTGTCATGATCTCAGCTCACTGCAGCCTCCGCCTCCTGTGTTCAAGCAATTCTCCTGCCTCAGCCTCCCAAGTAGCTGGGATTATAGGCACACGCCACCACGCCAGGCTAATTTTTTTGTATTTTCAGTAGAGACGGGGTTTCACCATGTTAGTCAGGCTGGTCTCGAACTCCTGATCTCATAATCCGCCCACCTCAGCCTCCCAAAGTGCTGGGATTACAGGCATGAGCCACCACATATGGTCCTATATATCCCTTCTTAACAGTTCCCCTCCCACAACCCCTTCACCCATTTACCCAGAGGCCCTCCGGGACCAACCATTAACATAAATTGAGATCTGAAGAACAGCTGCTCAAAATTTAAAAATTGAAACTCATGCCTGACAAAGAAAACACTTCTGGAGACAGAATAAGGACTGGAGAAGTTCTGAGTTTGCAACTTCTGATCTATTCCTTTGATCCCTACCCATGGCCAGAGCCCCATCTCTTTTTGGTATTCAGCCTACAAGGAACTGGCATGTAGTCATTCTGCCCCGTGCTATTCCCTTGCAGGGTAGACAGAGGAGGCTTCATTGATCTGGAATCACTTGGATAGGGTCTTGAAGGATGAGTAGGAGTTTGCTGAGGGGGAGTTTCACAAGGGGGAAAAGTGGATTCCAGGCACAGAGAAATAGCAAGAGCCAAAGCTGAGAGGCAGAAAACATAAGGGACCTTTTGAGGCTCTATGGGTAATTGTATGTGATGGGAGTATGAGCACAAGATGAGGCTGGAGAGGGAGCAGGGCCAGGTGTCAGCAGGACTCTGGCATCAAGTGAGGAAACGTAGTTTTTACTTTGGAAGCAGTGAGAACCCCTGAGAGATTTTAAGCTGGAAAGTAAGATGCGCTGATTTGTGTTTAGAACCTTTGCCCTGACAGCTGTGAGGAGATGGTCAGAGACACTGGGGAACTGTGGGCGGGCCAACCTGCTTGAACCAAAGCAGAGGCCCTGGGAGTGAAGTGCAGAGGTCCCAGGGATATTTCGTTGGTAGGAATAACAATGTTTAGTGATAGGGGAGGGGAAGAGGAAAAGATATTGCAGAGTAGGCAATATTAGAACTGACTCAGGAAAATAATCCAGAAAATGTCACTGCTCTTTAATTCCTCATTCCATTTATATATCATTTTGGTGGAATTGTTTCAACCTACTGTAAGCAAAACCATGTAGAGCTGTTTTAAGAGCTCATTCTATTCTATACCAGTTGTATTTGAGATGTCTTATACAGGAAACACAGAGCCCATTTCTTTTTTCTTTTTTCTTTCTCTTTTTTTTTTTTTTTTTTTTTGGAGACAGAGTCTTGCTCCATTGCCCAGGCTAGAGTGCAGTGGCGCGATCTTGGCTCACTGCAACCTCCGCCTCCCAGGTTCAAGCAATTCTCTGCCTCAGCCTCACAAGCAACTGGGATTACAGGCAGCTGTCAACATGCCTGGCTTTTTTATTTATTTATTTTTTAAGTAGAAATGGGGTTTCACCATCTTGGCCAGGCTGGTCTTGAACTCCTGACCTCATGATCCACCCGGCTTGGCCTCCCAAAGTGCTGAGAATACAGATGTGAGCCACTGCTCCCAGCCACAGAGCCCATTTATGAAGAGACACAGGAGGTAGATTTTATAGGGGGCTTCCTGTGGCAGGTGGGCACACAGTCTGTGCTATCTCCACAGAGATAGAGACTTAGAGACGGGGTTTTACCATGTTGGCCAGGATGGTCTCGATTTCTTGACCTCGTGATCTGCCCACCTCAGCCTCCAAAAGTACTGGGATTACAGGCATGAGCCACCGCGCCCAGCCAGAAGGTTGATTCTAATAACCCTTAGGAGTGTTTCCAAAATTTCCAGGTTTCTGATTCCCATGCTCTCTTGGTTCCTCATTCTTGGCAAGAACTTCCAGCTGATGCTTCCCCTCTTCAGCCTTTCAGCCTCTAGATGACTGGATCCTTGGACACAGGCACCTCTGGACCATCTAGTCAATGTCCCAAAAGGACGGAGGCACATCTTGGCAGAGGAATTCCACATCTTCAGATGTAGTACATTTATCAGGAGGCAGATGAGTAACAGGGAAAACTACTCAGTGGATCATGGTCACCCTGGGGAGATGTGCTGTGGATGACTTAGTGCTCAAAGGCTTTGTTCAGACTTAGCCACAAGGGGATGGCTTGGGAGGCCTGAAGTTCAGCTTCAAGCAGCCTCATGATGGGCAGTACTTGGGCCCTGGAGAGGTGAGTAAGGTAAGAAAAACTTTGACCTTTGACTGCAGAGGGAGCACATCCAACTGCCTACAGGGACAAGGCAATAGTGAAGTAGGCTGGGGGAGATTGTGGCACCCTGGGGAATTTGTGCCTCATCTAGAAGGAATAGATTCTACTCAGTTCCAGCAAAGGTCATGTGGGAACACAAAGCCAAGGAAGGGAAAGCTGACAACGTTTCAAGAGAAGGCAGAAATTCAGATTTTTATGAGTAATTTCCTGATTTTTTGGATGTTGGGAATTAATTCAAAGTTTTTGTTTGTTTGTTTGTTTGAGACAGAGTCTCACTCTGTTGCCCAGGCTGGAGTGCAGTGATGCAATCTCGGCTCACTGCACCCTCTGCCTCCCAGGTTCAAGCAATTTTCCTGCCTCAGCTCCCGACTAGCTGGGACTACAGGTGCGTGCCACCACGCCCGGCTAATTTTTTTTTTTTTTTTTTTTGTACTTTTAGTAGAGATGGGGTTTCACCGCATTAGCCAGGATGGTCTCAATCTTCTGACCTTGTGATCCACCCGCCTTGGCCTCCCAAAGCGCTGGGATCACAGGTGTGACGAAGTTTTAAGATGTTGAGCAAGCCAAACAAAGTTCTCCTGTGGCTGGATTTGGCCTTGCAGCTATCAATTTGCAACCTCTACTCTAAAACTTGAGCATTAATCTCTGAATTTCAATCATCTAGTGCTAGAACAGGAAAAAGGGTGGTGCTACTAAGAAGCTGGAAACAGGCAAAAAGGTTTATAGGATCTGAGGGGTCATTAGTCCAATTTCTAATTGCATAGATGGGGAAACTGAGGCTTGGAGAGAAGAAATGCCCGAGGGCACACAGTTCCAGGCAACAGTAGCATTTGCAATAAGAACAAGGACACTCAGTCAGGCACGGTGGCTCACGCCTGTAATCCCAGCCCTTGGGGAGGCCGAGGCAGGCAGATCACCTGAGGTCAGGAATTTGAGACCAGCCTGGCCAATATGGTGAAACTCCATCTCTACTGAAAGTACAAAAATTAACTGGGCGTGCTGGCAGGTGCCTGTAATCCCAGCTACTCAGGAGGCTGAGGCATGAGAATCGCTTGAACCCAGGAGGCCGAGGTTGCAGTGAGCAGAGATCACGCCATCGCACTCTAGCCTGGGCGACAAGAGTGAGACTTTGACTCAAAACAAAAAAAAGAATAAGGAGACTCAGGCCAGGCATGGTGGCTCATGCCTGTAATCTCAAGACTTTGGGAGACCAAGGTGGGAGGATCACTTGAGGCCAGGAGTTCAAGCCCAGCCTGGGCAATATAGCAAGACTCTGTCTCCTCAAAAATTTTAAAATAAAATAAAAGAGGCTCAAGTGGGCCTGACTGGCATTTGGTCTTCTTACCTCAGTTCTCTCCTTTGCTTATTTGTTTCCATCCTCTAGTTTGTGGCTATGATTGGTACATATGTCCCCCACTAAACTTTGGATTATTCCTATTGGACCCCTTGGGAGCTGTCCTGGCCTTCATCTGGAGTCTCTGCCCCAACCTCTTACCCTGGAGCTGGTGCTATTTCTGAGTCTGCTGGCACTGACTCCCTTGGGCTCCTCGGGTGGGCCTGTCTGAACTGCACATTGTGCTGAGTATGATCCATAGCTAGTATGGAACAAAAATAATGCTTGATCTCAGTGTGCCATAGTCCTGTGTTCCATCCAGTAAACACACTGCTTCCTAGAATTAATGTCTCCTTGCAGAAAGGAAAAGTAAGTTTGAATGTCATTTTGTGTGTGTGAACTGTAAAATGAGTTTGGTTACATTTCAAAGTTGCTCTTTCTTGCCCTTTTTTTTTTGCCGTCTAATAGTCATGGCCAACTCATCCATTAGCTACAGTTAGCACAGTATCTAGGGACCGAGATACTTTTAAGGGTCTGCAGAACTGTTTTAATTTTAATTTCTTTTAAAATCAGAATAAATAAAAATAAATAGACAATAATAAATACATAAAAAGAATCCAGTGTACTTAAAGCCACTGAACTCTACAGTTAAAAAATGGTTAAAATGGGCAGGGCCCGGTGGCTCAAGCCTGTAATCTCAGCACTTTGGGAGGCCGAGACGGGCGGATCACAAGGTCAGGAGATCAAGTCCATCCTGGCTAACACGGTGAAACCCCGTCTCTACTAAAAAATACAAAAAAACTAGCCGGGCGTAGTGGCGGGCGCCTGTAGTCCCAGCTACTCGGGAAGCTGAGGCAGGAGAATGGCGTGAACCCGGGAGGCGGAGCTTGCAGTGAGCTGAGATCTGGTCACTGCACTCCAGCCTGGGCGACAGAGCGAGACTCTGTCTCAAAAAAAAAAAAGAGGTTAAAATGGGAAATGTTATGTTATGTATATTTTACCACAATAATAAAAAAGAACCCAGCATGGATTGTATTCATCTTTATACCAATGCAGTTGTAAAATATAATTTTTAATATTTATTATGGAGGAAGGGGCCCACAGATTCAAAACCGCCCAAAGCTCATGAATGTTATAATTTGGCCCTGTTAGTAGTTGGTTAATTGATATCAAGGATAAGTTTTGTATTTATGGACCAAATCATAAGGACTGCACTTCTCTCACTTCTTCATGGCCTAACCAGGAAGGTTACACACCATGACCCAGATTCCTACCACCTGCCACCTCGTGACAGCTACACAGACTGTTCAGGGGAGATACTGAGTACAGTGGTTCTGAGAGACTTGTCAGTTTTGGTCTCCACACAGCAGGTCCTACCTTATTTAGCACAGTGAAGCCAGACACTCTGAGGTAGTCAATTTTACTCCAAAGGGCATTTCTCATGCTTCTCTTTATTAACAAATCTGTCCCTCTTTGGATGACCAAAACAGTCTTCTGGCAGATCTCCTTGACTTGGCTTTTCTCATACCCAAACCAGAATTATCTTTGCAAACATGTATCTCCCTGGAATAAAATTATTCAATGACTTCCAACATTTTTGTTATTTCAGAAAGCTTGATAGAAATCCCACTTTAACTCATGACAGTGCTTTTAAAAGTAACTAAAAAACTACTTTAGTTTGTGCTGGAATTATACGAGCATGGTTACTACAATTAATAAATTTTGAGGATACAAATGAATTATTTTCCAGATGCATAGTTTGTGTTGCAACGTGGTCTTACACCCACGGACCCTTGGGAGAAAGATCATGAATGGATCCTTGGAAGTGAAAAGGTGTGGAGATCCCTAGAAATGTCTCAGCAGTCTGCCTGACCATTCTGGGAGGGCAGTATCACTCTGGCCAAAGATAAATTACTGACTAGCTGACTATGGTAGAGAAGGCGGAAGAAGATGAAGAAACATCACATTAAAATTCAAAGCAAAGTGAAAGCTTGTCTTGAGCAAAGGTGAATGACTCAGCAAGAAATTGTTTACAGGATTTTAGTTACTGCTTTCTGCAATTCTTATATTAAATAAAAAGCAGATTTTCATTATCTACTGGAAGTAATTCCATTACTCACCAGATAACAAATAAGCAACAAACACACTTCCTAGAATATTTTTTGAATCCTAAAGTGAAAGCAGTGCTTAGAATCACAAATGCTTGGCATATATGGTCGTTGACAAAAATTTGGTCTTTGGTGGAGTGAAAGCTTTGGTTTTTTTTTTTTTTTTTTTTTTGAGACGGAGTCTCGCTCTGTCACCCAGGCTGGAGTGCAGTGGCCGGATCTCAGCTCACTGCAAGCTCCGCCTCCCGGGTTCACGCCATTCTCTGGCCTCAGCCTCCCGAGTAGCTGGGACTACAGGCGCCCGCCACCTCGCCCGGCTAGTTTTTTTTTTTTGTATTTCTTAATAGAGACGGGGTTTCACCGTGTTAGCCAGGATGGTCTCGATCTCCTGACCTCGTGATCCGCCCGTCTCGGCCTCCCAAAGTGCTGGGATTACAGGCTTGAGCCACCGCGCCCGGCCGAAAGCTTTGGTTTTTACGTTCAGTTCCGCTTGTTTGTTTATCGTTGTAGTCCATAGTTATCATTTCACATTCCTACATTCAATCCCCTTTCTTCTAGTAACAGTCATACACACACACCCACATTCACACAAACAAATTTTCTTGGGAAAAAATATTTTTTTTTTCCACATTTGGAATATCCTTCAAGACTCCCATCAGCTTTGGAGGGCACCAAGTCCTGTGCTCTCTGCTACTTCTCCTTTGAGTATCAGAGTGATCTCATGTTCCATTCAAAACAAAATTGGACAGGGTGCAGTGGCTCACTCCTGTAATTCCCAGTACTTTGGGAGGCTGAGGCAGGTGGATCACTTGAGGTCAGGCGTTCGAGACCAGCCTGGCTAACATGGTGAAACCCGTCTCTTTTTTTGTATCTAAAAAACTACAAAAATTAGCCGGGTGTGGTGGCACACGTCTGTAGTCCCAGTTATTCAGGAGGCTGAGGCAGGAGAAATGCTTGAACCTGGGAGGCAGAGGTTGCAGTGAGCCAAGACCACGCCACTGCACTCCAGCCTGGGCAACAGAGCAAAACTGTGTCACACACACACACACACACACACACACACACACACACACACACACACAAAAGTTTATCATGCCTGTAATCCCAGCACATTGGGAAGCCCAGGCAGGCAGATCACTTGAGGTCAGGAGTTCAAGGCCAAGCTGGCCAACGTGGTGAAACCCTGTCTCCACTAAAAACACAAAAATTAGTTCAGCATGGTGGCGGGCACCTGTAATTCCAGCTACTAACTAGGGAGACTAAAGCAGGAGAATCACTTGAAACCGGGAGGTGGAGGTTGCAGTGAGCCGAGATCATGCCACTGCACTTCAGCCTGGGTGACAGAGTGAGACTCCATCTCAAAAAATGGAGAAGGAGAAGGAGAAGGAGGAGAAGGAGAGAAAGGAAAAAAAATTGAGACAAGACAAGGGTCAGCTTCTGTGCTGACCTATCAGCTCTGCCTTCTGGCCACATGCAAGCTGAGAGCAGCTGTTTTGACTGCACGTGGTAAATTCAGGCTGGGCTGCACTCACTCAGGGCCCTTTTTGGCACTATGTTTCTTCCATTTCAAGGATTCAAACACACACACACTCAGTACATTCTTTCCTTGATTTATTTTAGTAATACAAGTAAATGGATTATTCTGAATATTGGGATTATGGTAGTAAACAAATCAAAGTCCTCTATGAAACATTCAGGAATTCAGGTTTATGAGGTGTAGGTGGGCCTATGACCTGGCTTGTCCCTAAACAACACTTAGCCACTCCTTCAATGACTGGTTCAGAAATGTGTCTTGGATGAGGTTCCCTAGAAGCAGAGCCTGAGGCAAGGATTCAGATGTAAGAAAGACAGGAAATGCTGTTAAAGAAACCTTTAAGGGAGCAAGATAGAGAAGGGGAAGGAGCCAAGTAACGACCTGGTGTCAGGTAAAATCTAGTCTTGATCTGGTTTTGTATGTGGAGGGGGAAGCTTGCCTCTGGAACACAAATTGCACTACAGAGTTGTTTCTGCCTTGATTCAAGGAGGTTAGCCTGTTAAGAAACTCCGTATCTATCAGTTATTAGTCTATATATTGAGACAGTGTAACTTTCCCAGCATCCCTAGGCTGGGAGGCTTTTGACAACCAAAAACCCCTCTCATAAACCAAGATCACGGGTTTAAACTGCTGGCCACAGCCTCAAAATAACTGCAGAGAGTGGGGGAGAGGGTAAGGAATGGAAGGGATGCACCAGCTGATAAAAGGGATCTGAGTGGAGTGCCAAAACATCCACTACTGCATGTGTCCCAACCAAGCTAATCTTAGACAATGAGATTTAATTCTGCAACTTCTTCTGGAACCATGAGGGAAAATAATCTTTCCTTTTGCTCACTGTGAAATTAGGAGAATGCCTGCCTGCAGCTGCTTGAGCCCTTTTTGGGAACAGCCAACTGAGAAGAAAAAAGAGTAATATAGAGAGGCAGAGTCCTGGTGACAGGGACTCTAATTAGTGTTCTTTTCTCTGCATTCTAGTTTGTCCTGCACCTCAATGTGTCCAATTCCCTTTAGAACCCATCAGTTTAACCTAACTGGCCTGAACTCAGTATTCATGGAATCCAATTCTCTTGCTTTGGAGATTAAGTGAGATTAAGGTGACAGAAGATCGAGGATTAGAATCCAAACCTCGTGTTGACTTGTGAGTCAAGCCGAAGGCATGTTCCAGGGCATCAGGGTGCCCTAGCTCTTGGAGAGAACTTAAATTCTTTTGCCAAGGAAACAGTATTTATTTTATAAGGTCAGCCACACTGTAGAAACACAAACAAATCTTGCCTGGTGATTGTCCAGTGCATCGCAGTTAATGGAGCATTTTCACATCTGGGATGTCCTTCAAGACTCCTATCAGCTTTGGAGGTACTAAGTCCTGTGCCCTCTGCTACTTCTCCTTGGGATGCCAGAGTGATTACATGTTCCATTCAAAGCAGAATTAGGACAGGATGAGGGCCAGCTTCTGTGCTGACCTCTCAGCTCTGCCTCCTGGCCACATGCAAGCTGAAATCAGCCCTTTCCAGAGGCTGCAGCTGCGCGTGGTGAGTGCAGGTTGGGATGCATTCACTCAGGGCCCTTGTTGGCACTATATTTCTTTCATTTCAAGAAGCCAGCAGGCTAGGGGCCAGAGAAGATTCCATCAAGAAATATGAAACATATGCCTCACTGCTCCTTTGCTGTTGTCAAAAAGATCAAAGAATTAACCGTCAATGAATTTCTTTTTCTTTCCTTTTTTTTTGAAACAGAGTCTTGCTCTGTTACCCAGGCTGGAGTGCAGTGGTGTGATCTCAGTTCACTGCAACCTCTGCCTCCTGAGTTCAACGATTCTCATGTCTTAGTCTCCTGAGTAGCTGGTACTACAGGCATGCACCATCACACCTGGCTAATTTTTTTGTATTTTTAGTAGAGATGGGGTTTTGCCATGTTGCCCAGGCTGATCGCTCAAACTCCTAAGCTCAAGCAATCCACCTGCCTCAGCCTCCTACAGTGCTGGGATTACAGGTATGAGCCACCACACCCAGACATCAGTGAATTTCAAGACGTGGACAAGCATTGTGCCAGAATCAAAGGTAGAAGGGAAACAATCAGTTATTTATTTATTTATTATTTTTGAGACAGGGTCTTGCTCTGTCTCCCAGGTTGGAGTGTAGTGGTGTCATCATAGCTCACTGCAGCCTTGAACTCAGGGACTCAAGAGATCCTTCCACTTCAGCCTCCAGAGTAGTTGGGACTAGAGGGTTGCACCAACATGCCTGGCTAATTTTCCAATTTTTTTGTAGAGACAGGGTCTCACTGTGTTGCCCAGGCTGGTCTTGAACTCCTGGCCTCAAATCAATCCTGCCACCTTGACCACTCAAAGCACTAGCATTACAGGCATGAGCCACTATGCCTGGTCAGAAACAACCGGTTTTTTTTTTTTTTAATTACAAAGTCCAAATTTGAAGAAACTATAAAATTTCAAGCACTCAGTCAGCTGGCTACTTTTGAGTGACCCTTCTCTCACTTCTCAGTTTGAAACTACCCCAAAGTTTGAAACTGTTATTTCTGAGAAATGTCCTCCAAATATTGGTGATATTTTTGTAAGACTATTTAGTGATGCATTAGAAAATAGAATAGAACTTAAAATTTTTGAAGTTATGATTTCCAACTGAATTTTCATTTTTCGTAAATACAATGCCAAAGGCTATCTCCTTGCATCTAGACAGCTGGGCTGTCCAGCTCAGGTGAGTTTCTTCTTTGTGACTGTCATAGACATAGTGATATGCCACTCAAATCCTCTTCAATGAAGGATTATTGCCCCAACTGCTGGGAGTGGTATTGGCAGAGATAGTCTTCAATCATCAACCCCTTCAGAGATTTTCTCATTTAAAGAGATTATCCTCTCTCAAATTTACAGTCTTGTCTGGGCATAGTGGCTCACCCCTGTAATCCCAACATTTTGGGAGGCCAAGGTGGGCGGATCACCTGAAGTCAGGAGTTTGAGACCAGTCTGGCCAATAGGGTGAAACCCTGTCTCTACCAAAAATACAAAATTAGCCAGATGTGGTGGCACGTGCCTGTAATCTCAGCTACTCGAGAAAGGCTGAGACAGGAGAATCGCTTGAACCTGGGAGGCGGAGGCTGCAGTGAGCCGAGATCGCACCACTGCACTCCAGCCTGGGTGACACGGAGGGAGACTCCATCTCAAAAAATAAAAAATAGATTTAAAAAATTAAAAAATTCTAGCTAAATAAGGTCCCTTTAACCTCTCAGTCAAAACTTATTTTTGGTTAAAAAGGAAGTCAACAAGTATCAACAATAACCTACCAGCAAACGACAATTTTATCTCTATAATTAGGAGAATTGAAAGTTATTTTAAAGAGGAATATTTTTCTCTCTCTGATTCAGTGTAATTCCATGGCTTGTTTTTGTAACACCTGAGATCATTCCACATCCCAGATTTGCAAAAACACCGTGCTAGATAATGTACATTCCCCCAAACAGTGTTTGCGTTGACGTGCCATCACTTGGTCCAGCCCCCTTCCTTCCTTTGTTCCTGCTTGTAGGTGCAGAGGGGCAACAGTCTCTCTCACTGCTGGAAGAGGCGCGTAATTAGCTGGCACAAACTAACCAACCCTAAGTACTGATTGATAAGCAATGTCATAGGAGATTCATTTTTTTTTTTTTTTGAGACAAAGTCTCATGCCTAGACTGGCGTACAGTGGCACAATCCCAGCTCACTGCAACCTCCGCCTTCCAGGTTCAAGCAGTTCTCCTACCTCAACCTCCCCAGTAGCTGGGATAACAGGCACCTGCCACCACGCCTGGCTAATTTTTGTATTTTTTGTAGAGACAGGGTTTCACCATGTTGGTCAGGCTGGTCTCGAACTCCTGACCTAAAGTGATCTGCCTACCTTGGCCTCCCCAAGTGCTGGTATAACAGGCCTGAGCCATCGCACCCAGCCAGGCAATTAATTTCTTTTTTTTTTTTTTTCTTTTTTTTGAGACACAGTCTCGCACTGTAGCCAGGGCTGGAGTACAGTGGCATGATCTCGGCTCACTGTAACCTTTGCCTCCCAGGTTCAAGAGATTCTCCTGCCTCAGCCTCCCGAGTAGCTGGGATTACAGGTGCCCACCACCACACCCTGGTAATTTTTTATATTTTTAGTAGAGACGGGGGTTTCACTATGTTTACCAGGCTGGTCTTGAACACCTGACCTTGTGATTCACCACCTCGGCCTCCCAAAGTACTGGGATTACAGGCGTGAGACACAGCATGCCCCACAGCCGCAGGATTCATTTCTTATGGAAGAACTATGAATTTTGTTTAAAAAGACAATGTGTGTTATGTTAAAGTAACATTGTAAAGTTGTACTTGCAACAACTGTTTCACCAATTACATTGGCTGCTGGCCCTTGCAGCCTTGTCCTCCATCTGATGATGCGGTCATGTTTTTCACACATCAGTTTTATTCTAATTGCCTATTGACAGTTGAGTAACACAAACATTCAGTTCACTCTGTCTTCCTTATATCTCTCTACTTAATTGCTTTTAAAAATGTGAATGGAAATCTTTTCTAGTTTCTACCTTTAAATTTATCGTGTAAATCCTGCTTAGCAACCTTTTTTCACTGCAAAATTCAAATATTTAATGCAACACATAGTCAAAGTGTAAAAAGACAGGGTGGTAAGAAATCGTTATGGCAGATAATTGTGACAAAATTTCCCCCTGTTTCTACTTCATGTTGGTTTGGCATCTGGTGTAGACTGGAAATCCAATGAAGATGGAGCTGTCTCCTTTCTAAGCATCCTTAACACTGAGGCCAGAGAAGCAACCATCCATCTTCCTCCTCTGGCCTTGTCCATGTCATTCTCCACAGTACAGGAGGCTTCCCACAGACAATGAGCCTATCAACACATATCAGTGAATCTGGTAACTCTCTCACCTGTGCAGTTCCTGTCAAGGGGCAAAGCAGAGGTGCCCACCTACCCCATTCCCACCCCAGCATAGACTTACTGTTCCACTGGAGCTGGGTTCTTGACTGCTGAGTTGTCCTGCCATTGCTCATGACCCATAGCTGCAGTCATTTGTGCTGACCCCAGTGCACCTGTCGACCATTCTTCCTGTGGGCACTGGCTCTGGTGCCTCCTTAAATAAGTTGCCTCCCCCTCTATTAGTTATTTGATTGAGAGAAAAAAGAAGAGCTCCATTTGATTAGCGAAAATCATTACTTGTAATTGTAAAACACATGATCGAATATTATTTAAAGAAGTAATTGCCATGGTTCTAGCTAGAACATGACTCTATCCACCCCCAACCAAAAAAAGAAAAGAAAAGGAAAGAAAGGTCTAGTCCTCTTCTTGTTCATCTCAGTGAATGGTACGACTCTCCATCAAGTTGCACCAGTCAGAAATTCCAGAGTCATTTATATTCAATCAATTATCTTAACTCTGGATGTGATTATCAATTATCTTGTCTCTTGGATTTTGTCACTGCCAAATCATCACTTAAAGAGATTTTTGATGTCTCTGCCACTACTGTACTTGTCTAAGTTGCTTTCCATTCTAGCCTGTACTACTCAGGAGACCTTTGTACATCTCCTCTGGTCCATCTCTAATCCATTGTCCACACAGCAACTAGTGATCTTTGTAAATCTGATCAAATCACTTTTCTGTTTACAACCCTTTAATTGTCTCCTATTGTTCTTAGAATAAAGATCAAAATGAGACTTAGAAACATGGTCAGGCTCATCCCTAACATCTACCAGGCTGAAACAAGAACACAAATAGAGGCCGACATACTAAATTTTTAGATATTTAAAAGTTATAAAACAAGCTGATGAAGAAATTTTAAAAATATGTAATATCCTCCTATTTTGACAAATATATCTTCATGACTCCCTATGAGACCAGATTTACATTTATAATTCTCAGACGTGAAGTTTCTGGCTCAGGGAGAGGTGAGCCCCAAGCCCTGGCTCTTATGTTTCTCACCACGCCAGGTTCCATTCAGCATCACAGGGACCTCACTTGCACATGTGTGTTCACCCAAGTCTGCATGTTCCACATCCCTGATAAATAGCTGCCCTTTAGACAATTTTTGGGCCCAGCAGTGTGCATATCAGTGACCAGGTCCACACTTAAAAGAAAAGACCAGGAAAGAGGGTTGCACAGGCCCTGGAAGCAGGTTCAGAGACATTTGGGCTGGGAATTTCAGAGAACCCAGAGTGTGTTCTAGAAAGAAGGATGATGCAGGTTTCAGATGGGCACGTCCTCTTGACTTCTGTGAATTCCTCACCCCATTGCAAGGGAGTGGCTGGAGAAGGGCCAGAGTGGATGCAGTGCTTTGTGCATTCTCCCATGGCTTTCTGCCTTTTCTCCATACTGGCCTTCTTTAATTCCTTGAATGCTTCAGGTCCTTATTGATAAGGGCCTTTGTACAAGGGGTTCCTCACTTCAGCAACCCATCTTCTTCAGATGTCAGCTAAAGCATTTTGTCTTTGAAGTTGCCTTTCTGATAATTCTCACATTAGTCAGGTGCCCCAGTTATGTAGCTTCATAGAATCCCGTACTTTTCATAGCACTTATAACAATTATTAATATAACAGAATAGTTACTATATACCTAGTATTTATATAATTAGTCATTTATCTATAAAAAGTTATATAATTAGCTGTTTAGTGTGTTTATCTTCTGCTAGAATATAAATTTCTTTTTTTTTTTTTGAGACGGAGCCTCGCTCTGTCACCCAGGCTGGAGTGCAGTGGCCGGATCTCAGCTCACTGCAAGCTCCGCCTCCCGGGTTTACCCCATTCTCCTGCCTCAGCCTCCCGAGTAGCTGGGACTACAGGGGCCCACCACCTCGCCTGGCTAGTTTTTTGTATTTTTTAGTAGAGAGGGGGTTTCACTGTGTTAGCCAGGATGGTCTTGATCTCCTGACCTCATGATCCACCCGTCTCGGCCTCCCAAAGCACTGGGATTACAGACTTGAGCCACGGCGCCCGGCCTAGAATATAAATTTCTAAGAGGGCAAGGACTATCTCTTGTGAATCTTTGTCTTCCTAGCGCCTAACATGGTACTTTACATATAATAGGCACTTAAATATATTTGTTAAATGAATGAAAGCATGACTTACGGGCACTCCTCCATTCTCAGGTTCTCCCTGACTTCTACCAGAAGGGAAATTCCTTTTAGAACTCACAATGTATCTTGGTCTCAGTCTCTGGGAGCCACATACAGATTCTTGGAGACTGATGCTAGTGGGAGTCCTCATGGACTTTGATCTGATGGTCCATTTCCAGTTCTAGATGTCTGATTATGGCATATATGCTTAGGAACCACTCATTTAAAAGGACCATCGATTGCTTTAGCCCTAAGTTAAAAGAATCTTCTCACACGTGAAAATTAGATGCAATTATTATTACTATTACTATTATTGAGACAGGGTCTCACTTTGTCACCCAGACTGTAGTTCAGTGGCTCAATCACAGCTCACTGCAGCCTCAACTTCCTGGACTCAGGTGATCCTCCCACCTCAACCTCCCAGGTAGCTGGGACTACAGGTGCATACCACCACACCCAGCTTATTTTTTGTGGAGATGGAGTCTTGCCATGGTGCCCTGGCTGATCTCAAACTCCTAGGCTCAAGTGATCTGCCCACCTCAGACTCCCAAAGTGCTGAGATTACAGGCATGAGCCATTGCGCCCAACCTAGATGCAATTATTTATTATTATTATTATTATTATTATTATTATTATTATTTGAGACAGAGTCTCGCTCTGTCGCCCAGGCTGGAGTGCAGTGGTACGATCTCAGCTCACTGCAACCTCCGTCTCCTGGGTTCAAGCGATTCTCCTGACTCAGCCTCCTGAGTGGCTGGGGTTACAGGTGCCCACCACCATGCCCGGCTAATTTTTTTCTTTTTTTTGTATTTTTAGTAGAGACGGGTTTCACCATGTTGGTCAGGCTGGTCTCGAACTCCTGACCTCGTGATCCACCCGCCTTGGCCTCCCAAAGTGTCGGGATTACAGGTGTGAGCCACCAGTAATCAGCTGATGCAGTTATCTTTATACCTCTTTCATTATTTAAATATCAATATTAGTGTTTTTATGTCATCTATATGTGGTATGTTGTAATTAATTAAATGAAATTATTTTATAGCCTCAGAGGAAAAATATAAAAATGATATTTGCAATTGTATTCAGTTTCTAGAAATAAATATGTGAAAATATATAACATACTATTGTTTAGCTTTAGAAACATTTTTTTCCTCTATGATGATGATGATGATGATGATTTTTGAGAGGGAGTCTTGCTCTGTGGCCTAAGCTGGAGTACAATAGTGTGATCTCAGCTCACTGCAACCTCTGCCTCCCGGGTTCAAGTGATTCCTCTGCCTCAGCCTCCCAAGTAGCTGGGATTAGAGGTGCCCGCCACCAAGCCAAGCTAATTTTTTGTATTTTTAATAAAGATGGGGTTTCTCCATGTTGGCCAGGCTGATCTTGAACTCCTGACCTCAGATGACCCACTCACCTCAGCCTTCCAAAGTGCTGGGATTACAGGCATGAGCCATCCTGCCCCGCCTAATGTTATTAAGAGACAGGGTCTTGCTCTGTCATCCAGACTGGAGTGCAGTGGCGTGACCACAGCTCACTGCACCCTCTTACTCCTGAGAAACATCCTACAGGTACATGCCACCACACCTGGCTAATTTAAAAAAAAAAAAAATTGTAGAAATAGAGCCTTGTCATGTTGCTTAGGCTGGTCTTGAACTTCTGGGCTCAAATCATCCTGCTATCTTGGCCTCCCACAGTTCTAGCATTACAGGCATGAAGTCATAGTACCCATCTTTTTTTTTTTTTTCTGATTATCATAATATACGTTTATGATAGAAAAGTTGGAACACTCACAAAAATATAAAGAAAAGAATAAAAATCATCTATAATCCTAACACCTTAAGAAACCTACTGTTAACATTTTTGTATAGTTTCTTCTGGTGTTTTTGTTATCCATATCATATAATTTATTTATTTTTTTCTTAAACAGAGTCTCACTGTGTTGCCTAGGCTGGAGTGCAGTGGTATGATCTCAGCTCACTGCAACTTCCACCTCCTGGGTTCAAATGATTCTCATGCCTCAGCCTCCTGAGTAGCTGGGATTATGGGTGCACACCATGCCCAGGTACTTTTTTTTTCTATTTTTAGTAGAGATGGGGTTTCACCATGTTGGCCAGGCTGGTCTCCAACTCCCGACCTCAAGTGATCCACCTGCCTCAGGCTCCCAAAGTGCTGGGATTACAGGTGTGCTTGGCCCATATAATCTAATTTTTTAGAAAAAATAAAATTATATACATTTATAGTTTTGTATCCTGCTTTTTTTTTTTTTTGTAGATTGAGGGTATACATTGGTACAATCTCAGCCGGGTGCTGTGGCTCATGCCTGTAATCCTAGCACTTTGGGAGGCTGAGGCAGGCGGATCACAAGGTCAGGAGTTTGAGACTAGCCTGGCCAATATGGTGAAACCTGGCCTCTACTAAAAATACAAAAATTAGCTGGGTGTGGTGGCGGGCACCTGTAATCCCAGCTACTCGGGAGGCTGAGGCAGGAGAATCACTTGAACCCAGGAGGCGGAGGTTGCAGTGAGCCGAGATCGAGCCACTGCACTCCAGCCTGAGCAACAGAGTGAGACTCCATCTCAAAAATAAATAAATAAATAAATAAATAAATAAATAAATACTGTCTCTTTGAAAAGCAATTGAAAATATTGATACAAAGTTTAAATTGATACAAATTAAAAAACCCTTTGACCCAGAGATTCCATTTATTCTCCATGTGTACATCCATGTGCATGAAAAGGTGGATGTATAACAATATTTCAGGCCGGGCGCTCTGGCTCACGCCTGTATTCCCAGCACTCTGGGAGGCCAAGGAGGGTGGAACACAGGGTCAGGAAATTGAGACCATCTTGGCTACCATGGTTAAACCTCGTCTCTACTAAACACACACACACACACACACACACACACACACACAATTAGCTGGGCGTGGTGGCGGGCGCCTGTAGTCCCAGCTACTCGGGAAGCTGAGGCAGGAGAATTGCTTGAATCCTGGAGGCAGAGCTTGCAGTGAGCTGAGATCGCGCCACTGCACTCCAGACTGACAGAGTGAGACTCCGTCTCAAAAAAAAAAGAAAAGGAAAAAAAAAGGAAGCAAAATACCTGAAATGCAATTATCAAAATTTTACATAAAAAAATAATGTTTTGGCCGGGCATGGTGGCTCACGCCTGTAATCCCAGCACTTTGGGAGGCCTAGGCGGGCAGATCACAAGTTCGGGAGATCGAGACCATCCTGGCTAACACGGTGAAACCCCGTCTCTACTAAAAATACAAAAAATCAGCCGGGCGTGGTGGTGGGCGTCTGTAGTCCCAGCTACTTGGGAGACTGAGGCAGGAGAATGGTGTGAACCCCGGAGGCAGAGCTTGCAGTGAGCCAAGATGGTGCCACTTCACTCCTGCCTGGGCGACAGAGCGAGACTCCGTCTCAAAAAAAAAAAGGAAGGAGTAACACAATGTCAATAGTAGGTTCTCACCTGTGTATAAAAAAGAAGGGAGAGGGTTATAAAAGAGAGCTTATATACCTTTGTACTAATATGGGCACAATATATTTCTGAAATCAGACATAAGAAATTTGTAGAAATGGTTCATCTGGTGAAGTATATAGGGGTCTGGAATGTGAGGAAGGCTTAGTTTCCCCTGCGTATATCCTTTTGCAATGTAGTTTTTCTTTTTTAACCATGTACATGTATATTACTTTTTTAATTAGAAAAGATTAATATTTTTAATGACTTGCAATTCTAATATTCAGAAATATATACTGTTAAACATTTTGATATATGTTCTACGAGTGTTTTCCTTTGGCATTTTTTCATGCCAATGAACATTCTTTTAAAACCATATATAGGCCAGGCGCGGTGGCTCACGTCTGTTATCCCAGCACTTTGGGGAGGCTGAGGCAGGTGAATCATGAGGTCAGGAGTTCAAGACCAGCCTAGTTACGTTGCTGAAACCCCATCTCTACTAAAAATACAAAAATTAGCCAGGCAGCGGTGGCAGACACCTGTAGTCCCAGCTACTCATGAGGCTGAGGCAGGAGAATTGCTTGAACCCGGGAGGCAGAGGTTGCAGTGAGCTGAGATCATGCCATTGCACTTCAGCCTGGAGACAGAGCTAGATTCTGTCTCAAAAAACAAAAACAAAAACAAACAAGCAAAAAAACATTTTTATATATACACGCACACATATATGTATATGTATGTGTGTGTATATGTGTGTGCGTGTATATATATATATATGTTTTTTTTTTTTTTTGGACAGAGTCTCACTCTGTCGCCCAAGTTGGAGTGTAGTGGCACAATCTCCGCTCACTGCATCCTCCACCTGCCAGGTTCAAGCAATTCTCCTGTCTCAGCCTCCTGAGTAGCCGGGACTGCAGGTATATGCCACCACGCCTGGTTAACTTTTGTATTTTTTGTAGAGATGGGGTTTCACCAGATTGGTCAGGCTGGTCTCAAAACTCCTGACGTCAGGTGATCCACCCACCTGGGCCTCCCAAAGTGCTGGGATTACAGGCGTGAGCCACTGTGCCCAACCTAAAATCGTATTTCGAATAGCTATAAATATTTACACACAAATATGTGTATGTGTGTGCATCATTATGTTGTTTCTTTACTTTTTTTCTTTTTGGCTACTAGAAATAAAGCTGTACGCCAGGTGCAATGACTCACACCAGTAATCCCAGCACTTTGGGAGGCCAAGGCAGATCATCTGAGGAGTTAGAGACCAGCCTGGTCAACATGGTGAAATCCTGTCTCTACTAAAAATACAAAAAATCGGTCAGGTGCAGTGGCTTTGGGAGGCTGAGGTGAGTGGATAACGAGGTCAGGAGATGGAGACCATCCTGACTAACATGGTGAAACCCCGTCTCTGCTAAAATACAAAAAATTAGCTGGGAGTGGTGGCGCGTGCCTGTAGTCCCAGCTACTCAGGAGGCTGAGGCAGGGAAATTGCTTGAACCTGGAAGGCAGAGGTTCCAGTGAGCTGAGATCATGCCACTGCACTCCAGCCTGGTGACACAGCAAGACTCCATCTCGGGAAAAAAAAAAAAAAAAAGAGCTGGGCATGGTGGTGCACGCCTGTAATCCTGGCTACTCAGGAGACTGAGGCAGGAGAATCACTTCAACCTGGGAGACGAAGGTTGCAGTGAGCCGAGATCGTGCCACTGCACTCCAGCCTGGGCGACAGAGTGAGACTCCATCAATAACAAACAAACAAACACAAAGAAAAGAAATAAAGTTGTAATATGTATTTTTGTATAATTTCAATTCTATTAATTTATTTAATTCCAGGCTGGGCATGGTATCTCACACCTATAAGCCTAGCACTTCGGGAGACTGAGGCGGGTGGATCACCTGAGGTCAGGAGTTAGAGACCAGGCGGGCCAACCTGGTGAGACCCCACCTCTGCTAAAAATACAAAAAATTGGTTGGGTGTGGTGGTGTGCACCTGTAGTCCCAGCTACTCAGGAGACTGAGGCAGGAGGATTGCTAGAACCTAGGAGGTGGAGGTTGCAGTGAGCAGAGATTGTGCCACTACACTTCATCCTGGGCAACAGAGCAAGACTCTGTCTTAAAAAATATATTTAATTCTATTTTAGTTATTTTATCAGGATAATTTCCTTAAAGTAGGATTACTGGGAATTAAGAATCTTCATATATGATAAAATTATTTTCCAGAATATTTATACCAATTTACTATCCCAGTTGTTTAAGAGATTATCTATTCACTATAAGGTTTATTTTCCAAAATGAAAATCACTTTGCTGCACTTTTTGAATATAAAAATAACTCGTGTGGCTGGGCACAGTGGCTCACTTTTGGAGGTTGAGGAGGGCAGATCACGAGTTCAAGAGATCGAGACTATCCTGGCGAACACGGTGAAACCCCATCTCTACTAAAAATACAAAATATTAGCCGGGCATGGTGGCACATACCTGTAGTCCCAGCTGCTCCGGAGGGTGAGGCAGAAGAATCGCTTGAACCCGAGAGGCAGAGGTTGCAGTGAGCTGAGATAGCACCACTGCACCCCAGCCTAGGCAACAGAGCGAGACTCTGTTGAAAGAAAAGAAAAAGAAAAAAAGCTAAATATGTAAGTTCAGAAAACACAGGAAATTTAGGTCTGTTGAGGTGACTCACACCTTCAATCCCAGCACTTTGGGAGGCTGAGGTGGGTGAATTACTTGAGCCCAGGAATTCGAGATCAGCCTGGGCAGCATGGCAAAACCCCATCTCAACCAAAAATCGAAGAATTAGCTTGGCGTGGTGGTGCATATCTGTGGTCCCAGCTACTTGGAAGGCTGCAGTGGGAGGATTGCTTGAGCCTGGGAGGCAGAAGCTTCAGTGAACCGAGATGGTGCCATTGCACTCCAACCTGGGTGACAGAGTGAGACCCTGTCTGAAAAGCAAAACAGGAAATTTGTAGAAAGGAAAATAAAAAGGCCGGGCGTGGTGGTTCACACCTGTAATCCAAGCACTTTGGGAGGCTGAAGTGGGTGGATCATTTGAGGTCAGGAGTTTGAGGCCAGCCTGGCCAACATGGTGAAACTCTGACTCAACTAAAATTACAAAAATTAGCCAGGCATGGTGGCGGGCACCTGTAATCCCAGCTATTTGGGAGGCTGAGGCAGGAGAATCACTTGAACCTAAGAGGTGAAGGTTGCAGTGAGCTGAGATGGCAGCACTGCACTTCAGCCTGAGTGATAGAGCAAGACTCCGTCTAAAAAAAAAGAAAGGAAAATAAAAAAAACATTATCCACAGATACTCACTGCTGTTTTGTTTTGTTTTTTTGAAACAGGGTTTCCATTCATCACCTAGGCTGGAGTGAAGTAACACGATCATGGCTCACTGAAACCTAGACCTCCTGGGCTCAGGTAATCTTCCCACCTCAACCTTCCAGGTATGTAGATGAGATCACAGATTACAGAGCACCCTAGCATGCCCAGCTGATTTTTCATGTTTTTTGTAGAGACGGGGTTTTGCTATGTTGCCCAGGCTGGTCTCGAACTCCTGGGCTCAAGCAATCTATCCACGTTGGCTTCCCAAAGTGCTGGGATTACAGGAGTGAGCCACCTCACCCAGCAGATACTCACTGTTAACACTACACTATGTATCCAAACTTTTTCCTAGTTTATATTGACCTGATTTTGTTGAACTTAATGTACTTTGGGTTTCTTTCTAAGCCAATAGGTAATATGGAAGTATTGTTATCTTTTTAATAGATACATAGTAATCTATTATAAGGATATAAAATGGATATCTCAGGTTGGGTTCTGGGGAAGGCACTTTCTGAGATGAAGTGCTCTTCGTATCAACATCTGTGGAGAAGAGGGGAAGGAAGCAGAATTGAACAGACAGAGAAGTTATGTTGGATTTTAAACCCAATGGTAGCCTCAGCTGACCTCACAGGAAGTTCTCGAACTGAAATGATCCCTTAGAGTTATCCCAAACTGGGGATGGTCAGGCCTTTTTTTTTTTCTTTTCTTTTCTTTTCTTCTTTTTTTTTTTTTTTGTGACAGTCTTGCTCTGTCACACAGGTTGGGGTGCAGTGGTGCGATCTTGGCTCACTACAACCTCTGCCTCCCCAGTTCAAGCAATTCTTGTGCCTCAGCCTCCTGAGTAGCAGGGATTACAGATGTGTGCCACCACACCCAGCTAATTTTTGTGTTTTTAGTAGAGACAGGGTTTGTCATATTGGCCAGGCTGGTCTCAAACTCCTGGCCTCATGTAATCTGCCCGCCTTGGCCTCCAAAAGTGCTGGGATTACAGGCGTGAGCCCGTATACCCCCTCTGCACCCTGTCAGTCAGGCCTTTTTACCCTGGCATTGATCACTGGATATGAGTCATCTTGGGAAGGGACCTGTCTCTCTGCAGCTGAGGCAATCCCTGAAGGAGCTAATAGCATTCCCAGAAGTTAGGGTAATCCTTAATTGAAGGAGGATCTGAGCAGCATATCACAGTGTCCACCATAGTCTTGTTCTGTTCAGATCTACATCTTCACATATGTTCTAGGAGCAGCAATACCAGCATTAGGATGGACCTCTCTTTTTCTGTGGGACATTTAGAAAAGTAAGATTAATGGAACAAACTATAGCCCTTATTATTGCCATTAGTCTCTGGGCTGCGACTGATACTTATTGTCTCCCTTGTCCTCTATCCAGTTTAGATTCCTCTTACCTCAGCTATTACCTCAGTGGCTTACCTAGTGGCATGACCCAAACCCTCATCTTTGAAGGGTTTCCCCTAGTTTCTATTCCTTTCTCAAGCTGAGGTTGCTATACTTGTCTATTTATGGTCAAAAATGGGAAAAATTGGCCGGGCGCGGTGGCTCAAGCCTGTAATCCCAGCACTTTGGGAGGCCGAGACGGGCGGATCACGAGGTCAGGAGATCGAGACCATCCTGGCTAACACGGTGAAACCCCGTCTCTACTAAAAAATACAAAAAACTAGCCGGGCGAGGTGGCGGGCGCCTGTAGTCCCAGCTACTCGGGAGGCTGAGGCAGGAGAATGGCGTAAACCCGGGAGGTGGGGCTTGCGGTGAGCTGAGATCCGGCCACTGTACTCCAGCCTGGGCGACACAGCGAGACTCCGTCTCAAAAAAAAAAAAAAAAAAAAAAAGGGAAAAATCATACACCAGGAGGTACACAGTTAGATTACCTAAATGCCAAACATTCCATGCTTCTGCTATCTAACCTTTCCCTGATGCCAGAATGGTGACTCTTCTTTTTGCCTGCTATCCCTGGACACAAATAACACAAAGGGCCTAGGTTGATAGCCATAGCTTGGAACTCAGTGGGAGTCTTACTATATTCTCCAGTAAAATTGCACTCCTTTTGGGGACCTGTACCTCCAACGTTGAAGAGCTCAGACTTGGGAGACTATTTTCCTGCCTTATTAGCCTCCCTAAGAACTGGGATTACGATTATAGGTGTGAGTCACTGAGCCTAGCCAGAATGGGTGATTTTATAATGAATGAAAATTTATTTCTTAGAGTTCTAGAAGCTGGAAAGTCCAAGATCAAGAGGCTGGCATATGGCAAGGCCTTCTTGCTCCTCATTCCATGGTGAAAGGTGGAAGTGCAAGAGAGAGAGTAAAAAGGGTCCAAACTCCTCCTTTCATAACAAACCTACTACCAAGATAACAGCATTAATTCACTCACTCTGCCCTAATGGCCTAATCACTTCTCATTAGGCTTCACCTCCCAACACCATTGCATTGGGGATTAAGTTTTCAACATATACTTTTTGGGGGACACATTCAAACCATAGCAGAGTGGCACTAATTTCCACCATTCCTCCAAGAGTACTGTTTTTTGGTTTTTTGTTTTTTTGAGACAGAGTCTTGCTCTGTCGCCCAGGCTGGAGTGCAGTGGCGCAATCTTGGCTCACTGCAACCTCCGCCTCCCAGGTTCAAGTGATTCTCCTGCCTCAGCCTCCCAAGTAGCTGGGAATACAGGCACCTGCCACCAAGCCTGGCTAATTTTTGTATTTTTAGTAGAGACGGCATTTTGCCATGTTGGCCAGGCTGGTCTTGAACTCCTGGCCTCAAGTGATCTGCCTGCCTCAGCCTCCCAAAATGCTGGGATTATAAGTGTGAGCCATGGCGCCCAGTCTACAGTACTATTTTTGTTTTATATCATTATAGTTGTTATTTAATAGGCCAAGGACCCAATGAGGGAGTTGTGCCAACTATGAAGTATATCTATTCTGATTATGTATTTGGGAAATGGGGAAATTACCAATTTATGGGTCTGTAGAAGAGTAGACCCACTGTGATCTGGACTTTGTTTCTTAGTGAATTCACACTGCTATAACAAAATACCCAAAACTGGGTAGCTTATAAGTGATGAACATTTAATTCTTACAGTTCTGGAGGCTGGAAAGTTCAAGACAAGTTGCCAGCAGATTCACTGTCTGGTAAGGTCCTGTTCTTCATAGATAGCACCTTCTCCCTCATATGGAAGAAGGGGTAAGGCAGCTTCCTCAGGCTTCTTTTTTCTTTTTTTTTGAGACAGAGTTTCGCTCTTGTTGTCCAGGCTGGAGTGCAGTGGCACAGTCTCGGCTCACTGCAACCTCCAACTCCCAGGTTCAAGTGATTCTCCTGCCTCAGCCTCCTGAGTAGCTGGGATTACAGGCATGTGCCACCACATCTGGCTAATTTTTATGTTTTTAGTAGAGATGGGGTTTTGCTTTGTTGGCCAGGCTGGTCTGGAACTCCTGACCTCATGTGATCTGCCCACCTCGGCCTCCCAAAGTGCCAGGATTACAGGCTTGAGCCACCATGCCCGGCCCTCAGGCTTCTTTTATAAGAGTACTTATCCCATTCATGACAGTTCTGCCCTCAAGATCTATCATTTCCCAAGGGCGCCACTCTTAATATTATCACATTGGGAATTAGGTTTCAACATATGAATTTTGGGTGAACATAAACATTCAGACTATGGCATCTTGGGTAGGACTTCATTTATTACCTGGCTCCCACATGTACCTACCCTAATTGGGGGGACCATAAATGATTCTTTGGGTCTCTATGTATCCACATTAATTCAGAACCTGGAACCAGAAGTCCTTGAAATGTTTAGGTATTACCATTTTCCCAGTGCATGATTATTTGAGTAAAGCCATAGGTCCAAAAGTTCTGGAACAACCATTGGGGAAGGACAGAGAAAATCATTCCTGTGTACTTTCACCATGGTGTTACAGGTTATTTTTTCCTGGGGACCTAATCTCTCCTTGAGTTAATGGATTTCATGTCTAAAACGTGAGTTCATGTTTGGAAACTTGTCAAGGAATTATATTTCAATTGGGGTTATTGATTCAGCCTCCTGATCATAAATTTTTAAAAAACAAACTGAATACCCTTATTGGTTGCCCATCTATTTTTTTCCCTAAGGACACCATACTAATTATCTCCATAATAATCCTATGAGGGCCATCTCCCCCTGACTGTCTCTCTGATCTTATAATAACTGTCCAATTAGACATTTATTTATTTATTTATTTATTATTTTTTGAAATGGAGTCTTGCTCTGTCACACAGGCTGGAGTGCAGTGGAGGGATCTCAGCTAACTGCAACCTCTGCCTCCTGGGTTCAAGCGATTCTCCTGCCTCAGCCTCCTGAGTAGCTGGGACTACAGGCATGTGCAACCATGCCCAGCTAATTTTTTGTATTTTTAGTAGAGGCAGGGTTTCACCGTGTTAGCCAGGATGGTCTCGATTTCCTGACCTCATGATCCACCTGCCTCGGCCTTCCAAAGTACTGGGATTACAGATGTGAGCCACTGTACCCAACCTATTATTATTTTTTAGATGGAGTCTCACTCTGTCACCCGGGCTGGAGTGCAGTGGCACCATCTTGGCTCACTGCAACCTCCGCCTCCTGAGTTCAAGAGATTCTCCTGTCTCAGCCTCCCAAGTAGCTGAGACTACAGGTATGCTCCACCATACCCAGCTAATTTTTATATTTTTAGTAGAGATGGTGTTTCAGCATGTTGGCCAGGCTGGTCTCCAACTCCTGGCCTCAAGTGATCTGGCCGCCTTGGCCTCCTAAAGTGTTGGGATTACATGCATTAGCCACTGAACCCGGGCTTTTTTTTTTTTGAGATGGAGTCTTGCTTTGTTGCCCAGGCTGGAGTGCAGTGGCATGATCTTGTCTCACTGCAACCTCCGCCTCCCAGGTTCAAGCGATTCTCCTGCCTCAGCCTCCCAAGTTGCTGGGATTACAGGCCCGCCACCACACCCAGCTAATTTTTGTATTTTTTTTTTTTTTAGTAGAGACAGGGTTTTACATGTTGGTCAGGCTGGTCTTGAACTCCTGACCTCAGATTCGCCCATCTCGGCCTCCCAAAGTTCTGGGATTACAGGGATAAGCCACCACGTCTGGCCTATTTATTTATTTATTTATTTATTTATTTATTTATTTATTTTGGAGACAGGGTCTCACTCTGTTGCCCAGGCTAGAGTGCAGTGGTGCAAGCACGGCTCACTGCATCCTTGACTTCCTGGACTCAAGCAATCCTCCTGCCTCAGCCTGCTGTATAGCTAGGACCACAGATGTGGGCAACCATGCCTGGCTAATTTTTTTTTTTTTTTTTTTTTTGGTAGAGACAAGGTCTCCATGTTTCCCAGGCTGTTCTCAAACTCAGGGTCTCAGGTGATCCTCCCACCTTAGCCTCCAAAGTGCTGAGATTACAGATATAAGCCCCTGCACCTAGACAACGCTTGTTGTCTTGATGGAGAGAGGTCTCTGCACCATCTCTGAGCAATGGTGCAGACAGGGTGGGCCACTTCTAGGAATGTCCTCATCTAATGTGTCAAGCCCCATTCTTTCCCAACTAGGGCCCTGACCTTAACTTGATATACCTGCATTGACTGGAAAGTTAATCTTCTTTGGAGCTTAGCTACTCTAAGTTTATTTTTTAGCTTATTCTGTACCCCCACTGCTGGAGATGAGAGCCACTTTGTGAGCTACTAAGCAGACTCTAATTTTCACTTGGAGATTAATCATTCTCAACGAAGCAATTGGTGATTAATCATTTTCAACTTTCCATTGTCTTTTTTCTAGTGCATCAATCTGGTTAAACAAAAGTTTTAGTCTGTTTTAGTCAGCTTGGGCTATTATAACAAAATACCATACATCGGGAGGTTTAAACAACAGTAATTTATTTATCACAGTTTTGGGGGCTAGGAAGTCCAACTTCAAAGTGCCAGCTGACTTGGTTCCTAGTGAGGGCTCTCTTCCTGTCTTGAAGATAGTTGCTTTCTTGCTTTGTCCTCACGTGGTCTTTCCTTGGCGCACGCGTGCAGAGATAGAGAAAGAGAGAGAGAGATCTATCTTCCTTTTCTTAAAAGACCACTAGTCCTATCAGAGTAGAACTCCACCGGTGCATGCGTGCAGAGACAGAGAAAGAGAGAGATCTCTCTTCCTCTTCTTAAAAGACCACTAGTACTATCAGAGTAGAACCCCACCCATATGACCTAATTTAACCTTAACTATCTCTTAAAAGTCCTATCTCCAAATATAATCACATTGGGGACTAGGGTTTCAACATACATATTTTGGGGGATATATTTCAGTCCATAGTACCACCCAATTCCATCACCCTTATAGTTGCTATTTCCCCCATATTTCTCAAATGCCTAATACATCATATCTGTAAATACATACTCTTTTACTGGCGTACCAACTCAATTGACCATACATGGAAGTTTTAACAATTGGACTGTAATCTTTATTTATTTATTTTTTTTGAGACAGAGTCTTGCTCTGTCGCCCAGGCTGGAGTGCAGTGGCGGGATCTCAGCTCACTGCAAGCTCCGCCTCTGGGGTTTAGGCCATTCTCCTGCCTCAGCCTCCCGAGTAGCTGGGACTACAGGCACCCGCCACCTTGCCCGGCTAGTTTTTCTAATTTTTTAGTAGAGACGGGGTTTCACTGTGTTAGCCAGGATGGTCTCGATCTCCTGACCTCGTGATCCACCCGTCTCGGCCTCCCAAAGTGCTGGGATTACAGGCTTGAGCCACCGCGCCCGGCCTGGACTGTAATCTTGTGATGCGGTCCTCATTGTCAGGTGGGCAGCTAGTGATCACGCTCCAAAGCCCCATCTTAGTGTCTGCTTTCTCATACCTCACTCCTGCCACCAACTGTCATAGGTTGGGTCCCTGGAAAGCAAACTATGATACAGAATTTAACAGGCAGGTTATTTATTAAGGAGTGCCCTTGGGATTAGCACTTGTGGAATAGAGGGGGAAGGAAGTAGGACTGGGCAGAGAGAGATTATGCAGATTACATAGGGAGTCTGGGATGTTATAGTTGACCATTAGAGTTGTCCCAAGTTGGGCTAAGATGGTCAAGCTCTTATTCCTTTACTTTGAGGGGTTTTTTTTGTGTGACAGCATTTGGCTCTGTTGTCCAGGCCGGAATGCAGTGGCGCAATCTTGGCTCTCTGCAACCTCCGCCTCCTGGGCTCAAATCATCCTCCCACCTCAGCCTCCCATGTAGCTGGGACTACAGGCTCATGCCACCATACCTGGCCAATTTTTCTATTTTTTTAGAGATGGGGTTTTGCCATATTGCCCAGGCTGGTCTCAAACTCCTGAGCTCAAGCCATCCACCCACCTTGGCCTCCCGAAGTGCTAGGATTACAGGCATGAGCCACCATGCCTGGCCTCTTATACTTTCACTTTGATCAGCAATTGTATGTGGGCCACCTGGGAAGGAACCTAACCTTGAGCAAAGTGGCTTTGTGCAAATGTAGCAATTCTGAAGATACTAAAGACTTAGCCAACAGTGAACTCAGTAGCTAGAAGTCAATTAAAAGGAGAGCTTGAGGCAGGGCACAGTGGCTAACACCTGTAACCCCAGTACTTTGGGAGGCTGAGACAGGCAGATCACTTGAGGTCAGGAGTTCAAGACCAGCCTGGCCAACATGGTGAAACTCTTGTCTCTACCAAAAAAAAAAAAAAAAAAAAAAAATTAGCCAGGTGTGGTAGCACATGCCTGTAGTCCCAGCTACTTGGAATGGCAGGTGGATCTTTTGAGTCTGGAAGATTGAGGCTGCAGAGAGCCGAGATCGTGCCACTGCACTCCAGCCTGGGTGACAGAGTGAAACCTTGTCTCAAAAATAAAATAAAATAAAAACATCAGGAAAGTTTACATAAAGTTGCTGTTGATTGCTAAATGTAATAGTCTGATCGTGACGCCGAATAAATGTCTTAAAAAAAAAAAAAGAAAAAACTATGTATGGATGTCCATTGGAAAGTAAATGAAACAAATTGTAGTATAATCATGCAATGGACTACTATAGCAGTACTGAAAGGAATGAACAATTAATTCACACCACATGGATGAATCTCAAAATAATTTTGTTGAATAAAGAAATAAGACAAAAATTACATGATGTATTATTACCTTTACATAAAATTCTAGAAGATGCAATTAATCTGTAGTGACAGAAAGCAGATCAGTGGTTACCTGGGGATAAGATAAATAGAGGTTTGGGGAAGATAGTTTACAAAGGATGATGAGGTAACTTTTGGAGTTGATGGATATATTCATTCTTCTTCTTTTTTTTTTTTTGATGCAGGGTCTCTCTGTCACCCAGGTTGGAGTGCAGTGGTGTGATCACAGCTCACTGCAGTCTTGATCCCCCTGGCTCAAGAGATCCTCTCACCTCAGCCTCCCAAGTAGTGGGGGCTAAAAGCGTGTGCCACTGAACCCAGCTATTTTTTGTTTGTTTTTTCTAGAATCCAGGTCTTACTATATTGCCCAGGCTGGTCTTGAATTCCTGAGTTCATGCAATTTTCCCACCTCAGCCTCCCAAAGTGCTGGGATTACAGACAGACATGAGCTACCATGCCTGGCCTATATTCATTATGTTGATTGTGGTAATGGTTCCATGAGCATACATATATGTCATAGTTCATCAAATTATAAAATTTAAATATGTGCATTTTTGTTATATGTCAATCTAATCTCAACAGAACTGTATCAAACATCTATATATATAGTAAGATATACTCAACATGTCTGCCTAGGTGTCACTGACAAAGTATATTTATATTCATCTTTAGTTTATTGATTGCTTATGTTAATTCAGAAAAAAAATTGCAATTCTGATCCTGAAAAGTTGTTATTAAATTTTTATTTTTAAAATGTTATATCACTAAGATTAAAGAGAAAGCCTAAAAGCTTCTGGAAATGAATAATAGTGTCTACCTCTGGGAAGAAAACTAAGATTCTAGTGTGTGAGAAATAGGCAAGTAACTTTTTAATGTTTGAATTGGTAACATGTGTATAATATTTATATGAAAAAGTTCTTTTTGGTCAGGTGTGGTGGCTCACACCTGTAATCCCAGCACTTTGGGAGGCCAAGGCAGGCAGATCACGAGGTCAGGAGATCAAGACCATCCTGGCTAACAGGGTGAAACCCCGTCTCTACTAAAAATACAAAAAAATTAGCCAGGCATGGTGGTGGGCGCCTGTAGTCCCAGCTACTTGGGAGGCTGAGGCAGGAGAATGGCGTGAACCCAGGAGGCGGAGCTTGCAGTTAACCGAGATTGCACCACTGCACTCCAGTTGGGCAATAGAGTGAGATTCCGTCTCAAAAAGAAAAAAAAAGTTCTTTTTTCAGAAATAACTTGATTGGGGAGGGTGGGGCTTGGGGGAGAAGAAATAACTTGATTATGACATATATGTAATGAAAGATTGCAAAAGTGATCTGAATATGTTTTCATAATATATTTTAACCCAGAGATGATTTATAGCTAACTAAATTAATTAAACATGAAGGGTAAGTTTCTGGTGGTAATGAGGGGATTAAAAAGTTAATTATTGGCCAGGCACAGTGGCTCATGCCTGTAATCCTAGCATTTTGGGAGGCTGAGGCAGGCAGATCACTTGAGGTAAGGAGTTCAAGACCAGCCTGGCCAATATGGTGAAACCCCGTCTCTACTAAAAACTACAAAATTGGCCAGGCGTGGTGGTGCATGCCCGTAATCCCAGCTACTCAGGAGACTGAGGCAGAATTGCTTGAACCTGGGAGGTGGAGGCTACAGTGAGCAGAGATTGTGCCACTTCACTCCAGCCTGGGTGACAGAGTAAAACTCCATCTTAAAAAAATTAATTAATTAATTATCTATGACGACCACACTTCTATCTAATTTATCACTATCACTGAAAACTAGAATGTGTTATACTACATAATGCCTTAAGATTTTGAGGGAGAGTAAATTCAAACTAAATCACACTGACCAGCAGAAGGAAGATATTTTCAAATATCCAAAAACTGGAAGTTTATCTCCCATTCTTTAATAAGTAGCTGGGGATGTTCTCCAGCGAAGAAGAAGATAAACTAAGAAGACTGTATTAGTCCACTTTCACACTGCTGATAAAGACATACCTGAAACTGGACAATTTACAAAAGAAAGAGGTTTAATGGACTCACATTTCCACATGGCTGGGGAGCCTCACAATCAAGGCAGAAGGTGAAAGGTATGTCTTACATGGCAGCAGACAAGAGAAGAGAGCTTATGCAGGGAAACTCCCCTTATAAAACCATTGGATCTCTTTTTTTTTTTTTTTTTTGAGACAGAGTCTTGCTCTGTCGTCCAGGCTGGATGGAGTACAGTGGCGCGATCTTGGCTTACTGCAAGCTCTGTCTCCTGAGTTCACACCATTCTCCTGCCTCAGCCTCCTGAGTAGCTGGGACTACAGGTGCCCACCACCACACCTGGCTAATTTTTTGTATTTTTAGTAGAGACAGGGCTTCACCATGTTAACCAGGATGGTCTTGATCTCTTGACCTTGTGATCCGCCCGCCTCGGCCTCCCAAAGTGCTGGAATTACAGGCGTGAGCCAATGCACCCAGCCAGCCATCAGATCTCTTGAGACTTATTCACTGTCATGAAAATAGCATGGGAAAGACCCACCCCCAAGATTCAATTACCTCCCACTGGGTCCCTCCCACAGCACGTGGGAATTGTGGGAGCTACAATTCAAAATGAGAATTGGGTGGGGACACAGCCAAACCATATCATTCTGCCCCAGCCTCTCCCAAATCACATGTCCTCACATTTCAAAGCCGATCATGCCTTCCCAACACTCCCCTGAAGTCTTAGCTCATTTCAGCATTAACTCAAAAGTCCACAATGCAAAGTCTCATCTGAAACAGGGCAAATCCCTTCCGCCTATGAGGCAGTAAAATCAAATGCAAGTTAGTTACTTCCTAGATAAAATGGGGGTAAATACAGCCATTCCAAATGGAAGAAATTGGCCAAAACAAAGGGGCTAAGGCCCCATGCAAGTCTGAAGTCCAGCAGGGCAGTCAAATCTTAAAGCTCCAAATGATCTCCTCTGACTCCATGTCTCACATCCAGGTCACATTGATGCAAGAAGTGGGTTCCCATGGTCTTGGTCTCTGCCCCTGTGGCTTTGCAGGGTACAGCCTTCCTCCTGGCTGCTTTCACAGGATGGTGTTGAGTGTCTGTGGCTTTTCCAGGCACATGGTGCATTCTGGGGTCTGGAGGATGGTGGCCATCTTCTTCTCACAGCTCCTCTAGGCAGTGCACCAGTGGGGACTCTGTGTGTGGGTTCCCACCCAACATTTCCCTTCTGCACTGCCCTAGCAGAGGTTCTCCCTGAGTGCCCCACACCTGCAACAAACTGCTACCTGGATATCCAGGCGTTTCTATACATCCTCTGAAATCTAGGCAGAGATTATTCAATTCTTGACTTCTGTGCACCCACAGGCTCAACAGCATCTGGAAGCTGCCAATGCTTGGGGCTTGAACCCTCTGAAGCCATAGCCTGAGCTGTACCTTGGCCCCTTTTAGTTGTGGCTGGAGTGGCTGGGATGCAGTGTACCAAGTCCCTAGACTGCACAGAGCAGAGGGACCCTGGATTGGTCCATGAAACCATTTTTTCCTCCTAGGCCTCTAGGCCTGTGATGGGAGTGGCTGCTGCAAAGGTCTCTGATGTGCCTTTTTTTTCTTTTTTGAGATGAAGTCTCTCTCTGTTGCCCTGGAGTGCAATGGTGCAATCTTGGCTCACTGCAACCTCCGCCTCCTGTGTTCAAGCGGTTCTCCCTCCTCAGCCTCCCAAGTAGCTGGAACTACAGGCATGTGCCACCATGCCCAGCTATTTTTTTTTTTTTTTTGTATTTTTAGTGGAGACAGAGTTTCACCATGTTGGCCAGGCTGGTCTCTAACTCCTGCCCTCAAGTGATTCACTTGCCTCAGCCTCCCAAAGTGCTGGGATTACAGGTGTGAGCCACTGTGTCCGGCCTTTGGAGACATTTTCCCCATTGTCTTGGTGATTAACATTCAGCTCTTTGTTACTTATGCAAATTTCTGCAGCCTGCTTGAATTTCTCTTTAGAAAATGGGATTTTCTTTTCTATCTCATTGCCAGGCTGCAAGTTTTCCGAAGTTTTATGCTCTGCTTCCCTTTGAAAACTGAATGCCTTTAACAGCACCCAAGTCACCTCTTGAATGCTTTGCTGCTTAGAAATTTCTTCTGCCAGATACCTGAGATCATCTCTCTCAAGTCAAAGTTCCACAAATCTCTAGGGCAGGGACAAAATGCTACCAGTCTTTCTGCTTAAACATAACAAGAGTCACCTTTGCTGTAGTTCCCACAAATTCCTCATCTCCATCTGAGACCACCTCAGCCTGAATTTCATTATTCATATCATTATCAGCATTTTGGCCAAAGCCATTCAACAAGTCTCTAGGGAGTTCCAAACTTTCCCACATTTTCCTGTCTTCTTCTGAGCCCTCCAAACTGTTCCAACCTCTGCCTGTTTCCCAGTTCCAAAGTTGCTTCCACATTTTCGGGTATCTTTTCAGCAGCGCCCCACTCTTCTGGTATCAATGTACTGTATTAATCCATTTTCACACTGCTGATAAAAGACAAACCAGAGACTGGGCAATTTACAAAAGAAAGAGGTTTAATGGACTCATAGTTCCATGTGGCAGGGGAGGCCTCACAATCATGGTAGAAGTGAAAGGCACATCTTATATGGTGGCAGACAAGAGAATAGAGTTTGTGCAGGGAAACTCCCCTTTACAAAACCGTCAGATCTCATGAGACTTATTTGCTGTCTCAAGAATAGCATGGGAAAGATTCACCCCTCTTGATTCAATTACCTCCCACAAGGTCCCTCCCACAACACATGGGAATTGTGAGAGCTACAATTCAAGATGAGATTTGAGTGGGGACACAGCCAAACCATATCGCAGACATAGACACTAGAAAAGAGTGGGTCTAACTTTGGAGTGCAGTAAAGGGAAGTCCTCAGTGGTACAGCAGGATTAAAGAACAATTAGATTAAATGGAGGCAGAAGGCCAAACGTTCTTCAGGGGTATGTACCAGGGGGCAAAAGAGAAAGTATCTCTGTAAATGGAAAAACTTGATATGATAAATTAGGTAAAATATTCAGGAGGCAAAAGGGGCAATTTAAAACTCCAGGAAAAACAAAGCCATGCAAGTTTGCTTTTTTTTTTTTTTTGAGATGCAGTCTTGCTCTTGTCACCTAGGCTGGAGTGCAACTGTGCGATCTTGGCTTACTGTAACCTCCGCCTCCTGGATTCAAGTGATTGTCCTGCCTCAGCCTCCTGAGTAGCTGGGATTACAGGCACCTGCCACCACGCCCAGCTGATTCTTGTATTTTTAGTAGAGATGGGGAAGTTTGCTTTTTGTTGTTGTTGTTGTTTTATTTTTGAGACGGTGTCTCTCTGTCACCCAGGCTGGAGTACAGTGATGCTATCATGGCTTACTGCAGCCTTGAATTCCCAGGCTCAAGAGATCCTCCCACCTCAGCCTCCTGAGCAGCTGGGACTACAGGTGTGTGCCACCACGCCCAGCTAATTTTTTGTATTTTTTTGTAGAGCCAGGATTTCACCATGTTTTCCAGGCTGGTCTTGAACTCCCAGGCTCAAGTGATCTGCTACCTTGGCCTCCCAAAGTGCTAGGATTACAGGTGTGAGCCACTGTGCCCAGCCCGTTTGTCATCTCAATATGAAGCAAAGATATTTGGGCAATTGATAATAAGGGAAGATAATCCATTTGATCCTGATGCTCTCTACATTTTCCTTTGAGTGGTTTTCTAGTGGTTTTCACAGTGGTTTGGTGCTTCTGTAAAAGAGAAAATGTAATCCTAGCACACTCCTTAGTCTGGAAGTTGTCTATTAACTGTGTCAACCTATGGACAAAACACAAAAGACTTCTTGGGTTTAAGGGAGGTGAGAAGGTGTGAAGGAAGAATGGTGGTGTTAATAGTGGAGAGTTGTAATACTATCTAAAGTTGAAATGTTATCTAGTGTTTTATCTTGTATTATTCAAAGTTACAAAGAAGCATGGTGGCTCATACCCGTAATCCCAGCACTTTGGGAGGTTAAGGTGGGCAGACCACCTGAGGTCAGTTTGAGAGAAGCCTGACCAACATGGTGAAACCCTGTCTTCACTAAAAATACAAAAATTGGCCGGGCGTAGTGGCTCACCCTGTAATCCCAGCGCTTTGGGAGGCCGAGACGGGCGGATCATGAGGTCAGGAGATCGAGACCATCCTGGCTAACACGGTGAAACCCCATCTCTACTAAAAATACAAAAAAACTAGCCGGGCGTGGTGGCGGGCGCCTGTAGTCCCAGCTACTCGGGAGGCTGAGGCAGGAGAATGGCGTGAACCCGGGAGGCGGAGCTTGCAGTGAGCCGAGATCGCGCCACCGCACTCCAGCCTGGGTGACTGAGCAAGACTCCGTCTCAAAAAAAAAAAGAAAAAAAAAATACAAAAATTAGCTGGGCATGGTGGCGCACATCTGTAATCCCAGCTACTCAGGAGGCTGAGGCAGGAGAATTGCTTGAACCTGGGAGGCAGAAGTTGCAGTGAGCCAATATCAGGCCACTGCACTCTAGCCTGGACAAGAGGGAGATTCTGTCTCCAAAAGGAAAAAAGAAAAAAAAAGTTACAAAGAAAACCAACAACAGATGCAAATTTAATGTAACTGTTAAATATTGGACCAGTGGGTATTAACATAATTTTTATCCTTTATAGCAGGGAGTCATTAGATTTTGTCTAAATTTGATATGAGTGTATTTAGAAATATTGAAGTAATTCCAAACAAACAAATAAAAACATGTAAGAGATGTTATCCTTGGGCAGTGGCCCTGGAGGTGGAGTTAGGATGAAGCTTGGTTGCTTTTCAACATAAGTTCTTTTGTCCTGTTTGATATATTACAACTTATTTTGTATCCTTTTATTTGTTGCCACTGTGCATTTCTTTAACTGAAAATAAAATTAGAGGCTGGTTTTCCTGCCTATATGGAAACAATGTTTTAGATAGCTATTCTATCAAGAATGATTCCCAGGCCTGGTGCAGTGGCTTACGCCTGTAATCCAAACACTTTGAGAGGCCGAGGCCGGTGGATCACCTGAGGTCAAGAGTTTGAGACCAGTCTGGCCAAAATGGTGAAACCCTGTTTTACTAAAAATACAACAATTAGCTACGTGTGGTGGTTTGCGCCTGTAATCCCAGCTACTCGGAAGGCTGAGACAGGATAATCGCTTGAACCCAGGAGGCGGAGGTTGCAGTGAGCCAAGATCAGCCCGCTGAACTCCAGTCTGGGCAACCCAGCAAGACTCTGACTTAAAAAAAAAACAAACAAACAAAAAAAGAGGGATGATTCCTCAAAGTAGTCCAGGCCTCCTACAGGTCTTTTGAAATAAGCCATGAAGTGGAATCCCAAGGACACCAAGAAACTTGGACTAAGAAAATGGTTGTTCTACTGGCACTTGAGTCTCTAAATAATCAGAACTCTTAGCTCCTACCCACAGTAGTTCCAGCCCTCTGCCTGTGAGATTTTTTCTTTTTTCTTTTTTTCTTTGAGACGGAGCCTTGCTCTGTCGCTCAGGCTGGAATGCAGTGGCGCGATCACTGCAAGCTTCGCCTCCTGGGTTCTCGCCATTCTCCTGCCTCCGCCTCCTCAGTAGCTGGGACTACAGGTGCCTGCCACCACGCCCTGCTAATTTTCTGTATTTTTAGTAGAGAGGGGTTTTCACTGTGTTAGCCAGGATGGTCTTGATCTCCTGACCTTGAGATCCACCTGCCTCCGCCTCCCAAAGTGCTGGGATTACAGGCGTGAGCCGATGTGCCTGGCTGAGATTTATTTTTTAAAAAAATCTGAGCAATTCCGATCCTCTGCTTTTTGGGAATAGAGTTTTGCCTGTAACCAGGTAATTGATTCTGAAAGGGAAGGTATTCTGGATCCCTCTTACCATCTTATTACCAACAATGGGGCAGAATTTATTTAGTTATACATTTGTCTGTCTATCTGAGATAGGGTCTTGCTGTGTCACCCAGACTAGAGTGCAGTGGCATCATCATGACTCACTTAAGTGATCTTCCCACCTCAGTCTCACAATTAGCTGGGACTACAGGTGTGCCCCATCCTGCCCAGATAATTTTTTATTTTTTATACAGATGGGGTCTCCATATGTTGCCCAGATTGGTCTTGAACTTCTGGCCTCAAGAGATCTGCCTGTCTCCACCTCCTACAGTGCTGTGATTGCAGGTGTGAGTCACTGTGCCTGGCTGCTTGCTCAGTTTTAGAAAGAATAGTGTTTTTAGGCTGGGCGCGGTGGCTCATGCCTGTAATTCAAGCACTTTGGGAGGCCGAGGTGGGCGGATCACCTGAGGTCAGAAGTTTGAGACCAGCCTGGCCAACATGGTGAAACCCTGTCTCTACTAAAAATACAAAAATCAGCCAGGCGTGGTGGCGGGCACCTGTAATCCCAGCTATTTGGGAGGCTGAGGCAGGAGAACTGCTTGAACCCAGGAGGCGGAGGTTGCAGTTTGCTGAGATCGCGCCATTGCACTCCAGCATGGGCAATAGAGCGAGACTCTGTGTCCAAAAAAAAAAAAAAAAAAGGAAAAATAATGGTTTAAATCCCATAGGGAGGACACCATGGCATATTACTGACACCAATTGGCAGCACATCTTAATTGCAAGAATAGAAAAGAAGAGAAAATTATTTCTGATATTTGCAAAGGTCTACCAATGTAAGAAAGAACAAATGCCTTGTGACCAATTGAAAAATGCAAAGGAATA
The DNA here is from genome assembly GCF_043159975.1 of Macaca nemestrina. NCBI lineage: Eukaryota > Metazoa > Chordata > Mammalia > Primates > Cercopithecidae > Macaca > Macaca nemestrina. Next base: position 39,325,692 of record NC_092126.1, on the reverse strand, counting down.
CTTGATTTGGGGGAGATTGAGATGAGACAGTGGCCACGATCCCTGAAACGCAGGGTTTGTGGAGGTGGTAAAAATGAAGGGTGAGGAACCTTGATCAGAAGACTTGTCTTTGCTCTAGATATCAAGCAATTGCACTTGGAACTCTGCAAAAAGGGAAGGAAAAGGAAGAATGACAAATCAAATTTTACTTTTGTTTTTTTGAGATGGAGTCTCACTCTGTCTGCTAGGCTGGAGTGCAGTGGCATGATCTTGACTCACTGCAACCTCTGCCTCATGGATTTAACCGATTCTCCTGCCACCTGCCTCAGTCTCTTGAGTAGCTGGGATTACAGGTGTGTGCCACCGTGCCCGGCTAATTTTTGGGTTTTAGTAGAGATGGAGTTTCACCATGTTGGTCAGGTCTCGAACTCATGACTTCAGGTGATCTGCCCACCTCGGCCTCCCAAAGTGCTGGGATTACAGGCCTGAGCCACTGCACCCAGCCCAAATTTTACTTTAAAAATCCTTTCTGTGCAAGAAATATCACCATTATCCTCATGCAAAAAAAGTTGATTTAATGTGTCTTACTCTAACTGGAAGGCCATAGAATAACTGAAATCTTTTGTGTGCTAAAATTATCCAGAGAGAAAAAATACATAAGTCTGGCTCAGATTTTAAAGAAACTGCAATCTACACAATCAGAAACTAATTCTTTGGGTAATAAGGCAAAGTTTTTCATGTCATTTGTTAATAAATGTTAATTATAACTAATGCATTTTCAGAAACACAATTTGGCGTATTTGCAATGAAAACAAGAAAAGCAATCTAAAGTTCCTGGTAAAACAACACTATATAAAAATCTTTTAAAATAAACTATTGCAACCCCTGTGCAATGTCTTCCCATTTCATAGGCTATAGAGTGCATTTTTTTTTTTTCTATTTATAACATTAAATACCTACTTTTGGACCAAGTTGGCTAAGAGATTGAGTTGAAATAAAGTTCTGATGGGCATGTGTCTGAAGTATATTCTTTTTCTTTTTTTTTTTTTTAATTTATTATTATTATACTTTAAGTTGTAGGGTACATGTGCATAACGTGCAGGTTTGTTACATATGTATACTTATGCCATGTTACTGTGCTGCACCCATCAACTCGTCATTTACATCAGGTATAACTCCCAATGCAATCCCTCCCCCCTCCCCCCTCCCCATGATAGGCCCCGGTGTGTGATGTTCCCCTTCCTGAGTCCGAGTGATCTCATTGTTCAGTTCCCACCTATGAGTGAGAACATGCGGTGTTTGGTTTTCTGTTCTTGTGATAGTTTGCTAAGAATGATGGATTCCAGCTGCATCCAAGTCCCTACAAAGGACTCAAACTCATCCTTTTTTATGGCTGCATAGTATTCCATGGTGTATATGTGCCACATTTTCTTAATCCAGTCTGTCACTGATGGACATTTGGGTTGATTCCAAGTCTTTGCTATTGTGAATAGTGCTGCAATAAACATACGTGTGTATGTGTCTTTATAGCAGCATAATTTATAATCCTTTGGGTATATACCCAGTAATGGGATGGCTGGGTCATATGGTACATCTAGTTCTAGATCCTTGAGGAATCGCCATACTGTTTTCCATAATGGTTGAACTAGTTTACAATCCCACCAACAGTGTAAAAGTGTTCCTATTTCTCCACATCCTCTCCAGCACCTGTTGTTTCCTGACTTTTGAATGATCGCCATTCTAACTGGTGTGAGATGGTATCTCATTGTGGTTTTGATTTGCATTTCTCTGATGGCCAGTGATGATGAGCATTTTTTCATGTGTCTGTTGGCTGTATGAATGTCTTCTTTTGAGAAATGTCTGTTCATATCCTTTGCCCACTTTTTGATGGGGTTGTTTGTTTTTTTCTTGTAAATTTGTTTGAGTTCTTTGTAGGTTCTGGATATACTGAGGGGTGAAGGGAAAACTTTTATATGTAATAACAAAGGGAAGTTTTCCCTCTGCTGAAGGTTTGCTGAAAAATCAACTGACGACAGTCACATTAGGCTGGGCGCAGTGGCTCACACCTGTAATCTCAGCATCTTGGGAGGCCAAGTAGGGAGAATTGCTTGAGTCCAGTAGTTTGAGACCAGCCTGGACAACATAGTGAGACCTTGTCTCTACAAAGATTTTTTTTTTTTTTTTTAAATTAGTGGGCATGGTGGTGTGTGCCTGTAGTCCCAGCTACTTGGGAAACTGAGGCGGATCACTTGAGCCCAGGACTTTTAGGCTTCAGTGAGCTGTGATAGTGCCACTGCACTCTAGTCTGGGTGGCAGAGTGAGATCCTGTTTCAAAAAAACCAGAAATTTTAAATTAACGTGTGTGTGTGTGTGAATAATCCAGAGTGATTACCCATTATTTAGTGTGGTAAAGAAACTTATATACCCTCTTTCATAAGGGAAGGGAGAGATGGAGAATGTAGACAATTCTTTTGAGTGACAGCAAGTCATTAGGGAGAACAAATGGACCTTGGAGGTGGAAGGCAGACATTAATGGGAAGGTGAGGTGTAGAGCTGCACAGGAACAGATTGTCTTCTCATACAGATAAAGTCCTCCAGGTAATCCCTTGGAGCTGCCCTCGGAAGAACAGATGAAAAGTCTGTCTGGTCATGGTGACTCTCAATCTCTTCTCTAGTGGTTGATATTTCCTGGTTATTTGATGAGATTACTAGGGAGGGAGTTTTACAACATTGCATTTCTTCTTTTTATTTATTATTTATTTATTTTTTTGAGACGGAGTCTTGTTCTGTCACCCAGGCTGCCGTGCAGTGGTGCAATTTTGGCTCACTGCAACTTCCGCCTCCTAGGTTCAAGCGATTCTCTTGCCTCAGCCTCTGCGGTAGCTGGGACTACAGGCACGCAACACCATGCCCACGCTTGACTGATTTTTGTTTTTTTAGTAAAGACAGGGTTTCACCATGTTGGCCAGGCATGTCTCAAACTCCTGACCCCAGGCGATCCACCCGCCTTGACCTCCCCAAATGCTAGGATTATAGGCGTGAGCCACCATGCCCTGCCAACACTGCATTTCTTTTGTAAAAAAGCTTTCTTGGTCAGATAAGGAAATTCCAAAGAAACTGTACCCTTGGTGCTTCGGGAAAGAGGATCAGGGAGACAGGGAAGGGTCAGAAACAGACCTTGATTCTGAGGGCTTTCAATTTTCAAAGCATTCAGCATGCTGAAGTGCTGTATTTTGGGGAATCATTTTTCTGTGCCTCGATAATATTTTGATCATATGTAGGACTTGAAGCTGTTAATAAAAGTTGCGGTGTTTGAAAATCCTTGCCAAGAGAATTGGAATCCTAAGAATTCTGTTGGCCAGGCGCAGTGGCTCAGGCCTGTAATCCCAGCACTTTGGGAAGCTGAGGCGGGCCGATCACCCGAGACTGGGAGTTCACAACCAGCCTGACCAACATGGAGAAACCCCGTCTCTACTAAAAATACAAAATTAGCCAGGTGTGGTGGTGTATGCCTGTAATCCCAGCTACTCAGGAGGCTGAGGCAGAAGAATTGCTTGAACCTGGGAGGTGGAGGCTGTGGTGAGCCGAGATTGCTCCATTGCACTCCAGCCTGGGCAACAAGATCAAAACTCTGTCTGGAAAAAAAAAAAAAAAAGAATTTCATAAAAAGCAGCCTCTGCTTTTATATGTAATTCTGTAACAAAGTCAATGTGTTGTGGGACCTTTATTACTTTATCTTACCAGATAGGTAAAGGATGAATAAATCTGCCTTTCACTTACATTTATGATTAATCAGACAGGTCAACTAGTGCAAATAATTTGTAACGAAATAGAGAGAAAAAAAAATCAAGGCATGCCTTGGATGTCATTAACTATTTTAGATGATATCTTTTAAGCCATAGGAATCACAGAATGCTTTTGTGTAGGTATACAATGTTGCATTTTTAAAAGGGAAGTGAAGCAGGAGTGGGCAGTAGAGGGAAGGTGGGTCAATGGCATCTACCTCTAGACCTAGAGAGGCTGAGGTGTGAGAATCACTTGAGTTCAAGAATTAGAGGCTGCAGTGAGCTATGACTGCACCACTGCACTCCAGCCTGGGCGACAGAGCAAGACTCCGTCTCAAAACAAAAACAAAAACAAACAAAAAACAAACAAACAAACACAAATGAACACAAGGGAGGTGAATGAAGGGAGAGGTGTTCAGAAGGCTATTACAATAGTTTTGGTGTAAGGCAATGGGAGGGGAGAGGGGTCTGAATAAGGATGGCAGCAGTAGAAGAAAAAGCAAGCCATATGAATGAGGTATGATGGGACTTAGGCTTTTTTGAAAGAAAAGAATCAAATCTGGCCCTACAATTTAGAGCCTAGGGCGCTATGTAATTATTTATAAACACCAGCTCAATTATTAAGTGTGAGGGCAAAATACAATTTTAGATTTGTATAAACTTAGAAAGTTGATTACCCATGCCCTCGGACTTAAAAAAAATGCTCAAAGTTCTTAGTAAGATTAAAAACAATAAATGTAATAATGCTGATGGCATTTCTATAATATATAAATATTAAATAGTTTAATACTCATAACAACCCTATGAGATTGGTATTGTTGTTATTTCCATTTTGCAGCTGAGGAAACTGAGACAGAAAGAGATTTGCCTAAGGTTACAAAGCTTTCCAGAGCAGTCTGGTTTCACAGTTCGTGTTCTTAATCACTATACTATGCTGAAATTACAATGTTAGGATAAATTAGGAAATTCAAATAAGAGAGATGAATTATTTTAAGTGTTTTGAGCTGCAGCTTTCTGGCAAGTAGCTGAACACGAGGAATCTCAGTTTAGGAAAAATCAAGAACAGACTAATTTTGGGAGACCTAAGCGAAGGCATGTAGTAGAGAACAGATTGAGGAAAGAGGAGGTGCTAGCAAAGAAATCAGAAGACCAGCAAACTAGGTAGGTGTAGATCCAGGGAAGTGTCTTAAAAGAAAGGGAAAAAGCGTTTCAAGTAGGGGATGGGGATTGGTGAAAACCGTAACTGTTTCTTTTGAGAAATGTGTCAATGAAAGGAAGGCTGATAGTATAGCAACCGAAGGGAGTAACATCACTGAATTTAAAAAAAAAAAAAAATTTTTTTTTTTTTTTTTGATACGGAGTCTCACTCTTGTCGCCCAGGCTGGAGAGCAGAGGTGTGATCTCGGCTCACTGCAACCTCCACCTCCCGGGTTCGAGAGATTCTCCTGCCTCAGCCTTCCGAGTAGCTGGCATTACAGGAGCACACCACCACGCCTGGCTAATTTTTGTATTTTTAGTAGAGACAGGGTTTCACCATGTTGGCCAGGGTGGTCTCAAACTCCTGACCTCATGTTATCTGCCCGCGTCGGCCTCACAAAGTGCTGGGATTACAGGCGTGAGCCACCGCACCCTGCCAAGACAACAGAAACTTCTGAGAAACAGAAAGGAAGAAGACAGTGGATACGAAGATACTTACGATATAAGGCGCTAGGAAAGTAGTGATTGAAGGAGGAGGTGGGAAGGGATGGCATAGTTTCAGGCAGAGGGGGTGGCTTTGGAGAGAAGGAAAAGGGTTCTGGGTTAATTTGGTTAGACATTTTGAGATCACGAACAGGAGGTGGTCACAGATATTTTATTATGGAGGGAATGTCAAATCGGAATTGGAGTCCCATAGCTTTGAGCCCAGGAAACTAGATGAATTTATCTATTAGTATGGGCTGGGGCTGGCATCTTTAATAACATGGAAAGCTTGAAACAGTCTTTGTGGAAAATAGGATAGGAAATCAGCCAGAGATTAGAAAAAAACCCAAGAAAATTATGAGGAGTCCAGTCACGAATTCATATCCAATCTGGACAGTTATGCCTTCCTGCAGTGAAAAGCCACACATCTTGCAAACCCTTGAGAGAGAAACCGCAAATAGGGGTAACCTATTGGAGATAGGCCCTGAAGACTATAAAGTAGTTGAGTGATTCTATACTGAGATAGAGTTGGCTATAGCGATAGAGCAGTTAGTCAGATATGGGGCTAATGATCCAGTAGAGTAAGGATTCACTTTTGTGGTAAAAAGTTGTAAGCAGGTGAAAGGTAGGGATCCATAACCATAGAGGGGCAGGTGGAGATCAGGGAAGAGGTGACGTTCAACATAAATAGTTAATTATTTCACCTTAGTGATTATTTCTCTTTTGGCATCTAGAAGGCTAAGATTCTCATGTTTATCTCAGAGCTACTGAAAGTAGTCCTAGGTTGCGGAAGGAGAAATCCAATTTCACAGCTGAGTCTATTTTCTCAGTCTAGTTATATTCTCTTCTCACAAACTAGCCAATGCTGCCGCCTTATGCAAAGCCGGCACCACGGAGAGGATGTGCTTTACAGAGGCAGGATGACGCCAATCGGCCTGGGGCGGGCAGTGTTTCGTCTAGATTAATGGCGAGGGAAGTCCCCAACAGTTCCTTTGAAACCTTTTCACCCTCGCCTGGTGAAAGCACTTGTCAACTGTAAATCGCAAATATAATGCTAAGCTCTGAGGCCCTTGTTAAATCCAAGTGGGAGCAGAGATCTGAGCTGCCTCACCCTCGGGTTTCCGCAGGGCGTCTCGAGAGCTGTGGGTGGGGGCAGCAGGAGCCGGGCGGGGACAGAGGAAAGCGCCGGCCCTGAGACCTAGGGAGGAGCCTCGGTGAAGGAACCCGGGGTGGGTTCCTGCCTAGGTCTCCAAGAAGCTCCAAAAATGGCGGGCGGCAACTCGGAGAGCCGGACGCGCAGGCGCCACCGTAGCCGTTCTTCCGCCCGCCTCGGGCGGCCCAAGAACAGTCCACAGCGCCCTTATCCAGAAGCCTACGCCGCTCGCGATTGGCTGAACTGCGCGACCGCTCAGTGTGGGGGCGGGGCCGCCACGCAGCGGCCACGTTTCCCGCCCCGCTGGTGCGCGTGCGCGCAATCCCCACAGGAAAGCGTTTGCGCGCGCCCCTGCCGCGGCCCCTAGCTCGCGCCTCAGCTCCCTCCCCTTTCCGGGCAGGCCCGTCCCGTCAGCAAGGCAGTGAGCACTGCGGCCAGCAGAGGGCGGTCCGGACCCAAGTCTGCAGCGGCGCCATTGGCGTGTGGAAAATGCCACCAGATGGCGGGTTAGGATTGCAGCTCCGTTGAAGGCGCGGCCCCCGCTCCCGAACCCCCGGCGACCACCCCGTAACAACCCCCCCACATCGGGAATAACACACCGGAGACTTTTGGGGGGAAACTAGGTCGACGGCCGGCGGCGCCCGGATGGGCAGCTGAGGTGAGTGCGGGCGGCGGCGACGGCGGCGGGGGGCGGGAAAGAGGGGGAATGCGGCGGCAGCGGCGCGGGGGCTGGAAGCGCCGATCCAAGATGGAGGCCGGGCGAGAGCGAGAGAGCGCGAGCGGGGAGCGGGCGGGCTGGGCGCGGGCCCCGTGCGGGGGAGGGAGGCCGCGCGGGCCTGTGCGGGGTGCGGCGGTCGTGGGCCGTCCGAGTGCCCGGAGAGGCGTCTGTGGGCGCGGCGGGCACCCCGGCGTCTTCGTCGCTTGCTACCCCTTCCGCGGGCACCGAAAATTTTGCCCCCGCCCGCCCGGGCACTACGGCGACAGGCGCGGAAGCCTTTGTGGCGCGCTTGGGCCCGCCGCCAAGCCCGCCCTCCGCCCCCCCCTCGCCCGGGCTCTCGGGACTCGCCCGCGCCCAGCGGGGCCAGGCCGAGGCGGGCTGGCGCGAATGCCTTCCGCCGCCCGCCGACCTGCGTTTCTGCGGTGTTTTAGCGGCGGCGGGGTCACATGACAACGAGTTCGTCTCAGCGGAGGGGCCTGGGGGTCGCTCGGCGGGTCGGCTGGCCCAGGCTTCTTGTTGGCGGGGTGGGGCAGGGGGGTGTTGGCTGGGGGAGATGGGGTGTCCATGCTGGGCTTTCCAGCTATCTGCCCTCTCAGCCCCCGACGGGGGCCTCCTTGTGAAACGTGTCCAGGCCCAAGCACTACCCCGCTAGTTTGCCAGTCCCCTGAGAGACGAGGCCAATAAAAGTTGTTTTCCCTCCTTTCTCGAGGTGGGGGCGGGGTGGGAAACTAGAGTGCTTAGAGTTGGACCTGAGCCTCGTTTGCAGGGTCCGAACTGGGTGCTTCTTGTGTGGTATGGGTACTAAGAAATTTTCAGGTTTTAGGATTGTCACATCACCCCCATCTACCCATATTTGAAATGTTATCGATTCTCTTCACATTGCAGGGAATCGTGCTCCGGGCGTATAAGTCATGGGATGGTTTCGTACACTTACAAAAAGCAATGCAATTTATGATTAAAAAAAAAATTATTTGCTGTTAAAGTTGGTGTTAAGATGGATAGAGTTTTTTTCTCGTGGTTCTGACTAGAAAGACTATTTTGCATCTTTGCAAAAATACACGGGAAATATCTGAATTGGCACAAAGTTGTGTGATTTGTAACTTATGTGGAATTTGAATGTGACTCTACATTTTAGTTTTCCTTGTGCTTTAAGAAAATTGCACGTTCTGATGGTGGAGCTTTTACGGAAATATACAGAACAGTGAAAATAAAAATAACTTGTTTATTGTAGGGTGATATAATGTACCTTGTTGTTATATTCATAATGTATGAAGAATTCAGACTAAAACATTTTAACCAAGCAGGGAAATATGGAATGGAAAGAAGCAGAAATGTTATTTCCTTGCTTTTGATGATTAAGAATACTTATAAGACAAATTGTTGCCTAAATAAAGTTGTAGAAGATCTACAGGTGTTTTGCCACGTTTTTTTCCTTTACATATTTAAAACGTACTTGGAGTAAACTAAATTAATTCAAGTGATCTACCAGTGGTCATTTTCACAAACGAACTACTTTTGAGTGGAAATTTTTCTGTATCCATTTCAGTTTCGATGTTCTGATAAAGTTAAGGAATATTTAAATAGATGCAAAATATGGAAGTTTGTTGTGTTATTAGGATTGCCTCCTTTGAAGAGACTAATAAAATGGCTCGATTTGATTCTTTCAAAGCCTTAAGGGCACTATGGTGTAGGGAAGGAGTGGGTCCTGGACCGAAGTTACTTTGAACATCCCCTGGGTTTGTGATGTTAAGGATGTTACCCCTTTGAACCTAACTTTCTTTATGTCTAAAAATGGGGAGCCGGGCCTGGTGGTGCACTCCTGTATGTAGTTCCAGCTACTCTGTAGTGAGGCAGGAGGAACCCTTAAACCCAGGAGTTTGAGGCCTGCCTGGGCAACATACAAGACCCCATCTCTTTAGAAAAAATAAAATGGGGATAGTATCTTATGGTGGTTGTGTAACAAGATGTCTGTGAAAAACACATTTAATTGCTATAACTTAAAATTTACAGAATTTTATACAGTTTTAATATTTTTTTCCTTGATTCTGACTTTATATATGTTCATAATCTCAGTGCTGTGAGAGGAAATAATGTACTCTGGGAAAGATAGATTCTTGTTTCCCCTTTTGTTATTTTGTCCTGTATCTTTATATCCTTATTGAGGAGGGGTGTATTAGTTTTTTTGTTTTTGTTTTGGATCCATTTGAGATGGAGTCTCATTCTGTCCCCAGGCTGGAGTGCAGTGGCGCAATCTCGGCTCACTGCAACCTCCGCCTCCCAGGTTCAAGCGATTCTCCTGCCTCAGCCTCCCAAGTAGCTGGGACTATAGGTGCGTGCCACCATGCCCAGCTAATTTTTGTATTTTTAGTAGAGGGGTTTCACCATGTTGGCCAGGATGTTCTACATCTCTTCAACTCGTGATCTGCCCACCTAAGCCTCCCAAAATGCTGGGATTACAGGTGTGAGCCACTGTGCCCGGCCAGAGTTGTCTTTCAAGGTCACTACTTGTTGGCACAATTAATTTCCTTGTGATAGTATGACTGAAGTCCCCATCTTCTTGTTAGCTGTTGGCCAAGGACTGCTCTCAGTTCCTTGCCTTGTGGCCCCATAGTTCACAACATGGCTGTTAGCTTTTATCCAGGCTAACAGGAATCAGCCTCACTATTTCCTCTGTGTCTGACCTCTGACTCCCCTTTAAGGTCTCTTTTAAAAGCTCACCAGATTAGGTCAGGCCCTTTGTGGTAAACTTAACTGATTAAGGGCCTTAATTACATATGCAAACATATATTTTGTCATATAACATAACCACAGTAATGATATCCCGTTATATCTACAGGTCTCTCCCACACTCAAGGGGAGGGGATGATACAAGGGTGTGGGTTAGTGGCGGCTCTTAAGAATTTTGCCTGCCTGGGAAAATAAGTATCTTCACATTTACCTCTTCAGATTCTGGACATACAAGGAGAGGACATAGGCAGAGCAGTAACCCCGCTTGATCAGCTTACTCTTACTTATATTGCCTTTTCCTCACCTTTTTTCTTTCCCCTATTTCCTGTTACCTTAGTTTACATGCCTTCCTCTAGAAAATAATTTTATTGCTTTGAGAGGAAATTAAAATAAAAATGAAAATTAAAAAAGTTATAAAGAAGGGAGGCAATGGGAGAAGGGAGTTTATATAATTATTTTTTCTTTCATTTCTGCCAGTAAGAACACTTTTTAAAAAAAAAATTTTTAAAAATTATTATTGGTCCGGTGTGGTGGCTAGTGCCTATAATCCCAGCACTTTGGGAGGTCGAGGTGGGTGGATCACCTGAGGTCAGGAGTTCGAGACCAGCTTGGCCAACATGGTGAAACCTGTCTATACTAAAAATACAAAAATTAGGTAGGCATGGTAGCACTTGCTTGTAATCCTAGCTACTCAGGAGCCAAGGCAGGAGAATTGCTTGAACCTGGGAGGCGGAGCTTACAGTGAGCTGAGATCACGCCACTGCACTCCAGCCTGGGTGACAGAGCGAGACTCCGTCTCAGGAAAAAAAAAAAATTATTATTTTTTGAGTGTGCCCCGACCAGAGTACAGTGGCATGATCTAGGCTCACTGCATCCTCCACCGCCTGGGTTCAAGCAATTCATGTGCCTCAGCCTCCCGAATAGCTGGGACTATAGGCATGCACTAGCATGCCTGACTAATTTTTTGTATATTTGGTAGAGACAGGGTTTCACCACGTTGGCTAGGCTGGTCTCAAACTCTTGACCTGAAACCATCTGTCCACCTTGGCCTCCCAAAGTGCTGGGATTACAGGCATGAGCCACCACGCCCAGTCAGTTATTTTTATTTTTAAAAAATTATGTAATTCTTGCCATTCCTTGATGCTTTTTGTTTTACCTGTTTTTGTTATGATATTGAATCTCAGAAAAGTTAAGGAATTTATTTATTTTTTATTTTTCGAGACAGGTTTTCTCTCTGTTGCTCAGGCTGGAGTGCAGTTGTGCAGTCACAGTTCACTACAGCCTCAACCTCCCCAGGCTCAGGTGGGGCCTACAGTAGCTGAGACTATAGGCACGTGCCACTACGCCTGGCTAATTTTTGTATTTTGTGTAGAGATGAGGTTTTGCCACGTTGCCTAGGCTGGTCTGAAACTCCTGGCCTCAAGTAATCAGCTCGCCTTGGCCTCCCAAGGTGTTGGGATTACAGGCGTGAGCCACTGTGTGTGGCCGAAGTTAAGGAATTTAAATGCCTTGGATCACACTCCTGTTAAGTGCCAGATTCACACAGTCATTGCATCAGACAGTTGCTGTGGTGTGATTGGTCTAGCAGCTTGTGAGGAGAGAATTCTTTTTTTTTTTAGATGAGTCTTGCTCTGTTGCCCAGGCTGGAGTGCAGTGGCGTGATCTCAGCTCATTGCAACCTCTGCCTCCCAGGTTCAAGTGATTTTCCTGCCCCAGCCTCCTGAGTAGCTGGGATTACAGGCATGCACCACCATGCCCAGCTAATTATTATTATTTTTTTCTTGAGACAGAGTTTCACTCTTGTTGCCCCAGGCTGGAGTGCAGTGGTGCAATCTTGGCTCTCTGCAACCTCCGCCTCCCGAGTCCAAGTGATTCTCCTGCCTCAGCCTCCTGAGTAGCTGGGATTACAGGCACGCACCACCACACCTGGCTAATTTTGTGTGTTTTTAGTAGAGACAGTGTTTTTTCCATGTTCGTCAGGCTGGTCTTGAACTCCTGACCACAGGTGATTCGCCTGTCTCGGCCTCCCAAAGTGCTGGGATTATAGGCGTGAGGCACTGCGCCTGGCCGCCCGGTTAATTTTTGTATTTTTAGTAGAGATGGGGTTTCGCCACCCACCTGAGGCCAGGCTAGTCTCGAACTCCTGACCTCAGGCAATCCGCCTGCCTTGGCCTTCCAAAGTGAGCCACCGCACCTGGCTGAGGAGAGAATCCTTATGAAGAGAATAGTTATTTGCAAGTCTCAGAGTAAGGGTATTATTGGTGGAACAAAGAAGGCAGCAGAAGTTTAGTCATGGCACCTGGTTTAGCAGTCCAAGAAGCAAAATATTTTCACGAAAAGGGAATTAAGACAGGTCAGCCAAGGATAATCAAGCTTTAAAGCAAGCTTATCCAACCCGTGGCCCAACACAAATTTATAAGCTTTCTTAAAACATTGTGAGGTGTTTTTTGCATTTTTTGTTTTTTGTTTTTTGAGCTTATCAGTTATAGTTAATTTTACGGGTGACCCAAGACAGTTCTTCCAGTGTGGCCCAGGGAAGCTAAAAGATTAGACACCCTTCCTTTAAAGGATATAACTGTGAATTAAAATTACTAGGGAGATATATTTTAACACAGAAATGATATAATAGGGGCTTGGTAAATCTTTGCTGAATAAAAATATAAATCTTTAGAATTTAGGTGATTCTTGCTAGGGTTGTAGGGAAAAACTAGGAAGCAGAGAGCTAAAATGATGTTCTTGCATAAGTCACAGAATGAGATGATTCTTGAGGTAGGAATTAGAATTGTGTCTATAGGAAATTTTCTGTTATTTTGGTGGTTAAGAGGACAGTCAGCTTCCTGGCTTTTAGTGCTGAAAGTGTCTTGTAATTCAGTTGGTTTTATAGAATCTTTTCTTTATGTAACATACCCCTTATTGCTTCCCTCAGACTTTTCTCCTCCTCTTCTAAATCAAGCTTGTCCAACCTGTGGCACATGGGCTGCATGCAGCCCAGAATGGCTTTGAATGTGGCTCAACACAAATTTCATAAACTCTTTAAAAACATTATGAGGTTTGTTTTGTTTTTCACCTTATTAGCTATCATTAGGGTTTTTTATGTAGGGCCTACAACAATTCCTCTTCCAGTGTGGCCCAGGGAAGCCAAAAGATTGGACACCTGTGTTCTAAATCAAGGGTCCCCAACCCCTGGGCTGTGAACCCATACTGGTCTGTGGCCTGGTAGAAACGGGGCTACACAGTAGGAGGTGAGAGGCAGGTGAGCTAGCTTTACCACCGGTGCTCCATCCATCTCCTGTCAGATCAGTGGGAGCGTTAGATTGTCATGAGTGCAAACTCTACTGTGAACTGCGCATACAGGGGATGTAGGTCGCATGCTTTATCTAATGCTTGATGATCTGAGGTGGAACAGTTTTATCCTGAACCCTTCTGATTCCCCACCCCATCTGTGGAAAAATTTTTTTCCACGAACCTGGTCCCTGGTACCAAAAAGGTTGGGGATGGCTGCTCTTTTTTTGTCAGTTAGTAGTGAAGGATGTTGTAAATCTTGCCTTCTTTCCCCCCCAGTTTATTTTATTTTAGTTTTAATTTCATGGGTCTATAGTGGGTGTATGTATTTATGGGTTATTTGAGAATGTCTTACCTTCTTTATGAAATACATTTCTTTGTGCTATGGGCCAAAATGATATACCAGTTAGTTGTCCAAGAATTTCAATGGAATTTTGCTGTAAACACAATAGCAATGGCTTTTAACTTGTTTTCTAGCTTTTGCTAGCAGTTACAAAAACATTTTACATTGTGGCACAGTACAAACACACACATACACACACAATGAAAATAAAAGTTTCATGAAATAATACTTAATCTTTATGCAGCGCACTCTGATATTTTCTGATCTTTTCTATTAAGAATGCTATTAAGAACGGTGATCCATGCCTATAATCCTAGCACTTTGGGAGGCTGAGGCAGATGGATCACTTGAGGTCAGGAGTTGGAGACCAGTGTGGCCAACGTGGCGAAACCCCGTCTCTACTAAAAATACAAAAATTAGCTGGGAGTGCTGGCATGTGCCTGTAGTCCCAGCTGCTTGGGAGGCTGAGGCACAAGAATCGCTTGAACTCTGAAGGCAGAGGTTGCAGTGAGTTGAGATCGCACCACTGCACTCCAGCCTAGGCGACAGAGTGAGACTCTATCTCAAAAAAAAAAAAAAAAAGATTGTAGTTCACCTAAGCAATATCATGACTCACAGCAACTAACACTTGGAAACGTATTGAATTGTAATATCATTGGTAAAAAGGAAAGTGCAAAGTAGAGCCATGAGAAGAAACCATTTCACTTCCATCAGATTGACAAACATTAAAAAGTCTGATAATATCAAGTATTGGTGAGAATGTAGAGAAATTACATTCTCACTTTTGACAGCAGTGTAAATTGCTCGGAAAGATGTTAGTGAGAGTATTTAGTAAATTCAAGATTCATGTATTTTAACCCTAGGAGTTAAACTCCTGTCTTTATATTCCTGATGAATGAAATCCTTGTATTTTTATTTTTGAGACGGAGTTTCACCCTTGTTGCCCAGGCTGGAGTGCAATAGTGCAATCTCAGCTTACCGCATCCTCCGCTTCCCTGGTTCAAGCGCTTCTCCTGCCTCAGCCTCCTGAGTAGCTGGGATTACAGGCGTGCACCACTATATCTGGCTAATTTTGTACTTTTAGTAGAGACGGGGTTTCTCTGTGTTGGTCAGGCTGGTCTTGAACTCTTGACCTCAGGTGATCTGCCCGCCTCGGCCTCCCAAAGTGCTGGGATTACAGGCGTGAGCCACCACGGCCAGCCAAAGTCCTTGTGTTTTTGTACCAGGATGTGTGAACAGGATGTTCATAGTAGCCTTATTTGCAGTAGCCAAAATTCAGAAATAAACTGAATGTCTTTAGTGGTAGAATGGTTAAATTAATGATGGTTTTCAAAAGTTAAAATAATTTTGGTTACTGGGATAAGCCAACTTGGTCATAGTGTATTGTGTATCCCTTTTGTATTTACTATTATTTTGATAGGAGTTTTGGCCTATTTCTTCATTAGGCATATTGCTTTGTAGTTTTATTGTAATGTCTTTGTCAGGTTTTGGTATTAGGGTTATGATAGTCTCATAAAAAAGGTTGGGAAGTGTTCCCTCTATTTACTGAAATAGTTTGTGTAATGGTGTTCTTATTCCTGGAATTTTAGAATGTACCAGTGATACCATTTGGACTTGGAATTTTCTTTTTGGGATGGTTTTGATAACAATCAAATTTAGTTTCTATACTAGATATAGGACTATTCAAATTTTCTGTTTCATCTTGTGTCAGTTTTGGTCTGTTTCATCTTGTGTCAGTTTAGGAAAATTTGTTCATTTTACTTGATTGGCAGGAGTTTATAAGATTTCCTTGCTATCCTTCTAATATCTATAGGCTCTGTAGTGATAGCTCTTCTTTAATACTGGTATTGTTAATATATCTTTTTTTTGGCGAGGGAGTTTCATTCTTGTTGCCCAGGCTGGAGTGCGGTGGTGCAATCTTAGCTCACTGTAACCTCCGCCTCCTGGGTTCAACCGATTCTCCTGCCTCAGCCTCCCAAGTAGCTGGGATTACAGGTGCTCTCCACTACGCCTGACTAATTTTTAGTAGAGACAGGGTTTCACTATGTTGGCCAGACTGGTTTTGAACTTCTGGCCTCAAGCAGTTCACCTGTCTCGGCCTCCCAAAGTGCTAGGATTACAGGCGTGAGCCACTGTGTCAGGCCAGTATGTTCTTTTTATTTCGACCAGTTTAGTGATTTATTGGTTATCTTTTCAAATAACCAACTTCGATAATTGTCAGTATTTGTCTTTAGTATCTCATTGGTTTCTGTTCTTTAAAATTTTCTTCTGTTTTGCTTTCTTTCTTAAAAGTGAAACTTTAGGTTATAGATTTTAGGCACTTTGTTTTCTAATAAAAGCATTTAAAGCTGTATATTTTTCTCTAAGCACTGCTGCATCACTCAGACTTCGATGTGTTATATGCTTATAATTTATTTGACATTGTTTTTAATTTGTGATATCTTTTACCCATGGATTACTTAAAAGTGTGTTGTTTAATTTTCTCTTTTTTTTTTTGAGACGGAGTCTCCCTCTGTCATCCAGGCTGGAGTGCAGTGGCGCAATCTCCGCTCACTGCAACCTCCACCTCCTAGGTTTAGGTGATTCTCCTGTCTCAGTCTCCATAGTAGCTGGGATTACAGGCGCGCACCACCACGCCCAGCTAATTTTCGTATTTTTTTAGTAGAGACGGGGTTTTGCCATGTTAGCCAGGCTAGTCTCAAACTCCTGACCTCAAGGATCCGCCTGCCTCAGCCTCCCAATGTGCTTGGATTATAGGCATGAGCCACCGTGCCTGGCCTTGTTGTTTAATTTTCAATAGTTGGGGTTATTCTAGATATCTTATTAATGATTTCTAAGCTAGTGTCATTTTGAGGTCATAGTCTTGATTATTTTAATCCTTTAAAATTTATTGAAACTTATTTTATGGGCCAGCATGTGGTCCATCTTGGTTAATGTATCTTTCATACTTGAAAGTATGTTTTGCAGTTGTTGGATGTAGTATTCTGTAACTATCAGATTAAGATGTTTTAATAGCACTTTTCAAATAATCTATGTTTTTATTTATTTTTTGTCTCATTCGGCCAACTGCTGAGAAGAAAGTTAAAATATCCAACTATGACTGTGGAATTATCTATTTCTCCCTTAGTTCTGTCAAGTTTTGCTCACTCATTTTGAAGCTCTGTTGTAAGACATGCACAACTTGTAATTATTATGTCGTTTTGACAAATTGACCTTTTTATTATTATGAAATGTCTTTCTGTCTCTGTTAATAATCTTTTTCTTTTTTTTTTTTTTTTTTTTCTCTTTTTTTTTTTGAGACGGAGTCTCGCTCTGTCGCCCAGGCTGGAGTGCTGTGGCCGGATCTCAGCTCACTGCAAGCTCCGCCTCCCGGGTTCCCGCCATTCTCCTGCCTCAGCCTCCCGAGTAGCTGGGACTACAGGCGCCCGCCACCTCGCCCGGCTAGTTTTTTGTATTTTTTAGTAGAGACGGGGTTTCACCGTGTTAGCCAGGATGGTCTCGATCTCCTGACCTCGTGATCCGCCCGTCTCGGCCTCCCAAAGTGCTGGGATTACAGTATAATCTTTTTCTTGAACTCTGCTTTATCTGGTGTTAATATAGCCACTCCAGCCGTCTTGAGCTTACTATTTGTATAATATATCTTTTTCTACCTATTTACCCAAAACTCTTCATTATATTTAAAGTGCTTTTGATGATAGTATATAGTTGAATATTGCTTTTTAAAAAATTCCTGGCCAGGCACAGTAACTCATGCCTGTAATCCCAGCACTTTGGGAGGCCGAGGCAAGGTGGATCATCTGAGGTCAGGAGTTCGAGACCAGCGTGACCAACATGGAGAAACCCCCATCTCTACTAAAAATACAAAATTAGCCGGGCATGGTGGCGGGCACCTGTAATCCCAGCTACTTGGGCGACTGAGGCAGGAGAATTGCTTGAACCCAGGAGGCGGAGGTTGTGGTGAGCTGAGATCGCGCCATTGCACTCCAACCTGGGCAACAGGAGCAAAACTCTGTCTTAAAAAAAAAAAAATTCCTTCCAACAACATGGAAGGTGGAATCTTTCAGTTGTAATAAACATTGATTATATGCCAATGTTTGTCAAGAACTATGAAGAGTTTGAAGTTTTACCGTATTTATAGGCTGACAAGTTAACTTGGCATAGTTTAATGGCTTATGGTAGAAGCCATCGAAATGGCTTGGTCAGAGATGAAGAATGATGCACTGTATCAGTAGCCAGACAGCATTTGCGTCAGATTTCTGAGCTTCAGTTTGTGTAGGGCATTGGGAAGAGGTCCAGGTGATGCCTGCACAAGTAGTGGAATCCCAAGCTTAGAGAAACTCAGATCTTTTATAATGGGTCATAAATACGCTTTTTGCTCTGGGACATGTCTGTCTTCCAGGATTCTTCACTATATAACTATCCTGAAAAGATTGGGACAAAGGCTTTCAGTGCTTCTCTTCTCAAGACAGGCAGAAAATCAAGAGACCCCATGGAGAATTGTCTTCCAAAACTGCCTAGTGAATTTTCTCCAGTTTCCCTTTTGTTATTTCTTTAAATTTTTCTTTTGTTTCTTACATGGCTACAACTTAGCTTTCCAGCTCTATTTCTTCATTGTACTTCTCTATGGTTTGTATGTTATCACCAAATTAGATTACATACTTGTATCCTGTCTTTCCCCAGGTCTTTGTTCTGGTGAATAGATGTGTGTGTAAGAAAACACTTGGCCGGGCATGGTGACTCCTGCCTGTAATCCTGGCCCTTTGGGAGGCTGGGGCGGGTGATCACTTGAGTTCTGGAGTTTCAGACAAGCCTGTGCAACATAGTGAAACCCCGTGTCTACAAAAAATAAGCTAGCTGTGGTAGTGCACACCTGTAGTCCCAGCTACTTGGGGGACTGAGGCAGAGGATAGTTTGAGCCCAGGAGGTTGAGGTTTTAGTGAGCTGTGATCACGACACTGCACTCCAGCCTGTGAGACTCTGTCCCAATAAAAGAACAAAAGAAAACACTCATTGAGCATTTACTATATGCCAATAAACATTTTACAATAACCTGTGGGGTAGTTATTGTTATGTTGGTACTATCTCCCTTTTACTGGTGAGGAACTGAGGCTTGGATTAAATTTCCCAAGTTTGTAATTAGGGAGGGACACATTATGGAGAAGCTTTTGTAGTAGTCTATTTCTTGACCTTAGTAGTAATTACATGGAGTGTTTGCGTTAAAATTCTCTCTTTTTTTTTTTTGAGATGGAATCTTGCTTTGTCGCCCAGGCTGGAGTGCGGTGATGCAATCTCGGCTCACTGAAACCTCCGCCTCAAGCGATTCTTATGCTTCAGCCTCCCGAGTAGCTGGGATTACAGGTGCCTGCCACCATGCTTTAAAATTCTTTAAACTGTTATTTAGAATTTTACATAATGTACTGTATAATTGATATAGTTCACAAAGAAAAGAAAAAACAAACACAGAATAAGATGTGGAATCTGTGTGAAATCTTTACTGATAACTTCAGCCAATCTTTATCCTCTGTGTCTGTCCTGTTTGCATTTATTGTTGGCATCATAATGTTTAGTAAGTGGCTGTGTTCATAAGGCACAGTGTCCTGTGTAATATGTGTGTGTGTGTGTGTGTGTGTGTGTGTGTGTATAATTATTATTATTTTTTTGAGTTGAAGTCTAGCTCTTGTTGCCCAGGATGGAGTGCAGTGACGTGATCTTGGCTCACTGTAACCTCTGCCTCCCAGGTTCAAGTGATTCTCCTGCCTCAACCTCTTGAGTAGCTGGGACTACAGGTTCCTGCCACCACATCTGGCTAATTTTTTAAAAAAATATTTTTAGTAGAGACAGGGTTTCACTATGTTGGCGAGACTGGTCTCAAACTCCTGACCTCAGGCGATCCGCCCGCCTTGGCCTCCCGAAAGTGCTGGGATTATGGGTGTCAGCCACCGCGCCTGGCCTTTTTTTTTTTTTTTTCCTTTTCTGTCAGGGTCTTTTTGTTGCCCCAGGCTGGAGTGCTGTGGCATGATCATGGCTCACTGCAGCCTCAACCTCTCACCTCAACTTCCCAACTAGCTGGGAGTACCTGGAACCACAGGTGTGTGCCACGAGGTGCAGCTAATTAAAATAATTTTTTTTTTTTTTGTAGAGATAGGGTCTCACCGTGTTGCTGAGATTGGTCTTGAACTCCTGGGCTCAAGCAATCCCCCCCACCTTGGCTTCCCAAAACGCTGGGCTTATTGTTGTGAGCCACCAAGCCTCACTCAGTGTGTAATGTTTTAAACTAATTTTCCAAGGCCAAACAGCTAGTAAATGATAGTGCCAGAATTTGAACTTAGGTTGTTTCAGAACCCACTCTCTAAATCTCTTAAAAGGCCATTTTTCTGTCAGCCTCATTTCTGCATGTTGAAATACTTCGTATTTTGAAGTTTATTTTAGGAAGATTTGATTTTCTTCCCTATTCTATTATGTAATAATTGTCTTGCGTAGGACGTTTATTTTCTGGAGTCCTCAATTTTCTCTCTCTCTTTTTTTTTTTTTTTTTTTTGGAGATGGAGTCTCGCTCTGTCGCCCAGGCCGGAGTGCAGTGGCGCGATCTCGGCTCACTGCAAGCTCCGCCTCCCAGGTTCCCGCCATTCTCCTGCCTCAGCTTCCCAAGTAGCTGGGACTACAGGCACCCGCCACCTCCCCCAGCTAATTTTTTTGTATTTTTTTTAGTAGAGACGGGGTTTCACCGTGTTAGCCAGGATGGTCTTGATCTCCTGACCTCGTAATCCGCCCGTCTCGGCCTCCCAAAGCACTGGGATTACAGGCTTGAGCCACCGCGCCCGGCAATTTTCTCATTTTTAAGATGGGAATACAGTTTAGAGTCTTTTTATTTTTAGAAAAATCTACTTATTTTTAAATGGACAAATATGTTTATGGTGAATAACATTTTGATACATGTGTACATTATGGAATGGCTAAATCATGCTAATTAATATATACTTTTCTTCACATATTTATTTGGTGTGGTGAAGACACTTAAAATCTATTCTTACGGCCGGGCGCGGTGGCTCACGCCTGTAATCCCAGCACTTTGGGAGGCCGAGGCGGGCGGATCACAAGGTCAGGAGATCGAGACCACGGTGAAACCCCGTCTCTACTAAAAATACAAAAAATTAGCCGGGCGCGGTTGTGGGCGCCTGTAGTCCCAGCTACTCGGGAGGCTGAGGCAGGAGAATGGCGTGAACCCGGGAGGCGGAGCTTGCAGTGAGCCGAGATCGCGCCACTGCACTCCAGCCTGGGCTGGGCGACAGAGCGAGACTCCGTCTCAAAAAAAAAAAAAAAAAATCTATTCTCTTAGCATTTTCAAGTATCCAGTATACATTGTTATTAACTATAGCCACCATGCTGTGCAATAGATCTCTTGAACTTATTCCTCCTGCCTCATGAAAATTTGTATCCTTTTTTTGGAGGGGAAGAGGAAAGCAGGGTCTTGCTCTGTTGCCTAGGCTGGATGGCAGTGGTGCGATCTCGGCTCACTGCAGCCTCCCCCTCCTGGGTTCAAGTGATTCTCATGCCTCAACCTCCTAAGTAGCTGGGACCTCAGGCGTGTGCCACCGTGCCCACCTAGTTATTATTTTTGATATTGAGTCTTGCTCTGTCTCCCAGGCTGGAAGGCAGTGGTGTGATTTCAGCTCACTGTAGCCTCTGCCTCCGGAGTTCAAGTGGTTCTCCTGCGTCAACCTCCTAAGTAGCTGGAATTACAGATGAGTGCCACCATGCCCTGCTAATTTTTGTATTTTTAGTAGAGATGGAGTTTCACCATGTTGGCCAGGCTGGTCTCGAACTCCCGACCTCAGGTGATCTGCCCGCCTTGGTCTCCCAGAGTGCTGGGATTACAGGACTGATCCACTGGGCCTTGTGAAAATTTGTATCCGTTTGATCAATGTCTTCTTAATCCCCATCTCTACTCTCATTCCTGGTAACCACCATTCATTCTTCTCTGTGCTTCTATGAATTCAGCGTTCTGTTATGTTATGTTATGTTATGTTATGTTATGTTATGTTATGTTATGTTATTTTGAGACGGAGTCTCACTCTGTTGCTTAGGCTGGAGTGCAGTGGCGCAATCTCAGCTCACTGCACCCTCCGCCTCCTGGGTTCAAGCGATTCTCCTGCTTCAGCCTCCTGAGTAGCTGGGATTACCGGTATACACCACCACGCCCGGCTAATTTTTGTATTTTTAGTAGAGATGGGGTTTCACCATGTTAGTCAGGCTGGTCTTGAACCCCTGATCTTGAGATCCGCCTGCCTTGGCCTCCCAAAGTGCTGGGATTACAGGCGTGAGCCACTGTGCCTGGCCTTATTTTTTAAAGTGCTTGTTTATTGTCTGTTTCTTGTCTCTGGAATGTTAGCTCTGTGGTGAGAGATCTTATCCGCCTCCTTTATATTACTATCTAGAATAGATTCTGACACTGTAGGGGCTAACACATATTTGTTGAATATAGTAAGCGGTATCATTAACTGAAAGCCAGGAAGCAAGAGGTAGCGTGGTGAAAAAGGCAGACTAGTAGAAGTTGAAAACGTGAACATAAAATGCAGAGGCAAGGCCTGGCACGATGGCTCATGCCTGTAATCCCACCACTTCGGGAGGCCGAGGCAGGAGGAGCACATGAAGTCAGGAGTTTGAGACAAGTCTGGCCAACATGGTGAAACCCTTGTCTCTACTAAAAATGCAAAAATTGGCCTGGCGCAATGGCTCACGCCTGGAATCCCAGCACTTTGGGAGGCTGAGGCGGGTGGATCACGAGGTCAGGAGTTCGAGACCAGCCTGGCCAACATAGTGAAACCCCGTCTCTACTAAGAATACAAAAAATCAGCTGGACGTGGTGGCAGGCACCTGTAATTCCAGCTACTCAGGAGGCTGAGTCAGGGGAATCACTTTAACCCGGGAGGTGGAAGTTGCAGGTAGCAGAAATGGCATGATTGCACTCCAGCCTGGTTGACAAGAGTGAAACTCTGTCTCAAAATAAAAAATAAAAAAACGCAAAATTTAGCTGAATGTGGTGGCGTATGCCTGTAATCCCAGCTACTTTTGGTGGCTTTGGCACGAGAATCGCTTGAACCCAGGAGGCAGAGGTTCCATTGAGCTGAGATCACGCCAATGCACTCTAGCCTGGGCGACAAAGTGAGACCCTATCTCAAAAAAGGAAAAAAAAAAATGCAGAGGCAAGGCTGGGCACAGTGGCTCATGCATGCAATCCCAGCATTTCTGGAGGCCAAGGTAGGAGGATTGCTTAGACTCATGAGTTTGAGACCAGCCTGGGCGTCATAGCAAGCACAAGACCTTGTCTCTACAGAAAATGTGAAAATTTGCTGGGCATGATGGTGGCCACCTGTAGAACTAGCTACTCAGGAGGCTGAGGTGGGAGGATGACTTGAGCTCGGGAGGTCAAGATTGCAAGGTTGTAGTTAGCCGAGGTCCCACTACTGCACTGCAGCCTGGGCAACAAGAGCGGAAGTCCATCTCAAAAAAAAAAAAAAAAAAAAAAAAAAAAAAAAAGGGAGTGGGGAGGGAAAGAGAGGGTTGGAAGGAAGGAAGAAGGGAAGTTGGCTGCCCTAGCATGGAAACTGGAATTGGAGAATGTAATAATAATTGAGGAGAGTTTGGTTACTAGGTTAGTGTCAAGAGTTCTGACCAGAAACTCTACAGGCCTGGTGTAGAGGACGAGTTCAGCGTTTTTAGATTCCACATGTAAGTGAGATCATGAGGTATTTGCCTGACTTATTTCACTTAACATAATGTCCAGGTTTTTCCATATTTTCAGGAATAGCAGGATATGCTTCAGTTAAGATTCAGCAAATTTTTTTTTTTTTTTTTTTTGAGACGGAGTCTCACTCGTTGCCCAGGCTGGAGTGCAGTGGCGTGAGCTCGGCTCACTGCAAGCTCCGCCTCCCGGGTTCACACCATTCTCCTGCCTCAGCTTCCTGAGTAGCTGGGACTATAGGCGCCCACCACCACGCCCAGCTAATTTTTTGTATTTTTAGCAGAGACAGGGTTTCACCATGTTATCCAGGATGGTCTTGATCTCCTGACCTCGAGATCTGCCCGCTTCGGCCTCTCAAAGTGCTGGGATTACAGGCGTGAGCCACTGCGCCTGGCCTGGATTCAGCAAATATTTTATGAGTACTTATTCCATGTGTGGTAGTGGGTATACAAAATTGATAAATATGTAGGTTTTTCTCTTAAAAAGCTTCTATTCTATTGAGAGAGATTAAAAACAAACAAAACCCCCAAAACAACAAAACAAACCAACAGGGTTAATGAAATGTGGATGGGGGGAGGTGGGAAGCATAAAAAATACAAAGTAAAAGGAGATGCCCTTCTCCCTGTCAGTGTGCCGCCTCCTGCCTCGCATAACATTAGATCCTTTTTATGTGTCAGGAAATAACAAGCATAGGTCAGAAGAGTTTTTCAGGAGAGTCCCTTTATTTTCTAACCAAGATAACATGAACAGTTAAATATTACCTCTACTGTTTTTTGGCTCTCTGGCAAGATTTCTCTTCATAATTGGTAAATTGGTTTAAAGGTCCAGGTGGTAGTTTGAGACATTACTATCTGCCTCCTCAGTCTTAGGCAGAAAAGAAATGTTTTATACATAGTCAAGCATGAGGATGACATGGTTCTCTCCTTTGAGGTACCTGCCTGTCTCTTTTATCATGAAGCTTGGTTGGCCTTGATTATATCAGGTTACAATTTTTCCTGTCTTATTTGGGGCACTGAGAGGTAGTCAGTCCCTATTCTTTAGTAGAGACAGTACAAACTAGCAAGTGTGCAGAAATTCTTTTTTTTTTTTTTTTTTTTTTTTTTGAGTCTCGCACCGTCGTCCAGGCTGGAGTGCAGTGGCACGATCTTGGCTCACTGCAAGCTCCGCCTCCTGGGTTCGTGCCATTCTCCTGCCTCAGCCTCTTGAGTAGCTGGGAGTACAGGTGCCTGCCACAACGCCCAACTAATTTTTTGTATTTTTATTAGAGACGGGGTTTCACCGTGTTAGCCAGGATGGTCTTGATCTCCTGACCTCATGATTCGTCCGCCTTGGCCTCCCAAAGTGCTGGGATTACAGGTGTGAGCCACTGCGCCTGGCCTGCAAGTGTGCAGAAATTCTTATAGTGCAAGGTATCAAAGTTGAAGAACATTTTAGGCTGTGTTCTATTTTATTCTTATAGCCTAAATTAACTTTTGGGAAACCAATGCCTTAATTTATGCCATGTGCTGCTGGTTACAGTTAAAAATCTCATGTGTTCACAGATGAAGGAAGCACTGTCACATGACAGATGGCTAAGAAAGCTATTGTCCATTGTCTGGGAGAGTTCCTGGTGCCGGAATCACACTGTGTCAAATTCTGATTGCATGTTTCCGTCTATGTTAACTTCTTTAACCTTTCTAAGTCTCAGTTTTCTCATCTGTAAAATGGGAATAATAATAAAAGTATTCCACTGTTGTGGGTTGCTGTAGGTGTTAAAAAGTTAGCCTTTGGCCGGGTGTGGTAGCTCATGCCTGTAATCCCAGCACTTTGGGACACTGAGGTGGGTGGATCATTTGAGCTCAGAAGTTTGAGACCAGCCTGGGCAACATAGCGAAACCCTGTCTCTACAAAAAAATACAAAAATTAGCCGGGTATGGTAGCTGTCATCTGTAGTCCCAGCTACTCTGGAGGCTGAGGTGGGAGGATTGCTTGAGCCCAGGAGGCAGAGGTTGCAGTGAGCTGAGATCATGCCATTGCACTCCAGCCTGGGTGACAGAGTGAGACTGTCTCAAAAAAAAAAAAAAAAAAAAAAAGGTTTTAACCACTAGACTATATTGTGTTGTGCATAGATCCAAAGATCATTAATCTTAAAAGATAAATAACATCATAATCTAGGTAAATGGTGAGGTTACTTTCTGTAAGCAAAGAATTTTAGTTAATTGGTTCTCAACAGCAGGTAGGGCTAGCAATTGGTTAAAACTTTTTTAATGAGGCCGAGTGGTGGCTCATGCCTGTAATCCCAGCAGTTTGTGAGGCCGAGGTGGGTGGATCATGAGGTTAGGAGTTTGAGACCAGCCTGGCCAAGATGACGAAACCCCGTCTCTACTAAAAATACAAAGATTAGCTGGGTGCGGTGGTGGGCACCTGTAATCCCAGCTACCCAAGAGGCTGAGGCAGGCAAATCGCTTGAACCTGGGAGGTGGAGGTTGCAGTGAGCGGAGATTGCGCCGCTGCACTCTAGCCTGGGTGACAGAGCAAGACTCTGTCTCAAAAACAAAAAATTCATTAATGAGAATGGTCAGATGATAAGGTACTCTGGTTAATTGAGAGATGAAGGTTATCACCTGTGTGTTCTGCTTATTAGTAAACACATTTCAAAAATTAGGCTCTTTTTCTTTCTTTAGAAAAGTGCTGCATCCTGGAAAGACATTGTAATGCTTCTTTGGTAGTTGATAAATTTTGATGGCTTTATCAGGATTATTTATGAATCTTAGCTTTTTCTCTATACTTCTGCACCCAGAAGGGTAGGCATGAAACCAAGAGCAAAGTTGGAAAGTTACTTCTAGACAAAATAAGATGATGGCTTACTAGTTTTTTCTCCAATTGGAATGCAGACAACACAATTGTGACTAAGAGGTGTTATTTATTTTTTAGTTGTGGATATTTAAGATTTTATTTTATAGATACAAAGGCAGGGGTGTAGAAGAACAAAAACTAGTGTAGGGCCAGAGGTCTGAGTTTTAATTATAACTCTACCACTAACTGGCTGTGTGTCTTTGATTGATTATTTCTCTGGGCCTCAGTTTCTTCATCTCTAATATTAGTGTCTTTGGCCAGATAGCTGGTTTCCAAGATTTCCTGTAATTTTTTCAGTCCCTATTGAAATAATCATGAAGTTAAGTCTTCATCAGGTAATGCAGTTTTTGATTTGAAAGTCATTAGTTGGCCGGGCACGGTGGCTCAAGCCTGTAATCTCAGCACTTTGGGAGGCCGAGATGGGTGGATCACGAGGTCAGGAGATCAAGACCATCCTGGCTAACACAGTGAAACCCCGTCGCTACTAAAAAAATACAAAAAACTAGCTGGGCGAGGTGGCGGGTGCCTGTAGTCCCAGCTACTCAGGAGGCTGAGGCAGGAGAATTGCGTGAACCCGGGAGGCGGAGCTTGCAGTGAGCTGAGATCCGGCCACTGCACTCCAGCCTGGGCGACAGAGCGAGACTCTGTCTCAAAAAAAAAAAAAAAAAAGTCATTTGTTTTGAAGACCTAGGTGTGATATTTTGCCTCCACACCTCCCATCTGCTTATTGGAATAATTTATGTTTTCCACTAGCTGATAAATATACAGGCCAGATAAAATGTTGATATTTAGATAGCACTTAATAGTTTCTGGTGCCAGGTGTGGGCATGTGTTTGCTACATTTTTGATGAAAAGGAGGTTAGCAAGTGTTTTCATGTGATTTTGCTCATTGAGTGATTAATCAAGCATTTGTTGAACATCTACAGTGAGCCATATAGTGTGGTTAAATGGTATAAGACTCAGAACTTAGGTAGTACCTTCTTCAGAAATCTTTACTTGATAGGCTTATTGCTCCTCTCTTTCTCCCATCCAGGACTGATCTAAATGTTCTTTGTATTTTAGTGGCACACAGTGCCAGGGCTGCCATGAATGGTTGTGGAATTGGTACCCTGCCTAAAGATGCCTGGATAAAATGGTAGGGGAAGGCTGAAATCCAGATTTTATTCTGCTTGACAAATTCTATTTGGTTTTTCCACCTTTTTCTAGTTTACCTGCTCAGAGTAGAGTGCTTTTTCTAATTCTTACAAAAGAACCTATGTATTCCAGCAGATATCCACCCTTTGCATTACTGTACATTAATATTCTGTATTGCTTTTTTTTTTTTTGTAGTCAAGTTTTGTACTGGGTAATGAATGCCTTGAGGTGATTTGTTGAAGTGAGCAAATGCTTCCTGAAGGAGATGAATTCTTAGGTGAGTTTTGAAAGAGAAGTGAAAGCCAGACAAGGGTAGATGTTGGAGATGGGAATGACATTCCAGGTGAAGGAACAATGTATATATGCAAAAGGACAGAGCTATTATATATAGCCCAGTGGTTCTTAAAGTGTGGTCCTAGCACCAGTGGTGTCAGCATTACTTAGAAACTTGTTAGACGTGCAGATTCTTGGCCCTCACCATAGGCCTGCCCACTCAGAAATTCTGGGCATAAGCGGTCTGTGTTTTTACAGGTCCTTCAGGTGATTCTGATGTAGGCTGAAGTTTAAGAATCACTGCTATAGCCCACCTCTTCAGGATGTATTACTTGATTGTGTTTGGAGCATGGGGTGACTAGGGAAGAGTGATTAAAATAGAGTGTAAGCCATGAGCAGAGTGCCTAGTGTGCCAAAGGAAAGTGTTTGAATTTGGTCCTTAGGCCAGTGACTGTACCTTAGAATTACCTGAGAGCTTTAAAACTATAGCAGTGTCTGGGATTTGTCCCAGACCAGCTGAACCCAAGTCTGAGGTTCTGAGGCACAGTGAGGATTGTGAACTATATATAGACAGGACTTGGTTCTGATTATAATAGTGTACATATTTATTGAAAATGTATCGAACATGGTGTCAATTAGCTTACATGCATAATAATTAAACAATACAGCAGTTTTATGTAGATATTATTCCTATTTCACAGGCAAGGTAGAAAGGTTAAGTACCTTTTCCCAATGTTACATAGCTAGAAAGTGGTTGAGTCCAGGTTTTTGTGACTCTAAAGTCTAATCTCTTAAGCAATTAAAACAAAAAACCTTGGGTTCATGAATTTGGATGGCAAAATAATTACATCTTTATTTTTACTAACCTATAACTGAAATTTAGCAGTTCCTTCAATTTCAATTGTTGGCAACAAATCACAGGTGTATTAGCAATACTTATTTTGTCACCAACAGAAATTAGAAATATTTTCATATTAAATTACAGATGGTTAGTTGGGTGTGGTGGTGTGGGCCTGTAGTCCCAGCTACTTGAGAGGCTGTAGTGGGAGGATTGCCTGAGCCCAGGAACTTGAGGTTGCAGTGACAGAGGGCCTGGGTAATAGAGGGTGACTCTTATCTCTTAACCAAAATTAGCTGGGTGTGGTGGCACTTGCTTGTAGTCACGGCTACTCAGGAGGCTAGGGCAGGAGAATTACTTGAACCCGGGAGGCAGAGGTTGCAGTGAGCTGAGATCATGCTACTGTACTCCATCCTGGGCAAGAGACCGAGACTTCTTCTCAAAAAAAAAAAAAAAAAGCCTGGTGTGGTGGCTCATGCCTGTAATCTCAGCATTTTGGGAGGGCGAGGTGGGTGGATCATTTGAGGCCAGGAGTTCAAGACCAGCCTGGCCAACATAGCAAGATACCGTCTCTACTAAAAATATTTTTTTTTTTTTTTTTTTTTTTTTTGAGACGGAGTCTCGCTCTGTCGCCCAGGCTGGAGTGCAGTGGCCGGATCTCAGCTCACTGCAAGCTCCGCCTCCCGGGTTCACGCCATTCTCCTGCCTCAGCCTCCCGAGTAGCTGGGACTACAGGCGCCCGCCACCGTGCCCGGCTAGTTTTTTGTAGTTTTTTAGTAGGGACGGGGTTTCACCGTGTTAGCCAGGATGGTCTCGATCTCCTGACCTCGTGATCCACCGATCTCGGCCTCCCAAAGTGCTGGGATTACAGGCTTGAGCCACCGCGCCCGGCCAACTAAAAATATTAATACAAAAATTAGCCAGGTGTGGAGGCACATGCCTGAAGTTCCAGCTACTCGGGAGGCTGAGGCAGGAGAATCACTTGAACCTGGGAGGCGGAGGTTTCAGTGAGCCGAGGTCATGCCATTGCACTCCAGCCTGGGTGATAGCACAGCTCTGTCTCAAAAAAAAGAGGAAACTGCAGATGTAGATACTTCAAAGTACAATTTCAATACTTCAAAATTAGGGTAATTGTTAGATTAACCTCTAGATCTTACGTAATGTGTTAAAGAATCATATTACAATATTTTAAGTTGCTTTTTTAATACATTGATAATTGAATATAATTCTCTTGTAAGCGTGGTACTATTCACAAAGAGGGAGAGTTTAGTGGATAGCTTGATGTGGGGTAGATAAGAAATTTTAAATTCATAAATCCTTTTGTCTGGGTTGAGCCTGGTGACTTACTCTTGTAATCGCAACACTTTGGGAGGCCGAGGCTGGCAGATCACTTGACCTCAGGAGTTCGAGACCAACCTGGGCAACATGGTGAAACCCTGTCTCAAAACAAGAAACAAAAACAAAAACAAACCACACACGCAAATTAGCCGGGCGTAATGGCATGCATCTGTGGTCCCAGCCACTCTGGAAGCTGAGGGAGGAGAATCCCTTGAGCCAGGGAGGTGGAGGCTGCAGTGAGCCGAGATCGTGCATTTCACTCTAGCCTGGGCTACAGAAGTGAAATCCTATCTCAAAAAAAAAAAAAAAAAAAAAAAAGTATCTTTACAGAAGAGACAGTCTCTCTTGGCTTCCCTATATCCCTCCTTTATTTGTTTTGTTAAATAGAAATGAAACACAAGTTCTTTGTTACATGTCAAGGTATTAGATTAAAAAACACTTAGGGTTTAGGAGTGCTTTTTACTAAGCATTTCCTAATAAATTAGGGAAGAGGATTATATGCATTATCTCATCAGGCATTTTAACTATCCTGTAGCTTGATATAGCGCTGTTTAATGTAACTTTCTGCAGTGATGGAAATTTTTTTATTTGTGTTATCCAGTATGGTAGTTGTTAACCACAATGATGCAGAAAGAGAAAGTAATACAGTAATAGTTAACAGGAACATAACAACATTATGTAATAATAGTTAACAGTACGTCTTAGATGCCAGCTACTGTTCTTAGCATACTGTATATATTGACTCATGTAATCCTTAAAATAGCCCCATGTAGTAGGTAGGGTTAAGTTTCTTTACAGATGAAAAAACTGAGGCACAGAGAAGTTAATTGGCTTTCCAAAGGTTATATAGCTAGTAATTAGAAGATCTGGGATTCAGACTCGGGCAGTCTGCCTTCCTTTGTGCCCCCTTTATACTTCTTTATCATTTCCCCCATACCCACAAATGCATTTACATGCTCCTTTCAGAAACAAGACATTAAAAGGAATTTAAGATAAATAACTTTGTTCTAATTATTAACTAAAAGTATTGTGGCACTTTATGGTTTATTTCCCCTTCATTACTTGATTCTAATCATGGACTCAATTTACTATTTAGTGTAAGTAAACTTGTATTCAGTGTGGTGTTTTTTTGTTTTTGTTTTTGTTTTTTGAGATAGACTTTCACTCTTGTTGCCCAGGCTGGAGTGCAGTGGTGCAATCTCGGCTCACTGCAACCTCTGCCTCCTGGGTTCAAGCAGCTCCCCTGTCTCAGCCTCCCAAGTAGCTGGCAGCCACCTGCCACCACACCCGGCTAATTTTTTGTATTTTTAGTAGAGACGGGGTTTCACCATGTTGGCCAGGCTGGTCTCAAACTGCTGACCTCAGGTGATCTACCCGCCTTGGCCTCCCAAAGTGCTAGGATTATAGGTGTGTGCCACTGTGCCCGGCCATGGTGGGTATTTTTAATAGCCAACACTGATATTGTTAATAATTTAGTTGGTTTTCCTCCCAAAGGTTAAAGTTAAGTTCTAAAATTGAATAATAATATGATTATTTTCCTTACTGAAACAAATTAAAATGTAATTCTGAGGTCCTTTTGTGATGAGTTGGCTTTGGTTAATGGATATTTGCCTTTCCCTAGAGAACATATTTGAATAACTAACCTGTTTACATCTAGCATGTTGTGTTCCTAGAGACCCAAAAAGGGTAAAGTATCTCTCAGACAGAATTCCATCCTTAACTATATTCAGGCCAACCTGGTGGTAGAATGAGATTAAAGGGGCAAGAGAACTGTCATTTCTCAAGTATTTGTTATAGGCATTATTTTTGGTGCTTTAAATACATAGCCATCATTTATTGAATACAAGTTTTTTATTAAGCCCTTCAAGTGCGTTAGATTCGTTACATGCCATTTACTTCACATATAACCCTTCAGAGAACATGGCAAAGATGTTTTTACAGATGAGGGCTTTGTTAGGCTCTTTTTCTTCCCTCTTCTCCCCTCCCCTCCCCTTCACTTCAAGGGGAAATGATCATATACATAGATGGGGAATGAGATTTGGGTGGTGCTGGAATTATCACTGCTGCCAACTCACCTATTACTTAAGGCTGTCCAAGTTATACATTTGTTCATTTCTTTTATATACTGGAAAAGAAGGCAGACAGGGTATTTATTCTTTTGTGAGAGGCAGTAATCATGTAAACAAAATAATACGATAAATGCTGTCTGTGAAGGGAATAAATGAGGTG
Source organism: Macaca nemestrina (assembly GCF_043159975.1). Classification (NCBI taxonomy): domain Eukaryota; kingdom Metazoa; phylum Chordata; class Mammalia; order Primates; family Cercopithecidae; genus Macaca; species Macaca nemestrina. The sequence goes on along the minus strand of NC_092126.1, from coordinate 39,293,636 downwards.
TTATGATGGGTAATGATGAGGTACTTAACATTAAAAAAAGGCCAGGAAAGGCATCTCTGATGGTGTGAAATTTAACCTGAGGATGTGTACAGAACCTAGGCAAGAATGGCCCAGATACAGGGAAGAGCAAGGATAAATCTCTTTAGCAGAAATGTCTCTAGGAATTTAGAGAAGGCCATAGTGACTGGAGGGAGCATAATGCAGGAAGAATACAGTGGCGTTCCATGAGGTCAGAGAGGTAAGCAGAGTCTGGATTATGTAGGGTGTATTTGGGATAGTGAGGATTCTTACAGATTTTATTATAAGTGAAATGAGAAGCTGTTAGAGAGTTTTAAGAAGAGAATTGTTTAAAACACATTCTTCTAGGACGGGTGCAGTGGCTCATATCTGTAATCCCAGCACTTTTGGAGGCCAAGACAGATTGATTACTTGAGGCCAGGACTTTGCCACCAACCTGGCCAACATGACAAAACCCCGTCTCTACTAAAAATACAAAAATTAGCCAGGCAAGGTGGCATGATCCCAGCTACTTGGGAGGCTGAGGCAGGAGAATCGCTTGAACCTGGGAGGCAGAGGTTGCAGTGAGCTGAGATTGTGCTACTACACTCCAGTCCGGGTGATAGAACAAGACTGTGTCTCAAAACAAAACACATTCTTCTAGCTTAGTGGTTCTCAACTGAGGGGGATTTTGTTTTCCGGGGGACATTTGGCAATGTCTAGATATTTTTGATTGTCACAACTGGGAATAATGGTTTATGCTGCTGGCATCAGCGAATGGAAACCTAGGGATTATGGTGTATGCTACTGGCATCAGTGGATAGAGATCAGGGATGCTGCTAAACCTTCTATAATGCACAGAATAGTAAACAACTATTGGCCCAAAATGTCAATAGTGGCAAGGTTGAGAACCCCTGCTTTTGCTATTGTATGAATATTGGAGTGGTGGGTGGGGTGTGGGGAATGCAAGGGGGAGGGTTAGGTTGTTACAGTGTACAGGTGACAGATACTGTGCCTTGGACGATGGTTGTAATAGAGATAATACTGAGAAGTGTTCTTATTCTGTATGTGTATTGGAGATAGAGTAGATAAGTGAGGAAAGGGATAAATCAAGGATGATCTCCAGGTTTCTAACTAATAATTGAGTGATTTGTGATACAGTGCTAAAGTGGGGAAGACTGGGAATGAAGTATTCTGATTTTTAAATTTTTATTTCATTGAATATTAGTTGCTATTAATAGAAGACACAACACTATTTTAGTGTACAATAGGAAGGAAACAGTAACCTCATGCTGTGTATACTTGGTCACACCAGCCACTCATTGCTTTGAAATCTTACCTATTCTCAGGGATATGGCAGTTTCGTTTGTATTGTGTGGCATATGATAGGCTGTCCTTTTGCATGTATCTCAGTAACAAAACATAATGCAGCTTCATCTACTTGTGGCTGTTCTCATACTCCGTAAGTCATCACTTTACTGTTGCTTTGCAAGAAAACAGAATTGGCATTATTACTAGCAATAATTAATACTGGCTAATATCGATTTTTTTGTGCCTTTCTGCATACTTAATAAGTCTTCAGTGCCAAATTGTAGAGTAGTATTTTGAAAGCAGTTAAACACAACATGCATGGAGCCAGCAATGTAAATAGCCCAACTGATGATAATTGGTCAAACTAGTCAGATTTTAGCAATAGGAAGTAATTCTTTTGTCATAAGACTTTATTTTAAACATATACACACACACCCCTATAATTTTGTTTTCTAGTTCTTGCCTATTGAAGGGTGGTAATACTGATATATAGAGTGACTCATTTGCTTAGGGTAAGATTTTTGGTAAAAGTTCACTAAGAAATTTGGAAGCTTCCTTAGTTGATTTAAAATACTGGAAAAAATATCATTGGATTTCCACCGAAATGTTGAGGAACATCTAGATTTGCAATTATAATACTTTTAAGTATTAGACTGTTTCCATTTGGAACCTTTCTAGTTCACTTTAAAAAGACAATTTGAATTGTCAGACAGGAGCATTTCATTTTCTAAAATGAGAAGAAATGTTACTTTCCTATGGAAGACCTATTCATTATTTTTTACATATGTTTAATGTTTTTTTTTTTTTTAACAGACATTGACAGTCTTTTTTCAGCCTTATAGAGCTCTCTAGTATTACTCTTTTGTCCCAATGTATCATCCCCTCCTGCCTTTATTTTCTTAATTAGCTGACAACCTTATTTACCTTCAAAACATGTTCATCTGCTTTGCATTTTTGTCTTTTCATTGCATTTGTCTAAAACCCAACCACATCACTTCATTTTTCTGACTTCTGTGTACCTGGTGTTGCGCTGCTGAGCACAGCTGGAGAAAATAACAGCCTTGCAGACTGGAGCCACTAAGTATTCATGCTCTCCAATCTTAATTGAACCCTCAGCATTACCCAGTAATTCTCCTTTGTTCCTAGTTTTTTCTCATTCCTCATACAGTTACTTAAAAACTTGTAATCTCCTGTAGCCCCCTTACTTTACCACTTCCCTTCTCTTTTTCAGTAGATGATCTCATCTGTTCACTGTGAAACTTGAATTTAATTATTTTATTTCTGGGAGATGTTGAAAAAGTTTGAAATGAGGACACATAGAGATCACCTTAACATTTGCGATGTGTGTTGCTTGGAGGCATACAGAAAACTAAAGTATAAATTTTAGGACAAAAACAGAAAGATATATCTTTGTGGTAATTTTAGTGAGTCTACTATGAGGTAATTTTAGTACAACATCACTTTTTTTTTTTTTTGAGACAGGGTCTTGCTCTGTTGCCCAGGCTGGAATGCAATCATGGCTTGCATGCTCTGTTGCCCAGGCTGGAATGCAATCACTGCAGCCTCAACCTCCTGGGCTCAGGTGATCTTTCCCACCTCAGCCTCCTAAGTAGCTGTTACCACAGGTGTGCACCACCATGCCTGGCTATTTTTTTTGTATTTTTAGAGATGAGGTCTCACCATGTTGTCTTGGCTGGTCTCAAACTTCAAAGCTCAAGAGATCTGTCCTCCTTGGCCTCCCGAAGTGCTGGGATTACAGGCATGAGCCACCGCACCTAGCCCCATAGTGTAATTTTTTTTTTTTCTGAGGTGGAGTCTCACTCTGTCACCCGGGCTGAAGTGCAGTGGCACAGTCTCGACTCACTGCAAGCTCTGCCTCCTGAGTTCTAGCAATTCTCCTGCCTCTCAGCCTCCCGAGTAGCTGGGATTACGGCGCCCACTATCATGCCCAGCTAATTTTTGTATTTTTAGTAGAGACAGGGTTTTGCCATGTTGGCCAGGCTGGACTTGAACTCCTGACCTCAGGTGATCTGCCTGCCTCGGCCTCCCGAAGTGCTGGTATTACAGATGTGAGCCACCGTGCTCGGCCCACGTTGGTTCATTTTAGTTGTGACTGTTATTGAGCTTGAATAGCTTGATAAATCTGTCTTCACTATAGCAGATCTGGGTCAGGACACATTCTCCTGGGACTGTGTTGGAGACAAACTGCCAAATTTAATTTGTTTGAATACTCCTCACCATTCAGTTAATTTGGTTTCAGCTTCATATAATCATTTACAAGATCTGGGTTTTGCTTCCCGTGCCACCTATTTTGGATTTTATGTATTTACTTTGTTCATTCCACATAGATGGTTTATCTTGCTTCACTCTTCTTAATTTAATGCTCAGTGTTCACTTCAAGTTTTTTTTTTTTTTTTTTTTTTTGTGAGACGGAGTTTCACTCTTGTTGCCCAGGCTGGAGTGCAGTGGCGCGATCTCAGCTTACCACAACCTCCGCCTCCCGAGTTCAAGCGATTCTCCTACTTCAGCCATCCGAGTAGCTGGGATTACAAGCATGCGCTACCATGCCCAGCTAATTTTGTATTTTTACTAGAGACGGGGTTTCTCCATGTTGGTCAGGCTGGTCTCGAACTCCTGGCCTCAGGTGACCTGCCCGCCTTGGCCTCCCAAAGTGCTGGGATTACAGGCGTGAGCCACCGCTCCTGGCCTCACTTCAGTTGTGAAAGAGCCACTTGTGGATTGGATTTATCCTTACAAAGTTGAGTGAGATATATATTGCTTCTAGTGCATTCTTTTTTTTTTGAGACGGAGTCTTGCTCTGTTGCCCAGGCTGGAGTGCAGTGGCCGGATCTCAGCTCACTGCAAGCTCCGCCTCCCGGGTTTACACCATTCTCCTGCCTCAGCCTCCCGAGTAGCTGGGACTACAGGCACTCGCCACCTCGCCCGGCTAGATTTTCGTATTTTTTAGTAGAGACGGGGCTTCACCGTGTTAGGCAGGATGGTCTCGATCTCCTGACCTCGTGATCCGTCCGTCTCGGCCTCCCAAAGCACTGGGATTACAGGCTTGAGCCACCGCGCCCGGCCTCTAGTGCATTCTTGCTCTTGCATCTAGGAAGAGCATGGATTTTGCAGTCCATCCTAGATTGCTCTGTCATGTATTTAGATGAAACTTTGGAGCAAGTTCCTTTCTTGAGATCCATCCACCCACCCACCCACCCACCCAACCACCCAACCACCCACTTATCATCCCAGAGGCACTGTAGTGCTGCTGCTCCTTGTTTTCTGTTTTTCCTTGACAGATACGTTGAGGTATAATTTACATAATGTAAATTTCTCCCATTTTAAGTGTGCAGTTCAGTGATTTTTAGTTAATTTGGAAAACTGCGTAGCCAACACTATCTAATTTCAGAATACTTCTGTCACCCCCCAAAGAAGAAAATCTGTGCCCATTTGTAGTCATTTCTCATTTTCTAATCTTAGGGTACTATTAATCTATTTTCTGTCTCCATAGATAAGTTTTTTCGGGACATTTCATAAAATTGGGATCATTTATATGCTCTTTTATGTTTGGGTTTTATTTAACAATGTTTTTAAGGATGATCCATGTTAAGAGATGTTTCAATACATTCTTGTATTTTGAAGAGTACTTCATTTTATTAATTTGTTAAGTTAATGGACATTTGAGTTTCAGACATTTGGCTGTTGTGAATAATGCTATGAACATTGATTTACAAGTCTTGGCGTAGACATGTTTTTATTCCTCTTTGGTAGATACCTAGGATTGGAATTGCTGGGTCATGTAGTAAATTTATGTTTAGTATTTTAAGAAACTGCTAAATTGTTTTCCAAAATGGTTGCACTGTTTTGCTCCCACTCCCACCTTTTTTTGTTTTTGTTTTTGAGACGGAGTCTCGCTCTGTCGCCCAACTGGAGTGCAGTGGTGCAATCTCGGCTCACCGCAAGCTCCACCTCTCGGGTTCAGGCCATTCTCTTGCTTCCCTCTCCCGAATAGCTGGGATTACAGGCGCCGGCCACCACGCCAGGCTAATTTTTTTTCTATTTTTAGTAGAGACGCGGTTTCACTGTGTTAGCCAGGATGGTCTCGATCTCCTGACCTCGTGATCCGCCCGCCTCGGCCTCCGAAAGTTTTTTTGTTTTTGAGACTGTCCTGCTCTGTCGCCCAGGGTGGAGTGCAGTGGCGTGATCTTGGCTCACTGCAACCTCCGTCTCCCGGGTTCAAGTGATTCTCTTGCATCACCTTCCTGAGTAGCTGGGATTACAGGCGCCCACCACCACACTTGGCTAATTGTTTTGTATTCTTAGTAGAAACGGGGTTTTGCCATGTTGGCCAGGCTGGTCTCAAACTCCTGACCTCAGGTGATCCACCCACCTTGGCCTCCCAAAGTGCTGGGATTATAGGCATGAGCCATCACACCTGGCTGCGTTTATTGATCTGAATATTTAAGATGACTATTTGATTAGAATTCAGTATCACGAACGACGTTAGCTGTTACCATGGAAGAAGAATCAGCATCACAGGATTCTATTCCAGCTAGTAAAAAATAATAAAATACAAATATGTCACAGGCAAAAATATAATGCTTAATGATAAAAACCTAGATTTCTACCAGGTGAATGTGATTGCTTGAAAGTTTTACTTAAAGCTACTGCATAGAACAGTGTAAACATTTATTATTAATACTTTATTAAAAAAACTTTTAATTATGGAAAATTTCATACGATACAGATGAAGAGAAAATAGTTTAGTGCCTCCTCACATACTTTTCACCCAGCTTCAAAATTTACTCATTGTAGTTTTGTTTAATCTATTACACATACCTAGACTCTTCTCCCGCATATTGTAAAGATAAGTATATTCCCATTATCACATCTAAAGCCTTCCATAATAATTTTTTACTAAGAATTGGTTACTTTTGATGAGTGAGATACAGAAATAGAAATTTCAATTTCTTTTTTCCTTTGTTTTAAAATGGAGATATTTTGGAGTGGTTTTTTGCAGTAAATACACAAGTCTGTGTGTGTATATGTTTGACAGAAATTATATCTCTTTAGGGATTTTAGGTCCTGTGCTTTTCTCCCCTTCTATCAGAAAAAAATTAAACAAAATTTTGAGGGTGTGGAGGCTGAGAGGATGTTTTCATTTGGTCCATTTATGTGAGAATAAATTCATTTTATTACTGCTTTAGAGGAATTATTTCTGTCATTTGCATTAGAAATCCAATTGCTTTAAAATCAAATTCTAAATTTTACTTTCTATACGTGATTCTTTGTTTGGATTATGGATCTCACTGGATAGTTTGAGATCCATCATCTCTTTTCTCTTTTGTTTTCTGAAAACTACAATTTTTTTCCGTATTAATTAATTAATTATTATTATTATTTTTTGAGACGGAGTCTCGCTCTGTCGCCCGGGCTGGAGTGAAGTGGCCGGATCTCAGCTCACTGCAAGCTCCGCCTCCCGGGTTTAAGCCATTCTCCTGCCTCAAGCCTCCCGAGTAGCTGGGACTACAGGCGCCCGCCACCTCACCTGGCTAGTTTTTTGTATTTTTTGGTAGAGACAGGGTTTCACCGTGTTAGCCAGGATGGTCTCGATCTCCTGACCTCGTGATCCACCCGTCTTGGCCTCCCAAAGCACTGGGATTACAGGCTTGAGCCACTGTGCCCGGCAATTAATTAATTTATTGAGACAGAGTTTTGGTCTTGTCGCCCAGGCTGGAGTGCAATGGCACAATATCCTCTCACTGCAGCCTCCGCCTCCTGGGTTCAAGTGATTCTTCTGCCTCAGCCTCTCATGTAGCTGAGATTACAGGTCCCTGTCACCACACTTGGGTAATTTTTGTGTTTTTTGTAGAAATGGGATTCCACCATGTTGGCCAGGCTGTTCTCAAACTCCTGGTCTCAAGTGATCCACCTGCCTCAGCCTCCCAAAGTGCTGGGATTACAAGCATGAGCTACCATGCCCAACCTCCATATTATTTAGAATTGATTTCTCATTAGTAACAAAATGCTTTTAACACCAAAATCAATAACTTTATAGTAAATCTGGGCTTTGATTTTGTTCTCTGTCTCATCTGTATAGGCAGCTCTGCTTTTTTGAGACTCAGTCCACATATAAAATAGGGATATTATAATATCATAAGATAATGAGAAGTTTAAGTGCATGTAGATTTCTTTTGGTGGTGGGAGTAGGTGTTGAGGCAGGGTTAACAATACCTTGTGGTTTTATGCTGTATGCATATACAAAGAAGAGCAAAGAGAAACAGGAGAACAGACAAAAACGATTTAGCATTGCTATGTACACATTGCTGTTATAAACCATTTATGTAAATTCCCATTTGATCCCTATGACAGTGATGGTGGTATATGTTGTTATTATCATTCCAAACCACGACTTGTAACTGTGAAGTAATTTACGGAAGATATGTATTGTTACCCTCACTTCATATATGAGGAGACTAGTCTTGGAAAAATATAGTAATTTGCAGAAAGTCTTACAACTAGTTAGTGCAGCTTTAATTGGAAAGTTTATGTTTCTTTCTACCACCGTGGTATACTTTCCACTGTGGGCAGTTGTCTTATCAGGGAGGGAATGTGGTTGTTTTTGCTCTTTTTTGAAAGCACTGAAATGTTAGAGGTTACTTTGATAATTTGATTGGTTGGCTAATTAGAATATAGGGTTTTTTGTTTGTTTAAAGAGACAGGGTCTCACTTTAGTTGTCGAGGCTGAAGTGCATTGGTGCCATCATGGCTCACTGCAGCTTCAACCTTCTGGCCTGAAGAGCTCCTCCTGCCTCAGCTTGCCAAAGTGTTGGCATTACAAGCATGAGCCGCAATGCCTGGCAGGAATATAGTTGTTTTTTTTTGAGACGGAGTTTTGCTCTGTCGCCCAGACTGGAGTGCAGTGGCGTGATCTTGGCTCACGGCAACCTCCGCCTCCAGGGTTCAAATAATTCTACTGTCTCAGCCTCCCAAGTAGCTGGCACTACAGGCACCCGCCACCACGCTGGGCTACTTTTTGTATTTTTTTTTTGAGACGGAGTCTCACTCTGTTGCCCAGGCTGGAGTGCAGTGGCCGAATCTCAGCTCACTGCAAGCTCCGCCTCCCAGGTTTACGCCATTCTCCTGCCTCAGCCTCCCAGGTAGCTGGGACTACAGGCGCCCGCCACCTCACCTGGCTAGTTTTTTGTATTTTTTTTAGTAGAGATGGGGTTTCATCGTGTTAACCAGGATGGTCTCGATCTCCTGACCTCGTGATCCGCCCGTCTTGGCCTCCCAAAGTGCTGTGATTACAGGCTTGAGCCACCGTGCCCGGCCTGTTTTTTTTTTTTTTTGGTAGAGGTGGGGTTTCACTATATGTTAGTCAGGCTGGTTTGAACTCCTAACCTCAGGTGATCCACCCATCTCAACCTCCCAAAGTGCTGGGATTATAGGTGTGAGCCACCACACCCGCCATGATTTAAGTGAGATGAACCATGAAAAGTGAACCATGAAAACTCAAATCAATTTATGTTTTTAATTTTTATTATTGTTTTTTTGAGATGAAGTCTCTTTCTGTTGCCCAGACTGGAGTGCTGTGGCGCGATCACGGCTCATTGCAACCTCCACCTCCCAGGTTCAAGCGATTCTCTTGCTTCAGCCTGCTGAGTAGCTGGGACTGCTGGCATGTGCCACTACACCCAGCTAATTTTTAAATTTTTAGTAGAAACAACATTTTGCCGCGTTGGCCAGACTGGTCTCGAACTCCTGACCTCAAGGTAATCTGCCTGCCTCGGCCTCCCAAAGTAGTGGGATTACAGGCATGAGCCACTGTGCCCGGCCATCATCTCAGTTTATATATATGTTTTACACATACTTTTTTTTAAAAACTACTGTAGTTTTTCTGCACACTAGTTTTTGTGTCTTGCTTTCTTGGCTCAGTATTGTTTGTGAGATTCATTCATGTTGTGGGACCCGTAGTTCATTTTTATGAACTATATACTTGTGTAATTATGCCACATTTATCCATTCTATTCTTGATGGATATTAGATTATTTTTAGTTTGGGACCATTGTAAGTATTACTGCTGAGAACACTCTTGTGGTTTTGTTTTGTTTTGAGATGGAGTTTCGCTTTTGTTGCCAGCCTGGAGTGCAGTGGGGTAATCTTGACTCACTGCAACCTCCACCTCCTGGGTTCAAGTGATTCTCCTGCCTCAGCCTCCCGAGTAGCTGGAATTACAGGCACCTGCCACCGCGCCCGGCTAATTTTTATATTTTTGGTAGAGATGGGATTTTGCCATGTTGGCCACACTGGTCTTGAACTCCTAACCTCAGGTGATTCACCCGCCTCAGCCTCCCAGAGTGCTGGAATTGCAGGCGTGAGCCACGGTGCCCGGCCTCATATGTGTTTTTTAATGCACATGTGAAGCCATTTCTATTGGATATATATCTAAGATCGAAACCTCTCGGTCATAAGATATGTTGTAAGTAGAAAAGGCCAAATTGTTTTCCAGAGTGGTTTTACCAAACTTTTCTTCCAACAGCGTATGAGAATTCCCTTTTATATTCTCCCGAGTGCACATTATTGCCAGTCTTTGAAAATTGTAGCCATTTTTGATGGCTTTAATTTGCACTTTCTCTGGCTACTAATGAGTTTGAGCATCTCAGTGCTGACCATTTTGATGTCCTGTTCTGTAAAGTGATTGCTCTCATCGCTTATCTGTTTTTATTTTTAATTATGTGTATTTTGATTCATGGCAGCTTTTTATATATTCTTAATATAAGGCATTTGTCAGTTTTAAGTAGGTTACTTATGTGTTCTCGCATTCTGTAGTTTGCCTGTGGTGCCTTTTTATATGGTATCTTTTGGTGCAGAAAAGTTCTCTGTAGGCTGGGCGCAGTGGCTCACACTTGTAATCCCAGCAGTTTGGGAGGCCGAGGCAAGTGGATCATGAGGTCAGGAGATGGAGACTATCCTGGCTAACGTGATGAAGAAAAAATTAGCTAGGTGTGGTGGCGTGCGCCTGTAGTCCCATTTACTCAGGAGGCTGAAACGGGAATTGCTTGAACTGGGGAGGTGGAGGTTGCAGTGAGCCGAGATCGTGCCACTGCACTCCAGCCTGGCGACAGAGCAAGAGTCCATCTCAAAAAAAAAAAAAAAAAAAAAAAAAAAATTATCTGCATAGGTACATATGTCAGTTTTTTTCCATTAAACAGTGCTTTTTTGTGTCCTGTTTAAAAATTTTCTTTTTTCCTTGTAGGTCATGGAGTTCTTCACATCATCTATAAACTTTTATTTACTTCTCTCATTTATATATGTAATATGTACTTCACCTGGAATAGATTTTTTTGTGTGTGTAGTTTTTAGGTCAAGTTTTATTTTTTTTCAAATGGATATCTAATTGTTCCAGCACCATTTATGAATAAACAAACAAAAAAATTGCTATCACTCTGCATTGTCGTGTATTCATAAGTCATGTCCATAGATGCATGCTATGTGTCTGGGCCTTTATCCTGTTACCTTGTACCAGTATCACTGCCTTATTTAGTGAGCTTAATGATAAGTCTAAATATTCTGTAGAATAAGTCTCCTTTTTATTTTTTTCCTTGAAATATGGTCTCACTCTGTTTCCCAGGCTGGAGTGCAGTAGTGTGATAACAGTGTACTGTAGGCTTGACCTCCTGGGCTTACATGATCCTCCTATCTCAGCCTCCGGAGTAGCTGGGACCATAGGTGTGAGCCACCATGCCTGCCTTATTTTCAAAATTATCTGTAGAGATGAGATCTCCCTATGTTACTCAGGCTGCCCAGCTTGTTCTTTTTAAAGATTTGCTAGTCTGTTCTTTTGCATTTCCATGTACATTGTAGAATCACTGCATTAATTTCTCCCCATAAATAAACAGAGAAACCAATTTAACCTCCAAACCACAGACCCTTTTGGGCTTTTGGTTGGAATTATACTGTTGGCTTAGATCAATTTTGGGATGGTCAGAATTGACATCCTTTATGGTTTTCTAGTTAAAAGTCTTGCATATCTTTTGTTAGATTTATTCTTAGATACTTGATTTATTTATGCCATAGTAAGTATATATATATATTTTTCTTTTTGTAAGTGGGATTTCAGAAATTGTCGTACTTTAACCAGGAGTTTTATAGCAAAGGTTTTTGTGAAAAATTATATTCTATAATAGGTTTAAGTCATTGCCTAAAGCATCTCCAGTATTTATAAAGCCAGAGGGAGTCCAGGATGGTACACAAATAACTGCTTCTGATGATATCATTTTCCTTTTTGTTTTCAAGCAAGACTGGGTAAAGTATCGTATATTGAAATAAAACCATAACATGACCATTTCACTTATTTCTTTTTTTTTTTTTTGATAGGGGGACTTTGGCATTTTGTTTCATTTATGGTTTTAATCTATTCATGAAAGTAGGTTAAATAAAATGGTTTATTTACTATTTTTGAGTTTTAGATTTTTCTTCTTGGCAAACTTTATTTTGGGTTAGGTAGTTTCTTCTGCTCCATGGTTGGAATGGGGGAGGGGCTATAATTAAAGCAACATTGAAGTGAAATACAGTATGCACATTGCAATCTTGTTTCAGTGGAAGTAAAGTTAAAAGACTTGAAATTCTGTTACTATGGAGGAGAAGCAAAGTACGGGGTAGGCTTAATAGTGCATAGTGTTGTTTGTGAGAGAGACAGAAAAATGCTTATTTCTGAATTCTTGAACCGGAGCTCTGGAATTGGAGCACTATAATAGGAAGAAAAGGATCAGAATACAAGGAAAATAAAATAGCATGGAGAAGAGAATGATAAAACAAAATTTTAGCAGCTTCGTTCCTGGAAAACCATCATAATAACAGACTGTATTACTGTGTGAAAGTCGATAAGCATTTTTTTTTTTTTTTTTTTTTTGAGACAGAGTCTTGCTCTGTCGCCCAGGCTGGAGCGCAGTGGCCGGATCTCGGCTCACTGCAAGCTCTGCCTCCCGGGTTTACGCCATTCTCCTGCCTCAGCCTCCCGAGTAGCTGGGACTACAGGCGCCCGCCACCTCGCCCGGCTAGTTTTTTGTATTTTTTAGTAGAGACGGGGTTTCACTGTGTTAGCCAGGATGGTCTCGATCTCCTGACCTCGTGATCCGCCCGTCTCGGCCTCCCAAAGTGCTGGGATTACAGGCTTGAGCCACCGCGCCCGGCTTCGATAAGCGTTTTTACAAAAACTTAATGTTGGAATTGTGTTTGGGTGAACTTTTCTGGGTCTTAAGGACAGATTATCCAGAAAGGAAGGAAAAAGAACCAAAACCCCAGCTTGTTTCCAGGGGCTTATGTAGCCCCGCCAAATGCTGTTGTATTGTTTTATGAATAAAGTCTGATACTTATCTGGAGTTTCCAATCCCTCCTCACCACCTTTTAATATGTTATGTTATGTTATGTTATGTTATGTTATGTTATGTTATGTTATGTTATGTTATATTATGTTATGTTATCTTTTGAGATGGAGTCTCACTCTGTTGCCCAGGCTGGTGTACAGTGTTGCAATTTTGACTGACTAAAACCTCTGCCTCCTGGGTTCAAGCAATTCTCATGCCTTGGCCTTCCCAGTTGCGGGATTACAGGTGTGTGCCACCATGCCCAGCTAATTTTTGTATTTTTAGTAGAGATGGGGTTTCACCATGTTGGCCAGGCTTGTCTCCAACTCTTCACCTCAGGTGATCCACACGCTTTGGCCTCCCAAAGTGTTGGGATTAGAGGTGTGAGCCACCATGCCCAGCCCCCTACCTTTTTTCTTAAGAGAGAGGGTCTTGTTCTGTTGCCCAGGCTGGAATGAGGTGGCTTGATTATAACTTACGATAGCCTTGAACTTCTGGGATCAAGTGATCTTCCTACTTCAGTCTCCCTAGTAGCTGGGACAACAGGTGTGTGCCACCATGCTTAGCTAATTTTATTTTATTTTTTTTTAGAGATAGGTCTCATGATGTTGCCCAGGCTGGTCTTGAACTCCTGACCTCAAGCGGTCCTCCTGCCTCGACCTCCCAAATTGCTGTGATTATAGGAGTGAGCCAGGCCCCTTCATGGATTAGAGAAAAATTCACTGAAACTCAGAAATAACTGGAGTTCTTCTATGTAAATGATATGGTAACCTGCTTTTCTATATAATAAATTTGACTTCATTTAAGTTAGTTATAAATTAGGCAGCCTGGGCAACATAATGACACCCTGTCTTCCTTTTTTTTTTTTTTTTTTTTTGGAGACAGAGTCTTGCTCTGTCGCCCAGTCTGGAGTGCAGTGGCATGATCTTGGCTCACTGTAACGTCTGCCTCTCGGGTTCATGTGAATCTGCTGCCTCAGCCTCCTGAGTAGCTGGGACTACAGGCATGTGCCAGCACACCCAGCTAATTCTTTTATTTTTAGTAGAGACAGGGTTTCACCATCTTGGCCAGGCTGGTGTTGAACCCCTGACCTCATATGATCCCATCTCAGCCTCCCAGAGTGGTGGGATTACAGATGTGAACCACCGCACCTGGCCGAGATCCTGTCTTTAAAAAAAAAAAAAAAAAGCCAGGTGCGGCTGTGGTTCAACTACTTGGGAGGCTGAGGTGGGAGGGTTGATTCAGCATCGAAGGTTGAGGCTGCAGTGAGCCATGATTGTGCCATTGTATCCCAACTTAAATAATTGTCAGGATTTACTACATATTACAAAAATTCCATGGCTTTTAACTATAAATAACTTGTTGACGAATGGGATGGGAGGGGTGAAACTAAGCACCTAACAACTGTAAGTAGCTATATAATAGTAATACCAATATAGTAAGCCATGAAACTGTTTATTTCATATTACTGTTTGATATTTCATATTGGCTTTTCAGTATTGAGCCTTTTTTTGTTGAGATGAAATTCACATAACATATTTAACAATTATGAAGTATACCATTTAGTGACATTTAGTGCAATTGTGTTGTGCAATTATTATCTCTAGTTTCAAAATGTTTTCATTATACCAAAAGAGCGTCTCATATCCATTAAGTAATCACTTCCTATTTCCTTGACACCCTCCCCCCAATCTCCTGGCAATCACTAATATGCTTTCTGTCTCTATGGATTTGCTTATTATATTTCTTATAAATAAAATTATATAATATGTGGCTTCTTTTACTTAGCATAATGTTTTCAATGCTTATTGAAGTTATAGCATATATTAGTACTTAATTTTTATGGCTAAATAACATTCAATTGTATGTATATACCACATTTATTTCTTAGTTCATCTGTTAATGCACCTTTTGTCTGTAATAAATAATGCTGCTGTTAACATTTATGTACAAATAGCTGTGTGGATATATATGTTAATTTTTCTTGGGTGTATACCTAGGAGTAGAATTTCTGGATCACGTGGTAATTCTTTTTATCTTTTTGAGAAATTGCCAAATTGTTCTTGACAGTGGCTGGCATCATTTTACATTTCCACCGGTAATATATGAGAGCTCCTATTGCTTCATATCCTTGCCAACACTTGCTATTTTACTTTTTCAAAAAAATATAGCCGCCTGCTATTGTTTGAATATGATTTGTTTGTACCTCCAAAACTCATGTTGAAATTTGATCCCCAGTGTGGTGATATTGGGAGGTGGGGCCTATTGGGCAGTATTTGGGTTATGAGGGCAGATACTTCATGAATTGCTGGTGCTGTTCTCACTGTAGTGAGTGAATTGTTGCTTTCTAGAGACTGTATTAATTCTTGAGGGAATGGATTAATTCCTGCAAGAGTGTGTTGTTGTAAAGCCATGGCATCCCTCAGGCTTTCCCGTCTTTGCATGTGTCCACTTTCCCATTGACCTTCCCTGCCATGTTGTAAAATAGCACAGAAGCTGTCGCCAGAAGCCAGAGATCCATGCCCTTGAACACTTGAACTTCTCAGGCTGCAGAACCTTGAACGAAATAAACCTCTTTTTGTTGTAAGTTACCAGTCACGTATTCTGTTATAAGCAGCACAAAATGGACTAATACCTCATTCTAAAGTTATAAAGTAGTATCTCTTTGTGGTTTTGACTTGCATTCTTTTAATGACTGATGAAGCTCAACATTTTTTCATGTGCTTGTTGGCCATTCGTATATCTTTTTTGGAAAAATGTCTTTTCAAGTCCTTTGCCCATTTGTAAATTGGCTCGTTTGTCTTTTGTTGTTGAGTTGTAAGAGTTCTTTATGTAGTCTGGATACTGGACCCGTAAATATTTTCTCTCATTTTGTGAGTTGTCTTTTAACTTTCTTGATAATGTCCTTTGATGCACAAAGCTTTTAAGTTTGATGAGGTCCAGTTTATATAATTTTTCTTTTTTTTTTTTTTTTTTTTTTGAGACGGAGTCTCACGCTGTTGCTCAGGCTGGAGTGCAGTGGCGCGATCTCGGCTCACTGCAAGCTCCGCCTCCCGGGTTCCCGCCATTCTCCTGCCTCAGCCTCCTGAGTAGCTGGGACTACAGGCGCCCGCCACCGCGCCTGGCTAATTTTTTGTATTTTTAGTAGAGACGGGGTTTCACTGTGGTCTCGATCTCCTGACCTTGTGATCCGCCCGCCTCGGCCTCCCAAAGTGCTGGGATTACAGGCTTGAGCCACCGCGCCCGGCCTATATAATTTTTCTTTAGGTACATGGGCTTTTGGTGTCATGTAAGAAACCATTTCCAAATCCAGTGGAGTAGGTTACTTGTGTGTTTCCTCTTAAGAGCTTATAATTTTAGCCTTTATATTTAGGCCACTGACCCATTTTGATTTAACTTTTAGTATGATGTGAGATAAGGGTCCAACTTCATTCTTTTGCATGTGGGTATCACATTATCCCAATACCATTTGTTGAAGAGACTGTTTCTTCCCTATTGAATTGCCTTGTACCCTTATAAAAAATCAGTTGACCACAGATGCGTGAGTGTATTTCTGAACTCTTTTTCTGTTCCATTGGTCTATATTTCTGTCCTTATGCCAATACCACACTGTTTTGACTCCCTTGGCTTTGTACTAAGTTTGAAATTGGAAAGTTTTAGTCTCAAATTTTATTGTGCTTTTTCAATATTATTTTGACTGTTTGGGACTCTTTGCAATTCTGTATGAGTTTGAGGATTGGACTTTCCATTTTTGCAAAAAAGGCCATTGGAATTTTGATAGGGGTTGCACCGAATCTGTACATTGTTTTGGAGAGTATTGCCGTTTTAGCAATATTAAATGATCTTCTAATCTGGGAATGTTACATGTCTTTCCATTTAATTAAATCTTAATTTCTTTTTTTTTTTTTTTTTTTTTTGAGACGGAGTCTCGCTCTGTCGCCCAGGCTGGAGTGCAGTGGCCGGATCTCAGCTCACTGCAAGCTCCGCCTCCCGGGTTCGGGCCATTCTCCTGTCTCAGCCTCCTGAGTAGCTGGGACTACGGCGCCCGCCACCTCGCCCGGCTAGTTTTTTGTATTTTTTAGTAGAGACAGGGTTTCACCGTGTTAGCCAGGATGGTCTCGATCTCCTGACCTAGTGATCCGCCCGTCTCGGCCTCCCAAAGTGCTGGGATTACAGGCTTGAGCCACCGCGCCCGGCCTAAATCTTAATTTCTTTTAACAGTGTTTTGTAGTTCTCACTTTACAAATCTTTCACTTTCTTGGTTAAATTTATTTTTAGATATTTTAATTTTTGGATGTTATTGTAAATTTGTTATCTTTTCCTTTTTGGATTGTTCATTTTGTGTAGGAACACAACTGATTTTTGTATATTGTTCTTATACCCTGCAACTTTGCTCAATTTTTTATCAGTTTAGTGGGGATTTTTATTGATTCTTTGGAATATTTTATATATAGGATCGTGTCATGTGCGACTAGAGATAGATACACATCTCCTTTCCAGTATGGATGCCTTTAAATTCTTTCCTCACCTGGCTAGCAGTGTTGAAAGTGGGCATTCTTGTCTTTTTTCTGATGTTAGAGGGACAGCTTTTAGTTACTCACCATTGAGTATGATGTTAACTGTAGGTGTTTCATAAATGCATCTTATCATGTAAAGCTCCCTTCTGTTCCTAGTTTCCTAAGTTTTTTGTTTGTTTGTTTATTTCTGAGACAGGGTCTCACTCTGTCATCCAGACTGGAGTGCAGATCATGGCTCACTGTAGCCTTGACTTCCTGAGCCCAAGTGATCCTCCCCTTTCAGCCTCTGGAGTAACTGGGACCACAAGTATGCACAACCATCCCTGGCTATTTTTTTTTGTGTGTGTGTGTGTGGAGACATGGTCTTGCTATCTTGCCGAGGCTGTTGTTGAATTCCTGGGCTCAAGTGATCCTCTCACCTTGGCCTCCCCGTGTGCTGAGATTACAGGCCTGAGCCATTGTGCCTGGCCATTTGTTTTTTAGCATGATAGTATGTTGTATTAGTTCATTCTCACACTGCTAATAAAGACATATCCGAGACTGGGTAATTTATAAAGGAAAGAAGTTTAATTGACTGAATTCCAAATGACTGGGGATGCTTCACAATCATGGCAGAATACAAAGGAGGAGTAAAGTCACATCTTACATGGCAGCAGGCAAAGAGAGCATGTGCAGGGGAGATCTTCTTTATAAAACCATGAGATCTCATGAGACTTATATTCATTATCACGAGAACAGCATGGGAAAGACCCGCCCCCGTGATTCAGTTATCTCCCATCTTTCCCTCCCACAATACGTGGGAATTATGGGAACTACAATTCAAGATCTGGGTGGGGACACAGCCAAACCATATCATATGTTGAACTCTGTTAAATTTGTGTGTGTGTGTGTGATCATGATGTATTTTTCCTTCATTCTGTTTATATTGTGTATTACATTGATTTTCTTATGATAAACCATCCTTCATTCTTGGGCTAAATCTCACTTGTTCATGGTGTGTAGCTGGGATTATAGGCGCCTGTCACCATGCCCAGCTATTTTTTTTTTTTTTTTGGTATTTTTTAGTAGAGATGGGATTTCACTGTGTTGACCAGGCTGGTGTCGAACTCCTGACCTTGTGATCCGCCCGCCTTGGCCTCCCAAAGTGCTGGGATTACAGGCGTGAGCCACTGCGCCCGGCTAGGATTTTTCTTTTCTTTTCTTTTTTTTTTTTTTTTTTGAGACGGAGTCTCGCTCTGTCGCCCAGGCTGGAGTGCAGTGGCCGGATCTCAGCTCACTGCAAGCTCTGCCTCCAGGGTTCACGCCATTCTCCTGCCTCAGCCTCCTGAGTAGCTGGGACTACAGGCGCCCTCCACATCGCCCGGCTAGTTTTTTGTATTTTTTAGTAGAGACGGGGTTTCACCGTGTTAGCCAGGATGGTCTGGATCTCCTGACCTCGTGATCCGCCGGTCTCGGCCTCCCAAAGTGCTGGGATTACAGGCTGGAGCCACCGCGCCTGGCCGATTTTTATTTTCTTAATGATCATCTGTCTAGATGTTTTAGCCATTATTGAAAGTGAAATTTTATTGTTATGTTGAAGTTTAGTATGTATCGAAGTTTATTATTGTTGAACTCTTTCTACTTTTAGTTCTCAGTGTTTGCACACAATTTTGGGGCTCCATTGTTTTGTGTGTAATTGTTATATCTTCTTGTGAATTAATCCTTTTATCATTATGCATTCTTCTTTGTCTTTTTTTTTTTTTTTTGAGACAAGGTCTCACTCTTCACCCAGGCTGGAGTGCAGTGGCATGATCTCAGCCCACTGCAACCTCCCAGGTCCAATCGTGTCTCTCACGTCAGCCTTCTGAGTAGTTGGGACTACAGGTGCATGCCACCACGCCTGGCTAATTTTTTGTATTTTTGGTAGAGACGGGGTTTTGCTATGTTTCCCAGGTTGGTCTGGAACCCCTGAGCTCAAGTGATCTGCCTGCCTGGGCCTCCCTAAGTGCTGGGATTACAGGCATGGGCCACTGCTCCTGGCCGTTCTTTGTCTTTTGTAACAACTTTTGATTTATAATCTGTTTTGTCTACGATCAGTTTTGCTACCCTTCCTCTCTTTTGGTTACTGTTTGCATGATATAAATTATTCCATCCTTTTATTTTTAAGTTATTTGTGTCTTTGAGGCTAAAGTGAATCTCTTTTAACTAGTATATAGTTGCATTTTACAAAAATCATGGCCGGGCTTGTTGGCTCACACCTGTAATCCCAGCACTTTGGGAGGCCAAGTCAGGTGGATCACCTGAGATCAGGAGTTCGAGACTAGCCTGGCCAACATGGTGAAATCCTGTCTCTACTAAAAATACAAAAATTAGCCTGGCGTCGTGGTGCACTCATAATCGCAGCTACTTGGGAGGCTGAGGTAGGAGAATCACTTGAACCTGGGAGGCAGAGGTTGCAGTGAGCTGAGATTACACCACTGCACTCCAACCTGGGCGACAGAGTGAGACTCCATCTCAAAAAAAAAAAAAAAAAAAAAAAATCATTTATGCCAATCTGTGTTTTTTGTTTATTAGTTTTTGAGATGGAATTTTGCTCTGTCACCCAGCCTGAAGTGCAGTGACACAGTCTAAGCCAGTTGCAACCTCCACCTCCCAGGTTCAAGCGATTGTCCTGCTTCAGCTTCCTGAGTAGCTGGGAATGTAGGTGTGCACCACCATGTCCGGCTAATTATTTTATATTTTTAGTAGAGACCGAGTTTCACCATGTTGGCCAGGCTGGTCTTGAACTCCTGCCCTCAGGTGATCCACCTGCTTCAGATCTCCCAAAGTGCTGGGATTCCAGGCATAAGCCATTGAACCGAGCCCCAGTCTATGTTTTTTAATTGTCGATTTTAAGTTGTTTACATTTAAAGTGATTGCTGATAAGGAAGAACTCTTGCCACTTTGCTATTTGTGTGTGGTCACTGAAGCCTATGTTCTGTTATCTTTGTGGTCAGCTAGTGACCTGTCAGATCATTGAGTGTCTCTCTCTCTCTCTCTCTCTCTTTTTTTCTGTCTGTCTGTCTGTCTGTCTCTCTCTCTCTGTCTCTAGGCATGGTGGTGCATGCCTGTAGTCCTAGATACTTGGGAGGCTCTGGCAGGAGGCTCAGTTGAGCCCGGGAGTTGGAGACTGCTGTGAGCTTACCTCAAAAAAAAAAAAAAAAAAAAAGTAAAAGAATACCTATTAAGTTTGACTTAGCAGTTAAAAATCTGATTTATCCTGCACAGTAAAACTATGGGGGCAAAGAAGTAGAAGTAGCTCTTGATAATTTTTTTCTAGTCTGTATCCTGTTGAAGCTCTTGATAATTTTGTGTTAACAGTTTTCATTTGAAGTTTCAGTGACTATAAAGAAGCAGTTTGTAGAATGATTCTCTCAAAAGCCTTTTATTGAGTGATTGCTGTATTCCAGGGATACTGAAAGATTTATTAGATGATCTATTTTAATCCCCACAGAATTCCTGTAAGATAGGTGTTACCTTTATTTTTCCAGTTGAGAAAATTGATGCTCAGAGACGTTCAATATATTTACATCCAGGGGGCATACCGACTGTTAAGTGGTAGAGGTAGGAAGCAAGTTCAGATACTTCTGTCTTATTTTTTATTTTACTGAGCTGCTTTTGATTATAGGATACAATAACTTCTAGGATTTATCTGAAAATGTGTAGGGCAAGCACTACTTTATAGAAATTATTTTCCTGTTAGGATTTTATACACACACACACACGAGGATGGGAGTGGTGGTGGTGGTGTGTCAGAGGTTAAGTTTTAATCAAGAAGCAAAAAGGTCAAGGATGGAAATTCAGTTTTTACAAAAATAGAGTATTTTAATATGTTTTTCCTGATAAGTTGGATATTAAAAAGTAAGGACAATATTTAAAGTTTTCTGAAGATGCACTAAATCAAGGTAGGGTTGTCATGTCGACTTAAAATAGTTGAGAGCAGGCTGGGCGCAATGGCTCACACCTGTAATCCAAGCACTTTGGGAGGCCGAAGCGGGTGGGTCACCTGAGGTCAGGAGTTTGAGACCAGCCTGGCCAACATGGTGAAACCCCGTCTCTACTAAAAATACAAAAATTAACCGAGTGTGGTGGCATGTGCCTGTAGTCACAGCTACTCGGAAGGCTGAGGCAGGAGAATCACTTGAACTTGGCAGGCCGAGGTTGCAGTGAGCCAAGATCACGCCACTGCACTCCAGCCTGGGCAACAGAGCGAGACTCTGTCTCAAATAAAAAACAAATAAATGAAGTAATTTAGTTGTATATGTTCATTTAACAGATGAGAAAATTGAGTGAGTTTGAAAGGTTAAATACTTCTAGTTATTCAGCAGATTGAGATTCAAAAACCTAATTTAGTGATCCTTTATCTTCAAGTCTTTCTTAGTTCTTTATTGCTCAAAATTAGGAATGGAGGATAGCATGAGCATCCAGAAGTAATTTTTTCTGAACACGATCTTCTAGGCAAAGCATCCTAGATAGAGAAGAAGAAACAATTTGGGAGGTATACGAAAATTAGGAACTGGTAGGACTGTCACACTGTAGGCATGTAGAACAGCACAGAGAAGCAGGGGAAGAATAAATGGTTTCTCTTCAACATAGAGCAATTTTGGATATTTTAAAGTAAACTTACAGGCAAGAGGAAGAACAGAGGGCTGTGAATAGTAATAGGCATAGCATTTAAAGCATATGTACATGTGATATGGCTCGTTGGGAGGGTTCTTTGTATTTCCTCGGATGCATCAAACCAGCTTGCTATTAATTTCTTACCGCTTCCTCTGAAAGTATTTTTCTTTTAGAAAAACTTGGAATGTGGAAGTGATCATTTTGTATATTTTAATTTAGTGGTTGTCATCAACCTAGTGATTTGGATTGTGTATTACATCAGTATCATTTAGGATTTTTTTTCTGAAAGGATATGTCCATTTATGTCTCACCCTGGTAGTCCAGAATGTAGCGAAACTCCATCTCCCCCCCCACCCCCCAAAAAAATTATACATGGTGGCGCTTAGTCCCAGCTACTTGCGAGTCTGAGGTGGGAGGATCGTCTGAGCTTGGGAGTCAGAGGTTGCAGTGAGCCGTGATTGTGCCATTGCATTCCAGCTTGGGTGACAGAGCAAGACCCTGTCTTTAAAAAAAGCAAAGAAAAGAAAATGCAGTTGACTAATTCTAGAGATAGTAATAATATTTGATGGTGTGGAGAAACAGACCAGAAATTCTTAAGTATTTGAATAAAGCAGTGGTCTCAGCAAAGACATTTTCTTCCTATAAAATTAAGTAGGCTATTGAGACATTAAAGGAAGTCATTCTTTTTTATTCCAATAGTTTTGGGAGTACAGGTGATTTTTGGTTACATGGATAAATTCCTTAGTGGTGATTTCTGAGATTTTAGTGTACCCGTCACCCAGGCAGTGTACACTGTACCCAGTATGTAGTCTTTTAATGCTTATACCCTTCCAAACCTTCCCCCACCGCCCAAATCCCCAAAGTTCATTATATCATTCTTACGCCTTTGTGTCCTCATAGCTTAGCTCCCACTTAGAAGTGAGAGCATAACAATATTTGGTTTTCCATTCCTGAGTTACTTCATTTACAACAATGACTTCTACCTCCATCCAAGTAGCTGTGAAAGACATTATTTCATTCCTTTTTGTGGCTGAGTAGTATTTTATGGTGTATATATACTACATTTTCTTTATTTCATTATCCACTCATTGGTTGATGGGCACTTAGGTTGGATTCATATCTTTGCAATTGTGAATTGTGCTGCTATATAGATGCATGTGGATGTGTCTTTTTCATATAATGACTTTTCCTTTGCTTAGATACCCAGCAGTGGGATTGTTTGATCAAATGGTAGTTCTACTTTTAGTTTAAATAATCTCCATACCGTTTTCCATAGTGGTTGTAGTAGTTTACATTCCCACCAGCAGTGTAAAAGTGTTCTCTTTTTACCACATCCATGCTCCTCTATTGTTTGTCTGTTTTTTTTTTTTTTTTTGACTTTTTAATTATGACTGTTCTTTCTGGAGTAAGGTGGTATCTCATTGTGGTTCTAATTTGCATTTCCCTGATGATTAGTGATGTTGAGCATTTTTTTCATGCTTTTAGCTGTATATCTTCTTTTGTGAAATGTCTCTTCATGTCTTTTGCCCACTTTTTGATGGGATTGTTTTTTTCTTGCTGATTTGAGTTCCTTGTAGATTCAGGATACTAGTCCTTTGTCAGATACACAGCTTGTGAATATTTTCTCCCATTCTATGGGTTGCCTGTTTGCTGATTATTTTGCTGTGCAGAAGCTTTTTAGTTTAATTAGGTCCTATTTATTTATTTTTATTTTTGTTGCATTTGCTTTTGAGGTCTTAGTCCTGAATTCTTTGCCTAAGCCAATGTCTAGAAGAGTTTTTCTGATATTCTAGAATTTTTATGGTTTCAGGTCTTAGGTTTCTTTCTTTTTTTTTTTTTCTGAGACGTAATCTTGCTCTGTCTGTGTAGTATAATGTGTATTTCATAAGAAAACAGTAAACTATGACTGTGGACATCTGACTTCTGCTAAACTGATGTTTATTTATTGAAACATTTGTGGTGCAGTCCCATTTCTATAAATATATCTTCTAATTCCTCTATTAAAACAAGATACACTTCCTGGGAATGTAATCAGGCTGAGGATGTTTTAATCTCTTTATATTGTTCCCTTTAGTCGGATAATTCCAGATTTCAAAATGCCTGGGTTGTGTCTAATTCCAGGGAGCTGAAGTAAATGAACTTTTCCAGTGGAAAAAAAGTACATTGCATTATAGTAGAAGATGATAGTATTTGTGAGAGAATGTTTTATTTTCTCCTTTAGGCTGTTGACATTATAAACAATTGGAATTGTTAAAAATCTGATGTCTGATGCCCTCCCAAGATTTACTGAATCAAAATCAACTGTGACTGCACATTAGAATCATCTAGGGAGTTAAAAAAATTGCTGGTGGCTGGATCTCATCCCCAGAGAACCTGATTTAATTGGTTAGAGGGTAAAGATAGTGATTCTTAAACCATTTTAGAATCACGTGGAAGATCCCAAACTGAGTGTGATTCAGTTGGTTGGGTGGGGACTGAGATTTTGCATTTCGAACAACTTCCAGTTGATGCAGATGCTTTTAGTCTCACACTTTGAGAACTGTACCCTGACTGGGATTGGGAGCCACCTGCTTAATTTGGAAGATATGCAATGTTAAGTGAGACAACTAAGTTCATAAGCAACATAGGAAGTGTAATAGATTTCAAGGTAAAAAGTGTTAAGTATGGAAAATTTTAATTTATAAAGTGGAAAGGTTTTATTCATTGTAAGTCAGAAATAAACTTTAAAATTTCATTTACAATGAAAAGTCTCAAGCATCATAAATATTAACTTAGCAGAAAGAATATCATCAGAGATGTTAAAGACAACATACTTTCCTCCACCCTGAGTATAATTTACATAAAGCAAAATTCAAAACCTTTTTTTAGTGTTCAGTTTCATGAGTTTTGACAAGTGCATCCATTGTGCAACCATCAACAGAATCAAAATATAAAAGAGTTTTAACAATTCCCTCATGCCCTTTTTGATCATTCCTTTAATGAACCTCAGGTCCTAGCAACAGTGATCTGTTTTCTTATTCTTGGTTCTGCTTTTCCCAGAATGTCGTACAAACTGAATCGTTTGATATGTAACCTTTTTAGCCTGGCTTCTTTTATTAAGCATAATGCATTTGAGATTCATACATGTTGTTTGTTTATTAATACTTCATTCCTTTTATTAAAAATAAGTTTAAGATTTACAGCAAAATTGAGCAGTAAATATAGAGGGTTCACAAAAAACCCCTCTTCGCTCCCCCAACATTCTCAACCTCCCCCACTGTCAACAGATTGGTACATTCATTTGTTATAGTTGATGAACCTATACTGACTTATTATCAAAGTCCATAGTTTACATTAGGATTTACTGTTGGTGGTGTACATTCTACAGGTTTTGACAAATATAGCGTGCACACACCATTATAGAATCGTACACTGTTGTCTCACTGCCCTGAAAATCGATTATACAAATTGAGGTTAATTGTCATACCTAGCTAAACTGGAGTCAAGGGGCCAAGGAGGAAAAAGCATTCATGGTACAAAGCATCTGCTCCGGGGATTGTCTCACAAGCCCAGCCACCAAAATAAACTTGTATAAACTTAAACCCAGTTTTACCTAGTAGCTGCTAAAACCACCTGCCTTAACTCTAAGACAACTTTTACCTACTGCCGTCACTTACCAGTTATAGCTTGGTGGTTCCAGAAAAACTTTGCTAATGTTAACAAGCTTTTTATCAAAGCAATTAATGCAGCATTTCTCTTTCCTAATAAAACCCCAGTGTTTTGTTTGTTCTTTAGACATACCAAAGATTATCCTGCTCTGTGTGTATGTCCTGAATTGCAATTCTGTTTTTATATATTCCCAAATAAAATGTCTTGCTTAGAGATGTGTTTCTGTGCTTTGTTTGCTTTTGACATACCTAGTGTCAGAAGTGGGATCCAAAGTGAGCTCACCTGGAGGGGTTTAGTGCCCCCCACCCCCACCATATGTACTCTTTGATTCTCCTACTTCAGTGTGTTGCTTTTTTTCCCCACTTGGTAAGTCTTTCTCAGATTGAACTCCCATTTCTTGTGGTTTGAACTTTCCAGTTTTATTTTGGATTTAATTTTTGAGGGATCTTTTTCCTCTTGTTTATGAGGGATTTTCCCCTTCCTGTTGATGGGGATTTTCATCGTCCTGTTAAAGAAGGTTTTGTCATTTTTTTTTTTTCTAGTGGGTACTTTACTCTTTGTGCCCTTGGTTTTTATTTCTACTTTTGTGTGTTTGATGTTAAACCAAGTCACCTAGATTTATTTACAAAATGGGCTTTCAGGATTCAAAGGCATGTGAAAGTAACCCCCGCCATTGAGGACTCCAGCTGGTTATATGCTTAAACATTATGGTCTCTCTCTCTCTCTCTCTTTTTTTTTTTTTTTTTTTGAGACAAAGTCTCACTCTGTTGCCCAGGCTGGAGTGCAGTGGTGCAATCTCAGCTTATTGCAACCTCCGCTTCCCAGGTTCGAGTGATTCTTCTGCCTCAACCTCCTGAGTAGCTGGGACTACAGGCATGCACCACCACACACAGCTGATTATTTTTGTATTTTTAGTAGAGATGGGGTTTCACTATGTTGGCCAGGCTGAAACATTATGATGTGTTATCACATACCTTCTTATCTTGATAAACTGATTTTACTAAAGATAATTTGAGATTACAGTGGCCTTCATTGGGTTCTTTTGACCTTCCTAAATTTGTTTTCCTCAGAAATAAATTAGAAGGCCAAGACCAGAAAACGGTCTAAATTGGACATATACCTTACTTGGTATCTTCAGGCATCCAAATGCATTTAAGAGTCAGAATTTGCCTTGCTCCAAAATACTGTCTCTGAGTGATCTGAGACAAACAGAAAAATGACTTAGAAACTCAAACTTTTTCTATTAGGTGCCACCTTTTCAAACTTCCCGTCTTTTGTGATATTTCCTCACTTTTCAAAACTTTTCTTCCATGATATTTCTTATCCAACTATTCTTCCTCCCTCTGCTTCCCAGCCTCTACCTACAAAACCTTTTCCCCTTATTATTACGCCCTTTAACGATTGTGAGGTTCCCCAGATTTCCTATGTCCCTTGGGCTAAAGCTGAACTCTGTGTGCTCACCAAGGAATTTCGTAGGTTATTGAGGTCCCTCGTCATTTGGGGGACTAATTTAACATTGCATTTCAAGTTTACCAGACTGTCTTCTTCAAACCTTTTTTTTTTTTTAAAGAGATGGGAGCATCTCACTCTGCAGCCTAGGCAGTGGCATGATCATAGCTCCCTGTAGCCCCAGCCTCCTGGACTGAACTGATCCTTCCACCTCAGCTTCCTGAGTAGCTGGGACCACAGAGATGTGCCATCACACCTAGCTAATTTTTTTTTTTCTTAATTTTTCTCAAGACAGGGTCTCACTATGTTGCCCAGGCTAGGCTCAGACTCCTGGCCTCAAGTGATCCTTCTGTCTCAACCTCCCAGAATGTTGAGATTACAGGCATGAGTTATTGTACCCAGCCATTTTCCAATCTGTGTCAGTGTACTCATGTGCCTCTGGGAGAAGACCAGCCCAACACTCGATGGTCAGTTGCACCTGTACCCTGTGAGGTCTGTGAGACCTGTCTCCACTTCCTCAGATTCTGGCCTACAATATTGGGATAAGTCTCAACTTGCAAAGAATTTACATAGGGTTATCCTCAAAGCATTTCCTAAAGCCATTGATTAGAATAAAATTCAAGCTCGTACCCTAGAACCAAATGAACCATTTCATAACCATTATGACAGACTCTAGGTGGTATTCAGAGAAAATTCTGGCTTTCCCTTGGATGTTGACTCTACTAGAATTGGTCTTAATTTTGTCAATGGTCTCCCAAGAAGAGCTAACATAGAATTTCTCAGTTGAAGGAGGTAATCTAGAATGGGAGACTGTGCAAACCCCTGACCTTGTTAATTTGGTTAATTAATTGTCTTACTCTGAAAAATATCAGCAAAGGCTAGGCATGGTGGCTACTGCCTATAATCTCAGCACTTTGGAAGCCCGAGGTGGGAGGATCAGCTGCTTGAGCCTGGGAATTTGATACAAGCCTGGCAACATAATGAGACCCCATCTCTTAAAAAAAAAAAAATTAGCTGAGTATGGTGGTGTGCACCTGTGGTCCTAGCTGCTGGGAGGCTGAGATGGGAGGATCAGTTGAGCCTGAGAGGTCAAGGCTGCAGTGAGTGGTGAACATACCTCCAGTTAAAACAGGTAAATTCACCCACAGAAAACAGTTAGGACTCTACGTGGCACAACTGTAGTTCACAAAAGAAACCTCCTGAAATCTGTCCTTGTTGTAAACAGCCATCCCACTGCAAAAAAAGTTGCCATAAACTTAAGCTATCTAAATGGCCTTCTTCATTTATCTCTTTGGCTTCTCCTTTAGAATGAAGGGATTCTGAGGACACATTGGGGTTTTTCCCAGTCCTTTCTTTTAATCATCTCAGAGAAAACTTTCTTCAGATTGGCAGTGAAGTGACTATTCTTGTAGACACAGGAGCGACCATATTGGTCCTCAGACCCACCAGTCTCAATCAGCCATGGTGTTGGAATAATAAAAATATTCAAATAGTGGGAGTTTCTAATAAACCATTGACAACCTTTCTGTCCCAGCCCATTACTTTTTGCGTTGAACGTTTACAGGATACTTACCCCTTTTTACTGGTGAAATCTGCTGCAGCTCATTTATTGGGACAAGACTTAAAAAATAGAGTCATGATGACATCTCTTTCTCCTTAAAAGGGAGACATAATTTTAGAGTTTGATAAACTGGATAGTTCCCTGGGCTCTTCCAGTGATGCCCTGCTTTTCTATTATGGTGTCCCACACACCGAAGACATCTCTGCTGGCTCCCACAATTCCCTATTGAAACATACACCTGTCTCTTTATGGGCCACATCGTCATCAGATGCTTGTATAATATACCCCTAATTGCAATCCAAATTGATCCAGCTAAGCTTTTGCCTAATATTAAACAATATCCCTTGAGCCAGTCTGCCTTACAAGTTGGAAAACCTATCATTAATTAATTGGAAAACCTATCATTAAGGAATACAAAGCTCAGGGTTTAAGAATTCCTTGTACCAGCCCCTGTAATACTTCTCCCAATTAAAAACTTAATGGTTCAGGGTAGAGATTTGTTTAGAACACCTTACTTTCATATCAACTGATAGTACATTTTTCACTGTAATTGAATTTTTTTTTTTTTTTTTTTTTTTGGAGACAGAATCTTGCTTTGTCCCCCTGGCTGGAGTGCAGTGGCACGATCTTGGCTTGCTGCAACCTCCATCTCTTGGGTTCAAGTGATTCTCCTGCCTCAGCCTCCTGAGTAGCTGGGATTACAGGCATTTGCCACTACGCCTGGTTAATTTTTGTATTTTTAGTAGAGGCAGGGTTTCACCGTGTTAACCAGGCTGGTCTTGAACTCCTGACCTCAGGTGATCTGCCCACCTCGGCCTCCCAAAGTGCTGGGATTACAGGCATGAGCCACCATGCCTGGCCCACTGTAATTGACTTTTTTTTTTTTTTTTTTTTTGAGACGGAGCCTTGCTTAGTTGCCCAGGCTAGAGTGCAATGGCACGATCACGGCTCACTGCAACCGCTGCCTCCTGGTTTTAAGGGATTCTCCTGCCTCAGCCTCCCGAGTAGCTGGTATTACAGGCACCTGCCATCATGCCTGGCTTATTTTTCTATTTTTGTAGAGACAGGGTTTCACCATGTTGGCCAGGCTGGTCTCGAACTCCTGACCTCACGTGATGTGTCTGCCTCAGCCTCCCAAAGTACTGGGATTACAGGCATGAGCCACTGCCCCTGGCTGTTGTTGACTTCTGTAGTGCCTTTTTCATTATACTTGTTGTTCAAACCAGTGAGTAACTGTTTGCTTCACTGGGGAAGGACAACAGTTCACTTAGACTTATGCCTCAGGACTGTACTGAAAGTCCTTTCCATTTCTCTCAAGTTCTGAACCCTGATTTAGGTGATGGAAGTTTTCCCCAGGACTTATTCTTACTGTGATATGTAGATGATCTACTTCGTTGCTCTTCTCTGTAGCTAGTCTGTAAGGAAGATGGTGTTGATTTATTAAAATATCTAGCTGCAAAATGTCATAAGATTTCTAAAGAAAAGTTACAAGTAGTAAGACCCAAGTTAAATGTCTCGGCCATCTGATTTCTTGAAACAAGACTACATTTGGATCTTGAATGGATTCAGGACATCCTGCAGTTCCCTAAACCCGAAATGAAATGGCAGCTTTGATGGTTTCTCAGATTCACCAGCTACTGCTGGACACCAAACTTTTCTTTGATTGCTTAACCTCTACATGCCCTACTTAAGGCTCAAGTGAGCCTCTTACCTCAGCCTCCCCAGTAGCTGGGACTGTAGGAATGTGCCTCTGTGCCCAGCTAATTGTTTTGTTTTGTTTTGTTTTGTTTTGTTTTTCTTTGAGAGAGAGTCTTACTCTGTCTCCCAGGCTGGAGTGCAGTGGTGCGATCTCGGCTCACTGCAAACTCCACCTCCTGGGTTCATGCCATTCTGCCTCAGCCTCCTGAGTAGCTGGGACTACAGGTGCCCGCCACCACGCCTGGCTAATTTTTTGTATTTTTAGTAGAGACCAGGTTTCACCGTGTTAGCCAGGATGGTCTCAATCTCCTGATGGCGTGATCCGCCCGCGTCGGCCAACCAAAGTGCAGGTATTAACAGGCCTGAGTCACCACGCCTGGCCAATTTTTTTGTATGTTTTGTGGAGATGAGGTTTTGCCATGTGTCCCAGGCTAGTCTCGTACTCCTGGGCTTCAAGTGTTCCACCTGCCTTGGCTTTCCAAAGTTTTAGGATTACAGGCTTGAGCCACCATGCCCAGCCAACTGTCTTTCTTTTTGTTTGTGGAAAAAAAGAAAATGCATGTCCTAACTCAGAAAAATTGAGATCAACATTGCCCCATTGGATATTGCCATCAGAAACTAGACCCAGTAGCTCAAAGATTATACCCCATTCGAGAACTATCCCAACCACTGCCCTGCTAGTCAAATCCACAAAGAAATTATCATGGTGTCTCCCTTAACCACTTTTGTTTCCCATACTATCAAAACTCTTCTAAATTTACATCATACCAACGCATCTTTGCCAGTCGTCTTACCTCTTATGAACTTCTTTTGCTAACTCTTTCTCCTCACAGAACTCTTCTCGATGGATGGAACAGTCTTACTCCTGTGACTCTTTTACCCCTTCCTTCTGATGAGACACCCCTCCACCTTAATGATCGTGTGTATATATCTGATATACACACACAGATAGCAGGTATGCCTTTGGGGTTGCTCATTATTGTAAAATGTTATAGAAACAAATAGGTTTCGACTGGGTACGGTGGCTCACGCCTGTAATCCCAGCACTTTGGGAGTCCAAGGTGGGCAGATCATGTGAGGTCAGGAGTTCGAGACCAGCCTGCCCAACATGGTGAAACTTCATCTCTACTAAAAATACAAAAATTAGCCGAGCATGGGGGCATGGGCCTGTAGTCCCAGCTACCTGGGAGGCTGAGGCAGGAGAATCACTTGAGTGCGGGACGTGGAGGTTACAGAGTGCTGACATCGTGCCACTGCACTCTAGCCTGGGCAACAGAGTGAGACTCCCTCTCCAAAAAAAAAAAAAAAAAAAACCGGGCACGGTGGCTCACGCCTGTAATCCCAGCACTTTGGGAGGCCGAGGCAGGCGGATCACGAGGTCAGGAGATTGAGACCATCCTGGCTAACACAGTGAAACCCCGTCTCTACTAAAAATACAAAAGATTAGCCGGGCGTGGTGGCGGGCGCCTGTAGTCCCAGCTACTTGGGAGGCTGAGGCAGGAGAATGGTGTGAACCCGGGAGGCGGAGCTTGCAGTGAGCCGAGATCGTGCCACCGCACTCCAGCCTGGGTGACTGAGCGAGACTCCGTCTCAAAAAAAAAAAAAAAAAAAAAGGTTTCCTTATTTGCACTGGAGGAGTTGACCCTTGTACGAGACTTACTGGATGTCATCCAGCCACCAGCTGCGTTGACTATTAAAAGAATTCCTGGACATTCAGGGTTAGACTCTTAGACTTTTTTTCTTTCTTTTCTTTTTTTTGATGCAGATTCTCGCCCTGTTGCTTAGGCTACAGTGCAGTGGTGCGATCTTGGCTCACTGCAGCCTCTGCCTCCCAGGTTCAACTGATCCTCCTGTCTCTGCCTCCTGAGTAGCTGGAATTATAGGCATGCGCCACCATGCCTGGCTAATTTTTTTATTTTTAGTAGAGACGGGATTTTGCCACCTTGGCCAGGCTGGTCTTGGAACTTCTGACCTCAAATAATCCACCCACCTTGGCCTCCCAATGTGCTGGATTACAGGTATGAGCCATTGTGCATGGCCGTGGTTAGACTCCTGAGGCTACAGGGAAACCACTTTGCTGATAATGCTGTAAGAAATGCTGCTATTAAAGCTTCAGTCAGTCAGATCTCTGTCTTGGTCCCACTGAAAGAGGTTTCAGAAGATAATTTAAGACCGATTAGGGACGGTGTACAAAATTTGGCTCCAGAAGCTGAAAAACAAAATTAGAAAAACCATGGCTACTGGTTTGATGATAAAAGAAAACTATGATTTGGACCCGGTCATAAACCTGTTCTCCCAAATTCAATAAAATATCCACTGTTAACTATAGTACATAATTTGATTCCTTTGATAACTGACAGATTGATTTCTTTTATAAAACAGTGTTGTTTATACATAATGCATACATAAAAGAAGCAACATAAAACAAAAACTGTCAAGATTGCTTATTTGGCTTACCATGCCATTTATTCTGAGTTTAATCCAGGAAGAGCTATATGTACACATTCTTCCTGGACACTGTAATTTATGTAATATCCATTCTACGTTTGGCAATTGAATTTTATCCAATTACCTCCTTCCCTTGGGTATGCAATATGTATTGGTTGTGATCTGTATGTTTTTTTATCAGGTGGAAATTTTTCTTTATAGACAAGCCATTGCTTCAGCCATGGCCAAAATTCTTCTTGAGAAAATTATTCCCATTTAGGGAACTCCCCTTGAACTTCACAGTGTTTTGTAAAGTTCTGTGAAGAACACCATAAAGAATCTGCTTTTCTGGCCATGTAATTAAGCGGGTACATTTAATTTGGCAAATTTTACAGCATTTTCATTGTGCTTATATCATTCCCCATCTTATTCCTGGCAGAACAAACAAATGCAACTATAAAAACCCAGTTGGCAAAATTTATGGAAACCTAACAGCTTTTTTGGCCTCAGGTTCCTCATTTGGTGTTAATAAATTTGAAACCGTCCATCCTTTGGGGCTCACAAACTTTCATCTTTGAAAACAATCACAGGCTGTTTTGTACGTATAGGTTCCTCTACTTTTTAGTCAGAGTTGATAAAAGGAGATATACTCCAATATCATAAGGACATTGTCAAAACAGCGTATAAAAATCATACTCTTGGCCAGGCATAGTGGCTCCTGCCTGTAATCTCAGTACTTTGGGAGGCTGAGGCAGGCGAATCACTTGATGTCAGGAGTTTGAGACTAGCCTGGCTAACATGGCAAAACCCCATCTCTACTAAAAATATAAAAATTAGCTGGGCATGGTGACATGCACCTGTAATCCCAGCTAGATGGGAGGCTGAGGTGGGAGGATTGCTTGAGGTGGAGGTTTTAGTGAGTCGATATTGTGCCACTGCACTGCAGCCTTGGCAACAGAGTGAGACTCTGTCTGTCTCAAAAAGAAAGAAAGAAAAAAAAAGAAACAATTATACCTTTTGTACTTTGGTAGAACTATCTTTGCTCAGTGCACTCCTGGTAGATGAAGATCTAAAACACCAGTGTGCAATCTGTTGACTTTGTCTACTGGAGAAGACACTTATGTAAGAAGTCTTGTCAGCCTCATTGAAAGCGTTCATACTGCTCCCTGTCGCCAGTCCCTATGCCGACACGCTCAAAGGCATGGACCCCTGGATCCACATTTCGTTTTTAAAAAAAACACCCTGACTTCTGACTGAAACAGGACCTCAACAGGTGACTTAAAACTGAAGTTAACCTGGAATCAAAACAGACATCTGTAGTATACTGTCATCCCAAGATGCTTGGACCAGGCCAGTATAAATTAATCTCCTCTGGCTAGGCGCCATGGCTCACGCCTGTAATCCCAGCACTTTGGGAGGCTGAGGTGGGTGGATCACATGAGGTCATGAGTTCAAGACCATCCTGGCCAACATGGTGAAATCCCATCTCTATTAAAAATACAAAAATTAGCTGGGCGTGGTGGTGGACGTTAGTAGTCCCAGCTACTTATTCGGGAGGCTGAGACAGGAGAATCGCTTGAACTCAGGAAGTGGAGGTTGCAGTGAGCCAATATCATGCCATGGCAGTCTAGCCTGGGCGACAAAGGGAGACTCTGCCTCAAAAAAAAAAAAAAAAAAAAAAAAAAATTGGTCTCTTCTTAGATACCTTCATTTTTCTAGAAACACAATGTATAATCCACATTTCCCAGTCTCTTGCCAAAGGGGAAAACACAACTGAGTCTTAGATTTGTCACCCGAAACCTTCATCTATCCATGATCCAAATTAACCTTTAGTTTACTTTATAACAAGTTTTTACTAATGTTTCCAGTGTAACTATTCAAATTTTGTATATGACCTGTTTTTACAAGTTAAGTTTTTGGACCTTGGACCCACTTATGCAGATTCCCTGCTTCACTGTAATACCTGTGGTCTACACAAAAGACCTTAAAATTAAATTCAGCTTATGTAAAGAAAAATATGATAATAGAATTCAAGAAAAAAAAATTAACAGTTTACAAAAGCATTTATGGCCCTGTTCCTCTAATTTTTGACGTCTTCCAACAATATAGTAGTTTAATAAAATAGAACTTTAAATAAGTACTGCTGTCACCTCCCTACAAGTAACTGAATACACACAGACTCTAACAGACTCTAGATGGAATTACCTGTTGTACTCTATCAAGATACAGTTTCATTTGAGGGGGATTCAGTAGTCAACCATATGCATGGACAGCGTAATGTCTCAGTCAATTAAAAAAAAAAACACCAGTGTGGTTTGAGATATTTCTGGATTTAATTTAAATTAGCAAAATCTGAACATTGTCACCTCTTAACTTACACCATCTTATGTAAGTTTATTACATAAGAGATACTTTACCAAGAAACATGCATCCAACTGGATGGTCCCAGTTGTTAGATCATTTTCCCCTTGAATCAGTTAGCCCCTTATAAACAGTGGTCAAAAATTCATGACCAGTTGGGTGTATAGCTGACTTCACAGCTTTAGCCATTGCATCTCAACAGACTTCACTAGATTCTCTTGCTAAAGTGAATTGGTATTGCTCTGCATTACATAACTAGCTGAACAAGGAGGCATTTATGCATTTGCTACCTCTACTTACTACACATGGATAAATTCCTCTGGAAAAGTAAAAACACAATTATAGAAGATTAAAAAAAAAAAAAGTCACCTGGTTCCAACAAGTTCACCAAATACATCTGGACTTTTTAATCTGTTCAGTTGGTTACTTTCAAAATTGGGTTCATGGTTTAGAGCTGTTTTTCAAACTAGATTTATTATGTTGCTATTCTTTACATTGTGATCTTTAAGCTCTGTTCTTGTTGCCTGACCTTTGTAAAGCCAGTTCTCCCAACAAGATGATGTTAGCCTAATGGTTCGAGATGATTGCTAATGCCTGTGGCTCTAGTAAGATGGAATTCAATTCTGAACTCCAGGCAAACCTGCCATGAGGAAGTTTTTCCTTTTGTCCTCTTTGTAACTCGCTTGTGACTTGGATCCCTGAGATTGACTCTTGTATTTTCTCCCTGATGTGGGACCAGAGACAACAAGGATACATCCATTTCCACACCAAGCGACAGTTAAAGCTTAAATTCAGGATAGTTGATGCTTTCAGAGAAAGAGTTTGAGGAAAAGGGAAAAATGTGAAAATTGATTATGTGAATTGGAGTTACTGTGATACACAACTAATTTGGAGTTGAGGCACCAGGT
This sequence comes from Macaca nemestrina, assembly GCF_043159975.1. Classification (NCBI taxonomy): domain Eukaryota; kingdom Metazoa; phylum Chordata; class Mammalia; order Primates; family Cercopithecidae; genus Macaca; species Macaca nemestrina. Next base: position 39,257,752 of record NC_092126.1, on the reverse strand, counting down.
GGGAGAAAACACTCAGGGCATAAATCTAGCAAAACATGTACAAGATATATATGAGAAAATATACAAAACTCTGGGCATAAAAGTGCCTGTGCCAGGAATTAGTGCTAGGAATTATCTCCCAAGCCCAGCTGCCAAAACAACCGGCCGTAATCTTAAGGCCAGTTTTGCCTAGTAGCTGCTAAAACCGCCTGCCTTAGTCTGCAGCTAGCTTTACCTACTGCTGTCACTCAACAATCATAGCTTGCCAACACTTGAGAAATCTCACTAGCACCAATGAGGTAGATTTATACCTTAGCATTTTATGTTTTGGGGTGCTAACGTAAATGGTACTGAGTTTTAAATGTCAAATTGTTCATTCCTGGCATATAGGAAAGCGATTGACTTTTGTATATTAACTTTGCTACAATCACTTTTTAGTTCCAAGAGTTTTTTGGTCAGCTCTTATGTGGATTTTCTGCAAGACGATTGTGTCTCCTGGAAACAGACGGTTTGACTTTTTTCTAACCATTCTGTATACCTTTTATTCCTTCACATATCTTACTGCATTAGCTGAGACTTCCATTACATTGTTGAAAAGGTGAGGGCATCCTTGCTTGTTCCTCATCTTAGTAGGAAAGTTTCTAGTTTCTCACCAGTACAACATTATCTGTAGTTTAAAAAAAAAAAGTCATGTTGAAGGCTAGGCACGGTGGCTCGTGCCAGTAATCCTAGCACTTTGGGAGTCTGAGGCTGGTGGATCACCTGAGGCCAAGAGTTTGAGAGTAGCCTGGCCAACATGGCAAAACCCCATCTCTACTAAAAATACAAAAATTAGCTGGGTGTGTTGGCGTGCACCTGTGGTCCTAGCTACTTGGGAGACTGAGGCAGGAGAATCACTTGAACCCAGGAGGAAGAGGTGGCAGTGAACCTAGATCGTGCCACTGGACTCCAGTCTGGGAGGCAGAACTAGACTCCATCTCAAAAAAAAAAAAAAAAAAAAAGATTTTGTTGAAATACACAAAATTTACTATCGTAGTTATTTTTAAATATGCAATTGGTGATATTTGAATATATTCTCATTGTTGCGCGACCAATCTCTAGAACTCTTGATTTTGCAGAAGTGAAACATTGTACCTGTTAAACACTAACTTTCTCTCTTTGTAGCCCCTGGTAGTCCTCCATTCTATTTTTTGTCTCTCTGAATGCTGATGGCTCTGGGCACCTCATATAAACAGAACCATACAGTATTTGTATATTTGTGTTTGACTTATCTCACTTAACATGATGTCCTGAAGGTTCATCCATACTGTAGCATGTGTCAGAATTTCCTTTTTTAAGGCTGAATAATATTCCATGTTATGTATATGCTGCATTTTTATCCATTTATCTGTTAGTAGACACTTGGGTTGCTTCTGCCTTTTGGCTATTGTGAATAACGCTGCTGTGAACTTGGGTGTATAAATATCTCCTGGAGAGCCTTCTTTTAAATCTTTTGGGTATATATTCAGAAGTGGAATTGCTGGATCATTGGTGCCTTCTTTAATGTCTTTTGGCAACATTTATAGTTTTCAGTGTTTAAGTCTTTTGCCTTTTTCAGTAAGTTTATTCTGAAGTATTTTATTTCTTTTCATGGTATCGTAAATGGAATTCTTAATTTCATTTTCAAATTGTTTCTATTAAGTGTATCAAAATTTAAATTTGTGGTAATTTTGCATCCTGCATCTTCACTGAATTTATTAGTTACAAAAAGTGTTTTTTTGTGTGAAGTATTTAGTTCTCTCTCTCTCTCTCTCTCTCTCTCTCTCTCTGTGTATGTGTGTGTGTATATATATATATATTCCTTTTTTTAATTTTTGAAACAGAGTTCCACTCTGTCGCCTAGGCTGGAATGCAGTAGTATGATCTTGGCTCACTACAACCTCTGCCGCCCGGGTTCAAGTGAACCTCCTGCTTCAGCCTGTGGAGTAGCTGGGATTACAGACACCGGCCACCATGCCCGGCTAATTTTTGTATTTTTAGTAGAGACAGGGTTTCACCATGTTGGCCAGGCTGATCTTGAACTCAAGTGATCCACCCACTTCAGCCTCCCAAAGTACTGGTATTACAGGCATGAGTTTTATTTTAGAGAAATCTTTAGATATCTTATATTTTCACATGTAAGATCATGTCTTCTGCAAATAGAGTTTTCTTTTTTCTTTAAATTTGGGTGTTTTTAATTTCATTTTCCTGCCTAGTAGTTCTGGCTAGGACTTCCAGTACCATGTTGAATAGAAAGGGTGAATATGGCCATCCTTGCCCTCTTTCAGGTCATAGAGGAAAAGATTTTTATCTTTAAGCATTGAGTATGATATTAGCTGTGGGTATTTCATATGTCACCTTTGTTATGGTAAAAAAATTTCCTTTATTCCTAATTTGCTGTTTGTTTTTATCATGCAAGGCTGTTGAATTTTGTCATGTTTTTTTCTGCATTGAGATGATCATGTGACTCCCCCCCTTTCTGTTAATGTAGTGTATTGATTTTTCTACGTTGGATCATCCTTTCATTCTAGTAATGAATCTCACTTGGTTAGGGTGTATAATCTTTTTAATACGAGGTTGAGTTCACTTTGCTAGTGTTTTATTTAATCTTGAAACATTTGAAAAATGAAGTTACCTTTTTTAAAAAAATGTAATGCCAATTTTTGGTGTAAATGGCAGTGGCTGTGTTCATTTTATAGATACTTTATATAGCCTGGTATTTCAGCTCTTATTTATAACCTCATGCTTTGTATACTACCTTGTTTGGATTATGCCTGAGTTAAGGGAGTATATTTTTCCTCAAGGCTACAGGCAGATCTGTCATATAAGGAAGGCTTAATTTCACATATCAAAGCTGTTCATTTAAATCATACAATTAAATACTTGTGATTAATACAGTTTTCAATTCTAATATAAAGATTCATATTCTTCAATTAGGGTATAGGTAAATTGCCTTTTGTAGCTTTCTGAAATGTAATTCACAGATTGATTATATTTTCCTCAGTGAATTTTGATACTTCGTGTACAGTCAGTCCTGCATATCATATACATAACTTCATACATGGGTTCTGTATCTGTGGATTCAGCCAACTGTGGGTAGAAAATATTTTGTGGAAAAAAGAATGGTTCTGTCTGTACTGCGTGTGTATAGACCTTTTCTTATTATTTCCTAAACAATACAATATAACAATTATTAATAAAGCATTTATGTTTTATTAGGTATAAGAAATTTTTAAATGTTGCAAGAATGGTTTTAAAATGTATGGAGAGATGTTTGTAGGATATATGCAAATACTGCATCATTTTATATAAGGCACTTGAGCATCTGTGGATTTTGGTATTCACAAGGGTGGGGTGGAGGTGGGGTCCTGGAACCAATCCCCCATGGATATTGAGGGATGACTGTATATATAAATGTATACTTTTATACATAAATAGGTATATGTAATATATATATTTCTTTATATATATATTTACCACTAGTTAGAAGTTTTTTTGGTGTTATTCAATGGTTACTTTAGGTTTCTTTATCTTCTTATATGTAAGTATAAATCTTTCATGCTTATCTTGGACAAAATTTATATCTTGATGTGTCTGCTTAAAATTAAAAATATTTTATTTATAATTTTACATGAAATAATAAAAGAGGATTTATCATTCATGCCATTCTTTTTGACTTAATTTTCAACTTTTTTCCCATTGTGTCCCTTCCCTTATCCCTGCCACCATGCCCCCCCAAAATTCTTGTAAATAGTATTACTTATTGCTCCATTTTACTATATTACTAAAAATGTTACTCTTTCTCCCTACTCATGTAATCTTTTAGTTATTTGTATTTTTACTTAGATATATAGGCCTTTTTGTGATGATTTTTTTTTAAAGGGATTGTTTTGCACACTTTTCTGTAACTTGGTTTTTCACTAATAACAGCTTGGGGGGAATTCCCCCACCTGAGGTATAGCTGTAGTTTATTATTTTCTTTTTTTGAGACAGGGTCTTGCTCTGATGCCCAGGCTGGAGTGCAGTGGCATGATCTTGGCTCACTGCATCCTCTGCCTCCTGGGTTCAAGCGATTCTCGTGCCTCAGACTCCTGAGTAGCTGGGATTACAGTCACGCACCTGGCTGATTTTTGTATTTTTAGTAGAGACAGGTTTCGCCATGTTGGCCAGACTGTAGTTTATTATTTTCATGGCTGTATAATGAACGCTTCATGTTGTGTTGTATAAAATTTTTTTAGCCATTCCCACATTTATGGGAATATATTTCATTTCTAATTCTTTGTCATTTTAAATACTGCTAAATGTTTGAATATATGTCCTGACTTCATGATGCTTTTATTTATTTTTGAGACAGAGTCTCACTCTGTTGCCCAGGCTGGAGTGCAGTGGTATAATCTCGGGTCACTGCAACCTCCGCCTCCCAGGATCTAGCAATTCTCATGCCTCAGCCACCTGAGTAGCTGGGATTACAGGCATGCACCACCATGCCCGGCTAATTTTTGTATTTTTTTTTTTTTTTTTAGTAGAGATGGGGTTTCACCATGTTGGACAGGCTGGTCTCGAACTCCTGAACCTCAAGCAATCCACCCGTCTTGGCCTCCCAAAGTACTGAGATTATAGACGTGAGCCACCGTGCCTGGCCCATGCTGCTTTTATTTCTGTGGGATAGATTTCCATGAGTAAAATTGCTGGGTTAAAGAATTTCGATATTTTTTGTTTCACTTGATGTTGCCAAATTGCTTTCCACAAAAATTTGCCACCAGCAATGTTGGAGAATTCTTTCTCCTACATCCTTGCCAGCAGTAGGGATATAGCTTTTCAAGTTTGCCAGCCCAATAGGTGTAACATTATGTCTCCTAGTTTCTGTTACTTTGAATTTCTTGGGCAGGCATAAGTTTGAACATCTTTTTTATGCTTGTAGACATTTTTTTTTTTTTTTTTGGTGAATTACTTTTGACATTCTTTGTCGAAGTAGAATTTGTCTTCCTTTCCCCACTGCCAAGTAGCTAGTACTACAGCAGGCACATGCCACCATTCCTGATTTTTTTTTTTTTGGTGAGCATGGGGATCTTGCTATGTTGTCCATGCTGGTCTCAAACTCCTGGCCTCAAGCGATTCTCCCACCTTGACCTTCCAAAGTGCTGAGATTACAGGCATGAACCACCACATGTGGCACCTAATTTTGAGTTGTTTATCTTTTTCAAATCGCAGAAGCTCAGTATGTGTTAAAAGCATTAGTTCTTTGTTACCAGTGTTGAAATATTTTTATTTTTCCCTAGATACAAAAACTTAATTTTCAATTTTTTTTATAGTTCTATTTTTGAGTAGTGAATGTTTCTCATACTGTTTTCCTATAAGATTTTTGTTTTTTACAATTCATATTTATCTTGTTTATTTTTGTATGTTGGATAACATAAGGGCATCTACTTTTTCTGCTTGAAGATTCTCAGCACTTAAAAAAATTAAGCTATTTCCCACTGACTTGCGTGATTGCCCTATTTCATTAAAAATTTTTATATTATGGATTTTTTTCATCATTGGGTACTATTTTGTTTATATATTGATGTGTTTCTATATATATACTATATTGATTTATTATCTGTGACAGTCTAATATGTGCTGTTATTTGAAGCAGTTTCAAGTTTACTCCTTTTTTTTTAGCATTAGCTGTTCTCTAGCATTTGTTCTTATATATAAACCCGATTTTTTTCTTAAAATAGAAATTGTTTTGCTTCTAATTTGAATTACAAAAAATTAATAAATTAATATGGGGGCAGTTGATACTTCTATGAGTGCTTTACAAATACATGATAATGTTTATGACTTTCATTAAGAATGTGTATTTTCTTCATACTAGTGCCAACTTTAACTAAATTTCTTCAGAAGTCATATGTAGGTACTGTTGCTGTCTAGAATATGTATATATATGTATATATAGTACTTTCTCTCAAATGACCTGAGAATATTTTGAGAATATTTTAATCTCACTTCCTTTTCTAAGATTATTGCCTTAGTCTATTCAGACTGCTGTAACAAAATACCGTATACTGGGTAATTTATAAACAACAAAAATTTATTTTGATTCTAGAGGCTGGGATGTTGAATAAGATCAAGGTGCCAGTAAATTCAGTGTCTGGTGAGGGCTCACTCTGCTGCAAAGATTGTGTTTTCATATGTTAGAAAGGGCAAGGCAACTTCCATCAACCTTTTTAAATAAGGGCACTAATTCCATTCATGTTGGTAGAGTCCTCATGCTTTAATTACTTCACACAAGGACCTCACCTCTTAATAATTTCACATTGGGTATTAGGTTCTAACCTGAATGCTGGCAGGATACCAACATTCAGACCACAGCAATTCCTGTTTCTCCAGTAGAAAATGCTGCTGGCTGGGCGCGGTGGCTCAAGCCTGTAATCCTAGCACTTTGGGAGGCCGAGACGGGCGGATCCCGAGGTCAGGAGATCAAGACCATCCTGGCTAACACGGTGAAACCCCGTCTCTACTAAAAAAAAAAAAAACAAAAAACTAGCCGGGCGAGGTGGTGGGCATCTGTAGTCCCAGCTACTCAGGAGGCTGAGGCAGGAGAATGGCGTGAACCTGGGAGGCGGAGCTTGCAGTGAGCTGAGATCTGGCCACTGAACTCCAGCCTGGGCGACACAGCGAGACTCCGTCTCAAAAAAAAAAAAAAAAAAAAAAAAAAAGAAAATGCTGTTGATTTTTACATATAGTCATACGTCATATAATGACGTTTTAGTCAACAGTGACCTTGTGTGTGATGGTTATTCCGTGAGATTATCATGGAGCTGAAAAATTCCTATGACCTCGTAGTGTTTTAGCCCTTGTGATCTGGTAACCTTCCTAATGTCCTAGAACTACAAAATATTCAACGTTTGTGGTGATGCTGGTAGAAACCTGTTGGGCTGCCAGTCTTAAAAGTATGGGATGTGCAATTATACATAATACTTGATAATAAATGACTGTGTCACTGGTTTGTATGTTTATTTTACTATACTTTTGTTATTTTAGAGTGTACTATTTATAAAAAAATGTTAACTGTAAAACAGTCTCTGACAGGTCTTTAAGGAGATATTCCAGAGGGAAGGTATTGTTATCATAAGAGATGACAGCTTCATGGGTGTACTGTCCCTGAAGAATTTCCAGTGGGAGAGCGTGTGGAGGTGAAAGGCAGTGATATTGATGATCCTTACCCTGTGTAGGTCTAGGCTAATGTGTATGCCTTAATGTGTATGCCTTAGTTTTTAAGGCACAGTTTAATAAATAAAAAACTTTAAGTTTTTATAACTTAAAAAGTTTAAAAAATAAAAAACAAAAAAGTCTAAGAAATAAAAATCAGAAAAAAGCTTAAACATAGAAAAAAATTATAGAACAAGGGTGTAAAACAAAATAAAACAAACAAACAAAAAAACCCCCCCAAAAACAACTTGTAATCCCAGCCCTTTGGGAGGCTTAGTTCAAAAAATCAGTTGAGGCCAGAAGTTTGAGACGAGCCTGGGAGACATAGTGAAACCCTGTCTCCACAAATACAAAATTACAAAATTAGCTGGGTATGGTGGCACATGCCTTTAGTCTTAGCTATTCAGTAGGTTGAGGTTTGAGGATCACTTGAGCCCAGGAGATTGAGGCTACAGTGAGCTATGATTGAGTCACTTCACTTTAGCTGGGTGACAGAGCAAGACCCTGTCTCAAAAAGAAAGATAAATTTTTGTATATCCAGACAATGTGTTTGTTTTAAGCTGAGTGTTATTACCAAAGAGTCAAAAAGTTTAAAATGTAAGAAGTTCATACAGTAAAAATGTTACAGTAAGTTAAGGTTAAAACATTTTTGAAAGAAAAGTAAAATTATTTTATAAATTTAGTGTAGCCTAAATGTTCAGTGTCTGTAAAGTCTACAGTAATGGACAGTAATGTCTTAGGACATTCACTCACTACTCATTCACTCACCAAGAGCAAGTTACAGTTCTGCAAGCTTCATTCATGGTAAGTGCCCCATATAGATGTGCCATTTTAAATCTTCTGTACCATATTTTTACTGTACCATTTCTGTGTTTAGATACACAAATGCTTACTATTGTGTTACAGTTGCCTACAGTATTCAGTCCAGTAACATGATGTACAGGTTTGTAGCTTAGGAGCAATAGGCTATACCATATAGCTTAGGTGTGTAGCAGGCTACACCATCTACATTTGTGTAAGTACATTCTGTAATATTTGCACATCATAGAGAAATTTTTCTGAGAAAATGCATCATAGATAAATTCTTCATTGCATAAACGTTGTGGAGTGTTTATTCAGTCAGTTAATGGAGAAAAGGGAGATACAGTCAAGCAACATATAACTGGACACAAATGTTAATATATGATTTCGTGTATATGAAAATGTTTAAGCAAATCCAAATAGTGATCGTCAGGGAGTAGGGGTGGGGAGGATAATGAGTGATTTAATGGATATGGGATGTCTCTTTGGTATGATGAAAGTGTTCTGAAATTAGACAGTGGTAATGGTTATGCAAACTGGTGAGTATAGTAAACCTACTATATTGTATAGTTTGAAAGGGTGAATTTTATAGCATGTGAATTATATATCTCAACTTAAAAAAAAATGGTAACAGTGGTCCTATCAGTTAGGGTTGAATTTGGCATTAGATAACAGAAAACCAGACTGCACTTGCTTTATAAAAGAGAGCTTTATTTTTCCTTCATAATAGCAGAGTTGCAGTGTTGCTAGTATTGATTCACTGGTGTGGTGGTATCAGGACAGATGTCTCCATGATTAATTCTTGGCCTATCACTCATATTTGCATATGGCTGTTGTGGCCCCAAGCATTGGAAGAAAGAGGACAGGGAAGCAACATTGACTGTACCAGGAACTCCAAAGCAGTCTTCACATCTTAATGGTTGGACAATGCCAAATAGTCACTCTTTTCTGGAATTTGACTGGGGACAAGATAGTGGTAAGGGAATTAGATTTTGGCCAGAAAGTTTCTGCCAAATGAGTTTTCCTGGCTAGATCCTTATTTTAACTGTTGTCACTTGATAATCACACTTTAGAAGGACATCTACTGTTGGTTTCAATTATGAAATCAACTTGACTACTTTCTAGTTGAACATTTCAATAGTCTCAATTATGCTTAAATAGGTTTCACAATTTACTGTTTTTAGTTTAGGTTTTTTTTTTTTTTTTTCCTCTTTAAGTTCTCTACATGTTCAGGGCTGGCTGTAGAATTTCGTTTTTTAAGGAAACAGGAAGACAGAACTAATTATGCAAGTCTTCATTTAGCTTTTTAAAAAATAGCTTTATTGAGTTAGAATTGACATGCAGTAAATGGTATATATTTAAAGTATACAATTTGTTAAGTTTTGACATAAGTATACATTGTGAAAACATCAGTCACCACAATCAGGATACTTATTTTAAAAAACAACTTTATTTAGGATTAGTATACTGATAATGTGTCCATTGTAAGTGTACATTTTCAGTTTTGACAAATGTATAGATTTTTGTAACTACCACCACCACAGTCAAGATGAAAATGTTTCTAGCACTGGAGAAAGTTCCCATGTGTCCCTTCTCAGTCAGTCATCCCTACCACTGCTCTCCTCTCAGGCAACCACAGTTCTGCTTCTATCACTATATAAGTGACAGAATTTTTCTATAGATTTCATATAGTTGGAATCATATAATATGTACAGTTTTGTCTGGCTTCTTGAGGTAAGCCAAACGTCTTTTCAGAGTCATTCATGTTTTTGCATTTATTAGTAGTTTTTTCATTGGTGAGTAGCATTCATTGTATGGATATATTCCAGTCTGTTTTATTCATTTACTGTTTGGACATTTAGATTGTTTTCAGTTTTGGGCTCTTGAATTTCTTTTATTTTCCCCCTCCCCTCCCCTCCCCTCCCCTCCCCTCCCCTCCCCTCCCCCATCCTCCGCTCCCCTCCCCTCCCCTATCCTCCCCTCCCCTCCCCTCCCCTCCCCTCCCCTCCCTTCTCTTTTCTTCTCTTTTCTCTTTTCTCTCTTTTCTCCCTTTCCTTTCCTTTTCCTTTCTTTTCTTTTCTTTTCCGAGTAACTGGGACTACAGGCATGCATCACCACACCTGGCCAATTGTATTTTTAGTAGAGACGGGGTTTTGCCATGTTACCCAGGCTGGCCATGAATGCATGAGCTCCAGGAATACACCTGCCTCGGCCTCCCACAGTGCTGGGATTACAGGTGTGAGCTACTGCGCCTGGCCTGTATTTTTATATTTTCTATAATCAATTATAGTTATTGTATTTGATGTTCAGATTGTTCCACATTTAGCAAGTATGCCATAACCATGTCTTTCATGTATAGAGACAGCAAAGTTGGAGACAAAAGCATTATCATCATGGGCAGACTTTGAGGTGAAAATTTTTTCCTGTTTCCCTTTAGATAGTGGTTACAGGTTGACATAATTGAGGTAGAGGGATTGTGGCATGTACATACATACAACATGTAATAGAGATGTTGGGCCTAGTTTATTACAGTTTTTCAAACTGCACATCAGGCAGTCATTTCTCATGACTAAATTTACTTTTTAAACCTTCAACTCCTTTAGGATCTTACCATTCATGTTTTCTAGTTGTATTACAACTAGTACTCATTTTTTCTCCAAAAATAAAATAAGAAATGAAATACTGTTCATCCTAGGCTCAGTACATACCCAATCGTATCATAGAGTGAAGAGATTTTAAGGTACAAACTATAACTAAGAATTGTCAGCAGACTCATTCAGTACATTTTTAAGCTAGTATTAGCCATCTGTTGTCTAACCTTTTGCTACATGTTCTTCCTCATTTTTGAAAACACAGTTTACAGATTTAAGTGGCCCAAATTCAATTTTGCTGCTTCTAGAAATTTAAAACTAAACAGGTTTACCCTATTTCTTTAAAGTGACTCTCTATGTTGTTTTGATATTCAAACAAATTCTTACTCCCTTTTTCAGTCTAGTAGAAAAGAATGATCTCTTCATTGGGATGTCCCATCTCTTATGTTAATGTTCCATGTATAATGACTTTGGAAAGTTACTTTCCAAACTAGATAACATCTGGTCTTGCTTTGGGAGTCATGTGTTCTTCCATTTTCTTTCTTCTGCTTTAGTGAGCTTGAATATTCCATGTCAGTGTGTGCTGCATAATCTATTAATTTTTCTTCTGTCCACATTATTATTATTTTCATCATGGTCTTTGTCTAACAATACTGTTATATTTTAAAATAGAACTTTGCCTGCTATATGAATTCTCTGTATCTTCTTTGACTGGCACATATGACTAGCACGTATCTTGAGTCTTCCCCTTTCTCTATGTGTGTGTGTTGGGGGTAGAGTGGAGTGGTTAAAACGTTGGCTAAATGCTTATCACGTTCTAAGTACTCTAGTTGTTGACTTTTACACTTTGATGACAAACTTTTTAAATTTTTGTGTTTTGTGCATCTTTTTTATTGTGGTAAACTTTTAATGGAAATGTGTGAATGCTAAAGATATAAAATAGACAAGCTTTGTGATAGTCTTCTTCTCTCTCTAAATTGCATATCTCTAGATGCTTGTTTAGGAGTATAATATATCTGGGAAATATGCAGACAAAATTGGTCACAGTGGGTTTGTTTGCCTTTGGGGTCAGGGATGTAGAAGTTATACTTGTCACTATGTATTTTTGTTATTTAACCCTCACTTTTTCAATGTAAGGTTTTGTGTTGAAACACACATCTGTGTGCACATATACCTCTATTGAAAATGCTGTTTCCATCTTAACCAATGTGTTTAACAAGAGTGGTAATTTTCATTTTGTAGGCCTCATTTTTGTGGGTAGTCTGAATTCTCATGACATTTCTGTTCTTGTAGTCAGATGTATGTGTATTGGCCAGACTGCCAGCTACAGGTTAAGGGAATGGAATCCTTGCTTTGGTAAACAGTAACCAAGGAAAAGAAAAATGTTTCTGGATATTTATTTGAGTGAAACTCCAGAAATTTATTGGTGGATTGGTTATGTGAGTCATTTTATACTTCAGCAACGAAACTTTCTACCATCCACTTTGTCACTGAGGATGAAAATATTAGTTTATCTTTTTGTTTCTACACTTACATTAGTGAATTATGGTCTGTTTTCTTTTTCTTTTTTCTTTTCTTTTTTTTTTTTCCCCTCGAGATAATGGTCTCATTCTGTCACCCAGGCTGGAGTTCAGTAATGCCATCTTGGCTCACTGCAGCCTCGGTGTCCTGGGCTCAAGTGACCTGCCCACCTCAGCCTTCAAAGTAACTCGAACTACAGATGCACACCACCATGCCCAGCTAATGTTTGTATTTTTTTGTAGAAATGGGGTTTCACCATGTTGCCCAGGCTAGTCTCGAACTTCTGGCTCAAGTCATCCACCCACCTCCCACAGTGCTGGATTACAGGTGTGTGCCACTGCACCAGGTCCCTGTTTACCAGTGTAATATATTGCTTTTTCATTAAACTCCTTCTTCAAGAGTCCTATTTTTAGAGACTTTTCTTCTCAGTTTACTTATGCATTTTATTAGGCATTATATAGAGATAATGTTGCATCCCTATGCTAGTAGCTTTTAGCCTTTTCTTCCTATTCCTCTGCATTTGTGAAGATGATAGGCTCTATTGAGACCCAAATAGAGTATGAGAATACTGCCTGTCATAGGTATACAAAGCATCTAGAAGAGAAAAAATGCGAGTGATATGGCACGTATGATTTTTGTGTGTGTGTGCTTTCCTTTTATTTTTGAGATGGCGTTTCACTCTGCCGCCTAGGCAGAGTGTGTACGGTGTGTACGGTGGCACAGTCTTGGCTCAGTGCAACCTCTACCTCCTGGGTTCAAGCGATTCTTCTGCCCTAGCCTCCCAAGTAGCTGTGATTACAGGCTGTGCCACCATGCCCAGCTAATTTTTGTATTTTTTAGTAGAGACGAGGTTTCACCATGTTGGCCAGACTGGTCTTGAACTCCTGACCTCAAGTGATCCACCCGCCTCGGCCTCCCGTGCCTGGGGTTACAGGCATGAGCCACCACACCCGGCTGGTACTTTCCTTTTGAAGAGAAAATCTCATTAAAATATTAAGAGCCTCTTCACTTTTGAGTCATTTCGGGCATATATAGATGCGAAACAAAAAGAAAACAAAATTCCACCAACATCTGGAAAATACATCCATTATTGAAATCTCAGGTTGGTGTCAGCTAACATTTATTTCAACATATATTGATATAGATGATTGTACTTGAAAATATAAGTTGATTAAAAAGAAAAAACAAGTCTGGGTGTGGTGGCTCAGACCTATAATCCCAGCACTTTGGGAGGCCGAGGCAAGCGGATCACTTGAGGTCAGTAATTCGAGACCAGCCCCTGCCAACATAGCGAAACCCTGCCTTTACTAAAAATACAAAAAATAAGCTGAGAGTGGTGCCTGTAATCCCTACTCCTCGGAGGCTGAGGCACAAGAATCGCTTGAACCCAAGATGTAGAGGTTACAGTGAGCTGAGATTGTGCCGCTGCACTCCAGCCTGGGTGGCAGAGCGAGATTCTCTCCTCCTCTGCTCCATCCAGCCCCCAAAGAGCTAAAAAACCAAAATGAAAAATACTAGTTTTTTGGTTCTTTTCTTATAATTGTACTTTCTGGTAAATTAAATTAAGGTTTTGTTGGAAATGCATGAGTTCTGCAGGAGCTCTACCGGTGTAGTTTTAAAATCACTTAATTATGAATCACTGTTTTTCCATGGCATTGTCACTTACTTGTGACCTTGGCTTCATACATCAAATTCTACATTTATTAAATGGGAATACTGGAAAGTTTCTTGGCTGTAGGGTTGGGAAAACCAAGGGAGTTACATACACCTATGTGCTTTTTACCACAGGCATTGCTGCTAATATTGGATGATTCTATAAAATCAGAATGATTAGTGAATAACTTCACTGTAGACTCCTGGGCTCAAGCAATCCTCCTGCCTCAGCCTCCCAAAGTGTTGGGATTACAGGTGTGAGCCACTGTGCCAGGTCCTGAAATTTATATATTGAAGTCATTGAAAATTTCCTGAAAAGTATGTGATATATTTTAGTTATTTGTGTGCTACCAATTAGTAGCACATAATTAGTTGAATGTTCTTTAAGTATTATATGGAATAAATTCATATATCGGATGAGTAGTCTTTGAAGTGAATGAGTAGTCTTTGAAGTGAATGAGTAGTCTTTGAAGTGAATGTTATAACTTGTAAATATGGTTTTTCCTACTAATTAATAGCCACATTATTTTCTGCAGCAGCTCTGAAGTTGTGAGAAGTCAGTTTGTTAGATTAGAGCTTTCTTTTTTTAAACATAACATTTAAAAATTGCTTCTTTTTATTTTTATCACCAAAGTCTTGTAATGTCAGTTGTAAAACATATAGAAAATATGTCTGAGTGCCGTGGCTCATGCCTGTAATTCCAGCACTTTGGGAGGTTGAGGCAGGCAGATCACTTGAGTCTAGGAGTTGGAGACCAGCCTGGGCAACATAGTGAGACCCTATCTCTACAAAAATAAAAATAAAAATTTAATTAGGCATGGTAGTTCTGTGCCTGTAATCCCAGCTACTTGGGAGGCTGAGGTGGGAGGATTGCTTGAGCCCAGGGGTTCAAGGCCGCAGTGAGCCATGATTGTACCACCACACTCTAGCCTGGGTGACAGAGCAAGACATTGTCTCAAAAAAGAAAGAAGAAAGAAAATTCAGGTAAGCAGAAACAACAACAACTATTAATCTAATTAATCTCACCACCCAATAGGTAACTTCTGTTAACATTTCCATGTTGATCTTTTCAGCGTTTTTTGTGTGTTACAAGCAGGCAAGTTGATTCTAAATCCTGTGTGTTGCCTTTTTCAATTGGAAGTTCCTTTTTGTGACAGAGGTAATATTACAACTGTTACTAGCATTGCAACTTTTTGTTCAAACAGATGTTACAGAGAAATGAAGTAAATACAGCAAAACTACAGCTGTTGCGGTTGAAAGGGGGATTGTAATAGAAACCTCAGTATTTGACTTTCTTCACCAGTCTTAACATTCTGCCTTGGAGGTACCACTGAAGAAGTATAGGGCTTCATGTAGAAAGCAAGCATAGTTGGAAAATTACTGCCCTCTAATATTTTTAATGGCTGTGTCATATTCTATGACATCTGCGATAGTTCTGGAAGGGTTCTGCTTAGATCTCCTTGAAGGAAGTCTCTCTTGAGGAGTGTTAGCTGATGTCTTCCAGCTACAGAGCCTTTGGGATTGGCTACATCATTGAGCCACATTCTCCTCAGACAGCTCCCTCCCAGTGACTGAGCACAGTAGATACTAGGGTCTGGCCATTTCTGCCGGTGCTTTTCTCGAACTCTCTGCTGGGCTGGCAGATCAGAACTGTACTGTTCTGTGTCCTTGCCTGGTTTCCCCTCCTTCCTCCTCTGCTTTCACAGTTGGCAGCCTGCATTGCAACCTGAAAGCTTTCTCTGCTTACTCCTCTTGCTTTCTCCTTTCATTCTTCATAGGCATTTCTCACAGAATGTTTCTAACAGTTTTAACTCCATCTTGGGTCTACTTTATTTTTTTATAGATCTATAAATGTATATATTATATATAAATATGATATATATATACACATATATATATTTGAGACAGTCTCACTCTGTTGCCTAGGCTGGAATGCAGTGCGGCATGATCTCGCCTCATTGCAGCCTCCATCTTCTGGGTTCAGGCAATTCTCGTGCTTCAGCCTCCCGACATAGCTGGGATTACAGGCACATGCCACCATGCTTGGGTAATTTTTGTAATGTTAGTAGAGACGAGGTTTAGTTCCCTACTAAAGAGAACCAATTGGCCAGTTATCTACTATTCTCTACCAGTTGGCCAGGATGGTCTTGAATTCCTGGCCTTAAGCAAACTGCCTGCCTCAGCTTCCCAAAGTGCTGGGATTACAGGCATGAGCCACCATGCCCGCCAGGTCTACTTTCTAGAGAACCAGAACTGACACACATCCAGGTGGTTTTTAAAAAATAAGTATTTAAAGACATTATCATTCATTCTTATGGTTTAAAAAACACAGAAATGGGGCCAGGTGCAGTAGCTCACACCTGTACTCCCAGCACTTCAGGAGGCCGAGGCGGGCTGATCACTTGAGGTCAAGAATTTGAGACCACCCTGGCCAACATGATGAAACCCGGTCTCTACTAAAAATACAAAACTTAGCTGGGCATAGTGGCATGTGCCTGTAACTCTAGCTACTGGGAAGCTGAGGCAAGAGAATCACTGGAGCTCGGGAGGCAGAGGTTGCAGTGAGCCAAGATGGCAGCACAAAAGCACAGAAATGCACAAAATGAAAAGTAAACAATCCACCTCTTCTCCAAACTCCAAGAAAACCATTTTCATATGTTTATAATCATACCTATATAATAATCTCACTGATCTTTTTCTCCTTCCTTCCTTCCTTCCTTCCTTCCTTCCTTCCTTCCTTCCTTCCTTCCTTCCTTCCTTCCTTCCTTCTTTTTCTTTTCTTTTCTTTTCTTTTCTTTTCTTTTCTTTTCTTTTTCTTTTCTCTTTTCTTTTCTTTTCTTTCTCTCTCTTTCTGTGTCTCTCTCTCTCCTTCCTTCCTCCCTTCCCTCCCCTCCCCTCCCCTCCCTTCCCCTCTTTCTCTCTCTCTCCTTCCTTCCTTCCTTCCTTCCTTCCTTCCTTCCTTCCTTCCTTCCTTCCTTCCTTCCTTCCTTCCTTCCTTCCTTCCTTTCTTTCTTTCTTTCTTTCTTTCTTTCTTTCTTTCTTTCTTCTTTCTTTCTTTTTCTTTCTTTCTTTCTTTCTTTCTTTCTTTCTTTCTTTCTTTCTCTCTCTCTCTCTCTCTCTCTGTTTCTTTCTCCTTCCTTCCTCTTCTTTCTTTCTTTCTTTTCTTTCTTTCTTTCTTCTCTCTCTCTCTCTCTCTCTCTCTCTTTCTTTCTTTCTTTCTTTCTTTCTTTCTTTCTTTCTTTCTTTCTTTCTTTCTTTCTTTCTTTCCTCTCCCTCCCTCCCTCCCTCCCCCTCTCTTTCTCTCTCTTTCTTTCTTTTCTTCTTTCTCTTTTTTCTTTCCTTTCTCTCCTTCCCTCCCTCCCTCCTTCCCTCCCTCCCTCCTTCCCTCTCTCCCTCCCTCCCTCCCTCCCTCTCTCCCTCCCTCCCTCCCTCCTCTTTTTCGTTATTTCTCTTTTTCATTAAGAGATGGGGTCTTGCTATGTTGTCTAGGCTCGACATGAACTCCTAGGCTCAAGTCATTCTCCTGCCTCTGCCACCCAGAATGTTGGGATTACAGGCATGAGTCACCACATCCAGCCTGAAATTGTCAACTTTAGATAGTATCTATTATTATCACGTGTGTTCTGAAAGATAAGGGAATTAGTATATCTAACATTCTTTTACCTTTTCTCCTCCATTTTTAAATTTTTGTTTACTTACTGATGTTATTTTTACCTTGTTAAAGCTTATATTTATACTTAGTTGTATATATTATTTAGACTGCCTATTGAGTAAAAATTGATTTTAAAAATTAAAATCAGTAATTTTATTTGCTGTAATAAGATAAATATAACTTAGTCCAGAACTGAGTGATTTGGTTGAAACTATATAGGTGGAATGTAATTCCATATATCTCAGCTTTACCAGGTTCAGTTTTCTTTCTAGATGCTCAGCTGTCTCTGTTCCTTGTTGCTTATATTGTCTTCTTCATTTAAGAGCACAAGCCACACTACTTGGAGTTGAATTCTAGCATCAAACAGTTTTTTTTTTTTTTTTTTAAAAAGTTTCGCTCTGTCAGCCAGGCTGGAGTGTAATGGCGTGATCTCGGCTCACTGCAACCTCCGCCCCCAGGGTTCTAGTGATTCTCTTACCTCAGTCTCTCCTGAGTAGCTGGGATTACAGTTGCCCACCACCATGCCCTGCTAATTTTTTTGTGTTTATAGTAGAGACGGGGTTTTGCCATGTTTGCCAGGCTGGTCTTGAACTCCTGACCTCAGGTGATCCACCCACCTCAGCCTCCCAAAGTGCTAGGATTACAGGCATGAGCCACCATGCCCGGTCATATCAAACAGTTATTCATCATGTGATCTTTAGCAAGTTACTTATGCTGTCTGTGCTTAACATTTATGATCTGCAAAATTAGTGTAACAGTTCTTATATTAGTTTTTTATTGCTACAGTAACAAATTACCACAAATTTAGAAGCTTAAAGCATCCATTTATAATCTCAGAGTTTCCATAGGTCCAAAGTTCAGAGGGCTAGGCAAGGTCTCTGCTTAGAGTCCTACAAGACCAAAATCGAGGTGTTGGCAGAGCTGGTTTCTTTCAGGAGGCTCTAGGGGAGAATCAGCTTCCTTGATTAATCAGATTTTTGGCAGAATTGATTTCTAAGCGCTTGTAGGACTAAGTCCCATTTCCTTGTTGGCTGTTGGCTTGGGGGAGGAAGTGTCACACTCAGCTTCTATACACCACTTGCATTTCTTAGCTTATGGTCCCCTTTATCTCAGAACCAGCAGTGGAGGGTACAGTTCCTCTCAAACTTTTAAATTTCTTCTTTTGCTGCATCTCTTTGATTCTTCTGCCCTCTTCTTTCACTTTTTTTTTTTTCCTTTTGAGACAGAGTCTTGCTTTATCACCCTGGCTGGAGTGCAGTGGCAGTCTCAGCTCACTGCAAGCTCCGCCTCCCAGGTTCACGCCATTCTGCTGCCTCAGCCTCCCGAGTAGCTGGGACCACAGGTGCCTGCCACCTCACCCTGCTAATTTTTTGTATTTTTAGTAGAGACGGGGTTTCACTGTGTTATCCAGGATGGTCTCGATCTCCTGACCTCGTCATCTGCCCGCCTTGGCCTCCCAAAGTGCTGGGATTACAGGTGTGAGCCACAGCGCCTGGCCTTCTTTCACTTCTAAAGGCCTGTTTGATTATATTGAACCTACCTGGATAATCTAGGATAACTGCTCTATTTTAAAGTCTGTAACCCTAATGCTATGTAGTACAATATACAGAAGAGTAACAGAGGGGGACAAAAATCATAAAGGGCCTAAATCTTACCTAGCCACAGTCCTTCCTCTGGCTTCCATGATCCATATCTACCTCACATACAAAATACATTCACCCCATTCCACGGTCCCCAGAGATCTCATTGTATTACAGTTCAATATCTCATCTCAAGCTTATCAGCTCAGAAGTCCTTAATCTCACATCTAGATCATCTAAATAAAAATATGGGTGGTGCTCTTTATTGGTAGACCTGTGAAACTAAAGAAACAAGTTTACTTCTTCCAAAATACAGCATTGGGACAGTAATAGATATTCTGGTTCAGAAAGGGAGAAGATACAAAAAAGGAGTCAGAAGTCCCAAGCAATTTCAAAAACCAGCTGGAGAAACTCCACTACATTTCAAGGCCTGGAAATAATCCTTTGTGGTTTGCAGTTTCACCCTCTGGGCTTGCAGCTCTGCCTGTTCTCTTAGATACTTTTGTTAGTTTTTTAAAAAATATCTTTTCTTTTTCCTCAGGTTTGGTGGTTCTTGGTCGCCCATCCATATTCATGAAAGGAGGATTAAGTTGGTCAGTTTAAGTAACTGGTTTAAGTAACTGGAATGAGATTCTCTATTGCAGGTTTATTTCATCCACAGGTCTTTCTATTGGCTGTGGCATGTGGTAGTCTTCTTTAATGCCTTCTCAAAGGCATGCATTTCTCAAAAAATTGGTTTTGGGGGCAAAAAAAAAAAGTTGCTCTTTTTGTGTGTAGGCACAGATACGCATACAATACACAAATATATAGTATATCTGTGGTTCTAAACTTTCATGGAGCAGGTGATTAGGGAATAAACATCTAAAACTCCATTGGTGTTAATAATAGAAAGAAAGGTTGAGAAATAGTGCTCTAAGGTATATGGTTGACTAGGTGGCGGGCTTGTAGGTACCCACAATTGCTAAAATAATCATGCCTTATTTTGGGAGTGGCATGCTTTAGTGTCTCAAGTGCTGCTCTTGTTTACTTTTAGGACTCGACATCTACCTTAAGAGCTCTCCATAGACCTGCACGTTTTATTTAGATCAGTAGCTTCCAACCTTTTTTTTTTTTTTTTTTTTTTTTTTTTGGACGGAGTCTCGCTCTGTCGCCCAGGCTGGAGTGCAGTGGCGCAATCTCGGCTCACTGCAAGCTCCGCCTCCTGGGTTTCCGCCATTCTCCTGGCTCAGCCTCCCGAGTAGCTGGGACTACAGGCGCCCGCAACCGCGCCCAGCTAATTTTTTGTATTTTTAGTAGAGACGGGGTTTCACCGTGGTCTCGATCTCCTGACCTTGTGATCCGCCTGCCTCGGCCTCCCGAAGTGCTGGGATTACAGGCGTGAGCCACCGCGCCCGGCGCTTCCAAACTTTTATACACTATGTTCCATAGTTCAAAATACATTTTACATTGCAACTTAGTACACACATGTATATTAACTTGTAAATATATAACTAAAGAAAAATTCCATGAAATAGGATATAGCTTCACTTTGTATTATCTGTTCTATGCATTCTAGATCATTAAAAATTACTAGTAACCCACCAAATTGTTTGAAACCCCATAGTTTGAAGAATGTTTTAGACCAGTACCTGGGCTTAATCCTGAAGCTGACAGCCTTGCTGTCAACTCTTTCTTTTTAAGCAAGAAGAGGAGGAGAGGCCTAGTTGGCTAAGTCATTTGGAATGCAAATTTTACATGATAAAATTGATAATATCCCACCCTAACCCCTGCTCTTTGCATTTTAAGCTTGGATCCTCTCTTTATCTCCTTTGGGAAGACATAAACCACTATCTTTGCTGCAGTTTCCTTTGCTTGCTTTTTCTTAGTTGGATCTCAGTTGTTTTATATTTTCTAGGTATCACCCACATTTTCTGATCTGTGAGTGGAGTTTTTTTCCTTCCATATGTTTATGATTTGATTTCTGAGTTTAAAAACAAAATAAAACAGCTTTCTGTTATTACCTGAAGATCAAGGGTGGAACAAAAAGTACATTTGTATGCTCAGTCCACCGTGTTCAGTTGGAAACCCTATAGTTTACTTAACAGTCCTAAGTGTTATATTTTGGTGTTTTCCTGTTTCTCTAAGAGTTTATTATTGCTAAATCTGCATGAGGAGCCATGCTTATTTTTAGGAATGATGAAAACATGATTGCTTGTCTGAAGCCTACCTGTAAAATCTTTCATTCTCCTTATCTCTGGTGCTAACTGATTGGGTCATGGTTAAGAGTGAATCTGTCTCTGATCAAACTGTCAGGTTTCTGAATCTCACTTATTAAATTCTGCCACTTATAATCTATGTGCTCTTGGGCAGATTGCCTCATTTCTGTGTACCTGTTTGGATTTTGAATTCATTTTGCTTGGATTTGAATTCAGTATTTGATTTTGTTCAGAGTTTGTTGAGTCTCCCTTATGTAAAATGCTTGGGACCAGAAGTGTTTTGGATTTTGGATTTTTTGGGGAGGGCCGGGGGTTTGAAATATTTGCATATACATAATGAGATATGTTGGGGTTGGAACCCAAGTCTAAACGCAACATTATTTATATTTCGTATACATATACATATTTTATACACATAGCCTGAAGGCAGTATTATTTTTCCCTTGTTGACACTGAATAAACTGTTGTGCACCTTTGTTTTGACTGCAACCCACCACCTAAGGTCAGGTGTAGACATTTCTGCTTATGACATCATATAGGTGCTCAAAAAGTTTTGGATTTTGGAGCACTTTGAATTTTGGATTTTTGGGTTAGGAATGTTCAACCTTTATAAAGAGTACAGCACTGAAGTAAAGGGTGAGATTTTCATATTGATAGAAATGTACTATATTTTCTACCATCTAGAGGTGGAATAATATTTAGGATACAGGAATTAGTTGGGAGATTAATAAATACTTTATGAATACAACAATACTTCAAACATTGGGCCTTCTAGAGTTATTCTAAGATATTTGGGGCCTTACCTCGGCATTGCTATGGTGGTTTGTTGCTGGCCTTTTCACTTAGCCATTAAAACAATTTATCTTTTCATCCCTGTTATACATTATTTTCTGAATTTCTGCTTTAATAGTTAACAGTAGTCCCCAGGTTTTATTTTTATTTTTATTTATTTTTTCTTCTCGAGACAGGGTCTTGCTTGTTGCCCAGGCTGAAGTGCAGTGACACAATCATGGCTTACTCCAGCCTTGACCTCCCAGGCTCAAGCAGCCCTCCCACCTCAGCCTCCTGAGTAGCTGGGACTACAGGCGTGTACCACTATACCTGGCTAATTTTTTATTTTTTGTAGAGATTGGGTCTCATCATGTGCCCAGACTGGTCTCTTAACTGCTGGGCTCAAGTGATTTTCCCGCCTTAGCCTCCCAAAGTGCTGGGATTACAGGTGTGAGTCACCGTGACTGGCCAGTCCCCAGGTTTAAAAAAAATTATCCCTTTGAAGTTGTAGGAAACTTAAACTTAGAATGTATTATGAAACAGGATTTTCTATCACATTAATTTAAAGTCTCTCTTTAGAGTATGTTACCCAACGTATTTTCCTTTCCTGTATTTGAGTGTTATAGTATAATAGTGTTTTCAGTATATTTTGTCTAATTATCCTATTTGTAGCTTTTTTTTTTCTGGTGAAAAATATCTTGAGTAGTACTTTTTGAACATTCTGCTTATTCACTTGAATTAATTGTTTGAATATAGTTTTAGAAATTCATTTTTTAAGATTGCTAAATTTTATTATCTTTTTTCTTCAATTGTGGGCCATTCATTAAGTAACAGCTTTGATGTTACTTTGCAGAGATAAGTTTTTGAATTTTCTTTTCTTTTTTTTTTTTTTTTTTTGAGACGGAGTCTCGCTCTGTAGCCCAGGCTGGAGTGCAGTGGCCGGATCTCAGCTCACTGCAAGCTCCGCCTCCCGGGTTCACGCCATTCTCCGGCCTCAGCCTCCCGAGTAGCTGGGACTACAGGCGCCCGCCACCTCGCCCGGCTAGTTTTTTGTATTTCTTAGTAGAGACGGGGTTTCACCGTGTTATCCAGGATGGTCTCGATCTCCTGACCTCGTGATCCACCCGTCTCGGCCTCCCAAAGTGCTGGGATTACAGGCTTGAGCCACCGCGCCCGGCCAGTTTTTGAATTTTCTTAGTTGCAGAATTGCACACTGTGGAAATGACTTTACTGGTAAACCCTGGGTAGCTGTACATCTCTCTATGAGAAAGAGTTTTATAGGAAGAGACATCTATCTCCAATGAATTGCCAAAATAATGATTTTTCCTGAAAATAATAGAACATCTTTTGTATCTACTGTTTGCCCCCACATTTTTCATGTATCTATGAAGTATGTGTACAGACACACATGCGCGCGCACACACATGCACATGCCATATGTATGTTGAAAAACATTAATTTTTAAAAATTTAAAACATTTTATAGAGATGGAGTTTTGCTTTGTTGTCCAGGCTGTTCTGAAACTCCTGGCCTTAAGCAATTCTCCCGAGTTGGCCTTCCAAAGTTCTGGGATTACAGATGTGAACTATCATGCCCAGCCAAGAAAATAGTCAGTATACCACATTTGGGCCAACCTTTTCATTAGTAAGATTTCATGACAATTTTTCTAGTATATTACAGCATATGTTCATTCATTACCCTTGATGGTCCATTGCTAAATTTAGTCCTGATTATTCTTTCCTTTACTGTATCAGTTTTGCACATTACTAAACATGATATTCAACTATTCTGTCATAAATTATAGACTTCATTTAGTAATTTACAAACCATGATAGCATTTTGGTTCAAGAATGCCAAACATTCCTTTTATTATAAAGTAGTTGCCCTGTTAAGGTAGTTGTTTTCCATTTCATTTGGGTAATGTGCTATGTTGAGCTTTGGTTGTTAATTGATAAATGTGGTATCCTCTCTGTGAGAGCTTTTAAAATGCATAACACGTATTTCAGAAAGCAGCTGTTGCTATGGCAACTCTCGGGTCACTTGCAGCTCAGCTTACATGATTGGCTGTTAATGGAGTCTAATATGCTTGAGAAGAGATTTGAGCAAATGAAAGAGGGTTTTGAAGGAATCCTGTTAAAGCTCTTGAAGTTAACAGCACACAAAAATTTAACACTTATATTACTGTAAAACAATTTTGCTGGAAGTAGTTTTATTAATAATGACAGTGAGACAGGACAAATTTTTGGAAAAAATAATTTTCAGAATCCTTTTAAGAATATTGTAATCTTGTCACTTTTCCTTATTTTACTGTTGTTTAAATAAACATTTTCACAGCTATCACTCACATTCTGTGCTCTATTCTCTGAAGTACCTATCTCAGAGGAGTTAATTACAATGAGGCATGAGAAGGTTGTTAATTGTGCAGGGTCAAAAAGAGTGGTAAAACCAGGAATAGTGTCTAAATTTTACTCTGGTTACATGAATTAGATTAGAATTGCCTCTTACTTGATTCTTAAGATAGCCCCATGAATACCTGCCTCTTTCTTAGGGATATTTGGATGATTTGAGAAGGGCGGTGGTGGTGTGTACTGTGGATTTTGAGGCCAGTAAAGTAAGTAAAATTAAGCATAATTAACTGCCATAATAAAAATTAATAGAGCCATGGAAAATGGCACAGTAACATATGTCTTGTTAAATGACAGAATTTTCATCAGTCTCCACTTACTACTACTTTTGTAACTGTGGTGTTAGATTGAGGGATATTTTGCTAATTTTCACAGTTAAATAATAAATATAAGTAAAATATAATTATTAGAATTTATAATTCAGGTGAAATTTACTAATTAATAATTTAACATCACCTCAGAAATGATTTCACTTTGTAAAAAATTCAGTTGGTTAGTTCAGCCATATGTACTTAGAAAATAGTACTAAGGCATGTAGCTTAATTTACGTATCTGCTATTTCTACTTAGGGTCTTAAAAAATTACTGATTATAGTGCTAGTGTTGAAATTGTTGAACTAATTATGTTACAACTATGCTGGTGTATAGTTATATTTGGTTTTTTGGTTTTGCAAGCA
Organism: Macaca nemestrina; assembly: GCF_043159975.1. Lineage (NCBI taxonomy): Eukaryota > Metazoa > Chordata > Mammalia > Primates > Cercopithecidae > Macaca > Macaca nemestrina. Next base: position 39,232,716 of record NC_092126.1, on the reverse strand, counting down.
AAAATTGGTGATACAAATCAATATCTACCAACACCCTAAATTACCTTTTTTTTTTTTTTAAAAAAAAATTTCCTATTCAAGTAACACTCAGGAATATTACAGAAAAACTTTTCTTTCTTTCTTTCTTTCTTTCTTTCTTTCTTTCTTTCTTTCTTTCTTTCTTTCTTTCGTTCGTTCGTTCGTTCTTTCTTTCGTTCTTTCTTTCGTTCTTTCTTTCGTTCTTTCTTTCGTTCTTTCTTTCGTTCTTTCTTTCGTTCTTTCTTTCGTTCTTTCTTTCGTTCTTTCTTTCGTTCTTTCTTTCGTTCTTTCTTTTTTTTTTTGAGACGGAGTCTCTCTCTGTCGCCCAGGTTGGAGTGCAGTGGCGCAATCTCAGCTCACTGTAAGCTCCACCTCCCGGGTTCATGCCATTCTCCTGCCTCAGCCTCCCAAGTAGCTGGAACTACAGGCACCCGCCACCACTCCCGGCTTATTTTTTGTATTTTTAGTAGAGACGGGGTTTCACTGTGTTAGCCAGGATGGTCTCGATCTTCAGACCTCGTGATCCGCCCGCCTCGGCCTCTCAAAAGTGCTGGGATTACAGGCATGAGCCGCTGCGCCCGGCCAGAAAAACTTTTCTTAATAGACCTACCTAGATATGTGGGATGCCCTCATTACTTTTTTTTGACAAAACACCTTAAAGTCCAATAAATGTTCTTCTACACACCAAAATCTGTAAGCTCATTAATCAGTATTACCCCTTGGAAATATTTTTTTTTTTTTTTCTTTTTTTTGTGGAAGATACAGGACCTGGCTCTGTCACCTAGGCTGGAGTGCAGTGGCGTGATCATAGCTCACTGTAACCTGAAACTACTGATCTCCAGTGATTGTCCCACCTCAGCGTCCCCAGAGTGTTGGGATTACAGGTGTGAGCCACTGCACCCAGCCTTATTTTGTTTTTAAATGATAGTGTGCAGGTGGTCATACCTGGTCTGCCAGTTCTGGTAGTAGTGGATTATTCTTAATAGTGTTACCTTTTTATATTTAATACCAGGAGGTAAAAGAAAAGTACAGTAAATCAACAGAGAAATCCACAACTCATAGCTACTATTGCATTCTAGTGCATTTCATTCCTTTTCAGCCTTTTTTTTTTTTTTTTTTTTTTTTGAGACAGGGACTTGCTATGTTGCCTAGGCTGGAGTGCAGTGGCGCCATCTTGGCTCACTGCAACCTCTGCCTCCCAGGCTCAAGTAGTCCTCCCACTTCAGCCTCTGGAGTAACTGGGACTGCAGGCATGTACCACCATGCCTGGCGCATTTTTGTGTTTCTAGTAGAGACAGGGTTTTGCCCTGTCCAGGCTGGTCTCAAAACTCCTGGGTTTAAGCAATCCACTGGCCTTAGCCTCCCAAAATGTTGGGATTACAGGCGTGAGCCACCCTGCCTGGCTCCTTTTCAGTCTTTTTATGTGCATGTGGGTATATATGAGGTGTGTGGGATGGCTGGGCGTGGTGGCTCATGCCTGTAATCCCAGCATTTTGGGAGGCTGAGGCACACGGATTACTTGAGATCAGGAGTTCGAGACCAACATGGTGAAATCCTGTCTCTACCAAAAATACAAAAATTAGCTAGGCATGGTGGGATGCACCTATAATCCCAGCTACTCTGGAGGCTGAGGGGCAAGAATTGCTTGAACCCAGGAGGTGAGGTTGTGGTGAGCCAAGATCATGCCATTGCACTGTAGCCTGGATGATAAGAGTGAAACTTCATCTCAACAAACAAACAAACAAACGTGTAGGAGAGGACATTCTTTATATTTGAGTCTATACATTGGCCACTTTTTTTTCCATAGAAGTATTGCATATCATAAGCAGTTCTTCTCATAGTTCTTAATAGTATATAAAAATATTCGCAAGTAATTGCTCTCCATTTATAGGACATTGTTTCTTTCTCTTTTTTTGCTATCGTAAAGTATTTCAGAGTGGATAATACATTTAAGTGTAAATATATTTTCATTTGTGTATTTATATTTGCTTTAGGAAAGATTTTTAGAAGAGGAATTGTTGAAACTAAAGATTATTGAGTTTTAAAGGTCTTGATACATATTAATATTAGATGCTTTCTGGAAGAGCTTTTACATTTTTTTTTGACGTGTAAATTACTTTAAATTTACTTGTAGGACCTCAGATGCACAGGACTGAATTAATCCTGACCTCAGTTCATGGCATGCAGTAATTAACTCATTCAAAGCCTCGCTTTCATTTTATTTATTTATTTCCTTTATGTGTATTATTCACTCATTCTCCTTTTCTCCATAGATTTGATACACACACACACACACACACACACACACACACACACACACACACACGTATATATACAAATACAGAGAGCTCACGTTTATTTGTATGTGTTCTTATATATATTGTTGTTTTGTTTGGTTATATTTGAAGTCAAACATAAAGTGGATTGGCATTGCTTTGTTCTTGGGAGCCCCCCCTACCACCACTGTTTCTACCCCCACTGCTAATGTTGTAAAAAAAAAAAAAAAAGGTGAAATACACATAACCTAAAATTTACTATCTTAACCATTTTTAGGTGTATAGTTTAGTGGTATTAAATATGTACATATTGTTTTGCAGCCATCACCACTGTATGTCTCCAGTACTCTTTTCATCTTGCAAAATGGAACCTCTATACCCATTAAATAAAAACCCTTCAATACCCCCAACCCCAACTTCAGGCAACTACCATTATACTTTCTGTTCCTGTGAATTTAATTACTCTAAGTATCTTATGTAATTGGAATCATACAGTATTTGATGGGGTTTTTTTTTTTTTGTGACTCACTAATTTCACTTAGCATAGTGAAAGCAAGCTTCATTCACGTATAACATATGTCAGAATTATCTTTTTTTAAGGCTGATAATACTCCATTGTTTGTGTTTACCACATTGTGTTTATCCATAAGTTCGTCAGTTTGAGTTGCTTCCTTGATTTAAGTATTGTGAATAATGTTACTGTGAACATGAGTGTATAAATATCTCTTCAAGACCTCATTTTCAGTTCTTTTGACTGCATACCCTTAAGTGAAATTGCTGGATCATATGGTAATTCTATTCTTAATTTTCTGAGGAACCACCATATTGTTTTACACTGTGGCTATACCATTTTACATCCCCACCAACAGTGTATAAGGGTTCTGATTTCTCTACTTCTTGTTAATTTTTTGGATTTTTTTTTTCTTTTTTCTTTCTTTTTCTTTTTTTTTTTTTGAGATGGAGTCTTACTCTGTCACCCAGGGTGGAGTACAGGTGGTGTGATCTTGGCTCACTGTGACCTCTGCCTCCTGGGTTCAAGTGATTCTCCTGCCTCAGCCTCCTGAGTAGCTGGGACTACTAGCGTGCACCACCATGTCTGACTAATTTTTATATTTTCAGTAGAAATGGTGTGTCACCATGTTGGCCAGGCTGGCCTGGAACTCCTGACCTCAGTCGATCCACCTGCCTTGGCCTCCAATGTGCTGGGATACAGACATGAGTCACTGCACCCAGCCTACTTTCTGGATTTTTTAATAGTAGCTATCCTAATGGATGATCAGTGATAACTTATTGTGGTTTTGATTTGCATTTATCTAATGACTAATGATAATGAGCATCTTTTCATGTGCTTACTGGACATTCGTGTATTTTCTTTGGAGAAAGTCTATTCAAGCTTTTTGCCCATTTGTGAATCAGGTTATTTGTTTTTATGTTGTTGAGTTGTAGAAGTTATTTGTTCTAGATATTAATCCCCTGACATATGTATACTTTGCAAATGTTTTCTCCTGTTCTGTGGGTTGACTTTTTACCCTGTTGGTATTGTTTCTTGATATACAAAGTTTTAAAATTTGTATGAAGTCCAGTTTGCCTGTTTTTGTTTTGTTGTCTGTGCCATTGGTGTTCTGAGAAATCATTGCCAAACCTAATGCTGTGAAACTTTTGTCTTATGTTTTTTCTGTAAGAGTTTTGTAATTTTAGGTCATACATTTAGGTATTTGATCCATTTGAGTTAAATAAGGGTCCAAATTCATTCTTTTGCATGTGGATCCAGTTTTTCCATTATTGTGTGTTGAAACGACTGTCCTTTCCCCATTAATAGTCTTGGCAACTTTCTTGTAGATCATGTTACCATGCATGCAAGGGCTAATTTGTGGGCTCTCTTTTCTGTTCCATTGGTCAATATACCTGTATGGCAGTGCCACACGGTTTTAATTACTGTAGTTTTGAGGTAAGTTTTGAAAGTAGAAAGTATGAGTCTTCCAGCTTTGTTCTTCAAGATTCAGTATCTTGTTCCTCAAATTCAAGATTGTTTTGGCTGTTTGGATCCCCTGAGATACCATATGAATTTTAGGATGAGTTTTTCTATTTCTGCAAAAAATGTTGTTATTTTGAAAGGGATTGCATTGAATCTGTAGATTGCTTTTGGTAGTATTGATATATTTAAAAAGATTGTCTCCCAATCCATAAACATGGGATGTGTTTTTACTTATTTGTGTCTTTAATTTCTTTCACCCATGTTTTCAGCGTACTACAAGTCTTTCACCTTGTTGGTTAAGTTATTCATTAACATTTTACTCCTTAAGATGCTATTGTAAATGGTACTGGTTTTGTAATTGTTTTTCAGATTGTTCATTGTTAGTGTATAGGAATGCAACTGATTTTTTCTTGTGTGTGTTGACTTTGTATCCTGCTACTTGGCTTTATTTGTTTATTCTAAAGCTTTTATGTGTGGACTCTTTAGGGTTTTCTGCATACAGAATTATGTTGTCTGAACAGAAACAATTTTACTTCTTTCATTTCAGTTTAGATGCTTTCATTTTAATTTCTTTTTTCTTGCCTAATTGCTCTGATCAGGACTTCAGTACTATTTTAAATAGAAGTGGTGAAAGCAGGCATTCTTCCTGTGTTCCTGATCTTAGAGGAAGAGCTTTCAGTCTTTCAGAATTGAGTTTGATGTTTGCTGTGTGTTTTTCGTATATCATCTTTATTATATTGAGAAAATTCCCTTATGTTGCTAGTTCGCTTAGTGTTCTCGTTATGCAGGGGTGTTGCCCAGGCTGGAGTGTAATGGCATGATCTCGGCTCACCACAACCTCTGCCTCCTGGGTTCAAGGGATTCTCCTGCCTCAGCCTGCCGAGTAGCTGGGATTACAAACATGCACTACCACGCCCGGCTAATTTTGTATTTTTAGTAGAGACGGGGTTTCTCCATGTTGTTCAGGCTGGTCTCAAACTCCTGACCTCAGGTGATGGCCCGCCTCGGCCTTCCAAAGTGCTGGGATTACAGGTGTGAACCACCACACCCGGCTGCTAGTTCTTAACTAGGGACAGTGTCTCCCACCCTTATATCCTCCGTGGGACATTTGGCAATGTCTGGAGACATTTTGGTTGTCACAGTTTAGGGGGATGCTACTTCATCTAGTGGGTATAGGCTAGGGATGCTGCTAAACATCCACCGGCTAGTCTCCACAACAAATAGTTATCTGGCTAAAAATGTCAACAATGCCAAGGTTGAGAAACCCTGTTCTAGATTGTATTGTTTTTGTTGCCATTTTGAATGTACTTTATTTTACTTTCTGATTGGTTATTGCTATTGGAGGGAAATGTTAACCGATTTTTTCTGTTACCTTGTGTCTGGCAGTTGTACCCAACTAAACTTATTAGAACTTGAGTCTAATTTATCTGTAGATTCTGCTTGTTTTTCTTTATAGATGATCTGGTCTTTTCCCTTTTTTATGTGTCTGTCTCTCCCTCTCTTATAACATTGGCCAGAACCTTTACTATTTTATTAAACAGCAGCAGTAATAATAGGCATCTTTGTAGTGTTCTGAACTTTATGGAATGAGTTTCAAGTTTCTTAAGATGAAGTAACACCAAACAATATAGGAGGATGTCAGTCTTAGTTTATCCTGCCTGAGTATTATCACTTAAAATGTGTTCTTGAGGCAAAAAAGCTTAACTTCGTTGTTGATCAAAGAGATGCAATTTAAATCAGCAATGATTTTGTATTTCCTAGTTATATTGAGAATTTTTCTACAAGTGCGTTAGCCCTTTTTCCTTTGTGATGAGTATATTTGTCTTTTAACAATTTTTCCTCCTCTCAGAATTTTGTTATGACTTGTAGCTGTTATTTGTGGTATACTTTTAACTTGTTTGTTTTGATGTAAAAGATTTTAATTTTTATGAAGCACGTTTACTTTTTTCTTTGTAAAATCTTTTATTGTTTTATGCACAAGAAGGCCTTAGTTCCTGAAACTTTCTTCTGAGACTTTCCTGTGATCTTTCTACTTTCTGCTGTGATGTTTTCCTGGTTAAACCAAGGGTACTCTTATCCTTTTTCCTTCATTCCGAATCACTCACCTGACTTCAGGTGTTATTACCTCTTCCCCTGACATGCTAAAATTGTAGGTGATCATAGATAGTATTCACGGTGTGTGTGCTTCCCCACCCCCTGCCTTGGTTTTCTCAGAGCTTAGGATGTCATGGAAGTATCTCAGGAGCCGTTGGAGATATGGCACTGAGGTGTAGGCTTGGTAATTGGGCAGGACTCCAAGTTTCCTACCCTTCTTAAGGTACCTTGAGCTCTTTTCTGTTGGTAGTCTACATATGATCATCTCTGTATAGGTGGTCTGCATATATATCTTCTGCCATGAGAGAGAGAAAGTTGGAAATATATACTGATCTAGCATGAGAAATAAGAGTTTCATTGCCAGGTCACAAGTTAGTAAATATCAAAACCAAGATCAGAGTCTGTTTCTCTTGAATCTAATCTACTTTACATGAATCTTTTTTTAATTTTTAAAAAATTTTTGGTGGGATAGGGTCCTGCTCTTTCGCTGAGGCTGGAGTGCAGTGACATAATCTTAGCTCTCTGCAGCCTTGACTTCCCAGGCTCAAGCAGTCCTCCCACCTCAGCCTTTCGAGTATCAGGAAACTACAGGCAGGCACCACTACACTGGGGTAATTTTATTTTTTGTAGAGATGAGATCTCACTGCGTTGTGCATGCTGGTCTTGAACTTCTGACCTCAAGCAATCCTCCTGCCTTGGCCTCCCAAAGTGCTAGGATTACAGGTATGAGCCACAGTGCCCAGCATATGATACTTTAATATTATATCTCCGCATTGGATATTTCTGACAGAGTGATCCATTTTCATCTCTTTCTTCTAAAACTGAGCCCATTATCTTTACCCTTTATCCCTGTGGAGAGTGCTTTTCTCCCCAGTGCTGCATCTTCCTTGTTTTTTTTTTTTTTTTTTTTTGTTTTGTTTTTAATTCTACCACCATTCTCTTGTGTGTATAATTTGAGATAAATCTCTCTTGATGACTCTTTTTTAGTCCACCACATTCAGTTCAACTGCTAAGGGCTACCAGTTTATTTTTTCTTGAGCTCATTGTTGCTTACCTGCTGCTAGAATCATGATTAAGTCCCATAATATCTCCTGACAGTACTATCATAAGAGCTTTATACTTGTTTGCCTTATAACTAGGCTGTAATCCCTCTGTCCTTTCCACCACTGTGCCTCAAATTAACATTTATATAGATAGCTTCGTTAGACAAAATGAAATCTTAAGTTCCCTGGACTAACATTGAAGGCCTTTTACAATTTGAGTAGGCCCTGGGAGGTATATATATGTAGAAATAGGCGTTTGCAACTTTTTAGCAGTGTGTTACTAACTGGTTACTTAGATCTATCCAGATTTTAAAACCTTTCTTTTTTATTGGATATGTAATACTTGTAGTATGAATGGAGATGCAAAAGCAAAGAATAATAGTTGCCCTTAATTTCACTGTTTAGAGATAATCATTAGTCAAGTCTTTAAAAATGTCTATTTTCTTCATATTTATTCTGTATATTTTGATAAGTTGATACATTTTTATTTTTTTATTGTTATGAATGGAATATTTATTTCTATTATTATTTTTCCTGTCTCTCTCTTTTTTTTTTTTTGACAGGGTCTCACTTTGTCACCCAGGCTGGAGTACAGTTGTGCAACCATAGCTCACTGCAGCCTTGACTGCCTAGGCTTCAGCCATCCTCCCACCTCAGCCTCCAGAGTAGTTGGGGCTACAGGCACGTGCCACCATGCCTAACTAACTTTACATAAATTATTTTTGGCCGGGCACGGTGGCTACGCCTGTAATCCCAGCACTTTGAGAGGCCTAGGTGGGTGGATCATGAGGTCAGGAGATCAAGACCATTCTGGCTAACATGGTGAAACCCCCTCTCTACTAAAAATACAAAAAATTAGCCAGGCTTGGTGGCACACGCCTGTAGTCCCAGCTACGCAGGATTCTGAGGCAGGAGAATTGCTTGAACCTGGGAGGTGGAGGTTTGCAGTGAACTGAGATTGTGCCACTGCACTCCAGCCCGGGTGACAGAGCGAGACTCTGTCTCAAATAATTTTTTTTTTTTTTTTTTTTTTTGCTGCAGAAACAAGGTCTCACTGTGTTGTCCAAGCTGCTCTCAAATTCCTGGGCTAAAGTAATCCTCCTGCCACGTCCTCCCAAAGTGCTGGGATTACAGGCATGAGCCACTGCACTTGCCCTGTTATTTTATATTAGTTTTTTAAATATACAAACAAAAGTTACTCATTTTTCTGTATTTATTTCATTGACTGCCCTATTGAAATCTTTATTAAGTCAAACTGGACCCTTTCTTCTCTTTTCTTTCTTTCTTTTTTTTGAGATGGAGTCTCTGTCTTTCACTCAGGCTGGAGTACAGTGGCGCCATCTCCACTCACTGCAACCTCCGCCTCCCAGGTTCAAGCAATTCTCATGCCTCAGCCTCCAGAGTAGCTGGGATTACAGGCACGTACCACCATGCCCTGCTAATTTTTGTGTTTTTAGTAGAGATGGGGTTTTGCCATGTTGGCCAGGCTGGTCTCAAGCTTCTGACCTCAGGTGATCTGCCCACCTCAGCCTCCCAAAGTGCTGGGATTACAGGCATGAGCCACCACCCTGGCCTTTGAATTAATAACCCTTTCAATTAACAAACAAAATAGTGAATAGAATGTTTCAGGGAGGAAATAGTATAAGCAAAGGCATGGAGGTCTGAACCATAAAGGTATTTGGGATGAAGTGCAAGCATATAATTTGATATTACACAGATGTAAATTACAGTGTCAGAGAGAGGTTGGAGGTGAGACCGGGGAGGACCTAGAACTTAAAAGTTTTGCTTGCTATGTTTAGGAATTGGAATATTATCCTAGAAGTGATAGAGAGTTATTTGAAGGATTTTGAGTAGGGAGCTGGTGTGATTAAATGACTATTTTAAATGAATCAATCTGGCTCTACGGTGGAGAACTGAATTGCAGCAAGCAAGAAGACTAGGAGACTATTGAAATATTCAACAGGACAGCAGGGGCCTTTATTTATTAGGACAATATAAGATTAGAGAGGAAGGGATGGATGTAACATATATTTTACCGGTAAAATCGTCAGGATATGGTAGAAGGGGAAGAAGGGGAGGTAGAAGGGGAAGTCAAGACTGGTTTCAGATTTTTTTATTTTCTAGCTTGGTTGACTTGCATGATTTCATTACGCAAAATGAGCAGTTTGGATAAAACACATAATCTTAAAATTTAATTAGGTTCCCGTTTTGGAGGACAGAGAGGGTAGAGGGTTGTTAGAAAATAAACTCAATTTCTGGGATGTCATGACCAAGGTTATGGTGTTACATCTAAGAAAATTTTTACAAAAAATAAAAAAATTTTTTTACAGGAAACAGTAGCAAAATTAGGATCTGAAATAAAGATGTTGTAGTCGTCAGATGCTTTGAAAATTAGTGTTAACCTTTTTACTACCTAACATAACTAAAGGATGCATCACATTTCATCAGTAAAGGCAGTTTACTGGTGCTTGAGGAGCAAGGATCGGGGAGTGTTTGAGGAGGTTGAGAGAAAGGAATATTCCCCAAACCCAGGTGACTCAATGATTTCTGTTCTGGTTAACAACCATGGTCTAGTTGAAAAGACTAGGATAATGTGGAAATCTGTGGGATTATTATCTTTTGTTAATGGAAATTCAAAACATATACAAAAGTAGATGGAATTCTATGAACCCCCTAGATACTTACTGTCCAGCTTCAATAGTTATCAACTCATGGCTCTAATATTATTTAATCTTGTATACCACTCATTATATATTTATTTGAAGAAAATCCCTGACAACCTGTTTTCTTCTGTAAATACTGTAGTATATATCTATAAAAGATAATAACTAGGAAGAACTATAAACATCAACAATAATTTCTTAGTATCATATAGTACTTTCTAGTGATTTTTTTTCCAAAGAGTATTTTCAGTGGAGAATTGGGATTATTATAAGGTTTTTTTTCTTTATTAAATGATAGGGAATGAAAAATGAGAAGGTAGAAGCAATGAATATAAACTGCCTTTCTTCAAAGGAAAACAAGGTGTATAGTGTCTAACAAGGATAGGAAGTTACAGGCTGTATGTCTACAAACCAGTTGAGTGGTTTGTAGACTTAGTGAAAGACCTAATAGGGAAATGAAATGTTGACATGGGGATTTGGAGCAAGAACAAGAAGAATATCTTTTTTCCTTTTTTTTTTTTTTTTGTTTGAAGGAAAAATATTTTTCTTTTTCTTCTTGGAGACTGAATTTTGCTCTTGTTGCCTAGGCTGGAGTGCAATGGCATGATCTTGGCTCACCGCAACCTCTGCCTCCCAGGTTCAAGCGATTCTCCTGCCTCAGGCTCCAGAGTAGCTGGGATTACAGGCTTGTGCCACCACACCCAGCTAATTTTGTGTTTTTAGTAGAGATGGGGTTTTTCCATGTTAGTCAGGCTGGTCTCGAACTCCTGACCTCAGGTGATCCTCCCGCCTCGGCCTCCCAAAGTGCTGGGATTACAGGCGTGAGTCACCATGCCCGGCCAGGAAAGATATTTTTATTTCCTTTTTAAATAACCACAACTATTTACTAATGGGATGTATGTTGGCACTGCATGACTTCTCAGACCCTGGAATCATATTGAACACCATTACCTCATTTTCTGTGCCACAATTATTTAGGCATGGTATTTATTTTTTAAAAAACAGGTTAAATTTAAGTTGATTTAAATTTTTTTTTAAAAAAATTGACTCAGTTGTACCTATTTAGGTGTACATAGTGGTGTTGCAGTATACATAATGTCTAATGATCAGATCAGAGTAATTAGCATGTCTGTCATCTCAAACATTCATTGTTTCTTTGTGTTGGGAACATTCAGTGTCTTCCTCCTAGCTATTTGAAACTTTATTATTATATATTTTTTTGACATGGAGTCTCGCTCTGTTGCTCAGGCTGGAGTGCAGTGGCATGATCTCAGCTCACTGCATCCTCCACCGCCTGGGGCCCGGTTCAAGCAGTTCTTCTCCTCAGCCTCCCGAGTAGCTGGGATTACAGGTATGCACCACCATGCCCAGCTAATTTTTGTATTTTTAGTGGAGATGGAGTTTCACCATGTTGGCCAGGCTGGTCTTGAACTCCTGACCTCATGATCTGCCCGCCTCGGCCTCTCAAAGTGCTGGGATTATAGGCGTTATGAAACTATATTAACTATTGTCATCCTATAGTGCTGTGGAACACTAGAGATTATTCCTCCTGCCTGGCTGTAATTTTGTATCCTTTAAAAAATCTATCCCACAAGGATACCTTTTTTTCTGAGATAGTATTGAAGGATAAAGAGTGATTGAGGGAGAAACAAAAAGTTGAACAGATAATTCATAACTAATGACTTAATTATTTTTGGATGAACTTTGGAGAGTATTGAGGCTGGCCCTAGGATGGGTTCTCAATATTAGTAAAACTTTGTAATAGTTGTTGAAGAGAATCAGAAAGGGAGCCACGGACAAATACAAAGATTGCTTAGTGGGATTAAGATTGCACCTGAGCCAGGCATGGTGGCTCATGCCTGTAATCCCAGCACTTTGGGAGGCGGAAGCAGGAGGATGGCTTGAGCCTAGGAGGAGTGTTGGTGAGAAAGTGGTTTAGGTAATCATTCATGTGTAGATTGACTAAGGAAATGAGATGAAGAAGAGACAGGTAGACAGTGAAAGGAGTAAGCCCTAAACTGTGTGTATGAAACTGAGGAGCAGATGCTATGGTAGTGTAAGCATGAGAAAGCTGTGAATGTTGGAAGATTGGGTCATTTTGGTTAAAGTGTTTGACTGTGGAGTGTAGCAGATGAAGTAGGTCTTTGGAATTGAAAATGTCTAGGAATCTTGAGACTTGGGTTTTTGATGGACATTGCCTATGGTTGTGGGACATATGGTAGGGCAGGGCAGAAATAAGACCAAGATGCAGATACCTTCAGTGAATGTGAGGAGCAGTGATAGTTGGTCAGAAAGTGAGTAGATGGCACTGATGAGGAAGATTAAAGGGTGTTATATATGTCAAATGGAGGAAGGAAAATGGGTTGGGAGAGACACCGTGGGTAACGAAGGGAATTCAGTGTGGGAGACTATTTCTCTGAGTTTTCAGCCATGTTCCAGATAGTTGAGATGTTTCTGTAAACAGGTGTCCAAGACCTTGGGTTTACCCATAAAGCTTAATATTTTCATGTGCAAATTAAAACAAGGCAGTTACTTGCTATGAACAGCATAGACAGTAAATTTTTAGGATACTTTTGAAGAAAAGATGTATTACTTCATCCAGTAACATTTGAAATGTTGAGATCTAGAAGTATGGAAGAAGAAGAAGAGTGATGTGATGGAGGTGAAATGGAGATGGACAGTGGTATGAGCAGAGGCAGTTGGGACTGAAGTCAATGAAACTTACCATTTTACCTAGAGCATGGGGGAAGGAGTAGTTGGAGAAGAAAGGAAGCAAGTTTAGCACCAGGAAACCTACCTCTCACGTATTCAGGCATTTCACCCAATTCTCTCAAACCACAGTTCTCACGTAAGGATACCCCTTACAGCTGTTTTTGGGGTGCAGAGATAGAAGGTGTAGCTCTGAGTAGTGAAATCAGGGGAGTATAATTTAGGTTTGCCATTCAATATGTTATAGTGTTTTGGGAGTTAAAGAGCAAAATATCAATTGTCCCAGATAACTACATACAGAATCACTCATACGCTATAGAGCTTAGTCAGTAGAAGTGTTGCTGTTTCTCTGGAGAGCCTAGTGTTTAATAAGAGTACATGCCAGGCCAGGCATGGTGACTCACACCTGTAATCCCAGCACTTCAGGAGGTCGAGGTAGGAGGATTGCTTGAATTCAGCAGTTCGACCCCAGCCTGGGCAGCGTGACAAAATCCAAACCATGTGTCTCTACCAAAAATACAAAAATTAGCTGGGCATGGTGGGAAGTGCCTATAGTCCCAGCTACTGGGGAGGCTGAGGTAGGAGGATGGCTTGAGCCCGCGAAGAGGGGATTCCAGTGTGCTGAGATTGTGCCAGCACACTCCAGCCTGGTGACAGAGTGAAAACCTGTCTCAAAAAATAAAAGTAAAAAGAGTACATGACAGAAATACTACATGTCTATAGGAATTGAGATGTAAGAAACGAGTCTAGTAAACTGTTAATTCCACATAACAGCCTGCATTAAATCTGATCATTGTATTATGCTACACTAAGCTACATCAATAATCATATCCCAGAATTTTGTACTTAGTACAACAGTTTTTGCATCCTCACTAATTCCCTGGATTTTTTATATCTCGTTGTTGAGAGTGAGCTTATCAGTGGGAAACACTAGAGAAATAAAGAGGAGAAACCTGATCAGAGGCATCCCTGGAGTATATTTAATCAAGATGATTGCCTTGGGCAGCTGGCAGGCATGGTGCTCCAGTGAGCAGTGATAAAAGTGTATGGTTATGATTATTCTGAGACTTTTATACTTCACTTAACTTGTTCTTCCCCCAATTTTACAGTCTATGGGATTCTGAAAAACCTTCTGTTGGGGGAATACTCTGGGTTCTTGAACCATCCTCAAAGTTTTTCGCCACCTAGAAATTAATTTTCTCATAATGGTGGAGCATAATATTTAATAGTAAATATGCTACTGCATAATAACTACCACAGTTTCATATTATAGAAGTACATTGTCATGACTTAGCCTACACTAAGTTAATGGTGTGTTTTACTGTATCCTTCGGAACTCAAGGTTTGTGATAAGCAGATGCTCACAACATGATTGTGGTCTGTACAAATTTAGCCACAGTTGAAATGGTGTAATATTAAAAAAATAACTGTGGAACTTTGATGTGCAAAATTGATGATTCTTTGAAAATTATTGTTTGTAAATCACATAATTTTAAGGTTGATAGGTCTAGTTGTAATTGTAAACTGTCTATACCTTTGCTACTTGGTCATATTACTTAAGTAAACAAACATCTTTCCTCCATTGTCAAGAATATCATTTAGACTATGCGCAGTGGCTCATACCTATAATCCCAGCACTTTGGGAGGCTGAGGCAGGCGGATCGCTTGAGCTCAGGAGTTTGAGACCAGCTTGGGCAACATGGCAAAACCCCATCTCTACAAAAAATACAAAAAGTAGCCAGGTGTGGTGGTGTGCCCCTGTAGTCCCAGCTACTTGGGAGGGTGAGGTTGGGAGGATTGCATGAGCCTAGGAGGCAGAAGTTGCAGTGAGCTGAGATTGCGCTGTTGCACTCCAGCCTGGGCGACAGAACCAGACTCTTTCTCAAAACAAACAAACAAAAGGAATAGTTGTTCTACTCCAGCCTCCTACCTTGGTCATTACACTTGCATGTCCCTCAAATCTTAGCTGAAGTGTCACCTCCTTAGAAAGTATAAGACCATCCTTTTGAAGTAATTTATCACCTCATAGAACTTCTCATCTGAAAACTCTCATGTTTATCTCTTTATTGTCTGATTCTATGAACTAGAAATAGCAACTTCTTAGTACAGGAATTTCATCTAATTTATTTACCATTGTTTGTAGCTAATTAGAATGGTGCCTAGCATAGAGGAGTTGCTTCATAAACACTTCTTAAAATGATGTTGAATAAATAATTTCAAAACAATGCTTTTATATAGTAGAGAGGTGTTGTATTTGTGTTTTGTGTCGCCCGAATAGATACGTTGAAATCTTAATTCCTATACCTATGAATGCAACCTTACTTGGAAGTAGAGTATTTGCAGATGTAATTAAGTTAACACAAGCTCATAGGCAGTTAGTGTGGGCCCTAATCCAATATGACTGGTGTCCTTATAAGAAGAGAAAATAGAGACACAGGGAAGAGAATACAATGTGATGACACAGAGACACACAGAGGGAAGATGGCCATGTGAAGATGGAGGCAGAGATTAGATTTTTTTTTTTTTTTTTGAGACGGAGTCTCGCTCTGTCGCCCAGGCTGGAGTGCAATGGCGCGATCTCGGCTCACTGCAAGCTCCGCCTCCCGGGTTCACGCCATTCTCCTGCCTCAGCCTCCCGAGTAGCTGGGACTACAGGCGCCCACAACCGCGCCCGGCTAATTTTTTGTATTTTTAGTAGAGACGGGGTTTCACCGTGGTCTCGATCTCCTGACCTTGTGATCCGCCCGCCTCGGCCTCCCAAAGCGCTGGGATTACAGGCGTGAGCCACCGCGCCCGGCCTGAGATTAGATTTAATGCTCCAACAAGCCAAGGAACATCTGGGGTTACCAGAAGCTGAAACAAGTCTAGAGAGGATCCTCCCCTAGAGGCTTCAGGGAGAGCATGGCCCTGCCAACACCTTGATTGTGGACTTCTAGCTTCAGAACCGTGAGAATGAATTTCTGTTGTTCAAAGCCATCTAGTTTTTTGTGTATTGTTACAGCAGCCCTAGGAAACTAATACAAGGGAAGAGCCTTAGAAGTGCAAGGTATAAGAATAAAAGATAAAGGGAGAAATTATTCCCATACAGAATTACCTGGTTTTATCAGACAGTTTCTTTTTTTGCCCATCAGGGATTGTTTGAAATTCTGGGCCAGGTGCAGTGGCTCACGCTTGTGATCACAGCATGTTGGGAGGCCGAGCTGGGTGGATCACTTGAGGTCAGAAGTTTGAGACCGGCCTGACCAACATATGGTGAAACCCCGTCTCTACTAAAAATATAAAAATTATCTGGGAGTGGTGGTGCATGTCTGTAATCCCAACTATTTGGGAGTCTGAGGCAGGAGAATTGCATGAACCCAGGAGGCAGAGGTTGCAGTGAGCCAAGATTGCGCTACAGTACTCCAGTCTGGGTGACAGAGCAAGACTCTGTCTCAAAAAACAAAACAAAACAAAACAAAAAAGAAATTCTGTCTGTTGCACAGTACGTGTTCCATAGAGTTCCATGGACTAGGAGTTGGAAGGGGAACTTACATAGCGCTAATGACAAACTTTTGTAAGTGAATGACTAAGAGTAAAGAAATGTTTTGAACCTTGGGGAGAAAGTTGGAAGGTCATTTGATAAAGTACCTCACCTCTTTTTCTTCATGTCCTTAGATCTTTTATTGAGTTGTATGTTAGTGTAGAGTTTGGTGTTAGTTTGGGTTCTATTCCTTCTCTTCTGAAATAAAGTTGTAAAAATAGCACAGAGGTTTTCAACCCTGTACCCCTCACCTAGCTTCCCCAACTGCCAATATCTTACATAACCATAGTAGTTGTCAAAACCTGAAAAAATCACTGATATGCTATTAATTAAAATGTAGACCTTATTCAGATGTCATCAGTTGTCCTACTAAAGTCCCTTTTTCTGGTGCACGATCCAGTGTATGATCGCGCATTGAGTTTAGTTTTTATGCCTCTCCTCTAATCAGGGACAGTTCCTTGGCCTTACTGTTTCATGATCTTGACACTTTTGAAGAATACTGGCCAGTTATTTTGTAGAATAGCCCTCAGTTTGGGTTTATCTGATTATACTTGTGATTAAATTCAGGTTATACATTTTTGGCAAGAATGCTAAAGAAATATAGTAGTGTCCTTTGTTTATCGTGTTAGGAGGCCCCTGTTAATATGTCTCACTGTTAGTGTTAACTGTAATCAGTTGGTTATGGAGGGGTCTGCTGGGTTTCTTCACTATAACATTACCATTTTCCTCTTTATAATTAGTTTCCTTTGGGGAAATAACTTTGATATTCTGCATAAGTTCTTTCAATAGGTTTTTAGAAAAGGATTTCCTAGAGTTACTGTGCTTTCGCCCATTAGTATTCATTATTGATTCTCATCTGAAAAAATATTGTGATGTTCCTCAAATGGTGATTTTCTTGTTTCTGTCGTTTTGTCTATATTTATTTATTCTACTTGAAGAAGAATCTTTCTCTTCTCCCCCATTTTTCATTCAGTTATTTGTATCTGTAAAAACTCTTAGACAACTCTTGTATTATGTTAGGATCCATTATAGTGTCATATTTATATGAAAATCATGAGGTTTCTCTAATTACAGCAGTGTTCAAGATGTGGAAGAGCTTTCAGGTTTTCAGATAAAATGTTATTTAATGGTGCCGGGTGCGGGGGCTCACACCTGTAATCCCAGCACTTTGGGAGGCCAAGGCGGGCAGATCACCTGAGGTCAGGAGTTTGAGACAAGCCTGAGCAACATGGCAAAACCCCGTCTCTACTAAAAATACAAAAATTAACCGGGCATGGTGGGGCGGGCGCCTGTAATCCCAACTACTTGGGAGGCTGAGGCAGGAGAATTGCTTGAATCCGGGAGGCACAGGTTGCAGCGAGCCAAGATCTCACCACTGCACTCCAACCTGGGTGGCAGAGCAAGACTCTGTCTCAAGAAAAACAACAAAACAGGCCAGGCACGGAGGCTCATGCGTGTAATCCCAGCACTTTGGGAGGCTGAGGTGGGCAGTTTGCCTGAGGTCAGGAGTTGGAGACCAGCCTGACCAACATGGCAAAACCCTGTCTCTACTAAAAATACAAAAATTAGCTGGGCATGGTGGCGGGCCCCTGTAATCCCAACTACTCAGGAGGCTGAGGCAGGAGAATCACTTGAGCCCGGGAGGTGGAGGTTGCAGTAAGCCGAGATCATGCTCTTGCACTCCACCCTGGGGACAGAGTGAGACTCCGTCTAAAAAAAAAATTAAAAAATAAAAAAAGTTATCTAATGGTGTAACAGTGGTTTTGAGAAGAACTTACAAGTAGCTCCCTTTGGATTTAAAGTAACCACACAAAATTAGACACTTTATTTTTCAATAAACAATATTTGTTCAGAATTTTTTGTTATAACTTTTCCTAAATGAATCAAGGAAATAATGAACTACTACAACTTTATATCTTTTATTTGATTTGGACCTCATTTTAAAACATTCATTTAGCCATAGAATTTATTAAGAACTCATTTCTTCTGCATTGTGGTCCCAGATAATTTTTCACTTCATCATCAAACTCAATAGGTACATATTCTTTCTTCAAAAACTTAAAGGTTTTTGTGAGTGATTTTTGTAGTAATTATGTGGAAAGGGGGTTGATTAGATAAGGAAGGCCTTTAAGCTTGAGTTATAAATTGTGGGAGAAATTTTAGTGTTTATGGAACATTTCATTCAGTGGGTTTAATATATACATGTATACTTTTCACACACATACATAGTTTAAAGGAAATTGAAAATAGAAAGACTGGTCTTCAGTGATGTTTGCTTTACCATATTAAAAACACCATGTGTTTTTTTGTTAAATTTTGTAACTTTTTTCTTAGGACTATGGTAGTGCCAATGTTTGTTTATATGAACGCTTGAAATGATTTCTGTATGAAAATCATGGGGCTATACAGACTTATTTTGGTAAGGTTTTATTGTATTTATAAAAGACAACTTTCTCATAAGTACTGTTAATTCTTTTAGGATCTCTTCAATAGTTGATATTTATTTTCTTAAGCCAGAGGACATTCGGGATATTTTTATTGTTCCTTATGTACAGCCACTAAACTAGTGATACGCTTTTCCTAATGAAGCTATTAGTTGTCACACAATTCTTTACTTGTATGAGCATGTAGATTGATTTGTAAAATATTTAAAAGCATGTAATTTTTAACTGGAAAGAGGTTGAGTGATAGTGGTTATTTGAATTTGGGGAAAATTGTAGTTTTTAAAAATCATAAATAATTTACTTTCCTTTTTTCTTTTTGGTAACGGGGTCTTGCTCTGTTATCCAGGCTGGAAGGTAGTGGCCCAATCATGGCTTACTGCATCCTTGACCTCCTCGCCTCAAGTGATCTTCCCACCTCAGCTTCTGGAATAGAGTAGCTGGGACTTACAAGGCCTTTTTTTTTTTTTTTTTTTTAAATCTTTTTTTGAGATGGGGGTCTTACTTATGTTGCCCAGACTCACTTTTCTTATAATATGCATGGGAACATAAATTCTTGTAATTTTGACAGAAAGGTGTGTGTATGTGTGTGAGCATTCTCTCATGTATTTAGTGCAGGGTGATTTAGGATAAGGCAAGTTAATTGTCTTGAGGTTCATTTTTACTTGTTAGCTGTTTTAAAGACTGTGACATTTTTACTGCTCTTTAAATTTAGAGCAATCCAATCAATAACATAGATTTGTTTATTTAGAAACGGATGGAGTCTCCCTCTGTCGCCCAGGCTGGAGTTCAGTGGTGTGATCCCGGCTCACTGCAGCCTCCGCCTCCTGGGTTCAAGTAATTCTCCCACCTCAGCTTCCCGAGTAGTTAGGATTACAGGCGCATGCCACCATGCCCAGTTAATTTTGTACTTTTAGCAGAGATAGGATTTCATCCTGTTGGCCAGGCTAGTCTTGAACTCCTGACCTCGGGTGATCTGCCTGCCTAGGCCTCCCAAAGTGCTGGGATTTCAGGCACTGGCTACTGCGCCCAGCCCTGTTTTTTTGTTTTTTAAAGGAAAGCTGCTAATTTTGATTAATTTGCTAACTCTAAGAGCTTTCCTTCTTTTTAATTTTATGTACTCTCCTTAAAAATAAATATACCCGTAAGCACATATACACACACACATTTTTAATTCAACAATTGTTTACTAGGTTTCAAGAATTAAGAATATAGAAATGAGGCTGGGCATGGTGGCTTACACCTATAATCCCAGCACTTTGGGAGGCTGAGGGGGGCGGATCACCTGAGGTCAGGAGTTCGAGAACAGTCTGGCAAACATGGTGAAACCCTTTCTCTACTAAAAATACAAAAAATTAGCTGGGCGTGGTGGTGGGTGATTGTAATCTCAGCTACGTGGGAGGCTGAGGCAGGAGAATTGCTTGAATCTGGGAGGCAGAGGTTGCAGTGAGCCGAGATCATGCCATTGTACTCCAGCTTGGGCAACAAGAGCAAAACTCTGTCTTGAAAAAAAAAAAAAAGTGCAGCCTGGGTAACAAAGTGAGACCCTGTTTCTACAAAAAGTTTTTAAAAAATCAGCCAGGCATAGTGGCGTGTACTTGGTCCCAGCTACTTGGGAGGCTGAGGCCAGGATCACTTGGACCCAGGAGTTGGAGGCTGCAGGGAGCTATGAATTGCCCCACTGCACTCCAACCTGGACTACAGAGCAAGACCTCCCATCTTTAAAAAAAAAAAAAAAAATGTGTTCACACATATATGGAAGTGAACAAAAAGGACAAAGAATACCTTCCCTCATGGAACTTACATTCCTTTATGCTTTTGTCTTCCTCTTGTAGCTATGAATTAATATTAATTCAAGAGTTGCAGGTACTCTTCCAGTCACCACAATAACTGTATGCTATATGGCTTCTTTTTAAAATTCCTGTTTGATGTATGAGAATACTTAGGCATAGTGAGTTACAACCTGGTATAAGATCTCAGGTGATTGAGCCCCAGAACCCAGACTCTTGAATTACTCTTATATTTCCTTCTGATTTTAAGGCTTATGTTACCAAGATATTTTAAAAATAGTCTTTCACAGTACAACATTCAGAGAGAAGGAGCAGAATAATGATCTAACCTGTTGTTGCCAATGATCTTTATCGCTGTCCTATTGAGCACATTCAGTTTTGGCTTAAAATATCCTTCTGTCTGCTTAATATTTGAGAGTTTCTAGATTGATATTTTCAAAAGATTTATTACTCCTCTCTTTCTTGAGTCTTAATGTTGCCTACTTATTTATCTTTTAGTGTGAATTGCTCTGCAACTTGGAATATCCAATTTTATTTTTGGCATTCTTTTTATTCGCTAAAAGAGCTACAAAATCTGTCTCACTTATAGGCTAAATTTTACTGGGAAAAGAGTTTGGAACTTTTGATTGCTACTTAAATCTTTATACTACAGAGAATTTAAGTATATAGTAGGCTGTCAAATAACATTTTGTTAATGATGAGGGAAAGAAAAATAGATTCCTTGCTGGAGCCATTGTGTGGAGTTTGCACATTTTCCCCATGTCCATGTGGGTTTTTTTCCTATGGGTACTCTGGTTTTCTTCCACATATCAGACATGTACATGTTATGTTAATTGACATGTCTAAATTGTCCTAGTATGAGTAGTTTGGGTATGTATGTGAGTGCCCTGTGTGATGGAATGATGACCTGTCCAGGGTTTGTTCTTGCCTTGCTCCCTGAGCTGCTGGGATAGGCTCTGGCCACCTGCGATTCTGAACTGGAATAGTTGGGTAAATAACTATCTGACTTGTTAAAATTAATCTTTCTTAAATATATGTAAAGCTTACATTTATTTTAGTGTTTAATATTTTAAGCGGTTTGGTGTTTATTTGGAAGTTTGCTGAATTTTTTGTGACCAGAAGTATGCTATAGGAACTTAATTATTGTTTATATCAATTAGCCTGTGCTTAAATTGGTTTTGTTACATGTCATTTTGCTTTAACTCTCAGTTTCCAAGAACCCATGGTTGACGTTAAGACTTAATGTGTATTTGTTTATGTTATATTGGACAAAAAGTTTTCCATTAATGTGCTTAATTTGATGTAAACATGAGTAAAATAGTTAAATTCCATTAACAATAGTAAACGAGTCTATCTCCTCTGTGTAGATGGAGTACCACTTACAGAAACTGTTGAAAAGTGGCTTCACAAATAACATTGTCATAGTTATAATTTTTGATTCGCTTAGCAAATCATGTGGTACCCTACTACGCCACCTGCATTGTATGTCTGTGTGTGTATACGTGGCTAAGATATATATGTATTTTTTGAGACAGAGTTTCTTGGTGTCCAGGCTGGAGTGCAATAGCGTGGTCTCGGCTCACTGCAATCTCTGCCTTCTGGGTTCAAGTGATTCTCCTGCCTCAGCCTCCCGAGTAGCTGGGATTACAGGCGCCTGTCACCACGCCCGGCTAATTTTTTTGTGTTTTTAGTAGAGACGGGGTTTTACTATGTTGCCCAGGCTGGTCTCAAACTCCTGACCTCAGGTGATCCTCCTGCCTCGGCCTCCCAAAGTGCTGGGATTACAGGCGTGAGCCACCACACCTGGCCTACTAAGAGATTCTTTAAGAAAGGTCAGGTAAAATTTTAGGAATGATAGAAGGCTTGAATTAATGACATATTAATCTTTACCTGAATAGTGAATTCCTGTGATTAAAGAATAGGACCTTGTACTTCACAAATAAAACTGCCTGTAATTAGAAATAAACTGCTTCAGGTACTACTGCCCCTTAAGCTCATATTTTGATTCAGTTAGTAAGCATTTATAAAACAGTGTTGTACTATGTAATGATCAGGCTAGCAGTTCTATTTGCATCGTTTTTTCTTCCTCTCATTGTTTGTAGCATATGTATCCACCATTATAGTATTAATAATTTCACTGCCCTTAAAATCTTTTGTACTCTGCCTGTTTATCCCCCCTAGCCCTGGTAATCACTGATCTTCATAGTTTTGCCTTTTCTAGAATGCCATAGTGTTGGAATCATACAGTATGTATCTTTTTCAGATTTTTCTTTTACGTATTAATATGCACTTAAAGATTCCTCCATGTCTTTTTATGGCTTGACAGCTCATTTCTTTTTAGTGCTAAAGAATATTATGTTGTCTGGATATATCTCAGTTTATCCATTCACCCACTGAAGGACATCATGGTTGCCTCCAGGTTTTAGCAGTTATGAATAAAACTGCTATAAGCATTTGTGTGCAGGTTTTCAAGTTTTCAACTCCTTTGGGTAAATAACAAGGAGAACAGTTGCTGGATTGTATAGTAAGAGTATGTTTATTTTGTAAGAATACAAAAAATGGCTTCCAAAGTGCCTATACCATTTTCCATTTTCACCAGAAATGAATGAGAGTTCCTGTTACTCCACATCCTTGCCAGCATTTGGTGGTGGTAGTATTTTGGCTTTTAGGTGTGCAGTAGTATCTCATTTTAATTTGCAGTTTCCTAATGACACATAATGTAAAATATCTTTTTATATGCTTATTTGCCACAGTGTCTTTCGCAGAGCAGTTTTTTTTTTTTTTTTTAAAGAGATAGGGTCTCACTATATTGACCTGGCTGGTCTAGATCTCCTGGCCTCAAGTGATGCCCCCATCGCAGCCTCCCAAAGTGCTGGGATTACAGGCATGAGCCACTGCGCCTGGCCTTGGAGTTTCTACTATGTTACCCTTAAAAGTTTTATGGTTTTCTCTTTGGCATTTAGGGCTTTGATCCATTTTGAGTTAATTTTAGTGAAAGGTATGAGGTCTGCATGTATATTAGATAAATATACATACTGTATGTATATTTGTATACATATATTTGAATCTACTCTATGTATGTTAGATTTTATGTGTATATATTAGATAAAACTATATAGTTTTCTTTTAGCTGTCCAGTTATTCTGACATCATTTGTTGAAAAGGCTTTTCTCCAGCATATTGCTTTTGCTGCTTTGTCAAAGATTAGTTGAAAGAAGCTGTGAATGGCGAAAACTCAGTCTCTACTAAAAATACAAAAATTTGCCAGGCATGGTGGCACACGCCTGTAATCCCAGTTACTCAGGAGGCCGAGGCAGGAGGAAAAAATATTAAATATTTTTAACTGCAAACATAGAATCTCTCTTTTCTTGTTTGTTTTGTTATTTCTGGATTTCTTTTTTTTTGAGATGAGTCTTGCTCTGTCGCCCAGGCTGGAGTGCAGTGGCACAATCTCGGCTCACTGCAACCTCCCCCTCCCAGATTCAAGCAATTCTCCTGCCTTAGCCTCCTGAGTAGCTGAGACTACAGGCGCGTACCACCACGGCTGGCTATTTTTTGTGTTTTTAGTAGAGATGGGGTTTCACCATGTTGGCCAGTCTGGTCTCGAACTCCTGAGGACCTCAGGTGATCCATCTGCCTCAGCCTCCCAGAGTGCTGGGATTACAAGTGCCCGGCCTCTGGATTTCTTACACTACAATTTTTATTGTTTTTCTTATATAGATTCTACATATTTTGTTGGATTTACACCTAATAATTTAATTCATTGATGTGAATGCAAACGATAGTATGTTTTTCGTTTAAAATTCTATTTGTTCATTGCTAGTCTACAGGTAAGTGACTGACTTTTATATAATAGCCTTTTATCTTGAAACCTTGCTATATAACAGCTTATTCGTTCCAAGAGTTGTTTTATTTTGCCTTCGTCAGTTCTTTCAAATTTTCTATATAGACAGTTTTGTCATCTGGAAATAAAAAAAGTTTTATTTCTTCTTTCCTAAGCTATGTAGCTTTTATTTTTTTCTCTTTTCGCATTAGCCAGGATTTCCAGTATGACGTGAAAAAGGAGTGGTTGAGAATAGCTTCCTAGCCTTTTTCTTAGTTTAACTGGAAAAGCTTTGAGTTTCTCTCCATTACATGTGATGTTAACTGCAGCATTTTGGAGATGTTTTTTGTCAAGCTGAGGATGTTCCCCTGTATTTCACATTTAGTGAGAGTATTATGAATGGGTGTTGGATTTTGTGAAGTGCTTTTCCTTTGTCTTTTGATATGATCATGTAGTTTTTCTTTTTTAGCTCTTGATGTGATGTATTACATTAATTGATTTTTGAATGTTGAACCAGCCTTGCATGACTGAGATAAATCCCACTTGGTCCTCATGTAGAATTCTTTGTACACATTGTGTGTTTTGATTTGCTGATGTCTCTGTTGAGGATTTTTGCATATATGTTTACTAGAGATATTGATGTGTAATTTTCTTGTAATGTTTTTGTATAGTTTGGTATTACAGAAATGCCTCATAGAATGAATTAGAGAGAGTTTCTTCTTGTCTGTTTTTGGAAGATTGATGTTAATTCTTTTTAAACCATGTTTGGTGTAATTAAGCCGTAAGGCCATCTGGTCCTGGGCTTTTCTTTGTGGGGAGATTTTTGATAACTGATTCAGTGTCCTGGTATAGTTCTTTTCACATTGTTTGTGTTTTTTGAGCCAGTTTTGATGGTTTGTCCATTTAGTGTGTTACTAAATTTGTGGGCATATGTTGTTTACCTTATTCTCTTGCCCCTTCTCCCTTTTTTTAAAACGCATTTTATCTAAAGATAAGTCAATTTTGTTTGCCTTTTCCAACAACAAACTTGTGGTTTTATTGATTGTATTGTTTTTCTAATCTCAATATAGTTTTTCTGTGCACTAATTTTGATTAATTCCTTCAGTTTGCTGCCTTTGGGCTTAGTTTGCTCTTTGTATTTTTTTTCTTCAGTTGTAGAATTAGGTCATTTATTTGAGCTTTTTTTTTTTCCCCTAAAATGTTGAGTTTTACAACTGTATTTTCCTTTGAGCACTGCTTTTGCTGCATCCCATACATTTTGATATATTGTGTTTTTGTTTCATTTATCTCAAAGTATTCTAATTTCTCTGTTTTTTAAAAATATATATTTTGAGATTCTGTTAAGGGTGTATAACTTTATGATTTTTTATATCTTTTTAATGAAATGAATTGGGGATCCCCCGCCATTATATGGTGCCCTGGTTTTTTATTTGTTTATTTGTTTTAGGGGCTGAAACAGGGTCTCTGTCACCCAGGCTGGAGTGTAGTGGCCCAGTCATGGCCAACTGTAGCCTCAACCTCCTGGGCTCAAGTGATCCTCCCACCTCAGCCTCTCCAATAGAGTAGCTGGAACCACGGGTGTGTGCCACCACACCTGGTTAGCTATAAAATTTTTTCCTTTTTAAAAATGTTTAATATTTATTATTTTTTGAAACAGGGTCTTACTCTGTCACTCAGGCTGTAGTGTACTGGTACGATCTTGGCTTACTGCAACCTCCGCCTCCTGGGTTCAAGTGATTCTCCTGCTTCAGCCTCCTGAGTAGCTGGGACTTCAGGTGCCCGCCACCATGTCTGGCTAATTTTTTTTTTGTTAGTAGAGATAGAGTTTCACCATGTTGGCCAGTCTGGTCTTAAGCCCTTGACCTCAAGTGATTTCGCCAGCCTCAGCCTCCCAGAGTACTGGGATTATAAGTGTGGGCTACTGTGCCTGGCCAGTTTTAAAATTTTTTGTAGAGATAAGAGTCTCTCTATATTCTGCCTGGGCTGGTCTCAAACTCCTGGCCTCCATTGATCCTCTTGCCTAGCTATAATATCCACCACTCCCCCCTGCTGCTTTTTTTTTTTTTTTTTTTTTTTTGATACGGGGTCTTTTGCTCTGTTGTCCAGGTTGGAGTGCAGTGGCGCAAATCTCGGCTCACTGCAACCTCTGCCTTCCGAGTTCAAGTGATTGTCCTGCCCCAGCCTCCCATGTAGCTGGAATTACAGGCATCCGCCACCACACCTGGCCAATTTTTGTATTTTTAGTGGAGATGGGGTTTCACCACGATGGCCAGGGTGGTCTGGAGCTCCTCACCTCAAGTGATCCGCCCCACTCAGCCTCCCAAAGTGCTGGGATTACAGGTGTGAGCCACCATGTCTGGCTTCCCTTTAGCATTTCTTGTAGGGCATATGTAGGGACAAATTCCTTTTGCTCTTATTTTTCTATGAATGTCTTAATTTCTCCATTGAGGGATAGTTTTACTGGTTATAAAGTTCTTTTTTGATGGTTTTTTTCTTCAACACTTTAGTTATGTCATCCTACTGCCTTTTTTACTTCAGTGATCACATTTTTAAATTTTTATTTTCGGGCGGGGGATACTTTCTGGCAAAAACTGGAAAGCCTGCTGAACAAATTCTAAAATTAACATTAAAAAAATGGACATTTTGAATATTAAAATGTTTTCACTCTGGGAATCATCCTTTCACCTCTTCCATGCCCTGTTTGATTTTACTGACTGTTAAAAGCTATCATCATCTGTTTATTTAGTGATTTTTCCCCCCCTAAACTACTTTTGCCAAGACTTCTTTCTTGTCGTGTGTGGACACTGACATTTTTCATCTTGGTGGTCAAACCAGTAACCTGACAGATTTACCTAAAGAATTGGCACCAAAAAGGGAGGAAAAACCCTCTGTGGGTATTTGAAGATAGGTTCTTTTTTTTTTTTTTTTTTTTTTTTTTTTTTTGAGATGGAGTCTCGCTCAGGCTGGAGTGCAGTGGCGCGATCTCGGCTCACTGCAAGCTCCGCCTCCCGGGTTCACGCCATTCTCCTGCCTCAGCCTCCCTAGTAGCTGGGACTACAGGCGCCTGCCACCTCGCCCGGCTAGTTTTTTGTATTTTTTAGTAGAGACGGGGTTTCACCGTGTTAGCCAGGATGGTCTCGATCTCCTGACCTCGTGATCCGCCCGTCTCGGCCTCCCAAAGTGCTGGGATTACAGGCTTGAGCCACCGCGCCTGGCCGATAGGTTCTTTATTGAAATATTTTTGCAATAAATAGTCTGACCGTTTGCAGCTCGGCCTTAGTCTTCTGGTTGCACAGAGCTCAAAGATAAATTAGAGGTGCAAGCCTATGCTTCTCTCAGGTCTCCTCTGACCATGGCCCTGGGCATGTGTGTAGCACCTTGAATGCCCTCGAATATATGGGAGTCTTTCAAAGCCCTTAGTCCCTAACATATCTTCCTTCTTAGACTCTTTATTCTGAGGCTTTACACATTGCTGCTTGTCTTGTATGCTGTCTCTTACCTCAGAGAGCTTATTTGTAGTATATATATTTAAATCCTCTCAACAGATGCCAGCTGGGAATCTCTTCAAAATGCACAGCTATCATTTTTGAGACGGAGGTTGATATTGCTTCCACAGGTACCAGCAAGCTGCACCAAGAGTTTAATCTGCTGTCCCCATTGACACTGTTGAGTTGGGGAATGGGCGATGATAGGCAAGTAAGCAAAAGACACTATAGTGCCTTCTAACCGAATTTTGCAGCTTCTTTGTTAAGCACTCCTCCTTTTGTAAGTTTTATTAGATTCAGGAATTCTGTAAAAGTTGATTTTGGTCAGTTTTTGTCAATCCAAGTGTTGTTTCATTGGAGAGGCTTATTCTTGAAGTTTCTAATAAACGATTTCCCATGATATCACTCCTTTCATATTCTCAAAAGGTTATCACTTGGTATGTAATTCAGGGTTTACTTTTTTTTTTTATCCTGTCAGGACTTTAAAGCTGTTACTCCATTGTCTTTGAACTTACATAGTTTCCAATAGGAAGTCTGATACTAATCTTTGTCTTTCTGTATCTTTCTGTATCCTATTTCTTTAGCTTCCTTTTGAAGTTTCCTTTTAACTCTGGTTTTTAGCAGTTTGTGTATTTTGTTGTATTCTGCTTGGGAATTCTCTGATCTTACATTTGTTTTGACATCTTATGTGATTTTTTGAACATTCTTCCCCATTATCTTATCAAATATTTGTTCTGCCTTGTACTTTTGTCTTTCTGTCTGTAATTCTAACTATACCTATGTTATTCCATTTGATACTGTATCACGGCCTATTGTGGACTGTTAGGTCCTACTATCCCTGCTTTTAAAAAATATGAGACTTTATGTTTTTTAGAGCCATTGTAGGTTCACAGCAAATTTGAAGGAAGAGTATAGAGTGTGTACTTACATTCTCTGTCCCTACACTTGCTCAGCCTACCATACTGTCAACATCCTGCATTAGAGTAGAACATTTTTTAACAGCTGATCAACCTGTATGACAAGTCATTATCACCCCAAGATGCTACTTTAAGTTAGGGTTGTGATATCCCCTTTATCTTTTTTTATTGTGTCTATTTGATTCTTCTCTTCTTTATTCGTCTTGCTAGTAGTCTATGAATTTTGTTGATCTTTTCAAAAAACCAGGTCCTGGATTCATTGATTTTTTTGAAGGGTTTTTTGTGTCTCTGTCTCCTTCAGTTCTGCTCTGATGTTAGTTATTTCTTACCTTCTGCTAGCTTTTGAATGTGTTTGCTCTTGCTTCTCTAATTCTTTTAATTGTGATGTTAGGGTGTCAATTTTAGATCTTTCCTGCTTTCTCTTGTGGGCATTTAGTGCTATAAATTTCCCTCTGCACTCTGCTTTAAATGTGTCCCAGAGATTCAGGTATGTTGTATCTTTGTTCTCATTTGTTTCAAAGAACGTCTTTATTTCTGCCTTCATTTTGTTATGTACCCAGTAGTCATTCAGGAGCAGGTTGTTCAGTTTCCATGTAGTTAAGCAGTTTTGAGTGAGTTTCTTAATCCTGAGTTCTAGTTTGATTGCAATGTGGTCTGAGAGACAGTTTGTTATAATTTCTGTTCTTTTACATTTGCTGAGGAGTGCTTTACTTCCAACTATGTGGTCAATTTTGGAATAAGTGCGTGTGGTGCTGAGAAGAATGTATATTGTGTTGATTTGGGGTGGAGAGTTCTGTAGATGTCTATTAGGTCTGCTTGCTGCAGAGCTGAGTTCAATTCCTGGATATCCTTGTTAACTTTCTGTCTCGTTGATCTGTCTGATGTTGACAGTGGGGTGCTAAAGTGTCCCATTATTATTGTATGGGAGTCTTTAAGTCTCTTTGTAAGTCTCTAAGGACTTGCTTTATGAATCTGGGTGCTCCTGTATTAGGTGCATATGTATTTAGGATAGCTAGCTCTTCTTGTTGAATTGATCCCTTGACCATTATGTAATGGCCTTCTTTGTCTCTTGATCTTTGTTGGTGTAAAGTCTATTTTATCAGAGACTAGGATTGCAACCCCTGCCTTTTTTTTGTTTTCCATTTGCTTGGCAGATCTTCCTCTATCCCTTTATTTTGAGCCCATGTGTGTGTCTGCATGTGAGATGGGTCTCCTGAATACAGCAAACTGATGGGTCTTGACCCTTTATTCAGTTTGCCAGTCTCCGTCTTTTAATTGGAGCATCTTGCCCATTTACATTTAAGGTTAATATTGTTATGTGTGAATTTGATCCTGTCATTATGATGTTAGCTGGTTATTTTGCTCGTTAGTTGATGCAGTTTCTTCCTAGCATCAGTGGACTTTACATTTTGGCATGTTTTTGCAGTGGCTGGTACCGGTTGTTCCTTTCCATGTTTAGTGCTTCCTTCAGGAGCTCTAATAGGGCAGGCCTGGTGGTGACAGAATCTCTCAGCATTTGTTTGTCTATAAAGGATTTTCTTTCTCCTTCACTTATGAAACTTAGTTTGACTGGATATGAAATTCTGGGTTGAAAATTCTTTTCTTTAAGAATGTTGAATATTGGCCCCCACTCTCTTCTGGCTTGTAGAGTTTCTGCCGAGAGATCTGCTTGTTAGTCTAATGGGTTTCCCTTTGTGGGTAACCTGACCTTTCTCTCTGGCTGCCCTTAACATTTTTTCCTGAATATCAACCTTGGTGAATCTGACAATTATGTGTTTTGGAGTTGCTCTTCTTGAGGAGTATCTTTGTGGCGTTCTCTGTATTTCCTGAATTTGAATGTTGGCCTGCCTTGCTAGGTTGGGGAAGTTCTCCTGGATCATATCCTGCAGAGTGTTTTCCAACTTGGTTCCATTCTCCCCATCACTTTCAGGGACACCAATCAGACTTAGATTTGGTCGTTTCACATAGTCCCATATTTCTTGGAGACTTTGTTCATTTATTTTTACTCTTTCTTCTTTACACTTCTCTTCTCGCTTCATTTATTTGATCTTCAATCATTGATACCCTTTCTTCCAGGTTATTTAATCGGTTACTGAAGCTTGTGCATTTGTCACGTAGTTCTTGTGCCATGGTTTTCAGCTCTATCAGGTCATTTAAGGACTTCTCTACATTGATTATTCTAGTTAGCCATTTGTCAAATCTTTTTTCAAGGTTTTCAGCTTCTTTGCGATGGGTTTGAACTTCCTCCTTTAGCTCGGAGAGGTTTGATCAAGTGAAGCCGCCTTCTCTCAACTTGTCAAAGTCATTCGCCGTCCAGCTTTGTTCCATTGCTGGCGAGGAGCTGCATTCCTGTGGAGGGGGAGAGGCGCTCTGATTTTTAGAATTTTCAGCTTTTCTGCTGTGTTTTTTTCCCCATCTTTGTGGTTTTATCTATCTTTGGTTTTTGATGATGGTGACGTACAGATGGGGTTTTGGTGTGGATGTCCTTTCTGTTTGTTAGTTTTCCTTCTAACAGTCAGGACCCTCTCAGCTGCAGATCTGTTGGAGTTTGCTGGAGATCTGCTCCAGATACTGTTTGGCTGGGTATCAGCAGTGGAGGCTGCAGAAGAGTGAGTATTACTGAACAGCAAATGTTGCTGTCTGATCCTTCCTCTGGAAGCTTTTTCTCAGAGGGGTTCCTGGCTGTGTGAGGTGTCACTCTGCCCTTACTAGGGGGTGCCTCCTGGTTAGGCTACTCAGGGGTCAGGGACCCACTTGAGGAAGGCAGTCTGTCGGTTCTGAAATCTCAAACTTGGTACTGGGAGAACCACTACTCTCTTCAAAGCTGTCAGACAGGGACATTTACATCTGCAGAGGTTTCTGCTGCCTTTTGTTTGGCTCTGCCCTGTCCCCAGAGGTGGAGTCTACAGAGTCAGGCAGGCCTCCTTGAGCTGTGGTGGGCTCCACCCAGGTCAAGCTTCCTGGCCACTTTGTTTACCTAGTCAAGCCTCAGCAATGGCGGACGCCCTTCTGCCAGCCTTGCTGCCACCTTGCAGTTAGATCTCAGTCTGCTGTGCTAGCAATGAGGGAGGCCCCATGGTCGTGGGACCCTCCGAGCCAGGTACGGGATATAATCTCCTGGTGTGTTGTTTGCT
Source organism: Macaca nemestrina (assembly GCF_043159975.1). Lineage (NCBI taxonomy): Eukaryota > Metazoa > Chordata > Mammalia > Primates > Cercopithecidae > Macaca > Macaca nemestrina. The sequence continues at coordinate 39,200,828 of NC_092126.1, read as the reverse complement.
AAGACCCTTGAAAAGCGCACTATTAGGGTGGGAGTGACCCGATTTTCCAGGTGCTGTGAGTCACGATTTCCCTTGGCTAGGAAAGGTAATTCCCTTACCCCTTGCACTTCCCTGGTGAGGCGATTCCTCGCCCTGCTTCGGCAGTCGCTCGGTGGGCTGCACTTACTGTCCTGCACCCACTGCCCAACACGCCCCTGTGAGATGAACCTGGTACGTCAGTTGGAAATGCAGAAATCACCCGTCTTCTGTGTCACTCACACTGGGAGCTGTAGCCTGGAGCTGTTTCTATTCGGCCATCTTGGAACCGCCTAAAACTATCATCAGAGAATATTATAAACACCTCTACACAAATAAACTAGAAAACCTAGAAGAAATGGATAAATTCATGGACACATACACTCTCCCAAGACTCAACCAGGAAGACTAAACCAGTTGAATCCCTGAATAGACCAGTAACAAGTTCTGAAATCGAGGCAGTAATTAATAGCCTACAAACCAAAAATAGTCCAGGACCAGACAGTTTCATAGCTGAATTCTACCAGAGGTACAAAGAGGAGCTGGTACTATTTCTTCTGAAACTATTCCAATCAATAGAAAAAGAGGGAATCCTCCCTAACTTGTTTTATGAGGCCAACATCATCCTGATACCAAAGCCTGGCAGAGACACAAGAAAAAAAGAGAATTTTTGACCAATATCCCTGATGAACATCGATGGAATAATCAGTAAAATACTGGCAAGCCGAATCCAGCAGCACGTCAAAAAGCTTATCCACCATGATCAAGTGGTGAAACTAGCAGGGCTGGTTCAACGTACTCAGATCAAGAAATGTAATCCAGCATATATACAGAACCAAAGACAAAAACCACATGATTATCTCAATAGATGCAGAGAAGGCCTTTGACAAAATTCAACAGCCCTTCATGCTAAAAACTCTCAATAAATTCGGTATTGATGGAACGTATCTCAAAATAATAAGAGCTATGTATGACACACCCACAGCCAGTATCATACTGAATGGGTAAAAACTGGAAACATTCCCTTTGAAAACTGGCACAAGACAGGGATGCCCTCTCTCACCACTGCTATTCAACATAGTGTTGGAATTTCTGGCCAGGGCAATCAGGCGGGAGAAAGAAATAAAGGGTATTTAATTAGGAAAAGAGGAAGTCGAATTGTCCCTGTTTGCAGATGACATGATTGTCTGTTTAGAAAACCCCATCATCTCATCCCAAAATCTCCTTAAGTTGATAAGCAACTTCAGCAAAATCTCAGGATACAAAATCAATGTGCAGAAATCACAAGCTTTCTTATACACCAGCAACAGACAAACAGAGAGCCAAATCATGAATGAACTCCCATTCACAATTGCTTCAAAGAGAATAAAATACCTAGAATCCAACTTACAAAGGAAGTGAAGGACCTCTTCAAGGAGAACTACAAACCACTGCTTAATGAAATAAAAGAGGACACAAATAAATGGAAGAACATTCCATGCTCATGGATGGGAAGAATCAGAATTGTGAAAATGGCCATAGTGCCCAAAGTAATTTGTAGATTCAGTGCCATTCCCATGAAGCTACCAATGACTTTCTTCACAGAATTGGAAAAAAACTACTTTAAAGTTCATATGGAACCAACAAGGAGCCCTCATTGCCATAACAATCTTAAGGCAAAAGAAAAACCTAGAGGCTTCATGCTACCTGACTTCAAACTATACTATATGGCTACAGTAACCAAAACAGCATGGTACTGCTACCAAAATGGAGATATAGACCTATGGAACAAAAGAGAGCCCTCAGAAATAATACCACACATCTGCAACCATCTGATCTTTGAGAAACCTGACAAAAACAAGACATGGGGAAAGGATTCCCTATTTAATAAATGGTGCTGGGAAAACTGGCTAGCCATAAATAGAAAGCTGAAACTGGATCTCTTCCTTACACCTTGCATGAAAATTAATTCAGAATGGATTAGAGACTTAAATGTTAGACCTGAAACCATAAAAATCCTAGAAGAAAACCTAGGCAATATCATTCAGGACATAGGCATGGGCAAGGACTTCATGACTAAACCACCAAAAGCAATGGCAACAAAAGCCAGAATTGACAAATGGGATCTAATTAAACTGAAGACCTTCTGCACAGTAAAAGAATCTACCATCAGAGTGAACAGGCAACCTACAGAATGGGAGAAAATTTTTGCAATGTACTTATCTGACAAAGCGCTAATATCCAGAATCTGCAGAGAACTCAAACAAATTTACAAGAAAAAAACAACCCCATCACAAAGTGGGCGAAGGATATGAACGGACCCTTCTCAAAACAAGACATTTATGCAGCCAACAGACACATGAAAAAATGCTCATCATCACTCGCCAACAGAGAAATGCAAATCAAAACCACAATGAGATACCATCTCACACCAGTTAGAATGGCGATCATTCAAAAGTCAGGAAACAACAGGTGCTGGAGAGGATGTGGAGAAATAGGAACACTTTTACACTGTTGGTGGGACTGTAAACTAGTTCAACCATTGTGGAAGACATTGTGGCGATTCCTCAAGGATCTAGAACTAGAAATATCATTTGTCCCAGTCATCCCATTACTGGGTATGTACCCACAGGATTATAAATCACGCTGCTATAATGATACATGCACATGTATGTTTATTGTGGCAATGTTCACAAATAGCAAAGACTTGGAAACAACCGAAATGTCCCTCAATGACAGACTGAACTAAGAAAAAGTGGCACATATACACCATGGAATACTATGCAGCCATAAAAAAGGATAAGTTCATGTCCTTTGTGGGGACATGGATGCAGCTGGAAATCATCATTCTCAGCAAACTATCACAACAGAAAACCAAACACCGCATGTTCTCACTCGTAGGTGGGAATTGAACAATGAGAGCACTTGGACACAGGAAGGGGAACATCACATACCAGTGCCTGCCATGGGGTTGGGGGAAGGGGAGGGATAGCATTAGGAGATATACCTAATGTAAATGATGAGTTAATGGGTGCAGTACACCAACGTGGGACTTGTATACATATGTAACAAACCTGCACGTTGTGCACATGTACCCTAGAACTTAAAGTATAATAAAACTTTAAAAAATAAGAAAAATAAATTAGGGTTGACTGTTGCTGTTAGTGTCTTGCTGATTTTGGACTCTGTTTTTACAAATCTGTAATGACACATCCATCATTATACATGTTTCACTGCCCTAAAAATCTTCTGTGATAGCATGTTTATCCCTTCCACCCACCAATTACTAGGTATTTAGTTACCAGGTATTCTTTTGTTTTTTTGAGAGGGAGTCGGAGTCTTGCTCTATCGCCCAGACTGGAGTGCAGTGGTGTGATCTCGGCTCACTGCAAACTCTGCCTCCCGGGTTCACGCCATTCTCCTGCCTCAGCCTCCTGAGTAGCTGGGACTACAGGCACCCATCACCGCACCTGGCTAATTTTTTTTATTTTTGGTAGAGACGGGGTTTCACCGTTTTAGCCAGGATGATCTCGATCTCCTGACCTTGTGATCCGTCCGCCTTGGCCTCCCAAAGTGCTGTGATTACAGGCGTGAGCCGCCGCGCCCGGTCCACCAATTCGTTTACTGTCTCCATAGTTTTGCCTTTTCCAAAATGTCATATGGTTGGAATCATGCAGTATGTATCCTTTTCAGATTGGCTTCTTTCTTTTTTTTTTTTTTGAGACGGAGTCTCGGTCTGTCGCCCAGGCTGGAGTGCAGTGGCCGGATCTCAGCTCACTGCAAGCTCCGCCTCCCGGGTTCACGCCATTCTCCTGCCTCAGCCTCCCGAGTAGCTGGGACTACAGGCGCCCGCCGCCTCGCCCGGCTAGTTTTTTTTTTTGTATTTTTTAGTAGAGACGGGGTTTCACTGGGTTAGCCAGGATGGTCTCGATCTCCTGACCTCGTGATCCGCCGGTCTCGGCCTCCCAAAGTGCTGGGATTACAGGCTTGAGCCACCGCGCCCGGCCAGATTGGCTTCTTTCTTAATAATATGTATTTAAGATTCCTTCATGCGTTTTTAAGGCTTTCAAGCTAATTTTAATGCCAAATAATATTTCATTGTGAGGATGTGCATAGTTTATTCATTTACTTAGTGAGAATATCATGGTTCTTCCAAGGTTTGGCAGTCATGAATAAAACTGCTATAAACATCTGTGGACATTAGTTTTAAGCTCATTTGGGTAAATGCCAAGTAATGTGATCACTGGTAATGGTGTGGATTGATTGTAGTTTATGAATTCTGTCATCCCCATTTTATTTTAAAGTAATTTCTTTTTTTTTAATTGACAGGATTGCCTTTGAGGTTGTTTTAAAAGTTTTTGAGTTGTACAGCACTTGATTATTTTGCTGCATTGTGAAAGGACCTCTCCAGCAATGATTACTTCAGAATTACCAGTGTTGCAGTAAGTATTGTAATTTTCTTTTTTTTTTATTTTTTAAGGAAAATTTTGGGCCACTTATTTCTTTATGAAAATGCTGTCTTTGATGAGACATTTCAAATATGTTCTTTGATACTGGGACAATATGTTTGCAGTCTGAGTAGTAGTAGGGTGTGTAATTACCATATCCATTCATGGCTTTTGCTATTGAACTGTCAACATGTTTTCTGATAGTCAACAAAAAATGTTAATGTCCTATATCAGGAGTCAGCAGACTGTGGCCCATGGGCCAAATCTGGCATGTTGTCTCTTTTTGCAAAATAAAATTTTGGATGAGAGCCGCACTTATTCCTTTATATACTGTTTATGACTACTTTGTATTACAAGTTGTGACAGTGATAGTATTGTCAGGAAAGCCTAAAATATTTAGTTTTACCATTTACAAAAAATAGTTTGGTGTCCCCTATCTTATACCGTACTCCTTCTCTGTCCCCTCCCTGCTTGCTTCTAGCTCCTTTATTATGATTCTTTCTTTTTCCTTAGATTGAGATTGTTGAGGTGTTCTGGCTACCAGAATAAGTCTAAGGGATATACCAGTTGACATTTTTGATGGCATCCCATTAGATTTGTTGGAGTTATAGGAAAGATTTAGAATTGGCCCTTTCCGCCATCTTTCCGCGCCGCCACAATGGTGCGCATGAATGTCCTGGCTGATGCTCTCAAGAGCATCAACAATGCCGAAAAGAGAGGCAAACGCCAGGTGCTTATTAGGCCGTGCTCCAAAGTCATCGTCCGGTTTCTCACTGTGATGATGAAGCATGGTTACATTGGCGAATTTGAAATCATTGATGATCACAGAGCTGGGAAAATTGTTGTGAACCTTACAGGCAGGCTAAACAAGTGTGGAGTGATCAGCCCCAGATTTGATGTGCGACTCAAAGATCTAGAAAAATGGCAGAATAACCTGCTTCCATCCCGCCAGTTTGGTTTCATTGTACTGACAACCTCAGCTGGCATCATGGACCATGAAGAAGCAAGACGAAAACACACAGGAGGGAAAATCCTGGGATTCTTTTTCTAGGGATGTAATACATACATTTACAAATAAAATGCCTCATGGACAAAAAAAAAAAAAAAAGATTTAGAATTGGAACTTATTTTTATTTTTTATTTTCTTTTGAGATGGAATTTCCCACTGTTGCCCAGGCTGGAGCACAGTGGTACGATCTCGGCTCACTGCTACCTCCGCCTTCCAGGTTCAAGCGATTCTCCTGCCTTATCCTCCTGAGTGGGTGGGATTACAGGCACGTGCCACCATGCCCGGCTAATTTTTGTATTTTTAGTAGAGACGAGGTTTCACTATGTTGGCCAGGCTTGTCTTGAACTCCTGACCTCAGGTGGTCTGCCCGCCTCAGCCTCCCAAGGTGCCGGGATTACATGCGTGAGTCAGTGTGACTGGCCAGATTTAGAATTCGGACTATTTTGGGAAATATGATTGCAGGAATGGGAGATACTATTCCTTTCATAGCTTTTATCATGATGCAAATCGGGAATCTGCATACTTTGATTCTCTATGATAGCAATGGTTTAGATATAATAAAAGTGATGAGCACTTTAAGCAGTTATTTATATATATTATTGCTGCTCAATTCATTTACATACCTTATTTTCAAGACAAAACCTGTGTTTGATCTCTTGGTCTTCTTTTTTCCCTTCCAACGTTCTAAGACAAAAAGCTATCCATATTTCTTTAAACTGCTTGAGAAACCATCAATACTGTCCTCCTGTCCTTTCCCTGACATATGGGAGATAAAATTTATTTCTGCCTACTTATTTCTTTTTTACCCCTGGACCTGAGCTTGATATCATATATATATATGAACATATATTAATATGGTATAAATACCATATTTATGTGATATTTAAGTTTGGAGTTCCCCCTATAGTATTTTCTTTCTTTTCTTTGTACTTACGCACTTCTGCCCTTACGTGGCCAAGCCACTATCTATTTAAGTCTTAGCTCAGGTGTTATGCCTCCAGCAAAGTACTTAATGTAACATTTTATAACCATCTCTTTTTTTTTCTGACCCATCTCCTAAACTGCATTGTGGGCCTTATTTTTGTATGTCCTACTGCTAGGACACTGTTGGGTATTAGTCAGGCCTTTAATAGCTCTTTGATAAAATATGAAATAGAGGTCATATTTAAATTGAAGTTGTATTACATGAGTTTGTATTAACATTATGATATCTAATGTATCATGCTTTGTAAGTGAATTTTTTTCAGAAAAATGTAAATCTGTAATATGTTTGTGGGTACTGGACAGTGGTGATCTGGGAGCTGGGTAAATGAGCTCTGGTTTAGATCTGTCAGCTGAAGACAGTACTCTTGGTTAAACTGAGATGTCTAATTTTGGTTTTTAACATGTAGACGCTATAAAGACCACTCTAGTGCTTATCCTTATTATTTCTTGGCTTACTTAGATATTATAATTGCTGATGGATTTGTGACCTTAGTGCTGTTTACTGTTAAGCATTGTCAAAACATTATCATTTACTACATTTTTATATTCCTGGAAGTATACTAGGTTCTGGGTAGATACAACATGTAGAACAGACTTAGTTCTTTTTGCCATGAAGCTTGTAAAGGTAGATATAAATAAAATAATCACAAATACATAGTTCTGAACTATCATTGGTGCTGTGAAGGAAAAGTAGGTATTATGAGAATTTTAATACATGCCTTTGTTTAGTCTAGTTTTCTGAGGAAGAGACAGTTGAATTGAGGTCTGTAGTGGGGTTTAGGGGAAGAAGAAGGGAGACCAGATGAGATTATGTCATGCAAGGACCCTGAGATATGTTTGAAGGCCTGAAATAAAGCCTCCCCCAACTGTCCCCGGCTTTTTTTTTCCTCCAGCACTGGGGATGGAGAGTGACATGAGATAAACTGTGAGTAGGGAGGAACAATATCATATCGGTACCTGCTAAGTCATGTTCAGAATTAGGTTTTTTTCTCTTCACTGTGTGTATTATTCCATGTTCACACTGCTATAAAGAACTACCAGGAACTGGGTAATTTATAAATATAAGAGGTTTAGTTGACTCATGGCATGGCTGGGGGGGCCTCAGAAAACTTAAAATCATGGCGGAAGGTGAAGGGGAAGCAAACACCTTCTTCACAACACGGCAGGGGAGAGAGAAGAGTGGAAGGAAGTGCCACACTTTTAAACCTTCAGATCTCATGAGAACTCACTATCACAAGAGCAGCATAGAGGAAATTGCTCCCGTGATCCAGTCACTTCCTAGCAGGTCCCCCCTCGACAGGTGGGGATTACAATTCGAGATGAGATTTTGGTGAGGACACAGAGCCAAACCATATCAGCATGATAGAGATATAATAAGATACATACTTAGAAAATTACTTAGTGTAGTATAATATTAGATGGGAAAGGCCAACACTAGAAACAAGGGCACCTATCAGGAGAAGGATATTGCAGTATCTAGGGAAAAGATGATAACTTAAACGAGTTACCCTGGAGATAGAGAGAGGTAGACAGAATTTAGAGAGTTCTAGGGAGCAAAATCATTTTTTATATAAGATTTGATGTTATTCTTCCATGCTCTTAATTTATGTCTGGTAGTGTTACAAATGTGAACATTAGCCATTTGCAGGAGTTTTGAAGAGCAGTTAGTCAAAGTTTGAATTTCCATACCCCTTGACCTGTCATTTTCACTGCATATGTCCTAGAGAGAAACTTGATTGTGTAATAAGATTTATTTATGTACAAGAACAGTCATTTCAGCCCTGTTCGTAGTAGCGGAAAACTAGAGACAAACTAAATGCTCAATGATTGGGAAGTAGTTAAATAAGTTCTGTGCATATTATGGAGTGCCATTCAGGAATCTAATGTATTTATATGGAAGATTCACATGTATTTAACACTTAAAAAATGAAATATTGGTATTTATATTTTGAGAGAGAGAGACAGAGACAGAGAGATGCAAAAGCCTAAATATTTATGGCAGTGTCAAACTATTAACAGTGGTATTCTGCAGATGAGATTCAGAGTTAGGATGAGATAAAGTGAAACTTTTCCTTGTATTCTTGTATCTTTTCTATTGCTCGAAATTTTTTTTAAAAAGCCTAGAATTTGTTTTCATATGTCTTAATAATTAAACATACACATACTAACACATAACAGTGCATTAGCTGTTTGTTGGCAATAGTTCTCACTGTTTAAGCTGACTGCAATTGGAAGCATTATTAAACAAATTGTACTTTTCTGACTCTTGGTAGGGGCATCAATACCTATACTGCTGAAGAATAGGTTAGTTTCACTAATGGGTCACTTATTATATTCTAGAATCAACCTGCTCCTGTAGTTGCCTAGAGACTTATAAGCGTCAGAAGCACTTGGAGATTTTGTCCACACAAGATAAATACAAAACATAATATTTGCATTGTATCTTAACATGAAAATAGAAAATTCAGGTTTATCTTGAGATCTAACTGGACTCTGCCAGTTACTAAGTGTGCAACTGTGGACAACTTTATCAGGTTTTCAGATCTTTCATTTCCTCATTCAAAAAATTGGGAAGATAACTTGCTTCTTACAAGGTTTTTGTGCATATGTATTCTAGATAACATATGTAAACTGACACACAGTCTATACTGAACATGGCCTGTTTGGATTGTAGTGAGGAGAAAAAGCAATATGATTTACTGTTCTTTAGTAGAGACAAATAAGATTGACTGGATCCAGGTTGGCAAATACTGCTAGTGGTTCAGATGCACCTTTTAAATAAAATGCTGAAACATAGCCACACCTATTAATTTGCATATTGCCTTTGGCTGCATTTATGGTATGTCACCAGGGTTGGGTAGTAGCTATAGAGAACTTAAGACCTATAAGCCTCAAATATATACAGTATGATTTTGTGGGGTTTTTTTTTTGCGTGTGTGGTTTTTTTTTTGAAATGTAGTCTCGCTATGTTGCTCAGGCTGGAGTGCAGTGGTGTGATCTTGGCTTGGCCAACCTGCGCTTCCTGGGTTCAAGCGATTCTCCTGCCTCAGTGTCCCAAGTAGCTGGGACTACAGTTGCACACCACCATGCCCAGATAATTTCTGTATTTTTGGTAGAGACAGGGTTTCACTATGTTGGCCAGGTAGGTCTCAAACTCCTGACCTTATGATCTGCCCACCTTGGCCTCCCAAAGTGCTGGGATTACAGGCGTGAGCCACCAGGCCCGGCTGTATGGTTCTTTATGAAAAAGCTTGCTGACCCTGGACATCATTTACAATATTATTTATAGTTTTTTGTTGTTGTTCTGTTTGTTTGTTTTTGAGACAGAGTTCTACTCTGTTGCCCAGGCTGGAGTGCAGTGGTGCTATCTCTGCTCACTGCATCCTCCACCTCCCAGGTTCAAGCGATTCTCATGCCTCAGCCTCCATAAGTGTTGGGATTACAGGCGTGAACCACTGTGTCCGGTCTTATTTACAGTTTTAAATACCAGATTAACTTTAAAGATTTGTAAGTGGTGGAGTAACTTTGAAGATTTACAAGTGGGTAAGTAATGTGATGTGAGAGTGTTACTGGCAGTGGTGTGTAGAATGGCTTGAATAAGCAGAAATAGGGAGATAAATTGAGATCGTATCATGGGGAGTGTGATTGTGGTAGTAATGCTGGAAGGAGTGAGAAACAAATTATATTGTGCTGAGAAGGATGACTGAGGTAGGATTATATTAGCAGGAGGCACAAGAAGACTGATATCATTCTATCAGTTCGAATTTATGGACAGGATAATGGTGACAATAAATGTGTATAGTAACTTAAATCTTATGCATAACTTAAATCAGTTAATTAATTGTATCTCTCTGAGTAGAAAGCCAGAAGTAAGTCAGGATTGGACTTAATTTTAGATGTGGCATTTGGTGAATTTGAGGTGGCATTCAAGTAAGCATGTCACGTGTGCAAGATAAAAATCTTGAGTCAGAGATCTGGAATGTGGTCGGGTGTACTGATAGGTATTGAAGTCATTTGCATAGAAGGTACATGTTAACTGGATGAAATCTCCAAGGGAGTGTAATATAAATGGAGAAGGGCAGACCTAACTGTTGAGCTTTAAGGAAGAGGGAATGAGCCTAAAAGAGCATTTGGTGAAGGAGATTGAGAAATAGTAGATTGTGAGTTGGACTTACCATTTGCTATATACTTTTCCTACTCTTTACAATTTTATGTAGTAAGGTAGAATTTAGTGAAGAGATTCTTGTTCGTGCTGTCTAAACCTTTTCAATGCTGTGTTGAAGTCAGCTTGTATTGGCCTGTGAGAGTCAAATATTAAATTTTCAGGAATTTTGCAAGCTAGCTAAACACAACATATCTGTTTTTAAAAGTTAACTTATATAAGCTTAAATTAAATGTCATATGAAAAATAAAAATAGTAAATATTCAAAACTGATCACTTCCTAATTATTTCATGTTATTATTTATGCTCTTGAAGTTGTTATTTAAACCTGTTGTGTCTTTGTGGTAGAACTATGTTTTAAAGCTGTACTACTGTTTATCACTTCCCAGCTCACTTTGGTTATACCACTTTGGGCATTTGAAATTGGCTATGGTAAGAATATATACACCATGAAAATCAGCAAATGATAAAAATCAACGCTTAATTTATTGTTTTGTTGATTATGGACTTAAGAAAGTGATAGAGAAATTGTTAACAATGCAGATTCAACTTAAAGGTGTATCGGATGGTCTATACCCATTACAATACCAATAACAAAAAATTGAGGAAGCATTTTTCCTCAGCCGTTATCTGAGTCAGCAGAGAAGTTGCTCACACCATTGACTGAGTGAAGTTTCAACAAATGTCTTTATCATTTTACTTGCATCCTACTCATTAAAGTGAGCAAAAATAGAAACCACCTTTCATGTTAAAATTCCTATTCATTCATCAGTTGCACCTGTAGGTTAGATTCCAATATAAGAGTTGGGCAAAAATTATCCTTAAAATTATTTTGTGAGAATCAGTTGGTTACGTGGGATTTACAATAAAGAATTTACAATAAAGTATTTTGTGTTTTATTATTGTTTGTAAATTATGTGCTAAGCATCCTTTATGTCTTTTTTGTTTTGTTTGGTTTGGTTTTTATTCAGAGTATCGCCCTGTCACCCAGGCTGGAGTGCAGTGGCATAATCTCAGCTCACTGCAACCTCTGTGGGTTCAAGTGATTCCCTTGCCTCAGCCTCCTGAGTAGATGGGATTACAGGCACGTGTCACCACGCCTGGCTAATTTTTGTATTTTTAGTACTAATGTGGTTTTACTCTGTTGGCCAGGCTGGTCCCAAATTCCTGATCTCAGGTGATCCATCCGCCTCAGCTTCCCAAAGTGCTGAGATTATAGGCATGAGCCACTGTGCCCGGCCATATGTCTTAATACTTATAACTTAGGTGTTTGTATTTTTTTTTTTTTTTTGAAGAGCCAGTTAACTGGCACAACACTGATCTTCATGACTTTATAAGATAAATAAAAATCTTCCTAAGCCTTCATATTTTTATACTGAAGAATTAGTCTTTTGCAATTATATTTTGCATTTATTTTTGTATAGCAGCTATCATTTCCACAGTTATTTCTTCCTCTTCATTTCCCTCTTTAGTTGGGGGATTCATTTCACTTACTGTCATGTGAAATTAGGAAGAGAGGGTAACATTTTTAGTTTGCTAAAGAGTTTTTTTGAAAGTAGAAGTATAAACCACTTCTAATCAGCCATACAGCAGGAGGTAAGGAAAGTAGTGAAACAGAAATGCATTATACTTACTAATTTGTTCACTAAAATAATATAATAACATTTTCTAGGGATTCAACTAATGAAACTACTGCCCATTCCGATGCTGGCAGCGAACTTGAAGAAACAGAGGTCAAAGGAAAAAGAAAAAGGGGTCGTCCTGGCCGGCCTCCAGTATGTATTATGCTTGTCTTCTTTATTCCTTTAATAGTGACCATGTTAATGAGTTTATATGAGTTGTTAATTCTAGTGCTAGTACGGCTAATACTTAAAAACAAATTCAGTAACACAATAGATTGGAAACTTTGTTTCACATAAATTGTCTTGGCAGTGATCAGGAAAAGGAAACGATTGTCCTATGATTTTGTTGCCCTCCTTCTCTTTGTAAATAAATGGTAGTCCATGTGAAGGCATAGAAGAAGGTCACTAACAATGAATGAGGTTTAGTTAGTTAAGACTTCCTGCTTTTCAGATGCAACTCTGATTCCTTATGAGCTCCCAAGTACTATTTTGGAGTTTGGGGCCAGTCTCAGATTATATTCTCATTGATAACCTGATTGGGAAGTTTAGAAGAGCTCTAGATAATCCTACTTTGAGAGATAGCTTAATGTATTGTAAGAGCATCAGTCATAATTTAAGCGTGCATAAACCCTCTAGAAGATACTCTTATCTACTTGTCAAGGGGTTAAGGGTTATACTGTTCTACGTTTTCTTTTTGATGTGATTTGCTATTAGTAGTCTTTTTTTTTCTATTTTATGAAAGTTCTTCTAATGGAAACTCTTAGCCTCCTTTTAATAGGAGACATCATATAATGAACCTCCCATATAGCCATTACCCAGCTTTAGCAGTTATCAAATCATGGCCAATCTTGTTTCATCTCTTCACCCCTCCTCCTTTTTTTCCATCCTATGTTATTTTTAAGGTCATTCTAGACATCATTCTATCTGTAAATATTTTATTGTGTATTGCTAAAAATAAGGGCCTGTTTCTTTTTTTTTCTCCCCCCTCTCCGAGATGGAGTCTCACTCTGTTGCCCAGGCTGGAGTGCAATGGCACAATCTTGGCTCACTGCAACCTCTGCCTCCTGGGTTCAGCGATTCTCCCACCTCAGCCTCCTGAGTAGCTGGGATTATAGGCGCCCACCACCACGCCCAGCTAATATTTTCTATTTGTTTTTTAGTAGAGATGGAGTTTCATCATGTTGGCCAGGCTGGTCTCGAACTCCTGACCTCAGGTTATCCACCCGCCTCAGCCTCCCAAAGTGCTGGGATTACAGGTGTGGACCACCGCACCTGGCCCTCTTTTTTTTTTTTTTTTTTTTTTTTTACACTACCACAGTATCATTTTGAAGTCCCAATATAAAATATTTTATTAATATCACCAAATAGCCAGTTTTATAGTTTGTAATCATCTTATGAACATTTAAAATCTAATTTGGTGGTTAGAGTCATGACACAGGAATGATCCACCCCGTGCAATTGGTGGTTATGTTGCTTAACCAGTTATTGTCTATGTCTTTTATAGTGAGTTACACAATAAGATTGATTTTTAGATATAGTTAAGTCATTTTTCCCTCTTGTTTGCCAGAATTTTTAATTAATTACTCCTCCAGGCCAACCTTAAAGTAAAAAAAGAAGAAAGGCTTCTTGTATTTTGCTATACACTTGCTTTTATCCTCTACTTTTATTTAAAGGAAAAAATAATGGGGGAAGACATGCAGTATAGTAACTTTTTGTATTCATTTGTAGAAGTATTTGGTGGTACAGTGTTCCTTACAAACATATTTTGGGAAAAGTGAAAGAATTTTGCACTTGGAAGCTGGCAACTATTCTAGCTCCCATTACTACCATGTGATTCTTCTGAGACTATAGGCAAGTTTCATTGCTATCCTGAAAATCTCAGATTGTAACTGCAAAATTGGGAATAAGACTAGATTTGCTTAAAGGTAGGAGAATGAATTGTCCACATGATTGCTTACCTGAATTTGTTCTCCCCCACTTGAAATTCTTCGCTTACAGGATTCAGATTAAGTGCTGTCTTCTTAAAGAAACTTTTTTATTTTTCCTTAAAAGAATTTACCACCCCATTCAGGAGGCTATTGTATTATTCCTTAGAACTTGTTTAAGTTTTATATGTGTACAGCTGAATCCTTGTAATGTTGTGCCCTTTTTTTTTTTGAGACGGAATCTCACTCTTGTCGCCCAGGCTGTAGTGCAGTGGCGTGATCTCGGCTCACTGCCACCTCCGCCTCCTGGATTCACGGAATTCTCCTGCCTCAGCCTCCTGAGTAGCTGGGATTACAGGCATGCGCCACCATGCCCAGCTAATTTTTTGTATTTTTTAGTAGAGACCGGGTTTCACCAATGTTGTGCTTTTTTGATGAAGTCTGTGTACCCAAATGCTTAATCCTTTTGTGGTAGGAAATACTTGATGTTTACTGAAGTTACTACTACACAATCAAATAAATAGTGCATGTTCATGTCATATTTACAGTATTGAAAAAATATCAACCAGTATAAAAAAGTAGCATTCTAGAAACTTATTTATATTTCAGTCTGTACATTTACACAAATTAGTTTACATGGCTATCTGTACTTCCCCCTAAGTCAATCAGGTCCGCTTCTTGATTGTGCAAACAATGTAACATAATACAACTTCCTGAATTTCTACTTAGAACTTTGTTTTGACTTTTTATGTTATTTAATCCTCACACTAGTATTATGAAATAGGTCTTAGATGCAATTTACAGAGTAGAATACGAAGTTAAAAAGTGGTAATTTGCAATTTAGGAGGCCAAGGCGGGCGGATCACGAGGTCAGAAGATCAAGACCATCCTGGCTAACACGGTGAAACCCCGTCTCTACTCTACTAAAAATACAAAAATTAACCAGCTGTGGTGGCGGACGCCTGTTGTCCCAGCTTCTCGGGAGGCTGAGGCAGGAGAATGGCATGAACCCGGGAGGTTGAGCTTGCAGTGAGCTGAGATTGTGCTGCTGCACTCCCTGGGCGACAGAGTGAGACTCCATCTCAGAAAAAAAAAAAAAAAAAAAAAAAAAAAAAGTGGTAATTTGCCTAAGGTCACACAGCAAGTAAGTGGGAAAGCTAGGATTTGAATTTATATGCTAACTCCCACACTGTTTCTCTTAAGGAAGTCAGAATGCCAACCTGTTCATTAATCTTGAGAGTTTTAATTGTCAGAATGATCAGATTGGAGTCCTGCCTCAGGTAGCTTTTATGAAGAAATATTGGACATTTTCTGTCAACCAGCTACATTTTGAACAATAAGTCAAGTTTTAAATGATAGCATTCTTTGTTTAGCTGTAGTAATACTATTCATCACTTTTTTTTTGCAAGTTTAATCCTTTTAAAAAAGGGCATTTCTTGTATCTTTGGGTTTCATTTAGCCAGTCAAAAACAAATAATACAAGGAGTTTCTATTATAGGCAGTATTGTTTCCCTTATTTTGATTTTATGTTTTACTTTATTTTATTTTATTTTTGAGACAGGATCTCACTCTTGTCACCCAGGCTGGAGTGCAGTGGCACAGCTGTGGCTCACTGCATCCTCAAACTCCTGGGCTCAAACAGTTCTCCCACCTCCTGTTGGGACTACAGGTGCACGCCACCACGCATGGCCGATTTATTTTTGTGTGAAGATGGGGTCTCACTATATTGTCCAGGCTGTTCTCAAATTCCTGGGCTCAACTGATTGTCCCACCTCAGCCTCCCAAAGTTCTGGGATTACAGGCTTGAACCACTACCCCTGGCCTCTCCTTTTTTTTTTTTTTTTTTTTTTTTGAGACAGAGTCTCGCTCTGTCACCTAATCTGGAGTACAGCAGCATGATCGCAGCTCAGTGCAACCTCTGCCTCCCAGGTTCAAGTGATTCTTCCACCTCAGCCTTCCAAGTAGCTGGGATTACAGGTATGCGCCACCACGCCTGGCTAATCTTCATATTTTTAGTAGAGACAGGGTTTCACCATGCTGGCTAGGCTGGTCTTGGACTCCTGACCTGAAGTGATCCATTCGCCCGCCTCAGCCTCACAAAGTATTGGGATTACCGGCGTGAGCCACAGTGCCAGGCCTAAATATAGTGTTTTACATTGCAAATCGCCGCCCCTACCCAATATGACTTAACTGTTTTCCCCTTCCGCTAACGTAACATACATTTTACTTACTTGCTGATTGTCTGTCTTCCCCAACTGGAATGTAAGTTGTGTGAAGGCAGTGTGTCTTCTGCTATTTACTAGTGTCTGACCTGCAGTAAGTGTTCAGTAAATGTTTAATGAATGAATGGTGTTTTAATTTTGTTAAATAAGAACTGCCCCAACCCCTGCCCTTTGGTGTTTAAAAAAATTTTCATTTTGAAATCATTTTCTAACACAGGATTCTAAGAATTCTGTGAAGAATTGTCAGTTGTCCTTCATGCACATTGTCCTAATGTTTTATTTTACTACATTTGCTTTATCATATTCTCCCTCTTTCCTTCTCTCTGTCTTCTCTCTGTATATGTACGCACATATACACGTGTAAATATGGATTTTTTATGGCATATGCAAAGATAAATATTTTGGTATCTACTAGTTTTGAACTGTTTTACAGTAAGTTGCAGACATGATGTTACCTTTTTTTTTAATTAGTGTTTTGTAGAATATCTCTTCGCAGCACTTTATTTCTAATACTTTAGTGTGTATTTCTTTGCAGTCAAGGACATCTTTTCCTACATAACCACAATACAGTTATGAAAATATGAATATAATTATACATCTCATTTAGATTTTGCCAGTTGTCATAATCTAATACCTTAAAGAAAAGAAAAACTATTCTTTTCCTGAATCAGGATCCAGTTCAGGATTTTATGTTTCTTGTAGTTGTCATGTAAATCAGCACCTCTCTAACCTTAACCCCTCTTTAGTCTCTCATGTTTTATTAACGATTTTTTTCTCTTAGTTCTGTTTAAGTGAGAACCAGCACTTCTGTATTCTCAGCATTATATAACTTTCATATTTGCATAGGCTGAGTAGGTGAGGTAAATAATGTTATATATCAAGTTTCAGTGCCGCAAAAGAAATAGCACTCGAATATAAAATTTTCTTTTAATTCTCAGCAAGGCAAGGTACTTCTATAGAAGGGTGCCCCCTTACAGATGGAGCAATGGTGAGTGCACACTTGGACAAGGGAGGGGAAGGTGTTCTTATCCCTGACGCATGTGGCGCCTGCTGCTGTGTCATTCCCTTATTGACTAGGGTTAGACCACACAGGCTAAACTAATTCCGATTGGCTAATTTAAAGAGAGTGACGGGGTGAGTGATTTGGCGGGAAAAATGGTTATGACAGAGCAGGTGATTGGAATGAGTCAGGGTGAGGTATGCAATCTGAATGAGTCAGGGTGGAGCAGGTAATCGAAAAAGGTTGCTTTATGAGGAAGTTAAGTTTAAAAGTAGAAGGCAAAGAATTGAATATACTGACATTGATTCTTTGAAAAGAAATTTAAAACTCATATCTAACAATAAAAAGATACAATTTTAATTTTTAAATGTCTATTCATACATAGAAGATGGAGAATGCACAACCAAAGATTAATAATGAGTATCAGAAGGTTAACAGGTCACTTATAAAAATTGGATCTTTTTAATTATTTGGTAGTTTAGTGTAGACTGTTGTGAAGTTCATAATATTCAGATTCCAAAAAATTTTTTTTCTTTTAAATACCAAAAGTTTTATTTGCCCACCTTCTTGGTTTAACATTATAAACCAAATCAATCTCTTTTTGACCCAGCATTGTGATAGGAACCACCATGTTACAATATGGTGGCAGATGTCTGCTAGATTTTATGTTTTTCTGACTCTTCTTAACCTCTGACTGTCACTTCTTCTGTCCTTTCTTGGTTGTCCTTTAACAATCTATTATAACTCCTGTAAAATAGAAACTAAAAGTACCAACCCCATTGTTATGAGGTTTTATGAGGACTAAGCCAGGACTAAGTCAATCTGTCAGGAACATTCAGACTCCAATGGTTTCTCCTTGATCTTCAGTGTAACTCCTTCTCATCTGTAATGGGCTGAAGAACCATTGAACTGATAAACCAGGCACGTGGGTATAAGTCCATAGGCCAGGTGAAGGCCTAGATATAAAATATATGGACTTCGTGACGACCACTATCAACATCCAGCCTAAAGAAGGACTGACTTAGCAGTTCCAATACCACTGATCTCATGGTTCCCTGTAGATGTCTCCCTTGTACCTCCGTTATGACCAGAGCTTGAGGAAGGGCCTTTCAGTTTCTCCTGCTACACTTGGAGTAGTATGAGGGACTCATGAGAAGCTAGAAACTGAGTGACCAGCCCCAGGGAGTTAATGTGGGACACTGACAAACCAATCGCAGAGTTGGTGTCATGTTGAACATTTAGGTTAAAAATTCTTAACTATTCTAAACCATGCTGACATGAACTGTTTTGCAAATAAGTTTTGCTGTAGAGTCATTTTTTTTTAATCCTAAATTTCTAAAAGTAGAGTTTGTTAGTATATGCTCTTTGTTTGAAATCTTTTGACATGTATTATTGCCTTTCAACAAAATATATGGGTATAAGGTATGTCATTGCTTATAATGGTTAAGTCTTTTCTAATTTTTAAGTGCTGAAGGTTTAAGTCAATACTTCCTATATCGTTCATTATTTGTGAATAAAGGTGATATGATCACAGCTCACCACAGACTTGATTTCCCAGGCTCAAGTGATTCTCCCACCTCAGCCTTTGGAGTGGGACTACAGGCATGCATCAGCACACTGGCCAAGTTTTTGTAGAGGCAAGATTTCGTCATGTTGCCCAGGCTGGTCTCAAACTCCTGGGCTCAAGCAATCTGCCCAGTAGGACTCTCAAAGTGCTGGATTACAGGCGTGAGGCACTGTGCCCAGCCTATTTATAATTTTCTGTACTTCTTTTTTAATTTTTCTAAGAAACAAAGATCTCTATGAAAGAATTTTTTGGAGCTTAAATGTGCACACATTTGTAATCACTTTAGGAAGTATATGTATTAATTGAACTTCTTTTTAAGCTGTCTTTGTTAAGTTTTCATTTAGAATTTTCTTCTACTGACTAGTTTTTAGTTCTGACTTCCTTAATTATGTTAAAGACTACCACAATTCCAAGAACACAGAATTAAAACCTGAGTCATTGTTAAATTTCCTCATCTCTAAGTCTCTTGTCCTGTCTCCTTTATCTATTTAAATCTCAGGTCTGATGACTTTTTTTTTTGGAGACGGAGTCTTGCTCTGTCACCCAGGCTGGAGTGCAGTGGCGCGATCTCAGCTCACTGCAAGCCCCGCCTCCCGGGTTCACGCCATTCTCCTGCCTCAGCCTCCCAAATAGCTGGGACTACAGGCACCTACCACCACGCCTGGCTACTTTTTTTGTATTTTTAGTAGAGACGGGGTTTCACCGTGTTAGCCAGGATGGTCTTGATCTCCTGACCTCATAATCTGCCTGCCTTGGTCTCCCAGAGTGCTGGGATTACAGGCATGAGCCACTGCGCCCGGCGTCTGATTACTTTTACTTTATAATCTTGCTGTGTCTTCCACATCTGTCCTTTATTTTACATTCCCCAAGTTTCTATATTTAGGGCTCACTTTATTGGCAGCTGTACTGTTAGCTTCCTACCTTTGGTCTTTGCCTTTTTCTGTTTCATCCATTGTCATAGTGCCAGGTGGGAAAAGGTTTTTGTTTTGTTTTGTTTTGTTTTGTTTTTGAGATGGAGTCTCACTCTGTTGCCCAGGCTGGAGTACAGTGGAACGATCTCGGCTTACTGCAAACTCTGCCTCCCGGGTTCACACCATTCCCCTGCCTCAGCCTCCCGAGTGGCTGGGACTACAGGTGCCCACCATCATGCCCGGCTAATTTTTTGTGTTTTTAGTAGAGATGGGTTTTCACTGTGTTAGCCAGGATGGCCTCAATCTCCTGACCTCGTGATCCACCCGCCTTGGCCTCCCAAAGTGCTGGGATTATAGCCATGAGCCACCGACTGGCCAGGAATATGCTTTTTCTTATTCAAAAAACAGGCAGTGCCCCTACTCCTTTTTTTTTTTTTTTTTTTTTTGGTGGGGGGTGGGATGGGGTCAAAGTCTTGCTCTGTCACCCAGGCTGGAGTGCAGTGGCACGATCTCAGCTCACTAGTAATGCCATTTTATGAAAAGGTGTGGGGTACTTTCAACTAACCTAATATTTTATTTTATTTCCCTGTTCACAACTTTTCAGTCAGATATCTGTCTCTTGTTTTTTGATGTATGGCTTTTGCTTTCCCACATTCACACCATTGCTCATAGTGTTTTTTCATTCTGGAACCCTTGTTTTCTAAATTCTACATATGGTAATCTTACTAAGTCTTAATAATTTTATGAGCCCATTACTTGCAGGATAATTTTTTTGTGAAACTTTTCCTGCTTCTCGATACTAAAAATAATCTTTCTCTTAGAAACTTTTTAGCACTTATCATAAACCAAAATTCCATGAAAAGTGTCTTTATGTACTATAGTTTATTATTTTATGTTGCAGGTATTTGTGTTTATCTCTTTATCTTTTAATTGTATATGTATAAAATTTTTGCATTATACAATCCCCAAAAAAGTTAATATATATTATTTGTGATACAGTGTGGATTATTTAACATTCACAGCTTATTATGCTAGATAAAGCACAAAGGTTAAAGAACGTTTTTGTGTCTTTGTTTCTTAAAACAAAGTCATTGCACATTCAGACTGCAACTTAACCTATTCTAGAACTTTTGGAATAGAGTGTTTGGGATAAATTATTTTCCTACACAGTGGGGCTAATTTGTGTATTTAAAACACTTTACTAGAAATGGAGATACACATATAAATTGAATAGTGTGTAGTCGTCCTAAAGATTGCTGTAAATTCTGAGATTAGATTGCATCATTTTTGTATAGGAACAGTGAAGGTTAATGACTTCCTACGTATATGTAACATGTTTTCCATGAAATTCATTACTTACTGTGTTGCTGCAGGCTTTCTTTCAGGTATTTTGGGTTTGCTTTCGTACACATACTCATTAAAATATTTTAAAATCACTATATCCCTTGAATTAACTGCAGTAATGAACTCTAATTTCTGTATTAATAACCCTATGGACTATAGATATTTCACTTGTACTATTATTTATGGGATATAAAGCACTATTGTTCCTTCATCGCTACCAATGGACAAGATTATGTTAGGATGTTGAAAAATACATCTTAAATAACATAAGTTCTTTTTTATTTTATTTATTTATTTTTTGAGGCAGAGTCTTTATTTGTTGCCCACACTGGAGTCCAGTGGCACAATCTTGGCTCGCTGCAACCTCCACCTCCTGGGTTTAAGCAGTTCTCCTGCCTTAGTCTCCTGAGTAGCTAGGACTACAGGCGCGTACCACCATGCCTAGCTAATTTTTTGTATTTAGTGGAGATGGGATTTTACCAGATTGGCCAGGCTGGTCTCAAACTCCTGACCTCAGCTAATCCATCCACACCAGCCTCCCAAAGTGCTGGGATTACAGGCATGAACCATGACACCCAGCCAGTGTAAGTTCTTTGAAAGCCGTGTTTGGGGATAGTGGTTACCATGTATGGACAGTGCAGATATAAAGAATCAGTGTGGGTCCAGTCTGGTGAGAGATAATAGTTGCCAGTAATCCAAATGGAGAAAAGTTAATGTAAAGAATTAATTGGCTGGGCACAGTGGCTCACACTTGTAATCCTAGCACTTTGGGAAGCCAAGGCAGGTGGATCACTTGAGTCCAGGAGTTCGAGACCAGTCTGGCCAACATGGTTAAACCCCATCTCTACTAAAAATACAAAAATTACCTGGGTGTGGTGGCACACACCTGTAATCCCATCTCCTTGGGAGGCTGAGGCAGGAGAATTGCCTGAACCTGGGAAGCAGAGGTTGCAGTGAGCCGAAATTGCATCATTACTTCCAGCCTGGGCAACAGAGTAAGACTCTTTTTTTTTTGTTTGTTATTATTATTATTATACTTTAAGTTCTAGGGTACATGTGCACAACATGCAGGTTACATATGTATACATGTGCCATGATGGTGTGCTGCACCCATTAACTCGTCATTTACATTAGGTATATCTCCTAATGCTATCCCTCTCCCCTCCCCCCTGACTCTGTCTTTAAAAAATAATTATTAACTATTTAAAGGCTTCAAATCATTTGTCATTTGGGAATTGCAAATCAAGACAACAATGAGATCCTACTACATACCTATTAGAATGGCTGAAATTTAAAAATCTGACAATATCAGTTTCCTGGGAGGTATGTGATGCAACAGAACTCTGATTTTTTTTTTTTTTTTTCGAGATGGAGTCTTGCTCTGTTGCCCAGGCTGGAGTGCAGTGCTTGATCGCAGCTCACTGCAAGCTCCGCCTCCTGTGTTCATGCCATTCTTCTGCCTCAGCCTTCCGAGTAGCTGGGATTACAGGTGCTCGCCACCATGCCTGGCTAATTTTTTTTTTTTTTTTTTGTATTTTTAGTAGAGACGGTGTTTCAACATGTTAGCCAGGATGGTCTCAATCTCCTGACCTCGTGATCCGCCCACCTTGGCCTCCCAGAGTGCTGGGATTACAGGCGTGAGCCACTGCACTGAGCAGAAATTCTCATTTCTTGCTGGTAGAAATGCAAAATGGTACAGCCACTTTGAAAGACACTTTGGCAATTTCATACAAAGCTAAATTTAGTCTTACTCAAAGTTCCAGCAGTTATACCCCTAGGTATATATACACAGCTGATTTTAAAAATTAAGTCCACACAAAAACCTGCTTGTCAATGTTTTTTATTTGTAATTGCCTAATAGTGGTGACCCAGATGCCCATTATTTGGTAAATGGCTAACAAAATGTGATACAGCCATAGAATGGAATGCTATTCAACAATTTTTTTAAATCGCCACTAAAAGACATGAATGAATGTTTTTGTTTTAAGACAGGGTCTTGCTCTGTTGTTCAGGCTGCAGGGAGTGCAGTGGAACGATCATGGCTCACTGCAGCCTCAGCCTTCTAGGCTCAAGCCATCTTCCTGCATAGCTGGGACTGCAGGCACAAGCCACCATGTCCAGCTAATTTTTTTGTTCTCTCTTTTTTTTTTTCCTCCTTTATTTTATCTTTTGATATTTTTTATTTTTATTTCTTGTTAATTGTTAAATTTATTTATTTTTTATTTTTTTGTAGAGAAGGAGTCTTGCTTTGTTTCCCAGGCTGGTCTTGAACTCTTGGCCTCAGCAATCCTTCTGCCTCTTCCTCTCAATGTACAGGGATTAGAGGTGTGAGCCACCATGCCCAGCCAGACATGGATCTTAAATGCATATTATTAAAGTGAAAGATGTTAGTCTGAAAGGCCTACATGTTGTTTGACTCCAGTTGCAAGTTGAACATCCCTAATCCAAAAATCTGAAATCTGAAATGCTCAGAAGTTCGAAACTTTCTGAATCCCAACATATAGTCACATAAAATATTCCACACATAACCTTATGTGACGGGTCACAGTTAAAACCAAGATCAAGGCAAGATGCAGTGGCTTACCCCTGTAATCCCAGCATTTTGGGAGGTGTGACAAGCAGATAGCTTGAGCTCAGGAGATCGCGACCAGCCTGGGCAACATAGCAAAACCCCTCTACCAAAAAAAGATAGCTGAGTGCGGTGGCTAGTGCTTATAGTCCCAGTTACTCAGGTGGCTTAGGCTGGAGGATTGCCTAAGCTTGAGACGTGGAGGTTGCAGTGAGCTGTGATCATGCCACTGTACTCCAGCCTGGGTAACAGAGTAAGACTGTGTCTCAAAAAAAAAGAAAAAGGGTCAAAACTTTGTTTCATACACATAATTATTAAATATATTATGGCCGGGCACGGTGGCTTACACCTGTAATCCCAGCACTTTGGGAAGCTGAGGTGGGCAGATCACCTGAGGTCAGGAGTTCAAAACCAGCCTGACCAACATGGAGAAACTTTATCTCCACTAAAAATAGAAAATCAGCCGGGCATGGTGGCTCATGCTTGTAATCCCAGCTATTTGGGAGTCTGAGGCAGGAGAATCGCTTGAACCCAGGAGGCGGAGGTTGCAGTGAGCCGAGATTGTGCTGTTGCAATCCAGCCTGGGCAACAAGAGTAAAACTCCGTCTCAAAAAAAAAGTATGTAAAATTCCTTTCAGGCTATGTGTGTAAGGTATATATGAAACATAAATGAATTTTATGTTTAGACTTGGGTTCCATCCCCAAGATGTCTCATTATGTATGTGCAAATATTCTAAAATTTGAAAAATCTTGAAAGTCTGACACACTTCTTATTCCAAGCATTTCAGATAAGGGGTACTCAACCCATATATTAATATGTGGAAAAAAGGAAACTATGATGATGATTTAAAAAGTAAAAACTAGTTGTTTCCTGAGAAGGGGAAGACAGAAGGTTCAATGGGCAATACACAGGATTTTTAAAGCAAACTATTTTCCATGATAACCATTAATTGTGCATACACAACACCAGTCATTGGTCAAAACCCTTAGAACTTCACAGAACAAAGAGTGAATGTGTTTTTTTCTTTCATAATTGAGATTTTGTTGGTGTGTTGAGGATTAGTACACAGACATTTCAATTGGTGCGTACTTCTTAACATACATACCGAAAATTTTAAAAAAAAGTTTGTAATTCTTTTTTAAAGTTATTCCAGTGACTTTCTAGCTTAAAATTTGGAGGCAGATTTTCCTTGAGGCTATCAAGTACCAGCATCTTCACATGTTGATAAGCTGTTAAATACACTTCTCCAATTCAGTTAAAAGCATACATACAGCATACTCAATTTTTCAGTCTTTCACTGCACATTAACAAAGTTATTAGGAAAACAGGAGAACCACAACCAAAGATGTTAGAGTGCGCACAATTCTGACAGGGAGAGCCATTATCAAGGAGTGATTTTTTGTTTGTTTGTTTTTGTTTTTGTTTTGTTTTGTTTTTTTAAAGAAAATCCTGCTAAAGGGCACTTTGGGAGGCCGAGGTGGGCAGATCACAAGGTCAGGAATTCGAGACCAGCCTGGCCAATATGGTGAAACCACATCTCTACTAAAAATACAAAAATTAGCTGGGAGTGGTGGCAGTCAACTTAGTCCCAGCTACTTGGGAGGCTGAGGCAGGAGAATTGCTTGAACCTGGGAGGTGGAGGTTGCAGTGAGCCGAGATCGCACCACTGCACTCCAGCCTGGGCGATAGAGCGAGACTCTGTCTCAAAAAAAGGAAAGAAAGAAAATTCTGCTAAAAAACCAACATGGAATAGAAATAATTTAAAGTATCCAAGACATTAAAATGCAAAAAATTTTTTTTGATTCAGGACTATGACTCCATATTGCCGTTTTATATGCTTTGTATTTTAGGATATGAAAAGTAACCCCCATCTATGGAATGTTAAGCCGACAGCCAAGACAGTCAAAACCTCCCACAATTCAGTATCCCACCCTATTTTCTGGTTGTACCAAAAAATACCCAGTGAATGATTTCACCTCTTAAAAACAAAAAGCATTTACAGTTTAACAATGGGATGTGGGTGGGATTCCCTTCTTCTTAAATATGTTTCTAGAGCTACTAAACAACTTGCATTTATACTATAGTTGATAAAAATATTCCTCTGGATTGTACTAGTATAGAGGCACCACTGATAATAGTATATGATATTAATCAGACTTGGCTTCTTTTTCTCCGGCTTCACCAGAAGCTGGACTCTTCTTGGTTTTGCTTCGTCCATTTTCTGCAGGTAAATCTATATTTATATATGATATAAATATATATAATTATATATACACGTATACATATGTATATATTTTTTAAATAACGGCAAGGTCTTGAATCGCTTGAACCTGGGGGGAGGATGCTGCAGTGAGCTAAGAGAGTGCCACTGTACTATATCCTGGGCGACAGAGCACGACTCTGTCTCAAAAAACAAAGTTACCTTCATACCTTTTATATATAAACTTATGTTTTGCTCTTTGTACTTTTTTTAATCACTGAGAAGAAATTTTAAAGGTTTTTTTGGTTAGGGATTATATTTCTTCTATAGTAGTGATCATTTTATATGAAGCAAAGTAAACCTAAATCGAATTTAATGTTTTTTTTTAATCTTTTTATTCAGTCTACAAATAAGAAACCTCGAAAATCTCCAGGTGAGAAGAGCAGAATTGAAGCTGGAATTAGAGGAGCAGGCCGTGGAAGAGCTAATGGGCACCCTCAACAGAATGGTGAAGGGGAGCCTGTCACATTATTTGAGGTGGTGAAACTGGGGAAAAGTGCAATGCAGGTAAATTTTAAGTTTTTATTTCATGTATAAAGCAATACGGTTAATAACTTACGTGGAATCAGTTAATGTATATATTGGCACTTTATATACTTCTGTTGATTACGTAAGCAACCTTTCAGTTTATGCTGAAAGGTTTTTATTTTGCTTTGTTTTGCAAAGAATGTCAGGAATGGGTGTTTAATAGTAAGATATACTTTTGTTTAAATTGTTCTAAGTAAAAAGGTCTACTAGAAGCTGCCCAAGAGAATTTTTATTGTCTTGTTATATTTTTTCGGAATCTGATTTAGTGTAAGTAACATATGTGTCTTTTAGAGTATTTGAAAGAAGAAAGGGTATAAAAAAATTCTTAAGTAGTGAATTAGGAATAATCAGAACTACATCATTTGTAACTGCCTCCCTTTCCCTTTCCCTTCCCCTTCCCCCCTTTTTTTTTGTTTTTGAGACAGTGTCTGGCTCTGTCGCCTAGACTGGAGTGCAGTGGCCTGATCTGGTCTCACTGCAAGCTCTGCCTCCCGGATTCACACCATTCTCCTGCCTCAGCCTCCTGAGTAGCTGGGACTACAGGTGCCCGCCACCACGCCTGGCTAATTTTTTGTATTTTTTTTTAGTAGAGATGGCATTTCACTATGTTAGCCAGAATGATCTCGATCTCCTGACCTCGTGATCCACCCGCCTCGGTCTCCCTAAGTGCTGGGATTACAGGCATGAGCCACCGCGCCAGAGATGGCGTTTCACCATGTTAGCCAGGATGATCTTGATCTCCTGACCTCGTGATCCACCTGCCTCAGCCTCCCAAAGTGCTGGGATTACAAGGCATGAGCCACTGCCCCAGCCGTAACTTTCTTACTCTTTTATCTCTTCTCATTTAGTCCATAAATATTAAGTATTCTGCAGGAGTACTATTCTCACTCATGCATTATAAGGATAAGCCATAATTGTTTTTCTTTAGTGTGTATATTTTTATCACTATCATAAAATGTGTTTGTTTATGTTTGTCTCTACTTTTTTAAAAATTTTAAAACGATAGAGGTGGAATTATTTGGCTAAAGGATATTTTTAAACTGTGAGATATATGAACACTGTATTTCTCTCCCATAAATTGTACTGTTGCACCTTTCACAAGAAGTGTACAGGAGAATTGCTTGGACCCAGGAGGTGGAGGTTGCGGTGAGCCGAGATTGTACCACTGCACTCTAGCCTGGGGTACAGAGCCAGACTCCATCTCAAAAAAAAAAAAAACGGTAATTGTGAAACAGAATTACTGTTAGAACTAAAACAGACAACTTTTCATTAGTATACTTTCTATTTTTTTTTTTTAACCTATATTTCTTTTTAAAGCCCTTAAGGGTGTTTAGTGTTTCTTTCTTTTTATGTATGTTACCAGATTGATATGTTGTGTTCAACATATGGGCAGGGAAGGAGGTGAAATAGTGGGATGATGCTAAATGGTGAAACATGTATTGAAGTTCCAGTTACCCAGAGCAATGGATGACAGTATGTAAATTACATAAGTTTAATATAAAAATAGATTTGTGACCTTTTGCCATTAAGCTTGATAATTTATTCATTATACTTCTGTTTTTGAGACAGACTCTTGCTCCATTGCCCAGGTTGGAGTGCAGTGGCACGATCTTGGCTCACTGTAACCTCCACCTCCCAGGTTCAAGGAATTCTTGTGCCTCAGCCTCCTGAATAGCTGGGATTACAGGTGTGCGCCAGCACTTCCAGCTAATTTTTGTATATTTAGTAGAGATGGGGTTTCACCACGTTGGCCAGGCTGATCTCAAACTCCTGACCTCAAGTCTTGCACCCACCTCTGCCTTCCAAAGTGCTGGGCTTACAGGCATGAGTCACCATGCCCGGCCTCATTATACTTTAATAGAAGAATTGTTAACAAGTTACGGAAGCATTAATTTTAAAGACGTTTTCTGTTGTTTCCTACCTTTAGGTAGAAATACAAGCAGAAAAATGAGAGAAGTATATTTTTATGTAAAATTTTAATAATTGCATTTCAGGTATTTTGCTTCTTTTTTTTTTTTTTTTTTTTTAATGGAGTCTCTGTCACCAGGCTGGAGTGCAGTGGCGTGATCCCTGATCACTGCAACCTCCGCCTTCCAGGTTTGAGTGATTCTCCTGCCTCAGCTTCTAGAGTAGCTGGGACTACAGGCACACGTCACCATGCCCAGCTAATTTTTTTATTTTTAGTAGAGACAGGGCTTCACTACATTGGCCAGGATGGTCTCGATCTCCAGACCTCGTGATCCACCTACCTCGGCCTCCCAAAGTGCTGGGATTATAGACGTGAGCCACGATGCCCGGCCTTCCTTTGCTTTTTTAAAATGTAAGACTTTATTTTATCAGATATTTATGTAAAAATAATTTTCATGCATATTGTATTAAAGCTTAATGCCCGTCCTTATTTTTAATATGAACAAACTCTTACTGTCATCTATATTTAAAATAAAACATTGACCAATAGGAGTCTTTTCAGTTTTAATTTACGGTATTCATCCATATTAGTGTTTTCTAATTATGCTCTTTTGTGCTGTGTCTCTTCTGCTGAAACTTTTTAATTTTTTTTTTTTTTTTTGGCGAATGAGTCTCTATCAGCTAGGCTGAAGTACAGTGGACGATCTCAGCTCACTGCAACTTCTGCACTGCAGGTTCGAGCGATTCTCCTACCTCAACCTCCTGAGTAGCTGGGGTTACAGGTGCCTGCCACCATGTCTGGCTAATTTTTTTTTTTTTTTTTTTGGTATTTTTAGTAGAGATGGGCTTTCACCATGTTGGCCAAGCTGCTCTCAAACTTCTGACTTCCAAGTGATCTGCCCACCTTACCCTCCCAAAGTGCTGGGATTACAGGCATGAGCTGTTTTTGGCTGAAACTTTTTGTTTCTCATTTTCTGAAAGGTAATGATCAGTAGTCAGGACTCTGGTACCTTCCATAATTTGGTTTTAACCCACCTTTCAATTTCTTGTTACTGTTTCTTGAAATCTGCTTCATTTTATTTTTACTTTACTGTAATTTTAATTATTAATATTATATTTTTTACTATATTTAAAATAATTTATAAACTTTTGTGATTTTTTTTTTTTAATGTGCCCGTCTGTTGGGCCCTTTTTTTCCTATGAATTTACCTTCTGATTTTTGTTATTTGTGCAGTACTTCCTAAAATAGCTGGGTTATGATTTACTTAACTAGATTTTATTTGAATTGTTTGCAGTTTTGTTGTATTAAAAATAGTACTTCTTTAGACTGGGTGCGGTGGCTCACGCTTGTAATCTCAGCACTTTTGGGAGGCTGAGGCCGGTAGATCACTTGAGGTCAGGAGTTTGAGACCAGCCTGGCCAACATGGTGAAACCCCATCTCTACTAAAAATACAAAAATTATCCCAGGAAGTGGAGGTTGCAGTGAGCCAAGATTGTGCCACTGCACGCCAGCCTGTGTGACAGAGCGAGACTCCGTCTCAAAAACAAAAAAATAAAGAGCAAGATAATACAAGTAGACATCAGTGATTTAGAAACAAAGTAGGTATTTCTGTGGTTTGTATTGAAGAAAACTAGGAAGTGATGAACAGGATTGGGTTTAGGGCAGGGAAGCGTATACTTAGAGCCAGGAGTTTGGCTGTTGAGTGTTAAAGTGCTTCACGAAGAATAGGAGAATCGAATTGGGCTTATTACGTGAAGCCAAGGCCTAATGTGAGTCTCCCCATTTGTAAAGCAGGGTGAAGGAAAGTGCCAATAACTACTGCATAGGCTTATGTTTAGAGTAATTGTGTATCTCAAGTTGCCCTTGAGACATCCAGTTTGTGCTTATTGTCCCTGTATTTATTAATAGAAGCTCCTTTAATATTCAGAAGGATAGTAGTTTACATGGCAATTTATATTAAAACATCACTTACAGGAAATCAAAAGCTGAGGAAAGGGAGAAGACAGACATAATTCTTATAACTGACACCTGAATTGAAATGTCTGTTCCTTTGGTTGTTGACTGGGTCTGTGAAAATTCCCAATTTTTTCTTAGGGAAGAGTCTGAAAATTCCCACTCTTCTCTTTTATGTGATCTGGTTCTGCCATGGAGGTAATGACAGAAACATAAGAGGGGAGGGATAAATAATAAAGTAATAAATAAGTATGTCAAAGATGCTAGAGAGATGAAAGAAGAAATTCTGTCTTATACAAAATAAAGGAACAGATGAAACAAGATATGAAAAAGGAGCAGCCTTGAAAATTGAAAGTAAATTCTTAAAAGTAAAAAAAAGCAGTACATTATGTTATTGAGGAAAAATACTGCTTTAGGTGCCATGAGAGAGAGAATTCAAGTATTGGCATTTATTAGACATTCAGTTAGAATGTAGCCCAGAGAAATAAGGAGGTAAGAAAACATGAAAGAGCCATTTAAATACTTTGGTATAGATTGAAGGGTTCCAGAATATACCAAGGGAAGAAATCAGAGGGAAGGAAAGAGATAAAGTGATTTTTTCCCCCCTTCCACATTTATTTTAAGTTCAGGGGTACGTGTGCAGGGTATGGAAGTTTGTTACATAGGTAAATGTGTGCCATGGTGGTTTGCTGCACAGATCATTGCATCACCTAGGTATTAAGCCCAGCATCCATTAGCTGTTCTTCCTGATGCTCTCCCTTCGCCTATCCCCCACCCTCCAGTGGGCCCCATTGTTGTTTCCCCACTGCCCCAATGTGTTTAGCTGTTCTCATCATTCAGCTCCCACTTACAAGTGACAACATGAGGTGTTTGATTTTCTGTTTCTGCTTAGGTTTGCTGAGCATAATGGCTTTCATCACCATCTATGCAAACAACACGATCTTGTTCCTTTTTTTTTTTTTTTTTTTAAGACAGAGTCTCGCTCTGTTGCCCAGGCTGGAGTGCACTGGCATGATCTCAGGTGACTGCAGCCTCCTTCTCCTGGGTTCAAGCGATCCTCCCACCTCAGCCTCCCAAGTAGCTGGGACTACAGGTACATGCCACCATGCCCAGCTAATTTTTTTATTTTTAGTAGATACAGGGTTTTGCCATGTTTCCCTATGCTGGTCTTGAACTCCTGTATTGAAGTGATCCTCCTGCTTCAGCCTTCTAAAGTGCTGGGATTACAAGATTGAGCCAGCACACCCAGCCCAATCTCTTTCCTTTTAATGGCTGCATGC
Source organism: Macaca nemestrina (assembly GCF_043159975.1). Taxonomy (NCBI): domain Eukaryota; kingdom Metazoa; phylum Chordata; class Mammalia; order Primates; family Cercopithecidae; genus Macaca; species Macaca nemestrina. Next base: position 39,169,139 of record NC_092126.1, on the reverse strand, counting down.
ATACCACATTTTCTAGTCTATTATTTTTGGGCATTTGGGTTGATTTTATGTCTTTCCTATTATGAATAGTGCTGCAGTGAACATACATGTGCATGTATGTTTATAATAGAATGATTTATATTCCTTTGGGTGTATACCCGATAATGGGATTGCTGGTTCAAGTGGTATTTCTGGCTTTAGTTCTTTGAGGAATCACCAGACGGTCTTAGATACAGTTTTTGAAGAGATAATTTTGGAGAAATTTCCAGACAAATTTCCTTTGATCCAAAGTTTGTTCTCAGGAGTGAGCAAGATAAGTGAAAATAATTACATAGCTGTAAATAGTATAGTATAACTGAAGTATTAAGGAAATTTTGAAAGATTTCGTCAAGGAATGTCTGATCCTTTTCTTTATAATGCAGTTAATGTTGAAATACACAGTAAAATAAATTCTCCTGGTAAATTGCATTATACTTGGAAGAATAAAAATGTGCTTTTTAAAAGTTTGTATTAAAGAGGAAATACACAGAGTTGTAACGTGAATATTAGTGAAAGAAATGTTAGTGAAAATGTTGCAGCCAGCTAAAGCATTATTTGGATAGATGTGTTATCTTAAGGGCATTAATGCTAAGCAAAAGCAAAAGAAACCAGAAAGAAAAACAGCAAACCTAACATTACTGTGAAGAGAGGAATAATAAAAGTAGAAATGGAAGTTAAATAGAAAGGTTAAAGAAGGTCAACTAAACCCAAATATTTGAGTTTAAGAAAACTTTAGGACCAGGAGGTTTTATCTTAGGAATACCAAGATGGTTTAATATTAGAAAATCTTTTAGTATAATGTCCAAATAATCTCATTACAGGAGGAAAAAGCCTATACTTACCTGAAGTGATGTAGGATGTTTGGAAAAATTATGTGATAAAATATAGCTAATAGTTTTTATAAACAGAGACTTTTGATAAATTAGGAACAAAAGGAAACTTCCTTAGCTTGTAAAGGTTATCTCCTCCAAACCTACAGCTCAGATTATGTCGTTTTTAAATAACAGTGAAATTTAGGTGTATTCCCAGGATACAAGCATATATCACTGCTGTTCAGTACTGAAACACCTAGCCAATGCATTAAAAAAAGAAAAGAAAAAAAGAAAGAAGAGCTATAGCAATTGAAGAGGAAGATGCAAAAGTATCCCTATTGGAAGAGGATATAATTGTGTTGAAATTTCAAGAGAAGCCGGGCGCGGTGGCTCAAGCCTGTAATCCCAGCACTTTGGGAGGCCGAGACGGGCGGATCACGAGGTCAGGAGATCGAGACCATCCTGGCTAACACGGTGAAACCCCGTCTCTACTAAAAAATACAAAAAAAAAAACTAGCCGGGCGAGGTGGCGGACGCCTGTAGTCCCGGCTACTCGGGAGGCTGAGGCAGGAGAATGGCGGGAACCCGGGAGGCGGAGCTTGCAGTGAGCTGAGATCCGGCCACAGCACTCCAGCCTGGGTGACAGAGCGAGACTCCGTCTCAAAAAAAAAAAAAAAAAAGAAAAGAAATTTCAAGAGAAACCACAGACTGTAAGAACTAATGAGAGTGTTCAGCAACACTCTATCCAAATTTAATTTGGATAGAAAATTAAAATTAAAAAAATCAGTAGCCTTCTGTATGGCATTGATAACCAATTAGAACAAGTAATCAGAAACAAGAGCATATTCAAGATAGAAGTAAAATCAGTGAAGTACAAAATAAAAATCTAATAAAAAATGTGGGTGGAACAGAATAAAATACTATTTTAAAAACCCATCATATTGAGTAATTAAAAAGGCCTGACTATACCAATAGTCAGTAAGGTTGTAGAACAACAACTCATGAGAGTACAGATCTGTGTACAGATTCTCCTTTAGAGAATATTTTGGTAATATCAAGAAGAGTTGAATGACTGACTATCCCGTTTTCATTCAGTCAGTAAATATTTAATGAGTGTTTACACTCACTGTGGAAACCACTTTTTTCCTTCTTTTCTTTACTGAGAATGTAACATTAAAGAAAACCAATTCAATTCTTAGATATAACCTCTGTATACAATTTTTTTTACATGTTTATAAAAGGCATATATAGGAATGAATTTTTTTTCATTGCTTTGTTTATACTAAAAAAAAATCCCAAATTTCTATAATAAACAGGATAATTGATAAACTGTGGCATATTTAAACTCTGAAAAAAAATTCCTATTTTTTTTTAAGACACAGTCTTGCTCTGTTGCGCAGACTGGGGTGCCAGTGACATGGTCCCAACTCACTGCAACCTCTGCCTCCCAGGTTCAAGTGATTCTTGTGCCTCAGCCTCCTAAGTAGCTGGGATTACAGGTGTGCGCCAGTATGCCTGGCTAAATTTTTTGTGTTTTCAGTAGAGACAAGGTTTCCCAATGTTGGCCAAGCTGGTCTCGAACTCCTGACCTCAAGCAGTCCGCCTGCCTTGGCCTCCCAAAGTGTGCTGGGATTACAGATGTGAGCCCCCATGCCTGGCCTGAAATTCTTCACTGTATTTAAAATGAGTAAACTAGAGTTCTAGGTACCAGTACAAATAAACTTTTAAAATGGATTTTAAGGGTTCAATGCAAATTGCAGAATGATGCATTAGCACATGATGCTACAGTACTTATAAAGTGTGAACATACACTCAAGGTTATTTAACATCATGTTTTTTATATTGATTACTTTCTGAAAAAATAGGAGAAAAAGGATAGGACCACAAAGGTTTGTATGATACACAGGTATATATCTCAGAGATTTTGTGGGTTTGGTTCCAGTGAGTCATACAAACTTTTTGGCTTCCTAGTACATATAAAAGTTATATTTACCCTATGGTGTATTGTATGTGCAATATCATTATGTCTGAAAAAAACCAATGTATGTACCTTAATTAAGAATACTATTTAAAAATGCTAACGAACATCTGAACCTTCAGTGAATCATAATCTTTTTGCTAGTGGAAAGTCTTCCTTTCATGAAAGATTTCTCTGTAGTATGCAATGCTGTTTGATAGCGTTTTACCACAGTAGAACTATTTTCAAAATTGGAGGAAGTCCTCTCAAACCCTGTCACTGCTTTATCATATAAATTTATGTAATATTCAGAATCCTTTGTTGCCATTTCAACAGTGTTCACAGCATCTTCACAAGGAGTAGGAGTTTGGTAGGCAGTAGCAGAAGACGTTTCTTAATTTAGAAACAGGAAATGCAAAGATAAAATCTATTACCGACCATAGAGGACATAAGATGCCCTTGTAAAAATAGAGCTGAGAGAAACTACATTCTGAGCATTGAATGTTTTGACTTTTTGTAAAATTGATGGTATTTTAGAAAGTAAATGACTTGTTTGTATTTTCATTTTTAGAAATGCCTTTCTGGGAGCAATTTAGATGATGATTTGGTGGGCAAGTAAGGCTGGAATCAGACTAATCAAAGGCTTTTTTTTTTTTTTTAAATATAAACACTGACCATTAGGGAACTAAAGAAAGTTCAAATTGATTGATTGATTGATTGAGACGGAGTCTTGCTCTGTTGCCCAGGCTGGAGTGCAGTGGCGTGATCTGGGATCACTGCAAGCTCCGCCTCCCAGATTCACGCCATTCTCCTGCCTCAGCCTCCCGAGCAGCTGGGACTACAGGTGCCCGCCACCATGCCCAGCTAATTTTTTTTTGTATTTTCAGTAGAGACAGGGTTTCATTGTGTTAGCCAGGATGGTCTCGATCTCTTGACCTCGTGATCCGCCCGCCTCCGTCTCCCGAAGTAGAGCGTTCAAATTTATAGAAGGTCAGTGAGAATGGAGAGGAAGTGATAGATTCTGCAAATATTAAGGCTCTGGAATGATTATGAAAAATGAGAAAGAGGAAGAAATCTAAGGTGGTCCCCAGTTGTTTGACTTGGTAATGTTGACTGAAAGAAAATTTGTGTGACTATAGGTATTGGAGGATGGCTATGAGAGTAGTTTGTACATTCTGACTTTTAGATCTGTGACATTAAATACATGTTGAATTTTGGAACTTTCAAGCTATGTATTTAGTCTAAGTGATACTTTTTACTTTAGTAGTTATGAGTTAATAAGAGCTTAAGTGAATTTCTGTAATCCATTGGCATTTTCATTTTGTGCATCTATATATCAACTATAAAAGTTGGACTATAGGACCGGGTATGATGGCTCAGTCCTGTAACCCCAGTACTTTGGGAAGCTGAGTCAGGCAGATCTCTTGAGCCGGGAGTTGGAGACCAGCCTGGGCAACATGGCAAAACCCCATTTCAACCAAAATACAAAAATTAGCCAGGTATGGTGGCATGTGCCTGTAGTCCCAGCTACTCAGGAGGCTGCGGTGGGAGAATCACCTGAGCCTGGGAAGTCAAGGCTGCAGTGAGCTGTGATTGTGCCACTGCACTCCAGCCTGGGCAACGGGAGTGAGATTCTGTCTCAAAAAAAGAAGTTGGACTGTCATTTATTCATTCAACAAAAATTCCAAGCTAATTGGGTTAGGCGCAGGGCTACAATATTAATTAAACTCACCTGACCCTTATCTTCATGGACTTTCTAGTCTTAGAAGAAGAAATAGTTTATACCAATCAAATTATCTATTAATATACAATTATAAACTGTTGATTGACACTAAGCAAACTTTCTTTGGTCTTAGTGTAGTGATAACAGCTTATGTGAATAAGGAACTGTTGTTAGCCTATAAATTAAGTATACTTAGTGAGGCAATTTGGTCTTCTGTTTGCTTTTGACAACTGACTTTGAAGGTGAAACTAATTTTGTCCATTTAAATATGATTGGGCAAGAGGTAGGTGTCTTAGAGATTGTGATCAGACATTCTCTGTCCCTTAGAGTTAGTAAGCTTTGTTCTAGTGTCAAAAAAAAGTATGGACTTTTATAGTGACATTGTTTTCTTCCAACTTCCGAATTATAGATGGGTTATACATGCCAAATCGCTTTGTATCATCAAACAGAGAGGAATTCTCCCCCAGTAGGTAGCTGGGCTTGAGTTTTACTCTATGACTATACCAAGGAAAGAGGAAAGCAGCTTTGGGTTTATTTAAATTCCACCTGTTAACTCCTAAGTTGTAGAACTGACAGTTATATAGTAACTGTAATAGGGCTTGTATGCATTTCTGAGCTATTAATAGAATGGATAAAAGTGTTTTAATAATCTTCTAACGTTCATTGAGAAGCTTGAAAGTTTCAAGAAGTATTAAAATGGCCAAAGAATGTATAAGGATTGTAATTATAAACAAATGATACTGATACATTAGATGAGAGGACACATGTACTGTTGATTGAAATGAAACTTTATGACAAAGATGGGGAGAACACATTGAAAGACAGAAATACTGTAATGAAGTTAAAGAGTAAAATTTTGTTGAACTAAGCAAATGTAAGTACTTGAATAGAATTAATTAATACTTGAGTGTATAATACAAGAAATGTGTTAATAGCTGTGACTGTTACAGTGCAAAATATTGGGTATAGAATTTAAAATCATATAATATTCTAAGCATTTAGAGTTTTTGCCTGAAGATAAAATAGGAAAACTGAAAATAACTGTTGTTTAACCAAGATAGATGTTTATTTCTCTCGTATGTAAAAGATCATAGATACGTGGTCTTTTCCATGGGGAGTGGTGGATTGTGAAATAATTGAAATTCTTAATATTTTAATAATCATTAAAGTATATTTTATTGTAATTTTAGCAGTATACCTTTTGATGTTTGTCAAAATTGGATTTTCCATTTTAAAAAGGAAGAAGCTGCTAAGGCAGCCCAATGGGAGGCAGCTGACTCTAGGTCTTTATTCCAGGCCCCCGCTGGATATCCTCCTGTGCTGTTTTCATTCCTCTTGCCTGGTCCTGGTAGGTAATCTGGGCCTGACGCTTCTTACCTAGTGGTGAAGGCCAGATATATCGCACCTAATGCGTACCATGAACAAGTTAATGTGCTACGTGTTGGGGTGAGGTGAGGTGAGGAGCAGGGTGGGTCCCAGGCTGGTCCCAGGCACTGGGCTTTTGAAAGGAACTGTTCCAGTTTATATCCCTTATTTCTGAAAGAACATGCGTGAGTGACCAGAGCATGGTGCACTTTAGTGAACATACCTTTTTGGATGTTAATTGCCTGCCTGACCCCAGCTGTGGCAGAAAGGATATTTAAAGGCCCACTAGTGCAGCCAGATATCATTGTGTTGGTAGGTGAACCTAGTGAGCATCCACAATTTGGAAAAGGAAGACCTGAGCCAATGATAACAACACTCTTGTCACAAATTATTATTGCCAAGTTGTCTGTGCCTGTGAACTCAGACAAAGAAGCTGAGCTGCCAGTGACTCTTTTGTGACTGCCATTGGCTCCATTCTAAGTACATGGTGGTTGTGCATTACAAGCAGTGCATCATCTATATCAAGTTGTAGCAGAAAACCTTTCAGAAGACTGTCTGCAGTGGACATTGCTGGGCCCTGCCTATTTTGAGGGGAGGGCTAAGGATAAATTACTCTTAGGCCTGTGGCAGCCCCAGAATGCAGTTGTATAAAGAGTCCTTCTGCTGGTAATCTCTATGTGGATTAGAAATTGCCACCTACTTATACCCACCATGAAATATTTGGCAGTTAACCTTAGCGTTGCCATTGTAGTGGTCCTGGTGGCCATTGTTGCTGGCGTTGTAGTTCTCGTGATCACCATCAGGAGAAAGTTGGGGAAATATAAGAAGATAGAGATCAAGGATTGAGGGAGTTGAATATATGGGCAAGTGTATTAGTTTGTTCTCACATGGCTATCAGGAAATACCTGAGACTGGGTAATTTGTAAAGAAAAGAGATTTCATTGACTCAGTTCTGCATGGCTGGGGAGGCCTCAGGAAACTTATAATCATGGTGGAAGGCACCTCTTTATAGGGCGGCAGGAGAGAAAATGAGTGCTAGCAGGGGAAATGCCAGATGCTTATAAAACCATCAGATCTCATGAGAACTCACTGTCATGAGAACAGTATAGGGGATACCGCCCCCATGATTCAGTTACCTCCCACCGGGTCTGTCCCATGACACATGGGGATTATGGGAATTACAATTCAAAATGAGATTTGGATAGAGACAGAGCCAAACTATATCAGCAAGTATGAGTCTGTAGTAGGGAAGATATAAAGGAAGGGTTCATGATCAATTCAGATTGAAACTTAATTCTTGGTCCAAGGCAGATACTTCCTCCATCATCAGCCCCAACTTACCTTCCTCCCTTTCCTTCCATTCTTCAGTTTGATGGTTTTGACGCAGGACTACCTCTCTTTCTGACTTCATGTCCCAACTTTTCTTGAAGTGCTGTTTCTAATATTATTTCTTCCTTTTGGTCCAGGGTCAAGAAATATGACTCTTGAATTCAGCAAAGGTAGATGTAAGAGGTCTCCATTGAATGATGTCTTTGATAGTATGTAAAGAAAAAGGTTAAGATGATACCCCAGGGTCATTTCAAAGTGATAGAATACCTTTTAAAGGTTTAATGAGTTTACGTGAGGAACAGTGCTTTTATTTCTTGCATTTAATTTTTTAAATTAACTCTCTCTGGTTCCAAATGGAAAGATTTGGCATCTTCATCCTGAATTCTACTTTATAGTTACCTTGTTGAAAAGAAAATTTTGGCTTTATTTGAACTTGCACAGTAGCCATATTTCTTGTCTGTTTTACCACCAATGCATGTGCTTTGCTTCTCACTTAACAGATTTTTGTTTTTTTCAAATAAAGATGGGGTATCAGTGTTGTCCAGGCTGACCTCGAACTTCTGGGCCCAAGTGATCCTCCCCTGCCTGAGCCTCCTGAGTAGCTGGGACTACAGGTGCATATTGCCACGACGCCTAGCCGAGGGAATCTTATTTTTTTTTGCTTAAACATTTTTTTCTATCTTCTTCTTCTTCTTCTTCTTTTTTTTGGAAAAAAGACTCTGTCCACAAACTGCCAGTGTTTATTCTGCAGGTCACTCATTAAAGCTATTAGTAATATTTTATTACGTAAAAATGTTTGCACGTATTTTGTCTTTGATAATTTTGCAGCAACTTTCTTAATATAACAAGTCTAATGAAATAAAATATGGGGAAAGCATAAAGTGAAAGATTGAATTTCAATCAGATTATGCAAAAAACAAAACAAAACATCCAACCAAAACCAATACAGCTTTTTCGGGGGGTCCTGGTGAGAGGTTGTGCATCATCAGATAAAATAAATGGAACTTCACAGATAACTAATTGGATAGATGAAATATTTACATCCATCAGTGAACTATTAAACCAGGGCACATGTTTTAGAACTGATTAATTAATTTGATCCTCAGAAATTTTCAGATTTTATAACCCATGGTATTTTCCACAATTGTATTTTTATAAAGCTATCATCATTGAACCTGTTTAGAGATTCAGCTGAATTACCTTTATACCCATTCATTTTTATACTCTACAGTTACAGCTCATCATCTTGTGCATGTCTTAGACCGATATTTGGAACTGGTCCAGGATATTTTACAGTAAGTCCTGGTCATATGAGTAACATTTAGGTTATTTGAGCATAAAAGCAAAGTGCTAAATATAAACTGCATTTCTCCCAGTCTTTTAGTTTTTAGTCATGAAGTGTTTGAATTGTCTTCTGTTTCTCAGAGATAATATGCATTTCTATTTTATTTATTTAGAGATGAAGTCTCACTCTGTTGCCCAGGCTGGAGTGCAATGGCACGATCTTGGCTCACTGCAACCTCCACCTCCTGGATTCAAGTGATTCTGCTGCCTGGTCTATTTTTTGTTTTTTGTTTTTTTGGTTTTTTGAGATAGAGTCTCGCTCTGTCACCCAGGCTGGAGTGTGATGGCACGATCTCCTCTCACTGCAACCTCTGCCTCTGGGTTCAAGTGATTCTCCTGCCTCAGCCTCCCAAGTAGCTGCGATTACAGGCACATGCCACCACACCTGGCTAATTTTTTTTTTTTTTAAGTAGAGACAGGGTTTCACCATGTTGGTTAGGCTGGTCTCGAACTCCTGACCTCAAGTCATCTGCCTGCCTCGGCCTCCCAAACTGCTGGGATTACAGGCATGTGCCACCACATCCGGCCTTGACTGGCTTTTTAAAAATAAAATAGGCCAGGAGCAGTGGCTCACACCTGTAATCCCAACACTTTGGGAGGCCGAGACGGGCGTATCACCTGAGGTTAAGAGTTCCAGACCAGTTTGACCAATGTGGTGAAACCCCATGTCTATTAAAAATACAAGGCTGGGCGTGGTGGCTCATACCTCTAATCCCAACACTTTGGGAGACCGAGGCCGGTAGATCACAGGGTCAAGAGTTTGAGACCAGCATGGCCAACATAGTGAAACCCATTCTCTACTAAAAATACAAAAGTTAGCTGGGTGTGGTGGCATGTGCCTGTCGTCCAAGCTACTTGGGAGGCTGAGGCAGGAGAATCGCTTGAACCTGGAAACGGAGGTTGCAGTGAGCTGAGATTGTGCCATTGCATTCCAGCCTGGGTGCCAGAGCGAAACTCCCTCAAAAAACCAACCAACCAACCAAACAAAAAACAGAAAATAGGCTGGTCAGCAGAATCACTTGAACCCAGGAGGCAGAGTTTGTGGTGAATGGAGATCGTGCCACTGCACTCCAGCCTGGGCAACAGAGGGAGACCCCCCAAAAAAAAAAAAAGGCCAGGTGCGGTGGCTCACGCTTGTAATCCCAGCACTTTGGGACACCAAGGTGGATGGATCACTTGAGGCCAGGAGTTCAAGACCAACCTAGCCAACATAGTGAAACCTTGTTTCTACTAAAAATACAAAAATTAGCCAGCATGGTGGCATGCATCAGTAATCCCTGCTACTCGGAAGGCTGAGGCAGGAGGATCGCCTGAATCCAGGAGGCAGAAGTTGCAGTGAGCCGAGATTGAACCAACCATTGCACTACAGCCTGAGCAACAAGAGCAAAACTCCATCTCCAAAACAAAAACAAAAACAAAAAACCAGAAACAAAAAACCAGTCAAATATAGCAGTGGTGGGTGGCAGGTTGTATACCAACTTTAATGACACTAATGTTAATAAGTTCTGATAGCCCACTACCATCAGACCAGCGATGTGTATATTTGTATATATCTACTGATTGATTACCCTCCCCGGTAGATAATGAACAAGTGAAGAGCGAATACATGTTTTGCTATTTGTTGAGCAATGCATTAAGAATGTTTTTATGAGGAGAAGATGTTAACATAAAAAGTATTTGACAAATTTCTAAATTTTCCTTGGACTTGATTAATCTTTACTCTTACTTTGACCTAATATTGTGTTAAGTGTAGGCTAATTTTTTTTGAGACAAACTTTTGCTCTTGTCGCCCAGGCTGGAGTGCAATGGTGTGATCTCGGCTCACTGCAACCTCCACCCCTGGGTTCAAGCTGTTCTCCTGCCTCAGCCTCACAAGTAGCAGGGATTACAGGGGCCTGCCTGGCTAATTTTTGTGTTTTTAGTAGAGACGGAGTTTCACCACATTGGCCAGGCTGGTCTCTAACTCCTGACCTCAGATGATCTGCCACCTTGGCCTCCCAGATTGCTGGGATTACAGGCGTGAGCCACTGTTCCTGGCCTGGCTAATTTTTCTTTTTAAGCAGTTTAGTTCTGTTTTCTCTTTATTTTCCTAGAATGAAAAGTAATACATAGAATATACAGAATGTTTTGGGTCACAAGCTATAAATTGCTTTTTTTTTTTTTTTTTGAGGTGTTGTTTCATTCTTGTTACCCCGCTAGAGTGCAAATGGTATGATCTCAGCTCCCTGCAACCTCCACCTTCCAGGTTCAAGCGATTTTCCTGCCTCAGCCTCCCTAGTGGCTGGGATTACAGATGCCCACCACCATGCCTGGCTAATTTTTGTATTTTTAGTAGAGACAGTGTTTCACCATGGTGGCCAGGCTAGTCTCATACTCCTGACCTCAGATGATCCACCTGCCTCGGCCTCCCAAAGTGTTGGAATTACAGGTGTGAGCCATCACGCCCGGCCTCAAATTGCTTTTTTCGTTTCATAGCTGTTTGAAAATCCTCAGATGATAGATTAATATTTACTTAAGAGTGCGTTTTTTTTAATTTGTAACATAATTAGAAAGTCTCCGAAATTAACTTTGGATATTTTAACCTGTCTTAAATGAGTCTAGCAGCTTCATGTATAGTTCACATGCTGTTAAAAGGTGTACTTTAAATCAGTAGCTTATCATGATAGACAATTTCTCATTTATGTAACCATCCAATACCAGAGTTAGTGGTAGCTATCTTTTCTTCATAGGATGATTCAGGAATCTAAGCCCCTCCATTTTCTGGCTCTTCTTACCCCTAGAGCCTTCATGTTGTTTGCATTCACTTGGTTGGAAGGGGAGAAAGAGAAGCAGTGTCTACTTCTTAGAAGCCTTTGGCCCCTCTATTTACATTCCATTGATGGGAACTTACCACATACTCAGGTGAGCTAAGTAATATATTTCATGGCTGGATGCTTGCTTCCCCATCCATGTTAGTGCATACAGATTAGTCACACTGCAATTATTTTTAGGTAATTCAAAGGCATGCAGTAAATATTTTGCTTTTGTTTAATTTCTCCAAAACACAGTAGATTATAAAAGCTGCTGATTAGTGGTAAGATAAGAGCATTCACTGCCTTCAAGTTACTTAGAGCTAGAGCCTTGAAGGAAGTTAGAAACTTTAAATAGGAATTTTCTTAGCCTCTGTTCAGTTACATCCAAAAGTACCTACTGTTACTCATGAGCTTAGCCTTTAGCAAATATATTGATGTTATTATTTTTCTGTACTTGCTGACTTCAAACGTGTGGTTTTAAATTAACATGGGTGTTTTAGATAATACTAAGTATCTTCATGATTCCTCCTAAATCATTTTCCACAGGCTTTATCCCTATATATATAGAATTTTATACAGATTATCTAGGACAGATCAAGTAAGTAAAGAGATGACTGTAGTGTTTGTGATTATGATAGTCGTGTGTGTGTATGTGTACACACACATAAAGGATTATACATTTACTGGTTTTATTTAAGTGATGTTTAGGAAAAATGGACTTGATGTATTTAATACTTCATTTATATTATTGTTTATAGATGTTTAAATAGATGAAATATGGTGCTTTCTACTAATTGAATTTTCAAAGAGGGAACCTAACTTACTTTAATGCTTCTAGCCAAATTATCCTGCATGTACCCTCAGTAAGAATTGAAATACAGAAAACATTGCGTGAATAAAGCTATATCCAACTATAAATGAGATTTCTTAAAAATTCTTTCTCGGCCGGGCGCGGTGGCTCAAGCCTGTAATCCCAGCACTTTGGGAGGCCGAGACGGGCGGATCACGAGGTCAGGAGATCGAGAGCATCCTGGCTAATATGGTGAAACCCCGTCTCTACTAAAAATACAAAAAACTAGCCGGGCGAGGTGGTGGGCGCCTGTAGTCCCAGCTACTCGGGAGGCTGAGGCAGGAGAATGGCGTAAACCCGGGAGGCGGAGCTTGCAGTGAGCTGAGATCCGGCCACTGCACTCCAGCCTGGGCGACAAAGCGAGACTCCGTCTCAAAAAAAAAAAAAAAATTCTTTCTCAGTAGATTTGGGTTGAATATGCTTGTGCAGTTTCTCATTGTACACTAATTTGAATCATGTATGAAGCAAAATCCTTGCAAAAAGCTAATTTACAATTTGTTTCCAAACTACTAAAGAAAACTGAGTGTATGTTGATAGAATTTCTCACTATTTGCTAGGTTTTAGTATTAGCTTTTGAGATAGGAAGACAAAAGAGATTTGTTTCCTTCCAGTGAGGACCTTTGATCTCAGTACAGGAATTCTTAATCTGGAGTCAGTGCTAGAATTCTTGGAGGACATGAACATAGAAAAAGTGGTAAAAAAGAAAAAATTTGAATTGATTAATTTTATTTTTATTTTTAAATTTTTATTTATTTATTTATTTATTTATTTATTTTTGAGTCTCACTCTGTCACCCAGGCTGGAGTGCAGTGGTGCCATCTCAGCTCACAGCATTCGAGTAATTCTCCTGTCTCAACCTCCTTAGTGACTGGGATTACAGGCCACCATGCCCAGATAATTTTTGTGTGTTTTGTTTGTTTGTTTTGAGATGGAGTCTTGCTCTGTTGCCCAGGCTGTAGTGCAGTGGTGTGATCTCGGCTCACTGCAACCTCTGCCTTCCTGGTTCCAGCAATTCTCCTGCCTCAGCTTCCCCAGTTGCTGGGATTACAGGTGCACACCACCACACCTGGCTCATTTTTGTATTTTTAGCAGTCACAGGATTTTACCATGTTGGCCAGGCTGGTCTCAAACTCCTGACCTCAGGTGAGCTGCCCATCTTGGCCTCCCAAATTGCTGGGATTATAGGTGTGAGCCACTGCTCCCTGCCTGGAATTGATTTAAAAGACATAAGTGAGAAAACTGATCTAGGACAGGTAAAATAATTGTTAAAGGCATTGAAGATGAAATTTGTAGCTGTTCCAGTTTATATAATTATTTGATATTTCTCCTAAGGCTCTGTAACCCAGATAGTAGTCTAAATTTACTGTTCAGCAAAAAGAACAAGAATGTGAGTTATGATTGGTTCCAGGAATTTCTTTCAGTACTTGTAGTTCATTGAGTGTCCTGAGTTACTTGAAACAAGACAGAGTATAATCTGGCATGTATAGTCTTAGAAAATGTTTATAGATGTCATGCCATTTGCAGCATTAATAGGCTAGGATATGAATGTCTCCTAACTGGATACAGAGAGGACCTGAGAAAACATACTTAAAGTTAAAAGCCTCATGTCCCATATTAAAACTTCATCCTTCACCTGTCACTCAGAGGCTTGAATTGGTATGTTCCTTGCTAGCTTCTCCTCAGACCTACAGAAGTAGGAATTGTGGATTGAAAGATATTGGATGTATCTTCAATAAGAATATCAAAATGCCTCAGCATTATGGCTTGAATTAGGATAGAGAACACTGTGAACCAAGAAACAAAGCTTCAGTGACTGAGCTGGAAGGAGGGGTGACTTACGAGGCTGATTTATCACAAGGTGGAGGAGTGGTGGTAGGAATCCTGGCAAGGGTCCTTAAGGCTGATCAGTTTTCTGAATGCTGATAGAAACAGGATGGCTTGCATGTGACAGTTAGTAGCTAGGAGACAGCAGTTATCATAAAGTACCTAAAAAGGAAGTACTGGAATATTCCAAGGTTACTGGGAGAACAGCCCAGTTTCAGATAAGGGCCAAGGAGGTTTTGTGAACTGGTTGAATGTATAGAGGAATTTTACTGTGTGAACTACTAGTTTATTGTTTTCAGTCCAGATATTTTTAGTGGAAATAGTCTTGAAGGAAGATCAGTGGAAGAATAAAACAGGAGAAAGAAACCAAGAGCGGTATGATATATTAGAGTACCAGGACAGGACAGTGTTGTGCTTTTAACGATTGTTGGTGATACAGATTACATGGTCATTTAAAAAGTTTTATTGGCTTAGGTGTTTAGAATACATTGGCTTTAAAATTGAACAATTGTATAGGCTCTCCAGCAGTTTTTTTTTTTTTTTTTTTTTTTTTTTTTTTTTTTGCTTTTGAGTGACAGGTAGCTGACCCCCCGTTATTCTACAGGTGAAAATATTATGAGAAAACAAATATAGAAAGTTGTCATTATTTAGCTGGGATGGTCTTGGGCAAGTCACTAAACATCTTCCTTCCCCTAGTTTCCTTGTAATTGATTTTCTAATTAGGCTTTTTTTCCCCCCCGTTGAGACTGTGTCTCACTCTGTTGCTGAGGCTGTAGTGCCATGGCACGATCTTGGCTCACTGCAGCCTTTGCTTCCTGGGTTCAAGCAATTGTTGTGCCTCAGCCTCCCAGGTAGCTGGGATCACAGGTGTGCACCACCACACCCGGCTAATTTTTGTGTTTTTAGTAGAGACAGGGTTTCACCACGTTGGCCAGGCTGGTCTCGAACTCCTGACCTCGGGTGATCCACCCACCTCGGCCTCCCAGAGTGCTGGGATTACAGGCATGAGCCACCATGCCTGGTCTGGAATTGCTAATTTATATGATCCAAATTTAAAGCCTGGCATTATACCATTAGCAACTAGCAAAGGAGTTTTTCTTTCCTTTTTCCGTTATCAGCTCTTGCTAATGGGTCTCTGAGAAACAGGTGGTTAATGTTAACTGTAATTTTAAAAGCATCTGTTACATGTGAGACAAACTCCCTCAGCTCTCCTTAAAACTGTGGTGAGCCTCTTTCAGTTGTGTTTAATATATGAACTTCCCTCATTGTAGGTATTGGCTATGTACCTTTGATACATTTGTATTTCTTTGTTAACCCCCCACCCCCACCTCTTCAACCTCCACACAAAAACCAAAGCAGGATTAAATGTTTTCCTGTATCAGGAACTATGCTAAGCACTTTTTGTAGCCACTTAGCACCTTCCACTGTAAAATGTGCATAGTCAGCACTTAGTGATTTACTAAGATGATGTAACAAATTATTTCCTTTTAGATGTATGATTTTTAAAATAACGTTTATTACTTTTTGATTTAACTCATACATACTCTTGTTAGAAATTTAGAAGAAAACTCTAAAAGGAAGAGAAGAAGATATCACACATAGTAATAATTTTTAAGATTTTGGTTCCTGGTGTTTTATTTGGTGTTTGGCCTAGGCTCATGTTAAAGTTATATTTGTTTTATAAGAGTGGAATGATTTTTTCCACTGTTGGTATTCCTTGAATATATGTGAATTTTTAATACATGGTATTCTGTAATTTCCATTTTTTTGTTTCCATTTTGATTGTGTTATAATTTTTCATTATCCTAAGTAGAAGTAAACATTTAGAAAATCTTAATGACCATGTAATTTTGTATGCGATTCATTTAACTAGGGCTGCTGGGTCCAAAATGTTAATATTTTTAAGATTTTGTATAAATATTACCAAATAGCTCTCCCTACCAGCATTGTAAATACTTATTTTGCAAACGTCTGGCAACACTGAGGGTCATCATTTAAATATATTATTTGTTATTTGAAAGATTAAAATGGTCTATTTGCGTTTCTTTGATAAAAAGACAGGTAATATTTTTTTAATGAAATATTTATCTGTGTTTCCTTTAAAAATCTTTTAAAAATAACTTATGTATGTAATGTAGCAGCAAAATATTAGGGATTGTTTTTGAACTTGCTGAATGATTGAGTAGAACCTACATGTCAGTGGCCAAGAAAATTCTGAAAATGAAGAGTAATGAAGGACTTGCTCTACTGATTTGTAGATTGTATCATAAAACTTCAGAAAATAGTAATGTAAATTAACATGGCTCAACAGCTGGCATCACTTGAGCAGAAATAGACCTAAGTGTAACAATAATGTAACTAATGTTAAAAATTATGTTCTTGTCTGGGCTTGGTGGCACACACTTACAATCCCAACACTTTGGGAGGCTGAGGCAGGAGGATTGCTTGAGCCCAGGAGTTCACTAGCTTGGACAACATAATGAGACCTCACCTTTACAAAAAAATTTTTTTTGTTCTCCTGATACTTTCTCTTGTAATTGTGACTGACAGTTGATTAACAACTTGAAGAAAAACAGAAAAGCACAAGATTTTTACCTCATACCGTATACCAAAACAGAATCTAGATGTAGTAAATAATAAAGTAATAATTAAATAAGAAAAAAATTGGCGAAAAACTGTTAGATTTAAGAATTATACAAGAATAAATGCAAACTCAAAGCAAATGATTTGTTTGCCTACTTTGTATATTTAGCCTTTTACCATATAATAGCCACCTTTTTAGTGTTTAATGCTTCTAATCTTAAATACTAACTTGATGTTAATATTGTCACCAGTTTTTCTGTTTTTTTGTTTACCTAGTATTTATTGATTCATATCTTTATTTTCTTCCTTATTTTTATCTAAGTAACACATGTACATGACTTAAATGAGCCAGACGTGGTGGCTCATGCCTGTAATCCCAGCACTTTGGGAGGCCAAGGCAGGCATATCACGAGGCCAAGAGATCAAGACCATTCTGGCCAACATGGTGAAACCTCATCTCTACTAAAAATACAAAAAATTAGCTGTGCGTGGTGGTGCACGCCTGTAGTCCCAGCTACTTGGGAGGCTGAGACAGGAGGATTGCTTGAACATGGGAGGTGGAGGTTGCAGTGAGCCGAGATCGCACCACTACACTCCAGCCTGGCAACAGAGTGAGACTCCGTCTCAATTAAAAAAAAAAAAAAAAAATACAAATGGTATTGTGACCAAAATAGCAATCCCCTGATCCCCTGTTCTGTCCTCTCCACCTCCAACCTGGTCCTCTAAGGAATGTTTTCATTTATTTTAGCTTTTTTCTTCTCTGGCGTTTACATAATTATTTGCTGATATTTTATACACACTGACAGCATTGTGCTAATTGTGTACGATGAACAGGGAGTACATCTAAAGCCTTAGTAAAACATATGCAAAATAGAGTGTAGGAGTTGCCTCTCCAGCCCTCTCAAATTCAGAGGCCTGTGGACATCTCAATAAAGTATCAGAGCAGTCAGTGGTCTGGAACACGTTTTCAGAATGTGATGTTTTGTGGAATAAAATGACGTATTGGAGAATCCCATATAGCAAGTAACTGTGGGCAGCTTCTTGGCCCTGAGGTCTGTCTCTAGCCATTAGCCAGCAGGACGTCAAGGGCTTCAGTTATACAACCACAAGCAAATCAATCTAAGTGAGCTTAGAAATCGCTTTTTCCCAGTTGAGCATCCAGATTAGAATGCAGCACAGTGAGTGCCTTGATTGCAGCCTAATGAGACCCTAAACAGAGGATTCAACTGAGCTGTGTTCAGATTCCTGAATCCACAGAAATTGAGAGATAATAGATAACCAATACAACTACCTTATGGCCCATACAGGAGAACTAGCATAGTGCGAAAGCATTCATACTTAGTTGAGTACGAAGGTATACTTTTGTCCATTTCAGGTAACAACTTGCTTTGAGTGGTTCTTGTTAATTGGAGAAAAAGGAGTAAGTGAGGTCAGTAGCTGCATATCAAGTTTCAGGGGCTGCCACTACAGTTAATGTAACCACCTGATTAAGTTTATGATAGTCCGTAGTCATTCTTTAAGATCTCTCTAACTTCAGCATAGGCCAAACTCTAGTGAGTAAAATGAAGATGTAATAGATTTTGCCACCCCCGCTTCTTTCAAGTCTTTGATTAAACTGTGCAATTCCCCAGGGATGTAGTGTTTACTTCTAGTTTATTAGTAGGGAGAGGAAGTTCCACGAACTTCCCTTTAGCCATACTTAACCTTAATGACCTTTATCCTGTAGGTTAGAAAGCTGATATGGGGATTCTGCCAGTTGCCAAGTATGTCTTTTCCAATTACACATTCTGGAAGTGGGGAAATAACCACAGGGTGGGTTACTGGTCGTCCCACTCTTAGACAAACATGAGTTACAACTCCATCATCTGTTACCTGACCACTGTAAGCCCCTGATTTAACTGGTGGAATACAATGGCATTTTGAATCCCCAGGAATTAATGTCAATTCAGAGATAGTGTCTATTAATACATGAAAGGTCTGGATATTTCCTTTTAACAATGCACAGTATCTCTAATTAATGGCTGCAGAGCAGGTCCCTTTGGGAAAGGATTAAAAGATTTATTGTATGTACTTGGAATAGTTGTGCAGGGAGCTGGTTTCCCTTTCACTCAAGGGGCTCTGGGTCTGTGAACTGACCCAGGTCTGGAGACTGCTGAGAGACCATAACTCTCCACCAGTTAGATTTCTGCCTACCAGGCCTAAAGTTTTTCCTTCTACATAAATCAAACACAGTACTCTTGTGGGCTGCCCACCTATTTTGTTCCTAGGGGCACTGGTAATAGTATCTACTGCCCAAGATCTCTGCAGGCCAAGACGTTGTGAATACCAGCGTGTCCCTACTGCCGTTTATAGACAATTTTCTCACTTTGTCTTTGATGATTAAGTGTGGCCACTTGGGCTGTGTTACCTTGGGATCCCATCATCTCCTTAGAAACCTCTTAATGACCACATTCCCCATAGTCATAGCTGACTTAGAAAAAAGAGTAAGCTTACAGAGCTTTAAAAGCATGTAGATGTAGTTACTCCCTTCACTATTGTAGTTTTCATTGCCTCTGGGCCCTCTTGTGGAGCATAGCTGAGGAATGGGGCTGCATGTGTATAGTTCTCACATGGTATGTCTAGTCCAGCATTACTAACTCCCGAAGTCACTGGACTCTGTCAATGCCAGGGAAGCTCTGGTATCTCAGCTGTTAAATCCAGCTTTCAGTGCACCAACCAGATAAGCTATTGTAGTCACTTTCAGCAACATGAACTAATGTATGAAATCTGGAATCTCTAGTAAGCGCACCTGATACCAATTAATTTGACCTGTTAGGGTTTTATATTCCACCTCCTTTGGTAAAATACTTTTAGAATCTACTATCATACATGCGCCTCAGATTTCTGTTGAGTATATAAGCTATTTTCTTCTGGTTATAGTGTGTATTTGTCTTCTTGGAGCATGCTGAGATTTGACCCTAGTCATGGATCTAGTGGCATCAGGGGCTGGTTTGGTAAGTCTTCAGGAGAATGAGCATCCCCCTTCAAGCCATCTGCCCACGTAAAGTTATCAGAGGGCTTTCAAGCTTAAGAAGGCTAGTCTTCTCAAACCTTGGAAAGCAAGCTACTTCCACTGGTATAGGAGGCTCAGAATTACTTGGAGGATGGAGGAGAGGTATTCAAAATTGCTAGTTTGATCTGGGACCAACCAGATTTCTCTGTTCCAAGTTTTAGGATCCCATTCTTTGCCAGTGAAGATTCTTACTTCCAGATGAGAAACTCGGTGAGACTGAATTAAACTGTTATTGCCTCTGACACAATTAG
The DNA here is from genome assembly GCF_043159975.1 of Macaca nemestrina. Taxonomy (NCBI): domain Eukaryota; kingdom Metazoa; phylum Chordata; class Mammalia; order Primates; family Cercopithecidae; genus Macaca; species Macaca nemestrina. The sequence goes on along the minus strand of NC_092126.1, from coordinate 39,149,239 downwards.
ATTTCCTGGCTTGATTTTCAACAAAATCAGCCCCTCACTTATAAGAAATGACACATTCTAGGATTCTTCGTGGAAATTCTCTGGCTTTCTCAGATTATCATTTAAGCTGAGCATTAACTTGAGCTTTTTGTTTTATCTCTGTAAATACTCATGTGTACTTAAAAGGATCTTTCTTAACCCTGCTACCTTTACAGCCATAATTATTGCCATAATTCCCAAATTCATCAGTCATGTAAGCTTTCAAGGCATGTGCTTAAATTGGCACTTTATCACAATCAGCCACCAGTAATAGCTTAATTTTCCCAAGTTACTATATGCCATCGATTACTAGCATCCCATTTCCTTGGCAAGGAGCTAAGCTCTATCTTTAATCCCAAGGATATGACTCAAATTCCCTCGTCTCTTCTTTTCTGATTTATCCCCTGGAACCAGTTTTTTTTTTTTTTTTTTTTTTTTTTTTTTTTTTTTTTTTTTTGATCAATCTGGGTTTAATCAAGAGCCAGATTGTTGATAAAATTTATTACAAGTAATTACTAAGCTATGATAGAGGAGTAACTACAAAAATATAAAGGTAACTCTAGAGGATATCCTAGGGATTAAGGAGATTTCTCAAGAAAAGATAAAGTTGGAAAGGGAGAGGTCCCCTTTCTCGGGTTGGAGTTCAGACCTTGTCTGGTAAGTTGGATTGCTGCCCATTGGAATGTAGAGTAAGTTCACTGTAAGTTCTTGCCTTGGCCAGAACTGGTTAGCAGTTGCTGGGTAGCAGGAAACAACCCTCTGAGTAGTTGTGTTGAATATGGCAGACAGTTTTATAGGGAAAGACAGGGCACTGCTCCCAGTATGAGTCTTGGAACATGCCAGTGTCCATATTGGAAGGGCTGCATCAAGAGAGTAATCACCAGTCCCAGGCTTGGGCACAAGGTCAACAAAAGACTGCATACTCTTGGTGTGAGGCTGACCACTGCTGGATTTTCTTATATATACTCACCAATGATGAACCATGCAGCAAGAGCAAAAAAAGCAAAACTCAACATACCAGAACTAGGAAGAGGAGACCCCTTCCTCTTGCAGTATCCTTTCAGAGCTCTGTACTGATAGAACTTAACATCCTTCTTAATGTAAAGGAGAAATATTTGTATAGTCTCGTCCATTATTCCAGAGCAGATACTGAAGGTTAAATTTGGGGCCAAGAGGCAATACATTGATAATTGATACAGAGGTTTTCCCCTTGTGTCTAGTTTCTTAGCTAATTGCTTAAGAAGTAAGACATTGAAAGCCGATTGGATGCTTGGTGTGTAGGGATAGAGTTGGTCCATTATGTCTGACTTGTTTTATTATTGGTTCTAGTATTTATAAGATTTTTACTTTTTTCTTTGAATTCATGAATTTTACCTAGCTGGGCTTAGATGTGTGTTGTTTTTCCATTCTGGCTACCACTAGATTTAAATCTTTTATTGATTAGGTGGATTTTCCTCTTAAAAATAATGTTTACTTGCCTTTCTTTTCTTTGTTCTTTTTCCTTTTGTTTTTCTTTTGAAATGGGGTCTTGCTCTGTTGCCCAGTCCTGAGTGCAGTGGCACAATCTCAGCTCACCACAACCTCGGCATCCTGGGCTCATCCCGGGCTTAAATGATCCTCCCATATCAGCCTCCCAAGTAGCTGGGACTACAGGTATGCACCACCATGCCTGACTAATTTTTGTGTTTTTTGTTCAAGACCAGCCTAGGCAACGTGGCAAAACCTCATCTGTATTAAAAAATACCCAAAAAACCCCGATAGCCAGGCATGGGTGGTGTGCAATTGTGGTCCCAGCTACTCGGGAAGCTGAGGTGGGGGGATTGCTTGAGCCTAGGAGATCGAGGCTGCCGTGAGTTCTGTTTGCACCGCTGCATTCCAGCCTGGGTGACAGAGTGAGACCCTGTCTCAAAAAAAAAGGGAAGTTTTGCTAAAATTTCTCTAATGAGAACTTCTGCAAGATAAATATAGTAACTATAAAGACAGCCTACAAACTGGAAGAAAATATTAATATAAAAACTTGAAGATAATTGATATTTAAGACATTCCTTTTTGTGCTATGTTTATTTAGAAATCACTGTTACAGTACTAAACTTTTAACCTGGTTGGGTACCAGGTTAAATTGAAAATGTGTACATTTGTTGAAAATAATTTTCTATTTCAAAAGCAGAATAATACAAAGCAGAAAAAACACAAAACATTGGTATCAAGTGAAGTATGAAAAGTATACTTGTCATGGGGCATTATATATTTATTTTTCTAAAAAGTGATATTGAAGTGATACTGAAAGCTGTAATTCTGTTCATAACTAAGGTAAAATGAAAATATGGCTTACCACATGAAGGGCTATATGATTAGATCTCATTGGCCTGAAACTGCAGTTAGTTAATACAGAACTAGTGAAAGAAATAGTATCATGTCTATAGTGTCATTTTTTCTCCACAGCCCCTGAAGAGTTACATTTAAAAACTGTAAAACAATAAAAGCAAAAAAACAGTCTTTGTAGAGCTCTGAAAATCAGTAATGTTTTAGCTTATACCTGAAGATAAAATAACAGTCTAACCTCATGAAGTAATAAAAAAAATTATGTCTAACTACATAGTGTTTATATATGCATTCACAGAAAATGTGTGTGATATTGCTAAAAGCTATGTTGAAAAGGATTACCTAAACATTTATTTTACAGTGATTCTCAGTTTGGAAGCGGGAAGGTCTTTCATTCAAGATTCCGGATTAAGTTCTTGAATTTACAAAGTAATGTAATTTGTATTATCTTTTCCGTCTGCTTGTCTTTCTCCAAAGCAAATGAATCTAGTCTTAAGCAGCAGTATAGAATACTAATTCTCTGTGCCCTTGTCTGCTTACCCGAGGTCCTACCAAATGGCTTACTGAGAAAAGTATACTTACCTAATAGAATTTGAAGAATGTGGACTCTGTACTGTGTAGATATCTAGATTGAATTGATTGATCTTTTAGATTTACCTTATAGGGAGTTTAGGCAGATTTAAAACTCATCTTTAACTACGATATTGACTGCTTTTTTCCATATATTTATATTTCCTCTTTGTAATCTTAATGGTTTTTTATTCTTCTCAATTTAAAAAAATGTTATTTTTAAACTACCTCATATGCCTTCTGGAACAAGACAGAATATTAATTTTTATACTGCCTGCTAGTACAATATAATAAAACATAATTATAGCAAATGTCATCATTTTTGTCATATGAATGTAATCTGTGATTCAGATGCTGCTTGTTGTAGCTTTCTCATTGAGGATCTATGGCTCAGGTCTCGAGGTTTTCTTTGTAGCAAAGTCTTAAACTGTAATGAATTGAGGACATTTAAGCCTATTAGTGTCACAGGTTGAATTTTTCCATACCTTTTCCCATGTTTGTGTGTATGTGTGTGTGTGAGAGAAAAAGAGAGAGATTTATGTACTTAAAAAATAGAATCATACTCATTTCTTTGTGCATTTAATGTCAGAAACAACTTTTTCAATCATTAGTGCTAACATAGATTCAGCTCATTTGTATTACTAGTTACATTTCATTCTACTGTGTGGATATATCATTTAGTGAAATGTTCCTTTATAGACATTTAAATTGTTCAGTGAGGTTTTTTTTAATAGTAAATAGTACTATAATACTCATATCCATGCAAACAAATATTTTCTCTAAGTTGGGGGGGGAGGGCTGCATATAAATATTGGTAGCCAGAGGGGCAGTTTTTGGCAGAGGTGACTTGCTATCTACCAAAAGTTATTTTTCCTTTTTCATAGTGAAGAACGTTCAAGGAGGCTGCTGGCAAACAGAGACTCCATTTCTCTACTTCCATAGCATTCAGATATGGCTAGCTAACAAGTTCTTGCCTGTGAAGTATTTAATATTAGCTGAAATGATATGCACTACTTCCAAACATGACTTACAAAAATTTCCCATGAAATGCTGTCTTATTATTGATATTCATGGTTGACCTTGGAAGCCACTTGTTAAGGATACAAGATCCTCTGTCAACTTAGGTCCCAGAATGACTGTGTGTCTGTAATCAGATTCAGATGTTCTAAAGCTATAGCCTTCTCTTTGGGTCTGTGGCTGCGGTATCAGAAATAGCCTTTCTGTTAATTTTCTGTTGGAATTATATTGCATACTTTTCCTTATCCTCCACATAAAGACAATCCACATCGGAATATTCTGTTTATTAAGGTAGAAGCCACTTTGGTAGGCCAAGGCGGGAGGATTTCTTGAGCCCAGGTGTTCGAGACCAGCCTAGGCAAAATGGTGAAATCCCGTCTCTACCAAAAATACAAAAATTAACCAGGCACAGTCGCGTATGCTTCTGTTCGCAGCTACTTGAGAGGCTGAGGTGGAAGGATAGCTTGAGCATGGGAGATTGAGGCTACAGTGAGCTGTGGTTGTGCCACTGGACCCTAGCCTGGGTGACAGAGTGAGACCCTGTCTCAAAGAAAAAAAAAAACCCACCACCAAAAAGGTAGATTATTAGGTCATTGATTTAAACCCTTCCTTATATAAACTATAACTTAGCTATAAATTATAAATATTTAAAGCTCTAAATTTTCTTGTAAACACTGTTTTAGGTGGATCCTACAGTTTTTGAAATGTTTTTATTCAGTTTTAAAAATTTTCTCATTACCACACATTTGGGGACATTTTATATATATTTTTGTTACTGATTTCTAAATCAGATGGGACAGATTTTTAAATCTGTTATTGCAAGAGAGCTTGCTCTGTATTATTTCAGTGTTTAAAAACTTACGGAGGTTTGATTTATGATTTATTTTGGTGAATATTCTTATGTGTAATTGAAAAGAATGTGTATCCTGTAATTGTTGGTGTTAAGTTTTATGCATTAGTTAGATCACATTTATTAGTAATTTTATCCCTATCTTCTATACACATTTATTTTTTTGTTTGCTGCTTCTATCAGTTACCAAAAGATGTGTGTTAAAAATTTCAGCCATGGCTATGAATTTGCCTCTTTCTTCTTTTAGTTCAGTTTTTGCTTTATGTATTTTGGGACTCCTGTTAATTGGTGTAAAAATTTGATGTTGTTACAACTTCCTAATGAATTTACCATTTTATTATTATAACATATTTCTCTGTTTGGTAGTGTTCTTGTCTTGATTTCTGCTTTGACGTGAATATAACCACAACATGTTTCTTATGGTTCATGTTTGCATGGTGTGTGTGTATGTGTGTATATGTGTGTGTATGTATATAGATATATGTGTATATACACACACACCCATATATATCCTTTTATTGCTACCTGTCTGTGCTCTTATATTAAAAGTGTGTCTCTCGTAAATATTATGTGGTTGGGTCTTTTTTTTTTTTTATTTTTTTGAGACACTTTTGCTCATGTCACCCAGGCTGGAGTGCAGTGGCACGATCTCGGCTCACTGCAACCTCCGCCTCTCGGGTTCAACCAATTCTCCTGCCTCAGCCTCCGGAGTAGCTGGGACTACAGGCGCCCGCCACTACGCCCGGCTAATTTTTTTGTATTTTTAGTAGAGACAGGGTTTCACCATGTTAGCCAGGATGGTCTCCATCTCCTGACCTCGTGATCCGCCCTCCTCGGCCTCCCAAAGTGCTGGGATTACAGGCGTGAGCTACCGCACCCAGCCAGTTGGGTCTTTTTATCCAGCCTGGACAATCTCTCTTTCATGAAGGTGGTTTTGTTTTTATTTTTTGTTTTAGTTTTTAGTCTGAAAATATTTTATTTGCCTTTTTTTGAAAGGTTTTTTTTTTTTTTTGCAAATAAAAAATTCTGGATGGACTTTTTCATCTTTCTTCAGGACATTAAATATATTACTATATTATCCATGGGCTTGCTTTGTTTTTAATGGGAAGTGTGTCATTATTCTATTCCTTGCTTCCCTATATGTAGTCTTCGGTTGCTTGAATTTTTATTTTTTCTTCTTGAAAATGTTCAGCACAATTTGATTATGTGCCACATGTGATTTCTAAAACAAATTCTTAACTTAGTCGTGATCCTCTGTATTATGACAGGCTGCATTATCCAACGACCTATGCCCATACTTGGCAATGTTTCTAACAGTTGCCATTCTCTGCCAACTCAAGAAAGGCTCATACATGGCTCTCTGAAGTTTAATTCTTTTTTTAATTTTAATCCTTTTTCTTGCTCTGTCTCCCAGGCTGGAATGCAGTTGAAGATGACAGTTCATTGCAACCTTAAACTCCTGGACTCAAGTGACCCTCCCACCTCAGACTACTGAGTAGCTGGGATTATAGGCATGTGCTACTGTGCCCAACTAATTATTTTAAAAATGTTTTGTAGAGTCAGGGTATCACTGTGTTGCCTAGGCTGCTCTCAAACTCCTGGCCTCAAGTGATCCTTCCTCACTGGCCGCCAAAGCTCCGAGATTACAAGAGTGAGCCACTGCATCTGGCCTAGAGTTCAGTTCTTTAAATTCATTTGTTTCATACCTCTCTGAGAGCTTATAAAAGGTACAACTTTGTTTACTTCTGGATGAATAACCAATATGTCAGGGTCAGTATCATTTATTATATAAATAATTTTCCTCTCTAAAATTGAAATATCTCCTTTGTCATAGTGGAAGTTATATATATCTGGATCTATTTCTTCTGCATTTATTTTTTCCCTTAATGCAAAGAGCTATTATGTATTTTTATTTTTGTATTTTCTTCTCTTACATTACTTGCTTACTTTTTTTTCCCCCCCTTGAGACAGTCTTGCTCTGTCACCCAGGCTGCAGTGCAGTGGCACGCTCACAGCTCACTGTAGCTTCATCCTCCACCTCCACCTTCTGGGCTCAAGTGATCCTCCCACCTCAACCTCCCAAGTAGCTGGGACCACAGGTGTGCAGCACCACACCTGACTAATTTGTGGATTTTTGGTAGAGGTGGGTTTTGCTACATTGCCCAAGCTGATCTCAAACTCCTGAGCTCAAGCGATCTGCCTGCCTCGGCCTGTGAAAGTGCTGGTTTACAGGAATGGATCACAATGCCTGGCCTTGTTTACTATTTATGATTGTAAATCATAAATCATCTTTCTCTCTCTCTCTCTCTCTCTCTCTCTCTTTCGTCTTCTTCGTTAAGAGATGGGGTCTCACCATTTAGCCAGGCTGGTTTGGAACTCCTGACCTCAAGTATTCCACCCATGTCGGCCTCCCAAAGTCTTGGGATTACAGGCGTTAGCCACTGCGCCCAGCCTTATTGATTCATTTTAGAGACAGGGTTTCACTCTGTCGCCCAGGCTAGAGTGTGGTAGCATGATCATAGTTCACTGTAGCCTCAAACTCCTAGGCTCAAGTAATCGTCCTCCCTCAGCCTCCCAAGTGGCTGGGACTGTGGTCACGTGCCACCATTCCTCACTAATTTTTTTTTTTTTTGAGACAGAGTCTCGCTTTGTTGCCCAGGCTGGAGTGCAGTGGCACGATCTTGGCTCACTGCAAACTCTGCCTCCTGGGTTCACACCATTCTCCTGCCTCTGTCTCCCAAGTAGCTGGGACTACAGGCACCCGCCACTACGCCTGGCTAATTTTTTGTATTGGTAAAGACAGGGTTTCACCGTGTTAGCCAGGATGGTCTCGATCACCTGACCTCGTGATCCACCCACCTCGGTCTCCCAAAGTGCTGGGATTACAGGCGTGAGTCACCGTGCCCAGCCTATTTTTTTGTTTTGTTTTTTGTAGAGATGAGGGTCTGTGTATGTTGCCTGGGCTGGTCTTGAACTCCTGGCCTCAAGTCATCCTCCTACCTTGGCCTCCCAAGTTGTCAGAAATACAGGTGCAAGCCACTGTACCTGGCCCCAAGTTTTTGTTTGTTTTTTGACAGGGTCTCGCCCTATCGCCCACACTGGTGTGCATTGGTGCGATCTTTGCTCACTACAGCCTTGACCTTTCAGGCTCAAGTGATCCTCTGATCTCAGCCTACCAAGTAGCTGGGACTACAGGCCTGCACCACCATTCTAGCTAATTTTTGTAGAGACAGGGTTTCATTATGCTGCCCAGGCTTGTCTCAAACTCCTGTGCTCACGTCATCTGCCTACCTTGGTCTCCCAAAGTGCTGAGATTACAGGTGTGTGCCACCATGCTTGGACTAGAGTTTTAATATTTCTAATGCAGGTTCCTGTGCACCAGTCTTAGAATGTTTTGAGCTCTTCATATGTTACCGGTGAGAGTATAAGTTAGTACAATTACTTTGGGAATTAAAATTCTACTCAGACTGCCTTTACGTTACTGGATCCCTGTAAAAGTGAGGAAGTAACTTCTTCAGTTTTGTGCCACACTTTGTTACCTAGGTTGCAAAGCATTTCTGCTTCAGTCCTGAGTCTAAAAGTTGCTCTTGATCTGCTCTATTCACTTCTAGTTTCACCATCATCCTGAGCTTACAGGACATGACACGTTACTCAGCAGAGGTGAACCTTGCCCAGATACCATGGTATTATTTTCTTCTTGACCCTCTCTTACCACCATAATCTTCTTTCTAGTTTTCTCTTTACTTTAAAAACAAAATCCCCCAGACACTAATGTGATGAGACAGTGAAACAGTATTATGTATAGAAAGTCTTCTCTTTCACTTGGAGCAAGGGAAAGTGGTTCTCCCCAATGGAAGGTCATTAAAGAAGGGATATGCTCAATCACAATGGGCTAAATTGAAAGAACTGACAATACCTAGTCTTGGGTGAGGATGTAGAGCACCTGAAAATCTCACATCTTGCTGGATTTCATACATTGCTGGTGGAAGCGTGATTTATTACAACTTGTTTTGAGAAATTGTTTGGCATATCTACTAAGCCTTGATGTGTGTGTATAATGTGTGTTAACAAATCTGCTCTTGGGTCTGTAATACAGAAAAGAATGTTTATATTCATCAAAATGTGTGTACGTAACAGTTTTATTTGTGATAGCCCTAAACTGCAACTGCAACTGCAACTGAGTAATGTTGAGTACTCATATTCCTCAACAGTAAAATGTGTGATAGATGGTGGTATATTCATACAATGAAATAATATTCAGCAATACAAAAAAGGCATTACTAATACACATAACAATGCTGCTGAATCTTACTGATACAGCTTTGTTTGAAAGAAATAAAAAACAAAAGATGACACCATTTATATGAGTTTCAGTATCATGTCAAACTAATTCATGGTAATATGCGTCACTATAATAATTACCCTTTGTGCTGGGGATGGTTACTGCTTGGAAGGCAACCTAAGGGAGCCTGTTTTAGTTCTGGAAATGTTTTCTATCTTTATCTTGGTTGTGGTTACACAGGTGGGTTTATTTATAAAAATGTAAAATAAAAAGAAATAACAAGATTAATGCATTTTACTGTATGTAAATATACCTTAGTACACAAAATTTTATTTTTTTTAAATTCATATTTTTATACATTTCCTCTGATCCCTACCTCTGCCCAAGAAAATCTCAAAGAATCCTGCCCACTGGAATGCAAACTGGAATTACATTATATTTGCCTTGTAAGTTGGCAAGACTCTCAACCTTTATTGATATAGCACTAAGTCTTTTTTTAAAATTCAGAATATGATACCTGTTGCAGTCTTTTTTAATATCCTGTAAGTTTTAATAATTTTCCTCATTAAAAATTGTCTTAGATGTATTCTTAGATATTTTTTGTTGTGAACAAGCTACTAATCCATTTATATTTTCTAGGTATTGCGCTGTTAAGTTATTTTGTATATTTATCTTGTCAGCTACCTTGTCAAATTTTCCTATTATTAATCTCTTGAATCACTTTAATAGAGACTCCTGGATTTTCTTATCATCTGTAGGAAAGGAGAATTGTCTTTACTCAAATTTTACTAACTTTTGCATTCACTAAAGACTTCAACCCTGTGTTAAATGGTTAGGGGGCATCCGTGCCTTGTTCTTTAATTAGTTGAAATATCTTAAGTATTTCAACAGCAAATATATTTTAGTCTTTTTATCCTTTGAGTCGATTTTCTTGAACTCTAATTTTCCTAGAAAGTTTTTTTTCTTTTTGGATTAGCTGCAGAATTTTATATACATTTTTGAGATCTAATTTGATATATAGTTGTTTTAATTTTTCATTTTCTTGATAAATCAGTTATTTGATTTCCTAATATTAAGCTGTTCTTGTATTCTTGAAAAAAATGCCTTTTATTATGTGCATTCTTTGTATGCACTACTCGTGCATTATCCTTTTTGATAACTCAGAAAGTTTGTGTCTATGTAGAAGTGAAGTTAACTTAATTTTTATCCTTTTCATAATAGGGTTTGAATATTATCTATGCTTGCTTAATTATTGTACTTAATGGGATTGGTAAGATTAGGTTTGTTTTGGATTCTATTGTAAACAAATCTTTGAAACCTAGTAAGTCACTTTTTATTGGTCTTTAAAAATGAGGCAGTCTCTTTTATTAGGCTACAGAGAAATAATTTCAGGTAAGTAATTTTCTTGTTCAGATAGAAACACACACAAACACACAAACTTTTTTGAAAATTTATTTGCTATAATATCAATTTTTTTTGAAGTTTTCATTTTTATATTTTTTTTTCCACAGTCCGTGGTGGATGACTGGATTGAATCATATAAACAAGACAGGGACATCGCACTTCTGGATTTAATCAACTTTTTTATCCAGTGTTCAGGATGTCGAGGTACAGAATGTTGAAATAAATGATGTACATTGAGCCTGTCAGTTCAGCAGTGTGACTTTTACTTCACCTGCCACTAGTCATACATAATTTACCCTAAAATAAAACATTATATGCTGATCTTTTTCTGATAGAGAATATTACTGGTAAGTTATTTAAGGATGTTCCATTTTTGTTCTTGTTCAGTTTTGCTCCTATAAAGTGTAACACATTTATATAGTTTTTGAAATTTTGGGAGGAAATCTAAATTCGTTTAGTAGTTTTATGAATTGATTTTTTAGATCATAGGCTTTTATAATTTTTACTCATATTATTTGTACATATACTCCATATTAGGAAGTGTGCTGGTTGCTAGCATTCGTTCTTTTATATCCCTGCCAGTATTTGGTAGTCATTTTATAGTTAGGTTTAAATAATTTTCTTAAAGTAATACAAGTAGCAGAATCAGGTGTCTTAAGTTTGCAATTGTAAGGTGATTAAAGCGAAATTTTATTTTTATCATTTTAGGAGATAACTGCTAGATTTTTTTCTCCTCTGGATAAATCTTAAAAGGTTAATTTGTATTACAGGGGGGAAATGAGTTGTTAAATCACCATTCTCTGCTTGTGAATACAGAAGGAATAGTAATCTTTTATTGAGATAACTGACCAAATTGATTTCTTGAAAGCTTGTTTGTTTATATCCCAGTTATCACTTACCATATTGACATAAGTAGTTTATCAAATATTTACAGAGCACCAACCTTGTGTGAGATACTCCATCAGGGTATACAGAAGTTATCAAGGCAGTCTCTGCCCCTAAAAAGTGTTAAAGTATGTGTAATTTTTAAAGGCATCTTCATTGTGAGGAACAAAGAGGGAAATACATTAATAGTTCAGCGAAGGGCTCAGTGCCATAAGTATAATAAAACTGGTTACTATTTAATGACTGTGCAATATGTGGCAAGCTGTGTGCTTTACATACATTAGCTCATTTAATCTTTGTTAACAGTCCCATCAGGCAGATGGGATCTTTATTTTGTAGATCAGCAAACTGAGATGAAAGGGTTTAGGTAAATTTATTCCAGATAATACAGTTAGCAAGTGTGAAACTCAAGATTGAGAGTCAAGCCGTGTCACCTGGAGTGTGTGTCCCCAACCATAAGACACTGTGGGAGTAACAAGAAAGAGCAAGGGATGCTGATGCAGCCTAGGCTGTGTGTCTCTGTGTATATGTATGAATGTGGGGAGGTTGTAAAAAAGTATATCCTACAAAAAGCAAACTCTGAGGTGAGATTAAAGATGAGTAAAAGGAAGTTAGAAGGATGAGAAAGGCAAAAGGTAACATATTATGCAAAAAGACCTTAAGACAAGAAAGCATGGTTCAGTCCCGAACATAGGGGGTTCTGTGGCTGAATCGTAGAGCATGGAAATGGGTGAGGATTGGCAAGAGATTAGGCTACTATAAAGTAAGAGAGTTTGCTCATTTTACAGCCTTAAAGTAGGTGAGGCAAGCACTGATGATGTGCTTTATATACATTTTCTCATATAGTCCTATTAATCAACAGACCTGTTGGATTGGGTTTTAATTTGAAAGCAATTAATAGTGTTTAAAATTTTTCCTTTTGAAATTTGTTTTCATGGTTCAAAATAAAAAAGTTTAAAAGTTGTATAATAAGAAGTCTTTGCCTTCCTGCCTTCCCATCCATCTATGCACACTTAACTGCTCTTAACTAGTTTGTTGAACTTAACTGTCCATCTATCTAGTTTTCATGCCTATAAGATAGGAATGTATATTCTTTCCTTCTCCACCTCACCTGTCTTACACAAAAGGTAATGGTGTATAGAGACCTTTCTCCTTCATTTTTCTTTCTTCTTCTTCTTCTTTTTTTTTTTTTTTGAGCCGGAGTCTCTCTCTGTTGCCCAGGCTGGAGTACAGTGGCGTGATCTCGTCTCACTGCAAGCTCTGCCTCCTGGGTTCACACCTTTCTCCTGCCTCAGCCTCCTGAGTAGCTGGGACTACAGGCTCCTACCACCACTCCCGGCTAATTTTTTGTATTTTAGTAGAGATGGGGTTTCATCGTGTTACCCAGGATGGTCTCGATCTCCTGACCTTGTGATCTGCCTACCTCAGCCTCCCAAAGTGCTGGGATTACAGGTGTGAGCCACCGCTCCCAGCCTCTCCTTCATTTTTAAAAACGCAGGCTCATTGCATTCCTTTGTGTGTATGTACAATAATTTATTTAACTAGACTTCTTTTTTTTTTTTTTGAGACGGAGTCTCGCTCTGTCACCCAGGCTGGAGTGCAGTGGCGCGATCTTGGCTCACTGCAAGCTCCGCCTCCCGGGTTCACGCCATTCTCCTGCCTCAGTCTCCCGAGTAGCTGGGACTACAGGCGCCCGCCACCACGCCCGGCTAATTTTTTATATTTTTAGTAGAGACGGGGTTTCACCGTGGTCTCGATCTCCTGACCTTGTGATCCGCCCGCCTCGGCCTCCCAAAGTGCTGGGATTACAGGCGTGAGCCACCGTGCCCGGCTTAACTAGACTTCTATTAAAAGACCATTGTGTTATTTGTAGTGTTTTGCTGTTACAGAGAATGCTTACTGTAATGAGTAATTTTATGTATACCGTATTTGGTCTTTATGAAAGAATATCTGTAGGTAAATGTACTTGTTATAGTAGATACTGCCAAATCGTCAGCTATAGGAATTGTATTCTTCTATACTCTCATCAGTGATACATTAAAATGTCTGCTTTTTCTTAGCCTTTTCAACAATGTGTATTTATCAAGTTTTTGGATTAGTCTTCAGAATGATTTGAAGATACTATTCCAGTCTGATTTTTAAAAGTGCTTTGAAGTTCACGTAATATACAAGTAAGCATTTTAAAGTGTACCAATTCAGTAGCATTTAGAGCATTCATAAATGTGCAGCTGCCATACATTGGGTTGCTGTAACAAGACCGTAGACTGGATGGCTTACAAATAATAGAAATTTATTTCTCACAAGTCTGGAGGCTGGAAGTCTGAGATCAGGGTCTCAGTATCAACTGGTTCTGGTGGGACCCTCTTCCACATTGCGGAATACTAACTTCTAGTTGTACCCTTACATGGCAAAAAAGAGGTTGAGAGCGTTTTCTGGGGTCCCCTTTATAACGGCACTTATCTCATTCATGAGGGTCCCCCTCTCATCACCTAATTGCATACCAAAGGTCCCACCTTCTAATACCATCACTTTGGGGGTTAGGATTTTCGTATAGGAATTTTGGGAGGACACAGCATTCAGTCCATTGTAGCAGTTGCCACCTCTGTCTTTTCTCAAAACTTTAAAAATCTCCCCAGGAAAATACCCTATACCTGTTAGGTAATCATTATTTGTTCTTTTCTCCCCCATCCCTTGGCAATCATGAGTCTACTTTCTGTCCCTGAGGATTTGCCAGTTCTGATCATACCACACAATATGTCACCTTCTCTGTGTGACTTCTTTCATTTAACATATGTTTTTGAGGTTCATTTAAGTTGTAGCATGTATCAGTAGTTCGTTCTGTTTAGGACTGAACAATAATCCTTTGTATGTATATATCACTATTTGTTTATCCATTCACCTGTTGAAGGACATTTGAGTGTGTTTCACTATTGTGAATATGGCAACTTTGAACATTTGTGAACAAATACTTGTTTAAGTACCGTTTTTGAGTCTTTGAGGTGTAAATTCTTAGGAGTAGAATTGCTAGGTCATATAATAATTCTGTTTAAACTTTTTGAGGAACCACCAAACTGTTTTCCACAGTGGCTGCACCATCTTATATTCCTACCAGAAATGTATGAGGATTCCTATTTTTCTACATCCTCAACAACACTTGTTATTTTGTAGTTTTAAAAATTATAGCCATCCTACTGGGTATAAAGTGGTGGCTAACTGTGGTTTTAATTTGTGTGCACTTAATGCCTAATGATCTTGAACTTCTTTTCGTGTGCTTGTTGGACATGTCTGTATTTTCTTTGAAGAAATATACGTTCAAGTCCTTTGCTCATTTTAAAATTAGATTATGTGTGTTTTTGTTGATGAGTTGTATATATTATGGATACCAAACCTTTATCAAGTATAGAACTTCAGCTATTTTTGCCCACTCTCTGGGTTGTCTTTTTAACTTTCTTAATGATGTTCTTTGGTGCACAATAGGTTTATATTTTATTAAGTCTGACCTCCCTCCCTCCCTCCCTCCCTCCCTCCCTCCCTCCCTCCCTCTCTCTCTCCTTCCTCCTTCCTTCCTTCCTTCCTTCCTTCCTTCCTTCCTTCCTTCCTTCCTTCCTTCCTTCCTTCCTTTCCTTTCCTTTCCTTTCCTTTCCTTTCCTTTCCTTCCCTTCCTCCCTCCTTCCTCCTTCCTTCCTTCCTTCCTTTCCTTCCCTTCCTTCCTCCTTCCTCCTTCCCTTCCTTCATTCTCTCTCTCCCCTTCCTTCCTTCCTTCCTTCCTTCCTTCCTTCCTTCCTTCCTTCCTCCCTTCCTTCCTTCCTTCCTCCCTCCCTTCCTTCCTTCCTCCCTCCCTTCCTCCCTCCCTCCCTCCCTCCCTCCCTCCCTCCCTCCCTCCCTTCCTCCCTCCCTCCTTCCCTCCCTTCCTCCCTCCCTTCCTCCCTCCCTTCCTCCCTTCCTCCCTTCCTCCCTTCCTCCCTTCCTCCCTTCCTCCCTTCCTCCCTTCCTCCCTTCCTCCCTTCCTTCCTTCCTTCCTTCTCTCCCTCCCTCCCTCCCTCCCTCCTCCCTCCCTTCCTTCCCTCCCTCCCTCCCTTCCCTCCTTCCCTCCCTCCCTCCCTCCCTCCCTCCCTCCCTCCCTCCCTCCCTCCCTCCGTCCCTCCCTCCCTCCCTCCCTCCCTCCCTCCCTTCCTTCCTTCCTCTCTCTGCCTGCCCCTCCCCTCCCCTCCCGATACGTGTGTCAAATTTAAAGATCCATTGCCAAATTCAAGGTCATGAATATTTACCTCTATGTTTCCTTCTAATGGTTATTTCTTACAAATCTGGAGGCTGGATTGTATATTTTATATTTAGGCTGTTAATCCATGGTTAATTTTTGTGTATGGGATAGTTTTAATTTGTATTTCTCTGATGAACGAGGGTTGAGAACCATTACTGTTTTTTCTTTGAATTCTCTGTTCCTATCCTTTGCCCATTTTTCTTTTGACTACCTTTATAGTTCCTGAAAAGACATTTTACAAAATGGATCTTAAAACATTTTTGTTAAAGGGGCATAATGCATATTATCTTAATATGATTTACAAAGAAAGCACACTGTCTTTTATGTCAGTAGAATATAATAAAAATCCTGATATAGACCTAAGTACCTATGAGACATTAGTAAACATATTTTAGAACATATGAAAAGAAAACATTTTTTACTTATTACAAAAGGAATTTACTAATTAAAACTATACTTAGTTACTATTTGTTTTTACCTATCAGATTGGCACAAGTTTAAAATCATAAGAACATTCTGTTGTTCAGGCTGTGGTGGGAGAAAGCAGACACTGTTACATTGTTGTTTAGAATACAAATTGATAAACTTTTGTAAAGGTATCCAGGAATATTTACCAAATCTATATTTATGTTTTATCTGTTGACTCAACCATCCTAATTCTGGGATTTTACCTTGAGTATATACCTTCAGCAGTAAGAAACTAGGTACACAAAATTAATGCAACATTATTTGTTATTGGAATATATTGGAAACAATCCAAATGTTCATATATAAAAACAGTGATTGAATGAACTGTAGTATAGCCACATGTTGGAGTTTTGTGCTGCTGTAAAAAAGAATGAGGAAGATGTCTGTGAATGGATGTAGGGATTTGCCCTGTATTTTTTTTTTTTTTTTTTTTTTGAGACAAAGTCTTGTTCTGTCACCCAGGCTGCAGTGCTGTGGCGCGATCTCGGCTCACTGCAACCTCCACCTCCCGAGTTCAAGCAAATCTCCTGTCTCAGCCTTCTGAGTAGCTGGGATTACAGGCATGCGCCACCATGCCTAGCTAATGTTTTTTGTGTTTTTAGGAGAGATGGGGTTTCACTGTGTTGGTCAGGCTGGTCTTGAACTCCTGACCTCATGATCCACCCGCCTTGGCCTCCTAAAGTGTTGGGATTACAGGCATGAGCCACTGCGCCTGGCCTTTCCCTAGATATATTTTTAGGGCAAAATACAAAGTGCAGAATGATATCTAAAATATGTAACTTTTTTTTTTTTTTTTGTAAGAAAAAGGGAAAACGGTGGTTCATTTCACCAAAAAGAAGTACAGGAAAGATAAACCTGACAATAATGAGATTGGTTACCTAAAGAGCGAGAGAGACAGTGAGAGAGAGAGAGAGAGAGAGAGAGTGTGTGTGTGTGTGTGTGTGTGTGTGTGTGTGTGTGTGGGAAAGTTTAGAGGGAATTGATGAGGGAATGATACTGAATTTGAATATTATTTTATAGTTTTTGAATAGTCCTGACTTTTGGAGCTATCTTAATACTTCAAGTCCTCAAGAAAACAAAATCAGCAAAGATGGAGGGGGAATATCCTGAAAATGAATACAAACAGAACAAATAACCATTACACCATAATAACAACCACACTGAAAGTTGTAAAATTACTAACCAAAGTAACTTCGGAACTCAGTAAGTGGGCTATGAAACTAATTGGGTCAGGGAAAAGTTTGATGAAGAGTACAGTATTTACCCAGTCTCAAAATGTCTCCTTTCAAGATATCTACTGTTTACAGGGTAAAATAGAAACTTTGCAGTGTAGAAACTTGATAGATATCACCTTAACAAATGATAAAAGCAAACATTGCAAGTTACTGAGCTAATTGCTATTATGTGCTTTCTGATATGCCCTTAGAAGAACTCAACATCACTTCTATAGTATTCTTGCCAGAAGTGCATAGTCTGAATCTACTCATGAAGAAACGTAAGACAAGCTCAAATTGAGTTATATTCTTCAAAATAACTGTCCTGTACTCTGCAAAAAAGTCAGTGTCATGAAATAGTCAGAAATGCTGGGCGTGGTAACTCACACCTGTAACCCCAGGACTTTGTGAGACTGAGGCAGACAGATCAACTGAGGTCAGGAGTTTGAGACCACTCTGGCCAACGTGGTGAAACCCTGTCTATACTAAGAATACAAAAATTAACCGGGCATGGTGATAGGCACCTGCAATCCCAGCTACTTGGGAGACTGAGGCAGGAGAATCACTTGAACCCAGGAGACAGGTTGCAGTGAGGCAAGATCACGCCATTGCACTGCTGCCTGGGCAACAGGAGCAAAACTCTGTCTCAAAAAAAGAAAAAAAGGAAAGAAATGACTCGAACTGTTCTAGCTTAAAGTAGAGTAAAGAAACATGACAGGTGGCTGCAGTGCATGATCTTAGAATTTCTTTGGGCGGATTACCTGAGGTCAGGAGTTCAAGACCAGCCCAGCCAACATGGTGAAACCCCATCTCTACTAAAAATACAAAAATTAGCTGGGCGTTGGTGGTGGGCGCCTGTAATCCCAGCTACTTGGGAGGCTGAGGCTGGAGAATCGCTTGAGCCCAGGAGGCAGAGGGTGCACCATTGCACTCCAGCCTGGGCAACAGGAGCGAAACTCTGTGTGAAAAAAAAAAATGACTCAGAAACTGTTTAAAGTAGACTGAAGAAACATGACAGGTGGCTGCAGTGCATGATCCTAGAATTTCTTTTGGCATAAAGGACGTTGTTGAGACACATGTGAAGTCTTGTGTGGATTATGTGGATTAGATTATGTGGATTAATCTTATGTGGATTAGATTATGATCTTATGTGGATTAGATATTAGATCTTATGTGGATTAGATCTTACATGGATTAGATTATGTGGATCTTATGTGGATTAAATCTTATGTGGATTAGAACATATATATAGTATCGACTGTTAATCTTATGCTTGGGACATTGTAGTATACTGTGGTTGTATAATAGGTTTATTTGGGGGAAATACACACTGAAATATTAAAGAGTAAAGGAATATCATGTCTGTAGCTAAACACTTATTCAGAACAAATTCATATGTATATGAAGAGTGAAAGAAGGATAAAACAGATGTAAAATGTTTACTTCTGAAGAATTTGGGTGGAAGGTATTCAGAAGTTCTTTGTACTTTGCTGTCTTTTCTGTAAATCTAAAATCATATCAGAGTACAAAAATAAAAAGAAAATGTTTTAACCCCAAAGTCAGCGTCATCCTCAAGGGAAACCAGTAGTCATTGTCACTGTTAAAGAAGACAAGGATACCCAGCCTCACAACTCTTATTTAGCATTATATTGGATATATAAACTAACACATTTAGACAATAAAAAAGGAGTAATTATGATCATTGTTTTTAAAATGATCTTATTCAAAATGTTTAGAAAATTCAGGAGAATCAGTTTGCAAAACTAAAGCAATAAAATAATTCCATAATATATTGAGATACAGAATTTATAGAGAAAAATTACTGTCTTACAGCCAGTTAGAAGATTTAAAGACGCCCTTTTGAAGACAAAAGTGAGGGAAAAAATTCTTTCAGATTTACGTTTCACTGTGATAGTGTAAACCAGGATAAATTTCCAGTGTTTCAAGAGTTTAAGGGCAAAAACAAACAACAAATACAAAGAAAAATAATAAAAGCACTTAATGAAAACTAAGAATTCCTTTATAACCATGGAGTGGGGAAGACCTTTTTATTAACTGACTCACAATTAACTGACTCAGAATCTATAAGTTAGCAAAGATTCATAAATTACATAAGAAAACAAAAAATTTATAAGATAGAGACACATTATAGGGAAAGTCAAACGACAAGGGACAAATGGGGGAAATTTTGTTTTTATTACAAAGGCTGGTATCTCTAATATATGTTGAGATAAGATTTGCGTTTTATAAGTACTCCTTGTCTTGCACATTAATATCCAAAATCTAGATTGGCATTTTACTGTGTGAGCCCATTTTCCCCTAAAGCTGCATAAGAACCAAGGACCAAATGAGTGTTTTAAAAATTGACCTAAAATTGGAAGAGAGCACGGAAAGGGAGGAAAAAAACAATCACAATTTGCCCCCTGTCCCCACCCAAGTTCCTGGCTAGAAGTGATGTCACCAACAATGACAAAACAAAGTGGAACGTCTTTTCATGAGTGAATAGTATGAACAGCTCGTCCATTATTGGCTCCAGTATCCCTATTATCACTATTTCCTGATCTTGGCTCTTGAACCAAGCCCTAAGGTGTGGTATTGGTTTTCTAATTTAGCTATCTCAAGTTGCATTAGCACCCATAGTTGTTTCCCTAACTCTACTGAAATGTCTGTAGTCTCTTCATTTGAACCAGCTGGAGTGAATCCTGTTTGCCATTGGAAACCTCCCAGAATAGGCTAACTCAATGTGTAGTAGTAATATATATATTCAGTATCAGTGAAGTGGGAAAAACGCAAGGGTAAAGTTGATTTAAACACTGTTGACCTAGAGTTGCATTCTAAAGCTATGTAAATTCGTAAGTGTTTATTGGAATAAGTTACGAGAGAACTGAGAATTAACACAGAATTATAGGATGTATTCAGGGAATTATGCGTAGCAAAATGAAGATAAGTTGTCCATATATTCAAAGTACTACCATTGTTAAATATACCTTGTTGATACAGGTATATATTTACTTTGGTATGTATTTAAACGTAACTAATTTCAGAAATATATGTCTGGTTATTGATAAGTAGTTTTCATTGACAGATGTGCTTGTTTTTTTAATAAGAGTTGTGGATCAAACTTGAAAGTTGATGGTTAAAAGCAACCTTCTTTCTTAGTTGAATGTAACAAGTAATGTTTCTGTTTTGCTCTGCTTGTGCCTAAAAGAGAAGTTCCAGATGCCTCAGAGCTTTCTAGGAGTGCAGAATTGCCAGAGAATTAATCACCTAGGAGCACTTAATCTAAGAGTTTCCTGAACTTAACCCAGTTCACTGGCTAATTAGGGTCTCGGTGATTTTTTCATGGCACCTGTAAGCCAGAAGAAATACCTAACAGTTCCTTTCAGGAAGTTGTTATGTCCAAACTATTTATTTAGGTCCTCACAATTTAGTAGGTGTTTAGAAAAATGATATACATAATTGAAAAAAATTGTGTTCATTTCTCAAATAACTGCAGTTATGTGTGTACAGGTGTGTTGAGCATTGTATAGCTTCTCAAATTTTGAAATTATCTTAATTTCCTGTTTTATATTGGTTTTCTGGTAGCCCTTGTTGAAACTCAGCCTCTCAAAGATAGGGCATTATCAACAGGAATAAAGGACCAGATTGTAAGTTACCTCATGCTGATAGTTCCTATGGTACTTGACAAATATCAAATACTGTATTGTTTTCCTTTGAATATTTAAAATATCCACATTGCCCATATCATTTTGCGTAAGTCCCTCGGGACATCTCAGTGCATAGTTGGGGCACCATGGCTTTAACAAGTGACTGAACGGGATTTAATGTATAAATACCCCAATTCCTTTGCCCATAAGTGGAATCGTTTTGAAGTACATGGCCTACTCTGACTCGCAGTTTCTCAAGAAGCTTAATTGGGCTCCAGTTACCTACAACTGTAATTGACTAGATAACACACTTTATTGTCTTTTTTTAAAAATTATTATTGTTATTCTTTTTCTTGTTTCATGTCTCCACTGCATTACTGGTATTTTATGGGTTGTCCTTCAAAATAAATTACTTGCACTGGCATCCCTGTTTTAGTATCTGCATCTGGGGGATAGAAACTAACAAGTGCTTATATGGCTTTATTATATATTAATCAGTATTCTCTTTAGCAATCTATTTTAATGAATTATGTCTTACCTCCTCACCTGTACAGTGTGTGTGTGTGTGTGTGTGTGTGTGTGTGTGTGTGTGTGTGTGTATATAGATAGAGAGTTCAATGTTACCTTTCCTAAATCCTTTTACATTGTGACATATATACAGAAGACTGCATATATAGTGCCTTTGGCCTCTACCTGTTAGATGTCAGTAGCACATTTCTTTCCCCCTCTCCTCCAGTTGTAACAAGCAAAAATGTCTGCAAAAGTTTCCCAGTGTTCAATTTTGGGAAGCAAAATTGCCCCATGTTGAGAACTGCTATAAAGTATACCTTATATGAATATACCAGTTTATTTATACTTCCCATTCTTGAAGGAAGTTTTTGGGTAATGTAGACAGTGTTATTAAAAGCTATCTTTTGCACATATTAATTTGGTATTCATGCACAGGATGCTCTAGTTTGTGTACTGAGGGGTGGAATTGCTGGGTTATAAAATATGCAACTTTGTATAGTTGTATATTGTATAGTCGTGGTATGTTTGTATAGTTGTAACTTTTCATGCTTTAGTCAAGTGATGTCACAGAATTCTGATGGCTTCACATATTTTGCTCATAGATAGTATTACCAGTATTTTTAGTTTTATCTTGTTGAGTAGGATTACCAATATCACATTGTGGTTTTAATTTATATTCCTTTGATTACTATTGAGGTGGACTACTTTTTCACATAACAGTTAACCATGAGAATTTTCTCTTGCATGAACTGCGTAAAGTCTTCTGCAAATTACTGTATTGGGATGTTCGGTTTTTTCCTTTATTGTTTTGTAAGATTTTTATTTTATCTTATTTGAGACATGAGTTTTACTGTTTCCCAGGCTGGAGTGCAGTGGCGCAATCTCGGCTCACTGCAACCTCCACTTCCCAGATTGAAGGGATTCTCCTGTTTCAGCCCCCCAAGTAGCTGGGATTACAGGCATGTGCCACCACTCCTGGAGAATTTTTGTATTTTTAGTGAAGACGGGGTTTCTCTATGTTGACCAGGCTGGTCTCAAACTCCTGACCTCAGCTGACCTGCCCACCTTGGGCTCCCAAAGTGATGGGATTACAGGCATGAGCCACTGCACCTGGCCAGGATTTTTAAAAAAGTGGTAATACTAATCTCCTTTGTTATCATATATATTGCAACTTTCTTCTTCCATTTTGCAGTCTGCTTTTTCCCTTTTCTTTTATTTTGATACATTATCCCTTGAAGGCAGGGATTTTTGTCTTTGTTCTCTTTGTATCTCTAGCACCTATAAATATTTATTGAAAGAATGAATGAACATGAGTTTAACATTTTTAAGTCTAACCAAATTTATTAGTCTTCTCTTTTATGGGCTTTTTGTGTCATATTTAAGAAATTATTGATCAGACCCTGTGGCTCATGCCTGCAATAATAGCACTTTGGGAGGCCAAGGCGGGCAGATTACTTGAGGTCAAGTGGTTCAAGACTGGCCTTGCCAACATGGTGAAACACCATTTCTACTAAAAATACAAAAAGTAATCGGGCATGGTGGTGGGCACCTGTAATCCCAGCTACTCAGGAGGCTGAGGCAAGAGAATCGCTTGAACCTGGGAGGTGGAGGTTGCAGTGAGCTGAACTCGCACCACTGCACCCCAGTCTGGGCAACAGAGCATGACTCTGTCTCAAAAAAATACAAATAAAAATAAAAATTAAAAAATTATGGCCGGGCGCAGTGGCTCACGCCTGTAATCCCAGCACTTTGAGAGGCCGAGACGGGCGGATCACGAGGTCAGGAGATCGAGACCATCCTGGCTAACACAGTGAAAACCCTTCTCTACTAAAAATACAAAAAATTAGCCGGGTGTGGTGGTGGGCACCTGTAGTTCCAGCTACTTGGGAGGCTGAGGCAGGAGAATGGCGTGAGCCCGGGAGGCAGAGCTTGCAGTGAGCCGAGGTCGCGCCACTGCACTCCAACCTGGGTGACAGAGCGAGACTCCATCTCAAAAAAAAAAAAAAAATTTACACCATGGTCATGAAGATACTCTCCTGTTTTCTTATAAAATCTTTCTAGTTTATGTGAAGTTTAGTTAGTTGTGTATAGGTTGCTCCTTCAAATTTAGGTTTTTATGTCATCTAGATTTCAGTTTTTTAAGTGTGAAAAGTGCTTTATTTTTTCTTGATTGTACAATGACCCAATTAGCATATATCAAGTATCCCTTTCTGGAGAGTCTTTTCCTGGGTTCTCTATTCTGCTAATTGGTCTCTTAGATGGAAAACTAACTTTCTTTTTTTTTTTCTTTCTTTTTTTAAAATCGTGTCTCAGGTGTCTTTTTTTAAAATGTAACCCAGGCTGGAGTACAGTGGCACGATCTTGGCTCACTGCAGCCTCAACCTCCCTGGGCTTAGGTGATCCTACCACATTAGCTTCCCAAGTGTCTGGGACTACAGGCACACACCACCACTGCACCTGGCTAATTGTTTGGTATTTTTGCAGAGTCAGGATTTCAACATGCTATGCTGCCCAGGCTGGTCTCGAACTCCAGGATTCAAGAGTTCTGCCCGCCTCAGCCTCCCAAAGTGCTGGGATTACAGGCGTCAGCCATCACTCCTGGCCAGAAAATTTCTTGACTAAAAACTTACTGACTGTTGTATTTTTGTATATATTTTAGAATTAGTTTGTGCGCCAAGCACAGTGACTCGTGCCTGTAATCCCAGTACTTTGGGAGGTTGAGGCAGGTGGATCTCTTGAGCCCAGGGGGTGGTGTCCAGCCTGGGCAACATGGTGAAACCCTGCCTCAACAACAACAACAAAAAAATGCAGAAATTAGTGGGGTGTGGTGGTGTGTGCCTGTCGTCCCAGTTACTTGGGAAGCTGAGGTGAGAGGATCACTTGAGCCTAGGAGGTGAAGGTTGTAGTGAACCATAATAACACCACTGCACTCCTGTCACCTGAGTGACAGAGTGAGACCCTGTTTCAAAAAAAAAAAAAAAAAAACGTGAAATTCCATCAGTAAACTCATTGGCATTTTAAATGGAATTATATTGAATCTGTATGTGTGTCAGCATTTCTCAGTTTTGATGCTATTGACTTTTTGGACTGGAAAGTCTTTGTCATGGGGGGAGCATTCTTGCATTGTAGGACATTTAGCAGCATCCCTGGCCTCTACCCACTAAATGTCAGTAGAACCCATTCCTACTTGAACAACTACTGCTATACTTCAGTGGGGATGAATTTACATTTTGATAAAATATAATCTTTCAGTTTGTGATCATTGTGTTTATTTCTGCATATATTCATCCCCTCCACCAAGTATTTTAGAGGATTTTTTGAAGGGAATGTATGTGTGAAAAGGTCTTATACATCTCTTATTAAGTTTATTTCTGTACTTTCAGCATTTAAAAATTTCATTATAAGTAATGGTTTTTAAAAAATAGCATTTTTTTTTTAGAACAGTTTTAGATTTGCAGAAAAGCGTGTCTACCACTGATATTTTAATGTAAAATTTAATACGCAGTCCTAGAATGAATTCAACTTGGTCATGATATATTTTTTAAATTATTGCTAGGTTTGGTTTGCTACTATCTTGTTTAGGGTTTTTATATCTGTATTTCCATTTCAAGTTTTGTTATGAAAACTTCGCTAATTTCACAGAATAAATTGCAAATAATGCCTTCTTTTTCTGTTTTTCTGTTTTTTTTTTTTTTTGGAATTATTTCTTTCCAGAATGTTTGGTAGAATTGAAGGCATCTGGACCTGAAGTGTTTTGTTGGATGATTTCAAGCTACTGATTCTTTTTTTTAACCATTAAATTGTATGATTGATTGATTGATTGATTGAGACGGAGTCTAGCTCTGTCACCCAGGCCGGAGTTCAGTGCCGCAAACTCGGCTCACTGCAACCCCTGCCTCCTGGGTTCAAGCTATTCTACTGCCTCAGCCTCCTGTGTGGCTAGAATTATAGGTGTGAGCCACCATGCCCGGCTATTTTTGTATTTTTAGTAGAGATGGAGTTTCACCATATTGGCCAGGCTGGTCTCAACCTCTTGACCTTCAGTGATCTGCTTGCCTTAGCCTCCCAAAGTGCTGGGATTACAGGCTTGAGCCACTGCGCCCAGTCGTGATTCACTTTTAAAAAACTCATTTAGCACTATTGAGGTATTTTATTACTATCATTATTATTTAGAGACTCATTGTGTTTCCCAGGCTGGTCTTGAACTCCAGACTTCAAGAGATTCTCCTGCCTCAGCCTCCCACGTAGCTAGGACTACAGGCATGCAAGACCATGCCTAGCTTCTAGTGTTTTTATTATTTTGATAAACCAGATTTTTCTAGGAAACTCTCCATTTTATCTAAATTTTAAAATTTATTTTATAAAGGTGTTTATAATATTCCATATATATTATTTAAATGTTTTCTGTTTCCTAATTATAGCTTTTTCTTGACACATGGATCATTTAGAAGCATATTTCTTCTTCTTTTTTTTTAATGGTTTTTGTTTTCTTGTGTTTTTTTGGGGTTATTTTTTGAGAGGGGGTCTCACCCAGGCTGGAGTGGAGTCATGTGATCACAGCATACTGCAGCCCGAACTCCTGGGCAGAAATGATCCTCCCACCTCAGCTTCCCAAGTAGCTGGGACCACAAGTGTGTGCCACCACACCAGCTAATTTTTCTTTTTTCTTTGTTAGGGATGGGGTCGCTATGTTGCCATGGCTGCTTTTGAACTCCTGGACTCAAGCAGTCTTCCCATCTCAAACTCACAATGTGCTGGGATTACAGGCATGAGCCACTGTGCCTGTTGAGAAGCATATTTTTTGATTTTCAAGCATGAGAGTTTTCTGGTTAACTTTTTGTATTGTTTTCTTCTTTAACTTCCTTGAATTTGAGGCCAAAGGAAATGGTCTGTCAGTTGTAGTCCCCTTTTGTGTAGACTTATCTCAAAGTTATATGGTCAGTTTTTGCTAATGTTTCATGTGCCCTTAAAACTCATGCATATTATGCATTTTTTAGGTGTAGTATGTCCATTGTTAGCTCAGTAATTTTGTTAAAATATTTTATATCCTTCTAATTTATTGTGCTTGTTCTGATGATTACTGAGAAGGATGTATGTTAAAATCCCACATCATGGTTATAGATTTATATGTTTTTCCTTGATTTCTTCTTAACTGCCTTTCCCCTTCCTTACCCTCCCTCCTGTGTCTGTCTCTCATTCCACTCCCTGATATGTTATTAGAAGTATACAGACATCCAGCTTTTTTATAACTCAATGTTTTGTATTTAATGTTCCTCTTTATCTCTGGCAATACTTTTTTTTTTTTCTAAAAGTCTATTTCATTTGAATATTCATGAAACTTACAACTTTTCATGTTTTTCTGGTGCGCTTTTTTTTTTCCTTTTATTGTTCCTGTATCTTTTAGATGCCTCTTGTTAAAACTTATAGCTGGATTGTAGTTTTTTCATTCAGTCTGTCTTTTAATTGTACCATTTAGTCCCTTTTGCATTTAATACAGTCACTGTAATTTAGTTTTATATTGAACCAATGGTTGTTCTTTGCCCCTCCTGTTTTATGTTTTCTTTTTCTCTTCTTTCTTGTTTTTAAATTACTTGAATATCAAAGAATTTGTCTTTCTTTTGTTTACTTCTTAAAACTTTTTTTTTTTTTTTTGTTTGAGATGGAGTCTCGCTCTCTTGCCAGGCTGGAGTGCAGTGGTGCGATCTCGGCTCACTGCAGCCTCTACCTCCCAGGTTCAAGCGATTCCCCTGCCTCAGCCTCCTCTGAGTAGCTGGGACTACAGGCACGCACCACCACACTCAGCTAATTTTTTTATATTTTAGTAGAGACGAGGTTTCACCATGTTGGCCAGGATGGTCTTGATCTCTTGACCTTGTGATCCACCTGCCTTGGCCTCCCAAAATGCTGGGATTATGGGCATGAGCCACCATGCCCGGCCCCAAAATTCAATTTTTGCTCTTTATTTCTGGTTTTCTGAGTTTATGTTATGCTCTAGGTATAGAATATATTTTGACAGGGGCAGGGGGTGTTGTTTTTCATCGTTTCTAAAATTTCTTAATTATTATCTCTTTAAATTTTCTTTCTATTTTATTTCTCTTCTCCTTCAGGAACTTTATGTACATTTGTTATACTCTCTTCTGTGTATCTTTCCATAGTTTTGAATTTCCGTGCAGCTTTCTGAATAATATTCCCCCATCTTAGGGTTCTTTAACTCTTTTAATTTATGCCAATCCCTTAAGCCTTATTTTAGTTACTGTATTGTTCGCTTCTGTAAATTATAACTACTTGGTCCATGGAATTGTTCCCCTGTGGATATTCAAACTTATATTTTTATTTTTTAACATGGTAAGTGTATTTGTTTTGCAATCTATATCTGATAATTCTAATATTTTAAGTTTTTGTGAACCTGTTTCTGTGGTCTTGTTTTTGCTTTTTGCATGTTGCCTTTCTTCTTGGTGTATTTTGTTGCTTTTTATTCCAAGCTCCTTATTTCCTCTCAAATTTATTTGAATCATAGGATTAAGTTACATTTCTGTAAGAGAGGATTTAGCATTTGCTTTACAGGTGTCCAGGGGCGCTACCAATCTAGGACCATTTGTAATTGAATAGAACGTTTGAGATTTTCTTTCAGTTATTTGTGAGAACACCAGTTTTTGATTATAACTTCTTAGATACATTTATCTCCCTCTTTGCAGTACCAGAAAAACTTTATTTCCCCCAGAGTATCAGGTGATAAGTTGACCCGTGGGTTAGTCTTAACCTGAAGATGTAATCCTTTGAAGCCCCACTTTGTAGAGTTATGTCTTCTAGACCCTCTACCTCAGATCGCCCAACTAAAGCAAACAGGCTTAGCAAGGGTCATCATAGAAAAGGTGATTTCAGCATTGCTTCTATATGTTGAATTTCTGCTTTTATTTATTTTCCTTCTAATATCTTCCTGCTTCATATGGCTTCAGATGCTTTCAAAATGCTGTTTATATTTTATTTACCATTTTAGGGAAAGGATTTGTATAAATAATATTGTTTACAATATCATTATCATAAACTGAACTTGTTTATAAAAATGTAAAGTGATTTCTCCCCCGGATGATACATGTATGTGTGTGTTAATGTAACTTGTAACGCTGAAATTTTTCAAAAAAATTTTTTATGAAAATGAATAATTTTGAAACTTTGATGCTTTTGGCATAATTTGCATATTTACTTTCTATATTGTTGTAATGTAATTTCTACTTTCATAGGTTTTGATTTTCTTGGGCCTACTTGAAGGTTTCAATTGCTTATTATTGTCATGGTTTTGAAAAAGCTCTCAAATGTAGGCTGACATGTGCAGGTACTGTTTTAGGTAGAGTGTACAAAAAAACCACAAGTAATCCTGATGGGTTTATACTTACAGAAAACCTGTTGGGTATGCAGAGAACAGGATAAGAATTATAAAATAAGAGATTGGAATATGAAGTATTTTGCCTTAATATTTTTCAGTTTCAGCCTCTCTGTGTGTGTCTCTCTCTCTCATGTCTCTCTCTCAAACAGGCCAGGCACAGTGGCTCACGTCTACAATCCCAACACTTTGGGAGGCCAAGGCAGGAGGATCAGTTGAGCCCAGGAGTTTAAGACTACCCTGGGCAGCATAGTAAGACACTGTCTCTACAAAAAATAGAAAAATTAGCCAGGTGTGCACCTGTAGTCCCAGCTGTGTGGGAGGAGGCCAAGAGGTTGAGGCTGCAGTGAGCCATGATTTTGCCACTGCACTTCAGCCTGGGCAACAGAGCAAAATCCTGTCTCAAAAAAAAAAAAAATATTGCTGAGAATAGACACATGAACTATTTAGAAATTCAAAAGAGGCACAGCATGCTGGCTCATGCCTGTAATACTAGCACTATGGGAGCCTGAGGTGGGGGCATCGCTTCAGTTGAGGAGTTCAAGACTAGCCTGGGCAACACAGAGAAACCCTCTCTCTCTCCCCTCTTCCCCCTGCCAAAGACAGACAAAATTAGCCAGATGTGGTGATGCCTGCCTATAGTCCTAGCTTACAGAGGTGGGAGGTGGGAGAGGTTCAGGTGGGAGGATTGCTTGATTCTGGGAGGACAAGGCTGCAGTGAGCCAGGATTGTGCCACTGCACTCCAGCCTGGGGAACAGAGCACGCTCTCTCGCTCTTCCTTGCTCTCTCTCTCTCAAAAAGTAAAAAAAGGAGTTCAAAAAAGTTTATGTAGATACCTAAATCATCTTAAAGGAAATGAAACATAACTTCTTACCCATTTAGTGTGGACTGTACATAGTGACTTCTAAGGAGTACAGTGTGGAAAGAGGTGAAGAAGTGTAATTTACAAAGGAGAAAACTGACAAACACTATTGCATCTAGATGTTCATGGTTAATAATCAGTAGTGTTTAGTCATATTGATAGTGACTTGATTTTATATGATGAGGATGGCAATTTCTCTCTTGAGCTTCCCTCCAAAAATCCATAAACCCTGTCTTACCATGAGAAAAGAATCAGACAAATTGAAAGACATTATATAAAATACCTGACCACTGCTTCTTAAAACCTTTGTGGTCATCAAAAACAAGTAAAGTTTGAAATTTAGAAATGGAAGTGGAGACTTTACAGATGATGCCCCAGAAATAATAAACATCATAAGAGACTACAAGGAACCAATAAATTGGATAATCTAATAAATTGGATAATCTACACCAATAAATTGGATAATCTAAAATAAATGACTAAATTTCTAGAAACACACAACCTATCAAGACTTGGAGTCTGGGTGAGTCATGGAGAAAAAGAAAAGCTGGGCTGGGTGCGGTGGCTCGCACTGTAATCCCAGCGCTTTGGGAGGCCGAGGTAGGTGGATCGTGAGGTCAGGAGATCGAGACCATCCTGGCTAACACGGTGAAACCCCGTCTCCACTAAATATACAAACAATTAGCGGGGCATGGTGGGAGGCGCCTGCAGTCCCAGCTACTCAGGAGGCTGAGGCAGGAGAATGGCGTGAACCCGGGAGGCGGAGCTTGCAGTGAGCGAGATTGCGCCACTGCACTCCAACCTGGGCAACAGAGCGAGACTCTGTCTCAAAAAGAAAAAAAAAAAAAAAGCTGAACAGACCTATAATCAGTGGGCAGATTGAGAGAACAAAGAAAAGTCCCAGGATCGTTTGGCTTCAGACTGGTGACTTTTGCCAAACATTTAAAGAATTAATGCCAGTTCTTCTCAGTCTCTTCCAAAGAATTGATGAGGATGGAACACTTGTAAACTCATTTTATGTGGGCAGCATTACTCTTATACCAAAGTCAGGCAAAGATATCCCAAAAAAGATACCACAAAAAGAAAAGGGTCAGTATAGATTTCTGATGAGTATATATGCAAAAAATCCTAAACAAAAGACTAGCAACCAAATTTAACAGCATATTAAAACATTCACCAAATGAAAATCAGTTAATATGGTATGCCACATTAACAGAATGAAGGATAATAATCACTTGGTCATCTTAGTAGATACCAGAGAAAGAGTTTTATAAAACCAGCACCCTGTTCATGTTAAAAGAAAAAACTCACCAAACTAGGAATAGAGGAAAATAGAACATAATAATGGCCATATATACAAAGTATATTGCTAACATATTCTATAGTGAAAATCTAAAAGCTTTTTCTGTAAGATCAGGAACAAGGTGAGGATGTCCACTCTCACCACTTCTATTCTGTGTATTATCAGAAATTCTGCCCATGCCCAGAGGTATTAGGCAAGCAAAAAAAACACAAAAAACAAAAAACGGAATAAGTGAAATTGTTTCTGTTAACAGATGACATAATCTTATATATAGAAAACCAGGCCGGGCGTGGTGGCTCACGCCTGTAATCTCAGCACTTTGGGAGTCTGAGGCAGGCAGATCACCTGAGGTCAGGAGTTTGAGACCAGCCTGGCCAACATGGTGAAGCCCCATCTCTACAAAAAATCAGCCAGAATGGTGGCGGGTTCCTGTAATCCCAGCTACTCAGGAGGCTGAGGCAGGAGAATCGTTTGAACCTGGGAGGCGGAGGTTGGAGTGAGCTGAGATCATACCATTGCACTCCAGCCTGGGTGACAAGTGTGAAACTGTCTCAAGGGAAAAAAAAAAAAGGAAAACTGTAATTATTCCACAAAAATGTTAGAATTCATCAATCAATTCAGCAAAGTAACAGGATGCAACATCAACATATAAATTTAGTTGCATTTCTATACATTAACACTGAACTTTCTGAAGGAAAATTAGGGAAACATTCCAATTTACAATAACATAAGAAAGAATAAAATACTTTGGAATAAACTTAACTAAAGAGGTGTATTAGTCTGTTCTCACTGCTGTAAAGAAATATCTGAGACCGAGTAATTTATAAAGTAAAGAGGTTTAATGTTTACAATTGTGCAGGCTGTAGAGGAAGCATGCTAGGAAGGCCTCAGGGAAATGTACAAGCATGGCAGAATTAGAAGGGAAAGCTGGCACGTCTTCATGTGGCCAGAGCAGGAGGAAGAGAGGGAGAAGAGGTACTATATACACTTTTAAACAACCAGATCTCATGATAACTCACCCACTCTCATGAAAACAGCACCAAAAGGGAAATCCATCCCCATGATCCAATCACCTCCCACCAGGCCCCACCTCCAACATTGGAGATCATTTGACATGAGATTTGAGTGGGGACACAGACCCAAACCATATTAGCAGGTAAAAGACTCTCTGAAAACAACAAAACATTGATGAAAGAAGTTAAAGGAGACAGAAACAAATGGAAAGACATCTTGTGTTCATGGATTGGAAGACTTAATATTGCTAAATTGTCCATACTACCTAAACTGATCTTACCGACTCAGTGAAATTTCTGTCAAAATTCCAATGGGATTTTTTGCAGAAATAGAAAAATTCTAAAATTCATGTGGAATCACAGAACCCTTAATACCCTAAACAGTCTGAAGAAGAAAGAACAGAGCTGGAAGCACCACACTTCCAAATTTCAAAATATGATACAAAAGTACAGTAGTTAAAACATCAGCTGGGTTCAGTGGCTCACACCCGTAACCCCAGCACTTGCGGAGGCTGAGGCAGGCAAATCACTCGAGCCCATGAGTTTGAGACTAGCCTGGGCAACATGGTGAAATCCTATCTCTACTAAAAATAGAAAAAAATTAGTGGTGAGGCATGCTTGTAGTTCCAGCTACTTGGGAGGTGAGGTGGGAGGACCACCTGAGCTGGGGAGGTGAAGGCTGCAGTGAGCCATGATCATACCACTGCACTCCAGCCTGGGTAACAGAGTGAGACCCTGTTTCAAAAAACAAAAACAAAACAGTTTGACACTAGTATGAAGGTAGACATAGCAACTAATGTAACAGAATAGAGAGCCAGAAATAATTCACATATGTATGGACAACTTAACCTTTGACAAAGGTGTCAAGAATATGCAGTAGGGAAAGGATAGTCTTTTCAACAAATGGTGTTTGGGAAAACTGGATATCCACATGCAAAAGAATGAAATTGGTTTGGACCTTTACCTTACACCTTAACATAAAAATCAGCTCAAAATGGATTAAATAATTAAATGTAAGACCTGAAACTTACAAACTCTTAGAAGAAAACATAGGGAAGAGAGAGCTTCATGACATTGGTCTTGGCAATGAATTCATGGGAATAACACCAAAAAGTGTCTGTGGATGGATGAATGGATAAATAAAATGTAGTATATACATACAATAGAATATTATTGAGCCTTAAAAAGTAAGAAAATTTTGCAATATGCAACAACCATGGATGAGTCTGGAGGTCGTTATGCTAAGCGAAATAAGCCAGCCACACAAAGACACAGAAATCAGTCAGGTAACTGCTTCATTACACTTACATGAGGTATGTAACTCATGGAAGGAGAGAGCAGAATGGTGATTGCCATGGGCAGGGGGAAGCAGGAAGTGGGAAATTCCTAATAATGTGTATCAAGTGTCAGTAGTGCAAAATGAATTCGTTCTAGAGATAAACAGTCTGAGAAAGTGTCACAGTGTAGAGGAGTCTAAGAAGACATGACAACTACCACCTTTGGTGGTATTCTGGAACAGAAAAATGATACTAGGTAAAACGAAGGAAATCTAAATAAAGTATAGGCTTTAGTTATTTATTTTATCAATATTGGTATATTAGTTGTGACTGTTGTACTATACTAATGTTAGGTATTGACAGTAAAGGATACTGGATCTGATGTGTATGGGATCTCTGTACTATCTTTGTACCTTTTCTGTTAGTTTAAAACTATTCTAAAATAGAAAGCATGTATTTTTTAAATGCTATAGGAGTTCAGTTAAGAAAAATTCCTTGAAATTTTGAAACTAAAATACTAAACCCAACCAGTTCTTTTCCTCATTAATCACATACATAAAAGTTTCATCAAATGAAAAATAGGTATTCTAGGCAAAAGATGAGTTAAGAAAGTCTTAGTGGCACCTGAAAAAAGTTATGAGAGACTTCAAAGTATACTTAAGATTATTTGGGACCCCTAGTGACATAGCTTTGAAGCACAGATTGAAGAAACAGGACTTGGTCGTTTATATACAGTCTGATAAGAAACTGCCAAAGAATCTTAATAGTCTCAAATACTTAAATCTTAAATTGTGTAACTGGAGCCAATTATACAATGTCATCTATAAACAAGATACTTGGTAAAACTTTTTGCTCTGTACTTCATAGATTTGTATAACCACATGGGCAGCTTCTCTGTGCTTTTCCGCCTGAACTTAGAAATGAAATCTGGCTCTCCCTATATCAGATTATTTCACTCATGGCCTCATTAATTAGAAAGGAGAAGAGTTCAGCCTTTTCTACTCTCCGTTTTCTACTCCTTGCTTTTCCATACCATACTATGAAAGGTAACAATCTTCTCGAGTTAATTTTTTATTGTTATCATTTTATTTCTCCCTTTAGTTCCCTACGACTAAAATTTTTTGGTTGATCTC
Organism: Macaca nemestrina; assembly: GCF_043159975.1. NCBI lineage: Eukaryota > Metazoa > Chordata > Mammalia > Primates > Cercopithecidae > Macaca > Macaca nemestrina. Next base: position 39,114,821 of record NC_092126.1, on the reverse strand, counting down.
TTATCTCTAATGCTTAATTTTTGCCTGAGTTCTCAATTTTCTTTAGTAATATCCTGAATATTTTGGGACTTTCTCTACAAAAATACATAGACACGAATTTTCATATGTTTTAAAATGGTTCATAGGTACTTTGGAATCCATGTGCCACAGGTCGAGAAACCCTGCCTATCTGGAATCTTATTAATAATAATAATAGAACTGAGGTGACAGACAGACATTATTTTTCTTACAGTCATTTCTTCTAAGTCTTACGTGAACAATGTTAGCACTGAAGATGAACTTACATTAATAGTTCTTGAAGATATGGTGAATATACTTTGGACATCTTTGAACAGTTCTATAGCTCTAGGATAGTGCTTACTTTTGGTCCTGGGCTATACTAGCATGGCTCAAACAAGCTCTACAATTTGATATTCTAATATTTGGTAAAATTTCTGTTCTTGGTGTAGATGGACTGCATCCTGTGCGTCTTGAAAGATTAGTTAATCGGTATTCACATGTTATGTGCCAATACATGATTTTTAAAAACATTTACTTTAATATTTTACTTATCTTTTGTATTTAGAAAGGAAAAAATACATTAGTTTCCCCCCCTCCCCCGCCACAAGGACTGTTACAAAGTGAAGGCTGCCATCTAGAGACAGACTCATCATTGGAAATGTAATCACAGCAATTTGTTTTCAAGGCATTCTAAAAAATTTATAAGTATCAAAAATGTATCTTTATTCATAATTTGTGAGGTTCTTTTTTTCATTTTTGCACATACTGTGTAGACAGATCCCATGCATCCCAAGATATTTATGATTAAGCTTGAAAGGTATCAAAGTGTCTCTTTCTTTGCCTTTCCCCCAGACCCCCTCCTCAAATCTTGAAAAAGACTCTTAAATGTAGTCACTGCATTACTAGGTAGCTGTTAATTTCTACATTTCTGGCATACTGATATTTATTTAGTGAATCCTTCTCAGTTTTAGTAGGCTCAACATTTCTTGCCTCAGATTTTTTCTACCAATCCACCCATATTTATATCTAATCTTGATTTACAGTTTGCTCTTTATCAGACTAGGTTATGTAAAAATGAAACAAAAAATGGCCAGGCACGGTGGCTCATGCCTGTAATCCCAGCAGTTTGGGAGGCCAAGCTGGGTGGATCATGAGGTCAGGAGTTTGAGACCAGCCTGGCCAACATGGTGAAACCCTGTCTCTACTAAAAATACAAAATTTATTGTGTTTTAAGTAGAGAATAATTACACATGGTGATGCGTGCCTGTAATCCCAGCTACTCAGGAGACTGAGGCAGGAGAATTGCTTGAACCTGGGAGGCGGAGGTTGCAGTGAGCTGAGATCGAGCCATTGCACTCCAGCTTGGACAACAGAGCGAGACACTGTCTCGAAAAAAAGAAAAAGTGAGACAACAATAAAAATGATCCTGTCATATGCTTAGATTATCTCTAGTACATAACTGGATTACATTTTATTTATTTAGAGTCTATAATCCACTCTGGAAAAGAAAAGCTTTAAAATGATTTATACACGGAGCAATTACTTTGAAAGCATCTACTATTTGGAAGGCTCTTTTGCTAAGTGTGTTAGACAATGTTAGTGTATTTCAACCACACTTAGACTTCAGTAATTTGGGGTAAGCAAGAATGGTGTGTTGTAAAAGCTATCAACTTTTTTTGGGTGGCTGTGGGGAGTCTTGCTCTGTCATCCAAGCTGGAGTAGAGTGGCGCAATCTCAACTCACTGCAACCTCAGCCTCCCAGGTTCCAGAGATTCTTGTGCCTCAGCCTCCTGAGTAGCTGGGATTACAGGCATGTGCCACCCACCCCTGGCTATTTTTTTTTATTTTTAGTAGAGATGGTGTCTCGCCATGTTGCCCAGACTGGTCTCATCCTAATCTTAAGCAATCTACCCACCTGAACCTCCCAAAGTGCTGGGAATATAGGTGTGAGCCACCATGCATGGCCAAAAGCCATTAATATAAACTTAAAAGAGCCGTTTGTTATATTTGGATAAATTATTTTGCTGCTGAGTAGAGTTCTGTCTACTTTCAATCTTCTGTGTACTTGTGTACCTAGTTGGAGGGATGCATAGAAGGCTTGGAATTTCTGCCCTGGCTGACATCACAGAATAGAGAAGGAGGAGAATTGAAAATGACTGAGGAGGAACAGGGTTGAGACATTTCTTTAAACTGTGGTTCATAAATATGAGGATAAGAAAGTTTGCTGGGTCCTTCTTGACTTTTTTGACAATTTACCTCTTCATTGTCTTAACTTATCCCCATGAATAGGTACTAGGCATTTCGAATGGGGTGTTCAGTGCTGTTGGACCTGATATGTCTACTCTGGAGGTGGAGGCTATAGGTTTGGGTGATGGGAAAACCACTGGAATGACTTTCCCTGGTTTTGGGATAAAAGAGGTAGCTCGTCTCTTCAAACAGTATTTGAATCTGTGCATACGTAGGAATCTGACTTCCTGTAGAACTCAAGTTAGGAACTGGAGCTTTTAGCTTGCTTCCAAAATGGGCACGATAATGTATCAAAAAAAATGAATGCCCAAAGTAGGAGAGTCTAATACTGAGTATCTTTTATGCTACAGGCGCAATGCCAAATACTTTACATTTGTTACCTCACTTAATTCTCTTATCATCCTTATTTATTTGTTTGAATGTTTCCCATGTGCTAAGTAATGTTCCAGGCAATAGCAGTTAGAACATTGAAGAAAACTTCTCTGCTCTGCAGTGATATTCTCACCATTTAAAAGATTAGAAATCCTAGTTTCATAGAGATTAAGTGACTTTTCTAGTGTCCCATATCTGGTAACTGGTGGAGCTGAGAAACCCTACTATGTCTTATTCTAAAGACGTTGAGCCACTCTAGGATGACTTATTTTCTGAGGCTTCTGATGTATTTTTTAATCACTGCAACTACAATTACAGTCTGTTTTTATTGTTGTCTATATAGATATTTATACAACAATGTGTTTGCCAGCCTTATGTTCCATCTTTTGTGCCCTGTGATAGCAGATAACAAAAACACAGTATTTCTGGCAAACTTGTGTTGAGGATTCTTATTCTTGCCTTCTACTGAGTGCATATCGATAAGGATTATACAAATGTCTGATAGTGTTTAAGAGCAGTGTCTTTCAGTTTAGTTTTTTACGTTTCATTTTTTTATTTAAAATGTATTTATTCATAATTTTGTTTGAGTAATATACTCATGTAGTTCAAATTTTTAAAGTGCAAAAAGCATGAATGTAGTCTCCTTTGTTTTTCTAAACCTCAACTGCCCATTTCTCTTTCCTGGAGGCAACCAGTTTTACCTAGAGTATCTTTGTAGAAATATTTTAATGTGTTCAATCAAATATATTTCAATATCCATTCTTTTTTGTGTTTGAATATATCCTATAGATCTTTCCATATCAGTCATAGATAGCTTATTTTTTGATAGCTCCGTCTATAGTTTTGATAGATTCCATTGACTTTGAGAGTCAATAAAGAGTAGTGGTTATCATAGTAGACAGTCTGCCTGCATGTAAACCATGGGTCTGATACTGGGATACTTTTTTTTGCAAGTTGCTAAACCTCTAGATGCCTTTTGTCTCAGAAATAATAGTACATTCTTCATAGGGCTGTTGTAAAGATTAAATGTATAAACATCAAGTGCCCGGGAGATAGTAAGCACCCAAATATTAGCTGCCACCACCATTGTCATTAATATCACCTTTTTATGTATTTCATCTGATCTTTATGAGCATATAGGCTTTCTTTCCTTTTTTTTTCTTTATTACAAACAGTGCTTCAGGGATAACCTTTTAGTCATTACTTTGCACGTGTGTTAGTCTGTGGATGTTTTGCTACAAGTACAATCTGTGGATCAAAGAGTGTGTAAATTTGTAGTTTTGGCAGACATTTACCAAACTGCATACTGTAGAGATTGTACCAAATTATATACTTTTATCAGCAATTTAACATAATTTAAATTATCTAGAACTTTATGGTAGCTTTCTGATGTTATGTCTAATTATGGTTAAAAATGGCAATTTCAAAATTCTTCCTTTTCCTTCTTAGGAGTACATTCCTGTCAGAAGGGCCTGATCAAACAACGTTTTATGTTTTAATATAAAGTATATGTTGGAAGGTTATTCTTTTGGGATTCTCACAGATAACTTGTTGATGCTTGAGAGAGTGGAAGTTGATCTGAAAGATTAACTGTAAAATCTGTCGTTCCACAGGTACTGTGAGAATAGAGATGTTTCGAAATATGCAGAATGCAGAAATCATCAGAAAAATGACTGAAGAATTTGATGAGGTATAGCATTCCAGTATTTGTACAAATTGCTTACTTAATACTTTCACATGATGAATATGTTGATTATCTCAGGTTTTGTTTTGATTTGATGTTTAGTGTAACTGAAGATCTGTTTTTTAATTATATATGATAATCTATGGTACTAATTCCAAAATTAATGATCTTTCAAGGTTTGATTATGTTGTGTGGAGTATTGAATAATTACTGGCAGGATAAGAAAATTAGTGGTATGAGGTAGAAGTAGATTCTTGACATTTATTTTGAAGACTGTCTCAAATTCCCAAATTTATAAATGCATCTCCTACAGTTTTCTGTTTGTGGAATGCTAATTGCATTAAAGGCTTTAAAGGGAAAACGGTTTGGAGGTCAGTGAATTCTAAGCAGAACCACATATTATACCTGTCTCACAGATTATAAAATCACATTATGTTATTTAAGATTCCAAGACATCCTAATTAAGAAAAGCCCTGCTTACCTTCATTTAACCCAGAATTTCCCAAAATTATTTTACATGGAACTTCTCCCAAACCCCTGGAGGGGGTGTGTGTGTGTGTGTGTGAGAGAGAATGAATGTTAAACTTCTATTTGGGACACTCTACTTGAAAGTATTCTTTTCATTTAGAATACATGTTTTCTTTGCTTGGCTTCACAAATTAATCACCTTTCCCATTTTCATGGAAATATTCTCGTGAGCAGTTTTACACTGATTGTAAATGCTGAAATGTTTCCACAGTTTTATTTCTGTATTGTATTTATGGTGAAATGAATTTATATTATGTATTAGGCTACCATTAATTCCAGTTTTAACAGTCTGCCTTTTGATTTAAATAACATTTCTATTTTTGGTATGTGTTTCTTTTTCTTGACTTTCAGCACTGAAATATTTATTGTTTTCTAGGTCTACTCTTTGACAGGGAGTGGGCTTGGGGTTTTATTATTATTAATTTTAACTTGGAAAAAGTAATACAAACACACATGTTAAGACAAACAGTGTGTGACCCGGGTATTGGGTTTTTTGAAAGCTCATCGGGTGATTCTAATGTATACCAAAGCTTGCGAACTACTGGTTTAAAGAAAATTAAAAGAAAGCCAAGAATTAACTTAGTAAAACTCTTCACGTATCAAAATAGAATGAGATAAAAACAGAAATAAAGACACTGTGAAAATGCACATATAACAAGAAAGCATGACTTTTGTTTTAGGATTACTAAATAACTAGAAATTGAGAAATTCAGGAAAATAAATATATACTTTTTTTTTTTCTGGAGACACAGTTTCACTCTGTTGCCCAACCTGGAGCGCAGTGGCGTTGTCTCAGCTTACTCCAACCTCCACCTCCCCGGTTCAAGCAATTCTCATGCCTCAGCCTCCCAAGTAGCTGGGATTACAGGCCTGTGCCACCACGCCCAGCTAATTTTTATATTATTAGTAGAGACAGGGTTTCTCCATGTTATCCAGGCTGATCTCAAACTCCTGACCTCAGGTGATCCAACCACCTCAGCCTCCCAAAGTGCTGGGATTACAGACATGAGCCACCACGCTCGGCCAAATATGTACTTAAAAAAATACTCCTGTAAATATTGTTAACTATTATGGTATATTGAAGGAATAGTAAACTATTAAGAAAGAGTTACTAAGAATGAGTAAGAAAAGTTTTCTTACTAAGAAAACTAAGAATGAGTTACATTGCAAGTGAAATGACTGAAAAGGCATTTCATATACCTAAACATATTTTCTCGCAGTATTTGAGAAGATCAACTTAATCAAAGATGACTTTAAAAAGCACCATTCAAGTTTTTTTTGTTTGATAGTAAAGTAACACAGTTTGATTATGATATGAAGGTATTTATTTGAAGTGAAAATACTTACTAGATATTTGAGGCTATCCATTTTATCTTCTGTCACTTGAGGAAGATATTAGTCCTTTTGTTACTGTGCATACACCTGAGAAACTTGGTTTAAATGCGTGTATATTGTGAAATATACCTTATTTTAACAAGTTTATTATGTTTTTTTCTTCAAAAGACTATGTCGTTTGGCTTTCTGGGAGTTGAGGGGGTTAGTTTTGTTAAATTGTATTTTGTAAAATTCTGAAAGATGTGATAACAAGAACCACTGGATTCCAAGGGTCTAGAACGATGTCTAATTCTCAAGGAATAATCATTAAAATTTTATGGAAATTAATATATTGTTTTTACAGCAAAGTAAGGTAAAGGTGAGATGAGCTAGTTTGAAGCTGTTTAGATTTGCAGTAAAGTGATCTAAAAGTAAGTTATTGCCTGAGAAGTATACTTTGGCTCCCATTCTTTATTACAAACAGATTATTATAACATTTGTTAATAATCTTTTTAAAATACCTGTAAACCTGCACACAGCCAGCAGTGCTTTGTGATTGTAATATCAACCTAATTTAAAAATAAATTAATTCCCAGAGCAGTCTATGGGCTATTCAGTCAGTACATACACTTGGTTCTTGATAGAGCTAGCCGTAGAAAGCTAAAGCAAATTGATATTTCTTCCCCACATTTTTGGAATTGCACATTCATATGTAAAGTCTTTGGTATGTTTCCAAGGTCAGGTTGCATAGTTTTCATATGTTTTAAGTATAACTTTTATGCAGGGAAATTTTTGTAACAAAACACATTTAATGTGTTCATTTAGTGCCTTTAATTCTTGCTTGTTCTTTTGCATTACATTGATAAATTGTGCGATTTTTGTGTATTGTGCTCTCTCCCGTGATAACTTATCTTGCAGATTTTTTCTCTTTTCCTAATTGTATGTACTTCTCTGAATTTATCCATTTCAGCATTTATCTAATCAAAGGATTAACATTATTAATAAGTATTAAAAGGGTTAAATAGTATGCAAACTGTGAAAAGGAAATATTACAGATATGATAGGGGAAAGCTCAAATTGTCTCTAGTCCCAAATTAAAGTCTCTAAATTGTTTCAATTGTATATCCCATCACTAAACATTTTTAAAACTATCATCCTAATAGTGAACACCTGTGATAAGCCTCCTCTCTCTTCACCATGCTCCTTTTCAGAGGGCTAACGTTTTTAGCTTGTGAGAGGAGTGCTTAGAAGTAACTACGTGGTGGCCAGGCATGGTGGCTCACGCCTGTAATCCCAGTACTTTGGGAGGCCAAGGTGGGTGGGCCACCCGAGGTCAGGAGTTCAAGAACAGCCAGGTCAACATGCTGAAACTCCATCTCTACTAAAAATATAAAAATTTGCCAGGAGTGGTGGCACATGCCTGTAATTCCAGTTACTGGAGTGACTGACGCAGGAGAATCGCTTGAATCTGGGAGGTGGAGGTTGCAGTGAGCTGAGATCACACCACTGCATTCCAGCCTGGGCAAAAGAGTGAGATTCTCTCTCTCAAAAAAAAAAAAAAAAAAAAAAAAAAAAAAGAGTATGTGGTAATTATCTGGGACCACCTTAGTTCTGAACTACATCTATTTTCTAAATATCTTATAAATAATGAATACATGAAAAGATTTTTTCCTTCCACCCTTGGTAATCAGAAGACTGAGTATATACCCTTGTTTGTTTACTGTATTAAAGTGTGCTTTGCAGCATATGTATATTGATAGAATTAAATGTATATAGTATTGCGCTATCATTATTTGTGTCAGTAATCTTTAACGGACAGATAAAGAAGACTATTTCATACTATTATGATTAAAATACGTGATCACAAAGTGGTTTTCAGATATCACAGGCTAATTACTCAAGACTCAGTATTTAGACATTGTTCTAATGTTGGTAATGGGTCTATATCTTTGTTTTTAATAGTCTTCTTAATAATTTAAACTTTTAAGGTCATTTTCTTATTAGATTTTCATGGCTTTACTTTTATAGTGGACTTAGATGAACTCATGCAAGAAGTGACTGTGCCGCCACATTTCTTATTTGCTTATGATTACATACTCAGGTTTTTGTTGTTTCAGTTTTCTTGAGAAATCTGTGCTTGGTGCCTTTCCATTTTGCCAGGAGTTGAAAATAGATACTATTGGCCAGGTGCAGTGGCTCACACCTATAATCCCAGCACTTTGGGAGTCTGAGGTGGGTGGATCATTTGAGATTAGGAGTTTGAGACCAGCCTGGCCAACGTGGTGAAACCCCATCTCTACTAAAAATACAAAAATTAGCGTGGTGGTACGCGGCTATAATCTCAGCTACTGGGGAGGCTGAGGCAGGAGAATCGCTTGAACCCAGGGGGCAGAGGTTGCAGTGAGCCAAGATCGTGCCACCACACTATAGCCTGGGCAGTGGAGTGAGACTTCACCTCAAAAAAAAAAAAAAAGACACTGTTAAGCTTAAAGTCATTGAATTGCTCATATGTAACTTAAAATAACTTAAGAAACCAGTGAGGAATGCCATTTCTACTGTCAACTCCTTTGAGTATTGAACTCTTTTTGCTACTCTTTTAAATTTGTTTTGTGACACAAAGCAATCTGAAATATGGACCAAGTGAGGGCATACCAGGCTTAATCTGTATATTAAATATTAGCAACAATTAATTTCTTTCTTTTTATAGATAAAAATAAATAGAAATAGAAGTTCTAATATTTTCTTGCAATACACCACTCCGTTTGTGTTACATACTTCACTGTGGAAACTGCTCCAAGATGAGAAAGGTAAACAGAATGTTAAAGAAACAAAATAGAATTAGAAATGACAAGTGCCAAAAGACAAATCAATAATTAAAAAATTGCAGTGACTCCAGAAATTGTATTGAATTTGTAATATGCAAAAGTGTAACAAAGGAAATATATAATGACTGAACCCTGCAGTTCAAACTGTTGGGGACAAGAGCAAACATGTTGAATAGTAGTAATAATAGCTACTAATTATGCTTAATAGATGCAAGCACTGTTAAGTGCTTTACATATACTTAATCCTCACAACATTTTTGTGAGGTGTAGGTAGTTTATAATATTGTTATCCCTATATGACAGATGAGAAAATTGGGGCACAAAAGGGTTAAGAAACTTACCTGAAGTCACACAACTACTAAATGGCAAGCCAGGAGTTGAACCCAAACAATCTAGCTCCTACAGCTGTACCTTTTTTTTTTTTTTTTTTTTTTTTTTTTTTGGAGAGTGAGTCTTGCTCTGTCACCCAGGCAGGAGTGCGGTGGTGTGATCTTGGTTCACTGCAACTTCTGCCTCCCGAGTTCAAGTGATTCTCATGCCTTAGCCTCCTGAGTAGCTGGGACTACAGGCACACACCACCACACCTGGCCAATTTTTGTAGTTTTAGTAGAGACAAGGTTTCACCGTATTGGACAGGCTGGTCTCGAACTCCTAGCCTCAGGTGAGCCACTGTGCCTGGCCCTAAGTCCATACTCTTAACTACTACCCTATTCTGTGTTTTATGTAATCAGAAGTTTATGATACTGAAATGGCTGGGAAGAGATTACTTGGTAACAGTTACGTTCTTTCAGTTTGAACAACCCTGGTCATATAATTCGTTTCTGGCTATTTTTACTATCAATTTCTTACTGCTGATCCAGTAAGTTATAGAATTATACTAGTATTTTTTTAATGAGCCAATTATACTCTCAATCTAAAATAATCTTTTTAGATTGAGTCAGACCTCTCTATTACATTATCTGAGATATCCAGTCATTATGAAAGATGCCTAAATGAGATATTTGTGAAACCAAAGTGTATTCCAACAATAACATTTATGTCAGTGTCTACTAGATTAAATTACCATCTGGATTAGTCATGATAAACTATGTATTGAGGATATACTTACATGCTGATAATTGGAAAATCTTTATCTTTCCGTTTTAAAACTTGTACAAAATTGGATTTTACAGTGATTCAAATAAATCACATTTATATTTGTCAATTATTAAGATGTGTTAGATTTTTCAGCTAAAGCCAGATAGTAGGAATTCAGTTTTTTATTTATTAGAGGTATAACTTTTTGCTTGTATAGATACATAGTAGTTTACATTTTTTTTTTTTTTTTTTGGAGACAGAGTCTTGCTCTGTCACTCATGCTGGAGTGCAGTGGTGTGATCTGCGCTCACTGCAAGCTCCGCCTCCCGAGTTCACGCCATTCTCCTGCCTCAACCTCCCAAGTAACTGGGACTACAGGCTCCTGCCACTGTGCCCAGCTAATTTTTTTTGTATTTTTGTAGGAGAGATGGGGTATCACCATGATCTCAATCTCCTGACCTTGTGATCCGCCCGCCTCAGCCTCCCAAACTGCTGGAATTACAGGTGTGAGCCACCACACCTGGCCAGTAGTTTACATTTTTATGGGGTACATGTGAATATTTTTACATGCATAGAATGCATAATGATCAAGTCAGGGTGTTTGAGGTATCTCTTACCTTGAGTATTTATCATTTCTATGTGTTGGTACCATTTCAAGTCCTTTCGTAGCTTTTGTTTGTTTGTTTGTTTTGAGACAGTCTCACTCTGTTGCCTAGGCTGGAGTGCAGTGGCACCATCTCAGCTCACTGCAACCTCCACCTCCCTAGTTCAAGTGATTCTCTTGCTTCAGCCACCCAAGTAGCTGGGATTACAGGCTTGTGCCACCATTCCTAGCTAATTTTTGTATTTTTAGTAGAGACAAAGTTTTGCCATGTTGGCCAGGCTGGTCTTGAACTCCTGTCCTCAAGTGATCCACCTGCCTTGGCCTTCCTGAGAGCTGGGATCACAGGCATGAGCCACCGTGCCCAGCTGTCTCCTAGCTATTTTGAAATATGTAATATATTGATGTTAACTGTAGTCACCCAGGCCTGCTATCGAACATTATAACTGTAAGTTAGATAGAATTTATATGCGTGGCTTGGTATCCTCCTTGCAGTAACGAGTAAATTTTCGCTTTGAGTTCACAAGATATCTGATGATTTACCCAACCTCTCCGTTTTCTCCTCACACGCCTTTCTCACTCTGGCATCTATCATTATATTCCCTATCACCATGAGATCAAGTTTTTTAGCTGATGGATATGAGTGAGAAAATGTGGTATTTGTTTTTCTGTTCCTGAGTTATTTCACTTAATGTAATGATTTCCAATTCTATTCATGCTGTTGCAAAAGACTTTATTTTTTTATAACCAGTTTCCTGTTTGTATATGTGTACATATACATATGTATATGTATGTATATGCTACATTTTCTTTATCCATTCATCTATTGATGGACACTTAGATTGATTCCATATCTTTGCTATTGTGAATAGTGCTGTGATAAACATGCAAGTGTGGGTATCCCTTTGATATACTGATTTATTTGCCTTTGGATAAATACATAGTAGCTGGATCATATGGTAGTTCTATTTTTAGTTTTTTGAAAAATCTCCGCACTGTTTTCCATGGTGGTTGTACTAATTTACATTCCCACCAACAGTGTGTAGAAGTTCTCTTTTCTCCAAATCCTCACCAGTATCTATTGTTTTTCTTCTCTTCAATAATAGCCATTCTAACGGGGGTGAGATGATATCTCATTGCCCATTTAATTTGTATTTTCCTGATGATTATGGATGTTGAGCACTTTTTCATATACCTGTTGACCATTTAAGTTTTCTTTTGAGAGTTGACTATTCATGTGCTTTGCTCACTTTTTAATGGGATTATGTTTTTTTTTTTTTTTTTTAAATTTATTGTTGAGTTGTTTGAGTATTCTGGGTATTAGTCTTTTGTTGGATGAACAGTTTGCAAATATTTTCTCTTATTGAAGAGGTTGTCTCTTCACTCTGTTGTTTTCTTTGCTGTGCTTTTTTATTTTTAGTTTAATGTATCTTGTTTGCCTTTTTTGTTTGTTTTTATTGTCTGAGCTTTTGATGTCTTGGCTATAAGTTATTTGCCTAGACCAGTGTTCTGAATTGTTTTTCCTGGGTTTTCTTCTACTAGTTTTATAGGTTCAGGTCTTACATTTAAGTCTTTAATTTATCTTGAGTTGATTTTTATATAAGGTGAGAGATAGGGGTTCAGATTCATTCTTCTGCGTATGGATATCCAGTTTTTCCAGTATCATTTATTGAAGAAGGTGTACTTTCTGCAGTGTATGTTCTTGACACCTTTGTCAAAAATCAGTAGGCTATAAATGTGTGGATTTATTTCTGGGTTCTCTGTTCTGTTCAATTGGTATGTGTAGTTATTTCCATACCAATACTTTGCTCTTTTGGCTAATACAGCCTTAAAATATAATTTGAAGTCAGGCTGTAATGCCTTCAGCTTTGTTTTTGTTTTATTTCATTTCATTTCATTTGTTTGTTTGTTTTGCTTAACTTTGCTTTGACTATTCTGGCTCTCTTTTGGTTCCATACACATTTTAGGATTTTTTTTTCTGTTTCTGTGAGAACTGACATCGGTATTTTGATAGGAATTACGTTGAATCTATATATTGCTTTTGACAGTATGGTCATTGATATGGTTTGGATGTTTATCCCCTTTAAATCTCATGTTGAAATGTAATCCGCAGTGTGGGAAGTGGGGCCTGGTGGGAAGTGTTTGGGTCATGCGGACAGATCCCTCGAGAGTGGCTTGGTATCCTCCTTGCAGTAACGAGTGAATTCTCACTTTGAGTTCACAAGATATCTGGTAATTTTTTAAAGTGTGGCACCCCTGCCCCGTTGCTCCTTCTCTCACCGTGTGATTCACTGGCTCACCTTCACCTTCTGCTGTGGTTATAAGCATCCTTGAGGACCTCACCATAATTATCGAGCAGACTCCAGTACTGTGCTTCTTATACAGCTTCCAGAACCTGAGCCAGTAAACCTCTTTTCTTTATAAATTATCCAGTCTCAGGTATTTCTTTATAGTAATGCAAAAAATAAAAAAGGCGACACAGTCATTTTACCAACCTTTTAAAAAAAAAATTTCAGTTGGTACCAACATTTTACCAATATTCTTGCGAATCATGAGCATGAGATGTCTTTCCATTCGTTTGTGTCCTCTTCAATTTCTTTCATCAGCCTTTTATAGTTTTCCTTATAGAGATCCTTCCCTTTAGTTAGCTTTATTTCTAAATCTTTTATTTTTTGTAGCTATGTAAATGGGATTGCCATCTTGATTTTTTACAGCTGTTTTATTATTGGTGCATAGAAACCAATTTTTATGTGTTGAAAAAACGTAAAGCACTTTACTGAATTTGCTATCAGCTCTGAGAATTTTTTGGTAGAGGCTTTGGGTTTTTCTAAATATAAGATCATGTCATCTGCTGAGAGGGGCAGTTTGACTTCCTCTTTTCCAATTTGGGTGCATTTTGTTTTTTTCTCTTAACTGATTAGGACTTCCAGTACCATGTTGAATAAGACTTGTAAAAGTAGGCATGTTTGTTTTGTTTCGGTTCTTAGAGGAAAAGGTTTGAACTTTTCCCCATTCAGTATGATGTTACCTGTGAGTTTGTCGTATATGAACTTCGTTATTTTGAGGTATATTCCTTTTTTGCCTAGTTTATTGAGAATTTTTATCATGAAGAGTTGTTGGATTTTACCAAATGTTTTTTCTACATCTGTTGAGATGATCAGAGGGTTTTTGTCCTTCATTCTGTTGGTGTTATGTATCACATTTGTTGATTTGCATATGTTAAGCCATCTTGAATGCCTTATGTAAATTTTGCTTGATCATGGTGTATTAGTGAGTTTGTAGTGAGATTAAATCAGTAATAAAAAGTCTCCCACCCAAGAAAAGCCCAGGCCCAAAAGGATTCACAGCTGAATTCTACCAAAGATAGAAGAAATAATACCAGTCCTCCTCAAACTATTCCAAAAAACTTAAAGAGGAGGGAATTCTCAGTAAGTCATTCTAGAAGGCCAGCATTACCCTGTTAGCAAAACCAGATAAGGACACAGCAAAAACAACAACAACAACATAAAGGAAACTACAGGCCAACATCCCTGATGAAGTTAGATACAAAAGTTTTAGCAAACCGAAGTCAATAGCACATGAAAAAGGTAATATACTATGATCAAGCAATTTGTTAGTGTATAGTTGTTCATAATAGTCTCTGATGATCTTTTGTTTTCTGTGTTATCAGATGTAATGTCTCATTTTTCATTTCTAATTTTTTTTTTATTTGGGTCTTTGTTAGTCTAGCTAGTGATTCATCAGTTTTATCTTTTTGAAGAACCAACTTTTCATTTCTTTGATCCATTGTTTTTTTTTTAGTTTTAGCTTCATTTATTTTTGGTCTCATCTGTATTTATTTTCTGCTGTTAATTTTGTATTTGGTTTGTTCTTCCTACTCTAGTTCCTGAGGTGCATCGTTAAATTGTTTGTTTGAAACCTTACTACTTTTTTTTTTTTTTTTTTTTTTTTTTAAAAAAGACAGAGTTTCGCTCTTGTCGCACAGGCTAGAGTGCAGTAGCGTGATCTCGGCTCACTGCAACCTCTGCCTCCCGGGTTCAGGTGATTCTCCTGCCTCAGCCAACCGAGTATCTGGGATTACAGGCACCCACCACCACACCCAGCTAATTTTTGTATTTTTAGTAGAGATGGAATTTCACCATGTTGGCCAGGCTGATCTCGAACTCCTAACCTCAGGTGATCCACCCACCTCAGCCTCCCAAAGTGCTGAGATTACAGGTGTGAGCTGCTGTGCCTGGCCTGAAACCTTACTACTCGTTTGATGCAGGTGTTTATTGCTATCAACTTTGATCCTAGTACAGTTTTTGCCATATCCCACAGGTTTTGGTATGTCGTGTTTCCACTTTCATTTATTTCAAGGCATGTTTTGATTTACATCTTAATTTCTTCATTGACCCAGTGGTTATTCAGGAGTGTGTTTTTAAATTTTTATATATTTGTAAGGTTTTCAAAGTTTCTCTTTGTATTGATTTCTGGTTTTATTCCATTGTGGTCTGAGAAGATATTTCATATGATTTTGATTTTTTAAAATTTGATGAGACTTGTTTTGTGGCTTAACATATGGTCTATCCATGTGCTAATGAGAATGATGTGTATTCTGTTTATGGCCATACCACCCTGAACGCACCTGGTCTTCTCTGATCTCGGAGAATAATGTGTATTCTGCAGTTGTTGGATAAAATGTCCTATAAATGTCAAGTCTATTTGGTTTAAGGTCTAGTTTAAGTCCAGTGTTACTTTAATGAATTTCTGTGTAGATGATCAAATGCTGAGAGCGAGGTGTTGAATTCTGTGTTATAGTCTGGGAGTCTGTTTAGATCTAGTAATGTTTGCTTTATAAATCTGGACACTCCCCTGTTGGGTGCATATATACTAAAAATTATTAAATATTCTTCTTGGGTTAATCTCTTTATCATTATATAATGACCTTTGTCTTTATGACTGTTTTTGATGTAAAGTTTGTTTCACTCATCATAAGTATAGCTGTTCTTGCTCACTTCATTTCTATTTGTGTGGAATATCTTTGTCCATCCCTTTAGTTTCAGTCTGTCTGTGTCTTTATAGGTAAAGTGCATTTCTTGTAGGCAGCATGTAGTTGGATCCTGTCTTTTATCTACTCAGCTGGTCTTTGTCTTTTTAGTGGAGTATTTAATCCATTTACATTCAAAGTTAATATTACTATATGACCCTTTGTTCCTGTCATAGTGTTGTTTTCTGGTTGTTTTGTAATATTATTTATTTCTTTTTCTCCTATTGTTTGTCTTTGTTGTTTGGTGATTTTCTGTAGCAGTGTCATTTGATTATTTTATCTTCCTCATATGTGTGTTTGCTTTACCAGTGAGATTTATACTTTTGTGTGTTTTCTTGATGGTAAACATTGTTCGTTCACATCCAGTTTTAGGACTCCCTTGAGCAGCTTTTTTGTGTAGAACAGATCTGGTGGTGATGGATTTCCTTAGCTTTTGCTTGTTTGGGAAAAAATTTATTTCTCCATTTATTAAAGATAGTTTTGCTGAATACAGTGCTGTTGACTAGCAGGTTTTTGTTGTTGTTGTTGTTTTCTTTTAGCAGTGTGAATATGTCGTCCCATTCTCTCTGGTCCTGTAAGGTTTCTGCTGAGAAATTTACTGGTAGTCTGATGAAGGTTTCTTTATATGTGACTAGACACTTTTGCTGTTTTTAGAATTCTGTCTTTGACTCTAAACAGTTTGACTGTAATGTGCCATGAAGAAGACCTTTTTGGATCCTAGCTTCTTGTATCTAAATGTCTATATCTCTTGCTAGACTTAGGAAGTTTTCATCTATTCTTTTATTAAGTAAGTTTTAAAATCCTTTCATTCTATCTTGGCCTTTTGGGACCCCGATTTGAACACGTGTGTGGTATTTCATAAGTCACAAAGGCATTGTTCATCTTTCTTTATTTTTGTCTGACTGAATTATCTCAGAAGACCTGTGTTCAGGCTCTGACACTCATTTTTCTGCTTGATCCAGTCTTTTGTTGAAGCTTGCAAATGTATTCTTTATTTTATTGAATGAATTATTCAGTTCCAAAATTTGTGGGGGTTTTTTTGTTTTGTTTGCCAGGGTCTTGCTCTGTCGCCCAGACTGGAGTGCAGTGGTGTGATCTCTCGGCTCACTGCAACCTCTGCCTCCTGGGCTCACATGATTCTCCCACTTCAGCCTCCCAAATAGCTGGGACTACAGGCACACACCACCATGCCTGACTAATATTTGTATTTTTGGTAGAGATGGGGTTTTGCCATGTTGCCCAACTTGGTCTCGAACTCCTGAGCTCAAGGAATCCACTTACCTCAGCCTCCCAAAGTGGTGGGATTATAAGTGCGAGCCACAGCGCCTGACCTGGTTCTTTTTAATGATATCTGTTTCTTTGGTAAATTTTTGGTTTATATCCTGAATTGTTTTGCTGAGTCCTCTGTATTGTTTTTCAGAATTCTGTTATATCTTACTGAGCTTCTTTAGAATAAATAATTTGGGTTCCTTTTCCAGGACTTAGTGATTTTTTTTTGGGGGGGGGGCATCTGTTGCTGGGGAATTATTGTATTCCTTTGGAGATATCAAGTTCCCTTGCTTTTTCATGTTTCCTGTGTCTGTAATTGATATCTGCACATCCGTTATAGCAGTTTGCTTCTTTGAATTGTTTGCTTTTGTGTGGAAGGACTTTCTCCTGAAGATGTTAGCTGAAGTGTTCTTTGGGTGGCACTCTTTGGCTTTGATTCTGGATGCGTGCAGTCTCTGTACTATTTCTTGGGTTCTTGGGACACGGGGCAGCCAGTGTGGCATGGGCTGTGAAAGTGGCAGGGCGTCTGTGTCCCAGGAGGTGGGCACTGGTGTTGGCAGTTGCTGCAGTGTGCTAGACTGCCAGTCTCCAGGCTCACACGTGGTGCATACAGGTAGGTGCCACCTGTGGTGGTAGCAGCTGGGTAGGTAGGCTTAATCCTGTACCTGAAAGGAGTGTTCTGGTTCCAACAGTGGTGTTCTGGGCTGTTCCGTACTCTGGTAGGGGGCTGGGGCAACCAGGGCTGGGTGGAGTTGTCCTTAGGTCCTCTGATAGTGTGTGCAGGTGCCAGATATGGTAGGCAGGGATGAGGTAATCCCCAGGTTATCAATGGAATGCTTGTGTAGGGGGTGGTGGCAGTTGTGCTGCTACCCTGCTATTGGTGAGGATAGTGCTGCCTTCAGTGGCAGACAGCCTAGACTGGTAGGTGGAGAACACGTGCACCACGCTTGCCTCCGCACCACTGTGCTGGTGGTAGTAGCCCTTGTCTCAGTTACGCCTGAGATCTAGATGTTGTAGGCCAGGGTCTTTCTCATTTATGTTCTGGGGGCAGCAGCTCAATCTTCTCTTGTGTCTCAGCCCAGCACTCTTGGGCTCCAGGATAGTATGGAGTGTGTCGGGGTTAGGGCTCTAAAATAGTGCCTTGCTGTTGCTGTTCAGGTCTCAGGGAATTTGTGGGACTCAGCATGCGCTTCCTCTGTGGAGCAGTGCTGTTGTACAGTCTCCCGGCAGCTCATTATAGTTTCAGGGCCCATGAGGATCAAGGGGTTCTTCCATTGCTGGAATTGCAGGAGGCCACTGTGGGAATATGACAATTGAGGGTCTCTTACTTTTCTTCTCCCTATGTTGAGGAGTCTCTGTTGGCTCTCAGGTGATCCCGGCCAAGCAGGCTGCTTTGCTTTCTTCTCCTTTTTTCCTTTAACTATTTCCTGTCACATTCCGTTGAATTCCAGTGGATGACCTATTCAGGTTGTGATTTTATGCTTAGTATATGTATGTTTTTCCTTCAGATGGAGTCAAGCTCTGTTGCCCAGGCTGGAGTGTGGTGGTGCATCTCAGCTTACTGCAACCTCCGTCTCCCAGGCTCAAGCGATTCTCGTGCCTTGGCCTCCCAAGTAGCTGGGATTACCAGCATGACACCATGCCCAGCTGTTTTTTTGTTTTGTTTTGTTTTGTTTTGTTTTCCGTAGAGATAGGGTTTCACTATGTTATCCAGGCTGGTCTCAAACTCCTGGGCTTAAGGGATCCACCCATCTCAGCCTCCCAAAGTGCTGGGATTACAGACATGAGCCACCACATCTGGCCTGTATACTTAATATTTTTGTTCCTCTTAGTGGATGATGTATGCAATGACACTAACCAGTTATCTTGAAGCCCCTCCCAGGTATAACTTTTTAACAAGGGTTGAATAAATGAGCAATTTGGTTTTTCCAACTTTATGAGATTAATTTATTTTTGTGTTTGATAAACATTTAGTGAACACTTAATGTAGCCCAACTTTTAGTTGGGAACTGTATATTTAGAGACAGTTGTAGATCATGAGCCCACATCCTAAAGGGGGATAGAGCTTTGTAAACTAATTGCAGTTATACCTTGACAAGTTTAATAGCTGAAAAGTATACAAGACTCAGTGAGAACCCAAAGGATGAGTTGATTATCTGAAGTGTGAGGGCTTCACAAAATATTTATGCTTAGAATTAGTTTTAAAACATGAATAGAAGTTCCCCAGAAAAACCAGGAAGGAGCTCTATCTTTCAGTGGAGTTTGGGAATGTATAGGATCACCTGAGAGAGCGAATCTCAGTCAAGGTTTTCAGTATCCTTAAAGTTTTAATGAAAAGTTGTTCCCATTATGGTGATATATAAGTTCACAGATGTGGTTTTACATCTTAAGCACTGACTATAACATTGTGATAAGTTAGAGAATGGCACTGTAGAATTTGGAATTTCTTCTGTTGATTTCAGGAATATGGTGTGTCCTCACAGATATTTATGTGGATAGTTTCAAACAACTGGTTTTTTTGTTTTGTTTTGTTTTGTTTTGTTTTTGTTTTTGTTTTTGTTTTTGTTTTTGTTTTTTGAGACGGAGTCTCGCTCTGTCGCCCAGGCTGGAGTACAGTGGCCGAATCTCAGCTCACTGCAAGCTCCGCCTCCCGGGTTCGTGCCATTCTCCTGCCTCAGCCTCCCGAGTAGCTGGGAATACAGGTGCCCGCCACCTCGCCTGGCTAGTTTTTTGTATTTTTTAGTAGAGACGGGGTTTCACCGTGTTAGCCAGGATGGTCTCGATCTCCTGACCTCGTGATCCGCCCATCTCGGCCTCCCAAAGTGCTGGGATTACAGGCTTGAGCCACGGCGCCTGGCCGTTTTTTGTTTTTTTTTTTTTTAAGATAGAGTTTTACTCTGTCACCCATGCTGGAGTGCAGTGGCACAAACTCAGTCTCTGCTCACTGCAGCCTCCACCTCCCAGGTTCACGTGATTCTCATGCCACCATGCCCAGCTAATGTTTACATTTTTAATAGAAATGGGGTTTCACCATGTTGGCCAGGATGGTCGCAAACTCCTGACCTCAGGTTATCCGGCTGCCTCAACCTTCTAAAGTGCTGGGATTACAGGCGTGAGCCACCTTGCCCGGCCTAATGATTCATTCATTTGATCAAGGAATATTTGAGTGTCTATTACTTTCTAAGCATTGAGGATATAGCACTGAATATACCAGGCAAAAAATAATCTCTACCCTCATGGAATTTACATTTTAGTTAGGGGAAAAAAAAAAAATGAATAAAATACCTAAGGAAAATATTATGATATGGTAGATGGCAATAAATGCTATGCAGAAAAAAATAAAGCAGAGAAAGAAGAGATTGTGGGGAAAAGAGTCGTCTGATATAAGGAGGTCACTCCACTGCCCATCTTTATACGTCTTTTTACATGTCATGTGTAAGTGTGTATATAAAGGAGAAATTTATAACTAGTTGTATCAGAGTTAGGAAACTCTTGAAGTGGATACAGGAAATTTTTTCTTTTTCCAAAAACTTTTTAAAGTGATATTTGTACATGGTACAAAAACTAAAAGTTTCAAATGGTATACGTTTTTATTCTAGTCAGGAATTGAGCCAGGAATTATGTTTTGTTGTTGCTATCAGTAATGTATCACAGGTTTCAGATTTCTTTAGTGATGAACTGCCATTGACTAGTGCTTAGGATACCAAAATTTTTCTAAATGTTCAGGCTTCACCCTCAGATACCTCTGCTGTCTGCACCCCAGTGCTACAGAGGGGATCTCTCTCCATACTGTTATCCCTTCTGCTAGTGGTAGACTGGTGTTGCTTATTGCCTGGCGCTATGACGGGGGCATCTATTGTCCTAATCCTCCCTCAGTTTAACTATGCTTTGTGAGCCACCAAGGGGCCTCCTCAGCTTTCCTGTCTCTCCTTTCTGTAGCAGCCAACCTCTGCGTCGTCTGTGGTTGGCGTTCAGTGGGGGCTTCTGCCCTTCTTTCTTCTTCTTCTTTTTAAATATATAAATAGTGCTTTATTGATAAAAGGTTAGTTTAAATGGATGCAAAATTGCTGTGTAAAATAAGTGTTTTCAAAATACATTTCTATGGGTAGAGACTTTTAGTAAAAGAGAAGTTATATATTATCAAAAATACGTATTTAGCTTTGGGTAGTAAAACAAAAGGGGATCAGAAGTATAGCAGTGTGGGCCCTTCCTCCCTGCATAGCTGTTACCAGGAGGCAGCGTGCCTGAAGTAGTACTTTCACTCAGACATACACAGGGCTTACATTAATCACTTGCAGATGCTTTTTTTCTTTTCTTACAGATTTTTCTAGCAAAGTTATTAAACATCAAAAACTCAAATAATGGGCTCTGCATGGATGTACTCTGAAGTCATGGAACACTTTCTTAGTTACCTCACACAGTAAGCCATAACATACAGTTTTTGGCTATTCCTAATTAAGCAACAGTGAAGGGTTCTGCCCCTCTTTTAATACTGGCAAACCTCTGCTTAGTATTGGTATAGGATTCACGTCTCAGGACATTGTTTTGTCTCCTTCTTTCCCCCCAAGTAGAGGGTGTTTTCTTCTACTCTTCTCTCAGCTGCAGTGGGTCTTTGCTGTGCGTTGGGGATGACTCCATTTCTTAATCCTCTTCCCACCAGATTGAGGCTACTTTATAGAAGAGAAGGGTCTAGAGAAGTGAACCAGACATTTTGCCTTTACCCCGAGAAGTTCAGGATTACCCCCTGTAGACCTGCATTAACAAGAAAGGTGTTCTTGGTTTTTCTGCCCTGTCCCCAGGCTTTGTTGTGAGTACCTGGTACCTGGTTGAGTCCTGTGGAATATAGTTTTTTGTGTTTTTTTGTTTGTTTGCTTGTTTGTTTGTGTTTGTTTTTGAGACAGGGTCTCTCTCTCTCCTAGGCTAGGCTTCACTAGTGACCACCAGTTGTACCAGAATCATTTACTAAATAATTCATCTGTCTTCACTGCTCATAATTCTTCTCCATCAGTAGGAATGCATTTGTCTCTGAGTAACAGAAAAGCTGACCAATAGTGGCTTAAAACTCAAAGGAGTTTGTCATGTAGAGTAAATGTGGGAGTAGACATCAAGGACCTAGACTTCTCCTATTTTTCTCTTCAACCATTCTTTATCCTCATACTGGTCCCTTCATGGTTGCAAGATGACTGAACATCCCACATCATGTATGCATTTCAGATGAGTGAAAAGCAGGAACAAAGGAATAAAGAGATCATAATATCCTATGTCATTCATTTTAAAAGGCTTTTCCAGAAGACTCATCTAGCAAATTACATTTTTTTCCCTCAGATATTTCTTACATATTTTCCAGGCTACTCATGTATCTCCTGTCAATTATTCTTCTCTTCAATTCATGAACTGAATTGTTTAATTAAGAAATCAAATATTTTAGTTCCTTAGGGGTTTTGTTTGTTTGTTGTACTACATTTGAATCTTTTGAAGTATGCTGCTTTTTCAGGTTTTCCGAAGTGCTGATTATTCTGCTTTCCCTGCCTTGCTTGATGTTGGGCCTGTTTAGGTAGTTTATTTTCTTTGTAGCTTCCCTTAGGGCCAGGTTCAGTTGTTGTGGATCACAAAATGGCTGATTCTCAGTTGGTATAAAACAAGAGGAACTCTACTATGGTGGGGTTTTGTGATATAAAAGCAGCAGGTAGGCTGCTGAGATACCTTTAGGAAGCATCTTTGCTTTCTAGTCTATGTAACTTCTCCAATCTATACTCACACTCCCAGTCATGGAGTGCTCCCTACCACTCATCTAACACCAACATTAACTTTCTTTTGGGGTTTTGACTCTGAGTCCAGTCTCTTCTAGTGTCTGCTTTTTGTTACCTGTTCTTGGGATCTGCTATTCCATATATCACACTGGTGCTCTTCCCTATGACTCCAGCAGAGCTCAAGGCCTCACTTATAAACAAATTTGCCTAGCAGCACTTTGTTCTAAAAAAGACAAAAAGCTACACATTGAGAATATTCAGGCAACCATGTTCACAGAATTCCTTATTCTCTGCCTTGTTAAATTCCATTTCTGTACTAAAGTGTCTTAGGATAGAGAGGGAAACCTTTAGCCAATTGGGTTGTACTCTAAGTTTTGTATTTTAAACAAGATGACACAACCTGGTGATATCAAAAACTCAGATTGTTTTCTTAGAAAAGTTAATTAGTCCAGTGTATGAAGTGAAATTAAAATCAAGTTCATAGTAAAATTTGAAGAAATTTGGTTGGAGTTTAGGATGTATAAGATCATTTTTGGACTTCCCAGTGAAATGCTTATACTTTTGAAATTATCACTTCTTAAAAATTCAATTTAAAACATTGAAAGATGGGATATGACGCAGGTATCATTATTACTTTGATCAAAATTCAAATGGCAATTATCCTTTCTAGTCTAAACTTCAAAAATTTTTTTTTACTATTTCAAATTATCTCAGCTAAGATCCAAATACAACAAACCAGACTATTATTTTCAATGGAAGGCTTAGAACGATAAAGTGGATGCTGTTTCTAAAATAGTAATTTTGAGTACTTTAAGAATTACTTAGTTGTGGCAGATCAAAACCAAATAAAGATAAAGCAATCAAATGTACTATGAAAGTCACCTATTTCTTTCTGTAATGACTTTGCAAAAAAGGGTTCCTATGTAGGTAGGAAGGGAAAAAAAAGCTTTGATCAAACTGCTATAATATGACATGCTTAATATGTTCCTTTTCTCTTTTTTAGGACAGTGGTGATTATCCTCTTACCATGCCTGGACCTCAGTGGAAAAAATTTCGTTCAAACTTTTGTGAATTTATTGGAGTCCTGATTCGACAGTGTCAGTATAGCATAATTTATGATGAGTATATGATGGACACAGTAATCTCCCTTTTGACGGGTTTGTCAGACTCCCAGGTCAGAGCTTTTAGGCATACAAGTACCCTGGCTGGTAAGTAATCAACATTTTATTTCCTTTTCATTTAGTTTTGTTGAATATGTTTTATTCTGATTAAAAACTTAATGAGAATAAGATTTAATTAAAACTTTAATTAGAATAAAACTTTCATTTGAATAGTTTTTGTTAAAATTTATGCCTGTTTTGATAACTGGCATTTGATAACCTCAAGAATGAAAATTGAAATTTTCTGGCCAGTGTCATCAAATGGCTGTCTGAATGTTTAGTTACTAATGTACATCCTTATTTATAACTGAAGAAATTTTAAGAGACCACTAGGCCAAATTCTTTGGAAAACCCAAGTAATAATAGTTGAAATTCCAAATTTATTCTGTTTTTTAAATTACATAATTACATTGTTTTATTGCTCATTATTATTATAGATAAGTGGGTAAATACTTGTTTATATATTTGAAACAATTCCATCCATTAGGGCAACAAACATTCTTCTATTCCTAGTGCTATAATAACTTAAACATACTCAAATATTAACGTATTTAAAATCAGTGCTTAAGGTAGGCTGTAGATAATTTGAAGAACTAACAGATTAGTTTTCACTTTTGCTTTATTTTAGAAGTATCATGACAACTTGTCAACCAACTATATTCATTTTTTTCTTGACTTTCAGTAACGAGGTAATTTTCTTATTTTAGCAGTTCTATTTTTCCTTCACTGCTTTAACTGTGCCTACCTAAAATGACTATTTTTTTCATTCATAATGGAGTGTGTGTGTATACTCGTTGAGTGTTCATAATTGTATGTTTAAATAATCCCAAAGTACATCTTTTTTAGTAGCAGTAACTTTGCCTATATTCATCTTACTTATTATCATGACAAACTAGATTTAGACTCAATAATTACATTTTATTTTGCATGTAATTTCTCGTTTATCTATTTAAAGCACTGTTCTTCAAACTTTAGCACACACCAGAATCACCTACAGAGCTTGTTGAAACAGATTGCTGGGCAAGAAGTTCCTAGGCAATGTTGATGCTGGTGATTTGGGAACTACACATTGCAGATGTCTGCTTTAAAATTTTGTTTTTTTTTTTTTTTTTTTTTTTTTGGCTTAACCTGTTGCCCAAAGCCAATAAGATAATAATTGGAGTCATCTGTATGTTTTTACATTCTTTTTTCCCAATTCTCATTTTTCCCTTACTCAGTTAATTCATATTAACTAATATTAGTGTTTATTATTCTGTTGGTTACAGTCCCAACCAAATAAACATGAAGCACAGTTTGATTTTTCTGAGAGTATTCTTTTCTCATTATTAGGAAGAGAAGATATTTTACCCAATTTTATCTGTTTTCAAAATATTAAAAATATAATTTGTTGAAAAATACCTATGTAGAACATACATCAGATACAGTTTATACTGTTTTGAGAGTATCTTCTTAAAAAGTTACTGTAAAAATACTGTTTATTATTCAAACAGTTATATAATGTTATATATATTTTTTCTAATTCCACAGCCTTTAATAGTATCCTCTGCATTTGGTCCTTGCTTTTTTTCTTTTCTTTCTGTTTTCTATTCCTTTTTATCTTACTTTCTTCTTTCTGTGCACAGTAATGCCCATTTACCTGGTTGTCACATGCATAGGAAATTCAGCAATTTGGAAAAAAAAAAAACTTAAAGTAGAAATTGCTTGTAAATAACCAATTTTGCTGTCATAAAATTAACGAATTTACTTTGATACAGAAGTTATTATCTGGGTTTCCCAAGGCCAAGAGAGAAGGAGAAGCAACAAGTTAATTGAGGGCTGATAGTATTGTGAAATGACCGTTTAAAATAAGAAGACACAAAAATTAGTTTACAGATCTCCAGATAGAGCACAATCTTTGGCTTCTCTGTAGGGGCAAGCTACCTTTCTTTAATCTAGAAACTTGTGTGCATTCTGTTTAAAAGATTAATTGTATGCCATTTAAGAACCTAAGAGGAGTGCTGTATTATAGAAATATGCACAATATTTTGACTCTTAAAACATTGTTTTGTGAACAATGTACTTTAAGTCATTTGCATTTGTCCTTCACTGCCATGTAAATGCAGTATTACTGTATTTTACTGCCTTTATGATGGTCCATTTCAGTTCTCCTTTTCATTTGTTCATTTTTAGTAACTTTCATTGTATTGTTTTCTCTATACTTATCCCTTTGGTTATCTCCATCTGCTAATCTTATATATGTTTAAATATATTTTCATTATGGCTTTCTTCCTATTCCTTTTGAATTGAGTGTCTCCTGCTTCCCCCCATTGCCTTTCTGTGTCTCTTTTCCACAGTCCACCTGTGTTCATCATAACTTTTAAAACTACTTCATGAATGTGATTTTGTTTTCAGCTGTGTTCTTTTTATATTAATATCATCATGTAGCCTATTTAAATTTGAAATTATTTTTCAAAATCAGATATCGAAAAGCAAACAACATATGTTTATACCAAATTTTCAAAGGATAAAACTGACTTTTCAGTTCTCTCAATTTACTTTAAAGTATTACTGTAATTCCCATGTGTCTACACTAATTAATGGTCATATCTTCCAAGGCTCATTTGTATAAAATGTGAGACATAGCAGTCACCTACCCTTCAACAAAGCACAGAGGGCTTGCTGAGAACTTAATTCCAGGCTGGACAACAGTTATCTATCTTTTCAAGGACATTTTGTTCTCATCTGTGCCCTCTTCTTATTTTTAATGGTATATGTACGAGGAATAGATTAAAAGATAATCATTTTTATTCACTTTGCAGGACAAGTCTTGGGGACTAGATAAAATGGGCAGGAACATTTAATCCTCTGCTTCAAAGACTATGTGCATGGACAGTTACAAGGCAGTTATGGCCAGATATGATTATCGGCTTTGGAATAAAATGCTCCTTGACATTGCTTATATCTTAGCTGAGAAGAGAGACCATCAGGTTAGTTATTTTGTAGGGTACAGATGTGATGAGTTCCAGAGCTTCATAAGTCATCAGAGTGGTCTTATCAGTAGTATTTTTAATCTGTTTTCCAAATACCCCATTTTCTTGTTATGAATTAAATATGTGTCCCTATTGTCAGTGTTTATGCATTGCATTTAATTGTATACTTTCACTACATTTTTATTAAAAGTTTTTTTATCATTATGTAGTTCTTTATGTCTGTTTATTCCACATGCATAAGTATATTCTTATTTTTCCATTGGAGGTAAACTCTCTTTTTAGAATACATTTTACCATTAAATTGAAAGAGACTGTTAACAATTAAATTTTATATTTTCTTTTATCCCTTCGTTGGAATTTTCAAACATACTGTCCTAGTTATTTGACCCATTTTAAATAAAGAAGCTTTACATTAAAGTATAGTTTTTATTAACTATTGATCTTTAGAACTAAGTGCCCTTATTTTTATTTGAAATAGCTATCTCAGTTGGACATAGTAGTACAGTTTGTGGATTTAATTTACGTAAGAAGCATTGTGTCATAATTATTTTGGTGGATTTACAGTCTGAGACTGGGAACTTTTTTTTTCAAATTTGATGACATTTTTATTTTTTGAGGGAATATTTTCTTTTTAAGGTCAAAAATAGATAAGATTTTCTTTGTTTTACCACTTTGTTGTTTGGTATTATGAAGATAATTTTACTCTCAATTGCTTTTCAGGATTATGTTTATTTTTAGGCATTTGCTTTTAAAATGTACACCAATACTTTACAACTTGTTGACTTCAAATTTTTGTTAGAGGACAACATTTAGGATGAGTAATGTTGGTTAATGTTTTAATTTTTTGTTACTTTCTCACATAATTTTCTGTGATGTTATAAATATATTAATGCTGGCTACCTCTGACTTCTAAAGAGAAAATTCTAATTTGAACAAAGGGGAGTTAAAATACAAAATTTGTATTAATGATGACATGATGATTGATTCTATTCTCTTTTTTCCCTCCTAAAATGAATTTGGGAAAAAATTAGAAAATGTGGTCAAGATCATCACGAGGCCAGTCTTCATCAGTGCTTATCAATAAGTCACTCTCAGACTCCTGAGGGATAAACATTTCTTTATACCTTATGGTTGATTTTATAGTGACATGGTTCATTATTGATTAACATTTCTTACAGAGTCACCATCTCCGACTTTTCCTCTGAGGAAAGAAATGACATATGAAATTGCTTTAATTTATAATCAGAGGCTGAAAATAATTTTGCCTCAGAAAATTGAAGTCTTTTTATTTGGCTTTCAGTTGCTGAAACCATGTAATACTGTGGTTGATAGAATGGGTTCTGGAGTGACTGTCTGAATTCATATTTGTCTCTGCCTTTTACTAGTTGGATAACCTTGGACAAGTCCTTAACATAGCTGGTCTTACTCTCTTTATTTGCAAAGTGGGAAAGAAGAGATTAGGAGCGCTTGGGACAATGCTTGGCATTTAGTAAGCTGCTGCTATTATTCTATTATTCTTTAATGACAAAAAAGGATAATAGTATTTACCAATATTTCCCTTCATTTATGGTTTTACTCAGAATTTATTGATTTGCTTATTCTGTTTTAATAAAAAGTAATAAGACATGGCAGACATGGGGGAAATCAGAAATAAACTAGTAGATAAACTTTCAAGAACCACTGTTAAGAAAACGAACAGCTTGCATTTTCTTTTCTTTTCCTTTTTGTAATGCATGTTTATTTTCTGATTCTCACTCTGTTGCCCAGGCTGCAGTGCAGTGGCATCGTTTTATTTCACTGCAAACCCCACTTCCCAGGCTCAAGCAATCCTTCCACCTCAGCATCCCGAGTAGCTGGGACCACAGGTGCATACCACCACACTCGGCTAATTTTTTTGTAGTTTTTGTAGAGTTGGGATTTCGCCATGTTGTTCACGGTCTCGAACTCCTGAACTCAAGCAGTTTGCATACCACGGCCTCTGAAAGTGCTGGGATTACTACCACACCCATCCTGCATTTTCATTTTACTTATCTTTGGCTCTCAGGACCCATATTCTGTTTATTAAATTCAATAATTATTTTATAATTTTTAACCACACAGATTATTTCTGGTTTCTGTGGTTAAGATGTGAAAATTTTAGGGCAATCTGGTATTATCAAAGAATAGACCATGTAGTATAAATAATTGCTCTTTTTGTATTTACATTTTTTATATTCATTTTTCAAAATTCTTCTAGAGTTTGACCTTTTCACTGCCTTGTACTTTTACTTTGTCTTTACTTTTTCACCGTTGTGGTTTTCACCTCTCCTCCAGATATAAAACCTTTGTTCAATTTTCTAGGGTTTGTATACAATAGACCTCTGATGTTCTCATGGGATTAATGCCCAATAGTTGGCCAAATCTGTAAATACCACTGTATCATGTAGTTGTACCCATAAAATAAAGTATAACTTTAAAATGTGTTTACTTTTTTGAATCTGTATATTTAGGTCTAGAATAACTTTTGAAATTTTCTAACTAAAGAACTGTCATTTTTCTTAGATTATTCTCTTTTACATTCTATCATTGGTTCTGAAAATTAGCTTTCTTTTGGCAGCCAGTTTTTATAAAGAAACAAGGATTTTTAAAATTATAAGCATTACGTATCTTGAATTTATTAACTTGGTGACTTTGGACAAATTATGTAACTCCTTTGCCTTTCATCTCTATAGCATAGGTACTAATAGTCCTTTCTCACAGTAGTATTGGGAAGCTTAAATGAAATAATTTATCTTTTGTTTCCTGAGTCATATAGATGAAATAATTTATGTTAAATATGTAACATACATCAGTCACTCAGTAATTGTCTAATGTTGTTTTTTGTTGTTATTGTTGTTTTCGAGATGGAGTCTTGCTGTGTTGCCCAGGCTGGAGTGCAGTTGCACAATCTCAACTCACTGCAACCTCCCTCTCCTGATTCAAGCGATTCTCTTCCCTAAGCCTCCTGAGTAGCTGGGACCACAGGCATGCGCTATCACACCCGGCTAATTTTTGTATTTTTAGGAGAGATGGGGTTTCATCATGTTAACCAGGCTAGTCTCGATCTCCTGACCTCTGGCAATCCGCCCACCTCAGCCTCTCAAAGTGTTGGGATTACAGACTTGAGCAACCATGCCTAGCCCAATGTTGTGATTTTTTAAAATTATACTTTTTAAATTGTACTTTAAGTTCTAGAGTACGTGTGTACAACGTGCAGGTTTGTTACATAGGTATACATGTGCCATGTTAGTTTGCTGCACCCGTTAACTCGTCATTTACATTAGATATTTCTCCTAATGCTATCCCTCCCCCTGCCCCTGACCCCACGACAGGCCCCGGGGTGTGACGTTCCCCGCCCTGTGTCCAAGTGTTCTCATTGTTCAGCTCCCACCTATGAGTGAGAACATGTGGTGTTTGGTTTTCTCTCCTTGTGGTAGTTTGCTCAGAATGATGGTTTCCAGCTGCATCCATGTCCCTGCAAAGGACATGAATTCATCCTTTTTTATGACTGCAGAATATTCCATGGTTTATATGTGCCACATTTTCTTAATCCAGCCTATTATTGATGGACATTTGGGTTGGTTCCAAGTCTTTACTATTGTGAATGGTGCCACAATAAACATATGTGTGCGTGTGTCTTTATAGTAACATGATTTATAATCCTTTGGGTATATACCCAGTAATGGGATGGCTGGGTCAAATGGTGTTTCTAGTTGTAGATCCTTGAGGAATCGCCACACTGTCTTCCACAATGGTTGAACTAGTTTACACTCCTACCAGCAGTGTAAAAGCGTTCCTATGTCTCTACACCCCCTCTCTAGCATCTGTTGTTTCCTGACTTTTTAATGCTCGCCATTCTAACTGGTGTGAGATGGTATCTTATTGTGGTTTTGATTTGCATTTCTCTGATGGCCGGTGATGATGAGCATTTTTTCCTGTGTCTGTTGGCTGCGTAAATGTGTTCTTTGAGAAGTGTCTCTTCATATCCTTGTGATTTTAATATAGAGAACAGCAAAGCTTATTTGGTTTGGTTATAAAGAGGGCAGTTAACTTGAAAAATTTTTGAACATATTTTTCGTTTTCGTATTGTACACTAGAATATTTTCAGTATATATAAAATTACATATACTACTTATAGAGAATTCAGAAAAAGAGAAAAGTACAAAAATAAAAATTCTCTATAATGGTCCCATCTTATGACTATACCATAACTTGTTGTTATTTTAAGTTTCTTTGTCATGTGTACTTGTGAAGCTTGTTTTATTTTTAAACAAGTGTTCTAATCAATTTTTTGACTTTTTTTGCTTTTAATTTTTTTAAATCATGCCTTATTTTCTAAAATTTATATGCTCTTTAATTATATTTCTGCTGTTTGAATTTTTTGTCTTTGTTTTTTAGATCCTCTATCATCTTTTGTTTTCTTCTTAATTTGTTCTCTCCTTTTTGTGTAGCATATTTTCTGATAGTTTCTTGAGAAAAAGGGAATTCGGGAAATATGTATTTGAGACTTTACATGCCTGAAAAATATGTTGTAGCTTCTTGCTTAATAGTTTGACCTAATATAAATTTCATAATTGAAAATTATTTTTCTAAGAATTTGTTTCTAGTTTCCAACATTGCCATTGAGAAGTCTAATGCTAATTTTAGACTTCTGGTTGTGATCCTGTTTCTTGTCTTTGGAAGCTTTGCGATTTTTTGTTTGTTTGTTTGTTAATGAAATTTCTTGATGGTATCCTGAAATTTTGTAATGATACACTGCTACGTATGTTTATTTTCCATTTCTTTGTCCTTTCTGTCCGTTGTATTACCTCGTGTTTATTAAACTTAATTTTGAGTATCCTTTTACATTTCTAAGAGTTCTTTCTTATTTTCCAAGTCTTCTTTTTTTTTTGAGATGGAGTCTGGAGTACGGTGCCATGATCTTGGCTCACTATGACCTACGCCTCCTGGGTTCAAGGGATTCTCCCACCTCAACCTCCTGAGTAGCTGAGATTACAGGCATGTATCACCATGCCTGGCTAATTTTTGTAGTTTTAGTAGAGATGTGGTTTCACCATTTTGGCCAGGTTGGTCTCAAACTCCTGACCTCAGGTGATCTGCCCGCCTCGGCCTCCCCAAAGTGCTGGGATTACAGGCGTGAGCCACAACACCTGGCCGAAGTCTCCCTTTTTTAAACATTCTATGTTTCGTAGGTACCTTTTCTTTGATGATATTAATTATTTCTCTGAGGTTTTCTTCTGCTCTCAGTCCTAACCTTTCTTCTTCTTCTTCTCTGCTTTTTAAACTGTCTTTCATATTGGATATTTTCCTCAAATATGTGTTTCTTGGCTCTGTAGTCATTGTTGATAGTGAGATACTAAAAAGCTCAATGGCAGAGGGGTGTGTGTGTGTGCACCTCTGTCATGGTGGGACATTGACTCTGGCTTCCAGATTGGTGACATCACTATCGAGCAGTCTGGTGGTCAGTTAGTATTTTTTTATAGACCCTCAAATGTTGGTAGTGATAATTGTCTTCCCTGGAGAAGTTCAGCCTCTGCAGAAGGATCTTCCAGTCCACTTAAGCTTGACTGCTGTCTGCTCTTTTGGAGTTGGGTAGAATGAAGAAACACTCAGGGCATTCACACAAACCAAACATAATCACACATATATGTCTAATGACTCTGGATTTCTGGTTTATTTTCTTGAGAAGATAAATGTCTGGACTTCCAAAATGAATGGTCATAAAGGAATTTCTTGACTGCCTGGCTTGGAGTAGAGAGTTGGGGATTTAATTGCTTATTATACAGACTTTGAGATGATATTCCTAGTTTCAGACCATAACACACTTCATCTTCTATGGAACCTACTACTTCTAATACCTGATGGTGTCTGGATTCTACCGAGCAAAATAGCTTATTTTTATTTTCGAGACAGGGTCTTGCTCTGTCACCCAGGCTGGGGTGCAATTGCATGATTACAACTCACTGCAGCCTCAACCTCCTGGGCTAAATTAATCCTCCTGCCTTAGCCTCTTGAAGCTGGGACTACAGGTATGTGGCACCACACCTGGCTAATTTTCCTTTTCTTTCTTTCTTTTTTTTTTTAATTTTTTTATTATTTATTTATTTTTTTTTTTTTGTAGAGAAGAGGTTTTACTGTGTTGCCTAGTCTGGTTGAAATTCCTGGGCTCAAGCCTTCCTCCCACCTTGGCCTCCCAAAGTGCTGGGATTATAGGTATGCCCCCCACTGCACGCCCAGTGCTCATTTTTCTTAGAGATATGGTTGTCATGCTTTTTCTACCCTTTCTTTGATTTTTAATGGTCTCTGCTCATCCTCCTGCTGTCCATGTTCATATATTCTTATATTGTGGTTAGGGATTGCATGTTTTTTCTGAGTTTGTTGAATATGGATGAAAAGTGTTTTTTTAACTTTTATTTGACGTTCAGGGGTACATGTGCAGGTTTGTTATATAGGTAAGCTCATGTCACAGGGACTTGTACAGATTATTTTGTCACCCAGGTATTAAGCCTAGTACCCATTAGTTACATTTCCTGACACTCTCGCTCCTCCAGACCTCCCACCTCTGTTAGACCCCACTGTCTGTTGTTTCCGTCTGTGTGTTCATGTGTTCTCATCATTTAGCTCCCACTTATAAGTGAGAACATGAGGTATTTGGTTTTCCTGCATTAGTTTGCTAAGGATAATGGCCTCCAGCTCCATCCATGTCCCTGCAAAAGACATGATCTTGTTGTTTTTTATGGCTGCAGAGCCTTCCATGTTGTATATGGACCACATTTTCTTTAACCAGTCTACCATTGCTGGGCATTAAGATTGATTCCATGTCTTTACTATTATGCATAGTGCTGCAGTGAACATACGCATGCATGTGGCTTTATGATAGAATGATTTATATTCCTTTGAGTATTGTGTTAGTCTGTTTTCATACTGCTATAAAGAATTCCCCAAGACTGGGTAATTCATAAAGGCAAGAGATTTAATTGACACACAGTTCTGCATTGCTGGGGAAGCCTCAGGAAACTTAGAATCATGGCGGAAGGCAAAGGAGAAGCAGGCACATTCTTCACAGGGCAGCAGTATGGGAATGAGTGCAAGCAGGGGAAATGCCAGAGGCGTATAAAACCATCAGGTATCAGGCCAGGTGCAGTGGCTCATGCCTGCAATCCCAGCACTTTGGGAGGCCAAGACAAGGTAGATTACTTCAGGTCAGGAGTTTGAGACTAGCCTGGCCAACATGATAAAACCCATCTCTACTAAAAATACAAAATTAGCCAGGCGTGGTGGTGTGTCCTGTAATCCCAGCTACAAGGCTGAGGCAGAAGAATCACTTGAACCTGGGAGGTGGAGGTTGCAGTGAGTCAAGATTGCAGCACTGCACTCTAGCCTGGGTGATAGAGCAAGACTCCATCTCAAAAAGAAAAAATAAAAATAACCTAGCTGGACATGGTGGTGTGTACCTGTAATTCCAGCTACTCTGGAGGCTGAGGCAGGAGAATCACTTGAACCCAGAGGGTGGAGGTTGCAGTGAGCTGAGATCACACCACTGCACTCACAGCCTTAATGACACAGCGAGACTCCATCTCAAACACACACACACACACACACACACACACACACACACACACACACACATCCCATCAGATCTCGTGAGAACTCACTATTGGCTGGGTGCGATGGCTCGCGCCTGTAATGCTAGCACTTTTAGAGGTCAAGGAGGGCAGATCATTTGAGACCAGCCTGGCCAACATGGTGAAAGCCCCGTCTCTACTAAAAATACAAAAATTAGCTGGGCCGTGGCGGGCACCTGTAATTTCAGCTACTAGGGAGGCTGGGAGGTGGGGGTTGCAGTGAGCCAAAATTGCACCACTGCACTCCCGTCTGGGCAACAGAACGAGACTCCTTCTCAAAAAGTAAAAAAAAATTCAAAGAACTCACTATCATGACAACAGCATCTGGGAAACTGCCCCCATGATCCCAGTTACCTCTACCTGGTCCCACTTTGGCATGTGGGGCGATTATGGGGATTACAATACAAGGTAAGATTTGGGTGGAGACACAGAGCCAAACCATATCAGGTGTATACCCAGTAATGGGATTGATAGGTCGAATGGTAGTTCTGTTTTTAGGTCTTTGTGGAACTGCCACACTGCTTTCCAGAAAAATGGTTTTTTAAGAGATAAATGGATTTGTTAAATCTGTATCATTTGGAAACTGGTAGTTTGTCATAAGATCCCTTTAAAAAAAAAAAAGCATTGTAAAAATAAAGTACTATAATCACCTCTCTCTTAAAAAATCTAGTTTGTTCCACTATATCAGACGTATTTCCAGGGTGTATAATAATAGTTTTCAAAGATATAATAGGTGTAACTAAATATAAATGCAGTTTTTTACTTTTCATTTTTATGTTTAGCAAGACAGAAATGCGAATTGTTGGTTATTGATTAAAAAGGTCAATGTCCTCAGTCTTCGTTTTAGGCATCCCATTTCCTGTTGAACTCTCCTTTTGTTCCAGTGTTTTCTTTTGTGTTTCCACTCTACTGTTTTTTTTAATTGTGATTTTAAATACTTTGACACTATATTTTTAATGTTCTTCACACTCTTCATGTCCTCACTGCCTTTATTTTTCCCACTTAGATTTTATCATTCTTTATTATAATCACATCCTCCTTCATACCATCAGCTTCCTTGTTTCTGTCTTCCTCTTTCATATTCTCTAGGAAAACCCCATATAACCATCTGTCCCATACCTGCACCAGAGCTGAAAATGGCTGGAGAAAAATACATACCATAAGGGCTGGGCTTTACGTTTTTTTCCAAGTGGTCCCTTAATGCTGCCTAGCAATTCCCTTAGAGTATTATACTCCAGGGTTATTTCCACATCCTAACAAAATTGTTTTATACTTTCTCCTCAAAGTTACATTTCCTATCTAGTCTTCACATTTAGCTGATTATCTTGCCTGTTTAATCGGGATAGTTGAAAGAGAATCCTTCAGGGATTAAACCTACCTGTCTAGCTGCAGTTATACTCATATCCTCTATCCGTTTTCTTACTACAGTGGCCTGTAAGGCCAATCCCCTTGTATTTGTGCAGCGAATCTGATCCCTTTTCACCTTCTCAAGACCTTTGTCTCTCAAGTTGTTCTCACTCTCATTACTTCAAAATTTCCCCCTTTTATTAGATAACTGTTACTATTTTGCTAACATACTCTTAACAGCTCCCATCTTTTAGGAACCCTTTGTGTTCTCGGTTCCCCCAGAGAAACAGAACTAAGAGATATTCTTGCATCTCTCTCTGTCTCTCTCTGTCTCTGTCTCTTTCTCTTTGTCTCTCTGTCTCTCTCTTTGTCTCTCACACACACACACACACAGACACACACATTTCATTTCATTGATGTGGTTCAGCACAATTGTGGGAACTTGCAAATTGGAGATTTGTAGGGTAGTCCAACAAGCTGGAAATCAGGCAGGAGTCGTGCAGTCTTGAGTCTGAGATCTGTGGAGCAGGCTAGAAGCTCAGGATTTTATTTACTTATTTATTTGTTTTAGAGACAGGATCTCACGCTGTCACCCACGCTGAAGTACAGTGGCACAGTCATAGCTCACTGCAATCTTGAACTCCTGCGTTTATGTAATCCTCCCACCTTGGCCTTCCCAGTAGCTGAAACTACAGGGGCAAGTCTCCATGATCGGGTAATTTTTAAATTTTTTATAGAGATGGAGTCTTGCTATGTTACCCAGGCTGGTCTTGAACTCCTGACGTCAAGTAATGCTGACCTCAGATAATCCTTTCACCTCTGGCTCCCAAAGCTCTGGGATTACAGACGTGAGCCATTATGCTCAGCCTAGGACTTGATGTTGCAGCCTTGAGGCAAACATTTCCTCTCTAGAAAACTCTGTTTTTTCTCAAGTTTTCAACTGATTGCATGAGACCCACTCACATTATTGAGGGTAATCTCCTTTATTTAAAGGAGATTGTAGATGTTAATCATACAAAATATCTACAAAATTATTTCAAGGTGATACCTGTGTTAGTGTTTGATTAAGTAGTGTTTGATTAAGTAATTGACCATGATAGTCTAGCCATGCCTGGACACATAAGACTGACCATTACACTGTACCTTGTTTCCTCACATCCCTCTAGCTTCAGTCTCATTTTTCTCCTTTTCTTTACAGCAAATCTCAGAATTATTTATATTCACTCTCTCCACTCAGTCTTCTATTAGGTTTCTGTCTCTACCACTTCACTACCTCTCCTGTTGAGGTCAGCAGTTACCTTCTTATTGCCCAAATCAGTGAGCTGCTCCAGTTGTCATCTTTTTTTCCTTTGGAAAGACACAGCTACCTTTTTTTCTTTTTGGAACACCGTCTTCACTTGTTTTCTGGAATATCACATTGTCCTGGTGATTTTAGAAAGCTAAACTGCAAATACTGAATTATCTTGAGACTCAATCTTCAGACATTTTTTTTAAATGCATTCACTCCTAATTGAATAAAGTGAAAACCAATTTCATAGACATTATTTTTATTTAAAAATATTGATGAAGAGGAAAATAATATAGTTACATGGTTTAAAATTCAGAGTATGCCAGGCGTTACGGTTCATCACTGTAATCCCAACACTTTGGCTGATGTGGGAGGATCACTTGAGGCCAGGAGTTCAAGACCAACCTGGGCAATATAGTGGGACCCTCATCTCTACAAAAAAAAAAAAAAAAATTTTTTTTTTTTTAAATTAGCTGGGCATGGTGGTAGCTGTAGTCCCAGCTACTCAGGAGGCTGAGATGAGAGGATCACTTGAGCCTGGGAGATCGAGGCTGCAGGGAGCTGTGATTGCACCACTGTGCTCTATTCTGGGTGACAGAGCAAGACCTTGTCTCAAAAAAAAAAAAAAAAAAGTAAAATTTTATATGGTGAAATGTTACTCTTTCACTCCTGTCCCCGATCCTCAAATTAGCTTCCTTGAAGACAACCAAAGTTGCCAGTTCCTTACGTTTTTGCAAACATGTTATATGCAAATAATAGCAAATACACATTCAGTGAGAGGCAATAGGGTGTGGTGTTTAAGAGCTGGGACTATGGAGCAAGACTGCCTGTGGTCAAATTCTATCTCTGCCAGTTACTGTGTAACCATCAAGTCTTTTAGCTGATCTGTGCCTCAGTTTTCTCTTAATGTAAAAAGGGACTAATAATGATAGTACTTCCTTCGTAGATTTGTGAGTTGTATATGAATAAGTATGTTTATACAGCTTGCAAGAGTGACTGGCACGTAAAAATAAATAATACATTCTTTTGCACAAATGATAGCATATACACACTGTAAGGCTATTTTGTCTGTATTTTTCCATCAACAAATATCTTGGTGATCTTTTGTTTGCAACACACAAATAATACCACCTTTTTCTAATTTCCATCTAGTTTTATGGTTCTGAATACCAGTATCTTTGATAATGACTTCCAAATGTGTATCTACTAGACATTTCCACTTACATAACTAATAAAAATATTTCTAATTATCTTTGCCCTTTCTATTTATCTCATTTCCTTCATTGTAATCTAACAAATTCTTTCAGCGGTATTTTCTTTCCTTTTCTTTTTCTTTCTTTTTTTTTTTTTTTTTGAGATGGAGTCTTGCTGTATCTCACAGTCTTGCTGTATCCCACTGGGGTGCAGTGGTGCGATCTCAGCTCACTGCAGTCTCTACCTCAATCGCTAATCAAGCGATTCTCCTGCCTCAGCCTCCCAAGTAGCTGGGATTACTGGCGTGCATCAGCACATCCAGCAAATTTTTTTTTTTTTTGGTATTTTTAGTAGAAGCGGGGTTTCACCATGTTGACCAGGCTGGTCTCCAACTCCTGACCTCCAGTGATCCACCCGCCTCAGCCTCCCAAAGTGCTGGGAGTACAGGTGTGAACCATCTCGCCCAACCTGGTATTTTCAAAATACACTTCATATCTAACATTTTCTCTCTACCTATTGCTGCCAACTTAATCTAACCCAGCATCATTTCACTGAGTTGCCAAAGGTGAAAAACTTAAGACTCATTGCAAACTTTGAGCAAAATATTTTCAGCTCTCCCTCACTGCTCCTATTTAGTCTCCCTTCCAGTTTTACTCTACTATACTCTGGTCACACATCAGTTTAAAGTCTAATTCAGGCTATTTCACATCACTCCACATTCTCTAGGAGATCTTACGCAGTTAGATTTAATTCACGAGCCCTAAGGAGAGGATAGGTTAACTGAATCCTAGTAACACTCTTATAATCTGGCCTCTTCCTTCCTTTTAAGTATCCTCTTCTGCCTCTAACTGCCTGTGTGCTCCAACCAGACTAAATATTATGCTCTATAGTGAATACCGTCCTCCCAATAGTTTACCTTATAACGGTTCCTGGAAAGCTGTTCTGCTGTGGAATCATGTGACCATTCCTTCACTTCATGCTCAAATGTCAAGGCCTCAGAGAGGCCTTCCCGAAAGACCATCTAAAATAGCACTCCCTTCACTCTCTAATTTAATTTTTACCACACTTTTTCTTTATAGCACTAATCCTTAACTGACGTGTTTTTTTTATTTGCATATTATCTATTCATTTATTGTCTTCTTTTCCTCACTAGAATGTAAAAATCACAAAAGCAAGTACTTTGTTTTGTTCACTTATGTATCCTTATACTAGAACAGTGCTCAGTATATGCTGGATTGTTAGATAAATGAACAAGGATTTTAAATAAGTGCTTCTTTAGCTATGATGAATGGCCAGTT
This sequence comes from Macaca nemestrina, assembly GCF_043159975.1. NCBI lineage: Eukaryota > Metazoa > Chordata > Mammalia > Primates > Cercopithecidae > Macaca > Macaca nemestrina. Next base: position 39,075,226 of record NC_092126.1, on the reverse strand, counting down.
TTTAATTACAAATCTGTCACAACCTAGTACTTTTGTAAAATGCAGTGGAAATAGTATATATGTATGTATTAGTGTCATGCTATTAAAATCAACAGGCATTAAATTGTCAGATTGCTATAAAAATTTCTAAATGTTTTCAATTTTTTGCTTATAATGAACTTCTAATAAACTTGTTGTAGTCAGCACCTATTTGCAGACCATACTCTCAGTATCGCTGTACTAGAACATATTTACCATTTTATAGTCAGCAGTTAAAATGTGAAAGCTGAATGAAGGACGTATTCTTCTCCTTGCTAGACAAAAAGAAGCCACTTAAAAGCTGATATCACATTATAATGGCTGAATTCCTGCAGGATTATTAACTTATAAAAAGGTTTTGTTAGTAGTACCAGGAAAATTTAATAATACCATTTCTATGCAGGGATAAGTCTTTCAGTGGACTCAATTAAAACATCATAATCTTCATTTTATGTCTATCGTTTAATTTAAGGTTTGTTTTTAATAGCTGTTTATGTGTTACTCAGTGAAGTCTCAGTTTTACAGGTTTAAAAATATTTTATCTCAGTAAACACTGCTGTATTATACCTAATATGCTTCCGAAGATATATTGATCATTTTTTACATGTCTTGTCTGTTTTAGTTTGTTGATTACTGTTTATGTATCTGGGATGGAAGGAGAGTCATTAAATAATGACATTTGGAGTTTGGGATCTGGGTTCACAAGAAGATATATAGCTGAAAGTAAAAGCTATGAAGTTTTTAAAAAGCCGTGCCTCAGTTTCCACTGGTGAATTGCAACTAGGGTTGGTGTTAATTTTAATGCTTTTCAGCTCCTGGATTTTCAAGTCATTTTGCATTAGATATCTGAAGGTAGATACTAAATTAAGTTCCTTTGGGTGTCACTTCATATGCTCAGAACAAACACTGATAAACTAGTATTATCAACTTGAGTAGTTTGAATGCTCCAGATTCCTCTTGTCTTTGAGCTGTTCTCTTTCCTTATACAGTTTAATTTTACAAATTCTTTTAAACTTCCATAGTGTGGTCCAATATACTACTACTGGCAACACACAAAACTCAAAATCGGCCGGGCGCGGTGGCTCAAGCCTGTAATCCCAGCACTTTGGGAGGCCGAGACGGGCGGATCACGAGGTCAGGAGATCGAGACCATCCTGGCGAACACGGTGAAACCCCGTCTCTACTAAAAAAATACAAAAAACTAGCCGGGCGAGGTGGCAGGCGCCTGTAGTCCCAGCTACACAGGAGGCTGAGGCAGGAGAATGGCGTAAACCCGGGAGGCGGAGCTTGCAGTGAGCTGAGATCCGGCCACTGCGCTCCAGCCCCGGCGACAGAGCGAGACTCCGTCTCAAAAAAAAAAAAAAACTCAAAATCACTATATTTTGAAACACAAAACTATTTCTCAGTTTAGTGTTCGAGACACTATCACAGGGAAAGAAACATTTTGATTTAATGCATTTCTAATGCAAAAATCCTGAAAAATCCATTTCTGGTCACTAATTTAAATTTGTTTTTCAGGATTTTTGCATTTTAATTTTTATATGTAATGGTCACTAACTTAAACATTTGTTTTTCAGATTTTTTATCTTACATTTTGGTTTAAAGATAGGAGCAATTATTTAATAACACAGAGCTGATCAAAATGTAGATAGAGTTTCCGAATAACAAATTGAGTGTGCATGTAGATAGAAATACAGATACGGCATACATACATACATACATACGTGTATTTAGAAAACATATATGTTTACATATGTAATTAAGAAAAAATAGGCCAGGCATGGTGGCTCATGCCTGTAATCCCAGCACTTTGGGAGGCTGAGGTGGGCGGATCACCTGAGGTTGAGAGTTCGAGGCCAGCCTGGCCAACATGGATGAAACCCTGTCTCTACTAAAAAATACAATAATTAGCTGGGTGTGGTGGTGCATGCCTGTAATCCCAGCTACTCGGGAGGCTGTGGCAGGAGAACCACTTGAACCCGGGAGGTGGAGGTTGCAGTGAGCCGAGATTGCGCCATTACACTCCAGCCTGGTCAACAAGAGCGAAACTCCACTTCAAAAAAAAAAAGAAAATGAAAGTTTATAAACAGTGCATGCTTGCTTTTAATTATATGGGTATGTTTGCAGATAAATGAATCAGTTATTCTAAAACACTGAACAGTTCAATTTTTTAAATAACTGAATGTTTAGCCTAAAAGGAACAAAAAGGGGAAATTATTTAGCACTACAAACTCTCTTGTTCCTTTGCCTGTATTTCCTATATTCTATCTCAGTAATGAAAACAAATATGAAAAGACGGAAGTTTGAGGTGTGTGTCATACCAGTTTGTCAGAGGATGTGAAACAAATTTGAAAGTAATAAGATTTACAAATACAAGTGAACATTTAAAAGTACATTATCACTGTGGCTGGGGAGGATAGGTCAATTGGAAATTCACAAAGTACATTTTTAATGGACTTTTATGAGTTTGGTAGGATCAGTATGTTTTTCAGGTTTGGAGGTTGTGCAACTCTGAGGTGAGGAACAAAGGGAGAGGACCATATGTGGGGGTAAAGATCACAAATTGATTGTAAACATTTAAAACATCTAAGATACCTTTGACACATTTAAGTAAAGGTACTAAGGATGCATTTATATATACTCATATTTGATGATCAGAAGAGAGGTTTAGGCTTGATTAGTGTGCCTTTAATGTGTGTATTTTTAGGAGTGGGGGAAAGGAGTTGTTGAAGATGATACTACTAAATTGCTTTCTTCTGTTAGTTAGGATGAGGCTGTGTTTAAATGGAAAGTGTTAACAAGCCAGGCTGAGGTAGAGAAAATTATATTGCAGATGAGTTTATTTCTATACATTAGTTATCTTTTATTTAAACTAAAATTATGCCTGGATTGTAAAACAGAAATTCACTAGTTTCATTTCTTCATCCATTGACTTTATTTATAATCTTATATGGATAAAGTTTTGATTCATAAGTATTTTAATATTTCTTCATTTCATAGCCATGAAGCTCATGACTGCTCTGGTGAATGTTGCCTTAAACCTCAGTATTCATCAGGATAATACCCAGAGACAGTATGAAGCTGAGAGAAATAAAATGATTGGGAAGAGAGCCAATGAAAGGTTGGAGTTACTACTTCAGAAACGCAAAGAGGTAAGTTGGCAACTGATGATTTTATGTTCTGTAAATGTGTGGAATATATATGACATTAGTACTTTTTAAATCCTCTGTAAAAAAGTTTATGCATATATTTAATTAGGTTATTTGATGTCAGGGTTTCCAAGTGAAACTGGAGCGTTCATTGGTGATCATGTAAGTGCTGTCTGATGGCAGAAAGGAATCATAGAACATGTCTGTTTTTGAAAGAAGTTGGTCTGGGACTTAGGCAACTCAAAAAAGTTATAAGGCTATAGGCTCAAAAAGTATGATAAATACTAAAGTCAGAACTGGGAGCCAGCAAAGCTACATTTCCAGGAAAAAACCAAAGGCTGCATACTAGCTGATGTATAAGGCACTCCTGTGAATACGATTTTTCCCAGTTTTATAGTGACTCCTGTGAATAAGATTGGTCTCAGTTTTACAATGACATTTTCATATATGTGTTAAAAATGATTTTATACTTTTTTTTTTTTGAGTTGGTGTTTTGCTCTTCTTGCCCAGGCTGGAGTGCCATGGTGCGATCTTGACTCACTGCAACCTCCGCCTCCCCAAAAGCGATTCTCCTGCCTCAGCCTCCCAAGTAACTGGGAGTACAGGCATGCGCCACCACACCTGGCTAATTTTGTATTTTCAGTAGAGATAGGGTTTCTCCATGTGTTGGTCAGGCTGGTCTCAAACTCCCAGCCTCAGGTGATCCATCCACCTCGGCCTCCCAAAGTGCTGAGATTACAGGTGTGAGCCACCATGCCTGGCCTGTACTGGGTTTTTAATAGGAAACATTTTTATTTATCCAATACTACATAAAATCTTAGATCTGCACTATTAGTCTTTCTTATAACTTGAAAAAAGATCATCACATTACTGCAAGGGAATTATGTATGAATAATAACTTAATGGGTTCATAACAGGCAAGAAAAAGCAACACTGTTTTGATTAAATTATTAGCCATACTGTATTAGTTTGATAGGGCTGCTATGACAAAGTACCACAAACTGAATGACTTAAAAAAATAATATTATCTCGCAGGTTTGCAGGCTAGAATTCCAAGATCAAGGTGTTGGCAGGGCCATCCTCTCTTGGAAGGTGCTAGGAAGGATGTGTTCCAGGCTTCTCTCCTAGAGTCTGGTAGTTGCTTGGCTGGTGGCAGCATAATTCCAATCTTTGCATGACATTCTTCCTGTGTGTATGTCCGTCTCCAAATTTATTCTTTAGGACATCAGTCGTATTGGATTAGGGTCCTACCCTACTCCAGTATGGCCCCATCTTAATGAATTAAATCTGCCACAGTCCTCTTTCCTAATTTCACATTCTGAGGTACTCGGGGTTAGAATTTCAACTTACAAATTTTTAAGGAACGTAGTTTAACCCTTCACACATACCGTACTTGAAATATTATAGAAGTAAGTACTAGAGCTGGGCTTTCGTAAGTACTGCTGACTCAGAAATATATGCCTCTTATAAAATAATTAGTTTTTATATGATAAATGCAATAAAAGTAATTTTTAACACTTGGAGGAAGTTGCAGAAATTTGAATGATTTGCTATAAAAGTATTCCCAAAATTATTTTGGTAAAGCCTGAAACAAAGCATACAGCAAAAGAATAAATCTGAGGGAATTTTATTGTCACATTCATGTCATGTATGTAGTAAAAGCAAATATTTCACTGAATATTACTATACAGTAAATTATAGAATAAATTAGAATAATAAATACCACCTTGAATGTAATTCAATGCTGCTGTTGTTTTTGAGTAATAATAAACACAAACTTTAACTCTGATCAGTTTTGTTGCCTGAAATTCGTATCTTTGCCATAGATATTTTTAATTTTGTTACTGTACTTCACCATAAGTAGCCAGGATCCTTTTTATCTTCTGTTATACCTCTTATTTTGGGAACGTGACCTGCTCTCTGTTACAGGCTAGTGAGATGCAGAGTAATGTTTAGATACATTAGATGAAGTAGGAAGTTTCTTTTACAACATCAAATATGTTAATTAGGGATGTTTCTTCAACCAAGAAAGGCAAAACCAAGCCCCGGGACCTGATTTGGACAGAAGAGGTCTGTTCCTAAGGCAGATGATATTTCAGAGATAGGAATCTGACCACACTTAGCTATGCCACCACTCCTTGTTTGTCATTGTGAAGTTTGTGTCTAGAGACAGACAGTGGAAAGTTCTAAAACCAATATGATATAAATGTATAGGAATAATGGAAATATACTGGTAATTCACACATCTGTCGTACAAGTGAGAAAAAGAGTTGAAAACTACCCAGAATGAGAATAACCAGGATTTAAAAACAGTTGGAACTGTTCCTTCCAAATAAAATGACCAATATTTCAATTTATATATATTTTTTCATTTCAGCTACAAGAAAATCAGGATGAAATCGAAAATATGATGAACTCTATTTTTAAGGGTATATTTGTTCATAGATACCGGTAAGAGATTTTAAAAATAATTTTGAAGGCTTTTCAATTAAACATTTATTGATTTTTGTGTGTGTGTGTGTGTGGCCCAGGCTAACTATAAAACTCACTAATTATGACTTGTGTTTTGTTTTCTGCAAAACAACTTTGGCTGTCAGTGTCACACTACAACTATAGAAGAAATTGTATGACTGCTGCCATACCGCTGTTACACTCTTCCAAATTCAGAACATAGGCCGTTGGAAGTAGCTTATGTACTTGGATTTATACTGATGGAATATTAATTAATAGAATCATAAACTAATATGGCTTTAATAAGATTCTTGTTTTCACATTTAAAAAATTAAATGCCCTACTTTCTTGCTCTGTGGTACTCATTTTGTTCCATGGGCAAATTAATAATTAAAAAAAAAACAAAAAAAAAAACCTATGTGAAGCTGGGTGAAAAGAGGACAGAGAAGGGCACCCCCTGCAGTTAATGCAACAACTATATCTTCATTCTTGTTTCCTTTCAGATAAACACATTGAAATAAAAGCTGTTAGCAAAATATTTTTGTCATCCTCCATTGTGAATGATTTTAGTTTGTCTTTCTGTGAAGCCCAAGAACCTTAAAAACACTAACTATATTGTAAAAGAGCATATTTTACATTGAATGAATGAATCATATACATATACTTGTTACCTTCTGTTGATTAGATGTGATGTAAGTAGACAGACAATAAATAGAAGCACTGTTTTCATACCCATTTGAGAGTATATTTGGCTAATTAATATAGAGCGGTGGGATGTGGTGGCTCATCCCTGTAGTCCTAACACTTTGGGAGGCTAAGGTGGGGAGATCACTTGAGACCAGGAGTTCAAGACTACGTCTCTACAGAAAATTTAAAAATCAGCCAGTTGTGGTAGCGTGCACTTGTAGTCCCAGCTACTCGGGAGGCTGAGGTGGGAGGATTGCCTGAACCCAGGAGGTCAAGGCTGCAGTGAGCCTTGATTACACCACTGCACTCCAGCCTGGGTGACATAACAAGACCCTGTCTAAAACAAAACAAAGAAATACACACATACACAGCTGACCTTTGAACAACATGGGTTTGAACTGCAAGAATTGCCTGTAAACCATTTGTTTCCAACTAAACACGGATTGAAAATACAGTATTTGTGGGATATGAAACCTGTTTATGTGGAGGGCTAACTTCTTGAATATGCAGATTACTCAGAGACAACTGTAATATTTTTGAGTATGCATGGATTTTGCTATATGTGAGCAGTCCTAGAAGCAATCCCTGTGTATACCAAGGGGCAGCTTTGTGTGTGTGTGTGTGTGTGTGTGTGTGTGTGTGTGTGTGTGTGTGTCTGTTTGATAATTTATTTTAATGGAACTTAAACATTTTTACCGAAAGAACAAAATGTTCTTTTGAAATAGGTCCAGGGCTTTTATGTTGAGTATGGATTGTCTGATTGGAGTTTTATGTCCGCTTTCTTGGACATACTGCGTGTATAACATGTTACTAATATATTTGTTTTAAAAAGAACTAGAATTTCCGTATACCTGCCATTTAGTCTTTGTTTTTGTTTTTTGTTTTTTTTTAACTGCAACGTTATGGAGGTATAATTCACAAAATAAACTACACATTTAAGTTCATAATTTGATGAATTTTTGACATACATACACATGTGTATACATACCACCACCACAACCGAGATAATGAATCTCTCCATCGTCCTTAAGTAATTCACGTGCCAAGTTTTCTAATGGCACTTCGTAACTCCTTTCTATCTCCCTTCCTGTCATTCTGCCTTGCCATCATCCTCAAACAAGCATTGATGTGCTATCTGATTTGTTTACATTTTCTAGAATTTTATACAAATGGAATTATACGGTATATCTTGGGGGTTTTTGTGGGGGAGGGGAATCTGGCTTTTCTGAACAAAATCAGAGCTTTTTAATCATTGAATGTGTTGCTAGCTGTAATACACATTTTATATATATATATATATTTTTTTTTTATAAGATGGAGTTTTGCTCTTGATGCCCGGGCTGGAGTGCAGTGGTGCGATCTCGGCTCCCTGCAACCTCCGTCTCCTGCCTCAGCCTACTGATTAGCTGGGATTACAGGTGTGCACCACCACACCCAGCTAATTTTGTGGGTTTGTTTTTTTTTTTAAAGATAGAGTCTCGCTCTGTCGCCCAGGCTAAAGTGCAGTGTCACGCAGTCTCTGCTTACTGCAAGCTCCGCCCCTTGGGTTCACACCATTCTCCTGCCTCAGCCTCCCGAGTTGCTGGGACTACAGGCACCTGCCACCACACCTGGCTAATTTTTTGTATTTTTAGTAGAGACAGAGTTTCACCATGTTAGCCAGGATGGTCTCGATCTCCTGACCCCGTGATCCACCTGCCTCGGCCTCCCAAAGTGCTGGGAGTATAGGCGCGAGGCACCGCACCTGGCCCTAATTTTGTATTTTTAATAGAGGCAGAGTTTCACCATGTTGTCAGGCTGGTCTTGAACCCCTGACCTCAAGAGATCCACCCACCTTGGCCTCCCAAAGTGCTGGGATTACAGACATGAGCCACCGTGCCATTCATGCCACCACACCCGGCTGGTATTCTTGATACAAGTTCATTAACAGATGTATAGCTTTTTTTCATTTTCTCAATGGTGACCTTTACAGAGCAAATGTTTTCAATTTGTATGGCCCAATTCGTGAGTTTTTCTTCTGTGGTCATGCTTTTGGTATCTGTGAACATTGCCTAACCCTAAGATATCTTCTGGGTTTTATTTTAGAAGTTTATTTCTATCTCTTCTATTAAGGCATATGAACCATTTTTAATTCAATTTTTGTACATGATGTGATATAAGGGCAGAAGTCTACTTTTTGCATACAAATTTTCAGTTTTCCTAGCACCATTTAATAGCAAAGTATCCTTCCCCAATTGAATTACTGTGCCATCTCTCTTGAAGATGAATTGACCATAAAAACAAGGTTTTATTTTTGGATTTTCTGTATATCCTTACACTGATAACCAACTGCATTGAGTATGCTTTAGACGAGCTTTTAAAATTAGGTAGTGTAAGTTGTCTTACTTTATTCTTTGTTTTCAAAAAATTTTTGACTAGTATAGATTCTTTGCATTTCTATATAAATCTTAGGATCAGCTTGTCGATTTTTGAACAAAAGTTTCTGAAATTATCATAGGGAATGTAATGACTCTCTAAACCAATTTGAAGAGAATTAACCTCTTAACAATATTTAATTTATTCCTTATCTTAAGGGGGAAACAATCAGACTTTGAAATTAGGCACGATGTTATCAACTGTAAGTTTTGTATAGATACCCTTTAGTAGGATGAGGAAATTTACTTCTAGTCTGATTTTTGGGTGTTTTTATCATGATGGATTGATATTTTTCTGTATCTTTTCTGTTTTGAATGAGGTGGTCATGCAGGTTTTTTCTTTTATTCTATTAATATGGTGTATTGTGTTCATTGATTTTCAGATATTACACCAACCTTGCATTTTGGGAGAAATTCCACATGGTCATGATATACAATCCTTTTTATATGCTGCTGGATTCAGTTTGCTAGTATTTTGTTAAGGATTTGTGCATTTACTTTCATAAGGAGTAACAGTGTCAATACTAGCCTTATAGAATACACTGGGAGCCGTTCTTCCTGCTCTGTTTTCTGAAATAATTTATGAAGGATTGGTAATATTTCTATGTTGGTAGAATTCAGCAGAGAAGCCCCTTGATCCCAGGCTTTTCTTTGTGTAAAGAGTTTTAATTACTAATTCAATTTACTTTATCCTGAATTTTTTTTTATTTTGTTTTGTTTTTTATCAATTTATTTTCTTGAGACAGAGTCTCTCTCTGTCACGCAGGCTAGAGTGCAGTGGCACAATCACAACTCCCTAGAGCCTCATTCTCCTGGGCTCGAGCAGTTCTCCTGCCTCAGCTCCCAAGTAGCTGGGACTGCAGGCAAACTCCACCATACCTGGCTAATTTTTTATTTTTTGTGGAAACTAGAGCTCTCTATTTTGCCCAGAATGGTTGAGAACTCTTGACCTCAAGCAGTCCTTGTGCCTCAGCCTCCCAAAATACTAGGATTATAGGTATGAGCCACTGTGCCCTGCACACTGCCAGATTTTTTGTTTTTGAGTCAGATTTGGTCATTTGTATTTCTCAGGCAATATGTCTATTTCATGCAAATTGTAAATTTAATGGCATAATATTATAATATTTTGTAGTCATTTTAATTTTTGGGGGGTTGGCAGCCCCCTTATTTATTCTTGTGTGATTTGTGTCTTTTTTATCTTTCTCCATCTCACTATAAGTTTCAGTTTTGTTGATCTTTTCAAATAATAATGAACTTGTAGTTTTGTTGGCTTTCTCTTTTTTATTTCCTTGATTTATGTTTCAGTATTTATTATTTCTTTCTGTCTGGTTGCTTTGGTTTTAATTTGCTTTCTTTTTTTTTTGAGACAGGATCTCGCTCTGTTGTCCAAGCTGGAGTGCAGTGTCATGATCATTGCTCACTGCAGCCTCGACCTCCTGGGCTCAAGCAGTACTCCCGCCTCAGCCCCCTGAGTAGTTGGGACTACAAGCACACATCACTATGCCTGGCTAATTTTTGTTATTTTTGTAGAGTCAGGGTTTGGCCCTGTTGTCCAGGCTGGTCTTCAACTCCTGGACTCAAGTGATCCACCCGCCTCAGCCTCCCAAAGTGATGGGATTACAGGTGTGAGCCATCCTTTGCTAATCTTTTCATTTTGGTTTGGTTTGGTTTTTTTTGAGACAGGGTTTTACTCTGTCACCCAGGTGTGAGTGCAGTGGCACAATCAGAGCTCACTTCAGGCTCAACGTCCTGGGCTCAGGCGATCTTCCCACCTCAGCCTCCTGAGTAGCTGGGACTATAAGCACACGCTACCATACCTGGTTAGTTTTTTGTATTTTTAGTGGAGGCGAGTTTTCACCATGTTGCCCAAGCTGGTCTCAAATTCCTGGGCTCAAACTGTCCACTAGCCTCAGCCTCCCAAAGTGCTGTGATTAGGCGTTAACTATCATTCCTGGCCTAATTATTTCTTAAGTTGAAAACTAAGATTATTCATTTTATATCCTTCCTCCTTTCTGAACTCCCCTTATTAGCTCTAAATATTCCACAAAGCACTACTGTAGCCTAGCTTCATTTTCTTGTCCTTCCTTTGTGCTGTTATTGTCGTGTATATTTTGTCTACATTAGTTACTAACCCACCTGTACTTCATTTTTTCAGTGTTCAGTCATCTCTTAACAAAATTAAGAGAAGAAAATACACTTACTGTCTTCTAATTTACTTTCTTGTTAACATTTTTGATGTTCTTCATTTTTTCCTGTGGAATTTAGTTATTGTATCGTGTTATTTCCTTTCAGTTTGAAGGACTTCATTTTGTGTCCCTTGTAAGGTAAATTTTCCCCTGCTTAAACTGTTAAATGGCATGTATATATCTGGGGGCAGTCTTAGGGCTCACCTTATGTTTTCCCCCCTCAGAGATTACCGTTCTACTCTAATAATCCAACATCTAAAAATCATTTTGTGCAATTTGGTTTTTGTTTTCATTTACTTTTTTCAGGTGAGAGCATAAATTCTGTCCATCTTGGCTCTGTCATGCAGTCTTGAATTCAGAATCCATATTTTTTGATTTTCTGTCAGTCTGTAACACCAGTGTTTATTTTAATGACTCACCTTTGTTGAGTCTTGACAAAGCTTTCAACCTATTATCCTTGTAGAAACAACAATTATTTAATTTCTTACTGTTACAGTGTTGATTTGCATTTTATTTAATCAGACCTTGCATAAACTGGTATTGGATCTGTCACAGCCTGACTCAACTATTCAAAACTAGAATACAAGTGTAGTTGAGAATGTGACCTACTTAGCAAAAGTGATCAGCATGCCATGGATACTAATCATTAATTTCCATAAGTATCACTCAGTCTACATTGTTGATTAATAGGAGATATTACTGCACGTACTGGAAGTAGTAGGTACTATGCAGAGATGGCACTTTAAGTTACCACTTTGTGTCCCATTTACCGCCATCCACTTCCAACAAATTTGATTTTTTTGTTTTTTTGTTTTGTTTTGTTTTTGAGACAGAGTCTTGCTCTGTCGCCTAGGCTGGAGTGCAGTGGTGTGATCTTGGCTGATTGCAGCCCCCGCCTCCTGGATTCAGGTGATTCTCCTGCTTCAGCCTCCTGAGTAGCTGGGATTACAGGTGTGCGCCACCTTCCTCAGCTAATTTTCTATTTTTAATAGAGACAGGGTTTCACCATGTTGGCCTGGCTGGTCTTGAACTCCTGTCCTCAGGTGATCTTTCTGCCTCGAGCTCCCAAAGTGCTGGGATTACAAGTGTGAGCCACCGCACCCAGCCAACAAATTGGATTTTAATCTGTATGCTGCTAGATCTAAGTAATCATTTACAGTAAGTATGGAGGCCAGAAGAATGTGTTTTCTGACTGAATCCTTGTGGTATTGCTTAAGTCTAGAATTTGGGAAACTGTACCTCAGACCAAATGATCAGTTTCTTCAACAAATGACAAATAATAAGAACCAGGGGATGTAAAAACACAAAATACTGAATGTGAAAAACACTCACAAATTCATATTTAATAAACAGGATATATTTTAGAATGTTGAGGAGACAGTGAATTAGAATGTAATACTGAGGAATTTACCCAGAGCACAGTAATAAAGGGATAAAAAGATATGGACGGACCTTTCTGATATGGGAAGGGTAGTGTCAGACACTTCGTCGGTCCTTTAAAAACAAGTTTCAGAAAACGAGAGAAACCCTTGATCATGGTGGTGTGCACCTGTAGTACTAGCTACACAGGAGGATGAGATGGGAGGACTGCTTGAGCCCAGGAGTTCCAGGGTGCCATGAGCTATGATCAAGCCACTGCACTCCAGTCTGAATGACAGAGCAAGACCCCATGTCTAAAAAAATAGATACATAGAAAGAAATGTATTAGAGAGAAGTAGTACTAATGAGTACAATGTTATAAAATTAAACAGAAACTTCAGATTAAAAAAACTTAATGAGTGCTGAGTATGTTAAGAAATATATTATACATCTAGACATACCATAGTGAAAATGAAAACCATTAAAGATGAAGGCAAAGTTATAAAAGCAACCAGAAAGACTGTTATTTCAGTGATGGTAAAAGAATAACCAAGTCATTAGACCGTAAGGACAAACTTAATCAGAGGACAGATTTAAGTACTTTTGAGAAGATGAAAAACAGATGTCTTTAAGACTAGTTGAGTCTTTTCATTGTTTTATATTACAATGAAACCTTTCAGAATTATGCTTTCAGAGCAGTTCTTATACAATACCATAATAGGATTTATTCTGAACAAACTGTTATTCCATTATTTAAATCTTCTTCCTAATGTTTCATCTTTGATCTAATGTGGGGGTCAGGTTGCTAGTTAAAATGTAAATATTAAGTAGAGGATATTTTTCTTTGAAAGCTAATGTATCTTTGATGTTTGATTTTTAATTTTATTAAAGCCTAAAATTTTGTTAATAGTAAAATATTAAGGTGTAATGCAGGGTAACAGCCATATCACCTTCTCTGTGTGAGACTCTTAGTGATGCAGTGTCTTTTTGTGTACTTTGCCACTGTTTTTACTTATTATTAAGCAACAAAAATGAGATGAAAAATAGTTTTATAAACTTGCTGCATTTTCAATACATCTAAAATAACTCTAGCAATCAGGTGCGGTAGCTTACACCTGTAATCCCAGCACTTTGGGAGGATCGCTTGAGGTCAGGAGTTCGAGACCAGCCTGGCCAACATGGCAAAACCCTGTCTCTACTAATAATACAAAAAAACAGGGTGTGATGGTCCGTGCCTGTAATCCCAGCTACTCAGGAGGCTGAGGCAGGAGAATCGCTTGATCCTGGGAGGTGGAGGTTGCAGTGAGCCAAGATTGTGCCACTGCATTCCAGCCTGGGTGATGGTAGTGAGATTCCATCTCAAAAAATAAAATTAAATTAAATTAAATCTAAAATTAAATAACTCTAGTCAGCCTGAAATAATAAATGAAATATTTGTATTTAATTTGTAAACAAGACAGTTTCAGCTCTTCAGGTTTACACTTACACCTTACTACCTTTCAAAAGCCTTCCTTGACCACCTTCTCTCCTCTCCATTTTACATGCTTCTGTGTTTTCTGTAACACTACTTACTAACATTCAGCACTCACTAAGGTAGTATTTATTTTAATCATCTTATTGTAAGTTAGGATCTCTGTTCTCAAGTTCTTAGTCTAATAAAGGAAACAGTATGACTTTTCTGTAATTCTTTCAGCTATTTCTTTCTCACTAGGCTATTTCATACCAAAAAATTCTCTATAATTGCTCTATTTTGGAAAATGTGATTTTTCTTTTCCTCCCAGCCTGATCTTAGTGTTAAAATTGGTTGAGACCTGAATTCACTGGGTGCTGCAATTTGGATAGTGTGCCTTTTTTGGCCCATAATTATTTCTCCCTCCGGAGCTCTCATGAGATTCCTTGTACATGAGCAATAATTGTGAGTGTCAGAATATCCATATTAGCTAAGCATTGTTTTTGAAATTTGTGTTATAGTCATTTTAATTTAGTCTGCATCCTTACTGGAAAAGCATCCATAAGGGTAGTACAAGAAACACTTAATTAAAATTCACTGGAGTTCAACTTCATTTTGTTATATGCAGAAAATAATTAAACTTCCATCTGCTGAGAAAGTAATCCAATGAAAACTTAAGTCTAGATACCAAATTAAAGGGTTATGTTCTCCCCAAAAGGATACATTGTAATGATCAATATTAGGTAAGTTTTTCATAGAAGCAAACATGATCATTCTTTTATGTTGTAAAATAATACAAAATACAATATAAAATGCAATAATACAAAATACAAAATAATACAACAAGCATATGCTGTAAAAAAATACAGCAAAGGATTAATAGAATTGCACCTGAATTATTCTTCTATAGTTCCTTTTCTTTCTTTGAGTTTTCAAGTAAAGCCTTCATGTTTAGTTTTTCATTTCAAGGCCTAAATGCTAGGATGTTGTAAAAATTAGTCTGTCTTATGATTGTCTTTATTCCTTTCCTCTTACTATTTTTTACACCCCTGCATTACTCTTTGCTTTGGATGCTCCCAAATGCCTCAGTTAGACATCTTTCTTAAATAGGGTGAGGCTATTGGAAATAGAGATTAGTTGTTTAAAAATAAATTTAATATGAAAACATAAAAATTGGAGGACTCTTATGTATGAGGAAATATGTTTATGTCAAAAGATATATTGTAATCAAATCAGGGATATTTAGAATTATACTGCACTTTTATTTTATACTGCATCTCCTTGAATATACTATTAGTTCCTGGAGAGCAAGAAAGCAAATGTTGAGTAATAATAGCAATCACAGAACTGAGACTTCACTAGAGCATGAAAGAATAATCAGTGTAGGTAATCAGAGTAGAATTCAGGGTATTATAGACATAGGGATAACCACAAACGTGTAGGTGCTGATGCACTTGAGCTATTTGGACTAAAGAACTAATTCTATAAGTTGATTGGTTATGATTATATTTGTAAGAGCCTTTAATAATAATGAAAACTAAAAATTTTAATTATCTTTTGCCGTGTAACAAATTACTCCCAAACTTGGTGGTGTCAAACATTTATCTCAGGCTGGGGGCAGTGGCTCATGCCTGTAATCCCAGCCGTGTGGGAGGCCGAGGTGGTTGTATCACCTGAGGTCAGGAGTTCGAGACCCGCCTGGCTAACATGACGTAACCCTGTCTCTATTGAAAATACAAAAATTAGCCAGATGCAGTGGTGCATGCCTATAGTCCCAGCTACTCGGGAGGCTGAGGCAGGAGAATCACTTGAACCCAGGAGGTGGAGGTTGCAGTGAGCCGAGATCATGCCACTGCACTCCAGTCTGAGTGACAGAGTGAGACTCTGTCTCAAAAAACAAAAAACATTTATCTCATAGTTTCTATGGGTCAGGAATTTGGGAGTAGCCCAGCTAGCTGGTTCTAGCTTAGATCTCTCATAAGATTACAATCAAAGCATCCTCCAGGTCGTCTGAGGACTTGGCTGGGGTTGTAGGTTCTGCTTCCACAATGACTGATTTACATGGCTGATGGCAGAAAGCTCTAGTTACTCATCACATGGAGCTTTCCATAGAGCACCTTGAATGGCATCAAGACATAGCCGGTGGCTTCCCCAGAGAGAGTGATCACAGAGAGAACAAAATAGTCTCTTAGCCTCAGGAGTCAGAATTCTTCATTTCTACTACATTATATTCACCACAGATACTTTACGTAGTATACCCACACTCAAGAAAAGGGGGGACTGAAAGGAGCAAAGAATTTATGGACATCCTTCAAAACTACCACAAGAGTTGTAATTTTACTGTGTCATATGTGATTATTCACATGTATATATTATGTATTATGATCTATCAGGGTGGTGTCAGCAGTCAAAGTGGATTGGAGCACTAGAACCCAAAGAGGAGACAAGTCATCTAGGGAGTTTTTCTAGCTACAGAATAGGCTCTCTGGCCACACATTGTCAAATTGCAAATCTAGAAAAGGATATTTACATTTTTAAAGTTAAGATGAGAAGGATTGGACTGGCATCTGAAGTAGACAAGGACTGGGATTCCTAGAAAACATGTGGTATGAAAATACTGGCAATGTGAAACCAACCCAAATGTCCATCAGTGATAGACTAGATAAAGCAAATGTGGTACATATAGTTCATGGAATACGATGCAGCTGTAAAAAGGAGTGAGATCATGTCCTTTCCAAGGACATGGATGAAGCTGGAAGCCATTATCCTCAGCAAACTAACACAGGAACAGAAAACCAAACACCATATGTTTTCACTCTTAAGTGGGAGCTGAACATTGAGAACACATGGACACACACAGGGGAACAGCACACACCAGGGCCTGTTGGGAGTTGGGGGTGAGGGGAGGAAACTTAGAAGATGGGTCAGTAGGTGCAGCAAACCACCATGGCACATGTGTACCTGTGTAACAAACCTGCATGTTCTGCACTTGCAACCTTTTTTTTTTTTTTTTTTTTTAGCAGAAATTAAAAAAAAAAAAATTCGGCATTGCATATAGAGAACCTGTGTTCTGAGAACATAAGCTGTTCAGTAGTCTAGTCGGTGAAACAACAAAGACATTAGAAATTAGGCATAGATGTAGAGATGGGTGTAAAAAATGTTTTGAACAGGATTTCCCTGCTGAAGATGTAAAGATAAGACTTGATGTTCTCTAGCCTGTTGCAAACAGTCATTCATAATCTCAGTATTAGTGTTAATTCTAAGAATTAACCTAACTCTAAGAGTTAGATGGAAAAGTTAGATGGAAGAATGATTTCACTGTGTATATGTGCAGTTACCATACTTGATAATCACTAAGTTTTAATCAGCATGCTGTGCCTATTGATTTTGTCCTCATCCTGCTTCCATGAAATTGTGTAATAAGACTTAGCCTGGTTTTTATAGAATTGACTTTTACAAGGGTAGTATAGCAGAGGAAAAATGTAATGGATCCTTGGAGGAAATACTACTTGGTAGGACTGAAAGAGCTAAAATGATATGATTTGGGTGTTTTATAGATATATTTTATAGTTGTTTTGATTTTTGAGGGGAGTTTTATTTTTGCTACTGTTAACTTGTTTTTGTTTGGACATCCCAATAGAAAACAAAGTGTACAAAGCTGTAGCTCAGAGATGGAAATTTTTAAATAGTAGGATAATACCAAGTGTCAGGCAAGGATATGAAACACTGATTTAGACATTTTTAAATATCTAATAAAGTTGAAGATGTGCATTGCTTCTCACCCAATAATTTCACTTGTAGGTATCAAAACAGTGTCTCACAGATGTTGACTATGTCCTACATTAGGTACACAGTAGCTTCAAGAAAGAATACTTACTTGCCTACTACATGTGGAGCATTTTGGTATTTTCTGTCCCATATACTTTTATGTGTTTGTTGCCACTCACTGAATCAATTTTATAATGTGCTAATGGGTCCCAATGCAGTATTTTAAAAACACTGCTCTAGGGAAACTCCCTTCACAGGGAGAAGCATACAAGAATATTCACGGAATCATTGTTAGTAAAAGCAAAACCTTGGAAACGACTTAAATTTCTATTAGTAAGATAATATATAATTTATAATATGTTTATAGAAAGAAAGAGTGGACATTGGCTAAAATTAAAACATCAGAGCTTTATAAACCAGTATGCATAAATTGCAGAATATGATTTGTGAAAAAAGCAAGTTGGAGAAGGATGCCTACAGGATAATATTTATGTAAAACAATACATATGACATTAAACAGAGATAGAATTGATATTCACTGAATCAAGGGCGGTCATTTACTCTTGGGAAGGGAGATGTATCAGAGGTATATAGGAATTTTTAACTGTATTACATTTCTTAGCTGAGCAGTAGATATGCAGTTATTCATTATATTGTTCTCTGTGCCTTGTTTTATGTCTGAAATTTTTTGTCTGAAAAAAGAAATATTCTTGTCCCACACGTGTTCAGTATTATGTAGGTCTAGGAACCTCACAGTTTATAGTAGAGCTGCTTTTTTTTTTTTTTTTTTTGGGAGACAGAATCTCGCTCTGTCACCCAGGCTGGAGTGCAGTGGCATGATCTCAGCTCACTGCAGCCTCCGCCTCCCGGGATTCAAATGATTCTCCTGCCTCAGCCTCCCAAGTAGCTGGGACTACAGGGGCGCACCACCATGCCAGCTAATTTTTTGTATTTTTAGTAGAAACGGAGTTTCACCATATTAGCCAGGATGGTCTCGATCTCGTGACCCGCCCACCTCAGCCTCCCAAAGTGCTAGGATTACAGGCGTGAGCCACTGTGCCCGGCCAGTAGAGCTGCTTTTTACACTATATTCATTATAAATGTCTAGATTGATGAAACTAAAGTGAAAGATTATAATAGGCAACATTTAATGGAAGGATTAATGGATGCCAAGTACAATTCTAAATCTTTTATTTGTATTAAGTGATTTTATTTTCGTAGTAACTGTGAGCTAGGTGGTACTATTACAACTATTTTAGAGATGAGGAAACCTAAGAAAAAGGGAATTGCCCAAGGTCACACAGCTAGTAAATAGCAGAACCAGGATTTGAACTCAGGATGTTTTTCTCCAGAGCCTGTACTTTTAGCTACTATGTTATACAACCTCTGCATGAGAAAGAGATACTATCAAAAAATGTAGGAAAACTAAAGGTTGTAATTGGCAGTATGGCTTGGGAAGAGAATGTTTTCCCCATTTTTATCCTCAAGCAATGACAGGAGCCGAGAGAGAACTGAGACTTAGAGCAAGGAATTTTATCACCAAAGAGAAACTAAGAAAAGTGCCTTAATTATCATTAAAATTTTAGCTAAAATGATAGATTATTGCCTTTTGTAAATTGGATAATTAAAAATTACTTAAAATTTTAACATTTGTGAATGGTAAATCAGAAACTTTGATGGTTGATCTACAAAAGAAAATTAGGATTTATGATATTATACTTACTATTTTCTTAAAGCTAAGGTGAATAACCTTGTGATGAAAGATTATAAAAATGTTAACATTGTATTTGTTTACAATTCACAGATATTAGAGTAAGAAAGTCATCCCAGGAGGGTTATATTGGATGCCTACTTATAGTGAGGTGAAAAGCCATCTAGGCAGTGAGCCAGAATTCTGACTTTCGGGGTTGTTCTGCCATAACTTCACAGTATTGCCACCAAGATGGTTACCATTGTGACTAGAGGTGGATTATTCTTCCCTGTGTCTCAGCCTAAAAAATAAATTACTACAGATGAAAGACCTGTGCCTTTAATAAAGTGGGCTTTTTCTTTTAATTCATTACATGTGTGCTAACTTATAAAGATTCCCGATTCTGGCTGGTCGCAGTGGCTCATGCCTGTAATTCCGGCACTTTGGGAGACCAAGGTGGGTGGATCACTTGAGGTCAGGAGTTCGAGACCACCCTGGTCAATATGATGAAATACCCCATCTCTACTAAAACTACAAAAATTACCCAGGTGGGGTGGCTTGCACCTGTAGTCCCAGCTACTTGGGAGGCTGAGGCAGGAGAATCACTTGAACCTGGGAGGCAGAAGTTGCAGTGAGCCAAAATCATGTCACTGCACTCCAGCCTGGGCAACAGAGCGAGACTCCATTTAATAATATTTTTTTTAAAAAAAGATTAACAGTTCTTTTGAGAAACATTATTCTGTACTTGGATGTTTTTACTCTGATTTTCTTAGAAAGTTTAACATGTTTCTTGGCTCTAATAGTTGTGAGGCTCTCAGAAAGCTCCAAATGTCATTGTCTAGCCCAGTGAAAACAGTAATTGGGCCAAAATAGTTTCATAGAAGCTTTTTTCCCCAGTTTGGTATTAGTAGTGTTTATTTTATAGAAAACATGAAAAACAGAAGATACTTAAGTTGGAGGCCATTCAGAATGCAAATATATACAAACAGCATTAGAAATATTTATTGCTTATGGAAAGTGAGTATGAATGCATTCTAGCTTTGTATATTAATTCGAGATTGTCTTATTTCTCTCTCTCTCCCTCCCTCTCTAGTGATGCTATAGCTGAAATTAGAGCCATTTGTATTGAAGAAATTGGAGTCTGGATGAAAATGTATAGTGATGCCTTCCTAAATGACAGTTACCTAAAATATGTTGGCTGGACTCTTCATGACAGGGTAAGTTACTCTGTTCTAACTTTGATGGAAGTTATGCTTGTCTCAGTACTAAAATGCTAGGAATCAAATTGACAGCAGTTGATTTTTCAGGAGTTGTAATCATATGGAAATTTTATGATGATGCAGCTGAATAACTATTTACTTGGTGATTCTGATGAAACTGGAAGCATTTGCCCACAGGTGAAGACCCTATCTTATTTAGTTACAATATTGCCTTGAACCAAGTTTGACAACCTGGTATATATCAAGTTTTCGGAGAAAGAAAATCGTTATATTCTTTTTCTAATTCAGAATCAAAGGAGAATTCTTTTTTTCTTAATATATAAAAACCAGGCTTTTTTTTTTTTTTTTAATTTTCTAGGACCATATCATAGTAGAGTGCTTTATCAGACTTGAACAGATTTGTTGGATTTTAGAGTATTTGATCTAAAAATCTAATTCTCCCTTCTGACTTTAAAAGGAATCCCTCATATAAGTAATCCTAAATAAGTAATCCTGAGAATAACCATAGGTAGGAGTGATAAGTTACTGGAATTTGGCCGGGTGTGGCATTTAGATACTGTAATAGAAATACTATTAGAGTATATTAGAGCCCCAAAGTAGAGCAGTTACCATAAAAGCAACTGGAATTTTCATTCCCATTATAAGTTATTTTACAGTTTTCTGAAGTATTTTCATGGATACTACCTTATTTAATTGTTAAGAAGTTCCTGTGGTGACTTTACAGAGGAACAGCCGTCATCAGCCTTTTGCTCATCCATTGTTGATCCTTTCATTATATATGTTACATAATACTTTTGTTTGCTTTCCACCTATCTTGCCTCCTGGAATACCATATTCAGTGAGCCAGTTCCATAGATCCCTATGGGCTGCCCTTTAATTATTGCCTATTACAATTATTATGTTCCCACCCCCCTTGACTGTGATGGTCAGGAGAAGCTATGTTATCTCTGCTATTCTGGGATCTTCATATCTCCATTGCTGCTGGGAGCCAAATTCTCCATTTGGTCTGTGCTGAGATTTGTCCTTAGTCTGATGACCAGGAGGAAGGTCTGTGTATTATATCAAGACAAGGGCTACTAGCATTGTCCTATAGGCACCTGCCTTACTTGAGGCTTCCATGTAGTCTTTCAGCAAAGGATGGAGTAAGGAGGAAACATATTGTCCTCTAACAAGTGGGCATGAGCTGTATTTTCAGGCCTACAAATTCAGAGGAAATGGGGAGTTCAAGATTCTCACTGCATCTACCCAGATATCCTTTAGACTTTACTTTTTTCATATCATAACTCTTATTTAGACATAAGAGGCTTGCCTGGGATTCAGAGTTCTTAAATTCTGCCACACTTACAATTTAATGCTAGGCTTGGTCTTTAGTAGCATTAGTTCTCTCTCTAAAGGAGATAAATGTTTCCAAAGAGGCAATACTTGGCTTTGAACTGGTGATGAAGCAGCCTGGCACTGTGATTTTCTCTTTAACCTTTCAGTGACACTCAGCAATAGCCACGCAATTTCACAGTTTTTGCAGTTACTGTTTGCCCTGCTCCCTCCAGTGTAGAAATGTTGCACAAGTTAATGCACATCCCCTTTCAAGTAAAAGTGAAAATCCTAACAAACTGCTATCCTACATCAGGAACTATCAGTACTTCATCTACTACCATTGGGTCTTACCTAATAGCAATCCAGCCTTCAATAATCCAATCCCAGAATCCCATTATTGAAGTCTTGATTCCCAGGACCACTCTTGGTTCCAACTATCATAGGTCACATTCCCTGGATGCCAAGCCTGAGTTGGGGACTTTTGTGCTCATGATATTTCGAGGTTTGTACTCTTAAGAGTAACCTATTGGCTGGGCATGATGGCTCACACCTGTAATCTCAGCATTTTGGGAGGCAGAGACAGACAGATCACCTGAGGTCAGGAGTTCAAGACCAGCATGGCAAAACCCTGTCTCTGCTGAAAATAGAAAACTTAGCCAGACGTGGTGGGCACCTGTAATTTCAGCTACTTGGGAGGCTGAGACAAGAGAATCACTTGAACCCAGGAGGCAGAGGTTGCAGTGAGCCGAGATTGCACCACTGTACTCCAGCCTGGGTGACAGAGCAAGACTCTGCCTCAAAAAACAAAACAAAACAAAAAAAAACAACAGGAACCTATAAAAAAGTGAGGAAAATATGACAAAGCAGGAAACAGACTAATGAAAATGTGGTTTCAGGAGAAGTCTAATCTCAGCTTGATCTCACAGGGAGGTTTGGAGAGTAAATTGTACCTTAGAAGATATCCTGTCCAGAAGCAAGGAGGCTGGGCTGTTTTACACTTATATCTTTCTTTACTGGCTATGGGCCTCAACCTGGGCAAGAGAAGGGGAGTGGTTGGGAGAGGAAAGATGGAGCATAACCTCCTACGGATCTATGCGCTGGGTAGTTCTAGTAAACCGTGATCCATTCTCCAGAGAAAGATAGAGATATTGAACCATTAGCAGTTAACACAGGCGGACGCTGAAGAATTAGCCCAGTAAAGGGGACCTGGACAGGGCATCAGCAGCACCTGCCACAGGCACTTCAGCTTTCCCTTATGTGCTAGTGACTTACCAACAAGTATTACATCATCACATAGCACATCTCATGGTATGCTAGTGTAGGCTTGAATCAGCTTACGAAAGAGTGATTATGCATCTCTTTTCATAAATGAGTTCATTGACATCTCATTGATAATATTGGCTATGAAGGCACTATTTACATTAAATAAATTTGCAAATAGAACAATTCAGAATCCTGTTCCTCAGAGCTGGTTGGTAAAACTTCTGCCAGCATATCTCTGCACTTAATCCCTACAATAATTTTATAAATGAGAAACCTGAGTATCAGAGTGATTAATAATATACTTAATATACTTATCTTACATGTAGCTAATAAATTATATAAATTGGAACTAAAATTTAGTTGTGTCTGATTCCAGAACTTGGACTCCTACTGTTACAGCACATAGCTTCTTTTAGAGGATAGAAACTAATCCCCTTTAAATCTTTTGAGAGACTTGTCTAGATTTCTAGGTGATCCTGAATGCATTTTGGTCACCATCATCGTGTACTCCAAGTTAATGACTTTATTAAAGACATTCCACCAATAAATAGCACTCCTAGGACTCTTCACTGTGTCATTTTGCCTCTGTTTTAAACATTGTGTTATTTCTGTTTTCCTGACTGCTGTCCCTGGAATATAAAATGAATCCAGTAAATATTTGTTGCATGAATAAATGATGACCTTTTAGTATAAAAATCAGGTTTTTCCATGGGATTATTCAATAATTACATAAAGGGCAAATAAACATACTTTTCCCTAATTATAGGTTTAAAATTCTCTCTCTGTGCCTCTGGATGATGTGGGATATACTACATGTTGAGTCAGAGTTGATAAATACTTGAAATAGGCATAACTTACTCTCAAGTAACTAAGGTGTTTTCAGTGCTTTTTTTTTTTTTTTTTTTTTTTTACATATAAGGGCAACACACACTATACAATTCTTCAGTCTCATCCTGTGTTGTTACAATATGTAGTTAGTTGAATGGTTAAGCTAAATTTTAGTCCTCATATAGACTTGAAAACTGTGGTGTGGAATTGATTCCTTATGTTGTGCTTTTATTTGTATTTCTGAAGCAAGGGGAAGTCAGGCTGAAGTGTTTGAAAGCTCTACAGAGTCTGTATACCAATAGAGAATTATTCCCCAAATTGGAACTATTCACTAACCGATTCAAGGTAAGCATCAAGAATGATAAGCTTATTTAATTTTTCTCTTTACAAATGCTAGTTACAGCTAGTTTAGCAAATTACATTATCATATAAGTGTTTAGTTCATATTCTTTATTACAGCAGTCCCCAGCCTTTTTGGCACCAGGGACCAGTTTCATGGAAGACAGTTTTTTCCATGGACCGAGGTGGGGGTTGAGGGGATGGTTTCAGGATGATTCAAGTGCATTACATTTATTGGGCACTGTATTTCTGTTATTACATTGTAATATGTAATGAAACAGTTATACGACTCACCACAATGTATATGTTTGCACAATCATTGCAGCCCTGAACTTGTTTTCCTGCAACTAGATGGTCCCATCTAGGGGTAATGGGAGACAGTAACAGATCATCAGGCATTAGATTCTCATAAGGAGCACACAACGCAGATCCCTTGCATGCACAGTTCACAATAGGGTTCATGTTCCGGTTGTTCCTATTGAAAATCTAATGCCACTGCTGATGTGACAAGAGATGGAGTTCAGGCGGTAGTGGGAGTGATGGAGAATAGCTGTAAATACAGATGAAACAACTTCGCTGGCTCACTTGCTCACCTGCCACTCACCCCTTGCTGCGTGGCCCAGTTCCTAACAGGCTACAGACCAGGCTTGGGGACCCCTGCTTTTACTACATGTTCTTTAAATAAACTCATATGAAATAGATAAGTGAATCTCTGCTTTACAAAATATATTACCATGAGTTCTTATTTATTACCTTTGGAAGAAGGTTCACCTGCTTAATTTTCTTTACAGCTTTTTATAAAGATAGTAATTTTGTAAGTTAAGGCTTACCTGATACAGGGTTTAGGGAATAGCAATTGTTGAGAAAGGTTTTAAATTACAAACATTTATACTAATATCCCCTTTGTGTGAGTAGGACTATGATACTGCAGTTTCAAGAGTAAAGCTTTTTCTTTAACCGATCATTAGTATTGCATATATATCCCAGAATACATTATATTAGGTCTGTCCCAGCTTATTTTCTGTTCATAGTTGGTTTGTTTTACAACGTTTTTTTTCAGGATCGCATTGTGTCAATGACACTTGATAAAGAGTATGATGTTGCTGTGGAAGCTATTCGATTGGTTACTCTGATACTTCAGTAAGTAATATCTATTACTGTTTTAACTTTATTGATATTTTAATGCTTTTCCCCCAGGATTTTTAATGTCCTATCTATGTATAGTCCTTATGTATGTATTTATCATTTTAGGTTCTACTTCTATGTTTTAAGATTAGATTTAAAACAGTGTTTTCTGTTTTTTTCTGTTTTTGTTTTTTATTTTAACTATTGTTTACTTCTTCCACATAAAAATTACCTAGAGAAAATATCAATGATGTAACTTACCTTTCTGTTTAAAACAAAGCAGGTCCAGTATGTTGGCTCCTACCTATAATCCCAGCATTTTGGGAGGCTGAGGTGGGAGGATCACTTGAGCCCAGAGGTTCAAGAACAGCCTGGGCAACATAGAGGAGACCCTGTCTCTACAAATAATAAAAAAAATTAACTGGCATGGTGGCACATGCCTGTTGTCCTAGCTACTTAGGAGGCTAAGGTGGGAGGGTAGCTTGAGCCCAGGAGGTCAAAGCTGCAGTGAGTCGTGATGGAGCCACTGCATTCCAGCATAGATGATATAGCAGGACCCTGTATCAAAAATAAATGAATGAAAGAATGAATGAATGACTCAGAGAGAAAGAAGGCTGCAAAAGGAAGAACCCTCAAAGGGACAGTTTCCCAAATAGGCTTTTTTTTGGAATTATATAGAAGAAAAAAATAAAGCAATTAAATTGTCTCACTAATATGATAGAGATTTCAAAATAGAAATGTTATAGCTGTATTTCTACGGGTTTGACTAAAAACTAGATAGAATCTATGTGAGAGAATATATCCTAGCAAAGTCGTACATAACAAATCCTCCTCTTCCTATTTTGTGATGGTACATCTATCACGAACTAAATATCTATGCGGGGATCTACTGTTGTTTGAAATCCTTTTACATTTTGGCTCTAACACTGTGCTCTTTATTATTGTGGCTTTATAATACATGTTCTAAATATGGGGTCGTTTTCTCCTCTTTGTCTTTTTTTTCAAAATCTACTTACCTTCTTATGGCTGCTTTTTGTTTGATATGAATTTTAAAAATATACTTGTCAAGTGCCTCAAAAACCCTGCCTGGGATTTTGAATATTGGAACTCCATTGACTTTTATGATAAATTTAGGAGAATTTAAAGTACTTTGTTATGTTATATCACTTATGCATGAACATGCTGGAATTCTCCTCTTTTTTAAAGAGAAGAATTCTTACTGTATTGCTCGTGCTGGAGTATATTAACAGATGTGATCATGGCACATTAAAACTGCTAACTCCTGAACTGAGGTGATCCTCTTTTCTTAGCCTCACAAGTAGCTGGGATGGCAGGTATATACCTCCATGCCCAGCTGGATTTCTTTTTTTAAATATCATTAGGTCTTAATGGGTTTAATTTTCTCATAGAGGTTGTGCATTATTTAGTAAGTTAATTCTGAAATACCTTATGCTATTTTTGTTAGAATAGTATTTAGTATTTTCTGCTTGGTTATTGCTGAGGAAGAGAACCTTTAATTTTTGTGTTGGTCTAGTATGTGGACCCTATTTGAACTCTTAGGTTCTGAGTTCCAAAATGCATTCTAGTAGTTTGTTGATTTTGTTGATTTTAGTATGTAGATTATCATATAACCTGCAAACAGTTTCAGTTCAGTTTTGTCTCTTCCTTTTCCTTTTTTTTTTTTTTTTTTTTTTGAGACAGAGTCTTGCTCTGTTGCGCAGTCTAGAATGCGGTGGCATGGTCTCAGCTTACAACCTCCACCTCTTGGTTCAAGCGATTGTCCTGCCTCAGCCTCCCAAGTAGCCGGGATTACAGGCACATGCCACCAAGCCCAGCTAATTTTTATATTTTTAGTAGAGACGGAGTTTCACCATGTTGGCCAGGCTGGTCTCGAATCCCTGACCTCAAGTGATCCACCCACCTGGACCTCCTAAATTGCTGGGATTACAGATATGAGCCACCATGCCTGACCTGTCTCTCCCTTTTCTAACCTTGTAACTTTTATTTCATTCTCTTGTCTAATTGCATAGACAGCACCTTCAGCACTGTAACAGTGTCACTGATAGCTATTCCCGTTCTTGTCCTAGGAAATCATTTAAAATTATTTGTTTCTGTCATAGATTTTAATATGATAGAAGCTCCTTTGCATTCTGAGTTTTCTGGGGTTTTTGTTTCATTTACGTGCCTAAGTTAAATTAATAGACTTGTCTAATGGTAAACACTATTGCATTGCTAGAATTAATTTTTTTAACATGATATATTTTGTTTTATTTAAATGCAGTATTATATTTAATATCTTAGGATTTTACGTTCGTGTTGATGAGTAAATTTGACATTTTTTTCTTGTCCTTTTCCAACTTCAAAATCAAGGTTGTAGTCTTGTATTCTCTTTGTAAAATACCTTTTTTTTTTTTTGGAGACAGAGCCTTACTCTGTCACCCAGACTGGAGTGCAGTGGTATGATCTCAGTTCACTGCAACCTTCACCTCCCAGGTTTAAGAGATTCTCATATCTCACCCTCCCGAGTAGCTGGGATTATAGGCACGCACCATCACGCTCAGCTACTTTTTTTATTTTAATAGAGATGGAGTTTTGCCATGTTGGCCAGGTTGATGTTGAACTCCTGACCTGAAGTGATCTACCCACCTCAGCCTCCCAAAGTGCTGGGATTTCAGGCGTGAGTCACTGAGCCGGGCTGTAAGATACTTTCAATAGTTTCTTGCCTTTTTTTTTTTTTTTTCTCTTCTGAAAGAAGTGTCCTAAGACAGAGATTAATTATTTCTTGAAACTATAAGAGAATTATCTTATTAAAACTGTGACAGTCGATTTCTTTCTTTTTTTTCTTGGATACAGAGTCTCACTAAGTCACCCAGGCTAGAGTGCACTGGCGCAATCTCGGCTCACTGCAACCTCTGCCTCCCAGATTCAGGTGATTCTTATGCCACAGCCTCCCGGTAGCTGAGGTTACAGGCACGTGGCATCACGCCTTATTTTTGTATTTTTAGTAGAGATGGGACTTCACTATGTTGGCCAGGCCCGTCTTGAACTCCTGACCTCAAGTGATCCACCTCCTCGGCCTCCCAAAGTGCTGGGATTAACAGGCGTGAGCCACCCTGCCCAGCCAGTTTTTAATTTCTTTTGTGCAAGAGGTCTGTTATCATTTCTATTTCTTCCGTGATTAACCATCTAAATTAAATTCTATTGGCTGAGCGCAGTACCTCATGCTTGTAATCCAAACACTGTAAGAGGTTGAGCCGGGCAGATAACTTGAGGTCAGGAGTTCGAGAGCAGCCTGGCCAACATGGTGAAACCTCATCTCTACTAAAAATACAGAAAATTAGTCGGGTGTGGTGGCAGGCACCTGTAGTCCCAGCTACTCAGGAGGCTGAGGCAGGAGAATCGCTTGAACCCAGGAGACAGAGGTTGCTGTGAGCCGAGATAGGGCCACTGCACTTCAGCCTCTGCGAAAGAAACTGTCTCAAAAAAAGATAATAATAAATAATTAATTAAATGTTATTTCTTTTGTGTTACTGTTGACATTTTTGCAAACTTTTAAAAATGTTTTATCACAGTTTTATAATTTTATAATTCATGATCTTCTTATTACTTTCCAAGACTCATTCTTTCTTAATTCTTTTCATCCTCTATTTTATTCGTATTCTCTTTTTCTTCATAAGTCATGTCACGTTTGTCCATCTTACTGTTTGTAAAGAACCAGGTTCTTTTAGCTCATTTGTTTTTTGTTTTCTAATAACTATATCTAAAGTAATAAATACACCTTTAAGTACTCATGTATGTCCTAAAAATTTAGACATGTAGTATTTTAATAGACAATAATAAATAAATGTCTGTGAAACCTTTAATTACCTTTGTGGTTTCCAGTGTAATTGCAGGTTACTTGGAAGTATGTTTTTATTCTACCCAAATTTTTTTTTTTTTTTTTTTTGGAGACTGAGTCTGGCTGGCTCTGTCGCCCAGGCTAGAGTGCAGTGGCACAATCTTGACTCACTGCAACTTCTGCCTCCCAGGTTCAAGCGATTCTCCTGCCTCTGCCTCCCAAGTAGCTGAGACTACAGGTACACGTCAACACGCCTGGCTAATTTTTGTATTTTCAGTAGAGATGGGGTTTTGCTGTGTTGGCCAGGCTGGTCTCTAACTCCTGACCTCAGGTAATCCACCCTCCTTCGCCACCCAAAGTGCTGGGATTATAGGCATGAGCCACCGCGCCTGGCTCTAAGATTTTAAGCTGTAGAAGAAGGCCAGACGCAGTGGCTCATGCCTATAACCCCAGCACTTTGGGAGGATGAAGCAGGTGGATTACCTGAAGTCAGGAGTTAGAGAACAGTCTGGCCAACATGACGAAACCTCGTTTCTACTAAAAATACAAAAAATTAGCTGAGCGTGGTGTTGGGTGCCTATAATCTCAGCTGCTCGGGTGGCTGATGCAGGAGAATCACTTGAACCCGGGAGGCAGAAGTTGTGGTGAACCAAGATCATGATGTTGCACTCCAGCCTGGGTGACACAGCAAGACCCTGTCTCAAAAAAAATAAATAAATAAATAAAAAGTAGAATAATTGTTGGCATTTTATTTTCTTCTTGTTGAATCTTTATTTTCTGAATTTTATGTTATTGTCTTTTATACTAAAAGGAGAAACATAACTTTCAAAGTAAGATAAAAGATGAGACAAAAATTATTAAGCCTTGAATTTTATAGTGAACTTTACAAAGTTTAAATAAAAGTAAAACTGAAAATAAACATTTGCTTTAGATCAGATGTTACTTTCTGTATTTTTCAGTGGAAGTGAAGAAGCTCTTTCCAATGAAGACTGTGAAAATGTTTACCACTTGGTGTACTCGGCACATCGCCCTGTTGCTGTGGCAGCTGGAGAGTTCCTTCACAAAAAGTGAGCTGATTATCTTTGAAAACAGATTCTACTTTTCTATGTTGTTTTGTTGTTGTTTTAGAGTTTGTAGGAGAGAGTAATAGTGACTGAACACAGTGCTGAAAATGTCCCTCTCATACTCTGAGGGCTATAACAGCCTCATAGCCTATGTATACATTATGAATCACACCCTTGAGGATGCTGTACCTTGTGACATACTCCTTTTTTCTGAAATCTGAGAGGATGATTCTCAGCTAGATGTGAGTGGAGATTGGAGGAGTGCGTGAAACTTATAAAAGCTAACATAATTGATAATTCATCACTAGTTTTTTCTTTAAAATTCTGAGATTTGATCTTACTTTCTCAACATTTGTAATCTAAATGTGAAGCAGTATCTCCTTTAAAATGCCTCCCAAGTTTTAATGTTTTTTCATTTTCTCCATTATGATGATTGATTATTTATTTATTTTTTATTTTTTTGAGATGGAGTTTCGCTCTTGTTGCCCAGGCTACAGTACAGTGGCACAATCTTGACTCACCACAACTTCTGCCTCCCAGGTTCAAGTGATTGTCCTGCCTCAGCCTCCCAAGTAGCTGGGATTACAGTCATGCACCATCCTGCCCAGCTAATTTTGTATTTTTATTAGAGACAGGGTTTCTTCATGTTGGTCAGGCTGGTGTTGAACGCCCGACCTCAGGTAATTCGCCTGCCTCAGCCTCTCAGAGTGCTGGGATTACAGACGTGAGCCACCACACCTGGGCATGATGAGGATTATTTTAATCAGTAATTCATAGTAATTCTGAAAGTTTTATATATATATAGTTGCAGTTTAATTTTTTTTAAACCTTATTTTTTGGTAAAGCATAAAGCTAATGAGAGTATATGCATGTGAACACTTAGGAAGGACATTTTTTATTGTGATTTACTGTATGTGTTGTATAATTAGATTAGTTCATTCTGTAAAACATTTTAAAATATATATGTGTGTGTGTGTGTGTATACATATATATATATTTTTTTTTTGAGAGATGGGGTCTTGCTATCTTGCCCAGGCTGGTCTTGAACTCCTGGCCTCAAGTGATCCTCCCACCTCAGCCTCCCAAAGTGTTGGGATTACAGGCATGAGCCACTGCACCTAGCTGATTAATTCATTTTTAAACTATAAACATATTCTTGGTTATATGTGTATATCTTTTGCTTTGCTTTGTGTTTTGTTTTTTTGTTTATGGATTTAAATTACTAGCTTTGAATAATATTCACAGGTGATTACAAAAGTTTATTATATATGCTAACTTCGTATTATGCTGAAATACAAATATAAATCATGGACTAGGCAACTGCTGTGCGTCAGTGACTAACTTTGATAATGAGCAGGCCTGGCCTCTATCCAGTATCTGCATTCAGTGCTACAATAAAAATTGTTCTCTACTCACTTGTACCTTTCAAAGTGAGAAAAGTTATTTGAGTGTAAGAAATCTCTGTTAAGAAAGAAACCAGCTACTTACTGTGCATGCTGGCAATGAAAATGAAGAGGAAGAAAGTCAAAGTTTTCAGGCATGACTTAAAATAATATTGAATTTCCTAGTGACTCTGACACCTCTGGCTAGTAGAATAATGCTGATTTTATATTTATCTTTGGATGTTGTCTGTCACCAATATCAAGGAGGTACTGTAGCCTTTCTTTTTTCAGGATTATTATATTCTAATTAGTCTGTTCTCCACTTAACTTGTCAAAGAACTTTGTGTTTTTAGAAATAATTTGTTGTTTCTGTAGTTTCAGAGAGAAAATAAACTTGAGATGGGTTCTCTGTATAGTAGAAGCCATAAACTGGTAACTCTTGAGTTAGAAAAGGTCTTAATTAGAATGTACTTATTTTATATCTGTATTATATTTTTCTATGTTTGAAATATTGGCTAAATTTTTTATACTTTAAAAATTGATAGACATTTATAGAGTACATGTGATATTTTGATACATGCATCTAATGTGTAATGGTCAAATTAGGTAAGTAGGATATCCATCACCTCAAATATGTATTATTTCTTTGTGCTGGGAACTTTCCAAATCTTCTATTAATAGCTATTTTGAAATATTCCATAAATTATTGTTAACTATAGTCACCCTACTGTGCTATCAAACACTAAAACTTATTTCTTCTAACTGTATTTTTGGACCCGTTAACCTCTCTTTATTCCGCCCTCTGGTAGCAATCATTGTACTGTGCCTCCAGGAGATCAACCTTTTTTTAACTCCCACATATAAGTGAGAACATGAGATATTTGTCCTTCTGTGCTTGGCTTAATTCACTTAACATAAGGTCATCTAGTTCCATCTGTGTCACTGCAAATGACAGGATTTCCTTTTTATGGCTAAATAATATTCCATTGTGTATAAATACCACATTTGTTTATCCATTCAAACGTTGATGGACACTTAGGTTGATTCCATGTCTCACTACTATCAATAGTACTGTACTGAACATGGCAGTGCAGATATCTCTTTGATATGCTGATTTTTTTTTTCTTGTAGATATATACTTAGCAGTGGAGTTGCTTGATCATATGGTAGATGTTTTTAGTTTTTTGAGGAACCTCCATACTGTTTTCCACAGTTGCTATACTAGTTTACCTTCCTACGAACAGTGTACTAGCATTCCCCTTTCTCTGCATCCTGGCCAGCATGTTATTCTTTTGTCTTTTTGATAATAACTGTTGAAAATGAGGTAAGATGATACCTCATTGTGATTTTGTATTTGCATTTTCTTTGTAATAAATGATGAGAGCACTGTTTTGTATACCAGTTGGCCACTGGTATGTCTTCCTTTGAGAAATGTCTATTCAGATCATTTGCCCATTTGTAAATTGGATTGTTTTCGTTTTTACTAAGGAGTTGTTTGAGTTCCTTGTATCCCTTGTCAGATGAATCGTTGGCCAATATTTTCACCTATTCTACAGGTTGTCTCTTTATTGATCCCTTTGCTGTATAGAAACTTTTTTGCTTGATATAATCTCATTTTTCTGTTTTTCCTTTCGTTGCACATGCTATTGAGGTCTTGCCCCAAAACTCTACCCAGACTAATATTCTTAAGAATCCCCAGTGTTTTCTTTCTCTTTTTTTTTTTTTTCCAAGACGGAGTCTCACTCTGTCGCCCAGTATGGAGTGCAGTGGCGCAATTTCAGCTCACTGCAACCTCCACCTCCTGGGTTCAAGCAATTCTTCTGCCTCAGCCTCCCGAGTAGCTGGGATTACAGGTACGTGTCACCACACCCGGCAATTCACTACTATTTATTGAAGAAGCAGCTGTCCTTTCCCCACGATATGTTCTTGGTGCCTTTGCCGAAAATCAGTTAGCTGTAACTGTGTGCACTTATTTCTGGGTTATCTGTTCTGTTGCATTGGTATATGTGTCTGTTTTTATGCCAGGATTATGCCATTTGGGGTAATAAGACTTTGTATTATATTCTAAAGTCAGGTGGTGTAAAGCCTCCAGCTTTTGCTCAAGATTGCTTTGCTTATTGTGGGTAATTTGTGGGGCCATATGAATTTTAGGGTTTTTTTTTCAATTTCTATAAAAAATGTCTTTGATACAGGGATTGCATAGAATCTGTATATCAATTTGAGTAGTATGGACATTTTAAACAGTCTTAATTCTTCCAATCCAAGAGCATGAGGTGTCTTTTTTGTTGTTGTTGTTGTTTTTGTTTTAAATATCCTCTTCAGTTTCTTTCATCTGTGTTTTATAGTTTTGTTTGTAGAGATCTTTTACTTTGGTTAAATTTATTCCCAGCTGGGTTTTTTTTTTTTTTTTTTTTTTTTTTTTGGTAGCTGTTGGAAATGAGATTGACTTCTTGACTTCTTTTTCAGATTGTTCACTTTTGCTGTATAAGAATGCTACGGATTTTTATGTCGATTTTGTATTCTACTTTCCATAATTTATTAGTTCTAACAATTTTTTGTGCGGAGTCTGTTTTTGTAAATATAAGATTATGCCATCTACAAACAAAGATAACTTGACTTCTTTCTTTCCAATTTGGATGTCTTTTATTTCATTCTCTTGCCTAATTGCTCTGACTAGGACTTTTAGTACTATGTTGTATAAAAGTGGTGAAAGTTGACGTCCTGGTCTTGAGTTCTTATAGGAAAGACTTTCAACTTTTCCCCATTTAATGTGATTGTAACTGTGGGTTTGTCTTATATGGACTTTATTATTTTGAGATGTGTTTCCTTTGCTAGTTTATTGAGAGTT
Source organism: Macaca nemestrina (assembly GCF_043159975.1). Lineage (NCBI taxonomy): Eukaryota > Metazoa > Chordata > Mammalia > Primates > Cercopithecidae > Macaca > Macaca nemestrina. The sequence continues at coordinate 39,040,833 of NC_092126.1, read as the reverse complement.
TTTATCATGAAGGGATGTTGATTTCTTTCAAATGCTTTTTCTCTATTGAGAGGGTCATAAGTTTTGTCTTTCATTCTGTTGATGTGATGTATCACATTTATTGATAATGCATATGGTTAAGCTATCTTTGTGTCCCTGATATAAATCCTGCTTGATTATGGTACATTATCTTTTTAATATGCTGTTAAATTTGGTTTGCTGGTTATTGTTGAGAATTTTTACATGCATGTTTACTGGGGATATTGTCTAATAGTTTTTGTTGTTGTTGTTGTTATTTTGTCTTTGTCTGGTTTTGGCATCGGGGTGATGCTGACCTTATACAATGAGCTTGGAGGTATTCCCTTGTCTTCAATTTTCTGAAATACTTTGAGTAGAATTGGTGTTCTTCTTTAAATGCTTGGTAGAATTCTGCAGTGAAGCCATCAGGTACTGGGCTTTTTTTGTTTGTTTGGAGACTTTTTATTACTGCTTCAATATCATTAATTTTTATTACTGCTTCAATATCATTATTGGTCTGTTCAACAGGTTTTCTATTTCTTTTTTCTTTTTCTTTTTTTTTTTTCTTTTTTTTTTTTTTGAGACGGAGTTTTGCTCTTGTTGTCCAGGCTGGAGTGCAATGGCACGGTCTCGGCTCACTGCAACCTCCGCCTCCTGGGTTCAAATGATTCTCCTGCCTCAGCCTCCCAAGTAGCTGGGATTACAGGTGCCTGCCACCATGCCCAGCTAATATTTGTATTTTTAGTAGATACGGGGTTTCACCATGTTGGCCAGGCTGGTCTCGAACTCCTGACCTCAGGTGATTCACCTGCCTTGGCCTCCCAGAGTGCCGGGATTAAAGGTGTGAGCCACCATGCCCAGCAGGTTTTCTATTTCTTTATGGTTAATTTGTGATAGGTTGCATGTGTCCAAGAATTTATTCATTTCTTTTAGGTTTTACATTTTGTTGGTATACAGACGTTTATAATAGTTTTTACCGATCCTTTGTATTTCTCTTGTAACCATTGTAATGTCTCTTTTTCTGTCTCTGATTTTATTTATTTGGGTATTCTTTCTTTCTTTCTTTCTTTCTTTCTTTCTTTCTTTCTTTCTTTCTTTCTTTCTTTCTTTCTTTCTTTTTTAGTTTAGCTAAAGGTTTGTTCATTTGTGGTTCCATTTGTCTTTTGTATTTAGTCTTAATTACATTTATTCTCTGATCTTTATTATAATTTCTTTCCTTCTGCTAATTTTGTTTTTTTGTTTGTTTTTGTGAGTCTTCTAGTTCCTTGCTGTGTTTCATTATTGTCGTCTGTTTGAAGTTTTGCTAGTTTTTTGATATAGATACTTATTGGTATAAACTCCTTTAGAACTGCTTTGGCTGTACTTGATAGGTTTTAGTATGTTGTGTTTCTGTTTTCTTCTCTCTCACAAAATTCTGAAATTTCTTCTTTAACCCATTTGTTGTTCAGGAGCGTGTTGTCTAATTTACATGAACTTGAACAATTTCCATTCCTTCTGTAATTGATTTTTAGTTTTATTCCATTATGGTTAAAAGAGATACTCAATATGCATTCAGTATTTTAAAATCTGTTGACTTCTTCTGTGACCTTGTAGCCTGTCCTGGAGAATGTTTCATTTGTTACTAGAAAAATGAGTATTCTGCAACTGTTAGATGGAATGTTCTGTAAATGTCTATTAGGTCCATTTGGTCTAGAATGCAGCTTAACTCCAGTGTTTCTTTGGAATCATTGATTCATTTTCTGTCTGGATAATCTTCCCATTGCTGAAAGTTGCATGTTGAAGTCCCCTACTACTACTATTGTATTGCAGTTTCTCTCTCTCCTTATGTCTTAATTTTTAAAATGTATTTGGGAGGTTCAATATTGAGTGTACAGATATTTACAATTGTTACATCCTCTTGTCATATTGACCCTTTACCATTGTAAAATGGTATTCTTTGTCTTTTTTTTTTTTTTTTTTTTTTTTTTTTTTGAGACAGAGTCTTGCTCTGTCGCCAGGCCAGAGTGCAGTGGCGCCATCTTGTCTTACTGCAACCTCCACCTCCTGGGTTCAAGCAGTTCTCCTGCCTCAGCCTCCCGAGTAGCTGGGACTACAGGCATGTGCCACTACACCTGGCTAATTTTTATATTTTTAGTAGAGACGGGGTTTCACCATGTTGGCCAGGATGGTCTCCATCTCTTGACCTTGTAACCCGCCCGCCTCGGCCTCCCAAAGTGCTGGGATTACAGGCATGTGCCACCCCTCTGGCCTTCTTTGTCTTTTTTTAATCATTCTTGACTTGAAGTCTATTTTATTTGATAACAAATATAGCCACTCCTGTTACATTTTTGGTTTCTAAGTGCATGGATTATCTTTTTCCATACCTTCACTTTCAGTCTGTGTGTGTCTTTACAGATGAAGTGAGTTTCTTATGGCAGAATATAGTTGTGTCATTTTTTTTAATCCATTCAGTCACTTTATATGTCTTTCAATTTGATAATTTAATCCATTTACCTTCCGGATTATTATTGATGGGCATGTGTTTACCATTGCCATTTTGTTGCTGTTTTCTGGTTGTTTTGTAGATCCCATTGATTTTTCTGTATCTAGTAGTAGGTTTTGATTCTGTGCTGTTTATTTCTGTTGTATCTATTATAGATATTGCTTTGTGATTACACTGAGACTTATAAAAATATCTTGTAGTTAAAACAGGTTATTTTATGTAGGGCACGGTGGCTTACACCTGTAATCACAGCACTTTGGGAGGCCAAGGCAGGCAGATCTCTTGGGGTCAGGAGTTCAAGACTAGCCTGGCCAAAATGGTGAAAGCCTATCTCTGCTAAAAATACAAAAATCAGCCAGGTGTGATGGCAGGTGCCTGTAATTCCAGCTACTTGGGAGGCCGGAGAATCGCTTGAACCTAGGAGGCAGAGGTTGCAGTGAGCCAAGATCGTGCTGCTGCACTCCAGCCTAGGTGATAGAGCGAGACTCACTGTCAAAAAAAAAAAAAATACAGAAAAAAATACAGGTTATTTTAAACTTATAATGACTTAGCTTTGATTGCAAAATATCATAAATAAACTTTACACTTTAACACAGCTCCCCTCTTACGTTTTGACTTTTTGATGTTTCAATTTACATTTTAAAAATTTTGCTTATCTCAGCAATTGTTGCAGTTGTTTGTTTTGGGGTTTGTTTGTTTGTTTGTTTGTTTTTTGTTTTTGTAGAGACAGGATTTTGCCATGTTGCCAAGCTGGTCTCCTAAGCTCAAGCGATTCTCCCATCTCCACCTTCCAAAGTTTGGAGATTACAGGCATAAGTCACCATGCCTGGCCCCGGTTGTTATTTTTCATAGTTTTTTCTTGTAGTCTTCATACTTAAGATATAAGTCATTTACTTACCACATTTATAGTATCAGAGTACTCTGAATTTTTTTCAGTTTTCTTACTTTTGCCAGTGAATTTTATGCCTTGAAGTTTTCTTGTTACACATTAGTGTTGGGGTGATCAGACCCAACACCAGGCCGTGGGGGCTACGAAGTCCGACGGAGTCAAAGGAATGAGAAAAGACAAGTTAAGAGTGAGTGCATAAGGTGGGTCCAGGGGGCCAACGCTAGTGTGGAGGTTGTGAAGGCCCCGAGCTCTGGGATCCCACACTATTTATTGGTGATCAAACAAAGAAGCAGGTAGCGAGGATGTTTGGATGTGGGGGTAAACAGGTGAGGATGTGAGGACATGAGGATAGATAGGTAGTGGTGCATCAAGTGTATCTGTGACAGTTTAGCATTTTTTTTGACGCATATAGAATATGCTTTGCTGCTCGAGATAATGGAGAACATGTTTACGAGCCTGGGAGAGCAACTGACAAGTCTGCGCACATTCCAGAGGCCATGAGGGGTTTTATGCCCCGAGCCCTGGATTCCATCCAAGCCACGAGGGGTATTATGCCCTGGGCTTATAGTTGTGGTACGGCAGGGCAGCCTTCCCCACTTTGGCACAGTTTGGTGTTCCAGAGGCCACAAGGGGTTTTAGACCCTGGACCCCAAACATTTTCCAAGACTCTTTTGTATTATGACAGATAAGCCAGTCCTGCCTGAGCTCTTCTACCAACACATTAGCATTCATGTCTTTCAAACTGAAGAACTTCTTTTGGCATTTTTTATAAGGCAGATCTGGTGTTGATGAATTCCCTCAGCTTCTGTTTGTCTGAGAAAGTCTTTATCTGTCTTTCATGTTTGAAGGATATTGTTAGGTACAGTGTTCTTGGATAGCGATTTTCTTTCTTCAGAACTTTGAATATAGCATCCCAGTCTATCCTGGCCTTCAAGGTTTCTGCCGATAAATCTATTGAAAGCCATATAGGAGCTCCATTGAATATGATACGATTCTTTTCTTTTGATGCTTTGGATATTTCTTCTTTGTCTTTGATTTTTGCTAATTTGATTATGATGTGACTTGGGAAATTCCTCTTTGGGTTGAATTTGTTTGATGACATCTGAGCTTTCTGTTCCTGGATGCTGTTTTTCTCCAGATTTGGAGAATTTTCAGCCTTACTCTTTTAATATGCTTTCTAGGCCCTTTTTCTCTCTCATCTTCTTTGGGAATGCTAATTTTGCAGAAGTTAGTTTGCTTGAACGTGTCCCATAATTCTCATAGACTTTTTAAAATTTTTCTTTTTGCTCTTCTGACTAGGTAATTTCATATGTTCTGCCTTCAGGCTCACTAGTTCTTTCCTCTGTTTGGTTAAGTTTGCTGTTGAAGCTTTCTAGTGAGTTTTTCACTTCAGTTACATTCTTTATTTCTAGGATTTATATTTGATTTTTTAAAATTGTTTCTATTCGTATTTCTCATTTTGTTTTTCAAATTTGATTTAGTTTTCTATTTGGATTTTTGTGTGTGTGTGTAAATCCTTAAAATTCTTTAAGAGGATTACCCTGAATTGCCTGTCAGACATTTCATAGATTTTCAGTTTTTCCGGATCTGTTGCTGGAGCTCTACTGGTTTTGTTTGGTAGTGTAATATTTCCCTGACCTAAGTTGATGCTTGTGTATTTGAAGAGATAACTACTGCTTCCACTTTTTGCAGGTTTGCTTTGGTAGTACTAGATCTTTACTTCTTAGTTTCAGAACTTGAACCATGGCCTCTTGTTTTTTTCTTGGTCTGGCAAGAACTTATAGTGAATGCTGGAATTTAAACAGTATTCCAGAACCAAGTCACTGCACTTCTGTTCTTTCTCAGTCTGGTGAAGACTCTTAGTACTGGAACACTGCGCTGGAACTATATTGCTGGCCTTACATTATTTCCCAACCTGGGAAATACTTAAGTGGGTACTGCAACTTAATCCTGGCCTTTAAGTTGTTTCCAGGCCAAGGAAAGACTTTATACAGTCACCTGGGCTTTGTGGAAAATATATCTAGGGATTTGATCCTTCCTGTGGATTATGCCCCTTGCAGTGCTTTTGTACTGGCCACTCCCTTCAACATGGCGTCCCCACTGGTCAATGTGCCAAGTGGCCACCAAGATCTGTGCACCAGTTACTGTGATCAGCACCCTATTCTTTCTCCCCAGTGAACCCCAGGTTTTTCTGGCCTCCTGGCACTCCCAGTGGTTTCTGTGGGATGGAACTGGAGTGATCTTCTTGTGAAGATTCCCAGACTAGCAAGGAGAGCAATTTTCCACTTCTAATTCCCTCTTATCTTAGCAATCATGGGTCGAGGGCAATTCTCTTTGAGTTTTGCTGGCTTGTAGGGAGGGGGCAGTTGGCACAGTGTGAAATGACTATTTCTCTTACTAATCATAGTTTCTTGATTCTGTGGGCCCAAAGGGTTTCTCCACTTCTCTTCAGAGTTCTAGCATATTCAAGTGGTATTCTTGTGTTTGAATAGTTTCTGGTTGTATTTTTGTAGGGGGAGTGATGCTGGGCAGTCTTCTGTTCCACCATCTTGCTGATATCAGAACACCAAAAAAATTTTTGTTAGAATATCTTCCACAGAAATCCAGAAGGATGAGCCTCCATTAGTTTTTGTTTCTTTGTGAAAATTAGGCCAATTCTTATGCAAATGAAAGCTTCACTCCATAAGTGTATTTTAGGTCCCTGTCTTGGAGAAACTTACAGTTTAATGACTTGATTAATGATCTCTTTTATCATTCTTCCATCATTTAATATGGTGACTTAGAAAATCTTAAATAAGCTGTGGAGTATCCCCAGGAGTTCCATGATCAGCTTTCAAAGATACTTAAATGTACACATCCACACACACATAGTGTCTTGTAGTCTAGTCATAAGCTTTTCACAGTATTAACCAATCATCCAAAAAGTAGTAAGATCTGTCTGAAATCAATATTTTAATACATCATCAAAAATTCCACATTTTAATACTCAAAATTTAAGCAAATTCCTCAGTGCCTCATTTATATGCACTAAATGGAATTATTTAAATTGGTACAACTGGACATGGGGCTCATCCCCATAACTCCAGCACTTTGGGAGGCCAAGGCAGGTGGAAGACTTGAGGTCAGGAGTTCGAGATCAGCCTGACCAACATGGTGAAACCGTATCTCTACTAAAAATACAAAAAATTAACCTGGCATAGTGGCACACGCCTGTAATTCTAAACACTCCAGAGGCTGAGACAGGAGAATCTCTTGAGCTCTGGAGGTGGAGGTTGCAGTGAGCAGAGATCATGCCATTGCCGTCTAGCCAGGGTGACAGAGTGAGACTTCATCTCAAAAAAACATAAGCCGAGTGCGGTGGCTCAGGCCTGTAATCCTGGCACTTTGAGAGACTGAGGCGGGTGGATTACTTGAGGTCAGGAGTTTAAGACCAGCCTGACCAACATGGTGAAACCCCATCTCTACTAGAAAGAACAAAAATTAGCCACGTATGGTGGCAGGCACCTGTAATCTCAGCAACTTGGGAGGCTGAGAGGCACAAGAATCGCTTGAATCTAGGAGGCAGAGATTGGGCCACTGCACTCCAGCCTGAGTGACAGAGCGAGACTCTGTCTCAAAAAATAATAAATAAATAGATTGGTATATTTCAGTTATCAGGGATATTCCTATTGTCCGTTTACCATCCCTCTGAAAGTCACCCATTAAACAGAACCTTCTCTTAAGTGATAGCTGTATAGATACAGCTTCAAGATAAGTTCTCTAGTCCACTAATAGGCCTTCATCTTCACTCACCCCCCAGAAAAACTCAGCTTCTCTGTAATCGTTTTCTGCTAGAGATTGGTTTCTTATAATATCACATGAAATTATTCTCGTTTTATTCAGTTATATTACCTCTCATTTGAGAGGCCTACTCTGACTTTTACATATAAACTAGTACATGCTATATACATATACCTTTTTTTTCTTTATAACCAGCAACAGTATATATTTGTCTACCGTTTATTCACTAAAGTGAGAGCTCCAAGAGAACAGGGATTTTGTCGTTGTTTGCTCCTAATATCCCTTTTACCTAGAGCAATGCCTAGAAATAAGGTACCTTAGCAATTTTTTTTTTTTTTGAGACGGAGTCTCACTCTGTCACCCAGGCTGGAGTGCAGTGGCACCATTGGGGCTCACTGCAAGCTTCACCTCCCGAGTTCACGCCATTCTTCTGCCTCAGCCTCCCTAGTAGCTGGGACTAAGGTGCCCACCCCCACGCCCGGCTAACTGTTTGTATTTTTAGTAGAGACAGGGTTTCACCGTGTGAGCCAGGATGGTCTCGATCTCCTGACCTCGTGATCTGCCTGCCTCGGCCTCCCAAAGTGCTAGGATTACAGGCGTGAGCTACCGTGCCCGGCCAACTTAGCAGTTTTTAAGTTTTGTTAGAATAAATCTAAACAAATTAAAAATTTCACTTTTTTGGGCCATATTTCATATGTTTTGCTACTACCTGATATTTTTATTAATTTATCATTAATGTCATTTTACTAAAAACTGTTGGGTTCATGGGTAATGTTTCTAGATAATAAGGTGTAAATTTTTGTAATTATTGCTGAAATATTTGGTTATATGTTGTAATTATATGACTGTGAAATCAGTGTTTTAAGAAAATAGAACTCAGGGCCAAGGCAGGCATATCATTTGAGGTCAGGAGTTTGAGACCAGCCTGGCCAATGTGGTGAAACCTCATCTCTACTAAAAATACAAAAGTTAGCCCAGCATGGTGGTGGGCACCTGTAATTTCAGCTACTTGGAAGGCTGAGGCAGGAGAATTGCTTGAACCCGGGAGGCAAAGGTTGCAGTGAGCCAAGATCATGCCACTCACTGCACTCCAGCCTGGGTGACAGAGCGAGACACCGTCTCAAAAAAAAAAAAAAAAAGAAAAGAAAAGAAAAAAGAAAATAGAACCCAGTTTAAAATTACATATTCTAGTATCAGTCATACAGGATAATAGCAGTGCTTGTCATTTTCACACATATTTGAACATTGTTCATCAGTAAAAGTTTCCCTTTACATTTTATGTCTAGTTTAACCTATATGACATTGTTCAGATTCCACCATTTTCCGACCTATAATGACATCAGTTACATTTTTGTATTGAAATAGATGAATAATCTGATCTCTGATATTCTTTTTTTTTTTTTTTTTTTTGAGACGGAGTCTCTGTCGCCCAGGCTGGAGTGCAGTGGTGCAATCTCAGCTCTCTGCAAGCTCCGCCTCCCGGGTTCATGCCATTCTCCTGCCTCAACCTGCTGAGTAGCTGGAACTACAGGCACCCGCCACCATGCCCAGCTAATTTTTTGTATGTTTAGTAGAGACGGGATTTCACTGTGTTAGCCAGGGTGATCTTGATCTCCTTACCTCATGATCCACCTGCCTTGGCCTCCCAAAGTGCTGGGGTTATAGGCATGAGCCACTGCACCTGGCCTGATCTCTGATACACTTTTCTCTCCCCACCGCCCCCCCCCCCCCCGCCCCACCCCATTTTTTGTTGTTGTTGCTGTTAAACACTGAAATGATTTGTGTGGTGAGGGAACACTACAGTTCATATTCATGTAACTTTGCAATGCCCTGTTATTTATTTCCAGGCTATTTAGCAGACATGACCCACAAGCAGAAGAAGCATTAGCAAAGAGGAGGGGAAGAAACAGCCCGAATGGAAACCTCATTAGGATGCTGGTTCTTTTCTTTCTTGAAAGTGAGGTAAAAAATGTTTTAAGATAACTCATTTATTTTTATTATATTACATGTTAAATAAAATTGTCATTTCATTTTAATTTTTTTTAAATCAAATAAAAACAAGTCTGTTTCTTACAAAGTTGCCTTCATGAATTGCATGATATAGAAGCAGTCCTTTACCTTTTGTGGAAAGAATTTCTGAATATACATGTAGGTGTGGATCAATACTGAATACAGACTGGCAATTGTTAAACTTTTACAGTATTGCAATACTGCATAACTTTTTTTTTTTTTTCTTTTGAGACAGGGTCTCACTCTGTCGCCCAGGCTGGGGTACAGGGGTGCGATCTTGGCCCACTGCAGCCTCTGCCTCCCAGGTTCAAGGGATTGTCCTACCTCACTCAGCCTCCTGAGTAGCTGGGACTACAGGTGCTCACTACCATGCCCAGCTAATTTTTGTTTCTTTAGTAGAGACGGATTTTCACCATGTTGGCCAGGCTGGTCTTGAATTCCTGACTTCAGGTCATCCACCTGCCTTGATCTCTCAAAGTGCTGGGATTATGGTCATGAGCCACCGTGCCCAGCCTGCATACCTTTTTTTTATTGTTCCCTCTTTTGTTTTTATGCCTATAGCTGTTACATCACATTAAACAGTTTTTGAAAATTGTCAGACTGTCAATAACACGTTTTATCTTGTTTGAAAATTACTTAGTAAGGAGAAAGAAAAATATGAATTCATGTTTTGATATTTGTACAAGCCTCATAGCAATGTTTTTATGTGCTATATTCAGTTATTGCTTAAACAATTTTGTAATTAACACTTACATGTTAGGATCTGTTTTTGCAAGTAAGCTTTGGTTTTTCCACCAAAATGGTGTGGGGATTTTTTGTTTGTTTTGTTTTTTGTTTTTTAATCTGTATTTCCTACTACTGCCGTGTCATGGGGAAATGGTAAATTAAATCTGAAGAACTCCTGAATAACTTCTTCATTTAGAAATGGTTGAAAATAGAGTTGCAGGCCACGTGCAGTGGCTCAGGCTTGTAATCCCAGCACTTTGGGAGGCCGAGGTGGGCAGATCACTTGAGGCCAGGAGTTTAAGATCAGCCTGGCTAGTATAGCAAAAGTCCGTCTCTACTAAAAATAGAAAAAAAATAGCTGGGCGTGGTGGCACACACCTAATCACAGCTAATTAAGAGGCCGAGGCACAAGAATCGCTTGAACCCAGGAGGCAGAGATTGCATGCAGTGAGCCGAGATTTTGTACCACTGCACTCCACCCTTTGCCACAGAGCCAGGTTCTGTCTCAAAAAAAATTAAAATAAATAAGCAAACAAAATAGAGTTGCAAAAGAAGTAGAGAACATCTGGAAACCTAGGACTCTCAATTTTATTTGTTAAAAAGTGTTTTTGATTTGTGCTAAAATGTCAGTGAAGAAGAGAAACGATTCTATGAATGCTCAAGTTTGAGAGTAAGAGGGGAACTTCGTAGGAATAAGGAAGAGAGACACAAACAGGTAGCCTGTATGAAAATTAAAATTGGAGAAGTAAGAACTCAGTCAGTGGAATGAAGGGTGTTAGGGCAAAATAGCAGAAAGTGGTGAAGGAGTTGCTGCTATTTTTTAAGAGAGTTACCAATGAATAGAGAAATAAAGTCAGAAACAAAACTAGCTAGAGAGTTGAATTTGAGTAAAGAATGGGTTTAATAGTGTTTTAAATGTGTATACAAATTACCTGAGGATCTTGTTAAAATGCCAGTTCTGATTCAGTAGCTCTAGAACGGGGCCTGAGATTCTGCATTTCTAACAGTCTCCAAGATAGTGCTTATGCTCCTGGTCCAAGGATCACACTTTGCATACTAATGATTTGAAGCATTATTTTCTTAACAAGCCAGGGTAGATATATTACAGAATAAAATGCAAAATGTGAATTTTTTTAGTAAAACACTAACTACCCCATAAATATCACATGTCTAGTAAACCATCTCAACTTATACTCTTATCTCCCTTAGGTTTTAGAGGAATGGAATAAAAAGTAGCCAGGCATGGTGGCTACTTGGGAGGCTAAGGTGGGAGGATCCCTTGAGCCCAGGAGTTGCACAGGCTGTGCAGTAAGCTATGATTGCACCATTTGCACTCCAGCCTGTGCAAGACCTAGTCTCTTAAAAAAAAACCAAAAAAGCAACAATAGTTTCAGAAATTGATAAGTATGAGATAACTACTGAAAAGTTTAGGGAATATGATGATCTTCGCTAACTGACTTTGATTATTAATTAAAGGAAAATGTTTTTTATCTCTGAAAGCTCAAGGACTTTTCAATTTATTAAAAGGCATGAATACTTAGTTTCAGGCTGTTTGTCGTTTAAAGAAGTAATTTGTAATGTTTATTACTGCACAATTTTCAGATGGTCTTACTGTATTCCTGTGTTTGCTACCATTTTCTAAAGTCTTACAACAGTATTACAATGTATTTGTCAGTTATCCTGTATTGCATTTCTTTTTTTTTTTTTTTTTTTCCTTTTTTTTTTGGAGACAGAGTCTTGCTCTGTCACTCAGGCTGGAGTGCAGTGGCATGATCTCAGCTCACTGCAACCTCTGTCTCCCAGATTCAAGCAGTTCTCATACTTTAGCCTCCAAGTAGCTGGGACTACAAGTGTGTACCACTATGCCTGGCTAATTTTTGTATTTTTGGTAGAGACAGGGTTTCACCATGTTGGTCTGGCTGGTCTCGAACTCCTAACCTCGAGTGGTCCACCTGCCTCGGCCTTCCAAAGTGCTGGAATTACAGGCGTGAGCCACCACACCTGGCCCTGTATTGCATTCTTGACAGCTACAAAAGAAACTGCAAATAGTATTGAAAGGTTGATTCTTATGATTCATGGTGTTTATATTGACTTTTATGGTCTCCTGTGTTTCACAAGAAATTTTCTTTGTGAAAATCTCTCCTCTTATCTTTTTATACTTGTGTTCCCCCAGGATGAATGCTTAATTAAGCCATATTCTTATAGTGTGATGGTATTCCAATTATGCTCTACTCTGAATTTCTCTTTGTTTTACTGTCACACACTTTAATTGGTAAAATTTAGTAATAGACTTGTGAAATACTAAATTGAAAGAGACTTTAGAAATAATAAAGTAGAGGGAGTCTTTTTAGGGGTATGGAGTCTTGCTGGAGTGCAGTGGTGCAATCTCAGCTCACTGCAACCTCTGCCTCCTGGGTTCAAGCGATTCTCCCATCTCAGCCTCCCAAGTAGCTGGGATTACAGGCATGTGCCACCACGTCTGGCTAATCTTTATATTTTTAGTAGAGATGGGGTTTCGCCATGTTGGCCAGGCTGGACTTGAACTCCTGACCTCAAGTGATCCACCCTCCTCAGCTTCCGAAAGTGCTGAGATTACAGGCATGAAGCACTGTCTGCAGCCAAGGGAGTCTTTTATAGATGAGTTACAGACTGATATGGTTTGGCCCTATCCCCACCCACATCTCATCTTGAATTGTAATAATCCCCACGTGTCAAGGATGGGACCAGGTGGAGATAATTGAATCATAAGGGCAGTTTTTCTTACACGATTCTCATGGTAGTAAATAAGTCTCACGAGATCTGATGTTTTTATCAATGGGAGTTCCCCTGCACAAGCTCTCTTGCCTGCCACCATGTAAGATGTCCCTTTGTTCTTCCTTCATCTTTTGCCATGATTGTGAGGCATCCCCAGTCATGTGGATCTGTGAGTCCATTAAACCTCTTTCACTTAAAAATTTCCCAGTCTCGGATATGTCTTTATTAGCAGCTTGAGAACAGACAAATACACAGACATCTACCTGGGATAAACTGAACTGATTATTTTACCGAAATGAGAAGTAGTAACATTTTAATAGAATTATAAAATGCTGAATTGAAATCAGTTTACAGTGCAGGTAAAATGTGATTAAGAGATCTGCCTAAACAAGTCTGTAACTTTATTTTCTTTTGGTACCAAAAGGTGATTTTTAAAGATGTTTTAACCTGTGACAGCCATTGATTTCAGATGACAAAATACCTTGTATTTTAGATGCACGCCAGATAGTTGGATAAGTCGTACTTGAATGTGATGAGTCTGGATTTCCCTAGAGGTAGTATGACTCCAGAATTTATTATAAAAAGTGTGATGCCGCCAGGTGCAGTGGCTCATGCCTGTAATCCTAGCACTTTGGGAGGCTGAGGCGGGCAGATCACGAGGTCAGGAGATCAAGACCATCCTGGCTAACATGGTGAAACCCCGTCTCTACTAGAAATGCAAAAAATTAGCCGGGCCTGGTGGCGGGCACTTGTAGTTCCAGCTACTTTGGAGGCTGAGGCAGGAGAATAACATGAACCCAGGAGGCAGAGCTTGCAGAGAGCCGAGATTGTGCCACTGTCCTCCAGCCTGGGTGACAGTGTGAGACTCCAGCTCAAAAAAAAAAAATAAAAAGTGTGATGGTTTGCTTTTCAGAGGGATAAGGATGCTAGATGCTATTAGTAATTGTTTCAAAACAACAAGAACAACCCAGAACATTTCTGGATAATCTGGCAGTATGGTCACTCCTCCTCCTCCTCCTCCTCCTCCTCCTCCTCCTCCTTCTTCTTCTTCTTCTTCTTCTTCTTCTTCCTCTTCCTCTTCCTCTTCCTCCTCCTCTTCCTCCTCTTCCTCCTCTTCTTCCTCTTCCTCTTCCTCTTCCTCCTCTTCCTCCTCTTCCTCTTCCTCCTCCTCTTCCTCCTCCTCCTCCTCCTCTTCCTCCCCCTCCTCCCCTTCCTCCCCTTCTCCTCCTCCTCCTCCTCCTTCCTCCTTCCTCCTTCTTCTTCTCCTTCCTCCTTCCTCCTTCCTCCTTCTTCTTCTTCTTCTTCTCCTTCCTCCTTCCTCCTTCTTCTTCTCCTTCTTCTCTCCTTCCTCCTTCCTCCTTCCTCTTCCTTCTTTCCTCTTTTGGGGGGGGAGACCAAATCTCGCTCTGTTGCCAGACTGGAGTGCAGTGGTGCAATCTTGGCCCACTGCAACCTCCACCTCCTGGGTTCAAGTGATTCTCCTGCCTCAGCCTCCTGAGTAGGTGGGACTGCAGTCATGTGACACCACGCCCAGCTAATTTTTGTGTTTTTAGTAGAGATGGGGGTTTTACCATGTTTGCCAGATGGTCTCAATCTCTTGACCTCATGATTTGCCCACGGTGGCCTCCCAAAATGCTGGGATTACAAGCATGAGCCACCACACCCGGCCAGTGACCCTTCTTATGAATGACAAGGCTAATTGTGACAGTCATTTTAGACAGGAAAATTGACAGCTTATTGTAGATGTGTTGAAGACATTTCCCAAAGAAGCCAGGCGTGATGGCTCATGCCTGTAATCCCAGCAATTTGGGAGGCTGAGGCAGATGGATTACCTGAGGTCAAGAGTTCAAGACCAGCCTGGCCAACATAGTAAAACCTAGCCTCTACTAAAAATACAAAAATTAGCAGGGTGGTGTGGTGGCATGCACCTATAGTCCCAGCTACTCAGGAGCCTGAGGCAGGAGAATTGCTTGAATCCGTGAGGCAGGAGGTGACAGTGAACCGAGATCACACCACTGCATCCTGGGCGACAGAGCGGGACTCTGTATCAAAAGTATGAAAGAAACTAAGGTACGGTATAGATTAAGAAATTTTATTATATTGCATAGTAGGAGCTATGTAAGAGAACAGAAACAACGAAGGGAGGCCAGGCATGGTGGCTCATGCCTGTAATCCCAACACTTGGGGAGAATGAGGCAGGCAAATCACTTGAGGTCAGGAGTTCAGGACCCGCCTGGCCAACATGGTGAAAGCCTGTCTCTACTAAAAATATAAAAATTAGCCTGGTGTGGTGGCAGGTGCCTGTAATCCCAGCTACTCGGGAGGCTGAGGCAGGAGAATCACTTGAACCCGGGAGGCGGAGGTTGCAGTGAGCCAAGATCATGCCACAGCATTCCAGCCTGGGCGACAGAGTGAGACTGCGTCTGAAAATAATTAAAAAAAAAAACAATGAAAGGAAAGAACTAAATTGAAGGACATACAGTCAGATTATTGCCTAATAGACTCTAAATGCAGATTATTACTTGAACATGTTTTCTCGGGAGGTGAAAAATCAATACAATAAAAGGAAAAGAGGAGTATAAGAAACACTGGTGAGCAAATAAATTTGAAAAAAAAACCCCTTAGAGCTAAACCTAAAAACTATGACATTGATGTTTAAGGCAAATATCTATTAATTTTTTAAATGTAGGAGTATAATGTTCAAATTAAATGAAGAGAAGTGATAAACAGGCTAAGGATTTTGGTAATGGAAAAATGTTGGAAAATAAAACCATGAATGAAGGACAGATAAAGTAATCAAGGAAACATCACAAATAGAGTACAGAGAATAAAATGCCAGCAATATTTTCAGTAGTAATCCCAATAAATGTAAATAAATTAACATGTTTTATTAAAATGCAGATTATCATTTGGGATTGAAATAAATGAAAAATAGCTATATGCTATTTACAAACACATCTTAAAATAAATTAGAGGAAGTTTATAAATAATAGGCTGGATAAAGGCTGGAAATAACTAATAAATGGTTACACAAAGATAGCAGAGGGGGCAATATCAATACAAGATAAACCAGAATTAAAGACCAAAAACATTAAAAGGGATAGAAAGGGGATATTTTATATTTATTGAAGGTATACTCTGCCAAATATATACAATTGTAAATCTTTATATACCTATTCTACAGAAATACTCATAATCAAGCATACAAGCATATTCAGCTGAATTTTTTTTTTTTTTTTTTTTTTGAGACGGGAGTCTCGCTCTGTCGCCCAGGCTGGAGTGCAGTGGCCGGATCTCAGCTCACTGCAAGCTCCGCCTCCTGGGTTTACGCCATTCTCCTGCCTCAGCCTCCCGAGTAGCTGGGACTACAGGCGCCTGCCATCTCGACCGGCTAGTTTTTTGTATTTTTTTTAGTAGAGACGGGGTTTCACCGTGTTAGCCAGGATGGTCTCGATCTCCTGACCTTGTGATCCGCCCGTCTCGGCCTCCCAAAGTGCTGGAATTACAGGCTTGAGCCACCGCGCCCGGCCTCAGCTGGTTTTTTTATTGTAAAATATATAAAACAAAATTTACCTTGTTAAGTATACAGTTCATTGGCATTAAGTAGGTTTATATTCCTAGGCAATCATCACTGCCATTTATCTCCAGAAATTTTTCAAATCTTCCCAAACTGAAACTCTGCCCGTTAAACAATAACTCTTTAATTTAGCATGGGTTAATAGCAACAGTTTTGAAACAATTTATTTTTCTTTTTTCTGCTGCGATTGTTCGTCTTTGACTCTTGAGTTGTGTACCTCTTGTGCCTGTCACTGTTGGAGTAATGTTATGGATGGTCTAAGGATAGTTTCTCAGAATATATGAATTAGGAAAGTTTGAAGATACCTGCCTCAAACTTTGCCTATATTATTTACAAGCAAAGATGCCAATCAATATTATTTACTCTTGCTTTGATGGAATTCACTGGGACATGTTGTATGTATTTGAAATGCAATTGAAATGAAGTACTGAATTAAGTGTTAGAAGAGGCAGAGCATTACATAAGTCATTAAAATTCACACTGAAACCAGCCTAGTAACGTGGTAAACCCATCTCTACATACACACAGACAAAAAAAGTGCAGGGCGAGGTTGCACAGTCCTATAGTCCCAGGTACTCCAGGGGCTAAGGTCGGAGGATCACTTGAGCCCAGGAAGTCAAGGCTGCAGTGAGCCATGATTATGCCAGCGCACTGCAGCCTGCGCAACAATACTGTGAGACCCTGTCTCCAAAGAGGGGGAAAAAGTCACACCGAAGAGTGATTATAGAGTTAGAAATGAGGAAGAAATCCAACTCAGGTGCTGAATGTGCCAGGATGACAGTAGATAACTGATAGTAGATCTAGAAGGGTGACTTTTATACTTTTGGGCCACTACTCATGATGAGAAAAACATTACCTCTCAGAAGTACAAGCACATATAACAAATTAGAGTTAATAAAATAGTATTTACCCTTTCTATGTGCTATGCACTGTTTCTACTGTGCATCATTTTTTGAATCTTTGTTCTCAGTGCATTGAATTGGTTTAACAACCCAAGAATGGGTTGCAGTCTGTAGTTCGACTAACACTGATTACCAGGACTGTTTATCTGAATGTAATGAGCCTCAAAAGTGGAAGATCTTTTATATTAGGGTGGAGAAGTTACTTGTAAGTAGAAGAAATCAGAACAATGCCAACACCTTCTGCTTCATTAGAGTAATATTCTCAGGGCCCAGCACGGTGGCACACACCTGTAATCCTAGCACTTTGGCAGGCCGAGGCAGACAGATCTCTTGAGGTCAGGAGTTGAAGGCCAGCCTGGCCAGCATGATGAAACCCCATCTCTACTAAAAATACAAAAATTAGCCAGGCATGGTGGCGTGGGCCTGTAATCCCAGCTACTCAGGAGGCTGAGGCAGGAGAATCACTTGAACGCCGGAGGTGGAGGTTGCAGTAAGCTGAGGTTACACCACTGCACTCCAGCCTGGGCAATAGAGCAAGACTCCATCTCAAAAAAAAAAAGGATAATATTCTTCAAGGCTTAATGACTGTCTAGTGGTAGAGTTTGGTGTGAAGTGTTTGATGAAGACCTTAACTATTTACTGTGGGAACATGGGCTCCAAAGAAAATTGTCAAGAGAATAATGACCAACAAAAAATGGGGGTGGAGTAAGGAATGAAATGAGTCCAGTGGAAATGAGAGAATAGTGGAGACATGGAGTAACTTACATTTTTTACTTTGACTAAGATGACAGAGATGTGAAGTAAGTACAGCTGGTCCAAAAGTTTCTAATGGAATTCTGAGGGAAAATGATTAATTTCCTTTAAAAAATAAAAATAAAAATAAAGATAGTTGAAGAGACCACAAGGAATAGTGAAAAGTGACCTAGATCTAACATATAACTTCAGAAAATTTTCTAACTAGCTATGCAGTTTCCTCATCTATAAATGATGTCATTGGTCTAGGAGATCCTTACTTTTACTACCGTAAATGGTAAAAAGTCAATTCTGCATACTGCATCCACACTATTGACAGTGGAATGTGAATATATATATTGTTCTCTAAGTGGTTTTTAGAATCATGGAGACCAAGCCATTTTAGTTATGAAGAAAATGATCTTAAATTAGTATTAGTAGTTTGTTTGTTAAATATTCTTGGGTCACACTTGATCTCTTCTTTTTAGTTACATGAACATGCAGCCTACTTGGTGGACAGTTTATGGGAGAGCTCTCAAGAACTGTTGAAAGACTGGGAATGTATGACAGAGTTGCTATTAGAAGAACCTGTTCAAGGAGAGGAAGGTATAGTATTTTGACAAGTTAATTTACATGATTTTGTATTTCCATTGATAGCAATACAGTTGTATATAGATCGCTTCTTAAAAACGAGCAATACAGTTGTATATAGACCGCTTCTTATATAAGCATGCTGTGTCTTTTTGCCAAGAGAACAATTTGTTTTCTATAACAAGGATGTCTGAATCGTTTCTAACATTTTTCTGTATTAACACTGCCACCATGCCACAAAAGTTTTTAAAAATCCATATGTGTCATATAATAAAGAAGTTTTTCTTTACTTTTTCCTTTTTAAATTTAAGTGACAGGGTCTTGCTCTGTCACCCAGGCTGGAGTGCAATGGCCCAATCATAGCTCACTGCAGCCTTTGAACTACTGGGCTCTAAGGATCCTCCCACCTGAGACTATGGGCACATGCCACCACATTCAGCTAATTTTTAAATTTTTTGTGGAGAGGGGATCTTACTGTGGTCCCCAGACTGCCTCAAGTAATCTTCCTGCCTCAGCCTTCCAAAGTGCTGGGATTACAGCATGAGCCACTGCACCTGGCCATAAAGGTTTTCTCGATGCTGATTTGAGATACAAAATACTGATGTAACTTAATGGTTTTTTCTTTTTTAAGTGCATCTGGAGTTTTTTGTTTGTTTGTTTGTTTTTTTGCTTGATTTATATATGAACTTGGGGAAAACCTTTTATACATAATGATTTAATTAAACCACAGCCATCCCCTTTTGTTATATTTTCTTTAAGATGAAAATCAGGAAATCAGAGATAAGGTCATTTACCTGGCTGTTCAAGAAGCGGGGACATAAGAGTAACATGATAATTTTTGAAGTATGCATCTTTTTATATGCTACTTAATAATATGCACAGCAAATTGAACATGTATACCTAATAAAGAGGTTGTGTTCTAAAAGCTTATATGCATATTAGCTTGTTAGAACTAGAAATGCTTTTTCCTATGTATGGTTAGGTTTTCAGACTAGCCCACAATAGTACTTTAAAGGACTGGTAACTCATTTAATTCATACAACAGCCTTAGAAGGTGAGTGATGCCTTAATGTAAGGCCCACAGTAGATTGAACATGGTCTTCAGAATCAAAAGAAAATTTTTTGTGTGTGTGATTGAGTCTTGCTCTGTCGCCCAGGCTGGAGTACAGTGGCACATTCTCGGCTCACTGCAACCTCTGCCTCCCGGATTCATGCAATTCTTCTGCCTCAGGCTCCTGAGTAGCTGGGACTGCAGGCACATGCCACCACGCCCAGCTAATTTTTGTGCTTTTATTAGAGACAGTATTTCGCCATGTTGACCAGGTTGGTCTTGAACTCCTGACCTCAGGTGATCCTCCCACCTTGGCCTACCATAGTGCTTGAATTACAGGCGTGAGCCACCACATCTGGCCAGAATCTAAAGAAATATTAATTCAGATTTTTAACTCTGTCTCTTGTTACTTATGTCCTCAAATTTTCTGATCCTTAGTTTGCCTTTTTCTATAACAGAGATTATTTCCTTGTGTACCTTATATAGCTGTGAAGATTAAGAAAGATAATGTTCTATTGAGTCCCTTTTCTGCTTCCTGTACCCTTCTGTGTGGTTCATCCTTTTGAAATATTATAAGAGCATAATGAGCCATCCTCTGCAGTAGAATGCCCATACAGATTACTGGGAGAATGAGCATCCCCCAGTGTTCCTTCCAAGCAATGATACTAATTTGTATTATCTATTCTGGCTTTGACATAATTCAGTGAGAGAAACAAGTTCATGTTAAACCTAGATACACACTGGTAAACTGGCCCAAAATGCCTCTTCTAAACTAAAAACATTTTTCTTGTTTACTGTGTATGATACAGATTCTTCCCAGACTTTTCTCAGACCTTTCAAGGAAGATCTTGTTATGCTATATTTGTCTCTAGCTGTAATTGTTATTTACTTTATTTGCACATGTTTTTTCATTCCATGTATCCTTAGTAAGAAAGTGGCCCTAGACCAGGTGTGATGACTCATGCCAGTAATCCCAGCACTTTGGGAGGCTGAGGTAGGTGGATCACCTGAAGTCAGGAGTTCAAGACCAGCCTGGCCAACATGGCAAAACCCCATCTCTACTAAAAATACAAAAATTAGCTAGGTTTGGTGGCGGGGACTTGTAATCCCATCTACTCGAGAGGCTGAGGCAGGAGGATCACTTAAACCCTGGAGGCAGAGATTGCAGTGAGCTGAGATCTCGCTGCTTCACTCCACCCTGGGCAACAGAGCGAGACTTCATCTCAAAAAAAAAAAAAAAAAGAAGAAGATGGTCCTGTTGTTAAGTTGACAGGGCCTTCTGCTCACTAGGTGAAACTGTCCAGTGTATTTTGAATTCCCTTCACTTTTGTGATCACAGGACTATGAACATACACTCTGTTGCCCAGGTTGGAGTGCAGTGATGTGATTCTCAGCTCACTGCGACTTCTGCCTCCTCAGCTTAAGCAATCCTCCAACCTCAACCTCCCAAGTAGCTGGGACTACAGGCGTGCACCACCATGCCTAATTTTTTGTATTTTCAGTAGAGATGGGGTTTCGCCATGTTGCCTAAGCTGGTCTCAAACTCCTGGGCTCAAGCAGTCCTCCTGCCTCAGCCTCCCAAAGTGCTGAGATTACAGGCGTGAGCCACCACTACTCCCCAGCTTACACATTCTGTTTCTAACTAACCTTAATATTTTCCCTGATAGAAATCAATTTCCCTCTAATGTCTACTGCCTTAACACTTGAGTAAAGGGCCTCAGGTTAGTATTCAATGGTAGATTCCATTCATTTTCCTTACCTTGTTTGTAGTCATAAAATTGCCAGAATAAGTTAGAGCTTCTCATTCCTTATTCCAACTCATTTTCTGTATATCACCCCATGTTCTATAAGGTTATTTCCAAGCAGAAGGGAGGCAAAGAATATAAATTAAGGGCCAGGTGCGGTGGCTCACGCCTGTTATCCCAGCACTTTGGGAGGCCAAGGTGGGTGGATCACAAGGTCAGGAGATCAAGACCATCCTGGCTAACATGGTGAAACCCCGTCTTTACTAAAAATACAAAAAATTAGCCGGGCCTGGTGGCGGGTGCCAGTAGTCCCAGCTACTCTGGAGGCTGAGGCAGGAGAATGGCGTGAACCTGGTTGATGAAGCTTGCAGTGAGCCCAGATCACACCACTGCACTCCAGCCTGGGCAACAGAGTGAGACTCTGTCTCCAAAAATAAATAAATAAATAAATAAATATAAAAATCAAGAAGAGACAAGATAGTATGCTTTGGTATTGTTAACTTTCTCTCATGTTAATAAGATGTATAAGTCAGTAAATAATAATTACTAAGTCTTTTAGTCATGAAGGTGGTCTAGGTGCATTTTACTTGTTAAAATATATACTATTAGGTGTTTCATTGTGGTTTAAATTCTGTTTACAGTGGGTTTTTTTTAACTTCCGGTCAAAAGGTTGGTTTGGCTTGGCTTGGGTTTGGTTGGTTGGTCTTAGGTAGAAAAGTAACTTACCAGATGGGAACAGTTTTAAAAGTCAACCACAGTTTTACTGATTGAATCTAGGTAGGCAGAGTCTAGGAAATTAGGCATAACAGTTGCAAAACTTTATCTACATAATGGCTTAATTTTTTTAATACATTTTATCTGTAGGCATGTTGTACCACATGCATACCACATATAAGCTCTGGCATGGAGTGGCATCTAAGTTAATTTTCTGTGCTAGTATTTTGCTGTATTTTATGATAACAAAATGCTACCAGTAACTTTTTTTTAAAGTAATTTTTTAGATAGGTGGAATGTGTTAGAATTCCAATGGAGAAGGCTCTAGTTAGCAGTTGAAGATGTAGGACTAAATTTTGGGAAAATAGACACACTGTGACAGACTACCAACATCAGTTTAAATCACAGTGGCCTTAAGACTGTCTTACAGTGTTTTTATGGGTGGGGGTGTGTGTGTATGTGTCAGGGAGTGTTTTACAGCAAAATCAAGTTGCTGAATAAATTTTTAGTATAATGTGAGGATCTGGTTCTTGTCAACACCTCTGCCACTGGGTAACAAGACCATAACCAAATCATGTAACTTCTGGATGTCAGCTTCTTAAACTGTAAAATGAGAAGCTTTATTTTTTATTTTTTTATGGTTGTTTTTTTTTTTTTTGGAGACTGAGTCTCGCTTTCCCACCCAGGCTGTAGTGCAGTGGCGGATCTCAGCTCACTGCAACCTCCACCTCCTAGGTTCAAGCGATTCTCGTGTGTCAGCCTCTCTAGTAGCTGGGATTACAGGCGCCCACCACCACGCCTGGCTAATTTTTGTATTTTTAGTAGACATGGGTTTTACCAAGTTGGCCAAGCTGGTCAGGAACTACTGACCTCAAGTGATCTGCCTGCCTCAGCCTCCCAAAGTGCTGGGGTTACAGGCATGAGCCACCACACCCGGCTGAGAAACTTTAACTAATCTTCTTTGGTCATTTCTAGTGCTAAAATTCTGCAATCCAGTTGATGAATGAAATAGCTATAAATAATAAGGTTCTTAAAAGCAGGAATTATTAATTCATTAATAATTTAAAAATATTTATTGACTATATGAGTCAAATATTATGCTAAGTGCCGAGCGTATAGTGTTACACTAGATGAGCTCACTGCCAATATGGAGCTTACATTCTCCTGGGAAAGGCAGACCAAAATTGAGTAAATATCCAAAATAAGTTCAAGAGTTAGTTATTAGCTTTGGTGGATAATTATAGGGGATCTATCTTTAGATTGAATCCTGATGGAAGACCTTCCTGAGTAGGCCACCTGTGAGCCAAGAAACTAAATGATAAGGCAGCCAGGCACGGTGGCTCATGCCTTTAATCCTAGCACTTTGGGCAGCCAAGGCTGGCAGATCACTTGCGGTTAGGAATTCGAGACCAGCCTGGCCAGCGTGGTGAAACCCCGTTTCTACTAAAAATCCAAAAAATTAGCTGGGTATGGTAGCATGCGCCTTGTCATCCCAGCTACTCAGGAGACTGAGGCAGGAGAATCACAGGAACCCAGCAGGCAAGATCGTGCCACTGCACTCCAGCCTGGACAACAGAGTGAGACTCCATCTCAAAAAAAAAAAGAAAAGAAACTAAACGATAAGGGACCAGATAGGGAAAGTGTTATAAAAGAGCTACCTAGATAGAGGAAATCACAGTTTCAAAGTATCTGAAACATGATGTTATATTCTAGGAGATGCAATAGCTGGAACATAATGAACCAATGATACAAGATGTAATAGAAGCAGAAGTCAGATGATATAGAGCATTTTAGTTTATAAGTGAATTTATCTCATCCTAAATGTAATAAGGTGCTTTTGAAGATTTTAAACAGGGGAATAATGTGATCCAATTCATATTTTAAGAAAAATGCCTTTCATAAACGTTGTTTGGAAGAATACATAATCATTGCAGTGGTCTCTGTGAGGAATGATGATAAAAATATAAAAGAAGGAGATGGCTTATAAAGAGGGAAAGAGCCCATGGCTGAGTTAAAGATTCAATAGGGGACGAAAGCAGGAAGAGCGAGAAAGAATGAGAGTTCTACCTAACAATAAAAAGGATAAGAGATAATTATAACCTTTGCAAGCCCAGTAAAGAGGATGTTCAAGAGAGCCATAGTTCATAATATATATTGCAGAGGAGAAAAGAAGGCTACACAAATCATTTTGTGATGATTTAGGTCATTGGTGATTTTAAAGCATGATTCAATGATACTATATATATTCAATGATACTAAAAGAGAGAAGCCACAGTTCAAGGTGATAAGACTAAAATTAATAGTGAGGAAATGGAGGTGCTGTGCAGAAAGTTGTATAGTTATATGTTGTGTTAGAAAGTTGAAATGACAGTTTGTACCATGAACAGCTACCCATTTGTTTCAATCAGTGTAACTGTTTGGCTCTTGTCCGTGGCTTAAGGCTTATTTGCTTTCAATTTTATTATGTGGTTTTGCTGTCATATCCCAAAAGGAATTTCTATTAAATTTCAACTGCTTTTCAGTTTACCTTATCTCCCTGTTCAGGGAAAGTTTCTAAATGGATGGGTTCAAATGATAAAGTAACAAAATTGATGGAATTGAACAGTGTGCAACATTGAGTTATACTTTAACTCTACTGTGGATTTTACTCCCACGATAATGGGAGAATGTTTCTATTCTTGAGATAAGTTGTTCTGTCCTTCCTCACTTTCCGTAAGACTATATTTTCTTCCTAAATAACAGACAATGCATTTAGTTCATAGGCAGCCTTGTACTTCCTTTAGCTGCAGCCAAATGTGAAAAATTACGAATTTCTGAAATCATAAAAATAGAACTTTAGTTGTTATTGAGCAAAAAGCTTTTTTTGTATTACTAGGCATTGGATCATTTGGGTACAGATGGACAAGCCGATGTTTCATTTGTTTTTCCTAAGATAAGCTAAAGTTCATGTGTTTTTTTTTTTTAAAGACAATTGTTACAACGCGGAATTAAGATGTACACACATATTTTTATAGGATAATTTTGGTACAGAATAAAGAACAAGATGTCGTTGTATCTTTTTTGCCTTTTCCTTGATTTTGCTTCAACTTAGTTTAAAATAATCAATGTAAACTTTTAAACCTTTGTAAGTTAATTGAATTCTTAAAAAATTTATACCTCATTTTGTGTCTATAATACCTGCATCTACTGGTCTTCAATATAAATAAGTATACAGAGGGAGGGAGAAAGATAGAACTAAACTATTCGAATTATCAAAATCTGAGTTTAAGGCTGGGCACAGTGGCTCACGCCTGTAGTCTAGCACTTTGGGAGGCCGAGGTGGGTGGATCACCTGAGGTCAAGAGTTCGAGACCAGCCACGCCAACATGATGAAACCCTGTCTCTACTAAAAATACAAAACTTAGCTGGGTGTGGTGGCACATGCCTGTAATCCCAGCTACTTGGGAAGCTGAGGCAGGAGAATTGCTTAAACCCAGGAGGTAAGAGGTTGCAGTGAGCCAAGATCACGCCACTGCACTCCAGCCTGGGTGACAGAGTGAGACTCCACCTCCAAAAAAAACAACCAAAAAAAAATTTCTGAGTTTAAAAATATGTAAGAATGAGGCCAGGTGTGGTGACTCATGCTTGGAATTTCAGCACTGTGGGAGGCTGAGGCCGGTGGATCACTTGAGGTCAGGAATGAGACCAGCCTGGCCATCATGGTAAAATCTCGACTCTCCTAAAAATACAAAAATTAGCCAGGTGTGGTGGCACACCTGTAATCCCAGCTACTCAGGAGGATAAAGCAGGAGAATCTTTTGAACCTGGGAGGCGGAGGTTGCCGTGAGCTGAGATCATGCCACTGCCCTCCGGCCTGGGCAACAGAGCAAGATTGTCTCAAAAAAACAGGCTGGGCGCAGTGCCTCACACCTGTAATCCCAGTGCTTTGGTAGGTCAAGACGGGTGAATCACAAGGTCAGGGGTTCAAGATCAGCCTGGCCAAGATGATGAAACCCCATCTCTACTAAAACTACAAAAATCAGCCAGGCACAGTGGCAGCCGCCTGTAATCCCAGCTACTCGGGAGGCTGAGGCAGGAGAACCGCTTGAACCTAGGCAGCAGAGGTTACAGTGAGCCAAGATCGCCTCACTGCATTCCAGCCTGGGTGACAGAGTGAAATTCCGTCTCAAAAAATTAAAAAAAAAATTTTTAAATGGATTCATGAAAGTATAGAGTCTATCTGAAGGAAACCATAGTTTTAATTAAATGACTTAAGATCTCAAAAGTGAAAAGCTGTATTGTATTTCTAGCTGAAAAGGTCATTTTTTTTTTTTTTTTATGGTACTAGTCATAATTCCAGTGGGTTTGAGAGAGTTCTGGGAGGTATGGTGAATAGGAACTAACTAAGCAAAATGATTTCAAAATTTATATAGAATTTTAAACTTATGTTGAAAAGACAGTATAGCATAGTGCTTAAGAGAACTGACTCTGGAGTCAAACTACCTGAGTTCATATATTAGCTCTACTACTAACTAAGTGCATCTCTCTGTGGCTCATTCTCCTGTCTGTAAAGTGAGAATATTAGTTCCTATCTCTTGGAAATGTTTTGCGGATAAAACAAGTTATTAAATATAAGCTACCTATGATAGTGCTTTAGACATAGAAAATTCTTAATAAATTAATTGCTATTAGCATTATAGAAATTACACAAAATTTTAGAAAAAGGGCTAGATAAGGGAAACTTGCTTATATATTCAAGTTGGTTGAATTAAGTTACATATTAAGTTATAACAAATTACTCCATAAGTCTAGTATAATCAAAGCAGTAAAGCATTGTCACAGAAATATACAAATAGATTAGTGAAACTAAAGAATCCAAAAATACCTGAACCATGTTTAAAAATGACATTTAAATTAAAAAGGGAAATCTGGTTTAACAGTGGTGGAGACTACTGGCTATTTGGTGGGAATAAACAGGCCCACCTACTATCGTCAGAAATAAATGCCAAATAGGTTAAAAATACCAAAGCAAGAGAGACGGAAAAAGTGAAAGGAAGGAAGAGCAAAAGAGCAAGCGAGCACATGAGACAGCAAAAGACGAAATAAATTAGAAGAAAATGAAGAACATATTAGTGTAACCTCCAGGACAGAGAGATCTTTGAAGGCAGTATAAGAAACCCAGAAGCCATAAAACAAAAGGAGACAGATGTGACTTTTTAAAAATTAACGATTTCTGGCCGGGCGCGGTGGCTCAAGCCTGTAATCCCAGGCTTTGGGAGGCTGAGACGGGCGGATCACGAGGTCAGGAGATCGAGACCATCCTGGCTAACAGGGTGAAACCCAGTCTCTACTAAAAAAAATACAAAACCTAGCCAGGCGTGGTGGCGGGTACCTGTAGTCCTAGCTACTCGGGAGGCTGAGGCAGGAGAATGGCGTAAACCCAGGAGGCAGAGGTTCCAGTGAGCTGAGATCCGGCCACTGCACTCCAGCCTGGGCAACAGAGTGAGACGCCGTCTCAAAAAAAAAAAAAAAAACAATTTCTGTCTGACAAAAGATACCATGAAGTGTCTGATAACAAATGACAAACCGGGAGAAAATACTTGCATCATTCAAAAGGTAAAAAGTACTACCCCTACCATACAGGAGTTCTCAAATTGATAAGAAAGGTGAATAGTAGCACAAAAACGGGTGAAGAATAAACATAGACAAATCTTAGGGAAAAATAGAAAATATATTCCACTTAACTAATTAGTAGATAGGAAGGAGCAAAATGATAACCAAATACCCCTTTTCAACCGTTGGACTGGCAAAAATTAAAATGGTTTATTAACATCTAGTGTTCACAGGGATATAAGGAACCAAACATTCATAACATTGCAGTTGGGGATATACATTATAATAAATAATCTTATGATTTCTCAGTATCAAGATCTTGCCATTTGAATCCATTATTTCTTCTTTGGAGAATTATTGTACAGAAATAAATGTATCAGTTGCATAAATATGTGTCTATTAATGATGTTTATTGAAGCATTGTTCAGTGTCAAAAGTCAGGAAATTATTTGAATGACCATAAGTAGAAGGCTGACTAAATTATGGTACATACATTGGATAGTAATTTATTAAGATAATTATAATATGTGTCTATTGACTTGAAAAATATTAACTGTTAAGTTTTTTTAAAACATACGGCATAGCCTTTTTTATTAAAAAAGTCCTATTATATGAGGTTTGAAATTATGTAGAAGGAAACACAGTAAAATTTTAGAATTGCCTAACTCAGAAAGGTAGCTTTAGAAGAGACCAGAGTTTATCCTCTTATTCTTTACTTTGTATCTCTTTCCTGTTTGACTTATGACAGCAAGCACATAATTACTTTAAAAAAAAAAGAAATAGCAAAGTACAGAGCTTAACTTTAGTCTTTAAAATAAGCAGTAATAGAATGTTTTCAGTTTTTTTATAATGTGTTCATTTTTAATACATGATTATTGTAAAACTGTCTACTCATGCTCATGTATTTTGTTTTACTTTAGCAATGTCTGATCGTCAAGAGAGTGCTCTTATAGAGCTAATGGTTTGTACAATTCGTCAAGCTGCTGAGGCACATCCTCCAGTGGGAAGGGGTACTGGCAAGAGAGTAAGTTAAATTAGTGAGAAATCTACTAAAAGGTTTTTAATGCAATTAACTGTCTTAAATATTTGGAAATTTTACTGATATTTGTATCCCTAAAAACATGGTATTTTTATAAATGATGGACTCTGGTGCTTCGTCTTTATATCCTATCTGCTATACTCAGTTTCCAAAAATAGATTCTTTCCTTCATGCTCCTATAGCACCTATACCTGCTTCTGTTATTGTACTTATATGGTATTTTAAGGATTTTTATATCTATTAAAAAAAAAATACCTAAAGGCTCTGGAAGCAAAATGCCTAGTTTGCAAGTTCTTCTATTTAGCAGCTATATAATCTTTAGATAGATGAATGATTTTTGTATGTCTTAGTTTCCTTATCTGTAATATGGGACTAATAATAGAGGTATTTATATTAGAGATGAGTTGAGATAATCATAGATGAAGAGACTCCTGGCTCTGTTGGTTTGAAGAGATAGGCAAATCTGTCCGCAAAAAGCAAGTATTAAAAAACTAGAATGTATTGTCAAAAACATTACATCAGGGCTCTGGAAATTCACCAAAGATTAAAAAAAAAACACACACACACACAGTGGGAAATATTTTTTCCTGAAAAATTGATAGAGCTTCAGGTAAAAGCAGCGGAAGTCTGTGGCCTTCTTGTCAATACACATGTATCCCCATGGTTGGTCGGTAAGATCTGTAGTTTGTTACCAGAATGGCACTGTGTGCAAAAACCCTAAGCTTTCCTGTCAGAGAGAATGGATTCAACATGGACAAGTAATAAAAGCCCACAAACAAACAGGAAAAACTTACAGCTTCAATAATCTGGGGTTGTGGTAAGAGTACTGGACCAGCCGAAAATTTAACTGCCAAATCTTAGAAATGAGAATGCTATGAAAGGATTAGCTGTGCTCTCCATACATCCCTGGCTGACTAGGAAACGTTAGAGACGTTAATGGAAAGTAAAAGTCAAGCAAAATCTAAGAACTGGGTGAACTTTGAACATGCTCCCTAACCAACAACAGATCATTTCTCAGAGGGGTAGAAGCCTGATTGAAGCCACAAATATTGCAATATTTGAACACAACTTCTGCCCAAATGATTGGTTGACTCTACTAATTTATTCAAACACAACGAGGACTCCTAGGAAGACAGGCTAAAAAACAAAAGTAAGAATAAAAATTCTGAGCAGAGATAGCAGAAGTAACTCACTATGGAGGAAACAGATTATTCAGTTTATGTTAAAGATTCCCTTTAAAAAATTGGAAACTTTTATAATTACAAAAAATTAAAATCTATAGTTAAAAATTGAAATCCACCAGATTCAGTGACTCATGCCTGTAATCCCAGCACTTATGAGGCCGAGGTGGGGGATCACTTGAAGTCAGGAGTTCAAGACCAGCCTGGCCAACATGGTGAAACCCCATCTCTACTAAAAATACAAAAATGAGCTGGGCAGGGTGGCAAGGGCCTGTAGTCCCAGTTACTCGGGAGGCTGAAGTAGGAGAATCACTTGAACCCGAAGGCAGAGGTTGCAGGGAGCCGAGATCATGCCACTGCCTTTCAGCCTGGGTGACAGAGCAAGGCTCTGTCTCAAAAAAAACAAAACCAAAAAAAGCAAAACACAATTAAAATCCTTAGTTACTGTATTATCCAAAAATGTCTACTTTCAAGAAAAACTACAACCATGCAAAGAAACAGTAAAATGTGACCATACTCAGGAAAAAAAGCAGACAATAGAAATGGCTTCTCAGTAGGCCTATATATTGGATTTAGCAGGCAAAGACTTCAGAGGCCTTTTAATAAATACATTCAAAGAATTACAAGAAAATATGAAAACAAGAAGTAGAGAATCTCATATATATGAAAACCCAATATGGAATTTGGGTTTTCCATATTATGGAAATTATGAAAACCCAAATGGAATTTCTGATGAGAAGTACAATGCAAAAATTTAAAATTAACTGAATAAGCTAATTAGCAGATTTAAGATGATGAAAGAAACAATAGAAAAACATGAAGATTAATAGAAATCCATTCTGAAGAACAGAGAAGAAAAAAGATTGAAGAAATATTATCAGAGCCTCAGAAATATGTGGAACACCATCATGTGCACTGAAGTATGTATAATGGGAGTCCCAGAAGGAAAGGAGAGGATAGAGGCAGAAAAAATACTTGAAGAAATCACTGAAAACCTCCCAAATTTAATGAGAGACAATTTATAGATTTAAGAAGCTTAACAAAACCCAAATAAAATAAACACAAAAGTTCCACATGTAGACACAACATAGTCACGTTGTTAAAAGACAAAGACAAAAGAATATTGAAAGCAACAAGAGATAAACAACTAATATAGAAAGCAGTAGCAATAGGATTAAGAGTTAGCTTATCAGAAACAATGGAGCCCAGAAGACAGTGGAATAACATATTCAATGAAAGTCAACAAAATGGCCAACCAAGAATTATAAATTTAGTAAGATTGTCTTCCAAAGATGAAGTGTAAAAAACCATTACCAGAGAAACAGAAAGGGGAAATTTGGAGAATGTGTTGCTAGATCTGCCATACCAGAAATACTAGAAGAAGTCCTTCAGCTGGGTGCAGTGGCTCACGCCTGTAATCCCAGCACTTTGGGAGGCTGAGGCGGGTGGATCACAAGGTCAGGAGTTCGAGACCAGCCTGGCCAACATGGTGAAATCCCATCTCTACTAAAAATAAAAAAATTAGCCAGGCATGTGGCACATACCTGTAGTCCCAGCTACTCAGAAGGCTGAGGCAGGAGAATCTCTTGAACCCGGGAAACGGAGGTTGTGGTGAGCCAAGATGGTGCAGCTGCACTCCAGCCTGGGCAACAGAGCGACACTCCAACTCAAAAAAAAAAAAGAAAGAAAAAAGAGTCCTTCAAGCCATAAAGAATACCATAAGATGATAAAACGAATCCACAGGAAGGAATGAAAAAAGAAAAAAGAAGGAATGGGCTGGATGCAGTGGCTCACACCTGTAATCCTATCACTTTGGTAGGCCAAGGCAGGTGGATTACCTAAGGTCAGGAGTTCAAGACCAGCCTGGCCAACATGATGAAACCCCATCTCTACTAAAATTACAAAAATTAGCTGGTCGTGGTAATCCCAGCTACTTGAGAGGCTGAGACAGGAGAATTGCTTGAACCCAGGAGGCAGAAGTTTCAGTGAGCCGAGATCACCCCACTGCACTCTAGCCTGGGTGACAGAGTAGGACTCCGTCTCCAAAAAAAAGGAAGAGTGTAAATCTGAAATGGTAAGTATGTGAGTGGATGTAAAAGGTAAAAGGCTGTGTGTGTGTGTGTGTGTGTCTGTTTCCTTCTCTTAATTTCTTTGAAAGAGCATGAAATTATTTAAATCAAGCTTGTCTAACCTGTGGCCCACAGGCTGCATGTGGCCCAGGATGGCTTTGAATGCAGCCCAACAAAAATTTGTAAACTGTCTTAAAAGATTATGAGATATTTTTGCTGGTTTTTTTTTTTTTTTTTTTTTTTTAAGTTCTTCAGCTGTCGTTAGTGGTAGTGTATTTTATGTGTGGCCCCAGACAATTGTTCTTCCATTGTGGCCCAGGGAAGCCAACGAATTGGATACCCCTGATTTAAATCAATAATTATAGCACTATAGTGTTGAGATTATAACATAAATATATGTGACAAGAGTAACACAAAAGGGAAAAAGATATGGAACTATATTGGAGCAAAATTGCTATGTTTTATTATAATTAATTCAATATGAACCTGAAGTCAGTTATAAGTTAAAAATGTATATTATAATCCTTACAGTAATTATTCATACTTAAAAATAAAAGCAGAGGAATTATAGTGGTCCTCATCTGTTAGAGACATATGCTGAAATATTTAAGGGTGAAATTATATACTGTTTACCCTTGAACAATGCAGGAGTTAGTGGCACTGACCTGCACAGTCAAAACTCCACGTGTGCTCACTTTGGCACCAGATACACTGAATTTGGAACAATACAGAGAAGATAAGCATGGCCCCTGTGCAAGGATGACATACAAAACTTATGAAACTTTTTATGAATCTTAAAATTTTAAAAATTCACATGTAACTTTTGATTCCCCCAGAACTTAACTACTGTAGCCTACTAGTAGCCTAAATGATGAGAAGCCTTAAAGCTGTTAGCACAAACAATGGATTAACACATTTTGTATGTAATATGTGTTATACACTGTATTCTTACAATAAAGTAAGCCAGAGGAGAAAAAAGTTTTTAAGAAAATCATAAGGAAGAGAAAATATATTTACTATTTGTTAACTGGATCAACATAAAAGTCTTCATCCTTGACATCTTGACATTGAGTACACTGAGGAGGAGGAGGAAGAGGGTTTTTCTCTTGCTGTCTCCAGTGGCAGAGGCAGAAGAGATGGAGATGGAAGGAGAGGCAGGTGCACTCTCTGTTTACAGAAATACATTGTAATTTCTGTCTTTTTGCTTTTTTCATTTCTCTAACAATGTTTCTGTGTGATACCAATCCTCCTTCCACTATTTGCTTTAATTTCAGTGCCCTCGTAATACAAGGGTCTGTGTCACCAAAGAAGCAAAAGCAGTCTTGAATAATTGGAACTCTTCTGCCAAATTATCTAATGTTAATTTAGGCACCCCTTCTTCAGCATTTTCTTCCTCATCATCTGGCACCACTTCAGAAGCACTCATCTCCATCAAGTCATCCTCTATTAGTTCCTCTGATGTAGTGTCTTTTTTGTTTTTGAGACAGAGTTTCACTCTTGTCGTCCAGGCTGGAGTGCAGTGGCGTGATCTCGGCTTACAGCAACCTCTGCCTCCCGGGTTCAAGCGATTCTCCTGTCTCAGACTTCCAAGTAGCAGAGATTACATGTGCTTGCCACCCGCCCAGCTAATTTTTGTATTTTTAGTAGACACGGGGTTTCACCATGTTGGCCAGGCTGGTCTCTTGAACTCCTGACTTCAAGTCATCCACCCGTCTCAGCCTCCCAAAGTGCCGGGATTACAGGTGTGAGCCACCTCTCCCAGCCTTTTTTTGGAGACAGAGTCTCACTCTGTTACCCAGGCTGGAGTGCAGTGATGCTCTCTGGGCTCACTGCAGCCTCTGCCTCATGGGTTCAAGCAATTCTCCTGCCTTAGCCTCTCGAGTAGCTGGGTTTTACAGGCATGTGCCACCATGCCCAGCTAATTTTCTGTATTTGTAGTAGATACGGGGTTTCACCATGTTGGCCAGGCTGGTCTCGAACTCCTGACCTCAGGTGATTCTCCCACCTTGGCATCCCAAAGTGCTGGGATTACAGACGTGAGCCATCATTCCTGGCTGGTGTCTATTTGCTCTCTAATTTCTCTAAGATCTATATCTTGAAGTCTTTCATTCCCCACATTTTATACTATAACCATAATCTCTGATGTGTTTCTTGATTGGTTCTGTCATAAGTTCTGTGAAATCATACATAACGTCTAGACACAGTTTTCTCCAACAGGTATTTATTTTTGGGGGGACTTGATGACTTTAAAACAACAATGGCATTTTCAGTGGTGTAATTCTTCCAGACTTTCATGATATTCTATCAGGGTTCTCTTCAATAGTGTTGACAGTCTTTTCCTTTGAGTAGTATGTTTAATGACTTTTAAGGGTTCTATGAACCCCCGATCTGTCGGCTGATTTAGAGATATTGTGTTTAGGAGCAAGTAGACCATTTTGATGCCTGTGGCATTGAACTTACTGGGTTCTGGTTGGTCAGGGGCATTGTCCGTTATCAGAATAACTTTAAAAGGCAATCCCTTACTGGCAAGGTACTTGCTGGCTTCAGGGACAAAGCGTCAGTGGAAACCAATCCAGAAAAGGGGTTCTTGTTGTCCAGGCCTCCTTGTTACACATTACTGGCCAAAAAGACTGGCAGCTGGTGTTTATCATTTCCCTTCAAGGCTTTTAAGGGTTAGCAGCTTTACAGATAAGGGCAATCCTGATCATAAACCCAGCTTCATTTGCACAAATGAGTAGATTAATGTTATTTCTTCTTGCTTTAAAGTGGTGCTCACTTCTCTTCCTTACTAATAAGTGTCCTTTGTGGCATTTTTTCCCCCCAGAGTAGGGCACTTTGATCTGCATTAAAAACCTGTGCAGGCCGGGCGTGGTGGCTCAAGCCTGTAATCCCAGCACTTTGGGAGGCCGAGGCGGGCGGATCACAAGGTCAGGAGATCAAGACCATCCTGGCTAACACGGTGAAACCTTGTCTCTACTAAAAAATACAAAAAAACTAGCCGGGCGAGGTGGCGGGTGCCTGTATTCCCAGCTACTTGGGAGGCTGAGGCAGGAGAATGGCGTGAACCCGGGAGGCAGAGCTTGCAGTGAGCTGAGATCTGGCCACTGCACTCCAGCCTGGGCGACAGAGCGAGACTCCGTCTCAAAAAAAAAAAAAAACAACAACCTGTGCAGGCAGATATCCTTTCTCTTTAGCGATTTTCTTGATGGCATCTTGAAGAGTGGTCAGCTGCCTCTTGGTCAGCAGAAACTGTTTTCCCTGTTCTCTTAACATTTTTAAAGTGAAACCTCTTTCTAAAACTATCAAACTATCCTTTGCTGGCTTTAAATTCTCCAGCTTTGTAACCTTCACCTTCCTTTTGCTTTAAGTTGTCATTATATGACTTTACTCTTTTTGAATCATATGAGTATAGGTGTGCCTTTTTTGTAGCAATTCTGCACCCATATATAAGCTGTACTTTTAATGTGAAATAAAAAGGTATTTTGCAAAAGGTACAATGGTTTTTGCACCTGCTAGTATAGCAGTGATGGCTTTACAAAATTTTTTCTTTTTTTTTTTTTTACAGTGGTCCTTATACTGGATTCATTTATCTTGAAATGGTGGGCAACTGTAGCTACAGACATATCAAGCAATTTAATTTTTTTCTTTAAATTTTTTCTTGTAATAACTTTTCTCTGCTTCTTGGGAACACTTCCAGCATCACTAGTAGCACATATGGGTCCCATGATGTTATTCAGGGTTTATGGTATTGCACTAAACATGATAAGTGAGAACCACAAGATCACTTTTGACTGTGATACACAATTCACTGGAGAGACCAACTGTTCATGCAAAGATGATTAGAGTCATGGGACTTTTTTAGTTAATACTTGGCAATACTTGAGCTCACTGCAATAGCAACAGTAGATGTGTACAATATTATTGTAGTGGAATGTATACTATAGTTGATTCTGTACACTTATGATTAATGCGATATCTTTTTTTTTCTTTTTTTTTTTCTTTTTTTGAGATGGAGTCTCGCTCTGTTACCCAGGCAGGAGTGCAGTCGTGTGATCTCAGCTTACTTCAACCTCTGCCTCCCGGGTTCAAGCGATTCTCCTGCCTCAGCCTCCCGAGCAGGTGGGATTACATGCGCGTGCCATCACACCCCACTAGTTTTTGTATTTTTTTTTTCTTTTTTTTTTTTGAGACGGAGTCTCACTCTATCCCCCAGGCTGGAATGCAGTGGCGCGATCGCGGCTCACTACAAGTTCCGCCTCCCAAGTTCAGGCCATTCTCCTGCCTCAGCCTCCTGAGTAGCTGGGACTGCAGGCGCCGGCCACTGCGCCCGGCTAATTTTTTGTATTGTTAGTAGAGACGGGGTTTCACCGTGTTAGCCAGGATGGTCTCGATCTCCTGACCTCGTGATCCACCCGTCTTGGCCTCCCAAAGTGCTGGAATTACAGGCGTAAGTCACTGCGCCCAGCCTTTTTTCTTTTTTTTTTTTCAGACACGGAGTCTCACTTTGTCGCCCAGGCTGGAGTGCTGTGGCATGATCTCGGCTTACTGCAAGCTCCGCCTCCCAGGTTCACGCCCTTCTCCTGCCTCAGCCTCCCAAGTAGCTGGGACTACAGGTGCCCACCACCACGCCCAGCTAATTTTTAGTAGAGGCGTGTATTTTTAGTAGAGGCGGGATTTCACCGTATTAGCCAGGATGGTCTCCATCTCCTGACCTCATGATCCGCCGCCTCAGCCTCCCAAAGTGCTGGGGTTACAGGCGTGAGCCACCATGCTCGGCCTATATTTTTTACTGGAGTTGGGGTTTCATTATGTTGGCCAGACTGCTCTTGAACTCCTGATGTCCAGTGATCTGTCTGTCTCAGCCTCCCAAAGTGCTGGGATTACAGGCGTGAGCCACACTCCCAGCCATAATACTATATCTTTATTCACATTGCTGTCATGTGCAAATGGTGCCATGTACAGCCTGTAAGTGTGTGTGTAAGTTTTAATAAATGTTAAGTTCTTACAATAGATTCATATATATTTTATAGTAGTGAATGTTAAATATCTACATATATTTTATACATCATGATGAATCTAAATTTGCTTTGGTTTTCCAATAGGCTACATGGCTTGTCTGCAAGTTTTTTTTTTTTTTTAATTGTTGCAGATCTCCAAAAAATTTTCCAATATGTTTATTGAAAAAAATCTGTATATAAATGAACCATGTAGTTCCAAACTGTGTTGTTCAAGGGACAAATGTGCAAGGATATGCCCTAAAATGCCTTGGGGGAAAAAAAAAACTGCAGGAGAATTAATGAAACAAGAATGACAGGGCTAATGGTTATTGTTCTGCTTTTGAATGTTTCTGAAATTTTCCTTAATAGTCTTTAAATTATGTGCTGTCCCACCTTTGACTAGTGATAAGCCCCTTCATACTAATTTATTGTCCTTTTCACATATCTTCTTCTTTTTTAATTACTTTCTTGCTTTCTTGGGAAACAAGATGCCCCAGGTTCACTTTCTACCTTTACTGCTTGAGTAGTTATCTATTGCAGTGTAACAAATTACTCCAAAGTTAAAGATGTGTGAAATAATAAGCCTTTATTATCTCATACAGTTTCTGTAGATCAGAAATTTTGGAAGAGCTTAACTATTCTTTCGGCTTAGGGGCTTCCATAGGGTTGCAGTCAAGACGTTAGCCTGGGCTTTAGCATCTGAAGACTTGACTTGGAATTACAGAATCCACTTCCACAATGGCTTACAAGTTAGTGCTGACCATTGGTAGATCTTAGTGCTTCACCATGTGGGTTTCTCTATAGGACTGTTTGAATGTTTTCATGACATGGCTGCTGACTTTTCCTAGAGTGAATGATCCAAAAGAATAAGGTAGACACTGCCATGTCTTTTATAACATAACCTCAAAAATTACACAATATCATTTTCAAAATATCCTATTGGTTATACAAGTCAGCTTTATACATTGTAGGACGAGGTTGTATAAGGGCATGAATACAAGGAAGGTAGGGATCATTGAGATTTACTTGAATTTTAGATTCCACACTAGCACAAGAATCAGCCATTTCTCCAATGAGCCATGGTTCCTTTTAATACAGAGTAGTATTTAAAGATTAAAATACTGGTACTCAGTTAAGAGGATGTACTTACTGTTAATTGCTTATGATTTCTGCTAGGTACTTTTAGTAGACAGAGTAATAAATGTATATTTATGTATATACATTTAAATCATACATTCATTTTTATATTTGACCTAAATTTAGCCTAACAGGGGTTTTACCTCTTCAAATTTATGAGTTTTTTCCCAAACTTATTTTTTTGAAATAGGTAAAACATTTACCTAGTTAAAAAGTCAAAAACATGTGAAAAGATGTAGTGAGAGAAGTCTTATTTATATACCTTTCTCTACACCTCATTCTTATTAGTAACCATTTTTATTCGTTTCTGGTTTATTCTTCAGGTGTTTCATTTTGCACAAATAGGTAAAGGCATGTACACATACAGATATATGTATTCATATTTCCCATTCCACTCACCCCCTAATCTTTTACTAAAGATAGTATACTTTATACACTATTCTATACCTTTCTTTTTTTTAGCAGTGTATCCTGGAAATCAGTTCATATCTTTATTTGGAGGTCTTCATTTTCTTCTGGTTGTATAGTGTCTATTAGATGGATGCACTACTGAAAGTTCATCTATGCACAGTCTTTTGGACTGTTGCTAGTCTTTTGCTACTAGAAATAATGAATAATCAGCTGGACATGGTGGCTCACGCCTGTAATCCCAACACTTTAGGAGGCCGAGGTGGGCAGATCACGAGGTCGGGAGATTGAGACCATCATGGCCAACATGAAACCCCGTCTCTACTAAAAATACAAAAATTAGCTGGGTATGGTGGTGCGTGCCTGTAATCCCAGCTACTCGGGAGGCTGAGACAGGAGAATCTCTTGAACCAGCGAGTCAGAGGTTGCAGTGAGCTGAGATTGCAGTACTGCACTCCAGCCTGGCGACAGAGCGAGACTCCGTCTCAGAAAAAAAAAAAAAAGAAAGAATGAATAATCGTATGCATATCTCATTACTTGTACCAGGTGTGTTGGTGAGATAGAATTGGTACTGCTAGGTCAGAGGAAAAATATGTGTACAATTTTGTTAGATGTTGGCAAATTCCTTCTTCATAGGTGTCATACCATTTTTGTTATCCCCTCAGAGGTATTTTGAGGACTAGATGAGTTCAAATGTGTAGCGTGTCTAACAAAATGACCACTCAGGCTGGGTGCAGTGGCTCACGCCTGTAATCCCAGCATTTTGAAAGGCCGAAGTGGGCGGATCACTTGCGGTCAGGAGTTAGACCAGCCTGGCCAATATGGGGAAAACCCGTCTGTACCAAAAATACAAAACTTAGCCAGACATAGTGGTACGCACCTGTAGTCCCAGCTGCTTGGGCGGCTAAGGCAGGAGAATCGCTCAAACCCAGGAAGCAAAGCGGAGGTTGCCGTGAGCCAATATCGCACCATTGCACTCCAGCCTGGGTGTCACAACGAGACTTCGTCTCAAAAATAAATAAATAAATAAAAAGATCATGCCATCAAAAATAGCATTTCCCTGAAATCAGTATCCTTAGACGTTTCATACATTGTCAAATGAATTTCAAGACTTTTCAATATCTTGAATACATTCCTAGACATACATGTAGTTCCCTTAATTGCTTTGTGCAGAGCTAAACACACTGGTTGGTAGATCATTCACAGGTGATTATTTTAAATGCTTAAAAGATTGAACAACAAGGTTGGGCGTGGTGGATCACTTGAAGTTAGGAGTTTGAGACCAGCCTCGTCAACATGGTAAAACCTCATCTCTACAAAAATACAAAAATTAGCCAGGCATGGTGGCACATACCCATAGTCCCAGCTACTCAGGAGGCTGACGCAGGAGAATCACTTGAACCCAGGAGGCAGAGGTTGCAGGGAGCCGAGATCGTGCCACTGCACTCCAGCCTGGGTGACAGAGCAAGACTCTGTCTCAAAAATAAAAATAAAAAAAAAAAGACTGAACAACAAATAGGCAGTGCTATTACTTCTTGCACATATTCTTAAACATTGGGGTTCACATTTATAAAGTGGCAATTTATATTGGAATGTTCCTGTTCTGTAAAACAATTCGACATTATGATGGCAAAGCCCTTCAAGATAATAAAATGCAGAATACTTAGGGGAAATTATTATGTTAAACTGAGTTTGCATTTTAATATTTTATTTTTGGAGTCACCTCTGGTTTCACAAGTTGGATACAGGCTAAAGTGATGAGCATTGTCAGCTTAAATTTGTTCTATGAGCACAAACTATACTCTTTTTTGTTGATTACTGTATAACAGATTTATGAGCTTAGTTACAAGGAGACTCAAATGTAAATGAATCCAGAGATATTATTAGTGTATGCTTTAAAAATAAGTGAGAATATATTAACTTCTGTTGGTATTTAAAAAGCATTACTTTAAAAAGTGTATGTATATTTAACATAGGAAGATCACTGTTAACACGTTGAGATTAAAACCCTAGAAAAATTGGGTTTGGTTTCAGTATTTTAATAATGGTAACTATGGTTTTATTAAAATGTGTATATTTTTATTTGACATAAACAGATAGCAATTCACCCAAACTTTAGCTGTTTGATAAGGTAGTAGTGCATGTTATGTAAAAATTTGCATAAATTTTCATGTATTTGTTTCAGTCATTAAGCCTCTCTTAAATTTTTGGTTATATTATTTGCCAGTGCTTCATCAATATATGTAACATTTTGGATTTATAATTTAGCACAACACCCTTTAATTATTTTCCGACTTTATTTCTAGGTGCTAACTGCCAAAGAAAGGAAAACTCAAATTGATGATAGAAACAAATTGACTGAACATTTTATTATTACACTTCCTATGTTACTGTCAAAGGTACAGTTTCATTTACAGTTTTGTTATGTCACTGAGTTTGCTTTCATTGTATTATTAAAGTAGTTACTGTATTTTTCTTTGCTTCTTCTCCTTCTAGTATTCTGCAGATGCAGAGAAGGTAGCAAACTTGCTACAGATCCCACAGTATTTTGATTTAGAAATCTACAGCACAGGTAGAATGGAAAAGGTAATGATACTGTGAAATTGAAATTCAGCTATTATAGTTTTATTAACTGAATTATTTTCATGTACTCTTATAGGCTTATTTGTTATTTGACAGATGCTAATTTTTTATTTTTTATTAATCTAAATATTACAGTTTTTCTTTTTTTGTCTTCTCAGCATCTGGATGCTTTATTAAAACAGATTAAGTTTGTTGTGGAGAAACATGTAGAATCAGATGTTCTAGAAGCCTGCAGTAAAACCTATAGCATCTTATGCAGTGAAGAATATACCATCCAGAACAGAGTTGACATAGCTCGAAGCCAGCTGATTGATGAGTTTGTAGATCGATTCAATCATTCTGTGGAAGACCTATTGCAAGAGGTCTGTTCTAAAGTTAATGTGTACATATAATAATATAGACTAAGAATTTAAGATAGCTGAGTGTGTAAAGCATTTTCATTTTAAAATGAAATCGAGTAGAATTGTCTGCCCCTTCC
Source organism: Macaca nemestrina (assembly GCF_043159975.1). Classification (NCBI taxonomy): domain Eukaryota; kingdom Metazoa; phylum Chordata; class Mammalia; order Primates; family Cercopithecidae; genus Macaca; species Macaca nemestrina. Next base: position 38,999,399 of record NC_092126.1, on the reverse strand, counting down.
AAAACTTAGCAACCTTATTATAATTGTGTATTCTATAAAGATCAGCCTTGGTTATGCCTTATTTTTATTCTAAAAATCTGTCATAAAAACTAGAATTTTTTTTCTCTTTCAAGAATTTTTTTTTTATTTTTTATTTTATTTTATTTTTTTGAGACAGAGTCTTGCTTTGTCACCCAGGCTAGAATGCAGTGGCACGATCTCAGCTCATTGCTCACCGCAACTTCTGCCTCCCAGGTTCAAGTGATTCTCCTGCCTCAGCCTCTGGAGTAGCTGGGATTACAGGCACCTGTCACCACGCTCAGCTAATTTTTTTATTTTTAGTAGAAACGGGCTTTCACCATGTTGGCCAGGCTGGTGTTGAACCCCTGATCTCAAGTGATCTGCCCACCTCAGCCTCCCAAAGTGCTGGGATTACAGGCACGAGCCACCACATCCAGCAAAAAAAAGTCTCTTTAAAGTCTAATTTTTCCTAACTCATTTTCTATTTCTGGGACCTTATTTACATTTTAATATTGCTGAATTATTGTGATATGCTAATGAATAGAGCGTGCAAATTAAGTCTGCTTTTAAGGATGCCTGCTTATCAATGGTATGCCCAAGATATCAGCAAGCATCTCCCAATTGCTTATTTTCTAATTATTTCTGTGACTTCTTCCTCTTTCCCTCTCTCTCATCAATCTATATAAGGCAATCTGGGACTTCCATAGTTCTCTGTGCTCTAATGACCACGTAACTGATTTATAAAAGACTCTTTCCTACTATTGGAACTCAACCATTATCATTTTTCATTCATTATGATTTTCAAGCTACAAAAGTGACTGACAATAAAATATTGGAAATAATCATTGAAAGTCTTTCAAGTACATACCTTTCACTTAGAAATTTTAAAGGGTTTTATCTTATAGTATTAATCAGAAAGCTTTTCAAAGTCATGTTTATCACAACATTTAAAATGCAGAAATTATTTCTAGGTTGTTAGAGTTATGGGTGTTTTTGCCTTTTTGCTTATTTGTATTATGGATCTACAATGAATATATACTATTTATATAATTTAAAAGAATAGGCAGTAAATAGTAATATACTATAATGTGAGTAAAGTTGTGGTAATGATGTGATGTTTCCTTTTTTTTATAGGGAGAAGAAGCTGATGATGATGATATTTACAATGTTCTTTCTACATTAAAGCGGTTAACTTCTTTTCACAAGTACGTTATTTTATTTAAAGTAAAGGCAACGAGGTGGCTCATGCCTGTAACCCCAACACTTTGAGAGGCCGAGGTGGGCAGATTGCTTGAAGCCAGGAATTGGAGACCAGCCTGGCAAAACCCTGTCTGTGCAAAAAACACAAAAATTGGGCATGAGAGTGTGCACCTGTGGTCTCAGCTGCTCAGGAGGCTGAGGCAGGAGACGCAGGAGAATCGCTTGAACCCAGGAGGTGGGGGTTGCAGTGAGCCGCGATCGCGCCTCTGCACTCCAGCCTGGGCAACAGGCTGTCTCAAAAAATAAATAAAGTAAATGTAGTAACCCAAGTGTGCAGGCACAGAGCTATGATCCCAGCCACTGAGGAGGTTGAGGAAGGAAGATCACTTGAGCCCAGGAGTTCAAGGCTGCGCTTGATCATGGCACTGGCCCATGATAGTACCTGTGAATAGCCACTGCACTTCAGCATGGGCAGTATGGTGAGATCTGATCTCAATAACAACAGAAAGATAAAATAGATTCAGTGAATGACATGTAACAGCCAGCACACAGTGACTGACTGTTGTGTTTGACATTAATAACAATGGGAATTTTAGGCCTGGTGTGATGACTCACACCTATAATCCCAGCATTTTGGGAAGCCAAGGGAGGTGGATTGCTTGAGCCCCACGAGTTTGAGACCAGCCTGGGCAATAGGCAGATCCTATCTCAATTAAAACAAAATAGATGTTTTTTTAAAAATGGAAATTTTAGAGGAATATTGAGATGTTTTTCCTTTATTCGGATTTATCTTGATGATTATATAATTTATGTTTTGCTATCACTGAACTACTTTTTTTTTTTTTTTTGACACAGTCTCACTCTCTTGCCCAGACTGGAATGTAGTGGTGCCATCTCGGATCACTGCAACCTCTGCCTCCCAGGTTTAAGTGATTCTTATGCCTTAGCCTCTCAAGTAGCTGGGACCACAGGTGTGCACCACCATGCTCAGCTACTTTTTATATTTTTAATGGAGATGGGTTTCACCATGTTGGCTAGGCTGGTCTTGAACTCCTGGCCTCAAGCGATCCACTGGCACTTGACCTCCCAAAGTGCTGGGATTACAGACGTAAGTCACTGTGCCTGGCCTGTCATTTAATTACCTAAGGTATAAAATGTATTTACTATAATGATTTAGCTGTCATTTAATGTAATGAATATATACTGTAAAAGTTTAAGCCCATGAGTATTTAACAAATTAGACAGGCTTATTTCATCAGCTAGAGTGCTACAGGTAATCCCAGCACTCTGGAAGGCCGAGGCAGGCGGATCATCTGAGGTCAGGAGTTCAAGACCACCCTGGCCATGGTGAAACCCCGTCTCAACTAAAAATACAAAAAATTAGCCGGGCATGGTGGTGTGCGCCTGTAATCCCAGCTACTCGGGAGGTCTGAGGCAGGAGAATTGCACGAACCCAGGAGGCAGAGGTTGCAGTGAGCAGAGATCATACCATTGTACTCCAGCCTGGGCAACAAGAGCAGAACTCCATCTCAGAAAAAAATAAAAAGAAAGAAAGAAAATCTGGAGGACAGTTGGGCTTATATTGGTCAAAGGATATAAAATTTCAGTTAGGAGTAATAAATTCAACCCATCTGTTGTACAACATGGTGACTATAGTTAAAAACAATGTGTTATATTCTTGAAAATTGCCAAGAGAGTAGATTTTAATATTTTTATTTTTTCAAAAAAAATTTTTGTGACAGAGTCTTGCTCTTTCACCCAGGCTGGAGTGCAGTGGCACAGTCATGGCTCACTACAGCCTCAACTTCCTGTGTACAAGGGATCCTCCTACCTCAGTCTCCCAAGTAACTGGAACTACAGGAACATGCTACCACACTGGGCTAATTTTTTTTATTTTTTCTAGAGACAGGGTTTCGCCATGTTGCCCAGGCTAGTCTTAAATTCTTGGGCTTAAGCAGTTTTCCTCCCTCGGCCTCCTAAAGCGCTGGGATTACAGGCATGAGCCACTGCACCCAACTAAGAGTAGATTTTAAGTGTTCTCACCACAAGAAAGAAATGATAAGTGTGTGAAGTAATTGATATGTTAATTAGCTCAATTTAGTCATTCCACAGTTTATACATATTTCAAAGCAACATGCTGTATACAATAAGTATATACTAATTTTTATTTGTTAACATAAAGGACAAAAATAAATAAGATTTTCAGGAAAGTCATGAGTTACTCTTGTGAGCTTTTTTCCTGAATTGTTCCTGTATGCTTGGTTATTGTGTTCTTACTATGTCAGTAGAACAGGTGAATTTGAATAAGGAAGAAAGATTCAGATCACTGAAATTTGTGTTGTCAAATTGTAATTTTCACTTCCCTTGTAATGAGATATGCCGGTCTTCTCCATGAAGAAAGGACAAAAAGAACTTTGTTGTCCAAAGAGAGTTTGAATATAGTTTTTACACTGATCAGTACTTCAAAATTAAAAATCAGTTTCCAAAATCTAAGTCTTTATATACAAGTAAATTTTTTTAGAATTCCCTAGAAAAGCAAACTTTTATTAAAAGAAAAAAACCTGTCATTTGAAAACAGAAGTTACTAGTGTCAGAATGACTATTTTTAGTAGTAGAGCTCATGAGAATATAAAAATTTACCATTATCACATTCGTAAGTCCTCAGCCCAAGTAAATAGCTATAGTGCAGTTTTTGAGCTTTCCCATTTTTCCTTTCCTTTGTCTTTATCTCCATTTTGGGAATACAGATCTCTCTTTCAAAAATATGCGTGTGGTTTTATTTTTAAATTGTAAATGGAGTTCTTTAAAATGTACTTTTAAATAGACCTGACGCGGTGGCTCACACCTGTAATCCCAGCATTTTGGGAGGCCAAGGCGGGTGGATCTCTTGAGTCGAGGAGTTCAAGACCAGCCTGGCCAACATGGTGAAACCCCATCTCTACAAAAATATAAAAATTAGCCAGGTGTCATGGCACACGCCTGTAGTCCCAGCTACTCAGGAGGCTGAGGCATGAGAATCTCTTGAACCCAGGAGGCGGAGATTGCAGTGAGCCAAGATCTTGCCACTGTACTCCAGCCTAGGCGACAGAGCGAGACCCTGTCTTAAAAAAAATAAAAATAAAACAAAAAAGATACTTTTATATATACAATAAAGGGAGTTTATCCATATATGGAATAGAATGTGAGCTTAAACCACGTGGTAGAAACTTTGAGTTAAATATGTGAGGTTTTGTTTTTGTTGATTTCTTTAATAAATTCTTAGAATCATCTCTTTTTATTTCCTTTTCCTTTCTACCTTTCTTTCACATTTGAGCATTTAATGAGCATTCCCTTTATGGAAATGAAAAAAATTTTTTTTTTTTTCCTGAGACAGAGTCTTGCTCAGTTACCCACACTGGAGTGCAGTGGTGCAATCTTGTTTCACTGCTCTGTGTCCTGGGTTCAAGTGATTCTCCTGCCTCGGCCTCCCAAGTAGCTGGGACTACAGGCATGCACCACCATGCCCAACTAATTTTTGTGTGTGTATTTTTAGTAGAGACGGGGTTTCACCATGTTGGCCAGGCTGGTCTCAAACTCCTGACCTCAAGTAATTTGCCAGCCGTGGCCTCCTAAAGTGCTGGAATTACAGGCGTGAGCCACTGTGCCCAACCGAAATGAAATTATTTTATTTTTCCACTCACTTGAACTGAGCTCAAATTTAAATTTCTTTCCATTCTAGAATAAAACAAATGCATTTTTGTTTATTTCAGTGCACATGATCTCACAAAATGGGATCTCTTTGGTAATTGCTACAGATTATTGAAGACTGGAATTGAACATGGAGCCATGCCAGAACAGGTAGGAGTTTATTGATATTCCTTCTGTATGACTCTAGAAAGTTAAGTTTTTCTGAAGTCATATGATTATCAGAAGCCTTTTATAGAAAATAGTTGATAATTCTTAGGGCAGCTGCCTCTTTTGAGAGAATTATTGCTATAGTAATTGAATATTACTGATAAGTATATTATATCGGCTTATGTGTTAGAGTAGAAAAAATAGAACACTTTTGCTATAACATACTGTAAAAATGTTAATGTTAAGGTAGACTTTGCTCTCTTAGGAAAAATACCATTAATATTTATGGCAGCAATTTTAAAACTTTCAGTTTATTCATTATGTAATGAAAATTGATGATGGGTATATTCCAGCCCTGTTCTAGGTATTAATCACATTAAGCATGGCTTAGTTTTTATATTAGAACCATAAATTAACATGGCAGCCTTTAATAGACTTTAGACCTTTGTACACTCATATATACAAGTTAGAGTAGAAGGGGCAGGAATTCAACAAATTTTGCCTAATCTGAAAAAGACTTCGGTAGAATAATTACTCTACTTGATTCAGTATGAGAAAGGAAGGAGTTATTCTGTACACTGTAGACATTCATGTAGACCAAAATATCAACTCCATCATTAAGTGTAGGTAGTATTTAGGGGTTATCTCATTCATTTCCATTTGGTAATATAGAATGCTTAGATGATACTTTATTGCTCTAAAGCAGTAAGAATTTCAACAGATAAAATAATAATCTTATATTAAAAGTTAATCATGGGCTGAGCGCAGTGGTTCATGCCTATAATCCCAGCCCTTTGGGAGGTCAAGGCAGGGTGAATCACCTGAGGTCAGAAGTTCGAGACCAACCTGGCCAACATGGTGAAACCCCATCTCTACTAAAAATTTAAAAATTAGCTAGATGCAGTGGCATGTGCCTGTAGTCCCCAGCTACTTGGGAGGCTGAAGCTGGAGAATCGCTTAAACCTGGGAGGCAGAGGTTGCAGTGAGCCAAGATGATGCCACTGCACTTCAGCCTTGGCGACAGAGTGAGACTCTGTCTCAAAAAAAAAAAAAAAAAAAGTTAATTATGAAAACAGTACTTTATTATTGCTGTGATTAATTCATTTGAATTGCATAACATTAGTCATTTTCTTGGTCCCCACAAATGTCCCTGATTATATTAGGCGTTCTTATTGTAGTTTGTGAAAAGACACTAAATATTTTACCCTGTCTTTTTTAAAATGTGTTGCTGACACCAACTTCCCATCCTCTCTTTATCTCAGACCAGCAGCCTAAATAAAATTCACTCATATTTTCAAGCCATGCTTCTAATTTGAAAGTGAATGAGAGAGTTAAGATATTCTTTTTATCCTTTTCTCTTTCTCCAGGTAGAGAATAAGTGTACATCTCTGTTTCATCTACTGTATCAAAATTTTTAGACTTACCATACCATCATTATTGTCCTAGTACTGACTCATGACAACTTCACAATGTTGTCTTCTATTGTTATTTTTGTTTTCTGTTGCTTATGTTCATTGCATATGTCTTATTTCCTCCATTTTTATTGTTGGATAAAAGAGCATACTTATGTGACATTAAAAGTTTTGTGGCTTTAGGGGCTGGGCGCGGTGGCTCACACCTGTAATCCCAGCACTTTGGGAGGCCAAGGTGGGCGGATCACAAGGCCAGGAGTTCAAGACCAGCCTGGCCAATATGGCGAAACCCTGTCTCTACTAAAAATACAAAAATTAGCTGGGCACGGTGGCGGGCGCCTGTAGTCCCAGCTACTCGAGAGGGTGAGGCAGGAGAATCGCTTGAAGCCAGCAGGCAGAGGTTGCAATGAGCCGAGATTGCACCACTGCACTCCAGCCTGGGTGACAGAGCGAGAGACTCCATCTCAAAAAAAAAAGGTTTTGTGGCTTTAAGTTTGTTAATTTCTTAAACACATATTTTTAACCATGTGTATGAAGTTTGAGTGCATGACTCAAATATGACTAGATTGTACTCTTGTTCATTTTAGCAGCTCTGATAAATATCTCTTAAGATACTGTTGAAAATACAGAAATTCTATATTTAACCACTTCTTTTTTGTTTGTTTGAGATGGAGTCTCACTCTGTCACACAGGCTGGAGTGCAGTGGCGTGGTCTCTGCTCACTGTGACCTCTACCTCCTGGGTTCAAGCGATTCTTCCGCCTTGTCCTCCTGAGTAGCTGGAATTATAGGCCTGCGTCACCACGCTGGGCTAGTTTTTGTAGTTTTATTGGAGACGAGGTTTCCCCATGTTGGCCAGGCTGGTCTTGAACTCCCGACCTCAAGTGACCTGCTTGCCTTGGCTTCGCAAAGTGTTGGGATTTCGGGCATGAGCCACTGCACCCAACCCTCAACCACTTCTTAATACAACCATGCAAGCTCACTTTTTAAGGTTCCAGCTGTGTGCTTACAATAAGAACTCAGAGAAAATACCTTTTAGAGCAGGGGTGCTGAAGAGCTACCAAAATGTTTATTACTGTTGACCCTCAGTTGTTCTTAATGTTTTGAAGATACCTTAAAACTTTCTAGCTGTTTGGGGAGACTACATTGTCTATATGCTTGACTTTTTTTTTTTTTTTTTTAATGATAACCAGTTCAACTAGAAGTTCGTAGTGCCTTCCTTTACTGAGTTGTTACACAGGCATACCTCATTTTAGTGTGCTTTGCTTTATTGCGTGGTTTTTTTCAAATTGAAGGTTTGCGGCAACCCTGCATCAAGCAAGGCTATCAGTGCCATTTTCCCAAAAGCATATGCCGACTTAGTGTTTCTGTGTCACATTTTGGTAAATCTTGGTTATTTCAGACTTTTTTGTTAGTATTAAATCTGTTATGGTGACTGGTGATCAGCAATCTTTGATGTTTCTATTGTAATTGTTTTGGGGCACTATGAACTGTTCCCACATAAGATGCTGGACTTAATCCATTAATGTTATGTGTGTTTTGACTGCTCCATGACACGCCCTTCCCTAATCCCTTTCCCTCGCAGGCTCCCTATTCCCTGAGACAAAACAATATTGAAATTAGGCCACTTAATAACTCTACAGTGTTTCTGAATGTTCAAGTGGAAGAGTCACACTTCTCTCATGATTCATGACTGCTAACACAGCAAAAGGAATTTTTACTTTCAAGCCTTAATTATTTAAGAAAAAAACATTGCGTTAAGTCTTATGGCTGCCATAGAAAGTGACTCCGCTGATGCGTCTGAGAAACTTTTGGGAAGGATTCACCATTCTAGACGCCATTAAGAAATTCGTGATTCATGGGAGGAGGTCCAACTATCAGCATTAACAGGAGTTTGGAAGAAGTTTATATCAGTGTTCATGGATGACTTTGAGGGGTTAAGACAAGTAAAGAAAGTCACTCAGATGTAGTGGAGATAGCAAGAGAACTAGAATTAGAAGTGGAGCCTGAGTTGCTGCAATCTCCTGCTCAAACTTGAAGAGATGAGGAGTTGCTTCTTATGGATAAGCAATGAAAGAGATGGCATTTACTCCTAGTGAAGGTGCTGTGAACATTGTTAAAATGACAACGAAGAATTTAGGATATTACATAAATGTAGTTGATAAAGCAGAGATAAGGGTGTGAGAGGGTTGTCTCCAGTTTTGAAAGAAGGTCTGTGAAGAAAATGTTGTCAAACAGCATCAGTGCTGCAGAGAAATCTTTTATGAAAGGAAGAATCTATTGATACAGCAAACTTCACTGCCATCTTGAGAAATTGCCATAGCCACACCAACCTTCAACAACCACCCTGTTAAGTCAGCAGCCATTAACATTTGAAGCAAGATCCTCCACCACTGAAAAAATTATGACTCACTGAAGAGTCAGGTGATCATTAGCATTTTGTAGCCATGAAGTATTATATTTTTTACTTAAGTTATGTACATTGTTTTTTCAGACATAATGCTATTGCACACTTTTATATGCATTGCGAAACCAAAGGTTTTGTGACTTGCTTTATTACAAAATTTGCTTTTTTGTGATGTCTGGGAGTAAACTTGTGCTATATCCAGGGTACGCCTGTGTATTTGTGTTATTTTTTTCCCCTCCTAGTGATTTATCTTTTATCATACCAGTACTGTTTTAACCATTATAGTTTTAGAATATGTGGAAGACTGGCCAGGCATGGTGGCACATGCCTGTAATCCAAGCCTTTTGGGAGGCTGAGGCAGGCAGATCATATAAGGACAGAAGTTCGAGACCAGCCTGGCCAATATGGCAAAATGCTGTCTCTACTAAAAATACGAAATTAGCCGGGCATGGTGGCACATGTCTGTTATCCCAGCTACTTGGGAGGCTGAGGCAGGAGAATCGCTTGAACCCAGGAGGCAGAGGTTGCAGTGAGCTGAGATCACGCCATTACACTCCAGCCTGGGCAACTAACAAAACTCCCATCTCAAAAAAAATTTTTTTTAATATCTAAAAAGTAAAAAATATGTGGCAGACCAAAAAGAAATTACCTATTCTAATAATTTTTTAAAAATCAAATTATAGAAATGTTACAGAAAATTCACCTAATCCATTTTCAATATTTTCCCACATTTCTGCACTTTATATTATTTTATATTATATTATATTATTTATTATTTACATTTCTGCATATATATTATTATATATGATAATCATATATATGTATATAATTTTCATATATACATATATGTATATAATATGTGTATATATTATATAATATATAAATATACATATACTATATAATTATATAATATACATATTTTATATATGTATATATGTATATATACATTATACAAATATATAGTATATTATAAATACAATGTGTGTGTTACATATGTTAATATGCATATGCAAAATGTATATTAGGTCAGGCATGGTGGCTCATACCTGTAATCCCAGCACTTTGTAGACCAAGGTGGGTAGATCACTTGAGGTCAGGAGTTTGAGACCAGCCTGGCCTACATGGTAAAATCCTGTCTCTACTAAAACTACAAAAATTAGCCAGGTGTGGTGGCATGTCCCTGTAATCCCAGCTACTTAGGGGGCTGAGGCACTCGAATCACTTGAACCCAAGAAACCCAAGAACAGGACCTTGCAGTGAGCCGAGATTGCGCCACTGGACTCCAGCCTGGGTGATAGAACGAGATTCGGTCAGAAGAAAAAAAAAAATGCCACAACTACCTGAACCTTTAACAGTTTTTTTTCAGCCTAGGACCCAATGCAGAATAATACATTGCATTTAGTTGTTATTTTGTTTTTGTCTCCTTTAATCTGGAATTGTTTCTGAGCCTTTATGTTTCATGACATTTTGAAGAGTATAGACTAGTTATTTTACAGAATGTTCTTACTTGAGTTTTGCCTGATCTGCATGTTTAAATTTTAGTTTCACTTTCTTGGCAGGACTACTACATAAATGATATTTTGTCCTCAATGCATCACATCAGGTGGCATGTGATGTCAGTTTGTTCATTATTCATGTTATTAACTCTGATCACTGACTAAAGTGAGGTCTGCCAAGTTTCTCCTATGTAGTTACCAGTGTCCTTTTTAATTACTGAAGTGAGCTGTAGAAGTATTCTTTAAAACTATGTAATAATTCTGTTTCTTATCAGACTCTGACATAATAGTTTTAGTATCCATTTATGATCCTTGCCTGATTCAGTTATTACTCTCCTGGTCACAGAGTAGTGACTAAAATGATGATTGTCTAACTCTGTTGTTTATTTTGTATTTCTTAGTTGGCACTGTATGGTAAGGAAGAACTTTCCTTTCTCCTTTCATTTATTCATTCACTCATTCACTTTTTACAATTTTAAATTCCTTTAAGAAAAATTGGTATCACTGTAGACTCTTGGATACCTGTTTTATTTGAGAAGTTTTAAATCAGTACTCTTGTTTTTTATTTTGGTTATCAAATTGTAGCAGATTTGGCCAGTGGGAGTTCCTTTCAATCCAGTTCCTATGTACTTTAGAAAGGTCAGGCTTCGTGGCCCATGCCTGTAATCCCAGCTACTCAGGAGGCTGGTGTGATCTTTGCTCACTGCAACCTCCACCTCCCAGGTTCAAGTAATTCTCTGCCTCAGCCTCCCAAGTAGCTGGGATTACAGGTGCCCACCACCACGCCCAGCTAATTTTTGTGTTTTTAGTAGAGATGGGATTTCACCATCTTGGACAGGCTGGTCTTGAACTCCTGACCTTGTGATCCACCCGCCTTGGCCTCCCAAAGTGCTGGGATTACAGGCATGAGCCACCAAGCCTGACCTTTTTTGTGCTAATGAATTATTTTTAATCTGTGAAAAGTACTGAAAGTTACTGCAGTTCTGTAACAACAATAATCATCAGCTTGTGAAAAGCACACATTTCAGAATATATTGTAATATCTCTTATGCCCACTTTTGTAGAATAAAGTCAAGATATATTTAAATTCTTTCTATTCTGTGACTTTGTTCCTATTTTCTGTTGGTATAGTTTTAAATTTAAATGTCATCTCAGATGACCTCTAAGAAAAATATTTTTTATTTTATTTTTTTCATGAAACCATTTGGAAGATGAAATATTAATTTTCTGGAAAAATACTAATTTTCTGCTTTATAGTTTCTACAACCCTCAGTAGATTCTAAAAATGGAAAACCAATCGAGCATTTACAGGTGTTTTTGTAAATAGTATTTGCTATAGAACAAAATTGTGTGACTACACCCATGAAAATGAAGTGTAATCATATATCACTAACTTTGGGCCTCTCAAGTCATCATGATAGAAAACTTTTTTTTGCTCTTATTATTTACTAGGTACTATTTTAAACTCTCCCCTTGCCTGCCCAAGCTTGAGTGCAGTGATCTCAGCTCACCACAACCTCTACCTCCTGGGTTCAAACAGTTCCCATTCTTCAGCCTCCCAGGTAGCTGGGATGACAGGCATATGCCACTGTGCCCAGCTAATTTTTGTATTTTCAAGAGATTCTCATGCCTCAGCCTCCCCAAATAGCTGGGATGACAGGCATGTGCACCGTGCCCAGCTAATTTTTGCATTTTTAGTAGAGATGAAATTTCACTATGTTGACAGGCTGGTCTCAAGCTCCTGACCTCAAGTGATCCACCCACCTTGGCCTCCCAAAGTGCTGGGATTACAGGAGGGAGCCACAAGGCTGGTGACTTTAAGTCTTTTACATTTAAGTCTTTTTAAGTTTTTACATTTGTTTCATTTTAAGTCTTTACATTTGTTTCAAAATACCATTTTCGTTTTGTTGGTGATGAAACCAAAGATATTAAATAGCCTTAGGTCACATAGCTATGGCACACCACTCAAATCCAGGTTTTTAAATTTTTTTCATTGTCTCTTCCCATTTTCTGCTACTAATGTGTTTATGATAGCTTGCACTACTCTTCCACTTTACCCATGTCTTCTAATGTTGGCGTTATGGCAAACTTTTTATTTTAAAACAGAGTCTTGCTCTGTCGCCCAGGCTGGAGTGTAGTAGTGTGATCTCAGCTCACTGCAGGCAACCTCCACTTCCCAGGTTCAAGCAATTCTCCTGCCTCAGCTTCCCAAGTAGCTGGGATTACAGGAGCCTGCCACCACACCGAGATAATTTTTGTATTTTTGGTAGAGAAAAGGTTTCACCATGTTGGCCAGGCTGGTCTTGAACTCCTGACCTCAGGTCATCTGCCTGCCTTGGCCTCCCAAAGTTCTGGGATTCCAGGCGTGAGCCACCATGCTCGGCTAGCAAACTCTTATTTTTTGTATTTATTTATTTACTTTTTTTTTTCTTAGACAAGGACTTGCCCTGTTGCACAGGTTGGAGGGCAGTGGCACAATCACAGTTCACCGCATCCTCTACCTCCCAGGCCCTCAGCCTCCCAAGGAGCTGGGACCACAGGTCTAAGCCACCACACCCCAGCTCATTTTTTAAAAGACATATTTCATAGAGATGGGGTCTCACTGTGTTGCCCAGGCTGGTTTGGAACTCCTGGGCTCAAATGGGATCCTCTCACCACTGCCAACCCAAATACTGGTATTACAGTCATGAGCCACAACACCTAGCTGTATTTATCTTTTTTCGGATATCTTTTTATGTGTTTTAGTGGCAATTATGGGGAGAGATTAGATGCTAGTATTTAATACATCATCATGAACTAGACATGAACACATTCTTCAGACTGAAAGTAATGTAGGGGGTGAGTTTCAATGTGGCCACATTTTGGCTGGGCACAGTGACTCACAGCTGTAATCCTAGCATGTTGGGAGGCTAAGGCAGGTGGATGACTTCAGGCCAGGAGTTTGAGACCAGCCTGGGCAACATGGCAAAACCCCATCTATACTAAAAATACAAAAATTAGCTGAGCATAGTGGCATGCTCCTGTAATCCCAGCTACTCGGGAGACTGAGGTGGAAGAATCACTTGTACCTGGGAGGCAGAGTATGTGGTGAGCCGAGATCGTGCCTCTGCACTCCAGCCTGGGTGAGAGTGTCTCAAAGGAAAAAAAAAAAAGTAGTCACATTTAAGCCAATAGCGGTTATTGGTTTTTGGATAGATTGTGACTTACTATTTATTTACTTTTATTTTAATTTGTGTTTTGGAGACGGAGTCTTGCGCTGTCACCCAGGCTGGAGAGTAGTGGTGCGATCTTGGCTCACTGCAACCTCTGCCTCCAGGTTCAACCAATTCTCCTGCCTCTGCCTCCCGAGTAGCTGGGACTACAGTGCACGCTACCATGGCCAGCCAATTTTTATATTTTTAGTAGAAACAGGGTTTCACCATGTTGGCCAGGCTGGTCTCAAACTCCTGACCTCAGGTGATCCACCTACCTCAGCCTCCCAAAGTGCTGGGATTACAGGTGTGAGGCACCATGCCTGGCTTGTGGCTTATTATTTATGTTTTTTTTATGTTGATAGAGTAATGTTTTTCTTAGAAGACTACACACTTATATCCATGACTGAGCTTATAAATTATTTTAGTTACGTACTTCTGATTATTCCTTGGTCATACTGTATCAAAACCTTTTAGTATTCTTCTATCCATTTTTTATCTGTCTAGACTCCTAAGTCAAAAAGACATGAATCTAGGTTAATGCCTCCCTTTTCTTCATCAGCACACACACTTTACATCCTACTTGCTGTTTACCTTGTCATTATTCACCAAAAAATGCATTTGGGTGCCAAGTCCTGAGGATATAATGGTGTGCTACAAGCAATCCTTAATCTCATGAGGCTCTTGGTTGTTTTTTATAAATTCTACCCTCTGAATATCTTCTTGCCATACTCTTTTAGCCCTACTACCATATCCTTAGTTTAATCCCTTACAGGTTGGTGCAAAAGTAACAGCGGTTTTTGCCATTACTTTTAATGGCAAAAAAAACGCAATTACTTTTGCACCAACCTAGTACTTTCTTTTGAGGTTCACATCAGAACCTTTCTGTTTTAGTAACCTCAGTTTCACCCTCTCTCCATTCTAGGTTCTGTTATAGTAACTCTCAACTATGTGTATGCATGAGAAACTCTGATAATGTTTTTTAAAAAATACCTGACTACTCTCAAATACTGTTGTATGCATGGATTACTTTGCCAAATCTCTATCAAAATTGAAAGTGGATATACCGTTCTCTGAGGATTTGTGGTTCCAGGAATTTAGATTATAAATATATACTTGGATGTGTGTACAAAGGCATAGGTGCAAATATGTTCATTGTAGCATTTATGAATATTTAAAATTTAAAACATTCTACATGTTCATCTACAGAGAACCAGTTAAATACAGCAGGATAAAGGATGATGAGAAGATTTATATATACATACATTTAGTTGAAACTTATTTTCAGATGTTTCATAAGAAACTTTTGACAGTGGCTTTCTCAGTGGAAAACTAGAGATCTTTAGTGGGGAAGAAAGTTAATTTGAATTGAATTGTACACCAGTTACACTGTTGGATATTTTACCATGCACATCTAATGCTTTTTTTTTTTTTTTTTTTTTTTTTGAGATAGAGTCTTGCTCTGTCGCCCAGGCTGGAGTGCAGTGGCACGATCTCGGCTCACTGCAACCTCCGGCTCCTGGGTTCAAGCGATCTACTGCCTCAGCCTCCCATCTAATGCTTTTTAAATTAAAATACAGTCCAGGCACAGTGACTCGTGCTTGTAATCCCAACACTTTGGGAGGCTGAGGTGAGCAGATCACCTGAGGTCAGGAGTTTGAGACCAGCTTGTCCAACATGATGAAACTCTGTCTCTACTAAAAATACAAAAAATTGCTCAGCATGGTGGCATACACCTGTAATCCCAGATACTTGAGAGGCTGAGGCATGAGAATGACTCGAACCCGGGAGGTAGAGGTTGCAGTGAGCCAAGATCGCACCACTGCACTCCAGTCTAGGTGACAGAGTGAGACTCTGTCTCAAAATAAAAAACAATTGTTTAGCAATGAACAATTGAAAAGTGAAATATTATGAAATGTATAAATGTATTATTTACAATAGCGCCAAAAACATGAAACAGGTATAAATCTAACAAAGTATGTGCAAGATATGTATGCTGAAAAGTATAAAACATTAATGAAAGAGGCCGGGCGCGGTGGCTTACACCTGTAATCCCAGCACTTTGGAAGACTGAGGCATGCGGACCACCTGAGGTTAGGAGTTCGAGACCAGCCTGGCCAATATGGCAAAATGCTATCTCTACTAAAAATACAAAATTAGCTGGGCATGATGGCACATGCCTATAATCCCAGCTACTCGGGAGGCTGAGACAGGAGAATTGCTCGAACCCGGAAGGCCGAGATTGCAGTGAACTGAGATTGCGCAACTGCGCTCCAGCCTGGGCAACAAGAGCAAAACTCCCTCTCTCAAAAAAAAAAAGAGAGATTGCAAAAAGAGAATATAATCTCTACACCACACTGTTGACATATGATTTTTCTTTTTACTCTTCCTTGTTTCCGATATTTGGAATTTATATGTAAGCTTGACAATACAATTTCAGAGTCTTGAGTTGCCAAGAATTAATGTGCATTAGCCTGCTTCGTAATCCATTCTTTGGGAAATGGATTCTTTGGGAAATCTTTTAATTCTTTAATCACGGAAGTTAACCTTTTATTGCATGAATTTTTTACTTGAGTTTTTCATGCTTCTAATTATATATGTTTTTTAACTTAGGATCTAGTATCCTGCTAATAATACAGTACATTGATTGGATAATCCCCCATTTCCTAGAATTTATGAATCTTCTCTCTTTACTGAATTGTTTGCTACTTTGTATCACTGAGGATTTGCATCAGTGTTTGTGTATTTCTTAACATTTCCTTAAAAATGTTACAGTGAATTTTACTCTGCCTTATTATTTTGAATTGTTGTACAGCAAAATTGACTAATTTTTCTATTTATGTACAGTCTGTTTAGATTTTTGTAGTCATCAAGATACAGAACAGTTTCACCATCCCAGAAGACTTCTTCATACCATCCTTTTAGTCATATGCTCACCCTAGCCAAAACTCATGGACATCAGTGATTATTTTTCATTATGATAGTTTCATCTTTCTAAGATTTCCAAATAAATGAAATCATACAACATGTAACTGTTTAGACCATAATGTCTTTCACTGAGTATAGTGTCTTCCCGGAATTAATGTTTTTGAAATTAATTAAGGTTGTGTGTCAAAGTTGGTTCCTTTTTACTGCTGAATAATATTCCACTGTGTGGATACTTCAGTTTGCTTTATCCATCTGGCCACTGAAGGATATTGAGTTGTGTCCAGCATTTGCCTGTCACAACTAAGTCTGTCATGAACATTTGTATGCAAATTTTTGTCTGAATTGATAAGTACTCATTTCTATTAAGTAAATGCCCGGAGTAAAATTGCTAGGTTTTATGGTAATTATATATTTATTAGAAACTGTCAAACCGTTTTCCAGAGTGGCTGTACCATTCTGCATTCCTGCCAACAATGTATGAGCTTCAGTTATTGTGTATCATCATTGGTACTTGATAATTTTTACTTTAGCCATCCTTCTAAGTATATAGTGGTATCTTATCATGCTTTTAACATATTTTTCCTATTTTCCTCTTTTTTTTTTTTTTTTTTTTTTTTTTTTTTGAGACAGAGTCTCATTCTGTGGCCTAGGCTGGAGTGCGGTGGCACAATCTGGGATTACAGACACCTTCTACCACAGCCAGCTAATTTTTGGTATTTTTAGTAGAAACGGGATTTGCCACATTACCCTGGCTGGTCTTGAACTCCTGGGCTCAAGCTATCTGCCCACCTTGGCCTCCCAAAGTGCAGGGATTACAGGCATGAACCACCACACCTGGCCTAACATATATTTTTCCTCATACTAAAGATGTTGAGGCTGGATGCACTGTCCCACGCCTATAATCCCAGCACTTTGGGAGGTCGAGACAGGAGGATCGTTTGAGCCCAGGAGTTTGAGATCAGCCTGGCCAACATGATGAAACCCCGTCTCTACTAAAAATACAAAAATTAGCTGGTCATGCTAGCACACATCTGTAATCCTAGCTACTCAGAAAGCTGAGGCATGAGAATTCCTTGAACCTGGGAGGCGGAGGTTGCAGTGAACCGAGATCATGCCACTGTATGTACTCCAGCCTGGGCAACAAAGTGAGACTTTGTCTGAAAAAAAAACAACAAAAAAAAAGGTGTTTTTTCATGTGTTTATTTATTTGCCAGCCTTATATCCTCTTTGGGAAAACCATATTGATTATTTGCATCTAAATGCTCATTTTGAAGAGGATGTTAATTGTCACTCTTATGAACCCAGTCTAAAAATGATAGACCAATACTGGCTGTCAGACACAATTAAGTTTAGTTCACTCTTTTATCATGCATCTGTCCACTAAAAAGTTTGAGCCTCCTTCTATTTAAGGTCTCTTGCCAACAGAAAAATAGAAGAGCCCAGATTTTCCACTGTAATTACATGGATTTTTAGGATTTTAAACATATCCTATAGGTGTGGATAATATGCATGTATACACACACACATATATGCATAATTATTTTCCTGTTATTCTCTAGTCTTAATTCAGAGTTTATTTTCCATGTAAACTCAGTTTTCTAAACTTAAACATTCCAGAAACTTTACATTAATAATAAAATTAATCTTGAAGATGTGCAATATCTGTCATTAGCCACAAGCTGAATGATTCTCACTGATTCAGCCAGCTAGTCAGAGATACGAAGGTATAGTTCTTTTAAAGAACTATTAAGGGGCTAATAATTTTTTTTGATTAAAGTAGTGCTGGCTGCTATAATCAATTAATTTCAAAATCTCAGTGGCTTAACACATAGGAATTTATTTCTCATACCCATAACCATAAAGTATCATTAGGGGAAGTAGGGTGTTATTGCTCTCCCCAGTCATTCAGGGACCAAAGTTTTCCTGGGGTGTTGGTGTCCTGGCAGACAGAAGATAGAAAGAAAAGGCACTCCTGCTTGTTAATTTACCTAGAAATGTACAATACATGTTAGTGTTTCCTCCCAGGAACAGCATTTTCCTCATGGAAACAGGAGGATGGAGAAGGTGGGTTGGAAGAAATTATTAGTCATCAGACAAATAATGACTTGCTGTCATTTGATGATCCTCTCCAGGCGCAGAGCAATGTTAATCAAAGGCAGAAGGGGTTACTCAAGGTTGCAACAGTGGCTTTTGCCTTTTGCAATTTTTTATTCCTTGTTTCTTGTTTCATTTGTCCTCCAGAAAGACAAAGTTACTGAATAATGATTTCTGAACAAGTTAGGATAACATTGCTGGTGTGGAGGATAAAATATCAAAATGACTAAGAGTGAAGCTTGATAGGAGAAGTTCTGAATTTTCTTTTGGTGTCGATAAGCTATATTGTTATGGAATTATGTCTGTGAGAAAGCAGAATGTTTCCCAGTCAATGAGAGCAAGCTTTTTATTTTAAGGTAATGCAGTGGAGTCCCTTTAAAAGTAAATTTAAAAGGAATACCAATGTGTGAAACAGATTAGAATGGGAATTCTATATTTGTAACAGGTAATGGGATGACCAAATGTCTCTGTTCCCTCATAACCCCTGACAAGAAACTTCTTTAAAACTATGAAACAGCCTGAAATATTTCTAGTGTAGGATAATAGAAAAGTAGAAGGAAAGAAAGTGATATTTATAATGAGTAGGACAATGACATAACCAAAATAAAGCAATTCTTCTTCAACATTACTTTTTTCCAGCTTAATTTCTCATTGATTACTATTAATTTATGTATCACTCTTCTAGTAATTTAACAAATACGGTTTCAAATTCAAGGGAATTTTTAAAATCTTGTCTTTCTTTTCCATTCAGACCTCATTATTATTGTACTTAATATTACAATTTAGAATTTACCTTAAGGTATCTCAGGACCATTGAACATCTTCTAGTGTAGTAGGGTGATTTGTTTAGCACTAATGTTTATAACTTGACAGTGTTCCAATAGTCTATTTTCTGCATTCTGACATGAGTCAGTCATTTAATTATGTTTAATAAAATCCTGACATGATCTCATTAATGTTGCACCAAAGGCAGCACCACTTATTCCTCTAAATTCCTCTAATTCTTTTTTCTTTCCTTTTTTGTTTTCTTTTTCTTTGCTTTTTTTTTTTTTTTTTAAAGTCAGGCTCTGTCGCCCAGGCTGGAGTGCATTGGTGTGATCTTGACTCATACAACCTCTGCCTCCCAGGTTCAAATCATTCTCCTGCCTCAGCCTCCCCAGTAACCAGGAATACAGGCATGTGCCACCACGCTTGGCTAATTTTTTGTATTTTTAGTAGAGACAGGGTTTTGCCATGTTGACCAGGCTGGTCTATAACTCCTGACCTCAGGTGATCCACCCACCTTGGCCTCCCAAAGTTCTGGGATTACAGGCATGAGCCACTGCACCCAGGACCAGTTATTCCTCATACCTCCAATTCTTAAGAGTTATTGTCAGTCTCAAGTAGGCACATTGGAAGTATCTTTTGCTTGAGTGATCTGAAACCTTAAAATTTATTATTTTTTTTCTTTTTTAGACAGAGTCTCACTCTGTCACCCAGGCTGGAGTACAGTGGCATGATCTCGACTCACTGCAACCTTCGCCTCCTGGGTTAAAGTGATTCTCACGTCTCAGCCTCCAAGTAGCTTGGACTACAGATGTGTACCACCACGCCCGGTAATTTTTTGTATTTTTAATAGAGACGGGGTTTCACCATGTTGGCCAGGCTGGTGTGGAACTCCTGACCTTAGGTGATCCACCTGCCTTGGCCTCCCAAAATGCTGGGATTACAGACATGAACCACTGCGCCTGGCCTGAAACCTGAAAATTTTAAAGTAAAATCAGCTAGGCCGGGCATGGTGGCTCACACCTGTAATCCCACTTTGGGAGGCTGAGGTGGGCGGATCACAAGCTCAGGAGTTCGAGACCAGCCTAGCCAACATAGTGAAACCCCATCTGTACTGAAAATACAAAAATTAGCCCGGTATGGTGGCAAGCGCCTGTAGTCCCAGCTACTCAGGTGGCTGAGGCAGGAGAATCCCATGAACCCGGGAGGAGGAGGTTGCAGTGAGCCAAGACATGAGCTAGAATCATTGCACTCTAGCCTGGGTGACAGAGTGAGATTCCATCTCAAAAAAAAAAAAAAAAAAGTAAAATCAGCTGTAACTCACAACTAGTTCCTGCAGCATTCTACTTATTGATTTCCCTTTTAACTTACTATCTACATATGTTTACCTTTATGGTTTGTAGTTTATCCAGTGGAGAAGATAATAGTGACACTAGATAAATTTACTGATTAAATAATGGAATACTGGCTGGGCGCGGTGGCTCACACCTGTAATCCCAGCACTTTGGGAAGTCGAGGCAGGTGGATCACCTGAGGTCAGGAGTTAGAGACCAGCCTGACCAACATGGTGAACCCTGTCTCTACTAAAAATACAAAAATTAGCCAGGCGTGGTGGCACTTGCCTGTAATCCCAGCTGCTCAGGAGGCTGAGGCAGGAGAACCATTTAACCCGCCACTGCACTCTAGCCTGGGGGACAGCAAGACTCGATCTCATAAAATAAAATAAATGAATATCAATATTAAGTATGCTTTATTGCAAAAAGATACATCATTTATTCAAAAAGTGTAGTAAACATTTTGTGTACAAAAATGCAATAAAAGACCTATCCAAAGCCTGGGCAACAGTGCAAGACTCCGTCTCAAAAAAAAAAACTGAAAAGGTGCTCATCCTCGTTGTATTTAGAGAAATGTAAAATTAAAACCACTACTCATATGTAATAGAATTTCCAAACTTAAGTAATCTGATATCAAGTGTTGGTAGAAATGTGAAGACACAGCAACTGTCAATGACTAGTAGATACACTTTGGATAACAGTTTGGGAATATCTAATAACATTATACATACACATACTGTATGATCCAGAAGTCCTAGTCTTAGAGCGTCAGGAATAGGATTTTGTCTCTGTTTTCCAGAGAGACAGATAACAGAATTCAGGAAAGTAAGATTGATTAAAGATTACAACGTAAAAGAGAGCTCCAATTTGGATAGGTTTTTTACTACATTTTTGTTTGAATACTTGATGTATCTTACTGCAATAAAGCATACTTAATATCGATATTCTCAAAATGCGGTCTGGGAACCCATGGGAGGTTTCCAGGAGAGGTCCATGAAGTCAAAACTATTTTTACAATAAGATCAAGATGTTATTTCGTTTTTTCACTCTCATTCTCTTGCAAGTGTACAGGTGGGGTATTGGTGTCATAGCAAGGAATATTCATGTTATCTACAAAGGTTGTTAAACCGTACCTTCTTTTCCCAAACTATTTTGTGAGACTGGGTTTTTTTCGTATACTTCAATGAAAACAATATATTGTAACATAATCCAAAACAGGAAAATTCAGTTGTTTTCTATTAAGACAGTCCTTAAAGATTTGCAAAAATGTAAAACAGTGCTACTCTTATTAAATATTCTTTCCTTTAGAAAATTTATTTTGAGGCCGGGTGCAGTGGCTCACGCCTGTAATCCCAACATTTTGGGAGGCCGAGGCAGGCAGATCACGAAGTCAGCAATTCGAGACCAGCCTGGCCAACATGGTGAAACCCTGTCTCTACTAAAAATACAAAAATTAGCCAGGCATGGTGGCGGGCGCCTGTAACCCCAGCTACTCCGGAACCTGAGCCAGGAGAATCACTTGAACCCGGGAGGCGGAGGTTGCAGTGAGCCAAGAATGCACCATTGCACTCCAGCCTGGGAAACAAAGTGAGACTTCATCTCAAAAAAAAAAAATTATTTTGTTTTGGGGCCGGGTGCGGTGGCTCACGCCTGTGGTCCCTAGCACTTTGGGAGGCAGAGGTGGGAGGATCGCCTGATCTCAGAAGTTCGAGACCAGCCTGGGCAACATGGCAAAACCCCATCTCTACTAAAATACAAAAAAATTAGTCGGGCGTGCGGCTGTAGTCCTAGCTGCTCGGGAGGCTGAGGTAGGAGAATTGTTTGAATCCGGGAGATGGAGTTTGCAGTGAGCCGAGATCATGCCACTGCACTCCAGCCTGGGCAACAGAGCAAGACTCTGTCTCAAAAAAAAAAAGAAAAGAAAATTTATTGGCCGGGCGCGGTGGCTCAAGCCTGTAATCCCAGCACTTTGGGAGGCCGAGACGGGCGGATCACGAGGTCAGGAGATCGAGACCATCCTGGCTGACACAGTGAAACCCCGTCTCTACTAAAAAATACAAAAAAAAAAAAAAACTAGCCGGGCGAGGTGGCGGGCGCCTGTAGTCCCAGCTACTCGGGAGGCTGAGGCAGGAGAATGGCGTGAACCCGGGAGGCGGAGCTTGCAGTGAGCCAAGATCACGCCACTGCACTCCAGCCTGGGCGGCAGAGCGAGACTCTGTCTCAAAAAAAAAAAAAAAGAAAAGAAAATTTATTGATAATCGGGTACCATGGCTCAGACCTGTAGTCCTAGCAGTATGGGACACCAAGGCAGGTGGATTGCTTGAGTCTGGGAGTTTGAGACCAGCCTGTGCATCATGGCGAAACCCCGCCTCTAATCAAAATACAAAAGTTAACCAGACATGATGGTGCATGCCTGTAGTCCCAGCTACTTGGGAGGCTGAGGTGGGAGGGCCACCTGAGCCAGCGAGGCTGAGGCCACAGTGGCTGTGATCACACCACTGCACTCCAGCCTGAGTGACAAAGTGAGACCCTGTCTCAAAAAAAAAAAAAAAAAGTTTATTTCTTTTCAGAAAGTTTTATTATTTGTTATGTAATAAATTTTTTAAGTGAATTAAGTATTTTATAAACATTTCTTAGTTTTAGTTTCTAATACAATAGTATTGAGAGATATAACCCACATAAGGAAAAACTCTTTTGGACTCTTAGTAACTTTTAAGAGTACAAACAGATCCTGAGAACTAAAAACTCTGAAAACCTCTGCCCTAGAAAAATGCATGCAGAGTGCACCAAGAGACATCTATAAGCGTGTTCATCGCAATATGATCCATAATGGCCTAAAACTCAAAGCAGTGTAAAATTTTATCAATGATAGATGAATAGGGAGTATTCTAAATATTACACAGAACTAAAAACTAATGAACTCTAGGTATGTGCAACATCAATAAATCTGAAACGTAAATGTTAAATGAAAAAGTCAGACTCAAAGTAATACATATTGTATGATTACATTTATGTATTGTTCAATGATATGCATAAAAATCTTTAGGAATGCAGACTTAGGTAATTAAAATATGCCAATTCCCAAATAATCCATAATAACTGTTGCCCTTGGGAGAAAAAAGATGCTATATTGGGAGGAGATGCTAGCAATGTTTTATTTCCTGATGTGGGTGGTAGTTACATAGGTATTTTTTGCTTTATATTCATTAAGCTTTATACTCATAAGTGTACTTTTTGATGTGACTATTTTCACATTAAAGTTCTTTAAAACAAGTAGAAATTTTCTTATAAAATGTGGGTAAATACTTTAGATTCAGTTATTTCAACTATAAAATTTGGATAAAAATAATTTCATCAGTCTCCTTTTAAAAATTTGACTAAGCAAAATATTTATGACACTACATTTTTGTTTAAACATAGTGCTATTTCAATCTATATTTATTCCCATATGTTGTGTCTTTATTCTCCAGATTGATATATTGGTTTGTCCTTTTTAACCAAATATTTTATACATTCTCATTAATTATACAAAAATTTGGACTTGAAGCTATACTATCAAATAACAACTGTGATAAATATTATTATCTTAGCACAGTGCAAACAGATTATCTCATTTTTTTTGAATTTTTCATTAAAAAAATTTTTTTTCATTTGATACAGATAGTCGTGCAAGCACTGCAGTGTTCCCATTACTCGATTCTTTGGCAGTTGGTGAAAATTACTGATGGTTCTCCTTCCAAAGTAAGTAAGAGTTTCTGTAGGCAGAAGGGTTATTACTGAAATAATAACCTTGCTTAACTATTTAATAATTTACTATTATCTGTTATTGTATAATATAAATTATTGTAATATTTAATAAAATATATGATTATTACCAGTTCTTGGTTTATCTTATGAGTAAGTATACATTTACCTCTTTGGGAAGAGCCAGAATCTTCAAGCAAAAGACACATAGTTATGTGTGTGTATATATATGTACACACGCACACAGATTAAAACTTCTTATATAAAATCACTGTAGTAGACACAAGAGCTCTGATAGGTAACATGCTATTAAAAATAATAACATTGAGGCCGTGCATGGTGGCTCACGCCTATAATCCCAGCACTTTGGGAGGCCAAGGCAGGCAGATCACTTAAGGTCAGGGGTTCAAGAACAGCCTGGCCAACATGGTGAAACTCCGTCTCTAAGAATACAAAAATTAGCTGGGCATGGTGGTACCCATCTGTAGTCCCAGCTACTCAGGAGGCTGAGGCAGGAGAATCACTTGAACCCAGGAGGTAGAGGTTGCAGTGAGCTCAGATCACACCACTGCCCTCCAGCCTGAGCAACAGAGTGAGAGACTCTGTCTCAAAAAAAAAAAAAAAAAAAGAACACAAACATTAGCCGGATGTGGTGTTGGGCACCTGTAATCCCGGCTACTGAGGAGGCTGAGGCAGGAGAATCGCTTGAACCCAGGAGGCAGAGGTTACAGTGAGCCAAGATCGTGCCATTGCACTCCAGCCTGGGCAACAAGAACAAAACTCCATCTCACAAAAAAAAAAAAGAATAACATCATTGAAAGGTAATAGTATGTAGCTTTTGATTCTGGCAGTATGATACCTAGAGACACAAAGTGAACAACTCTTTTGAAGTTAAAAACAACTTAAAATGTTGGGTAAATTTTTTTTTTATTTTAATGTATCCATGACCATGCAAAACAGAAAGAAAAATGGGGGCTAGGGATTAAATGAAAAGTAAGATCAAGAAAGCCAAAAAGAGCACTGAAGACTGCTTTACCTTGAGGATCGTTTCTAATGTATAGTCCAAGGTCCGTCCAGGATAGAATGTCTCATAGGTGGCCACATCTCTCAGATTATTTTGGAATCCTAACGAGCTACTCTCAGCACAGTGGTGAACTAGAAATAAACCCACTCCAGTTTCCTTCAGGGGCTGGGGGATTATAAGGAAAAGAGTCTGTCTTAAAATGTGTCATTGATTAAAATGGGGAAAAATAAATCTCCCATGAAAATTTATAACTGTGACTTAACTTTTGCATAGGTTTTCACCTGAATTCATACTATTTTGATGGTAAAAAAGAAAGAAAAAAAGTTGAGATTTTGATTAAGTGTTCTATAATGGTGATATCCCCAACCACCTAACAAAATCAAATCCAAGTCTCTTCTGAAGGAACTTGCCTTAAAGAATTTTCCACAAGTAAAATCTTAAGCAAAGTGAGCTCACAGCAAAAATATCACTTGTGAAAACAACCATGAAGAAAATCAGACAAAAAATACTTCACATTGGAATTATCTGACACAAATACAAAATAAATGTTTCAGTTATTTCATGTGATGAGAGGCCTGAATGTAAGAAGCAAACATTTGATAAAGAATCAAATAAAGATATTAGTATGTTTGTATATCTTCCTCTTAAGAAAACAAGCTGTTTAAACAGTAAAGATGATTAATGCATTTGCATATAGAACCAACAGCTTGATATGGAGTGTTATTTTTTCAGAGTAAGAATTTTTTTCTTTTCTGAGTAATAATTTGAGGATCTCTGCATTTAGAAAGTAGTAGGATTTTTAAATTCTTTCTAATTAGAAGAATGGTAATATATGGGTTAGCCTCTTGGTTTTTCTCTTTTATTAGTAATTTCAGTCTTAAAAAGCAAAAATAACAGTTAACCTTTTATTAGTAATGAAAGCCACTTTAAAACTGTTACAGCCAGGCACGGTGGCTCGCGCCTCTAATCCCAGCACTTTGGGATGCCAAGGCGGGCAGATCACAAGGTCAAGAGATCGAGACCAGCCTGGCCAATATGGTGAAACCCTGTCTCTACTAAAAATACAAAAATTAGTTGGGTGTGGTGGCGGGCACCTGTAGTCCCAGCTACTCAGGAGGCTGAGGCAGGAGAATCGCTTGAACCCAGGAGGCGGAGGTTGCAGTGAACCAAGATCATGTCACTGCACTCCAGCCTGGGCGATAAAGCAAGACTGTCCAAAAAAAAAGGCCAGGCGTGGTGGCTCACACCTATAATCCCAGCACTTTGGGAGGCCGAGGCAGGCAGATCACGAGGTCAGGAGATGGAGACCATCCTGGCTAACACGGTGAAACCCCATCTCTACTAAAAATACAAAAAAATTAGCCAGGCGTGGTGGCAGGCGCCTGTAGTCCCAGCTACTCAGGAGGCTGAGGCAGGAGAATGGCGTGAGCCGAGGAGGGGGAGCTTGCAGTGAGCGGAGAGATTGCGGGGCTGCACTCCCACCTGGGCAATAAAGCAAGACTCCGTCTCCAAGAAAAATAAAACTGTTGTTACACTGCGCATGGTGACTCACGCCTGTAATCCTAGCACTTTGGGAGACCAAGGTGGGTGGATCACCTGAGGTCAGGAGTTCCAGACCAGCCTGGCTAGCATGGTGAAACCCTGTCTCTACTAAAAATACAAAATTAGCTGGGCGTCGTGGCGCACATCTGTAATTCCAGCACAAGAATCGCTTGAACGTGGGAGGCAGAGGTTTCGGTGAGCCAAGATCTTGCCACTGCATTACAGCCTGGGCGACAGAACGAGCCTCTTGTCTTTTTTTGAAATGTTCTTTATTGTAAAGTCAAAGGAGATTGAATTTATATATTAAAATTTGTTAGGATAGGTTTAATAATTTTATACAATTGCTTTTATTCTCATCCTTCTGATTGAATTTTTAGATATTTTTTCCCACAGACATCATTTTTGTTGAGTTACTTGCATTTTGGCTAAATATTGAATTTAGTAAATTTAGAATGTGTTATTCCTTAAAAATTTAGCATAATTCATGGCTAATTCCTCCTTGTAAATCTATTCATAATTTAAATTTTTTCTTTTTTTTTTTTTCTTTTTTTTTTTGAGATGGAGTCTCGCTCTGTCACCTAGGCTGGAGTGCAGTGGCACAATCTTGGCTCACTGCAACCTCCACCTCCCGGGTTCAAGCGATTCTCCTGCCTCAGCCTCCTGAGTAGCTGGGATTACAGGTGCATGCCACCATGCCTGGGTGTTTTGTATTTTTAGTAGGGACTGGGTTTCACCATGTTGGCCAGGCTGGTCTCGAACTCCTGACCTCAAGTGATCCGCCCACCTCAGCCTCCCAAAGTGTTGGGATTACAGGTGTGTGCCATTGTGCCCAGCCTAAATTTTGTCTTTTTACAACTATATTCCATAATTGGGATAATAATCTCTGTTCTTCAATCGACTTCTTTGAATATTTTCTATTTTTTAATCTTTTTACAGCAGAATTATTTTGAAATTCCTTGCCTATTTTTGCCTGACATATTCTCCTAATAAAAGATAGTTTTATTTTTTTATTAGTCACATTACGTATTTAATTAGCAATGCAGACTTTGTTGCCAGAACTAATTTTGTTTTGTTTTTGAGACAGGGTCTCACCCTGGCTGCCCACTGTCATGGCTCACTGTGGCCTCAACCTCCTGGGCTCATGTGATCCTCCCACCTCAGCCCCTGAAGTAGCTGGTACTACAAGCGTGTGCCACCACGCCTGGCTACTTTTTTGTTTTTGTTTTTGTTTTTTTGACAGAATCTCACTAGAGTGCAGTGGCGTGATCTTGGCTCACTGCAACCTCCGCCTCCTAGATTCAAGCAATTCCCCTGCCTCAGCATCCCAAGTAGCTGGGATTACAGGTGTCTTCCACCATGCCTGGCTAATCTTTGTATTTTTAGTAGAGACGGAGTTTCACCATGTTGGCCAGGCTGGTCTCAAACTCCTGACCTCAGGTGTTCCGCCTGTCTTGGCCTCCCAAAGTGCTGGGATTACAGGTATGAGCCACCACACCCGGCCACGCCTGGCTACTTTTTTACATTTTTTGTAGAGATGGGGTTTCACCATATTACCCAGGCTAGTCTCGAACTCCGAGACTCAAGCAATCCACCCGCCTCAGCCTCCCAAAGTGCTGGGATTACAGGTGTGACCCACTGATATTCTTTATGCCAGAAAGAATGCTGCGGCGTCTTTTATGTGCTTTATTCATTTGATTTACATTTATAGTTTTGTGTGCATTTATAGCATATGTGAAATTTTTCTTACTTAGATATTTGTCTCAAGTTATTTCTTCTCATTTTGAAGTTGTTGGTAGTTTCTTTAAAAGTCCAAGGTGTATTCTGTAATCATCATACATCAGTTCTGTCTATAATATTAAAATGTTTCTCTAAGTGATAACCTTCAAAAGCATTAATTTTTAAGACACATGCAAACTTTAAAAATTCATGTTTTGGCTGGGTGCAGTGGCTCACGCCTGTAATTCCAGCACTTTGGGAGGCCGAGGTGGGCAGGTCATGAGGTCAAGAAATAGAGATTATCCTAACCAACATGGTGAAACCCCCGTCTCTACTAAAAATACAAAAATTTGCTGGGCGTGGTGGCTCGTCCCTGTAGTCTCAGCTACTCAGGAGGCTGAGGCAGGAGAATCACTTGAACCTGGGAAGCAGAGGTTGCAGCGAGCCAAGATCGCACCACTGCACTCCAGCCTGGCAACAGAGTGAGACTCCATCTCAAAAAAAAGAAAAATCCATGTTTGAGGCTGGAAATGGTGTTTCATGCCTATAATCCTAGCACTTTGGGAGGCCAAGGTGGGCAGATCAGTTGAGGTCAGGAGTTGGAGAACAGCCTGACCAACATGGTGAAACACTGTCTCAACTAAATATACAAAAATTAGCCAGGTATAGTGATGCATGCCTATAGTCCTAGCTACTCGGGAGGCTGAGGCAGGAGAATCGCCTGAACCCACAGGCAGTGGAGATTGCAGTGACCTAAAATTACGCCACTGCACTCCAGCCTAGGCAACAGAGTGAGACTCTTTGTCTAAAAAAAAAAAAAAAAAAGATGAAGCATAAGAGGGGACTTTGTTGTTGTCATTATCTTATTGTTTTACATTTTGTTTGTTTGTTCATTTGTTTGTTTTGAGATAGAATCTTGCTCTGTTGCCCAGGCTGGAGCTCAGTGGCATGATCTCAGCTCACTGCAAGCTCTGCCTCCCAGGTTCAAAGGATTCTCCTGCCTCAGCCTCTCCTGAGTAGCTGGGATTACAGTCACCCATGTCTGACTAATTTTTGTATTTTTACAAAAGTTGGCTCAGTTTGTAATGCCAGGACTAACAGTATATGGAGGACTTCTGTGATAATGCACCTAAAACTCTATCCATTTTTTTCCCCTTTTTTTTCCTGAAGTTTAAATGTAATATGGTCGATATTGGGATACTTATATATGTTAAATATATTTAATATTTGTAATGTTGGTCATTTAGAAGCAACCTGAAAGTTTGTTACATAAAGTAATTTTGTTTTATTTTGTTGAGAAAATGTTAAAATGATAGTGAGGGAGCAAGCCAGCCAACCACTATCTGTTTTTCTTTCTGTAATCATTAATACATTTACAGAAACATTTAAATCTCTCAACAGGTCGCTTATATTTTTATTAATAAAATATGCTTATTATTTTTTTGGCATAAAATACAAGGTAGAGTTCTCATAAATTTCAGCTCTCCTACTTGAGCATATGTTCATTATAAAAGAAGAAATACATAAATAGTAATACAGACAAAATAAAACTGACTCTTACCACTTGTAGATAACCACTGTTAATGTTTTGGTGTATTTTCTTTTTTCTTTTTCTTTCTTTCTTTTTTTTTTTTTTTTTTTTTTTTGAGATGGAGTCTCGCTCTGTCACCCAGGGTGGAGTGCAGTTGTGCAATCTCGGCTCACTGCAACCTCCACCTCCCAGGTTCAAGCGATTGTCCTGCCTCAGCCTCCCCAGTAGCTGGGACTACAGGCGCATGCCACCACGCTTGGCTTATTTTTTGTATTTTTAGTAGAGACGGGGTTTCACTGTGTTAGCCAGGATGGTCTCGATCTCCTGACCTTGTGATCCACTCGCCTCAGCCTCCCAAAGTGCTGGGATTACAGGCATGAGCCACTGCGCCCAGCCTGGTGTATTTTCTTTAGTACTTTTTCTTTAATATATTTGTAATTTTATTGAGATTATAATGTACTTTCAATTTGTATCTTCTCTTCAATTAACACATTTTCTTCAGTTATTAAGAAAAGTTTATAGAGAATATTATTAATATATACATAATCTATTGTGTAGCTATACCATAATTTATTTTACCTCTCTCCTCTCTTAGATATTTGGGTTTAAATATTTCTACTAATAAAATTAATGCTGTGATGGGCATTCTGGTGCAAAAAGCTTGTTCTATGTTTTTCATTGTTTCATCTTGTATTATATTCTTAGAAATGGAATTGCTAGGTCAATGATTGTGTATGCTTTTAAGGTTCTTGATGCATACTGCCAAATTGCTTTTTAAAGTGTACTTTTCTAAAAATTTTTTTCTTTTCTATTGTCATGAACACTGTCACTCAGGAGATTATGAGTGGTAGTTACAATTGAAGTTTAAATTCAAGTTATAATTTAACTCAACAGTAAACACTATTAAATGAAGTTTATGAGAAGACTGTATTAAGAAAAAGCTTCAGTCGTTATTTGAAATGGAAGTGCACTAGGTTTCACCAATGGATATTTCCTCTGTTCCCCGAATTCCCAGAGTTGGAAGCTCTGGGGCAGTCTTACAGGTCATGCTCAGTATACTTTGCTCCGGTGCCCCCTAGTGCTGGTCCTGTAGAAGCAACCTTCATTTTTTCTTTGTAGAAGAAAACAACATTCTTCCTTCAGCTCCTTCTGGACATATACAAAGACATTTAAAGAGCCAGGCTAATAAGAGTTAGGGCTAAAATGGGCCGGGCGCGGTGGCTCATGCCTGTAATCCCAACACTTTGGGAGGCCGAGGCGGGCGAATCACGAGATGAGGAGATCAAGACCATCCTGGCCAACATGGTGAAACCCCATCTCTACTAAAAATACAGAAGTTAGCTGGGCATGGTGGCGTGCACCTGTAGTCCCAGCTACATGGGAGGCTGAGGCAGGAGAATCCCTTGAAACCAGGAGGTGGAGGTTGCAGTGAGCTGAGATCGTGCTGCTGCACTCCAGCTTGGCAACAGAACAAGACTGTCTCAAAAAACAAAAACAAAAAAAAAAAAAAAAAAAAGAGGGCTAAAGTAATGCCCCTATTGCCTTCTTTGGCCTGCAGATCTAGAATTTATCCTTATTTTTTTTCTCTCCTGGGAGGAGCTGTTCTGCTTTCTATAGTCTTATATTTGTGCTACTCTCTGCCTTACCCTGCGTGTTTCTATTCTAGACTGCAGTAGGGAGGACCTGGGCCAAACATCCCTACCTCTGGACCCTCACCCTGTTTCAAATCCTTTATGTCAAAGAAAGTCAGTATACCCTAGGTAGCTACAAGTCCAATCATTATTGAGTCGTTTAGCTATAAAATTTGTCCTTCCATCACTGTCTTGACTGAAGGTTCTCCTCTGAAAATTCCAACTTGTTGACCTTCAAACACACTGGAGAAAAGAGCAGTAAGGGTGAAGGTGGGACTGATAGTGGCCAAACCCCATGAGAAGACATGTTTAACCTTGCTATCCTTCCCACAAACATGCATTCCTACAAATGTGTTAGAAATAGGCTCAGATGTGTAAAAATCTACAGGCTGCTTTCTGTCGCTCTTTCTGTCGTCTTCCCTACGCATTCCTTCAGAATAGCAGTGGGTAAGAGATAGCTCACTAGAGTCCTGGCCCAGAATTCCTGTAATAACAAAATACAGATAGCAAACTCCCTATCTGCAGAGTTAACTGCTTTGAGAGGAAGGGAGTGGGACCAAGCATGAGAAATAATAGTGATCCTTGTAGGAACAAATTTTTAGTCACATGTAACCATTTTATTTCACTTCTTTTCTTAGAGAATCTTTTCCCCCACCTTTTATTTATTGGAAATTCTGTTCCATTAGTTAATTCTAAGCCTTCCCTTTCGGTCATTCCATCACTCCAGAGTTGTTCTTTAATACATGTATTCCTGTTAATATTACGTCCAATCACAAGTGCCTGATTGGCTGGTCTAGAAAAGTTAAGAGGAGAAAGATACAGGTCTTGTTTAATATCCATTTCATATTCAGCTCTCAGAATATTCATTTAAAAGAATCTGGAATGTAAAAGTAGTTGTCTCTTTATACCAAATTCAGAACTTCTCCAAAATTATATTCAACCCAATATTTTAAAATCCTCTGAAAACCAGAAATAAATATCTTCAATTTTGAAAATAACTTACAAGTCATGGTTTCAACATTCCATTAAGAATACCATGTTGTGTTTGCAGCCCTATTCCTGGGCCTCTGGATATAGAGGCTTGCTTCCTGGTAGGGAATCCCCTCTTTAAAAATAGCATAAGGGGCCGGGTGCGGTGACTCATGCCTGTAATCCCAGCAATTTGGGTGTCCGAGGCAGGCAGATCACAAGGTCAGGAGTTCAAGACCAGCCTGGCCAACATGGTGAAACCGCATCTCTACCAAAAATATAAAAAATTAGCCAGGCTTGGTGGCGGGCACCTGTAGTCCCAGCTACTCAGGAGGCTGAGGCAGAAGAATAACTGGAACCCAGAAGGCAGAGGTTGCAGTGAGTGAGCCAAGATCATGCCACTGCACTCCAGCCTGGGCGACAGAGTGAGACTCCGTCTCAAAAAAAAAAAAAAAAAAAGCATAAGATCGGGCGCAGTGACTCACACTAGTAATCCCAGCACTTTGGGAGGCCAAGACGGGCAGATCACCTGAGGTCAGGAGGTTGAGACCAGCCTGGCCAACATGGTAAAACCCCATCTCTACTAAAAATACAAAAATGAACCAGGTGTGGTGGCACACACCTGTAGTTCCAGTTACTCGGGAGGCCATGGCAGGAGAATTGCTAGAACCCAGGATGTGGAGGCTACAGTGAACCAAGATGGCACCACTGCACTCCAGCCTGGGCGACAAAGCAAGAATCCGTCTCAAAGAAGAATAATGATAAAAATAAATAAATCCAGCCTGACCAATATGGTGAAACCTCATCTCTACTAAAAATACAAAAAAATTAGCCAAGTGTGGTGGTGTGTGCATGTAGTCCCAGCTACTCAGGAGACTGAGACAGGAGAACTGCTTGAACTGGGAGACGGAGATCACGCCACTGCACTCCACCCTGGGCAACAGAGTGAGACTCAGTCTGAAAAAAAAAAATCAAATAAATAAAGTATAAGGACCCCTCAGCCTCACTAGCCTGTCCACAATGAATGCTGTTTTTACCTATTAAGACACAGTAGCCTAGTTTACAAATACGCAAACTCCTTAAGACATTTAATACTTCATGATCTAAGTAACAAGGCAGGACTAAGAAGATTAATTCTAAATAACAAGTATTACATTGTAAAAATACGTTTTCACTAAGCTTTTCAGAAGCCTAAAACAATATTAAGAATATTTAGACACTTTGGGAGGCTGAGGCAGGAGGATTGGTTGAGGCCAGGAGTTCAAGACCAAGGATAACATAGTGAGATCCCATCTCTGTTTTTTAAAGTTATTATGTATAAAAAAAGAATATTTAGACAACATAACACTTTCTAGTACAGAGATTTGAGATTTCCTCCACCAAAATTGATGTTTCCTTTCCTGTCAGGTTATTTGAGTAAAAAGGAAATAGGTTTCTTATCCTGCTTAATATCCCCTAAGTGGTACAGTAATGCATTTTCCTTACTACAGTAGGTTTTTCAGTAAAATTTTTTTTTCCTAATAAGTAACAGTTACTAGGTTGTTTGTTAAATGACTTCTTGTTGCTTACACAATTTATATAAGTAGCTCCCTGCCGGTGTGGTGGCTCACACCTGTAATTTCAGCACTTTGGGAGGCCGAAGTGGGTGGATCTGGAGGCCAGGAGTTCAAGACCAGCCTGAAACCCTGTCTCTACTAAAAATACAAAAATTAGCCAGGAGTACTGGCGCATGCCTGTAATCCCAGCTACTCAGGAGGCTGAGGCAGGAGAATCGCTTGAACCCAGGAGGCGGAGGTTACAATGAGCCGAGATCACTCCACTGCACTCTAATCTGGGCAACAGAGCGAAACTCCGTCTCAAAAAAAAAAAAAAAAAAAGCAGCAGCTCCCAGTTCTTCTGTTTCCAGCATTTTTGTGTGTGTTGGAGCATGGTCTTTGGAGTTAAAACTGAGTTTGAATTTTTAACTCCACTTCTTTACCACCTGTGGCAAGATAAGCAAGGTACTTCACCTTGAGCTTCACTTTCCTGATACATAAAATGAGAATGATACTCACTGCTGGATAAGTTTGTTGAGAAGATTAAATTGAAAGAAGTGTTTGAATTAACAGTAAATGTTATTTTGTTGGCATTAAATCGTAGTCTTTGGTTTGGTAATCTTCTCCCCTGTCCAAACCAAAATGAACTATTGAACTTTTGCCTGAGGCTATGGGCATACATAAACATACTTGATGGGTAGTGTAGGTTTGGGATACAGTGTGATAGATTTAGTCCTCCATCTGAATTTTTGGGATAATTTGGGAATTCAAGTCTCTCACTTTGGTCCTAACAGTCACTACTTTTCCCCTGTTCCTCTGACTCCTTCTTTAGCTTCCTTCATCTTTGTATACTACAGGAAAGAAATCAGAAGATGTTTTGGAACTACAGTAGGCAGCTTAAGGGTTCCTGGATCATAAGTGGATTAGCCTTTGAGGCAATGGCAGGAGTCAGCAGGTGGGGATTCAGATCGCCAAGAGCAGCAACAACACTGAAAACTAGGTATTACATTTGGGGTTTAAATATCCAATAGTTGTTTTATTGTATATTCACAAAAGTTGCACACTCTCCCCCTATTCTTCTGAAGAAAGATGCCGGTAGCAATTACTCTTACAAGAAAACAATCTCGGAAATACAGCATAGTGTTTACCCTTCCACAATGGTGGGGCCTTTTGTGTCTTGTTCTTTTTGTCACTTGTTCCAAGTGAATTAATTTAGTTCTCTTTTATATATAGTATGGATAATGACTGACTTTCAGGTGAAAAGTAACTTAATGAGCCTTGTTGTATATTAGTCACTGTGTAGGTACAAAGAAACATAATACCATTTGTCTCCGAAGATCTTTATAGCTCAGAACAGGCTCAGCAAACTTCAGACAGTGGGCCAAATCTGACCTGATGTGTTTTTGTAAATGATGTTTTATTG
This sequence comes from Macaca nemestrina, assembly GCF_043159975.1. Taxonomy (NCBI): domain Eukaryota; kingdom Metazoa; phylum Chordata; class Mammalia; order Primates; family Cercopithecidae; genus Macaca; species Macaca nemestrina. Next base: position 38,963,624 of record NC_092126.1, on the reverse strand, counting down.
GAACACAACCATGCTCATTCATTTATGTACTATCTAGGACTACTTTCGTGCTACGCTGACAGTTAAGTAGTTGGATCCAGACCATATGGCCTGCAAAGCCTAAAATATTTACTATCTGATCCTTAACACAAAAAATTTGCCAGCCAGTGGCCTAATAAGTTAACTTCTTGGCCTCAAACTTTGTCAGTTAGAAAACTGTGTTTGCCTATTCTGGGTAAGCAGAAGTTTAGTTTTGTGCCTCCTTTTCATCATGAAAATTGATCACTAAATTTTTAGCAGGCTTTATTTTTTATTCTGAGAATTTTTATCTGGTCTGGGTCCTTGTTTTGCTACTTTACTGTTTTATTTCTGCCCATTCCAAAAATCTCTATTTGTCAGATAATGTTGAACTAAAGTTTTATGTGTTTACTAATTAGTTTTTCTATAGCTTCATTTTCTGACTGTGATTATCTTAACAGTATTTCATAGTTATGGATGAAAACACAACTAAATTTGGTCCTCCACTAGGCACGTAAAATTTTGGAACAAAGCCTGGGCAACATGGTGGTACCCGGTCTCTACAAAAAAATACAAAAAAAAAAAAAATTTTTGGCCAGGCATAGTGGTGTGTGCCTGTAGTGCTGGCTACTATTGTAGAAGAAAATTAAAAGGAATGACACATTTAAAATCTGTATACTTCTGTTTGTGTGTGTGTAGGAATTAAACTCCCTTACCTTTCCTCGCTGACTATAATATCGTTTGCTGTTATGGGGCAGTCTACATTTAAGGTATTTTTTCTTCCTAAGATGTCAAATTTGAGCCTTTGTGCCTTTAGGAAAAAGCTTCTTTCTAACATAGCTTATATGATAAATTCACCATCTTAATTGTGCCTTCCATATTTAGGGTTCTTCATTGTTGGTATCTTGCTGACAAGACTGTTATTTTATTTTATTTTATTTTTTATTTTTATTTATTTATTTTTGAGACAGAGTCTCACTCTGTCGCCCAGGCTGGAGTGCAGTGGTGCGATCTTGGCTCACCACAACCTCTGCCTCCCAGGTTCAAGCAATTCTCCTGCCTCAGCCTCCTGAGTAGCTGGGATTACAGGTGTGTACCACCATGCCCGGCTAATTTTTTGTGTGTTTTTAGTAGAGACGGGGTTTCACCATATTGGCCAGGCTGGTCTCAAACTCCTGACCTTGTGATCTGCCCACCTCGGCCTCCCAAAGTGCTGGGATTACAGGCATAAGCCACTGTGCCAGGCCAAGTCTGGGTTTTAAAAACATCAGCTTAATTTGTTGAAGAGGTTTCTCTTCTTGGCCAAGCATGGTGGCTAATGCCTGTAAGCCCAGCACTTTGAGAGGCTGAGGCAGGAGGATTATTGGAGCCCAGGAGTTCAAAGTCAGCTTGAGCAACATATCAAGACCTTGTCTCTACAAGAAATATAAAGTTAGCCCAGGTGTGATAGCACACATCTATATTCCCAGCCACTTGGGAGGCTGAGACAAGAGGATCACTTGAGCCCAGGAGGTCAGGGCCGCATTGAGCTATGATTGTGCCACTGCACTCCAGTCTGGGAGACATAGTGGGATCCTGTCTCTTCAAGAGGTTTCTCCTCTTATCTTGGTCAGTAGATCATTGGTAAACTGAAACTATCTTAGCCCTTTTATATATGGGTATATGTAGGTTTCAGTCTTCTAATTCTCGGTTTCACTAGATCTACCAGGAAGCAAAAAACCTTAGCCAGTCTAATAAAGCTACTTGCAAAATGGATACAAAATATAACCAAGATATCATGATTTACATCTCAGTGTGATCTTACTACTTAAGACATCTGAATTCCTTTCCACAGCTACTCTAGGAAAAAGTTGGTTTTCTTCATAGACAGGTCTCACTTTGTTTCTCAGGCCAGAGTGCAATGGCATAGTCATGGCTCACTGCAGCCTCAATCTCCCAGGCTCAAGAGATCCTCCTGCCTAGCCTCCTGAGTAGCTGGGACTATAGGTACATGTCACCACGCCTGGCTGATATATTGTAGAGACAGATGTTGTTTTGTTGCCCAGGCTGTTCTTGAACTCCTGGCCTCAAGCTTTCCTCCTGCCTCCCCCTCCCAAAGTACTGGGATTATAGGTGTGAATTGCCCCACCCAGCCAGAAAAAGTGCTTTTAATGCCATGCTGCTTTCTAAAAATAAGATAAAATAGTGGTTTCATTTAGGAAAAAGAAATTTGAAAGGAAGCACCAATTTAAGGACAGTTTATATGGACTAAGAGAAGTTAGATAAAATAGCATAGATTACTCCTCTGTATTCACCCATTAGCTTCAGTTCCCACTCCTATAATCCAGGTAATCTGGCTAGAAAGGGGATTTGTGGAAGTAAAATTTGTTGTGTTCTAGTTTCTTAAAATGACATTCTGTATAATCAGCATAACTTGTTCTTGTATTATTCTTTTTCAATGTCTAGTGAGTTAACTGGCTTTTTTGTTTATATATAAATATATTTGAGTAATTCAGCTTTCAGATTTCTTACTTTTTTTTTTGAAATGGAGTCTCACTGTTGCCCAGGCTGGAGTGCAGTGGTGTAATCTCAGCTCACTGCAACCTCCACCTCCCAGGCTCAAGTGATCCTTCTGCCTCAGCCTCCAGAGTATGGGATTAAAGGCGTGTGCCACCACGTCTGGCTAATTTTTTGTATTTTTAGTAGAGATGGGGTTTTACCTTTTTGGCCAGACTGGTATCAAACTCCTGACCTCAAGTGATCCACCCGCCTTGGCCTCCCAAAGTGCTAAGATTACAGGTGTGAGCCACCACGCCTGGCCTCAAATTTCCTTTTTTCTTTTTCTTTTAGAGACAGGGTCTTGCTCTGTTGCCCAGGCTGGAGTGCAATGGTGCAGTCTTCACTCACTGCAACCTACGCCTCCCAGGTTCAAGTGGTTCTCCTGTCTCAGCCTCCAGAGTAGCTAGGACTACAGACATGTGCCACCACACTTGGCTATTTTTGTATTTTTAGTAGAGACAGGGTTTTGCCATGTTGGCCAGTCTGGTCTCAAACTCCTGACCTCAGGTGATCCACTCACCTCAGCCTCCCAAAGTGCTGGGATTACAGGCGTGAGCCACCACACCTGGCCAAATTTCTTACTTTCATAATGCTGCCTGTCTCTGCAAGTTGCCACATATTAATTTTATCATATTAAAGAGTCATTATAGCACAGGGTTAAGACCACAGTCTAGAGGCAGACTGCTTTTGTTATTTCACTCTGCTACTTAATGGCTGTGTGTCTTTGGGCCTGTCCCTTAACATCTCTGTGCCTGTGTTTTTGTTTTTGTTTTTTGAGATGGAGTCTTGCACTGTTGCCCAGGCTGGAGTTCTGTGGCGTGATCTCGGCTCACTGCAAGCTCCACCTCCTAGGTTCATGCCATTCTCCTGCCTCAGCCTCCCAAGTAGCTGGGACTACAGGCGCCCGCCACTACGTCTGGCTGATTTTTTGTACTTTTGGTAGAGACAGGGTTTCACCACGTTAGCCAGGATGGTCTTGATCTCTTGACCTCGTGATCCACCCGCCTCAGCCTCCCAAAGTGTAGGGATTACAGGCGTGAGCCACTGCGCCCGGCCATGCCTGTTCTTTATATGTAAAATGGGGGTGATAATACCAATACCTATCACAGTTGTAAGGATCAGTTGTTAATCTGTGAAAAATTTAGATTAGTGCCTGGCAAGTAGTCAGTGTGCATAAATGTTAACTTTTATTATTATTGCATTCTGGCCCAGATAAAATGAAGTAAGTTAAGCATATTTACTTTTTTTCATAATGAATTACAGCTATTATAGCAGATGAGAAGTGACAGTATCCATAATATAAGGAATGTAACTTTTTTCAAATTAAAAAGCAGCCGGTGATTTATATTTTAAAATAATTCATAGTAAATGTGCTAATTTTCACCTATTTAGAACAAGCTCTTATAATTTGCCCTATTCTAAATCTTTTCATATTTCTTTTTCTTTTGAATATTATCTATTGTTCTTTAAGGGGTGTTAAGACGAAAGCTCACTCTGTGAGACATCTTTGCTTTCTTAATACTGGAGTCTTAAATTGGCAAATCCTGAACTAATTTCAAAATCTTGATATAACACCTTGAAAATGTATAGATATTTACTACCACGTGACCCAGGAATGGCAGCCTTCCTCAACTTGAGCAAAATCACAGTCTTGGGAATCATAATTCCCACTACTTAAATCAAATGAAGTACAGTAACATGCCAACATCATGAAGTGGATGAATAAAAGCACTGAGTTCTGAAATTCTCAAGACCCTAAATTCTCTTCCCAACTGTTCAAAGGATTTACTGTAAGAGATTAGCTAACTTTGTTAAGTATACAGTATCTGTGTTCATTTACCCAAATCTGTCAGTATGTATAATTCTCTCAGTTGGAATATAGTTACAATTAAATTAACTTTCTTGAGCACTCAATATTTAGGTTTTATCCAAATCTAGGCCAAACTTTATTGCTAAAGAAGGTCTTTAGTCCATCCCCACTGGAAACAAGAGGAAAAAATAATAACAATAAAGAAAGCCTGGCTGGGCGCAGTGGCTCATGCCTGTAATTCCAGCACTTTGGGAGGCCAAGACAGGTGGATCACCTAAGGTCAGGAGTTTGAGAGCAGCCTGGTCAACATGGCGAAACCCCGTCTCTACTAAAAATACAAGAAAAAAACCAGTAGCTGGGCGTGGCCGCAGGCACCTGTAATCCCAGCTTTTCAGGAGGCTGAGGCAGGAGAATCGCTTGAACCCAGGAGGCGGAGGTTGCAGTGAGCCGAGATAGCACCACTACACTCTAGCCTGGGTGATAAGAGCAAAACTCTGTCTCAAAAAAAAAAAAGCCTTTAATTTCTTCTGTTTCCTTGGTTGTTTCACGTTTCCAGTGTCTCTTAAAATACTACTGTTCATCAGTAGATTGCTTACTTATTTGTGGTATTAAATGTACTACTCTTTAGATGTTTTGGGAAGTAATCATTTTACATAAGACACATTTGCTTTGTGCTCAACCTTTAAAGGAATCTTTTGCCTCCAGCTCCTAAGATGACTGATTGATTCCCTATACTTTCTTACATATTAATCAAGAAATCTGAGGGAGTAAAGGAACATTAGTAACTCCTAGCATCATTTCTTAAAAACCCAATAATTATTTATTGTTTGATGAAGTGAACACATTATAAATTGCCCCTAGGATTGTGGTAAACATCCATATTAAGTATACCAACATTTCATTTGGTAACTATTTATTAAATACCTAGTATATGTAAAGCACTATTTTAGGTACTAACAATGGAACAATGTTCCTTTGAATACTGGAAGGTTTACAGGTTGACAACTATCTGTTCTCATTTGAGTTTCCTAGAGTTAATTTAGCAGAATCAGAGTTAACATAGAACCTCAGAATACCTAGTTCAACTCTCTTGTTTATAGATTTTAAAACTCTTCAATCCTGAGATGTAAAATAATTTTTCTAAGATCACATAGCTAGTTAATAGCATTGCTTGCTTTTTGTTCTTTTAGTTACTATTCATTCAGCAAACATTCTCAAATCTTTTCTCTTAAAAAGGTCAAGAGTGACCAAAAAAATCCATCATCAACCTGCAGACTTCTATCAGCCCCATCCTATTTTTCACTGACTTTTTATAATCATACTTTTTTGAAAGAGCTGACTTCTTCCTTATCTTCCTTTCAGCTCACTGCAGTCTTGACTCAGCACTCATAACTCTATTGAAAGTGCTCTCCCCAAGGTCACCCACAGCTTCATAGTTGCTATATTCCTGGGGCACTTTTAATCCTTATCTCTTTTATCTCTCTGTGGCATTTGTCATTGTTAATTATTCATTTTTTTAATGTTTTCTTACCTCTGGGATACCATATTCTCCTGGTTTTATTTCCACTTCTCAGATAATTTCTTAGATTTCTTCATAAGTTCTTCTTTGTCATTCGTCTTTCAAATATTGGTATTTCCCAGGATACTCACTGTCACCTTTCTCTGTGTATTCTCCTTGAGCAGTCTCATCCACTTCTGTCACATCTGTTGCCATCTAAATGCTGAAGACTTCCAAATCCTTCTTCTGACTCATATTCTTTCTCTTGGGCTTTGAACTCACATATGCAGCTGCCTACTAGACATCTTCAAGATATCTGTTAGGGATCTCAAAATCGTCATCTCTAAAATTTAGCTATCACTGCATTTGTTCCTTTTTTTGTTGTTTTTTTTGTTTTGTTTTGTTTGTTTTTTGGTTTTGAGACAGGGTCTTACTCTGTCTCCCAGGCTGGAGTGCAGTGGTGCAATCTCAGCTCACTGCAACCTCCGCCTCCTGGATTCATGCGACTCTCCTGTCTCAGCTTCCTGAGTAGTTGGGATTACAGTTGCCTGCCACCACGCCTGGCTCATTTTTATATTTTTAGTAGAGACTGGGTTTCACCATGTTGCCCAGACTGGTCTTGAACTCCTGACCTTAGGTGATCCGCCAGTCTCAGCCTCCCAAAGTGCTCAGATTACAGGTGTGAGCCACTATGCCTGGCCTGTTCCTGTGTTTTTTATCTTGATGACTTAATACCACAATTCATCTAGTAGGCAGCTCCCTAGAAATTAAGGAGTAATCAGCAGCAGCCTCTACCCGATTACTCCCTAAATTCTATCAGTTCTAGTGCTTTATCTTTCATCCATCCACATCTTTAGAGCCAATATTTTATTTTCAGGCCCTCATTCTAAATTATCCCTGGCTGGGCACAGTGGCTCACACCTGTAATCCCAGCATTTTGTGAGGCCGAGATTGGCTGATCACGAGGTCAGGAGATCAAGACCATTTGGCCAACATGGTGAAACCCCTTATCTACTAAAAATATAAAAATTAGCCAGGCATGGCAGTGCGCACCTGTAGTCCCAGCTACTCGGGAGGCTGAGGCAGCAGAATTGCTCGAACCCTGGAGGCGGAGGCTGCAGTGAGCCGAGATTGTACCACTGCACTCCAACCTGGGTGACAGAGCGAGACTCCATCTCAAAAAAAAAAAAAAAAAAAAAAATTCGTATGGCCTTTATTAATATGCAATAAAATACACAGTAATGATTAAGAACATGGACTTTAGAGTCAGGGAGTCCCATGTTTAGATCCTTGCTCTGTCACTTAGCATCTATGGGTGCTGTGAATATCAGTTTTCTTGTCTGTAAAACAGGAATATTGCAATTTACTTTGTAGAGTGATGATGAAATGTAAATTTATAGTCCTGGGAACACAGTATGTGGTGCATGTAAGCTCTCAATGAAAGATGTGACTACTCTAACTGACCTATTGGACATCATTCTCCATTGTGTTTAGAATGAGTCATTTACACAAAATTTTAGCACTCTCATGCTAAAAATCCTTCTTCAGTAGTTCCTTATTGCCAGCAGGACAATATCCAAATGACTTAACTGATATTTTAAATGGTCTTCTATGTAAATGCAAATGGTTTTATTCCCCTTTAGCTTTTTTTTCTTGCTGCTGTCTTCCCTATTTATACCCCAGCTACACTACAATAAATTAACAGTTCCTCAAAAGCACCTCTGCACTTTTTTTTTTGGTTTTTGTTTTTTTGTTTTTGAGATAGAGTCTTGCTCTGTTGCCCAGGCTGGAGTGCAGTGGTGCAATCTCGGCTCACTGCAACCTCCACCTCCCAGGTTCAAGCCATTCTCCTGCCTCAGCCTCCCCAGTAGCTGGGATTACAGGCATGCACCACCACACCCGGCTAATTTTTGTATTTTTAGTTGAGACGGGGTTTCATCGTGTTGGCCAGACTGGTCTTGAACTCCTGACCTCAGGTGATCTGGCCATCTCAGCCTCCCAAAGTGCTGGGATTACAGGCGTGAGCCACCGCACCTAGCCACCTCTGCACTTTTGAATATCTATGCATTACCTGGAATACCTTTTTCTGTAGCTAGATTATTTTTCTCCTTCAGGACTCAGCTTACATGTTATCTTCTTTGGGAACTCTTTCATGACTACTTTTGACTCTGACTTAAGTTTTCCAACATGGGGCCCATGTCTTCTCCTACCATAGCACTCCTTACACTATATTGTAGTTGCCTGTTCCCTCATCTGTTTCCTTCAATGTATTTTGAATGTTTAAAATTAAAGAAGTTTCAGGAACGTTGAAGTTTAGTTATTAGATATTTATCTGCAGAAACATGAAAAGTTCTCAAGAGGGTGTCCTTTTTACTGCTGTGCACAAGATAAACTTGCTCCTTCTTACACATACTACCCTCATGTTAGCAAAAGGAAATATGTATGTAATTTTTGAAGTGTCATTATTTGGGATGTAAAGATCCCCAAAAAGACTCAGTGCTGTCATCTGTATAAAATAGAGTAGCTTAAAGAGTTTTAGTTGAGTACTTTTTAAGTGTTTCTACATTAGCCTTTGCTCAGATAATTAGTCTTCATTGCTGTTTTAAATGTTGGTATTTGCATGTGTCTTACTCATTAGTCAGTGAGAAGAATGTGAGCTCTTATATCAGATAGTCCTAGTTTCAACCCCTTGCTAATAATTACTGTTTCTTAGGATCAATATAAATACTAAACTATATAATAGTAAGCCCTTAAACCAGTGCCTGGTGGGTTGTAGGCACTCGATAAATTTAAAAAATGTTAAGACAAGGTCTTGCTCTGTCACCCAGGCTAAAATGCAGTGGCACAATTATGTCTCACTTCAGCCTCGACCCCATGGGCTCAAGTGATCTTCCTACCTCAGCGTCCCCAGTAACTGGGACTACAGGCATTCTCCACCATGTGCAGTGAATTTTCTGTGTTGCCCACACTGGTCTCAAACTCTTGGATTCAAGCAATCCTCTCACCTGGGCCTCCCAAATCACTGGGATTACAGGCATGAGCCACTGCACCCGACTTGAAATTTCCTTTTGGACTTTTCAAATGTTCCTTATGGAATCTTATGTGGCCATCTAATTAAATCTGTTTACCCATCCAACCTTAGATTAAAGCCCATCCTCCTATGAAGATTTCTCCAACTTTGCTACAGTTAGAGTTAATACAATAACTTCATCTCCGTAATTGGTCTGTCTGCTAGAATGTTAACTATTTGAGGGCATGGCACTGTCTTACATTTATCTTTCTTCCCCTGACATTTTGCAGAGTGCTGAGATATAAGAGAATATAAGATAAATTCAGTACACATTTGTTGCCTAATTGAGTTTTTTCAGTGTGCTGCTCTGCCGCCTCACTTTACTAGCAGTAATGTGTGTCACAGGAATGACTAACAATCTTAATCAACCTAAGTAAACCATATTTATAAAGGAAATTTGTTGAAAGCAATCATACTGAGTATTCCATAGCTAACTCTAACTGTTTCAGAGTGTCAGTGTCACTGCCCCTTCTATTGGGACAGATAACTAAGAAATGAATACATTAAATGGTTCCCAACATTAAATTTGGTTATATGAATTTCCTTGAGAATAAACCAGTTTTGCTATTTTCCACTTATTGTTTCTTCTAGATCAGTTTTCTGTGATCCTGTAATTCATTCTTGCAAATTTGAATGTGTCTTACAGGAGGATTTGTTGGTATTGAGGAAAACAGTGAAATCCTTTTTGGCTGTTTGCCAGCAGTGCCTGTCTAATGTTAATACTCCAGTGAAAGAACAGGTAAGAAATTATCAGTAAGAGCTCTCAATAAAATCAACTCAAATACAGTAATGAACATTAAGAAGATACAATTTTTGCCGGGCGCGGTGGCTCACGCCTGTAATCCCAGCACTTTGGGAGGCCGAGGCGGGCGGATCATGAGGTCAGGAGATCGAGACCATCCTGGTTAACAGTGTGAAACCCCGTCTCTACTAAATATACAAAAAAAATTAGCTGGGCGTGGTGGCGGGCGCCTGTTGTCCCAGCTACCCAGGAGGCTGAAGCAGGAGAATGGCGTGAACCTGGGAGGCAGAGCTTGCAGTGAGCCAAGATTGCGCCAGTGCACTCCAACCTGGGCGACAGAGTGAGACTCCGTCTCAGGGAAAAAAAAAAAAAAGATACAATTTTTTTATGGCAGTTCTTAGTACACATGTTCATTCCTAACATTTACTGGACCTAGAACAAGACTGTAGATGTGTGAATATTTATGTTATAAAGCAAGCTAACAAACTTATTATATAATATACATTCTTTCCTTTTACTTTCACAAGTATATTGTCATCAGCTGGAAGGGCAGGTTGAAATGTAGACTTTTTGACTCCGAAGAATTCTACACCAGAATGGCCCGGTGCAGTGGCTCACGCCTATAATCCCAGCACTTTGGGAGGCCAAGGCTGGTGGATCACGAGGTCAAGAGATCAAGACTATCCTGGCCAACGTGGTGAAACCCCATCTCTACTGAAAATACCAAAAAAATTAGCCAGGCATGGTGGCAGGCACCTGTAATCGCAGCTACTTGGGAGACTGAGGCAGGAGAATCTCTTGAACCCGGGAGATGGAGGTTGCAGTGAGCCGAGATCATGCCATTGCACTCCAGCCTGGGCAAAAAGAGCGAAACTGTGTCTCAGAAAAGAAAAAAAATAAATTCTACACAGAATATTGAGTGTCTGGGGAGCTGACATATGACATACCCTTTTATCATCTTACCTTCAGCTCCTTCCCACACCAGTTAGAGTTTCTAACACATGCATGCCAACACTTTAGCCCCGCATTGAAACTCTGTCCATACCACCTGCCCAAACAGCTGCCCATTGACCACCCAGAGGCCTAGTAATATGTACATTGGGTCTGCAGTATGCCTAAAGAAGAGGCCTTTGCAGGCTCAGACAACAGGCTCAGGACTGTTAGGGCAAGGAGTCTCTGAGTCCCTATACTTGGACAGTGGCGTAGAAGTGGGGTTTGGTAAGCAGGTGGACATATCCTATTGGTCTAATAGATTCCTCATTTCTTGCAGAGGGGCATTGCCCAAAGAGGGTCAGGGTGGGCCAGGGAAATACTGTTTCCATGATGTGATTTTGTAAACTATTTTTTAAATAGACTGTTGTATTGGGGAGTACATTTGTGTAAAACAGAATGTGTATTTTCCATACTATTTCTTATTTGGATATTGGGCTAGAGTCAGTTAATCTGGTGAAAGAGTACCGTATTACTTATCCTTTGCTATCTCTTCTTACAAATAGTGACAAGTATCTTTATTGAGTTATCAGCATTTAACTTAAAATGGAAACAGAGATGGTCTTCCCTAAACCTTATTCTTTAAATATTCAGAAGACTACTTATGCTGTGGAGAAATACCCAGCTCTGCCTTTTATTTTATTATTTTTATTTTTTTTATTTTTATTTTTTAACTTTTTATTTTATTTTGAGACGGAGTCTCCCACTGTCGCCTGGGCTGGTGTGCAGTGGCGCAAACTCAGCTCACTGCAACCTCCACCTCTCAAGTTCAAGCAATTCTCCTGTCTCAGCCTCCCAAGTAGCTGGGATTACAGGTGCCCACCACCACACCTGGCTAATTTTTTTGTATTTTTAGTAGAGACGGGTTTCACTATGTTGGCCAGGCTGGTCTCAAACTCCTGACCTCATGATCCACCTGCCTCGGCCTTCCAAAGTACTGGGATTACAGGTGTGAGCCACTGCACCCGGCCTAGCTCTGCCATTTAAACCCCAAATCCAGTGTTTCTGCATCATACCTGCTTGGTGATGTCCAAAACTATGGCCTTCTGGTTAAAAAGTATTTCCCCTGGATTCTCTTTATGCTCCCCTTTTTTCAAATGGCTCTTTCTAAATACCTTAGTATATTTCATGGTTGTGCTGTCAGGGCGCGAATTGCCAAGACTCTTGCTGCAGTTGGACAACCAGATATACAGGCATTCCAAACTAAATGCCAAAATTGTGTTTTCCCATAGAAATCAACTTTGGAGGGGGCAGTGTTAGTGATTGTTGGGAGGTTTCAGAGCCCTCAATTATCCCACAACAAAATCTTTCCATTGTAACAAACTGATCAGACCCATTTATTTCACTCAATTCATTAAACAGGGCAAATTTGGCACCATACCTATAATGTGTACAAATGTATTCAGTTTCTTTATATAATTAAATTTGTTTGTAGGCCTTATTAGATACTGGTTTTTATATTAATGGTTTTCTAATACAGTCATGCACCACTGAACAACAGGGATACATTCTGAGAAATGTGTTGTTAGGCAATTTCATCATTGTATGACCATCATAAGAGTATATTTACATAAACAAATAGTATTGCCTACCACATGCCATTGCTGTATGGTATAGCCTATTCCTCTTAGGCTACGATCCTGTACTGTATAATACTATACTGAGTACTATAAATAATTATAATACAATGGGTATTTATGTATCTAAACATATCTAAAATACAGTATAAAAGATTTTAAAATGGTACACTTACCATAGGAATGGAAGTAGCTCTGAGTGATTGAGTGAGTGAATGAGTGAGTGAGTGATTGGTGAATGAATAGGAAGGCCCAAGACATTACTATACACCACTGTAGACTCTATATGTACCGTACACTTAGACTACACTAAATTAATTAAAATGTTTTTCTTGGCTGGGCGTGGTGGCTCATACCTGTAATCCCAGCACTTTGGGAGGCCGAGGCAGATGGATCACGAGGTCAGGAGATCGAGACAATCCTGGCTAACATGGTGAAACCCTGTCTCTACTAAAAATACAAAAACAAAATTAGCCAGGTGTGGTGGAGGGCACCTGTAGTCCCAGCTACTCGGGAGGCTGAGGCAGGAGGATGGCGTAAACCCAGGAGGTAGGGAGCTTGCAGTGAGCCGAGATCTAGCCACTGCACTCCAGCCTGGGCGAAAGAGGGAGATTCCGTCTCAACAACAAAAAAATGTTTTTCTTTCTTCAATAATTAATTAACCTTATCATACTGTAATTATTTTGCTTTATAAACTTTTTAATTTTTTTAACTTTTAAACTCTTTTGTAATAATACCTAACACACAACACATTAAACAGCTGTACAAAAAAAAAATTTTTTTTTTTTGAGACAGAGTTTTGCTCTTGTTGCCCAGGCTGGAGTGCAGTGGCACAATCTTGGCTCACCCCATCCTCCACCTCCCAGATTCAAGCGATTCTCCTGCCTCAGCCTCCCTAATAGCTGGGATTACAGGCATGAACCACCACACCTGGTTAATTTTGTATTTTTAGTAGAGATGGGGTTTCTCCATTTTGGTCAGGCTGGTCTCGAACTCCTGACCTCAGGTGATCTGCCCACCTTGGCCTCCCAAAATGCCAGGATTACAGGTGTGAGCCATCGCGCCTGATCAAAATATTTTTTTTCGTATATCCTTATTCTAGAAGCTTTCTTTTAATTTATTTTTTAAGACAGAGTCTCACTTTGTCACCCAGGCTGGAGGGCAGTGGTGTGATCTTGGCTCACCACATCCTCTGTCTCCTGGGTTCAAATGATTCTCATGCCTCAGCCTCTGAACATAATTGGGATTACAGGCGTGTGGCTACCATGCCTGGCTAATTTTTGTATTTTTTAGTAGAGACAGGGTTTCACCATGTTGCCAAGCTAGTCTCAAACTCCTGGCCTCAAGAAATCCACCTATCTCAGCCTCCCAAAGTGCTCGTATTAACAGGTGTGAACCGCTGCATCCAGCCTATTTAATTTAAAAAAAAAAAAAAACATTTTTGTTAAAAAATAAGAAACAGGCCAGGCGTGGTGGCTCATACCTGTAATCCCAGCACTTTAGGAGACTGAGGTGGGTGGATCATCTGAGGTCAGGAGTTCGAGACCAGACTGACCAATATGTTGAAACCCCATCTCTACTAAAAATACAAAAAAATTAGCTGGGTGTTGTGGCATGCACCTGTAGTCCTAACAACTTGAAAGGCTAAGACAAGAGAATGGCCTGAACCCAGGAGGCAGAGGTTGCAGTAAGCCGAGATCGTGTCACTGCACTCCAGCCTGTGAGAAATGGGAAAGTTCTTCAAAGATTATAAAAAGTCACAATTTCTTACTATAAGATTGCTATCCTGTGTGTGTGTGTGTGTGTGTGTGTGTGTGTGTGTTCTTAATCACAATTTCTTACTATAAGATTGCTATCCAGTGTGTGTGTGTGTGTGTATGTGTGTGTGTGTGTTCTCAATCAGCTGCCTTAGCTTGCTCCAGCATGCCTGGACAGAACTAGACAAGCTCCAGCCCATAGTGCATGCCATTCCTTATTTGGAGATGCTTAACTATCCCTGGGCAACTTCCTTTTCTTTCTTTGTTCTATCCCCCTTACCTAATTGAGAAAGTTTTAAACTAATAGCCAGTCGGGTAAAGTGTAAAATGTGAGGTCCTATTCCAGCCAATGGAAACTGGACACAGCAGTAGGGTAGACGTGTCAGTCTCCTTTGGGTAGGAGGGTAGAGTGTGCTCTCGTGACTGGACAGTTATTGAGTAGCACCCTTTCTGCAGAAAGTAAAGCTCGCCTTTACTTTCATTGTTCATTTGTTTCATCATTTGTTCTCATGTTAATTCTTTTTTTGTGTGACACCAAAAACTTCATTCCCAGCAAGCCTGGGTGACAGAGCAGGACGCTATCTTTAAAAAGAAAAGAAAAGAAACACACACATTAGCCTAGGCCTACAAAGTGTCATAATTACCAGTATCAGTGTCTTCCACCTCCCACACGTCTCATTGGAATGTCTTCAGTGGCAGTATTTTGCATGGAGCTGTCCTATCCTATGATAACAATGCATTCTTCTGGAGTACCTCCTGAAGGACCTGCCTGAGGATGTTTCACAGTTAACTTTTTTCATAAGTAGGAGTACACTCCAAAATCATGATTAAAAGTGTAGAATAGTACAATACAGTATAGTATAGTATAGTATAGTATAGTATAGTAATTAGTATAGTATAGTAAATACATATGCTGACAACATATTCATTATCCTCAAGCATTAAGTTCTATACACAAGTTGTATATGCTATGCTATTATACGACTGGCATCATAATACACCAGCATCACCACAAACAACATCACAACAAACTTGTGAGTAATGTGTTGCACCACAGGGTTATGTAGCTACTACATCACTAGGTGATAGGAATTTTTCAGCTCCATTACAAGCTTATGGGATCCACCATCATGTATATGCAGTCCATTGTTGACGGAAACATCAATGTGCAGTAGTACACTGACAGAATTTTTTAACATCAGAATTTTTAGAAGTATTCATTATACTATGTTGAATTAGAGTTTCAAATTTTATGCTAATTTGATTAAGCAGTATACAATTGATTTCTAATCTTTGTTATAATCTGTTATATCAATTTTGTATTTCCAGAGTTGAGTTAAACTCATTTTGTTCTTTTGACCTGTGATCAACATCTTGCTTAAACTCATTTTTTTTGTTTGTTTTTGTTTTTGTTTTTGTTTTTGAGACGGAGTCTCGCTCTGTCGCCCAGCCCAGGCTGGAGTGCAGTGGCGCGATCTCGGCTCACTGCAAGCTCCGCCTCCCGGGTTCACGCCATTCTCCTGCCTCAGCCTCCCGAGTAGCTGGGACTACAGGCGCCCACAACCGCGCCCGGCTAATTTTTTATATTTTTAGTAGAGACGGGGTTTCACCATGGTCTCGATCTCCTGACCTTGTGATCCGCCCGCCTCGGCCTCCCAAAGTGCTGGGATTACAGGCGTGAGCCACTGCGCCCGGCCTTAAACTCATTTTTTAAAAGTTCAAGTCAAACTATCTTAATGAGCTGTTTTTGAGTTGATAAAGCAGAGTAAAAGAAATAGGTTATATTTGGGAAAAGTCTTAAATAAGACAAGTGTTTAGTGAGAAAAAGTAATTTTATTAAATTTGGAAATTGTAACTAAATATTTGGAATTTAAATACTTAAAATTTATATTATGGTATTGCTATTAAACTATGTTTTAATTTCATATGTTTTCATTAATGTTGACTTGTAGTTACATTTGTGTAGTATTTTGCTGATGAATTGCCTTTGTATTCCAGGCTTTCATGTTACTCTGTGATCTTCTGATGATTTTCAGCCATCAATTAATGACAGGTGGCAGAGAGGGCCTTCAGCCTTTGGTGTTTAATCCAGATACTGGACTCCAGTCTGAACTTCTCAGTTTTGTGATGGATCACGTTTTTATTGACCAAGACGAGGAGAACCAGAGCATGGGTACTTGTAGCTATCATCTTGTCAATATTGATTTTGTTTTACCAACCCCAAAAGATAGGAGAAAAGAAACAAATTCAATTGTAAAAATTATCGAGATTTCTTTCTTTTAAAAAAGTTGGCTGGGTGCAGTGGCTGACACCAGTAATCCTAGCACTTTGGGAGACCGAGGCAGGAGGATTGCTCGAACCCAGAAGTTCAAGAGCAGCCTGGGCAATATGGCGAGACCTTGTCTCTACAAAACAGAAAAAAACTAAAATTTAAAAAAAAAGTTAATAGTAGTTCAGAAACCAACAAGAATAAAAATGTACATAGTGAAGTCTCCCTCCTTTAACATTGTACCTCAGATCTTTTCCTGTCATTATATAAAGAGCTCTTTCTCTAACAGCTCTACAGCATTTCTTTATGTAGATATAGCATAATACGTATAATCCATCTCACATAAATTGACATATGGCTAGTTTCCAGTCATCAACTATTATAAACTATGGTGTAATGAATAGTAGTGTACATTTGTCATTTCCCACATGTACAAATGTGTATGTAGGATAGATGTTGTTTCTAATTGGCTATATCCGGGTTCATACTTTTTCTAAAGGAAAGTATCCAGGTTCCATTCTATTCCTAAGTGGTCATTATGTATTACTTAAATGAACAAAACATAACTGTTTGATATTAAATGCTGAAAAAGTGTTATTAAACCTCACTAGTGAAAGTTGTGCTGTGCCTGCAGAGTGATAACTTAGCAATATTAGACTGAATTGTTAATGATTAGTTGTAAATAAGTGTCACTTAGAATAGGTTATTTGTGAAATAGATTATTTAAGCTCTGTAAAATAATGTAAGAAGTATATTTGATCCACAAATCTATTTGATACTGTTCAGCTGTTCTTTTAGAACATTTTGGAAAATACTAGTCTGTAAAACAGTATGTTTATTTAGAGTCTGTTTTCATCTCAAGAGACAAATTTACCTGCTACTTGTCTTAAGCAAAAAATGTCCACTTGTCAAACCACTGATGCTTCACAATAAGACTAGTAGAAAGGAGAGACTGCCAGCAAATTCTTTTTATGAATCTATACATGTAAGGAAGAGAAAAAAGAAGATAAGGGCAGGCCAGGACAGGAGAGGGTCAGTACGGAGCCTGAAACAAATGTTATCATCTGGAGTGTTGTTGGCATGTTTTTTCTAGGATTAGAAATAGAAAACCCAGTAGAGTCTGAAACTTATAAATTTAAGAAAGAAACACACTTGTTTTGAAAGTATTTGATAGGGCTTTAAAATTTTTTTTGATGTGCATAACATGGTTTGCAAAATATTTTGTTTCTCAGTTGATAATGTAACCATGTTTAGGATGAGCACTGAAAATTTAACTCATCCATATTTCCATTTCTTCCCTAAATATTTTTCTGAAAGAAAACTTTTTCCCTGTGTCTTAAAAATTTTCAGAAGTGTTCTCTCTGTGAAAATGTATTAACACATAAGGAATATTGAAATAAGAAAAGACAGCATTTTAAAGGTAAACAGATAATTTCACAGTATTGCTTTGACACAAGTATCAGAAAAACAATCTTTTTATACAGCTGTCCCTCAGTATTGTGGGGGATTGGTTCGAGGACTCCCACTCATACCAAAATCCATGGATGCCCAAATCTCTTAAATAAAATGGTATAGTATAGTCAGCCCTCCCTATCTGTGGGTTCTGCATCCACAGATAGGGAGGGTAGACTACATATGGTTTGCTTTTCTTATTCAGTCTTTACTATGGTAATCTCCTAAGAAGATAGGAACCTTAGTACCTATTTAGTGTTTGATAAATAAGTAACTAAATACAGCACCCTAAAATAATTAATGTAACAGTTTTTGTCCCATCTAAAACTGATTTGTACTATTTGTGAAGTTATAATATTAAGCTAATTTTCAATTATACAGATATCCGCATTGTTTTACGTGGATAAAGTACCAGAATTCATAACCAATTTATAATCTGTGTTTAGAGGGTGATGAAGAAGATGAAGCTAATAAAATTGAGGCCTTACATAAAAGAAGGAATCTACTTGCTGCTTTCAGCAAACTTATCATTTATGACATTGTTGACATGCATGCAGCTGCAGACATCTTCAAACACTACATGAAGGTATAGTTAAATATTCTTATTTTTCTCCTTCCTCTAACTGGCAGAGAAATTTGCAATTGAAAGGATGAGGACAGAAGCTAAAATTGACAGCTTTTCACCTGTGTAATGTGGATGATTTTATGATAAAGTTTCTCTCTTTTCTATAAGCTTTTTATCAGTCTGTACTATTATATCCGTTCCACTGAGTAGGAGTTCGAGCATTTATATGAAAGAACATACTTTTTAGCTACTTTCATAAGTTCCATTTTGTTCCTGACCCTCTGAAAAAGCAGTGCTCAGAACTCTTCTTGATGTGGCCCGACAGGCACAGATGGGAGGAAATACTTCTCAGTTTTCCTGTATTTGCCTTGTTCTTGTGTCACAGAGAATATTCTCTTTTGCCTCTATTTAGAATTTTGTATGTGCCATTTGATCTACTTGTGTCTTCATGTTTGGATATGGTCCAATTCCAGTTATGATATAGTAGCTGATTTATCATATTTTGCTGAACAATTGTAGTGTGATGAGTAACGTGCTGGTAGCCAGAGGTTTAAGTAAGACATGATTTCTGCACTAAGGAGCTTACAGATTAAGAGTTAACTAATATGTAAACATAATGTAGCATACTGATAATGAATGACTGCCGTGTGTTCATGCCATTTATATTTGAGACACTGTTCTAAGACTTTCACATTATCATTGATCTTTCTAATAACCCTGTGATGTAAGAAATAGTATCATCATTTACATATAAGGAAACTAAGGATCAAGAGGTAAACCTTCCAAGGTCACACACAACTATTAAAGTAACAGAAACTGGGATTTTATTTTAGGTTTGTCTAACTTCAAAGCTTAGCTCTTTTCACTGGACCACAAAGCTTCAGCATGATTATTGTTGTGATAGATGTATAAATTACTAACCTAACACCAAATATAGACACTTAAGTGAGAAGAGCAAGAGAAGAATTCCTAAAGCTAATATGTAAACAGAGTTGCATGGATGAATAGGAGCTTACTAGATGAGCATGGGAAGGAAGACAAGCCCTTGCCAAGACAGCAGCATAAATATACCTACCTGTTTCAGCTCATTTTTCTCTACTTAGTCCACAAGGAAGTCATGAAAGAGCTTGTCAAACTAATTATTGATATCCAAATAGACTGTGATATTTGCATGTTGAACCTTTCTAAAAGAAAATGTCATGATCTGTTAGTAAACTTCTGCTTGCTTCCAATGACCATTTCCTTTCCAAATATTCACAGGCATTACATTTAATAATGTATTCTGTAATCTTAGGCTCAGCATCAAGCTCACTGATGGTATTGTTCAGAATAGTTATTCCTCATCCTGATTTTCCATTGGTCACCTGGAACATTATTGCAAATTGCATGTTCCTGGGTCCCACTCAACCTAATGAGAAATATCTAGGGTGGATCCCAGGCATTTGTGGAGGAGGGGTTAATTTTCCATATAACCTTCTTTCCCTTTGGAAAATCAGAACTATGATTATCTTTCTCTGTCCTCTAGCATCTTTCCTATTCTTTACCATTTCTTTTTTTTTTTTTTTTTCTTTTTTTTTTTTTTTTTTGAGACGGAGTCTTGCTCTGTCACCCAGGCTGGAGTGCAGTGGCCGGATCTCAGCTCACTGCAAGCTCCTCCTCTCGGGTTCACGCCATTCTCCTGCCTCAGCCTCCCGAGTAGCTGGGACTACAGGCACCCGCCACTTCACCCGGCTAGTTTTTTGTATTTTTTAGTAGAGACGGGGTTTCACCGTATTAGCCAGGATGGTCTCGATCTCCTGACCTCGTGATCCGCCCGTCTCGGCCTCCCAAAGTGCTGGGATTACAGGCTTGAGCCACCGCGCCCGGCCTCTTTACCATTTCTTAAAGAGCACAAAGTTTCCATAATCTCCACAAATTTTGTTAAGACACAATTCATCTGGCCTAGGAAACTAATTCAGTTTGGAACAACTTGATGCTTTCATTATCTCTTCACTAAACCTGGATGTTAGTTCCATTTTATAAGTGTTTATCCTACCCTTTTTATATAGTTTTCTCTTTAGCAGGAAATAAAGAGGCATAAAATGTGTTGAGTTCTGGTTTTTCCTGGTAATCCTTTAACAATAGTTCATTGGTTCCAAGAAGCAAGTCTTATTCAGAATTTTTATCATCCTTAACATTTCAGGGACACTTCTGTTCATTATAGGCTCTAACCTTTTTGTGAGTATTGTAATAGCTATTTGCTCTTCTGATATATGGCTATGTGGCTTTTCCTCCATCTTTTGTACATAATTAGTTCAATCTGAACTTAAAAGAAATCTGCCTGCTCCAGTACTTTAGTGTTTTGATATTTCTCTTTTTTCTTCATTGAGATAATTCTTCTTTGCACTAAAAGGATGATCCTTTTGAGCTGTTCGCCTTTTAGCATTTCACATTGTGGAAACATACCTATGTTTTTGAGATTTTGAAAATCTAATTGCCAAACTGTTATTAATCACTTCTTCACATAGACTGTAGACTTTAGCTTGGAAACAATATCCAGATTTAATGGTTTTAAATGAAACCTTTTGATTATTTACTCACAGAAAAAATTCTTTAAATCTTATGTCAAAAAACTGAATTATAACTTTTCCCAGTCACTGTTGAAAATGTCTGTGTTTTACTTTTTTATATTTCGATAGTAAAATATAGACATGTTGATAGGGGTTTGGGGGATGAGATAGTACACAAAGTATTAAATAAAGAGTTAAGTCTGTTACCCTAATTCCCCCTTCCCCCTGTTTAGGCCCACCCCCCGGAAGTAAGCAGTTTTAACTGTTTTGGTTTTAGTTCTTCAGGAGACTTCTACCAAAATTTCTGTTTCTTGATCTGTACATTTTAGATGTTGTCTGTTCAATCATGTTTTAAAGAATGGGTCCGGGCACAGTGGCTCACGCCTGTAATCCCAGCTCTTTGGGAGGATGAGGCTGGTGGATCACTTGAGGTCAGGAGTTCAAGACCAACCTGGCCGACATGGTGAAACCCCGTCTCTACTGAAAATATAAAAATTACCCAAGCGTGGTGGCACACACCTGTTGTCCCATCTACTTGGGAGGCTGAGGTGGGAGAATCGCTTGAACCCAGGAGGCAGAGGTTGCAGTGAGCCGAGTCATGCCATTGCACTCCAGCCTGGGCAACAGAGTGAGACTTCATCTCAAAAACAAATAAAAACAAAAACAAAAAACAAGAATGGACAAGGCGAGGTGCAGTGGCGCACACTTGTAATCCCAGCATTTTGGGAGGCTGAGGTGGGTAGCTCACTTGAGGTCAAGAGTTCAAGACCAGCTTGGGCAACATGGCAAAAACCCCATCTCTACAAAAAAAAAATTTTTTTTTTAAAAATTAGCCAGGCGTGGTGGCACACGCCTGTGGTCCCAGCTATTTAGGAGGCTGGGGTGGGAGGATCACCAGAGCCCAGAGTTGAAGGCTGCAGTGAGCTACAATCACACCACTGCACTCCAGCTTGGGTAAGGTAACAGAGTGAGACCCTGTATCAAACATGAAAAAGCAAGAATGGGGAATTTTTCTCACCACCTCTCTTCCTGGAATTCCCAGCTTTTTTGGTTTTACTAATATTAGTTCATAATCTTAAACATCAAATGTGCATTCCCTTAACTTTAGACAGTTATTTAACTCCTGTTATGTTTAAGATGAAGAAATTAAAAACTTATTTATTTACCTTTCCTTTCTTTCACCAACCTGTTCTTTTTTTTTTCCATTTTCAAAGGAGGTGACACCAACCTATTCTTTATCTCATGAAATTTCAATAATTTTAAAGCTGTGTTTTCTTTTTTTCCCTCACAGTATTACAATGACTATGGTGATATTATTAAGGAAACACTGAGTAAAACCAGGCAGATTGATAAAATTCAGTGTGCCAAGACTCTCATTCTCAGTTTGCAACAGGTAAGAAATTTGGAGAGAGGGAGACAAAGAATAGAAATAACATTAATTGCACTTCTCTGTGCTTAATATTTGCTAGGTATCTTGTCTCATTTAAACTAGGTCATTTTATATAGTTTTGTCAGTGCATTATGGTGGATATTTTCTGGTACAAAGACATAGGTTAGGTGTCTTTTCTTTTGGAAGAAAATCCTAGAGTTCATATTTCAAATAGATGTAATCCTAAGGTGATTTATTCTTGGACTAGATGAAATGTGAAATTGGAAATTTAAAAAGTAATAATTTAAGAAGAAAAATATAAAAAGTATTTCATGAGGAAGGGTACCAGGAGATAAAATGTTTTTCATATTGCATAAATAAGATTTCTAATAAATGCTTAGTAATTTAAAATTATTTCAGGGGGCCTGGTGGATATATATATGTGATATGCACATATTTATAAATACATAATATATATATATGTTTGTATGTAGTTTATGATAAAAGTCTCATATCAGTGGCAAAAGGATTGGGACTATTCAATAAATGATGGGTCAGCTGACTGTGTATTTGGAAAAATAGCTGTTTATAGTCCTACCTAATGTGTATCCACAATAACTACTAGATGGTTTATATATAAAAGGCCAAAAGTAAGGGTTTATGAGAAAATGAGAGGATATTTTTTTAATCTTCTTTCTAAAGAAGTCACAAAGTTAAAAATTGATGATCTGTTCTTCTTTTTTTTTTTTTTTTTTTTTTGTAGAGATGTGTTTCGCCATGTTGGCCAGGCTGGTCTCAAACTCCTTGGCCTCAAGTGATCCACCTGCCTCGGCCTCCCAAAGTGCTGGGATTATAGACATAAGCCACCTTGCCCCAGCCAATCTGTATAAATTTATATAGATTAAATAGATGTATACATCAATTTGCACTTTGAGCAAAGTTAAAAAAAAAATGACGGGGGAAATATTTTCAGTCCTACATAGCAAATCCTACAGATCAGTAGGAAAGATAAATAAATCCCATAGAAAAGTGAGCAAGGGATATGAAAAAGGCACTTTTCCAAGGAAGAATCTTACAAACCAGTAAACATGAAAAGAGGCATTAGGCTGGGTGCAGTGTCTCACACCTGTAATCCCAGCACTTTGGGAGGCTGAGGCAGGTAGATCACCTGAGGTCAGGAGTTCAAGACCAGCCTGGCCAACATGGTGAAACCCTGTCTCTACTAAAAATACAAAAAATTAGCTGAGTATTGTGGTGGGTGCCTGTAATCTCAGGTACTCGGGAGGCTGAGGCAGAAGAATCATTTGAACCCGGGAGGCGGAGGTTGCAGTGAACCGAGATCATGCCATGGCACTCCAGCCTGGGCAACAGAAGTGAAACTGTGTCTCAAAGAAAAAGAAAGGAAAGAGGCATTAATTAATTATATATAACATAAATAATTAATAATTAATAAAAGCCAAGCACATTAGCCCACACATGTAATTCCAGCACTTTGGGAAGCCAACGCAGGCGAATCGCTTGAGCCCATGAATTCAAGACCAGCCTAGGCAACATGGCAAGACCCCCGTATCCAAAACAAAAATAGCCGGATGTGTTGGCATGCACCCTGTAGTCCCAGCTACTTGGGAGGGTAAAGTGAGAGGATAGCTTGAGCCTGGGAGTTCAAAGCTGCAGTGAGTTATGATTGCACCACTGCATTCCAGCCTAGGTGACAGAGTGAGACCCTATTTCTAATAATTATTATTAATGAAATACAAATGAAAATGGATACTTCTTGCTCAACAGATTGGCATGAATTAAAATGATTGATAAAGATATAGAGGAAAAGGCCCCTTTTTAAAACTGCCTTCTTAGAAGACAGTTTTGTAGTATATTCCAAAATTGAAGATATATATTCCCTTTAAACCAGTAATTTTGCTTCTAGGTATGTACGTGGATATGCACAGGTGTGTACCAATAAATATATGTAAAAGATGTTTTATTGCAGCAGTCTCTATAATAGTAACAAACTGGAAATAGTCTAAATGTCAACAGGGGAATTGTTAAATAAACTGAGATAGATAAACGATTTTTAAGACAAAATATTGAGTGAAAAATGGCAAGTTTCAGGACAAATGCAGTATGCTACTATTTATGTAAAAATAAAAACTTTAGCTGTAAATGTAATGTATCTATACTGATCTAGAAAACTTTCAGACTTTAAACACTGGTTACCTTTGGAGAGAATAATGGTATTTGGTAGAAGAGAGAAAGAAGAACTTTTACTTTGATATTCTTTGAATTTTTCACAACAAAATGTATTCTTTGTATTCACTTTAAATGTACACTTTAAGTTTTAAAGTTTAAAGCTATTGTATATACCAATATGTGAAAACATTTTAAAGTTTAAGAATTTATAAACAGCCTGTAATCCCAGCACTTTGGGAGGCTGAGGTGGGCGGATCACAAGATCAGGAGATAGAGACCATCCTGGCTAACACGTTGAAACTCCGTCTCTACTAAAAACCATCCTGGCTAACACGGTGAAACCCCATCTCTACTAAAAATACAAAAAATTAGCTGGACGTAGTGGTTGGTGCCTGTCGTCCCAGCTACTCAGGAGGCTGAGGCAGGAGAATGGCATGAACCCTGGAGGTGGAGCTTGCAGTGAGCCGAAATCACGCCACTGCACTCCAGCCTGGGTTGACAGAGCGAGACTCCTCAAAAAAAAAAAAAAAAAAAAATTATAAACAATTATCTGTGAATAAATTTGAAGTCCCTGGAAGAACTATTCCTTCAGTAATGACACAGCCAATAGTTCAGGCCAATCTATTGCTGAAGAAAACTAAAAAGGTGCAGAACATATTAGCACCCAAGAGCTATTTCAGTAAATCAGGTGTGATTAGAATTGAGAGATTGGGAGGTGAGAAACTGAAGAAAAGAAATATCAACAATACTCTTCAGGAGCTTTGCTATAAAGGGAATCAGAGAAATGGGTTAGTAGCTGGCAGAGGAAATGGGGTCAAGAAGTTAAGAGTATTTTTAAGATGTATGCATCTAGTACAGAAGGAATAGTTTAGGAGGCAGGAGAGAGCCGTAAACACAAGAGCAAAACTATTGAGCAGGTGAAACCTTATATACTGCCTTCTTGTCTAATACATAGGAGGGAGTGGCTTTAGATGAAAGTCTGGACAGTTCACCCTTCATAACAGGAGGAAAGGTCGATGTCTACAGATGCAATTAAGTTTTTAGATTTGTGGAATGATGATTGCTTGTATATTACGTCCAGGGTTCTGTTTTTGTTGTTATTTTCACAGAAAATAGCTAACAGATATGCAATTTATAAAACTCCACCCAGCTTAAGAACTTTTTGGTGTATTTTGTTACTGGATGGGAAAAATCATAGCCCCATGTATGCAAATGGTCTTCTTTTATATAATGTTCTTGTTTGAAATATAATAAGTGAAAAAACAAACCCCTTAACCCTGTGTGTCATATATTGTCATTCCTGTAAAAACAATAACAAAAAGAACAGATGTTTATAAATATATAGTGTACTTCTATAAATACATTTCTTTTTCCCATCTCAAAATACGTTCTTTTGGCCAGGTGTGGTGGCTCACGCCTGTAATCCCAGGACTTTGGGAGGCCAGGGCAGGCAGATCACTTGAGGACAGGAGTTTGAGACCAGCCTGGCCAAGATCTCTACTAAAAATGCGAAAAGTTAGATGGGCATGGTGGTACACGCCTATTATCCCAGCTACTCGGGAGGCTGAGGCATGAGAATCACTTGAACCCGGGATGTGGAGGTTGTAGTGAACTGAGATTGCACCACTGCACTCCAGCCTCCGTGACAGAGCAAGGCTCTCTCAATTAAAAAAGAATGTATTTTTTACATTATTATTAGAAACAAATTTCTGTCTGTATTTAATCACACCACTAGCATGAAAATTAACTCCAGCTATTAATAATAGACAATTTGTAGAAAGGGAACAGAGTAGCTAAAGTTCAATGCAAGGAGAGAAACCTTTCACCTTATACCTTTTACATATTTTTAAATTACCTATTCTGAAAATAAATAAAATTTTTAAAATTCTGAGCTATAGGTTTTTTCCTCTTTTTTTCTTTCTACCAGTTATTTAATGAACTTGTTCAAGAGCAAGGTCCCAACCTAGATAGGACATCTGCCCATGTCAGTGGCATTAAAGAACTGGCACGTCGCTTTGCCCTTACATTTGGATTGGACCAGATTAAGACACGAGAAGCAGTTGCCACACTTCACAAGTGAGTGAGATAAACACTTTGTTATACAGAATCTGGTTTACTTGAATTTTAATGAAATAACTGTTATTTGACCCATTTTTAAAGTGACAATTGATAGAATTTTAAGTTAGAATAACTTTAGAGATTATCTAGTTTAGAGATTCTCAACTGGGAGGACGTTTTTAATTTGAAACAACTTAAACCACCCATTTGTTCATCTTACAAAATATAGAAAGCAAAATTTAATAATATATTATTGTCTGGTCTGTCAGTAAGAAAACAGTGGGTTTGAGAGACTATACAGGCTGGGTGTGGTGGTTCACACCTGTAATCCCAGTGCTTTGGGAGCCCAAAGCAGGAGGATCATTTGGGGCCGGGAGTTCGAGACTAGCCTGGGCAATAGAGTAAGACCCTGTCTCCTACAAAAAATAAAAAAGAGCCAGGCATAGTGGCATGTGCCTGCAGTCCTAGCTACTTGGTAAGCTGAGCCAGGAGGATCACTTGAGACTGGGAGTTTGAGGTTATAGTGAGCTATGATTGTACCACTGCCCTCCAGCCTGGAAAACAGAGTGAGACCCTGTCTCTGAAAAAAGAATTACAGAATTATTTGTTAAGACCATACAAAATTGGTTCGGGGTTCATTATTGTGAAAACAGAAGTAACAGAAAACCTTTAGTAAATGCACACAGCTTGGTACCATTACCAGCTCCAAGAAGCAAATATTCTGGCAATCTATTAATAATTCTGTTTCCAGGGTATCTTGTTACCTCTAAAAACTACACATAGGGGGCTGGGTGCCTGTAGCTCACGCCTGTAATCCCAGCACTTTGGAAGGCCAAGGGAGGCCAATTGCTTGAGCCCAGGAGTTTGAGACCAGCCTGGGCAACATGGTGAAACCCCATCTCTACAAAAAATGCAAAAATTACCCAGGTGTGGTGGCACACACGTGTAGTCCCAGCTACTCGGGAGGCTGAGGTGGGAGAATCACCTGAGCCCAGGAAGTCAAGGCAGTGAGCCATGATAGCACCACTGCACTCCAACCTGGGCAACACAGTGAGACCTTGTCTCAAAAAAAAAAAAAAAAAATACACATAGGAATTTAGTTTTGTTGCTCTGTAGCTATTTTTTGTATGTTTTTCCCACCTTACAGTTTCGTACTATAAATATACACAAATATGTCCTATATATTCACATTAGTTTATTATTTGAATTTATCAGATTTTTCTACCTTTTGTGATGATTTTACTACCTTCACAAATATTTGTGTAATGTTAACCAATTGAGAGAACTACACTATCTGGATAAATAAGTTGATATTTTCTTTCACTTCAGGGATGGCATAGAGTTTGCATTTAAATACCAAAATCAGAAAGGACAAGAGTATCCACCTCCTAATCTGGCTTTTCTTGAAGTACTAAGTGAATTTTCTTCTAAACTTCTTCGACAGGACAAAAAGACGGTGTAAGTTGCACATTACAAGAGAAGTGGTTTTTATAATAACACTGTTGTAAATGTTTATTTTTTGAAAAATTTTTAATCATTTGGATATCTTTACTCTTGACAATTTAGGCTCTGATAGTTTAAGGAATTATACATTTTCCTTCAAGCATTTATATAGTAGTAATTTCACTGCTTATCTTTTAGTACCCTAGAATCTGCAACATGAAATTAAGCAGGTGGAAATTATTTCTTCTTATGTAGTTCAAAGATGTATGAACATTGGCTTAGCCGTTGTGTAACTCTTCCTTCTTTTATATTAATTTCATTTTAGTTTTATATTCTATTTGACTTGTTTCAAAAGACTGATTTTTTTCATATTTGCTTTTTTTGATTATTGATAACAGTTTAAAGAAATATATATGTAATTTCAAAAGAAAATCTTGATTGGGGAAGTTTTATTTAAAACCAAACCAGAAAACTTTTCTAGGCTGGGCACGGTGGCTCACACCTGTAATCCCGGCACTTTGGGAGGCTGAGGCAGGAGGATCACCTGAGGTCAGTAGTTTAAGACCAGCCTGGCCAACATGGGAAAACCCATCTCTATTAAAAATACAAAAACATTAGCTAGGCATGGTGGCGCGCACCTGTAATCCCAACTACTCAGGAGGCTGATGCGCAAGAACCGCTTGAACCTAAGCGGCAGAGGTTGCAGCAAGCTGTGGTCGTGCCACTCCACTCCAGCCTGGGCAATAGAGCAAGACTCTGTCTCAATAAAAAATTTAAAAAAAATTTTTTTTAGAGGATAATACTATAATGAATCCTAAATTTTATAAACTGATAAGACAGAGAGTCCTTTATAATATTCTAGCTGTGTGCAGTGATTCACGCCTGTAAGGAGGCTGAAGCAGGAGGATTGCTTGAGCCCAGGAATTCAAGACCAGTCCTGGCAACGTAGCAAGATCCCATCTCTATAAAAAATTTTAAAAATAACCAGGTGTGGTGTGTACCTGTAGTCCCAGCTACTTGGGAGGCTGAGATGGGAAAATCACTTGAACCCAGGAATTTGAGGCTGCAATGAGCTATGATTATGCCACTGCATTCCAGCCTGGGCGACAGTCTGGGGAGCCTGTCTCAATCAATTGATTTTTTAAAAAATAACAAGATTCTGAATAAATAGAATTTTGGAGAGACAGTTAATACTTATATGAATATAAGTGGTAGTTCTAAGTAAAGATGTTGATGTCATGTTAATCAGAAAATATTTATTAAGCGCCTAGTATGGTAAGCTCCTGTTGTAAAGCTTATGCTCTAATGCAGGGGGGGCACAGCATAAACAGGCAGATGGCCAGGCTCACTGGTTCCCACCTGGAATCCCAGCTATTCCGGACCTGAGGTGGGAGGATTGTTTGAGGGCAAAAGTTTGAGAGCAGCCTGGGCAAGATAGTGAGACTGTCTCTAAAAAAAAAAAAAAAAAAAAAAAAAAGCAGACAGGAGAGTTTCAGGCACTGAAATGGGGTAATGTGATAGACAGAGACAGGTGTTGAATATTAGTGAGAGTGGTTTGAAAACATTTTCAATACAGACATTTACAGCTATACATTTTCCTCTGAACATTACCTTAGCTGCATCTTGTAAGTTTTGATATGTTGCATTTCCATCTCAAAGTATTTTCTCTTTTCACTTATTTCTTTAACCTATTGGTTATTCAGGAGTATTTTGTTTAATTTTTATGTATTTCTGTATTTCCAGATTTTTTTTCTGTTACTGGTTTCTTCATTTCATTGTGGTCAGAGATCATGCATTGTATTACTTTAATCCTTTTAAATTTATTGAGACTTGTTTTATGGACCAACATATGGTCTTAGAGACTATTCCATATATCACTTGAGAAAGTGTGTTACCCTTCTGTTTTTGGTTGGAGTTTTTGTTCTGTAGATATGTGTTCCGTCTAATTAGCTTATAGTTTTGTTTATAGTGCTTTTCAGGTCTTCAGTGTTCTTGTTAATCTTTTTCTTAGTTGTCCTATTCATTTTTGAAAGTGAGATATTGAAGTCTCCAAATATTACTGTTGAATTTTCTATTTGTCCCTTCAGTTCTGTCAGTTTTTGCTTCATATATTTTCAGGCTCTCTTGTTAAGTATACATACTTTTTTTTTTTTTTTTTAAGACGGAGTCTCACTCTGATTCCCAGGCTGGAGTGCAATGGCTCAATCTTGGCTCACTGCAATCTCCGCCTCCTGGGTTCCAGCGATTCTTCTGTCTCAGCCTCCTGGGTAGCTGGGATTACAGGTGCACGCCACCACACCTGGCTAATTTTGTATTTTTAGTAGAGATGGGGTTTCACCATGTTGGCCAGGCTGGTCTTGAACTCTTGACCTCAAGTGATCTGCCCACCTCGGCCTCCAAAGTGCTGGGATTACAGGTGTGAGCCACCACACCTGGCCTGTATATACATTTTTAATTGTTACATCTTCCTGACCAATTGAGTCTTATTCTAAAGTGTCATTCTCTGTCTCTAAGACATTTTTGTGTCAGATTACTATAACCACGCTAGCTTTATTTTGACTACTGTTTTGCATGGTACACTTTTTTTTTTCCATCCTTTCACTTTCTGCCTTTGTAGCTTTTAATCTAAAGTGTGTTTCATGTAGACAGCAAATTGAATCATGTGTTTTTAAATTCAACCTGACATTCTCTAGTATTATACTTTTTGTTTTTTATGTATGTCTCCTGGGGTTTTTGTTTCTGTTTCTGTTTTTGTTTTTTGGGGGTAGGGGTTTGGTTCTCCTTTATTGCCTTCTTGTATTAAATGTATGTTTTCTAGTGTATCATACTAATTCCTTTAATTAATCTTTCATTGTATTTTTTTAGTTATGTTCCTAGTGGTCTTACCAGGCCTTACAATATACATGTTATCAAAATTTACTGGCCGGGTGCAGTGGCTCATGCCTATAATCCCAGCACTTTGGGAGGCTGAGGTGGGCAGATCACTTGAGGTCAAGAATTCAAGACCAACCTGGCCAACATGGTAAAACCCTGTCTCTACTAACAATACAAAAATTAGCCGGGCATGTTGGCACATGCCTGTAATCCGAGTTACTTGGGAGGCTAAGGTGAGAGAATTGCTTGAACCCCAGGGGGCAGAGGTTGCAGTAAGCCAATATCGTGCCACTGCACTCCACCCGGGATGATAGAGATTCCACCTCAACAAAACAAAATTTACCTAAGGTCTATCCTGGTTTATTCTAAGGAAATACAGAAACTTTAATTCTATATAAATCCATTTCCTTTCCTCCTTTTTTGGCTATTCTTGTTATACATGGTCCATCTATATATATTAGAAACCCAATAATAAACTGTTATAATTATACATGAGATAATCTTTTATAGAAACTGAGAAAAGAAAGGAAAGCAAGTATGTGTTTATAGAGTTTGTTATATTAATCTTTCTATTTACCATTTTTCTGGTTTTCTTCTTTTCTTCTTGTGGATTCGAATTGCTATCTAGTATCATTCCTATAATCAAATACAGCTTCTCTTTCACTCACTTTTGTGTTTATTGTCAAATATATTACATTTCTATGTTATTGACCCAACAATACAGTAATATACATATTGTTTTATATATTTGCTTTTTAAATCAGTTAAGAGAAAAGGGATACAAAATTTGTAATTATACTTCTATAACTACCTACAAATTACCTTTACTGGCACTCTTTGTTTTTTCATGTAAATTCAAATTACCCTGTGATGACATTTGGTTTCAGCTTGACTAACTTCTTTTAGTAGGCAGGTCTGACAGCAACAAATTCTCTCAGGGGTGGCTCATGCCTGTAAAACCAGCATTTTGGGAGGCTGAAGCAGGAAGATTGCTTGAGCCCAGGAGATTGAGGTTACAGTAGGCGATGTAAGATTCTCATTTGATAGTTTTTTACTTTCAACACTTTGACCATGTCATCCCGCTGCCTTCTGGCCGCCATTGTGAGCCAGGTGATAAGAATTAATCATTAATTTTATTGGATTTTCTTTGTATGTTGTGAATTACTTTTCTTTTACTACTTTCATGATTTTCTTTTTATCCTTGGCTTTTAGCATTTTTCCTATGATGAATCCATGTGTGAATCTTTTTGCATTTATCCTGTTTGGAGTTCATTGAACTTTTGGATGTATGAAATTATGTTTTTCATCAAACTGGGCAAGTTTTTAGCCATTATTTCTCCTAAATTTTTCTGCTTTTTCGTCTGCTATCTTGGTTACTCCCATTACACATATGTCAGTATATTTAATGGTATCCCATACTTCTCTCAGGCTCTGTTCATTTTTGTTTATTCTTTTTTCTCTCTCTTCTTCAGATGGCATAACCTCTTGATATATCATCAAATGTGGTGTTTCTTGCCTTTGTCAGCTCAGATCTACTGTCAAGCCACTATAGTACATTTTTAATTTTGATTATACTTTCAACTTAAGAATTTCCATTTGGTTCTTTTTTTAAATTCATATTCTTTATTTCATGAGATATATTGTCATCATACCAACTTTTAAGTAGATTTTCTTTAGTTCTTCAAACATACAGATGCTCCTGGATTTAAGATGGGGTTACATCCTAATACACCCCTCATAAGTTTAAAATATTGTAAGTCAAAAATGCATTTAATACAACTAATCTACCAAACATCACAGAATAATATAGCCTACCTTTAACATGCAGAATACTTACATTAGCCTATAGTTTGATAATATCATCTAACACGAAGCCTGTTTTATGATGAAATGTCAAATATACTATGAAATTTGTTGAATACTAAGTACAAAACAGAATGATTGCATGGGTACTCACCATTAAAGTACACAGCTTAAAAACACTATCATAAAGTTAAAAAAGAATCGTAATCAAACCATTGTAAGTTGGGGACTTTATTTATAATCATTGCTTTGAAATCTTTGTGGGCCAAGGTGCTGTTGCTTGTTCTTTTATCAGTGTATCTATCACATTTTCCTGTTTCTTTGTATGTCTCATAATTTTTTCTTAAAAACTGGACATTTGGCCAGCACTGTGGCTCACACCTGTAATCCCAGCACTTTGGGAGGCCGAGGCGGACTGATCACTTGAACTCACAAGTTCAAGACCAGCCTGGGCAACATGGCACAACCCTTTCTCTACAAAAATACAAAAATTAGCTGGGCATGGTGATGCATGCCTGTAGTCCCAGCTACTTGGGAGGCTGAGGTGGGAAGATGGCTTGAGCCTGAGAGGTGGAGGTTGCAGTGAGCCAAGGTTGTGCCACTGTACTCCAACCTAGGTGACCTTATCTCAAAATAATAAATAAATAAAAAGAACAAATGTTGCAAAAATGATATATTGTGAAATAATAATATAGCTACTCTTTACTAATTATCTGCCCCCTAGAGGTTGATATTATTTTTTCGTTGGTCATTTACTTGTTTAGTTACTTGGATGAACAAACTCTGAAATCTTTTTTCTCTGCCTTGAGCAACCTCTGATGTCTTTGCTTAGATCTTTTTTCCTTTGTTTTTATCATTTGTCTTGGCTGCTGAGGAGGTCACCCTTGGGTTAGCATAAGCCACTTACTGATCAAAGGTGCTTAAGCCCCTTAGCCAGTTAGATTTACCCTTTACTGTTGGATATGTGTATCGCTTGCAGGCTGCTTTCATAATTCAGGGTATTTACTTTTTTGACCCACATTTTAGGCCAGGGACTAGCAGCTTGGAAGATACCTCTCTGATTGTTCCTGAGAAAAGGCAGCCTTGGCTGTGCACAGTCTTCAGACGACCAGAGAAGCATATTATTTCATTTTTAAGCCTGGCCTCCTAGGAGTTGCTCCTGGGTGTAAGAATAGCTGTTTGTTCAGCCAGTGTTTGGTGAGAGGTTGTATTTAAACCACTTTTGCCAGTGAAGCTTCCTCCCTATGTTGATAGATCTGTATGTGGCTTGGGGAATGTTTCAAGTCTGCCTCATTCCCTTCCCTTGTTTGCCCATGAGTGAAGGCAGCGTAGGATATGTGCATAGCTTTCTCAACTCCCAGGACTTTTATTTTTTATTTTCTAAACCTGTTCCAAATATGCTTAATGGATAAACAGATGAACTCACAAAATTTGAAACCTATAAACAAAAGAAACGTTAAGCATAGCAATTACTTAAGCAGATCAATAACAATAAAATGTTGTCCTTCTTCCATATAAGAAGAAACATATGAAATGCCAGGTTAGCTCAGCAACCTATTAATAACCACCAAAGACTGGTGATAAAACATTCTTCCAGTGCTGTGATGATTTAAAAAAAAAAAAAAAAAAAAAACACAAACACAGTGGAGGATTTGGTAGCCTATGTTCAAATGAATCGAAGGGAGATACCGAAATTAAGAATCACTTGTTTTTTAGTTAAAAAAAAAAAAAAGGGAAAAAAATCCTTTTTTTTTTTTTTTTTTTTTTTTTTTTGAGACGGAGTCTCGCTCTGTAGCCCAGGCTGGAGTGCAGCGGCCGGATCTCAGCTCACTGCAAGCTCCGCCTCCTGGGTCCACGCCATTCTCCTGCCTCAGCCTCCTGAGTAGCTGGGACTACAGGCGCCCGCCACCTCGCCCGGCTAGTTTTTTTGTATTTTTTAGTAGAGACGGGGTTTCACCGTGTTAGCCAGGATGGTCTCAATCTCCTGACCTCGTGATCCACCCGTCTCGGCCTCCGAAAGTGCTGGGATTACAGGCTTGAGCCACCACGCCCGGCCCGGAAAAAATCCTTTAAAAAATAGTATAGATTTAAGGTGTATATATGATGTCTTGATATACATATAGGTTGTAAAATGATTACAACAGTCAGTTAGTTAACAAATCCACCTCCCAGGATTGACTGTGACACCAGGAAGGTTCTTGGCTCTTTCTCTGGTTTTCTCTGTGGAACTTCTGGGTGCTTTGCTCTGTCATTTGTTGCTGCTAGTGTCAGAGAACTACCAGCACCCTCTCATTTTCACTCCATCAAGAGCAGAGGATAGGTAACCCCTGGTTCTCAGCTTGCCCAAGGTTTGGAATCTCTCGACAGGGAGTTTGAGGTGGGGCATTCAGGGCCCCGATGTTCTCAGCCTGCTGTGCCCGGGGTAGCATTTTACCCCAGGGGTGGAGGCTAGGTGGGATAAAAGGAGCTTCATTTTACCTGGTTGCTGTTCAGAATAGAACTTATACAACACAGGGCTGGGAGGTGATGAGAAATGCAAATGGTATGCTTCTTTCTTTCAGGGTAGCCTGGGAACTAGAGAGAGAGGGAACCCCCATCTTGGCCACCTGTCTGGACTACATAGAGTTTCTAAAATATAGAGTTGTAGTGGCAGGGAGAAGGAAACAAGGGAAGGGAACAGGTTGTGGATCAAATGCTACAAACTTTTGCTGTGCTTACCAAAATGTATTAGATTCTCTCTTTTTTTTTTTTTTTTGAGATAGAGTCTCCAGACTATCACCCAGGCTGGAGTGCAGTGGGGTGGTCTTGGCTCACTGCAACCTCCGCCTCCCGGGTTCAAGCGATTCTCCTGCCTCAGCCTCCTGAGTAGCTGGGATTACAGGTGCGTGCCACCATGCCCGGCTAATTTTTTTTGTAGGGACTGGGTTTTGCCATGTTGGCCAGGTTGATGTCAAACTCCTGACCTCAAGTGATCCACCCACCTCAGCCTCTCAGAGTGCTGGGATTACAGGCATGAGCCACTGTGCCTGGCCAGATTTTCTTGAATAAATTTTTCTCCATTTGCTGTAT
Organism: Macaca nemestrina; assembly: GCF_043159975.1. Lineage (NCBI taxonomy): Eukaryota > Metazoa > Chordata > Mammalia > Primates > Cercopithecidae > Macaca > Macaca nemestrina. The sequence continues at coordinate 38,928,007 of NC_092126.1, read as the reverse complement.
GCCCTTAAGAGAATTGGCAAAGACTTTAAATTATTGTATTTTGTAAATTTTACTAGTTAAAAGGTTGTTTTCCTGGAAAGAGGGCATGCCAGCCTCCTTACTCCACCATCTTAGAAATCCTGCTTTGGCTTGAACACTTTATGAGAAAACTCAATAATCTTTTTGAGCTAAACTTCTGATTTTTTTTTTAACATTGGTGTTTAAAAGCAAAGGAAGAAATATGGGAAAGACCATACATACATACATACCCTTAGGTAATATACTCTCTTGCTTTAAAGTATCCCAAGAATATGTGAAACAAAACTTTCTCGGTCCCTCTCTTTCCAAAGGTGACCACTGTTAATAATTTAACGTGTGTCCTTAGGTATTCTTCAGAACCTGCAGAGAGAGAGCCTCAGATTAAGAAAAAGTGAGTGATGTATGAACTGCTTCCATGAAAATCACTGCTGTTTCTATTGTGTTTCTAGTCACTCATACCTAGAGAAATTCCTTACCGAGCAGATGATGGAAAGGAGGGAAGATGTATGGCTTCCACTCATCTCCTATAGAAATTCATTAGTCACTGGGGGTGAAGATGATAGAATGTCTGTGAACAGTGGAAGTAGCAGCAGCAAAACCTCATCAGTAAGGAATAAGAAAGGACGACCTCCACTTCATAAAAAACGAGTAGAAGGTAAGTCTGCCTTTACACTATAAGAAACAATTTGCCTGGTTTTAAAGAGAAAAAGTAGCAAATAATCTTTTGAAGCAAGATAATAGTATCAGGCACATGATTTCCTTGTATATTTGATTCACAATGAGATGTTAAGGCAAAAAGATTGGAACAGACAAAGTAAGACAGAAAAGCGTCAAGGAAAAAGAAGTTGAGGAAGCGTGGAGCATAAAGGAAGAGAGACCAAAAGAGGAAACAATTAGCTAGGTCTATAAAATCAATCCCTATACTATATGCCTCTAATACATTAAAATATAAAGTAAGATAGTCACAATGCTATTCTATTAAAATTCTTCCTAATATAGGTGAGATACAGGTAATTTGAGGGTAGATTTCTGCAGCAAATTGAATATACCAGAATAGTTTTCCAGTTCTACCACTTGGTTGGAACAATAAGACAGTGATGGCCTCCAGGTATGATGGCTCACACCTGTAATCCCAGTTACTCAGGGGAAGGAAGGAGGATCAGGAAATTAAGGCCAGAAATTTGAGACCAGCCTGGGAAACACAGCAGGACTCTCATCTGTAAGAAAAAAAAATGTTTTTAATTGGTGGCATGCACCTGTAATCCCAGCTACTTGGGAAGCTAATGTGGGAGAATCACTTGAGCCCAGAAGTTTGAGGTTGCAGTGAGCTATGATCATGCCACTGCACTCCAGCCTGGGTGACAGAGCAAGACTCCCATCATTTAATTTTTTTAAAAGGCAGTAATGGCTAAATCTGGTTTTATAACCCTCTTGGACTGTGGGGAATGGGAAATTAAATTGTCATGAAAATCTGATCAGTAGTAGATATTCCTATATGTAAAAATAAATAAATAAATAAAAATTGCTCTATTAAAACAAAACATTCCTGTTAAAATTACTAAGAGAAGCCTCAAAGTAAAAATGCTTGTTTTCTCAAATAATCTTCCCCCTTCTCCATGCTTGTAATAAATTTTCTCCAAACCAAGAGGAGGGCTGTGATCTGAGTCCTCTCTCTTGTTCTTTTTATAACTTATCTTTCAGCATCTTACCTGTGCTGCCTAAAAAAATGACTCACTAATAAAGGTTTTGCTAAACTCTATGGCAAAATTAATTAGAATTTAAATCTAATGATTCTTTTCATCACTGGGGAGACAGTATTGACTATTGATGAGGAGTTCAAATTCTAACATCAGAGTTCCAGAATTCAGACCTGGCCTTCTCATTATCAGCTATGCAACCTTTGAGCATATTACTTAACCTCTCTAAGTTTCAATCATTCATCAAATGAAGGATGAGCAGAGTATTTATCCTGTCAGTTCCTGTGAATATTAGAAACTACAAATAAACCACTTAGTACACACACAGTACTGAGCACAGTGCTTGGCACATAGGTAGCATTCAATAAATTATCTGAACATTATTGTATAGTAATGCCTCATATCTAGCATCAATCAGTAAATTAGGCAGCATCTGTATTTCTTTTCTTTTTTTAACCTTTGAGTTTTCAAAGCACCTATATTTCAAAAGGAATAAAAGAATTAATATAAATGTTACTGTTCAAGTTTAACAAAATCTCCACAAAGTTTAAGATTTCCTTTCAAATTACAGCTTTGGGACTTAAACTCTTTTTTAAAAGTCCAGAGAAAGAAAATATAAAATCTTGTCTTTGTACTGTAGGATCCTGGACTTTTCTCTAAAGAATGACTACAGGCATTTCTTTTTTTTTATTTTTTTTATTTTTTATTTTTTTTTTTGAGACAGGGTCTCCCTCTATCACCCAGGCTGGAATGCAGTGGCGTGATCTTGGTTCACTGCAACCTTCACTTCCCAGGTTCAAGCAATTCTCCTGCCTCAGCCTCCCAAGTATCTGGGATTACAGGCACCCACCACCATGCCTAGCTAATTTTTGTATTTTTAGTAGAGACAGGGGTTCACCCTGTTGGCCAGGCTGGTCTCGAACTCCTGACCTCAAGTGATCCACCCACCCTGGCTTCTCAAAGTGCTGGGATTATAGGCGGGAGCCACTGCACCTGGCCTTTTTTTTTAATGAGACAGGGTTTCACTCTGTCACCCAGGCTGGAGTCTTGTCCCTGGCTCAAGCAATCCTCCCACTTCAGCCCTCAAACCTCCCTGGCTCAAGCCCCAAAACCTCCCTGGCTCAAGCAATCCTCCCACTTCAGCCCCCAAGTAGCTGGGACTACACGCATGTGCCACCACACCCAGCTAATTTTTGTATTTTTTGTAGAGACAGGGTTTCACCTTGTTGCCCAGACTGGTTTTAAACTCCTGGACTCAAGCGATCCATATGCCTCAGTGTCCCAAAGTGCTAGGATTACAGGCATGAGCCATTGCGTCTAGCCATTCTTCAATGTAATATTCTTATTAGCCAACATTCATCAAATTTTTGCTATGTACTAGGAATATGTTTTAACATGCATTATATCATTTAATCATTTATTTGACTTATATTTGTAAAGCACTTAAGTCAGTCTCTGGCATAAGTGTATAAATGTCTTATAAGTCAACACTATTATCTAAATTTTTCACAAAAGAAACTAAAGCTTAGAGATTTTAACTATCCATAATGTTCACTAATGGTACAGTCAATATTATTTTCAAGATTAAGAGAAGCTTATATGGAACCAGATAACCTAATTTGTTTAAATTACAAAAAAGAAAACTTTGTCAATTTGAGATTTACAAAATGACTAAGATGGGTTGCATGCACAAAACCCTTAGGCTGCAGAGTTTCATCCTTCAGAGATGAAAATGAGAAAGTATTAAAAGAAATATTTTCATTGAGTAATCTTTAAAGGATTAGAAGTATCTATTTCTATTTAAGATGAATGAGTTCTCCCTGGAGTTATCAATTCATTCAGTAAGTTTCTACCAAGTGCCTTCCTAGGAACTGTGCTAAGTACTACAGATTAGGTATTAATATACTGTGAGTGCACATAGGAGGAGAGAGAACAGAAACAGGCTGTTCGATTTCACCATGGTCAATGCTCTGATGTGCCAAACACAGGAGGTTCTGGGAACATATAGGCAGTGACCAAACTTTTGAATATAGGAAGATTTTCTGGAAAAGATGACATGTAGTAGACAGCTGACAGTTGAGTTTACCAGGTTCAGAACCTAAGTGATAATAATCTTTTTATCATAAAATTTTAAGTGTGGTAGAGAATAAAAGTTCTGAATTAAATGTTGAATGAAATGTGTTATGAATAGAAGATGATGAAATGTGTCTTTGTTAACTAAGAAGAGATTGAGTAGTGAGCTTCAGATCATAGGAATTACTTTAACCAAGACAATGGGTAGGTATTTCCAGGCACAGAAAAGCCAATCTAGAATGTACATGTCTAACAAAATATCAGAAACCTGAGAAATACAAGGAGAAACAGGATGCTCGATGGCAAAGGAGGAGCCTAACACACACATCTCTGAGACTTAAGGAGAGGAAAAGCAGTGGGATTCATACTATGTATTGGGATTAAAATTCTTCAGAAGGAAAACCAAAGCAGTAATACTTTTTAAGAAGCCTTATATTAGAATAATGTAGGTTTTTTTTTTGTTTTTTGTTTTTTGTTTTGAGATGGAGTCTTGCTCTGTCGCCCAGGCTGGAGTGCAGTGGCGCGATCTCCACTCACTGCAAACTCCGGGTTCACGCCATTCTCCTGCCTCAGCCTCCCGTGTAGCTGGGACTACAGGCGCCCACCACCGCGCCCGGCTAATTTTTGTATTTTTGGTAGAGACGGGGTTTCACCGTGTTAGCCAGGATGGTCTCAATCTCCTGACCTCGTGATCCGCCCATCTTGGCCTCCCAAAGTGCTGGGATTACAGGCGTGAGCCACTGCGCCCAGCCTAGAAATTTTATAGGTAGAAACTTGACCGGGCATAGTAGGTCATGCCCTTAATTCCAGCACTTTGGGAGATGGGTGGATTGCTTGAGTTCAGGAGTTTGAGATCAGCCTAGGCAACATAGCAAAGCCCCATCTCAAAAAAAAAAAAAATTGGTAATATTTTATCAGGATAGTTTATAAATAATGCTTTAATCTGCTCAAATCTTTATAAACCATCTTAGCCGGTGGCTTACGCCTATAATGCCAGCATTCTGGGAGGTCGAGGTGGGCTGATTACTTGAGGTCAGGAGTTCCAGATCAGCCTGGCCAACATGGTGAAACCCATCTCTACTAAAAATACAAAAATTAGCTGGGCATGGCAGCAGATGCCCGTAATCCCAGCTACTTGGGAGGCTGAGGCAGGAGAATCACTTAAACTTGGGAGGCGGAGGTTGAAGTGAGCCCAGGTCGTGCCACTGCACTACAGCGTGCGACAGAGTGAGAGTCTGTCTCAAAAAAAAAGATCTTTATAAACCGTTTTCATAAGTTCTGAAGGAAAAACAGTTCCTAGCCCCTGGAAAACTTAAGTTTTACAGAGACAGTTAAAAACACATGACAAATTACATACCTGCTAATACAGGATAGTATATAATTAAGTCGTAAGTGAGTAAGAATGTATTTCCTCTAGAAATTAAAAGAGAAGCCTGGGTGTGTTGGCTTATGCCTGTAATCTCAGCAGTTTGGGAGGCCAAGGCGGGCGGATCACCTGAGGTCAGGAGTTCAAGACCAGCCTAGCCAACATAGTGATACCCTGTCTCTACTAAAAATACAAAAATGAGCCAGGCGTGGTAGTAGTCACCTGTAATCCCAGCTACTCGAGAGGCTGAGTCAGGAGAACTGCTTGAACCTGAGGGCGAAGGTTGCAGTGAGCCAAGATCACGCCACTGCACTCCAGCCTGGGCGACAGAGCGAGACTCCATCTTAAAAAAGAGAGAAAAAAAATGTTAAGTGGGGGATTGGGTGGGGGTAATCAGGGAAGGCTTCCCTGAAGGACACAGAGGCATGAAAATGGTGAACCTCTCAACCCATCTCCATATGTATAACCTGGCAAGAAGTTATTGACCAGTGTCTAGTTATACAGGGGGATTTGCTTATTTCTCCACAAAAGCCAGTCAGATTTTAATTGCTACTGCCTGAGACCCCTGTGAGGCCCAGGAAATAGGCCCTTTATTGCTTGAGCAAACTCTGGCTGGCTGCAATCTTCCCCTTCTAGGATGAATGAATCTTGAGAGATGGAGGGACTTAAAGAGATGATGATGTGATGATAGCTAACATTCAGTGGTTACATACATTACCTCATTTAGTCCCTACAACTTCGTGAGGTTAGGTAATGATGTCCCCATTGTATATATGAGAAAACTCAACTTTGGAAGTTTAATGACTTGTACAGAGTCATTAAAGTCATAGAAGTCAGTGGTGGAACTGAGATTTAAAGTAGGCAGTCTAACTGCATAGCCACACTCTTCACAAGTCTGTGCTATAACTGCCACCAGAGTTCACCCACAACATTCTGTGACCTTAACTGGAATTTTACAGATGAGAGTCTGGATAACACATGGCTAAACAGGACTGACACCATGATTCAGACCCCTGGCCCCCTGCCAGCACCACAACTCACGTCCACTGTACTGCGGGAGAACAGCCGGCCCATGGGAGACCAGATTCAAGAACCTGAGTCTGAACATGGTTCTGAACCAGACTTTTTACACAAGTAAGTAGCAAAAATTTGTCTTCTTGGCAAAAAACCTTTAAAGAAAGTAAAACTATTTAAGAAAAACTTTATTTGTTCATCAGAACATATTGCTGGTCACTTCATGATAAAAGAAGCCAGAAACAGAGGGTAAAAACCTTATGTGAGAAGAGCTATACAAAATCTGCAAACATTGTTGAAGATATCAGTTCCTGGAAGTTCACAGACCTTTAAATGTATGGTGTCTCACCAAGTGCTAATTTCAGTTAGCATTTGCATTTTCATTGGGCAGGTCTGTTTCTTCTCAGGGACTTGCCAAGAAATGCAGGTTACTTCCTAGGCAAGAAAACCTGTAAGAGCCTATGTTGTCAGTAGTCTGAACACCAAATAGACTATATGACCTTTATCATCCATTTAATTAATATTTTGTCTTGTTACATTTATATTTTAAACTCAAACTTCTCATGGATTAAGAATTTTTAAGATCTTACTTGATAAATTCTGAGAATAGTTGCCCTCAAAGAGAGAATCAAGGTCTTACCTTTTCTCCATGCTAGTAATTAAAATGTTTTCTAGTAGACAGGCCTCTGCAAATTGTAGAGAAAGCAGAGGGTGATGGTGTGTTTTGCTTATAAAAATCTTTTTTTGTTTTCCATCCAACTTTGAAATTCTCTGAGCTCCTAACTTATGTTTCTGTGTATGGTGGGGTAATGCTGTGAATTACTCTGATGGATAAGAGGGAGAACTCTCACTTGTACTCAACAAATTTAGTTAGGTTGAAAATGAAAGAGACAGTGTTAGAAGTATCAAATCCTGGCTTTTCATAAGACCCCTTTGCTCTAAGGGATCAGCCTGCAAACCCAAGAGGATACTCACTGTCACCCATGGTATAACTGGGCTTTCTTGTGCTGCCAAGTATCCTAGAAGGTGGTTTGCCTTATAGCAAGCATCCCAAGATGGGTGAGCTAACCAATATCCCCACCCCTCTTCCTACAGGGTGGGTTTCTCCTTATTTTAGCAGCCTGCCTTGCCTCTCTGACCTTACCATTTGTCAGTCGCTGTGGCTGTGGTCTGCCTTCTTTTCCCTGCTCCAGGTTTATAGGTTTAATCAAGGTGGTGGCCCCACATGATATAAAGACAGCTTAGAAACAAGTTCATGTGACAGTTTGTATTGGCTAAAAAATCACTAAAGTTTCCTGGCTGGGCATGGTGGCACATGCCTGTGATCCCAACTATTCAGGAGACCAAGGAATGAGAATTGCTTGAACTCGGGAGGCAGACATTGCAGTGAGCCAAAATCGCGCCACTGCACTGCAGCCTGGGTGACACAGACTCTGTCTCAACACCACCACAAAAGAGAATTAGCCAGGCATGGTGGTGCATGCCTGTGGTCCCAGCTACTTGGGAGGCTGAGGTCAGAGCATCACTGGAGCCTGGGAGCCAGAGGTTGTAGGGAGCCAAGATCATGCCACTGCACTCCAGCCTGGGTGACAAGAGTGAGACCCTGTCTTAAAAAAAGATTCCTGGCCGGGCGCGGTGGCTCATGCCTGTAATCCCAGCACTTTGGGAGGCCGAGGTGAGTGGATCACAAGGTCAGGAGATAAAGGCCATCCTAGCTAACACGGTGCAACCCTGTCTCTACTAAAAATACAAAAAATTAGCTGGGCGTGGTGGTGGGCACCTGTAGTCCCAGCTACTCTGGAGGCTGAGACAGAAGCAGCCCTTGAACCGGGGAGGCGGAGGTTGCAGTGAGCCAAGATTGCGCCCCTGCACTCCAGCCTGCATGACGGAGCAAGACTCCATCTCAAAAAAAAAAAAATCCTTAGAGGCATATTTACACACACTTCCATGTGCCAGTAAGTTTAGAGTACAAGTGCAGATTTGACTCCATAAAGACTGAGGAAAAGCTGCTATATTCTTCCTTGTTGAATTCTGGAGAACTTTCCGCTGCCAAGCCAACATAATTTGTTAGTTAGGGGTCTGCTGTCCAGCTAGGTACACCTGTGAGTGGGGCACCAGCCCAAGACAGAGGTCTTGAGAGCCCTTGTTTGGCAGAGATTTGGTTGATAGTTTAAGCATCTAACAGTTAGCCTCAGCCAGCTTCTCTTGGAGACTTACAGATATCTTTGGGCAACTTACTGCCTTTTTAATAAAAAGGCACCAGAATAAATCCAACTAATTCCTACTACATGAGATTAAGTAAACCTACCTTGGCTTTCTTAGCATGGGCCTCATTAGCTAAATTCATCATCTGCTGCTACAAAATTAATAATAGTACCCTCTCTTAGTCCTCAGATGCAGATCTCTTGGTTAGGCCAGCCGAAGTTAGAAGACTTAAATCGGAAGGACAGAACAGGAATGAACTACATGAAAGTGAGAACTGGAGTGAGGCATGCTGTGTAAGTGTTACATTGAGTGTCACAAGAACATAACTATGTGATGCCCATCATTTTGTGAAATGACTTGGGTATCTTTGATGTTCGGTCTTAGGAGTTAAAATTACAATTCGTGATATGCTATGCAGCATAGGATAGGAAAGGAGGACGTGAGTTCTTCACACTTTCAGCATTTAAATCCTAACTTTGCCACTTGGCAGCTGCATGGCCTTGGGCAAGCTCTAAAACATCTGTGCTGGCTACGCGTGGTGGCTCTGCCTGTAATCCCAGTACTTTGGGAGGCAGAGGCAGGCAGATCACTTGAGGTCAGGAGTTCAAGACCAGCCTGGCCAACATGGTGAAACCCCGTCTCTACTAAAAATACAAAAAATTAGCCGAGCATGGTGGCGGGCACCTGTAATCCCAGCTACTTGGGAGGCTGAGGGAGGAGAATCGCTTAAATCCAGGAGGTGGAGGTTGCAGTGAGTCGAGATCACGCCACTGCATTCCAACCTGGGCAACAGAGCAACACTCCATCTCAAAAAAAAAAAAAAAAAAAAAAATTCTGTGCTTCAGATTCCTCATTTGTAAAATTGGGATAATAGTACCAATAAGAATTTTAGGGTAATTGACACATAGCTAAATATTAACAACCATTATTATTGAATTGTACTTCCTTTTGATGTGTGAGATGAAATCTTGAATGAACCAAAGGAATGATTCTTAATTGTCTTGGAGTTCATTATAATTTGTGTAGTCTGTAGGTCATGATTGGAAGGTGTACTTCAGTTGGTTAGAGTAACTTTCATCTGAGAAACAGCCAGGATTCCAAATGGTGGAGTCTAATGAGCTTTCTGACAATACCTTTTTCTTACCAGTCGGGGTCTAATGGAGGAAGATGCTGAGCCCATCTTTGAAGATGTGATGATGTCATCCCGAAGCCAGTTAGAAGATATGAATGAAGAATTTGAGGACACCATGGTTATTGATCTGGTAGAGAAATCCACTATATTTTTCTTTTGTTAAAATATGTGGGGGCATTGGTGTAAGATGACCCTCTTAGGTTGGGCACGGTGGCTCACGCCTGTAATCCCAGCAGTTTGAGAGACTGAGGTGGGTGGATCATCTGAAGTCGGGAGTTCAAGACCAGCCTGACCAATATGGAGAAATCCCGTCTCTACTAAAAATACAAAATTAGCCAGGCGTGGTGGCACATGCCCATAATCCCAGCTACTCGGGAGGCTGAGGTTGCAGTGAGCCGAGATTGTGCCATTGCACTCTAGCCTGGGCAACAAGAGTGAAACTCCGTCTCAAAAAAACAAACAAAAATTATCCTCTTATTTTCAGAATTCTGGGAGGAAGGGTGAGGCGAGGAGGAGGTAACATTGACCAAAAACAGTGGGCATTTGGATGAGCTTGGGTGTTTTTCAAGCCTGCTTTCAAAGCAGTCATATTTTAAATTCTGATACTAACAGAAACTGGTTCTTTCTTTTTACCTTCTTCGAAGAGAGCTCATACTAGATCTGTCTTTCAGCATCACATGTGTATCTGGCCTCTTGTGCTTTAAATTTGAGCCTGACAAAAATCTGCAGTGCTTCAGCGTAACAAAATGCCGAATATGGGACTTAATTTGTTCAGTATGAGAAGACATGTTTGAGATATGGACTAACCATAGGTGATACTAAGAACTTATTTTTACAGGAATAGTAATGAATGGTGGTTATGTTTTTTTCAAAAGTTCTCATCAGTTATAGACAACACATTGAAGTAGTTATAGGCAAAATTACATAGGAAAGGAAAAACAGTGAGACTCAGTGGAATAAGACTGGCCACATGTTTGACAGTTTTTGAAACTGGGTAATGGGTACATAGAAATTCATCATGCTGCTTTTTCTGTGTATTTTCTAAGGCTGCCATAATAAATACCACAGACTGAGTGGTTTAAACAAATTTTTATTCATTCATTTATTTATTTATTTATTTATAGATGGAGTCTCGCTGTGTCACCAGGCTGTAGTGCAGTGCTGGGATCTTGACTCACTGCAACCTCTGCCTCCCAGGTTCAAGCGATTCTCCTGCCTCAGCCTCCCAAATAGCTGGGACTACAGGCGCATGCTACCACACCCAGTTAATTTTTATATTTTTAGTAGAGACGGGGTTTCACCATGTTGGCCAGGATGGTCTTGATTTCTTGACCTCGTGATCCGCCCGACTCGGCCTTCCAAAGTGCTGGGATTACAGGCGTGAGCAACCACGCCTGGCCCAGAAATTTATTTTTTTATCACATTTCTGGAAGCTAGAAGTCCTGAGATGGTGATTTATTTTGAGGCTTCTCTCCTTGGCTTGTAGATGACTGCCTTCTTCCTTGTCTTTAGATGGTCTTTCCTATATGTGTCTCTCCTTCTTATCAGGGCCCCAACTATATTCAATTAGGACCCACCCATTTGACCTCATTTTACCTTAATTACCTCTTTAAAGGCCCTGTCGCCAAATACTGGCATCTTCTGAGGTACTGGATTAGGACTTCAGCATGCACATTTTGAAGGGACATAATTCAGCCTGTAACATTGTGCTTTGTATGTTGGGAATTTTCCATAATGAGAAGTTTTTGTAAGTTTTATAAATATAAATGAGATCATATTACTCCAATCTGCCCCCACCATCCAATAACTTTCCATCTACCTGCTTTGGGGAATTCAGAGGTTTATCACCTAGTAGTTAATCAATTTTATAAATTTTTCTGTGACTTGAAAGGGAAGATATGGCCTGGGCATGTAGGCCCAAAGTTATTTATATGTATTTACATGTTCAGTGTATTCATTATAGTTTGAAAGTTTTGTGCGTTGTTTTTGCCAACATAATTAAAAGCCAAAAGTACGGTTTTTAAAAAATCTATTTCATATAAAAGCCAGATTCTCTTCTTCCTTTCAAAATTGACTCTTAGCAGGTCTATATATTTATGATACTGTCAGAAATATTAGCTGATTATCACAATTCATTGTCTTAATGATCTCAGAAAAAAATTAAGAAACCTGTTTCTCTTTCCAGCCTCCATCAAGAAATCGGCGAGAGAGAGCTGAGCTAAGGCCAGACTTCTTTGACTCTGCAGCTATCATAGAAGATGATTCAGTAAATGTTAAATTATTACTGCTTTTTATTTATGGTTCCTGGGTCCTGTTTATGCATGAAATTAATAATTATGTTTCTCATCATTTTTCTAGGGATTTGGAATGCCTATGTTCTGAAGTCTGAAGAAAATTTACAAATCTGGAACTCTATTATTTAGAGCTAGAGGCCTATATACTGTGATAGCTTGTATGGGGAAAAACACTTTTGATGTGATCTGATTTGTTTTTTAATCAAATGATTAAGGTCAATCCCTTTTTGCAGTGACGGAAGAGGAGCATGTAAATTACCCAAGGGAATGTTGGTGAATGTCCACTCAGAAAGACTGACCTGAAAATCATTTGTGTCCTACTATTGGACTTATCCCAATACAGATGTGTGTGTTTTTCTGGAGGGAGGAAGAAATTTTAAATTTTTAAAACAGCTGTCAAGATAAACACTGTTATACACCTGTTTTATGAAAACTCAACATTGAGTAAAAAAAAAAATATTTTTAACTTTATTTTCCTGTTGTACAATTTAAAAACCGTTTTAACATTTTGCCTTTTTATGTTTTAAAAGCTAACCATTTTTATTAAACCTATGAGTAAGCAGCTCATCCTAATTGCCGAAGAGTGTTTTGGAGCTCACTGGATTTGGTTGACCTTTGTGGAACACAAATAATGAAGGAGCAGAACATTGACAAGCTAAGATGAAATTCTGACATAGTGCATCTCTGCCAAAAACCACACACCCTCTGTGGATATGGATATGAAATTCCCAGATTTTATATACTCTTGAATAAAAAGGTTTATTTTTATTTATAAGTGGGCATAAAATAAGAAATGTCCATGCAGCCATTTTTCCAACAGATGCTGTACACGGTTCATTTTATATAGACTAGGGAGATTCAAATACAGTGCATTTTCTATTGGTATTTGTTCTGTGCATTTTTAGCAACTTCTACCAGCAAATAAAGTATTCTCAGTAAAACGAAAATGATTCTCAAGTTATCAGTTTGCTGTTTTTACCACTTATTTCATGCCCTGCCAAATTCAAGTTACACAGACTTCCATTTTCTTAAGATAATCATGAAGAAATCCTTTATCATCATTCGAAAGTAATTTTAAGTGTAACATAACTGTGTCTACTTCCCATGCACTTAATACCCTTATGCGCTAATTTTGTGAATTAAGTTTACTGATTATAGAAGTATGTGCTGCATAGAAGTCTGTGCTTAGAGGGTGAAGTTCCTAAGCTTACCTTGAATTACAGCTACATTTCAGTGTTAAATGTGCATATTAAGAATAATTCTTTTGGGGAAAGAAATTATGAATCTTCAGGACAGTCTACAATGGTTTAGAGTTGCATTCTGCCTAGACTTTTATGACTTGCTGCTATTGTTTTAAAAACCCCACTTAGTTTCTTCCTTCAGATTTCTAAAGCAAGCCTCAGAATTTCCAAACCAATCCATCCACAGCTGTTTCTGGGCTGGTTTTTAAAGTAGTTGCAACAGAATCATGAGGCTTTCCCTTTTTTATCAAATACAAAACACATTTTTAAAAATTCTGCACACCCAGTGATCATCTTTTGTGCGGGAAAGCAAGATGGATGATTTTATTCATCCTTTTAGTAAAGACACAAAACAGATTTTTCTCAACATTTGTACAGTTCTGAAAAAACCTGGTCACCAAAATGTTTTCTCTGCTAATTCAGCAATTCTTGGGCTCCAGTTAGGGGAGCTGGGGCCTCATTTTCTCCCAGAATTGTGGGCTTCACTGGAAGTGAAGGCGCAGGAATGACTGGACTGTCCACCCTAGCCCTGCCTGCCTGTGGTTTTGGCTGGGGAGCAAGCCATGAGGTGCCCTGGCACATGCACAAACTGATCCTTTGTGTGACAGTCTTGTATGGAAAACAGATGCTGACAGAATTGTAGACTACCATGCCACACAAAAAGGCTAAATATCTACTCCAATGGGTTTCCAGTTCAGTTTGAAGTCAATCAAATTTTTGTATTTTCGGTGTCTCCTTGATTGGTTTTGCTAGTAATTCTGTAAATTGTACATTTGCAATATGAGGTTTTTTTCCTTTTGTACAATTTGAAACTGATGCTTCACCTTTCCTTTAATAAACTATTCAAAATCAGGCTTGTGGTAGTCATCCTATTGTTCCTACCAGGTATGGCTTTAAAGAGATGATTTCCTATCCTGTGGCTCTTGAGAGAGTTTGCAATTTCTGATAATCTGTTAAATGACAGCAAGTTAACCGTATCAGTGAGGTGGTGGTTTTGTTGTTTTGGCTTTTTAATTTTTTTTAAGAAAGCAGAATTTAGGACTAGCTCGCTTTCTTTCATTCCTTAGATTTCTCTAGAGTGTGTGTAGGCCAAGTCATCTTGGTTTAAGAAGGAGTCGCTTGCAAACTGAGTTTTGCATGAGGCATTCAGGGAACATCCAGTGGCCTGTAGCATGGGTCCTCCTGGCTTGAGACTCTGGGCTTATATGCATAATTGCACCCTGGCAGTGCCCTTTTGAAGACCACATAGATTCAGTGCAGCTGCAGAACTGTTTTCAGCCAGGCATGGTGGCTCACGCCTGTAATCCCAGCACTTTGGAAGGCCAAGGTGAGTGGATCACTTGAGCTCAAGAGTTTGAGACCAGCCTGGGTAGCATGGTGAAACTCCATCTCTACAAAAAATAAAAAATTAGCTGGGTGTGGTGGCACACACCTATAGTCCCAGCTACTTGTGAGGCTGAGGTAGGAGGATAGCTTGAGCCCTTAAGGCGGAGGTGGTTGCAGTGAGCAGACATTGCACCACTACTGCACTCCAATCTAGGTAACAGAGCCAGACCCTGTCTCAAAAAAAAAAGTTTTCTCTTGGCATTAGACCTCCTCGCTCTTAAGAAGTCATACCCTACACACTTCATGGGTCTGGCAATATGGGGTGAGTTCCTTAAACAGCCTAATATGCTTATGCAGAAAAGGCAAAGGTGTGGGAGACAAATCGGCAAGTAAGCTTTCCAGGCAGCCAGGGAAGGAAGGTCATGCAAGGATGGTCTGTAATAGCTCATCTTGATGGTTACAAGAGTATGAGACTAGCTGAGGACTTTCCCTTGGGTCAGGCTTGCAAATCTCCAATTTGTGGCTTGACTGTAACTAACTCACTCCCTGTTTGCCCTTGTTCCCAGATAAAAGTCCATCAAGCAGGGACTAATATTTTCATGGGAAACAAAGGTCTGATGCCACTCAGGCTTGGTTTTTTTTTTTTTGCAGGGGGTGGGGGAGACAGGATCTCAGTCTGTCACCCAGGCTGGAGTGCAGTGGTGTGATCTCAGCTCACAGCAACCTCCGCCTCTGGGGTTCAAGTGATTCTCCTGCCTCAGGCTCTCGAGTAGCTGGAATTACAGGCACCCGACACCACACCCAGCTAAGTTTTGTATTTTTAATAGAGACACGCTTTCACCATATTGGCCAGGCTGGTCATGAACTCCTGAGCTCAAGCCATCTGTCTGCCTTGGCCTGCCAAAGTGCTGGGATTACAGGCATGGGCCACCGCACCCAGCCTTGGGCTTTTCATATTAGACCAAGCTCAGGTAAGATTCTATCCCTGCCCTTCTGAGTGTCTTGTTCTATGGAAATCTCTTACCAGGCACCACTTTTTGAAGAGAATCTTCTCCCAAGAACACATAAAGGGGGTATTTTCACCACGACATGGTCAAAACTTAACTATTGAGGCTGCCACATTGGCTGGAATATGCCAGCTGGATTCCACAGAGGCCCCAGACTGAGGCACTACCTATCAAGTGGCTGTAGCTCCTGCTTGGAATTATAGAAATCCCATGCTGACATCAGAGGTGCACAGAGTATGAGGACCAATAGTTCTCTCTAAAAGGGTAAAGCCATAGCTCTCCAGAAATCCTTTGGAACCAGAAAGACAAAACAGTTACATCTGTTGAATAGGTGAAATGGGCTGATTCATCAACTCCATCAAGAGTTAAGTCCACATGTGGACTTAACACAGGTTTCTTTGGCGGGACAGACCACATCTTAAGCACCAGCACCAGGACAAAGTATCAGTGCAACCAGAGGCAGAAAGTTGGGCTGGGGAGACCAAGGCAGGATCAAAAAAAGAAGCTAGAAGAACTTGGCAACAAAAGCACTTTCTAACAAGCATTAGAAGGCTATGTTGTGGATGTGCTTCCCATTACTCTAGCAACTCAGGTGACTGGCCATCTGTTGTTGGCACTGCTTTGCAAGGGATTCATGCAGGAGATAGGAAAGCTGTCTAAATGTAGTAGCTTTTTGGGTTCTTTGAGACACAAGCCTAGGGGAACAGACCACCAACCTCCCTGACCCCTACTCTTCTGCCAACGCTTAGAAGTCCATCTCACCTTCCTCATCAGCTGAGTGGCAGTACTTTGAAATGATTAGAACACAGGCTTGGGGTCAAACCCATCTGAGTTCAAATCCCAACTTCACCACTTGTTAGCTGTGTAGCTCAGGATGAACTGGCTTAACACAAGGCAGGGGCAGGACCAGCAAGACCCTGGTGGTGCCTCCTACACCACAGCTCACCACATTATCTGCTCTCAGTTTAAAGACAGATGCTTGTCAGCTATCAGCTCAGTGGACCCAAGTATTTCCCATTTTTACAATCCCGTGGGTTTTTTTTTCCCCTTTAAGGTGAGGGCACCAGCTGGGAAAGGCATTCCCACACAACAGCCAAGAGAATACTCAACTGTCATTACTCTCAAGGCATTCCATGGTCCATGGAGGCTGGTCCACTTGACAAAGCTTCCAAGGTCTTGCAGCGTCGAGTTTCTTTGACCAGCTGAGTTTCTGTACGGGAGTTTCCCCACCATCCAAGGCTTCCGTAAAGCTGCTAGCCCAGTTGCTCTCCTGAGCTGGTTCCTCTACCATCTCAGTATCCAGATTGCACAACCTGGTGAAACACTTCTTGGACTCTTCCCTCCAAAAATAAAAAAAGAGCTTGTATATACTTTTATATGGACCATAGCAGAAACCACGAAAACAAAAACTGTTGGCTCAGAAACTCACAAGGGAAGCAAGGGAGGGACAGAGTGTCCAGGACCACCTATATGGGCTAAGGAGTCTGAAGAACAGGGAGCTCTGGAAGTGGTGCTGGAGCAGAGGAATGCAACAAAATATGGATCTGGAGTTAGTATGGTAGCTGAGAACAGGATTTACAGCTTAGTGGGAGGCCACAGAGATCAGTGAAGAGACTGCTGCAAAAGTCCTTAGAGCCCAACTAGGATTGGTGACTGAAGGAGAGCAGAAAGATGCTTAAAAAATAAAAAAATAAAAAAAAAAAGAATGACTCTTATGGGCTACTGGGAATGGGGGGTAGGGGAAAATATTTTTGAAACAGGAAAAGAGAATAAACAGTCACACATTAAGTTGACCTTGAAATAATGATTCACTGTCCAAGCAATGCTTAACAGATCTCTGGAGCCAAGGGAAAGCCATCAGTAGTGGGAGGGCCCTGGGTTTTCACCACAGAGGATGCCCGGGGGGCATCTTGGATCAGCACTCCATGGTTGGTCCTTATGCTCAAACTTAATCTCCAGTTCTGGTAAAACTATTAATGCTTTACTTAGTAAAATCAAGTCAACAGTGTAGGAGGAAAGGCTTTAAAGTGGTTTACAAACAAAAATGACTAATTCACATTGATAACCACTCAGTTACTAATTCAGGTAACTTAACCATATATCTTCAGTTTAAAGACAAAACGAACTACAAAGAAGTCTTGAACTTTAGACGGTTTATTGTTGATAGAGCTGTAGTGATTCTGAAACTTGTATTTATGGTAGCACTGAGCAAATGAGTGAAATATATTGAGAATAATGGGAGCCAGGGTTATTACTGCTGTAGTAAGAGAGACAATACAGAATGAAGGAAGGCAAAGAAGCACCCATGGTGTTGGATTAGAAGTTTCAGTATGAACTCATGATTTAAAAGTACGACAAATATGTATTCATATATACATGTGTCGCACATATATATACACACTTATTTGCATAAATTTTCCTAGTTCTGTCTGCTGAAATGCCTCAAAGCAATGATACTCCAGTATCAATGTGAACCCTTAGTGACAATTTTAGCTTCTAAATGACATACCTACTAAAAGAAACTAAGAAACTACTACTATATACTACTACATACCTATTAAAGAAACTCCTTGGAGAAATTGCTGATTCCCGGGTTGGGCAAGGAAAATATAAGATAAGCCTAGAGCATCATCTTGTCAGAAAATAAGGAAATACTAAAAAAATCAGTGGGATATATTAAAAGGACCTGGGGAGCCAGGTTGAAGGAGCTCCCACTAACCAAACTGGGTCATTTTAAGCATCAAAATGAGTAACATTAAATATTTTTTAAAAATCAACAAGTCCAGGCAAGCCACACCAACAAGTCCAAGTGGCTCACGCCTGTAATCCCAGCACTTTGGGAGGCTGAGGTGGTCAGATCACGAAATCAAGAGATCGAGACCATCCTGGCCAACATGGTGAAATCCTGTCTCTATTAAAAATACAAAAATTAGCTGGGCATGGTGGCACATGCCCAGCTACTCGGGAGGCTGAGGCAGAAGAATCACTTGAACCTGGGAGGCAGAGGTTGCAGTGAGTTGAGATTGCGCCACTGCACTCCAGCCTGGCAACAGAGTGAGACTCCGTCTCAAAAAAAAAAAAAAAAAATCAACAAGTCCAAAATGATACTAAGAAAACAAAAACAGGAGAAAAGAAAGCTCTTCCTTACCTAGAGTTCCAACTAATAAATATAGATATAAGAGTTAGAAACAACATTTTATAATCAATGCAGAATCATTGATTGAGGCAAGAATCATCAATGAATACTCAAATTATTGGTGAAAGTTTATTTAATTCTTTGAGACAGAATCTAGCTTTGTCACCCAGGCTGGAGCGCAGTGGGGTGATCTCGGCTCACTGCAACCTCCGCCTCCCAGGTTCAAGCGATTCTCCTGCCTCAGCCTCCTGAGTAGCTGGGCGCATACCTCCACACCTGGCTAATTTTTGTATTTTTAGTAGAGAGAGGGTTTCACCATGTTGGCCAGGATGGTCTCGAACTCCTGACCTAAGGTGATCTGCCCACTTCGGCCTCCCAAAGTGCTGGGATTACAGGCATGAACCACCACACCTGGCCCAGGTGAAAGTTTATTGACAGACAAGATTAAATAATGCCCCACAAATTAGTTATCAGTTACAAAGAGAAAATGGTAACTACTATGGAAAAACCTTTGCAGCCATGACCTTAATCATGTGATCAGAATCAGTTACCAACAGCAGGAAAAACTGACATCATGTGCTTACTAATGTGATGCACTGAAAGGAATATGTGTTAGTCTTATCTGAATCTAAACCTCAGGAAACAGACACCGCAAACTGAAGGACACCCTACCAAATAACCAGCAAGTAAGCTTTCCTCAAAAATGTCAACGTCATGAACGACAGACTATGTAAGACAGAGGACCTTGTTCCTAGGAGATACAAGTTTTTGGGAACACAGGGTCACGAATCTACAACTGACTTTCAAAGGGGTCAATTAAATTATTATATTGTATATGTTATACGATTATATAATTATATAATGTATAAATACATAATGTAAATTATGTTAGATATAATTAGATATCAATATAATTATATTGATATAATTAGATATATGCATATTATGTATTATTAGATATATCTAAGTGTGGAAGAAATAAAGCAAATGTAGAAAATGTTACCAACTGGAGAATCTAGGTAAAGTGGATACAATACAATTCTTGCAACATTTCCATAGGCTTGAAAATGTTCACAATTAAAAAGTTTTTGAAAATTTTAAGAACACATTTCTGGAAATAACCTGAGTCAACACAGGGTGCTATGTCTTATTGAGCATCTGTACTGCTAAACACATATTCCACAATTGCAAACATCACATTTAATCCTCAATTCATGGGGGAATTAGGAGATAGAAAGGGCATATTATATTATCCCTATTTTTAAAATAAGGAAACTGAAGCCTAAGAAATACTGTGCCTTAAAAGCTTATTATATATCTCACCTATGGATAAAAAACTAATTCCTAAGAGAAAAAGAACAATACCCAGAGATGTGAAATAAAAATTAGCTCTAGGTGATAACACTCTGTACTATTTTTCTTTCTAGTTCTATTGATTTTTCAGATTTCCACCATAAAAAACTGAATTTATGCTCAAAAAATACAACTTAAAATTTTTAATAAAGTAAATAATTTTATAGTAAGGCACAAAAGAGATCTTTCTAGAATTTAATAAACTTTGTTATTCTAAGTTATCCAAGTATTTGAATTCCCATGTTTCATGATTTCAAAAGGCAGGAATGGGATGTGAATGGGCAGACAATAATTCAGTTCTTGGTTTCTTTTCCTTTGAATTGTTTACAATGGAATATTTGCATGTTTTCTCCAAGGACGTTGTACCTTCTTGCTGGCCAACACATCCAGGTCACAGCAGATTCGGGCACGTGTGGAAGAAGGTTGGATGATGTCATCCACAAACCCTGGTGAAGCACAGAAAAGGGAGTGGATCATCTGCATCCCCAGATGATGCCACCCTTCAACCTTCTGCTCAGCCTGGGCATCATCCCTGGGGCCAGCAGTACAAGCAGCGTCCAACCTGATACAGAGAGGGTAAGCCCTGCGAATCCTGTCTTGTATCCCAAGAGCTGGCCTGTTCTGACAGCTCCCCACCTGGCCTAGGAGCACTTGGCAAGAAAAGGAAAATTTGACACCCTCCCTATACCCTGCTTACTCCAATGCCTCCATCCTGCCACAATGAATTCAATACGAAATAAAGAAAATACATCCAGATTTTCAAAAATGGCTACAACAATTCCTCCATCCTTGTACACAAGTCCTGCAATGTGACTTTACCACTTCTGTCATCAAGAGGTGGATTTGTATTCCTTCACGTAACCTTGTGAGTTTCTTTGGCCTAAAAAATGTGGCAAAAATGACACTGTGCAACTTCCAAATCTAGGCCTCAGTTTCCCTTTGCCCCCTTGCTACTCTCGGGACACCATGTAAGGAAGCCTGGACTAGCCTCCTCAAGGGTGAGAGGCCATGTGGGGAGTGAGTCTAGCTAACAGCAACTGCCAAGTAAGTGACGCCATTTTAGACTGTCAAGCCCCAGTCAAGCCACAGAATGACTATACCTGTGTGGGGGACCCCAGGCAAGACCAGCACAAGAACCCCTCAGTTGGGCCCAGATCCAATTGTGGACCTCACAGAACCATAAGCAGGTGGGGGAAATGGTGGTTGGTTTAAGCATCTGAGTTATAGCGTGAATTTCTGCACGGCACTAGACAACTGAAACAACACCTAGAAATTTAACACACTTCGGCAACGTTGTTTTAATCGTGGTACCAAAGCAATCTGTTCTGCTGTCCTTAGTCCTAAGTGATGACTTGCCCAGGGACAGTCTCAACCCTCACTAGTCAACAGATTAGACTGCAAAGGCAAAAAGGCAGTTATGTGACAATTTCTGTAGAGAAAGAGTGAGCAAGTGACCAAACAAAGCTGCCCTCTTCACCACAGTCCCCTACCTCTCACTGCCGCAGGGAAAGGGTTGGCAAACTTCTCGATGTACTCTGCCTGAGCAGCTTCCACATTCTCATGCCCTTTGAAGATGATCTCCACAGCACCCTGTGATTAGAGGAGTTCTTGAACGTCTTTGGTCGTCCCAACCTGGACAGATCTCCTTCAACTCATTATCACTGTGTGTGGTTGCAAATTTCTTGGTAAATCAGTGTACTGGGGGGAAGTGCCATCTCTAAAGGCCACAGCATAGAGGGAGGCACTGCCTGGGGCTGACCATCATGACACAGGGGGCTGAGTGATGGGATGGGATGCTTCCCTGTGGCCCCAATGAGGGGCAGTCAGGCAAAAGTCAGTAGCTTCTCTCCCCAGAGCCCATTCTACCATCTCCATTTGCACTCATCATACTTCTTTGAGCCAAAGATGTTAGCCCTGTTTTCCATTATTAAATCCACAGTCTTGTATCAAGGGGAATTAAAAGCACTACTTCCCTTTTTCAGTATCCTGAGACCTGAGTATACAATTCGGTGGCCAGAGGTGGCCAGATAGAACTGGAAATTAGAAGGACTGGCCTTCAAGTCAGAGCAACCATAAGTCCTCTAGACTTACAGAGCACCTGTAACTCTAGGGGGACCTGCAAGTTATCTGATTCAACCACAATAGCTACTTCAAAGCAGGGAAGGAGCAAGGAATAGGTCAAGCAACAGGAAGTACCTTGTCCTACGTCACTGGGGTCAGACCTACAGTTTAGCTTCTTATGACCTTAAAAGCGTAGCTCTGGGGCCCTCCCTGGAAGCTGAGGTGGAGTTGGGAGAATGTCCAATCCTTCTGAAGGTGACTTCAGTTGACTCAACCCTTTGCCCCCTTTACTTACAATCTTGAAACCCACTCTGGACTCCTCTCACTTTCCTTTCACCTGCCCCACCCACCTTGGCATGAAGACACCAGTGTGGGCCTGAAGAAAGGGTATAGGACAGGAGGCAGAGATGTCTCCGGAGCCCCAGGAGGAGACTTGCCAAGGTCTAGGTCTCACTCGCCTCAGTCCTGGCTCACCCTAGTGGCCCTGGCCTCTCTCCAACACTTCCCAGCTCTGCCTTGAGCTCTGGCTGGTAGAGTCGAGTCCTTGTACCCAGAAAGGGAAAAGCCAGAGGCCCTCACCTTTGCTCCCATGACTGCAATCTCTGCGGTGGGCCAGGCATAGTTGGTATCACCACAAAGGTGCTTAGAGCTCATGACATCATAGGCACCTCCATAGGCCTAAAACAGATCCAAATGCTGAATGTTAGAGCCTGAGACAGCCAGATCTTGTCCCTGAAAGACCCCAGGAAACCAGATAAAATGGGGACAAAGAACAAGAGTAGCCCCCTGGTCTCCTGAAGGCCCATGGTCTGTAAGGCCTTTCAAAGTTAATGCTCATTATCTCTTCTGGCTTTTTCCCACTGCTGCTTTCAGTTCCCTTGTGTTAAAAAACCACAGACATGGCCGGGCACGGTGGCTCACGCCTATAATCCCAGCACTTTGGGAGGCTGAGGCAGGTGGATCATGAGGTCAGGAAATCAAGACCATCCCGGCTAACACGGTGAAACCCCGTCTCTACTAAAAATACAAAAAAATTAGCCAGGCGTGGTGGCAGGCGCCTGTAGTCCCAGCCACTCAGGAGGCTGAGGCAGGAGAATGGCGTGAACCCGGGAGGCAGAGCTTGCAGTGAGCCGAGATCGCACCACTGGACTCCATCTCAAAAAAACAAAAAACAAAAAACAAAAAACCCAAAGACATTTCTGTGGGGCTGGGAACAACGTCCTCAAGACATCTTTTTAAGGATGAGCAAGGTATACTCCTTCTAGCCCTGGTAAAACTCTGCCAGACCTCCCACCACGGCTATGCTGTAGGAAAGTGAGCAGGGTCATGGCCTCCAACGTGAGGTCCTCACCTTCCTCGTGATGACCGTGACTTTGGGTACAGTTGCCTCAGCAAATGCGTAGAGAAGCTTGGCGCCATGCCGGATGATGCCCCCGTATTCCTGTGCTGTGCCTAGACATGAGGAAGAGTTACTAGATATCCACAAGTCCTCACATGGTTATCCTGCCACTCTCAGCTGTGAGGTCTTTCCCACCTCTGGAGAGGGCCATTCCTTACACAGTCCTATCTTCTGGACACCCAGAATATATGGAGAAGTCACAAGTCCTCAGGGAGTTCTGCAAGATCTCCAAATAAAGTGGGCACCTCACTGGGAAAGGCAACTCTCCTAGCCCGCACTCTGTCAATAACTTACCAGGTAGAAAGCCAGGGACATCAACAAAAGTGATGAGTGGAATATTGAATGCATCACAGAATCTGACAAAACGAGCCCCTTTCACAGATGAATTAATATCCAAGCATCCTAGAAAGAGAGAGATTATCCATACTGAGTATCCAGGCAATTCCCAGTTCTATCCACAATGGGAATTTGTCCTCAGCAGCCATCCAGAGCTGGTTTCTGTGGAGGCACCAACGTTTCTTCATTGCAGAATGATAACAGGGATCCCTCAAACTCCAGGAAACGGGGAAGATGAAGAATCCACCTGTCTGTCACTGGCCAAAGAGGCCCAGGACTAGACTCAACTGTAGACAGACCGAAGGGCTGCCGCCAGCTGAGACACAGCTAGCCTTGCCGCAGAGAGCCATCAGCGGGAGGCAGCATTCAGGGGCTGGTCTTAAGAGAGTCCTCAGAGCTTCCAATCAGATTCTGGCTCCACTGGTGATGGCGATGTGCCCTTGAGAAATTACTTTGCCTTTAGACCTAAGGTTCCTATCTGCAAAGCAGGGATGGTACTGCCTCCTAGCTAATTCTAAGGAGTAAAGGAAATGGAGTCTGTAAAGCAGCACAGAGAGGAGCTCAATTACTAGTAAATCTCCCCTCCTAGAAGAGTTTCCAACTTAACTCTATGTGACCAGTATTACCCTGACACCAAAGCAAGACAAGGACATCATCAGAAAAGAATACAGACCAAAAACAAAAATGAAAAATTTTTACTTTTTAAGTAAGGCATATTATCAAGTCCAGCAATATATATAAAAACAATAATACATCATGTCGGAGTGGGGTTTATCCCAAGAATTCAAGGTTGATTTCAGCATGTGAAAACCAATGAAATTATTAAAGGAAAAAAACTACATGAACATCTCAACAGATGTAGAGAAAACACCTGAAAAAATCTAATATCCATTCATGAATAAAAACGTGGCCTGGCACAGTGGCTCACACCTGTAATCCCAGCACTTTTGGGAGGTTGGGCAGGCGGACCACTTGAGGTCAAGAGTTCAAGACCGGCCTGGCCAACATGGTGAAACCTCATCTCTACTAAAAAATACAAAAATTAGCCAGGCGTGGTGGCAGGCGCCTGTACTCCCAGCTACTCGGAAGGCTTGCGGCAGGAGAATCACTTGAACCCAGGAGGCGGAAGTTGCAGCGAGCCAAGATTGCACCACTGCTCTAGGCAACAGAGTAAGACTCCATCTCAAAAAAAAAAAAAGAGAGAGAGAGAGAGAGGCTGGGTGTGCTGACTCATGCCTGTAATCCCAGCACTTTGGGATGCCAAGGTAGGTGGAGCACCTGAGGTCAGGAGTTCAAGACCAGCCTGACCAACATGGAGAAAATATGTCTCTACTAAAAAACATGTCTCTACTAAAAATACAGAATTAGCTGGTCATGGTGGCGGGCGCCTGTAATCCCAGCTACTCAGGAGGCTGAGGCAGGAGAATCACTGGAATCCGGAAGATGGAGGTTGTGGTGAGCCAAGATCACATCATTGTACTCCAGCGTGGGCAACAAGAGTGAAACTCTGTCTCAAAAAAAAAAAAAAAAAAAAAAAAGAAAGGAGAAAGGAGAGGAAAAGGGAAAGGAAATAAATAGGCAAGTCACAAGTCACAAGCCAGGCCCTACAAATCAATAAAAAGACAGACAATGTAGTCCCAGCTACTCAGGAGGACAAAGTGGGAGGATTGCTTAAGCCCAGGAGTTTGAGACCAGCCTGGGCAACATAGTGACACTCTGTCTCTAAAAGAGCAAAAAAAGTGGCCAAACGTGGTGGCTCACGCCTGTAATCCCATCAATTTGGGGGGCCAAGGCGGGCGGATCACCTGAGGTCAGGAGTTCAAGACCAGTCTGGCCAACATGGCAAAACCCTGTCTCTACTAAAAATACAAAAATTATCCGAGAGTGGTGCACACCTGTAATCCCATCTACTCAGTGGCTGAGGCAGGAGAATTGCTTGAATCTGGGAGAAGGAGGTTGCAGTGAGCCAAGATCGTGCCACTGCACTCCAGCCTGGGTGACAGAGTGAGACTCTGTCTCCAAAAAATAAAATAAAATAAAATAGTATGAAAGCTTTGTAGCTTTTTAATTATACTTGTCCCATTCCCTCCCTGGTTCTGGAGGAAGCAGAGCAGACCTCATTCACAAATTTCTGCATAGGTCTGCTCTAACCTGTCTGTGGGCTGCCTGAAGGACTGACACAAGGAACACATCTCTGTTCCACCTAACTCAGAACTTGTACAGGCTGGAAATGTAGCAGGCATTTCTCAAAATCACGGTAAGGCAGAGGAACAACCTGCAGATGTCTGGCCAAAAGATTATTGTTGAAACCACCTAAGACATGGGAGAGAAAAAAAAAAAAACAAGGAGAGAGTGTCTTTAGGAAATTAGTGCACTCAAAAGCACCCTTGAATAGGGGGAATTCAGAAAGACACATGTATGCCTAGGACAAGACACACGATCAGAAAAGATCTGAGAGGGGAAATTAGAAAATAAGTGGAATGAAAATGAAAACACTATTACAAAGCAAAAGACCTGGGAAAACTTTAAACTCCCCAACACAGAGCCAATTTCAAGACCAGGAGTTTTCTTGTTTGTGGTTTCTTGGTTTTAGTTCCTGGTGTTTAAGAAAATTTCTGTCAAATACACAAATTAAGAAACAGGCTGGGCATGGTGGCTCACGCCTGTAATCCTAACACTGTGGGAGGCCACTTTGGGAGAATCTCTTAAGGCCAGGAGTTCCAGACCAGCCTAGGCAACAGAGCAAGACCCTGTCTCAAAAGAAAGAAAGAAACAAGAAAAGAAACAGGGACTTCAGTGACCACAAATGACAAGAAATATACAGTCTCTGGAAAAGTAATTGCAAAAAGACACTAGACAAACATATATGACATTCAGTATCAAAAAAAAAACAACAAAGCTTGGGAAAAGAAGAAAATTTGACTGCCAGCGTGACCACATTATAATGTACAAATACTCCGTTTTCAATTTTAAAAATTACAAGGTGTAAAATTAAGAAACTGTCCCTAAGTAAGCATAGACACTGAACTTACTAGACAAAGACTATAAAACACTACTAGTGGGTTTTTTTTGTTTTGTTTTTGAGACAGAGTTTTGCTTCTTGTCACCCAGGCTGGACTGCAATGGCGCCATCTCAGCTCACTGCAATCTCTGCCTCCTAGGTTCATGTGATTCTCCTGCCTTGGCCTCGTAAGTAGCTGGGACTACAGGCGCCCGCTGCCATGCCCGGCTCATTTTTGTATTTTTAGTAGAGATGGGGTTTCACCACATTGGCTAGGTTGGTCTCGAACTCCTGATCTCAGGTGATCTGCCCACCTTGGCCTCCCAAAGTGCTGGGATTACAGGCAGGAGCCACCACATCTGGCCTAAAACACTACTAGTCTTAAATATATTCAAAGAGGTAAAGGAAAACCTGGACAAAGAACTAAAGGAAATCAGGAAAATAATGAAAAATTCTGGAGCTGAAAAGTATAATAAATGAAATGAAAAATTCATTACAAGGGTTCAATAGGAGATCTGAGCAGGCAGAAGAAAGATCAGAGAATAGAATATGAAGATAAAACAATTGAAATTACTCTGAGGAGAAAATAAAAAAACTAAGTGAGCAGAACCTAAGGGACCTGTGGGACACTAACATGTGAAACAATATACACAGGATGAGAGCACCAGGAGGAGAAGACTGAGAGAAAGTGGCAAGGAGATAATTTGATGAAACAATGTCCGAAAACTTCCCAAGTTTGATGCAAGATGTGAAACTAGAAATATAAGAAACTCAACTAACTATAAGAATACATTCAGAGACCCACACTGAGACATATTACAGTCAAGTTACTGAAAGACAAAAGAGAATCTTAAAAGCAGCAAAAAAGAAATCACTCATTATGTCAAGGAATCCTCATTAAGATTATCCAGTGATTTCTCAGCAGAAACTCTGAAAGCCAGAGACAGTAGGATAACATATTAAAATGCTAAAAGAATAAAAGTGTCAACCAAGAATTCCATATCTGGCAAACTGTCCTTCAAAAATGAGAGAAAATTTAAGAATTAAGACATTTTCAGATAAACAAAAGCTGAGGCCCTCAGTACCAACAAGCCCACTCCACAGAAAAATGCTAAAGGAAGGCCTTCAGGTTAAAAGGAAAGAACACTAGACAGTATCACAAAGCTACATTAGGAAATAAATATCTCAAGTAAAGATGACTACATGGGCAAATATAAAAACCAGGATTTGAGTATTTTCTAATTCCACTTTTTATTTCCTACATAATTTAAAAAGCAAATAAAGCCCAGGTTTCAACTTGTGAATTCTACCATACATTTAAGGAAGATATTAATATACCAGTTCTCTACAATCTTTTCCAGAAGACAGATGCAGAAAGAATACTTTCTAACTCATTCTATGAGTCCAGCATCACTCTGATACCAAAACCAAAGACATTGCAAGAAAACTGTATCTCAATATTGCTCATAAGCTTATATGAAAAAATCCTCAACAAAATATTAGCAGATCAAATCCAACAATGCATAAAAAGAATTATACAACAAAACCAGGCGGGATTTATCTCAGGTATGTGAGTTTAGTTCAACAGTCAAAAATCAATTGATGTAATCTATCAACAGTCTGAAGAAGAAAAATCACATGATCATATGAATACAAAAAAAGCATGTAACTAAATCCAAAACACATTCATGACAAAAACACTCAATAAACTAAGTATAGAGGGGAATTTCTTCAACTTTATAAAGAACATCTACGAAAAACCTACAACTAACAACACACTTACTTGTAAGAAACTACAAGTTTTCTAGCTAAGATCAAATGTCCCTCACCACTATCTTTCAATATTGTACTGGAAGTCCTGGCTAATGCAAGAAGACAAGAATATAAAAGGTGTACACATTGAGAAGGAAGAAATCAAACTCTTTGTTCACAGATGACAAAAGTGTCCATACAGAAAATCTGAAAGAAGTAACCGAAAACTGCTGGAACTAATAAGTAACATAGTAAGGTTGCAAGATAAAAGGCTAATATACAAAAATCAATTACTTTCCTATATACTGGCAATAAACAAATAGAATTTGAAATTGAAAACAAAATACCATTGATAGGGTTAGCTCTGTGTGCCCATCCAAATCTCATCTCAAACTGTAAGCCCCATGTGTTGAGAGAGGAACCTGTAATCCTCATGTGTTGAGGGAGGGACCACGTGTCAAGGGAGGGAGGTGATTGGATCATGGGGGTCAGGCCAGGCATGGTGGCTCATGCCTGTAATCCCAACACTTTAGGAGGCCGAGGTGGGTGGATCACCTGAGGTCAGGAGTTCGAGACCAGCCTGGCCAACATGATGAAACCTTGTCTCAACTAAAAATACAAAAAATTAGGCCGGGCATGGTGGCTCATGCCTGTAATCCCAGCACTTTGGAAGGCCAAGGCGGGCAGATCACAAGGTCAAGAGATTGAGACCATCCTGGCCAACACAGTGAAACCCCATCTCTACTAAAAATACAAAAATTAGCTAGGCGTAGTAGTGCGTGCCTGTAATCCCAGCTACTCAGGAGGCTGAGGCAGGAGAATCGCTTGAACCCAGGAGGCAGAGGTTGCAGTGAGCTGAGATTGCACCATTGCACTCCAGCCTGGTGACAGAGTGAGACTCTGTCTCCAAAAAAAAAAAAAAAAAATTAGCTGAACATGGTGGCCAGTGCCTCTCAAAAAAAAATTAGCCAAGCATGGTGGCCAGTGCCTGTAGTCCCAGCTACTCAGGAGGCTGAGGCACGAGAATTGCTTGAACCAGGGAGGTAGAGGTTGCAGTGAGCGGAGATCACGCCACTGCACTCCAGCCCGGGTGACAGAGCGAGAGAAAGAAAACAAAAGAAAACAAAAGAAAAGAAAAGAAAAGAAAAGAAAAGAAAAGAAAAGAAAAGAAAAGAAAAGAAAAGAAAAGAAAAGAAAGGAAAGGAAGAAAGGGAAGAAAGGGAAGAAAGGGAAGAAAGGGAAGAAAGGGAAGAAAGAAAGAAAGAGAAAGAAAGAAAGAAAGAAAGAAAGAAAGAAAGAAAGAAAGAAAGAAAGAAAGAAAGAAAGAAAGAAAGAAAGAAAGAAAGAAAGAAAGAAAGAAAGAAAGAAAGAAAGAAAGAAAGAAAGAAAGAAAGAAAGAAAGAAAGAAAGAAAGAAAGAAAGATATTGGTCAAAGAGTACAAATTTTCAGTTAGAAAATGCATAAGTTCTGGGAATCTAATGTACACCATGGTGACTACAGTTAATAATACTGTATTCTATACCAGAAATTTGCCATAAGAGTGGATCTTAAGTGTTTTCACAACAAAAAAGTAACTATGTGAGGTGATGAACCTGTTAATTAACTTGATAAATTATATGTATATCAAATAATCCCATTGTATGCCTTAAATAGATACCATTTTTATTTGTCAATTATACCTCAATAATCAGGGAAAGACAACAACTAAACAAACGAAGAGAGAATCCAGGTTCAAGGACAGGAAGACTCAACACAGACGGTCCCCAAATGCCTAAAACAATCCTAAGAACAACAACAAAGTTGGACGACACACTTCTCAATTTCAAAACATATACAAAGCTACAGCAATCAAACTAGTGTGACCCTGAAATATGGATAGACATACAGACCAACAGAATAGTATTAAGAATACAGAAACAAATTCATACACCCACAGCCTGCTGATTTCCCACAAGCACGTCACACCTGTTCAATGAGGAAAGAATTATCTCCTCAACAAACGGTGCTGGAGTAACTGGATTTCCACATGCAAAAGAATGAAGTTGCACTCCTATCTCATATATACAAAATTAACTCAAAATTAAAACCTAAATGTAAGGGCTAAAACCATAGTACTCTTAGAAAATAACAACAGGAACATACTTTCACCACCTTGAATTTAAATTCTTATATATGACAACAAAAGCACAAGCAACAGAAGAAAAAATACAGAAACTAGATTTAATAAAAATTAAAAACTTTTCAGCCAGGTGCAGTGGCTCACACCTGTAATCCCAGCACTTCGGGAGGCCAAGGTGGGCAGATCACTTGAGGTCAGGAGTTTGAGACCAGCCTGGCCAAAATGGCGAAAGCCTGTCTCTACTAATACAAAACTTAGCCTGGCATGGTGGCACATGCCTGTAATCCCAGCTATTTGGGAGGCTGAGGTGAGAGAATGGTTTGAAACTGGGGAGGCAGAGATTGCAATGAGCCAAGATTGTACCATTGCACTCCAGCCTGGGCTGGAGACAGAGCGAAAGAGAGCAAGACTCCATCTCAAAAAAAAAAAAAGAAAAAAAAATTGTGTATCAAAAGACATGATCAAAAGAGTGCAAAGACAACCTATAGAATGGAAGAAAATATTTGTAAGTCATATGTAAAAGTTTAATATACAGAATATACAAGGAACTCCAACTCAACAACAAGACACACACAATTAAAAAATGGAAAAAGGACTTGAATAGACATTTTTCCAAAGAAGATATACAAATGGCCAATAAGCACAGGAAAGGATGCTCACCAAGACTAATGTTGATGAGAAATGCAAATCAAAAACACAATTCTATTCACTTCACATCCATTAGGATTACTATTTTTAAAAATTAATAAGTGTTGGCAAGGATGTGGAAAAACTGGAACCCTTGCTCATTGCTGGTGGGAATGTAAAATAGTGCAGACGCTGTAGAAAACAGTATGGTGTTTCCCCCAAAAAGTTAAACCTAGAATTACCACATAACCCAGTTATTTTGCTTCTGGGTATAGACCCAGAAAAAGTGAAAACTGAGGTTCAAACAGATACTTATATATCAGTGTTGATTCCAGCATTATTCACAGTAACCCAAAGGTGGAAATAACCCAGGTGTCCACTGACAAATGAACAATCATCAAAATGTGGTATATACATGCAACATATTATTACCCAGCCATAAAAATAAATGGAGTTTTAACATATGCTACAATATGGATGAACCTTGCTAAATGAAATAAGCCTGATTGTGCTAAGTGAAGTAAGTCTGATATAAAAGGACAAACACTGTATGATTCCATTTATATGAAATATCTAAAATAGGCAAATTCATAGAAAGAGAAAGTAGATTTAGAATAGCAAAGGCTAGAGGCTGAGACAAATAGTGAGTTATTGTTTAACAGGTTCATAGTCTCTGAGGTGATGAAAATGTTTGGAAACAGATAGTGGTGACGGTTGCATACACTGTGAATGTAATCACTGCAGCTGCACAATTTTTAAATGGGCCAGACATATTTTGTTATATATATTTTACCATGACAAAATTTTTTTAGGGGGGTGGGGACAGAGTCTCGTTCTGTCATGCAGTGGCGTGATCAACTCACTGTAACTTCTGCCTCCCGGGCAATGACACAATCCTTGGCTCACTGCAACAACCTCTGCCTCCGTGGCTCAAGTGATTTTCCTGCCCCAGCCTCCCGAGTAGCTGGGACTACAGGCGTGTGCCACCACGCCTGGCTCAATTTTGTATTTTTAGCAGAGACAGGGTTTCGCCATGTTGGCCAGGCTGGTCTCTAACTCCAGATCTTGTGATCCACTCGCCTTGGCCTCCCAAAGTGCTGGAATTACAGGCGTGAGTCACCACGCCCAGCCAAAACAGTTTTTTTTTTTTTTTTTTCTCTCGAGACAGAGTCTCGCTCTGTCGCCCAGGCTGGAGTGCAGTGGCCGGATCTCAGCTCACTGCAAGCTCTGCCTCCTGGGTTCTCGCCATTCTCCTGCCTCAGCCTCCCAAGTAGCTGGGACTACAGACGCCCGCCACCTCGCCCGGCTAGTTTTTTGTATTTTTTAGTAGAGACAGGGTTTCACCGTTTTAGCCAGGATGGTCTCGATCTCCTGACCTCGTGATCCGCCCGTCTCGGCCTCCCAAAGTGCTGGGATTACAGGCTTGAGCCACGGCGCCCGGCCAACAGTTTTCTAAAGACAATAAAACATTTCCATGGCAGAAATAAAAGATGAAGCTGGGTCATGAAGAAAGGCAGATTCTTCCTAAACAAGGATACAAAACAAATCTAAGAGGAAAAATAGTGAGAAGTGGTATTCACAGTCCCCACCCCAGCACTCCCAATCCCTCCCAGAGAACAGCCATGGAAGAGTCTCCCTCACTTGACTGTGACTCAGTTCTGGCCATATCACCAGAAAGTTGTGGGGCACAGACATGGTAAGATGCCATTAACTTGTCACGTACCATCTATGTACCTGGCACTGTTGAAGGCACTGGAGATACTACTGTGAATAAGACATCACCACCCCTGTCCTCATGGAGCTCGTTGATTAGTGGGTGAGTCATATATTTAACTGGGGGTAGGGGGTAACAGAAAACTGACCCCTAAAAAATTAAAAACCTTATACACTAAGAATGTAAGTTTCCTATAAACCTTTGAAAAGGAGTATGAAAGGAGCATTTTGAGATATTAAAAGTAGCTTTTATAGGCCAGGTGTAGTGGCTCATGCCTGCAATCCCAGCGCTTTCAGAGGCTGAGGTGGGGGCATTACTTAAGTTCAGGAGTTCGAGACCAGCACAGGCAACATGGCAAAACCCCATCTCTAGGAAAAATACAAAAAAAGAGAATTAGCCACATATGGTGGTATGTGCCTGTAGTCCCAGCTACTCGGGAAGCTGCGGTGGAAGCACTGCTTGACCCTGGGAGGCAGAGGTTCCAGTGAGCTGAGATCACACCACTGCACTCCAGCCTGGACAACAGTAAGACCCTGTCTTTAAAAAAAAAAAAAAAAAAAAAAAGTAGCTTTTATAGCAACCATTTAGATTTTTTTTTCTTCTGGTCATATGTCTGAAGAACAGGCAAAGGCAGAAAGGACACCATGGACCCAGGCTTCCCTGGCCTCCAACCCCACAACCAAGGCTTGGAAGATCTCCATCCTACCTGAGGCCACCTTGGGTTGGTTGCCAACAATTCCAACAGTCCTCCCGTTCATTCTTGCAAAACCAACAATGATGTTCTTGGCATAATTGGGCATGATCTCAAAAAATTCACGCTCATCAACAACCTGCAGGAATAAATTTACTTGAGTTCAAAACGATAAAGGCAAGTATAAGATGTAATGACACTACAGAATGACATTTCTATTACAGAGGTAGAGGTAGACAGCCCCATCTCTATCACAGGTTCTCCAAGGAAGCAGGACAACAGGCAGAGGCAGCACCTCCTCCCTGCTGCGGAGAAATGGTACAGAAAACCCCAACTGCTGCTAAGATGGACACACCAGTGAAGTTGTTTTCAAAGTCCTATTTGAATTTGGAATTTTTTATGACAACTTTACCTTTTCACTTTGAAATTATTTCCGACCTAACTAAAAATGTCAGGCCAGGCCCAGTGGCTCCCTCCTGTAATCCTAGCACTTTGGGAGGTCAAGGCGGGTGGATCACCTGAGGCCAGGAGTTCAAGACCAGCCTGGCCAATGTAGCAAAACCCCATCTCTACTAAAAACACAAAAAATTAGCCTGGTGTGGCGGCAGGCACCTGTAATCCCAGCTACTCAGGAGGCTGAGGCAGGACAATCGCTTGAACGGGTAGGCAGAGGTTGCAGTGAGCCAAGATTGTGCCACTGCACTCTAGCTTGGGCAACGGAGGGAGATTCTGTCTCAAAAATAAATAAATAAAAATGAAAAATTCAAGAACAGTACATATACCCTTCGCCCCGATTCTTCATTTATTATTTTGCTCTTTTTTTTTTCTTTTTTTGAGACAGGGTCTCCCCGTCACCCAGGCTGGAATGCAGTGGTACAATCATGGCTCACTGCAGCCTTGATCTCCTGGGCTCAAGTGATCTTCCCCCCTCGGCCTCCCAAGCAGCTAGGACCACAGCTGTGCACCACCATGCTCAGTTAATTTTTAGTAGCAATAAGGTCTCGCTATGTTGCCCAGACTGGTCTCCAATTCCTGGGCTTGAGCAATCCTCCCACCTTGGCCTCCAAAGTGCTGCGATTACAGGTGTGAGCCACCGTGCCCAACCATCACTCTTTTATATACATAAACACACAAGAATGTTCTTTTTTTTTTACAACTACAGTGATATTATCAAAATCAGGAAATAAACATTACCACAATACTATTATTATTATTATTTTTTTTTTGAGACGGGATCTTGCTCTGTGACCCAGGCTGGAGTGCAATAGCATGATCACAGCTCACTGCAGCCTTGACCTCCAGGGCTCAAGCAATCCTCCTGCCTCAGGCTCCCAAGTAGCTAGGACTACAGGTACATGCCACCATGTCCAGCTAATTTTTGTATTTTTTGTAGAGACAGCATCTTGCTATCTTGCCCAGGCTGGTCTCAAACTCCTGGGCTCAAGCAATCCACCCGCCTCAGCCTCCCAAAGTGCTGAGATTACAGGCATGAGTCACTGTACCCAGTTCACAATTTTGTTTGAGACGGAGTCTCACTTAGCTGCCCAGGCTGGAGTGCAGTGGTGCGATCTCGGCTCACTGCAGCCTCTGCCCCCTGGGTTCAAGCAATTCTCCTGACTCAGCCTCCCGAGTAGCTGGGACTACAGGTACGACCACCACACCCAGCTAATTTTTTTGTATTTTCAGTAGAGATGGTTTCACCATGTTGGTCAGAATAGTGTTGATCTCCTGACCTCGTGATCCACCCACCTTGGCCTCCCAAAGTGCCGGGATTACAAGCGTGAGCCACCGCACCCAGCCACTACTTCTTATTACATAACATTATTCAAGTTTGCCAGTTGTTCCAATAGTATCCATTATAGCAGCACAAGCAACAAAATTCTGGTACAGAACCTGAGTCAGGATCACCTGGCACTTTTAGTGATCGTGTCTCTTTAGGCTCCTTTAACTTTCCCCCTCCATCTTTGTCTTTCATAGTCATGACATCTTTGAAGACAACAGACCAGTTAATTTGTAAAGCATGCCTTCTATTTGGGTTCCTTTGATATTTCTTCATGTGTAATTTTGAGCTAAGCCTTTCCGCGGGAATACCACAGAAGGAACATTCTCATCAAGTGGCACAAGGTGTTGATTTGTCCATTAATGATGGTGATATCTGCAGGTTTCCTTGTAAAAGTTACTATTTCTCCAATTTAATAAGAATTTTGTGAGGAAATACTTTGAGACTACATACAGTCCTGTTCTTCAAACTTTAATCATTAATCTAGTTCTTCATCCACTAGGTTTAGCATCCTAGCAGCCATAAAGCAGCCATGATTCTTGCCTGACTCATTACTGTCATGGTAGCTGCCAAATGGTGAGCTTTTTTTGTTTTGTTTTTTGTTTTTCTTGAGACAGGGTCTTGCTCTGCCACTCAGGTGGGAGAGCAGTGGAGCAACCTCAGCTCGCTACAGCCTCCACCTCCCAGGCTCAAGCAATCTTCCCATCTTAGCCTCCCAAGCAGCTGGGACCACAGGTTCATGCCACCATACCTGGTTAATTTTTGTATTTTTAGTAGAGACAGGGTTTCACCATGTTGGCCAGGCTGGTCTCAAACTCCGGAGCTCAAGCAATCTGCCCACCTTACAAGTTTGAACCACCTCACCCAGCCCAAATGGTGAGTTTTCCAATTCCACTTTACTTCTCCATTTATTAACTGGCATCTGTCGCAAGAAAGATCTTTGCCTTTCCCATTTACTTATATGGTATCAGTATGAACTTATGGATTCTTGTTTTATTCTATGGATTATAATCTTTCACCATCATTTTATGTTCAAATTGTCCTATATTTACCAAAGTTCCTTCATGCTGGTTCCTGTGTCCTTCTAAAGTGTCCCCATCATTCTTTGAGTACTACCTTACATTTTGGAATTTTCTTACTTTCTGGTT
Organism: Macaca nemestrina; assembly: GCF_043159975.1. Lineage (NCBI taxonomy): Eukaryota > Metazoa > Chordata > Mammalia > Primates > Cercopithecidae > Macaca > Macaca nemestrina. Next base: position 38,891,516 of record NC_092126.1, on the reverse strand, counting down.
CATCTTGGTTTTTTTCCTGCCCCAGCCCTACAATCAGCCATTTCTCCAAAAGGCCTGGGTTCCTTTTAGGGTTGTGTGTGACTCCTTCTAAAACGTCCAAAGTCCAGCTATGTGAAAAACCATGAGTTCATGCTGATAATTCAAATTCTACTCCAATGCAACTATAGGGTTCTTTCTAGATTTTTTTCTCTTGCCATATTCACAACTCCCTTCTCCAACAGCAGAATCTGGCTGCCACTACCCTCAAAATGTACTTATTTATTCGATCCTCAAATACACAGAAAATGGTTTCAGAATTGCTAACTTACACAGCCACAAAAAACAGACCTACTAACTAGAATTTTTTTACAGCTATTTCGGTCTTTAAAGGTATATAGTCAAAATATATGTTCAAAAGTCATTCATTTAAAACAGGTTCATACTTGTATTTCATTTTAAAGGTTTTCCCCAGTCTTGATTTTATTTTTTAATATGTAAAATACTAATAGTTTAATAGTGCTCCTTCCCCATCCCTTCCACCCTAGTCCTACCTACCCTGTTATTAATCTCATTATTTTCTGATGTATTATGTGTGTGTTTGCATTTGTATCTTTTAATTTACCCTTCTATCTTACACGGGAAGTAACAGTGTAGACACTCTTGCACTTTGAATTTTTTCACTTAATATGTCCTGGGAATCACTTCCTTTTTTTTTTTTTGAGACGTAGTCTGGCTCTGTCGCCCAGGCTGGAGTGCAGTGGCGCGATCTTGGCTCACTACAAGCTCCGCCTCCTGGGTTCACGCCATTCTCCTGCCTCAGCCTCCTGAGTAGCTGGGACTACAGGCGCCCGTCACCACACCTGGCTAAATTTTTGTATTTTTAGTAGAGACGGGGTTTCACCGTATTAGCCAGGATGGTCTGGATCTCCTGACCTCATGATCCACCCGCCTCCACCTCCCAAAGTGCTGGGATTACAGGCGTGAGCCACCGCGCCCGGCTGGGAATCACTTCCTATCAATTCATAGAGATCTTCATTCTTTTTCACTTCTGCATAGTACTGTACTGTGTGATGTACCAAAGTTTATTCAACCAATCTACATGTGGCTTACATTATTTTAAAATTTACATTTAGGTTACTTAGAGTATCTCACAATTACAAATGACAATGTAATGGTAGTAACTTCGCACATCTATAATTTTGTATGGTGGGAAGTGTATCTTCAGGGTAAATTGCTAGGAATGGGATTGCTGGGTCAAAGGGCAAATGCTAATTTAGTCCTGGATAATACCAGAGTCCCCTACCAGCAATGTGCAAGAGTGCCCGCTTCTCCACTGACTTTCCAGTGGAAAGTGTTTTCAGGGTTTTTATTTTTAGCCAATCTGAATATGAGAAAATACTCAGTGTAATTTGAATTTGTATTTCTAGCATTATAAAGTTGAACATCTTTTGACATGTTTAAGGTCCATTTTATATCTTTTTTGTGAGCTATCTATTCGTGGCTTTTTTGCCCGCTTTTCTATCAATTTTGGTCGTTAATCCTTCAGTGGAAGAGCTCCTTATTAAGAATATTCATACTCTGGGATACATGTTGCAAAGAGTTTCTTCTAGCATATTGGTTGTCTTTTGATTTTGTTTATAGTTTTTTGTTATGAAGAGTGGGGTTTTAAAATTTTTACAGTCAGCTTTGTCTATCTTTCACTGAAACTAGTTTTTGAGTTACAGTTCAAAAGCATTTCTAAACCTTCCCCTAAGGTTTCAGAGGAATTCATCTGTGTTTTCTTTTAGTGCTTGTATGGATTCACAGGTTATATTTAGTTCTCTGACCCATTTGTAGTTTATTTTTGTACATGGTGTAAAGTATGAATCTAATTTTATGTTTTCCTAAATGGCTAGTCAGTTGCCCCAGCATCATTTATTAAAAGCTAATTTTTGCCCGAGATTTGATAAAATATCATTATCATATACAGTCGGGCACTGCACAATGAGGTTTTGGTCAATGACGGACTGCCTATAGGAAGGTGGTCCTATTGTACTACCCTATTCTTACTGTACCCTATGTTTAGATACATACTTACCATTGTGTTACAACTGTATACAGTGTCTGGTACAGTAACATGCTGTACAGGTTTGCAGCCTAAGAGCAATAGACTATACCACAGATTCTAGGTGTGTAATAGGCTATACCATCTAGGTTTGTGATGGACCACTCTATGATGGTCGCACAAAGAAACTGCCTAATGATGCATTTCTCAGAACATATCCCCGTTGTTAAGCAACGCGTAACTGTACTAAAATTCTGTATGTACTTGAGTCTATTTCTGGCTCTTTTATTCTATTCCACTGGTCTATTTATGTGCCTGTACCAGTTTTAACTATAGGATGCTATAATATAAAACATGGCTAGTCCCAACTTACAGATTTTCTTTTGCAGTATATTCTTAGGTATTCTTGCACTTCTATTTTTCCATGTGCACTTTTGTATAAACTTATCTAGTTCTATTTTTTAAAAACTGTTTATTGGGATTGTCTTAAGTTTATAAAACAACTTAAGAACCACCAACTTTTTCATAACATTAATCCCAGGAACAAGGAATGTCTTTCCATTTGTTCAAGTCTACTTTTATGTTTTGTTTTGTACAGACAAGGTCTCACTATGTTGTCTAAGACGGTGTCAAACTCCTGGGCTCAAGGGATCTTCCCTCCTCAGCTTCCTAAAGTGCTGGGATTACAGGTGTGAGCCACCATGCCTGGCCTACTTTTGATTTTCAGAAGTGTTTTTAAGATCACCCTGGGCTGGGCTTGGGGGCTCACACCTAAAATCCCAGCACTTTGGAAGGCCAAGGCGGAAGGATCGCTTGAGCCCAAGAGTTCAAAACCAGCCTGGGCAACATAGCACAACTTCTTCTTACCAAAAAAAGGTACTAAATCAGGTGGGTGTGGTGATGCATGCCTGTAGGCCTGGCAATGTGAGATTGCTTAACTAGGAAGTTGAAGCTGCAGTGAGTTGTGACTGGGCCACTGCACTCCATCCTGGGTGACAGAGTGAAACCCTGTCTAAAAAAATAAATTTGCCCTACAACAGCTTCTGTACATTTCCTGTTAAAATTATTACTATTTTATCTTCTTGTTGCTATGTAAAAGAGGCTTTTACTCTACCATAATTGGTTACTGCTTGTGTATATGAAGATTTCTGTATGTTAATTTTGTATCCTGTTCCTCAATTATTGTTTCAGTATAATAATGCATTCTCTAGAGTTTTATTGAATACTATAATACCATATCACCTATGTTACCACTTGACATCTTTTCCAAGGCTTTTGTCTCTAATTGGTCCTCTTCTTGGCTAACCGCATTGGTTAATATTTCCAGAACAATGTTAAATAATAATGGAAATAATGGGCATCCTATACTTGTTCCTAATCCTAGTAGAAGCTAGTCTTTATTAGGTGAGATGCTGCCTTTCGAAAAGGTCTATACCAAATTTTATCACATTAAGTATTAATCAAGTCCTATTTTCTGAAGTCTATCAAGAATAGGTATTGATCTTTCTTAAAGGTTTTCTTCAGTGTCTATATAAATAATTGTGATTTTTCTTCCCTATGTGTGTTAATACAGTATATTACTGGGCTTCCTAGAACCAATCTTGCATTCCTAGAATAAATCCCACTAGGCCACAGATGTAATTTTAAAGAGATAAGTAATATGAAACTGAAATCTTAAGTACTACCTTTATCAGGTTCAGGTATTGATATCATACTTCTTTTAAAAATTGTGGAAGGTTCTTGTGTGTTTTGTTTACTGTCTATGCTTTGGAAGAATTTATGTGGCATGAGGACTATTTGGCCTTTAAAGGTCTCAGAAATTCCACATGAAACTATTTGGGCCTGGTATTTGTTTGAGACAGAGTCTTGCTCTGTCACCCAGGGTAGACTGCCGTGGCACAAATATGGTTAACTGCTCCCTCAACTTCCTGGGCTCAAGCGACCCACCTACCTCGGCCTCCCCAGTAGCTGGGACTACAGGTGCATACCACCATGCCTGGTTTTTTTTGTTTTTTGTTTTGAGATGGAGTTTCACTCTTGTTGCCCAGGCTGGAGTGCAATGGAGCTATCTTGGCTCACCGCAACCTCTACCTCCCAGGGTCAAGCAGTTTTCCTGCCTCAGCCTCCCGAGTAGCTGGGATTATAGGCATGTGCCACCACACCTGGCTCATTTTCTATTTTTAGTAAAGACGGGGTTTCTCTATGTTGGTCAGGCTGGTCTCGAACTCCTGACCTCAGGTGAACAGCCCATCTCAGCCTCCCAAAGTGCTGGGATTACAGGTGTGAGCCACCTTGCCTGGCCCTAATTTATTTTTTGTAGCGACAGAATTTCATCATGTTGCCCAGGCTAGTCTCAAACTCCTGGGCTCAAACAATCCTCCCATTTTAGCATCCCAAAATGTTGGGATTATAGGCATGAGCCACTGGATCCAGTTCCTGGTGCTTTTTGGTGAAGTAATTCCTTCCACGGAATTTAGTGGTTCATTTAAGCTTCCTACCTCTGATGGGATCAATTTCTGTTAAACTGTGTTTTCCAAATTTTCCAATTTATCTTTGTCTCTTAGAATTTTTTTTTTTTTCTGAAACAGGGTCTCACTATGTTGCCCAGGCTAGAGTATGATGGTGCAATCACAGCTCACTACAGCCTTGAACTCCTGTGTTCCAGCAATTCCCCTACACCGAAGCCTCTCAAGTAGCTAGCACTATAGGTGCCAGTTAACTTAAAAAATTTTTGTAGAGACAGGGTCTCACTACGTTGCCCAGGTTGATCCTCAACTCATGGCTTCAAGCAATCCTCCCACCTCAGCCTCCCAAAGGGCTTGGATTATAGGCATGAGCCACCACACCTGGCCTCTTAATGATTCTGAAGTTTCTTCTTTTTCAATGGTTATTCCCTTTTTCACTTCATACTTCTGCTTTTACTGTCTCTTTTGAAGTTAGCCAGTGTTTACCAATTGCAACTATTCTTCTATTTCCATCATACATTTCTGCACTTATCCTTATTATTTCTTGGATTTATTCTGAAATATTTTATAGGGATTTTTCCCTGGCTTTTTCAGTTGGGAATCGGGTTTTTTTTTTTTTTTTTTAGATGGAGTCTTGCTCTGTTGCCCAGGCTGGAGTGCAGTGGCATGATCTCAACTCACTGCAACCTCTGCCTCCCAGGTTCAAGCGATTCTCCTGTCTCAGCCTCCTGAGTACCTGGGATTACAGACACACGCCACCATGCCCAGCTAATTGTTTGTATTTTAGTAGAGATGGGGTTTCACCATGTTGCCCAGGCTGGTCTCTTAACTCCTGAGGTCAAGCAATCTACCCGCCTCGGCCTCCCAAAGTGCTGGAGTTACATGTGTGAGCCACTGTGCCTGGCCTGTTTATTTTCCTTCTCCCATTTTTACTGTTTCAGGAAATAAATTTTCATCTGTTCATTGTTTTAAACATATTCTGTAGGTTTTGACACAGTGTTTTGTCTTTTTTTCTTTTTAGAATTCTATCATTTGGTTTCTATTTTCCCCTTTCATCCAAGAATTGTTTACTAGAAGATCTATTTCCTGGCTGGAGGCTGCTTTTGTTTCAGTTGTTGTAAGTTTCTAATTTTAAGCAATGTTGTTTCACAGTATTTTTTGCTCTATGGGATTTAATGATGTTTTCTTTCTGACCTAATACATATGATCAACTTTTGTGAATATTCCATGTGTACTTTAGAATAAGATTTATTGTTCATGACCAGGGTGTACAGTCCAAAATAGATGCCTAAGATCTATTATGTTATTTAGGTCTCCTAAATTGTTATTTTTGTCCATTTGACCTGTCTTGTACTAACAAAGATGTGTATACATCTCCTAGTATTTCTACCTAAGTCTGTTCAATCTCCTATAGTTTCAGCTTTATAAAGATGGTGGTTATTTGTGGCAAAGATATTTGATTTGCTTTACATTATCATTGTGACCTATGGCTTTTAGCAGTTGAAAATGTCCTTCCTGGGAGGCTGAGGCAGGAGAATCACTTGAACCTGGGAAGTGGAGGTTGCAGTGAGCCGAGATTGTAGCACAGCACTCCAGCCTGGGTTACAGAGTGAGACTTCATATCACCAAAAAAAAAGAAAAAAAAGTCCTTATCATGGTTAATACCTAAACTTTACTGTTCATTATTAGTGTCACAAATACTGCTATGTTATTGTTTCCATTCTCCCAGTATATTTCTGCCCATTCCCTGTTTTTAGCCTTTCTGAATCACATTTATATACTGAATGTAGTTGGTCCATAATAAATTAGACATATTTTTAACAAGTGAATTATACCCATCCATATTTATTGGTATGACATTTACTTTTTTACTGCCATATTATTATTATTTTGAGACGGAGTTTCACTCTTGTTGCCGAGGCTGGAGTGCAACGGCACGATCTCGGCTCACCACAACCTCTGCCTCCTGGGTTCAAGCAATTCTCCTGCCTCAGCCTTCCAGGTAGCTGGGATTACAGGCATGCGCCACCACACTTGGCTAATTTTGTATTTTCAGTAGAGATGGGGTTTCTCCATGTTAGTCAGGCTGGTCTCTACTCCCGACCTCAGGTGATCTACCCGCCTCAGCCTCCCAAAGTACTGGGATTACAGGCATGAGCCACTGTGCCTGGCCTGTCATCTTATTTTTTATAAATACTATGTATTCTGTATTTACTGTTTGTCTTTTATATTTTTCCCCTTTATCGTTACCCACAATGATATATACTGTTTATGTGAGAAGTTTAAAGAATGTTTATATTTTTTAGCCTAGTGGTTACCCTTGTAATTATGCCTTTTGATGCCTTTAGTTCATTTCCTTAATCTTTCATTAACTAGTTGTTTTTTAATGATATCTGTTAGCTAATGGTAATCAGTGAGCTGATTCTGCTATATTCTTTCCCTCTCTTCTCCTCCCATTTTTCAGTTGAGTTTTTTTCTGAAACTAAACATATAACTCTTATACATTGTTCTCTACCCTCATCCCCACTTCTGTTTTAGTCTTAGAATTATAATTAAGTATATTAGATAATCACTACCAATCCTTCTGTTGAAATCTCTCCAGCTACCACTTGATTGGATGAAGCTCATTCTCTAGTAGATTTCTCAAGAAAGCCTTATTAATGCAAACTTCCCTCGGTTCTTGGGTGTTTAAAACTGGTTTTCGCCGGGCGCGGTGGCTCAAGCCTGTAATCCCAGCACTTTGGGAGGCTGAGACGGGTGGATCACAAGGTCAGGAGATCGAGACCATCCTGGCTAACACGGTGAAACCCCGTCTCTACTAAAAAATACAAAAAACTAGCCAGGCGTGGTGGCGGGCGCCTGTAGTCCCAGCTACTTGGGAGGCTGAGGCAGGAGAAAGGCGTGAACCCGGGAGGCAGAGCTTGCAGTGAGCTGAGATCCGGCCACTGCACTCCAGCCTGGGCGACAGAGCAAGACTCCATCTCAAAAAAAAAAAAAACTGGTTTTCTGTAGTCTTAATACATGAAGGTGTGCTTTGCTAAACATAAAATCCTTAGTCACAGATTCTTTCCTTCAGCCTCCTGAAAGTGCTTTTCTGTTGTTTCCTTGCTTTTCTATGTTGCTTTGGAGAAGTTGGATGCCATTTTATTCTCTTGCCCATGTAAAATCATTTTATTTCTGCCCAAAGGTCCTGAGGATTTCTCCTTATTTTAAAAATCCAACGGTTAATCAGTATTTTCTCTAGTTTGACCATTCTGGGTCAATTTTCCCACGTGCTCAGTGTGTACTTTCATTATATAACTCTGAATCTTATTTTATTTCTGGAATATTTTCTTGGATTACAGTTTTAAATATTAAGTCTGTTCTACTGGTTTTTCTTCTTCAGACACTCCAATTATACGTATGTTCAGTCTTCTTTGCCTTTCATTGTAGTCACTTTTTTCTGATACATTTAACTAGTAATTTAAAAAAATTAATCCCAGATGTGACAGTATAACCAATAATTTTAAAGGAATTTGTATTTTAAAATTTTATAATTGCATATATGTACAATGTACATGTTTTCATATATGTATACACTGTGGGATGACTAAATCAAGCTAGTTAACATATCCACCACCTCGCTTTTTTGTGGTGAGAACGCAAAATCTACTTTTACTTTTTTATATTATTTCATTCGTTCTTTAGGCTATTTATCTATTTTTCTTCAATGTTTCTTATTAAATTTTCATTCAAATACATTCTCATTTGAGCACCTTGAAATTTTGATATCATTTCTGATGTGATTTTGTCTCCCCTGCCCATTTTCTTAATTCAATCAGCTTTAACTTCACTTCTTACTATTATCCCTCCATTTTGTCATTAGTTTCTGAATTTTCTATTTTTACAACTTCAAATGCTTATCAGGGGCTATTGCACTCAGACTGAAGCATGGTCAGCTGCTTCATGATTGACTTTTATAGTGAAGGGAGTTCCATCAACTGAAATGTTTCATTCTCACTTTTTGTTTTCTTATTGTAGCTTTATATAAATGAAAACTATTTGTACCTGCATTATCCAAAGTTGGCAGATGAACAAATGAACAAAAATCCTAGTTCAAGAGCACCCTCTTCTGTCAGCATAGCAAAGTGCAGTTTAGTTCACGGGTGACTAATTTTTGGGAGGGTGGTGGGGAAAGGCATAGTGTCCTTCAGTTTTTTGGATTTTGTATGTCTTGCAGATACATAAATTTACCCCCCTTGCTTCATTTTCCTTCACTATTTCCAAAGGTACCTCTCTCTTTCCTTTGTACTCTTCTTCCCCAGAAGTAATGCCTTCCCTTGACTACCATATTGACTTGTGTGTGTACTCTTAAGTACCTTCTCTCTAAAGTCACTGCTCTTGTTCCTAGCATATTCCATTTTTTTTCTTTTGTCTTTTTTTTTTTTTTTTTTTTTTTTAAGAGACAGAGTTTCGCTCTTGTCACCCAGACTGGAATGCAATGGTGCGATCTCAGCTCATTGCAACCTGTGCCTCCCCAGTTCAAGTGATTCTCCTGCCTCAGTCTCTCGAGTAGCTGGGATTACAGGGACGCGCCACCACACCTGGCTAATTTTTGTATTTTTAGTAGAGATGGGTTTTCACCATGTTGGCCAAGCTGGTCTCAAACTCCTGACCTCAAGTGATCCACCAGCCTCAGCCTCCCAAAGTGCTGGGATTATAGGCATGAGCCACCACACCTGGCCAGAAGAAGTTTTTTTAAAAAGCAAAGTAAAAGGTGTAATAATACAATACTTTTTGAGTTAAAAGTAAATATATGGGCCAGGTGCAGTGACTTACACCTCTAATGTCAGTACTTTGGGAAGCCGAGGCGGGCGGATCACTTGAAGCCAGAAATTCGAGACCAGCCTGGCCAACATGGCGAAACTCCATCTCTAAAATACAAAAATTAGCCAGGCGTGGTGGCACATGCCTGTAATCCCAGCTACTTAGGAGGCTGAGGCAGAAGACTCACCCGAACCTGGAAGGCGGAAGTTGCAATGAGCCAAGATCTCACCACTGCACACCAGCCTGGGCAACAGAGTGAGATTCTGTCTCAAAGAGAGAAAAAAAAAAAAAAAACAGCAAATTTGGAGAGAGACTTTCCAGAGGTAATTAAAATTAAAAGGGGTCATAAGAGGGGGACCCTAATCTGATAGGACTTGAATTTTTTTAAGAATTGGAAAAGCTGGGCCGGCACGGTGGCTCATGCCTGTAATCCCAGCACTTTGGGAGACCGAGACAGGTGGATCATGAGGTCAGGAGATCAGGACCATCCTGGCCAACATGGTGAAACCCCATCTCTACTAAAAATACAAAAATTAGCTAAGCGTGGTGGCGGGCGCCTTTAATCCCAGCTATTCAAGAGGCTGAGGCAGGAAAATCACTTGAATCCGGGAGGCGGAGGTTGCAGTGAGCTGAGATCGTGCCACTGCACTCCAGTCTGGTGACAGAGTGAGACTCCATCTCAAAAAAAAAAAAGAAAAAAGAATTTGAAAAGCCAGCCGGGCACGGTGGCTCATGCGTGTAATCCCAACACTTTGGGAGTCCGAGGCAGGCAGATCAGGAGATTGAGACCATCCTGGCTAACATGGCGAAACTCCGTCTCTACTAAAAATACAAAAAATTAGCCAGGTGTGGTGGTGGGCGCCTGTAGTCCCAGCTACGTGGGAGGCTGAGGCGGGAGAATTGCGTGTACCCAGGAGGTGAAGTTTGCAGTTGAGATCACGCCACTGCACTCCAGCCTGGGCGACAGAGCGAGACTCCGCCTCAAAATAAATAAATGAATGAATGAATGAATGGAAACGCCAGCCTGGGCAACATAGTAAGATGCCATCTCTACAAAAAATTTAAAAATTAGCCAGATGTGGTGGCATGCAGCTATAGTCCCAGCTACTAAGGAGGCTGAGGTGGGAGGATCACTTGAGCACCAGAGGTCAAGGCTGCAGTGAGTCAAGGTCACACCGTTGCACTCCAGCCTGGGTAACAAAGCAAGATCCTGTCTCTGAGGAAAAAAAAAAAAAAAAAGAGGAAGAGACACCAGAGATCTCTCTCTTTCTGCATGCACAGAGAGCAAAGACTTTGTGAGGACACAGCAAGAGGGTAGTCCAGAAGCCAAGGAGACAGAGACCTCAGAATTAAGCCAACCCTGCCAACACCATGATCTTGGACTGCTAGCCTCCAGAACTGACAGAAAATAAGTTTCTGTTATTTAAGCTATGCAGTTTATGGTATTTTCTTATGGCAGCCCTAGAACACTAATACATAAAGCAAATACAGGTCAGGCATGGTGGCTCACACCTGTAATCCCAGCACTTTGCGGGGCCAAGGAAGGTGGATCACCTGAGGTCAGGAGTTCAAGACCAGCCTGGCCAATGTGGTGAATCCCTGTCTCTACTAAAAGTACAAAAATTAGCCAGATATAGTAGTGCTCGCCTGTAATCCCAGCTACTTGGGAGGCTGACGCATGAGAATCTGTTGAACCCAGTAGACAGGGGTTGCAGTGAGTCAAGATTACGCCACTGCATTCCAGCTTGGGTGACAAGAGCAAAACTCTGTCTCAAAAAAAAAAAAATTTTTTTTTCATAAATAAGTAAAGCAAATACAACATCGATACCAAAACCTGATTTTAAAATACCTAAAAAAATACGCACTAGTATCACGTAATATTAATGCAAAAACTCAAAACATTAGCAAACAGAATAAACTTCAGGAATGAAGGAATAGTTTAGTATTAGGAAATCTACAAGGATAGGTTTATAAATAGATCTAAGGAAGAAAATCACATGATCATCTCCAAAAACACTGAAAGTGCATTCAACAATATTCAACACTCATTCGGAACTTTAAGGACAAAATAAACAACAAAAATATTTAAAACAGAAACCAGTAGTAGCTTCAACATGAAAAAAAGATACAAATCAGGAAACACTGACAGCAGTCTTGCTAAACTTAGAAATAATACAAAGATGCCCAGAATTACAACTATGATTCCCCATTACATTTGACATATAGGAAGTTGTAGCCAATGCAAAACAAGGAAAGAAATGACACGTAAAATAACTGGAAAGATAAAACTTTATTTACTTACTTATTTTTGGAGATGGAGTGTTGTTCCATCACCCAGGATGGAGTGCGGTGACATGATCATAACCCAGAATAGCCTCAAACACCTGGGCTCAAGCAATCCTCCCATCTCAGCCTCCCAAGTAAACAGGACTAAAGGCAATGGCCACCTCAGCCAGCAAATTTTTTTACTTTTTGTAGAGGTGGTGACTCATTATGTTGCCCAGGCTGGTTCTGAGCTCGTGGCATGAAAGGATCCTCCTGCCTTGGCCTCCCAAAGCATTGGGATTACAGGCATGAGCTCCTGCACCCAGCAGAACTCTTATTTATACATAGACAGTATACAACCACATTTTAAAAACCCTAATGACAGAAAAAAATTACAAACAAGAGTATGTAATAGGTAGCAGGATATAAAACTTTATAATGAGAATCAAGAGCTATCATATATACCTTAAGAAAAAGTTAGAAGATGGCAGAGTAGGAAGCATCAGGAATTTGTCTCCCCACCTAGGCAACAATTGCCTGGCAGAATCTGTCTGATGGAACTATTTCGACTCTGGCGTCTGTTGAAGGATTGCAACTTCCAGGGGAAGGACTGGACTGAAAATTGGAGTTAATTTCAGCTTTTAGCACAGTAGCAGCTACCCATCCCCCACCCCAGCTCCATGACACATAGTTTCGCAAGGGTTCCTGGAGCAGTTTGCACACAGCTTGCAGGAGCCGGGGTGGGCAAAAAAGCACCCTGTCCTCCAAATATTGAGAATCTGTGCTTGCTGACTACTGCTTCTGATCATAGAGGTGCAAAGAGATGGGTGGTCACTGTTGTTACAATTCCCCACATTGTTGCGAGGCTCTCCTGCTTTGGGCTGAAGTGACTTGCAAGGAATTTAAAGGGCTGACACCTTTTTACCGTCTTCATTTTTTTCCTCTTTTTCTACTTTTGGGAGCCAGACATTAACAACTAGGACACTCAAAAACAACTGCATATACAGGGAAAATGAGAATGATTGCACATGCCCCTGCAAAGGCTCAGAAAAGACCTAAGGAAGACCTTAAGGTTACACCTCAGGCTAATCCTTGGTGCAGGAAGAGCCTACAAGAATAAAAAAGACAAAAACAATAACAGAAAAAAACAAACCCTAGGGAAGAGGGAGAATCTGATTTCTAGAGTTACCAGAGAGCCATCATGTTATTATGCAAGGACTACTGAGAGCACAGTGTACCCATAAGGAAGGCAATGGCCATCTACAGACGCCCTCAGTTTGCCCAACACTGTCCCCTTTACTTAATGACCCAGGAATCGCTGTACCAAAAAAAGGTACAAATTGCTCCTGTCTCCCACAGACCTCCACGCACACACTCCAACCTTCTAGGATGCCCTGTGTACTCTCTTCTCTACAAAAACAAAACCCCCTCTGAGCAGAGGGCCCCAAAGATACTTAACAGTGATCACTCTGGCCTCACTCTAGACTCTGTGGACATGGCCCCTAATTTATGCTCCTCAGAGGGCCTTCTAAAGACTCCTGAGCTCTGCTGGCCCTTACTACTCCTATCTCCAGCCCTGAAGTCCATATGTGCCACTAGGGTATCTATAGCCACTAGGTCTTTCCAGAACACACTACTCAGTGGCCACTGGTCCTATGCCCACCCCATTCCCGACCTGTGTTGTCTGACAGGAAGGCCAAGTGGTTCAGTGCTTCCTCACTAGGCCGAAGCACAATACCCATGAAAGTGGCTGACTAGGACAGGCAAGACAAGCAGATGTGGCACTTACAGAGTGTATGATGTCCACCATGTTGTAGGCTTTGGTTGATTCCAAAGGGACAATTGTGTCGAGCTCAGGAACCAGACGGTCACTTTAGGCAGAAAAAAGGCAGGTATAGTCAACATAGGAAGAGCCAGTTACCTTTTGTGGGAAGGGAGTGGGAAACTTGCCATACATACATATATAGATGTGTGTGTGTGTGTATATATATACACACATACGTATATACACACACACACACGTGTATATACACACATACACATATACGTGCATACACACATATACGTGTATATACACACATACATATATACGTGTATATACACATATATGTGTATAGACTCCAACAGCAAGAGGAAAGGTCTTCACCAGATGGCCAGCAACACACCCTTCCCCAGGACTGTCCCAGCCTCTGGCTACAAGCAGTATGCATAAACATGTCTCCTAAAGGGCATGCTGTTTGCATCATTTTACATTTATTTATTTCAAAAGGACAAGTAAGTAGAGCCCAGGAACCAGTCACTTTAGGAAGAAAAAAGGCAGGTATAGTCACCATAGGAAGAATCATGGCTCTTCCTTTTGTGGGTGAGGGGAAGGAAAGGAAATGAGAGACCTCTTCACGGGGACTAGGCCAGACCAAAAAAAATTCCATCTCCAATTCTAGCTAACTTAAGAGTTTCTTAGAAATCAAAAAATTTTTCTTTAAAAATGTTTTGGGCCACTCTTCAGCCAAACATGACATCATCCCCACACCTAGGAGCCACTCTACCACACTCTGCTGCAACCTGCCCAACAGGGCAGAGCCTGAAGGTCCTGTCAGGGCAGAGAAAGGCAAGCTACACTGCAAAATGAGAGAAGGCATACTGGCCTACAACCCACCTGGGATCATGGCACTCACGGACAGGAGCTGAGTCCTGATTGCTCAGGGGCAGGTAGTTGAAGAAATCCCGGAGATTACACAAGGCATCAACATCATTTTCAAAAGCTCTGTGGGCCACACCTAAAAGAACAGGGAGCATATATGATGAGTCAGGGTACCAGCCAGCCCAAAGCTGCTGCTTCATGCCTGACTACACCCTTCTAGGGCATGTCTGTAACAGACTGTGCTGATAGCTCTGTTCTCCGCACTCTCCACTGAGGATGTAATGCCACATAATACATACCTTCCGGGTGATCCTTCAACTCATGCAGCATGGGTTCCCTCTGTTCTGCACCCACACCTCTACAGGGTCACACCTTTCTTTATTCAGGTCCTTGCTCTAATGTCACCTCCATATCCACTCCCAGACCCTTCACTATCCATCCCTATACCATGGGGGAGGTTCTCCTCCTGTACTTTTCCCTGCATCACCTATTTCCCTGTTTACTGCCAGATATCTCTCCTGGAATATCAGCTCCAACAGGGTAAGATCAGGCCTGGCCCCCATTAAGAATAATGCACCTGGCAAACAGGTGCTCAGCAACAGTGGAAGGAAAGGAGGGAAGCCACCTGCTCCTAGTGAGGAATCAAGCCATAATTCTTGAAGAGCACTCCGAAATCACAGAGCAGCCAAACAAGGCCATAGATATGATGGAGAAAGTGGAGCCAAGAACTCTCTTCCAGGTTCATCCCACCAGACTCCTTTTTCCACCACTGCCCCTACAGTCTCTTGTCCACAAAGCTGCCAGACAGAGCTTTTGAAGTCAGATCGTGTCATGTCTCTACTCCAATGATCCTCCTTGTCCACTGAGCGGGTCAGTCACTCTCCTACCTGAGAGCCTTTGCATAAGCTATTCCTTCTGCCTGCAATGCTCCCCACTTACATATCAACGCAGTTAAACTCCTTAAAATCTGCTCAGCTCCTAACCTCAGTGAGGCCTGCCATTACTACCCTATTTGAAACTACAACAATCCCAGTCCCCTTTACCCTGTTATACTTTTTCCATAGCACGTATTGCCTTCTAACATACCGCATAGTGTACTTACTTATAATGTTTATTGTCTATCTCCTCTACTAGAATATGAGCCCCATATGGGCAGGAGTCTTTCGTTCTGTCCACAGATGTATTCCTAGCACCTAAAACAATGCTTCACACAGAGGTACTCAATGAATATTTGTTCTGTTTTCTTTGCTTTTTTCTACATTTTTATTATTTATTCTATTTTAAATTTTTAATTCCTTTGCTATTTGTCTTTTTCCACATATTCTAAATGAGTATTTGTTGAATAAAAAGCATTTTCAGCATGACAGAATTCTTTCATTCAAGATATATTTATAAATGGGTACAGCCACTTTGGAAAAGAGTCTGTCAGTTCCTTAAAAGTTAGACATCGAGTTATCATTTAACTCAGAAATCAAAGAGAAATGAAAACATATGTCTACCCAAAATCTTGCATATAAATATTAATAGAGGCATATTTATGATAGCCAAAAAGTAGAAATGACTTAGTGTCTATTAACTGGTCAGTGAATAAACTAGATGTAGTATATCCATACACTGGAATATTATTCGGCCATAAAAATGAATAAAGTACTGATTCATGATACAATATGGATGAACCTTTAACATTATGCTAAGTAAAAGCAGCCAGCAACAAAAGATCACGTATTATATGATTCCATTTCTAGGACATGTCCAGAATGAAAAAATCCACATAGAGACAGAAAGTAGCCTGGTAATTGCCTAGAGCAGAAGTATTTGTGGTGAAATGCAGAGTGACTGCTAATGGGCACAGGGTTTCTTCTTGGGGTGATGACAATGTCCTAAAATTGTGGTAATCATCACGCAACTCTGAATATATTTAAAAACCGCTGAATTGTACACTACAAATAGGTGTTTAAAATGTATAGTATATATGAATTACATCTCAATAAAGCTGTTACCAAAAGAGAGAAAAGAGAGAAAAATATATGTATAGAGCATCTTTTTGTGCCTTGCCCTGGGGATACAGGGCCAAGTGCATCAGACACAGCCCATCAAAGAGCCTCAGGCCCAGAAAGAAAACCACATACTGCCCTACAATCAAAAAAACAAACAAAACACACTTAAGATTGTGCTACAGAAGAAACTTTAATGTCATGGCAGACATTCATTACTTTAAGCTGTCAAGTAAAAAAAAAAAAAACCTCAGGTTATATAAGAGTATGCCCATACCTACGTTTGAGTAAGTGTATGTGTATTCACAGTCATCTGCGTGAAAAGACTGCAAGGGTATAACCAAAAAATCACTAGTGATTATCTGTGGATGATGGAATATCTAGTGGTTTTTATGTTTTGTATGTTTTCTACTACAAACATATCATGCTATTAAAACGGGGAAAAATAAACAGCATATTTCATCAAATCTAAGACGCCATCAAGACCCAGCTTTATATTATATCCCAGCAAGAAAAACAGGTTGCTACCAATAAAGCCCTGAGACAACAGCATGGCATCAGGCCATGCTGGAGGTGATGCTGAGAAGTGTTCTGATTCTACATATGTCTTAAAAGATGGGGCTAAATGATGCTGATAGGTAAGGGAAAGGAATGAGTCAAGATCGATGCCAACCTGACAAGGGGAGAAACAATTTTTGTGGGTGGGGGAATCAAGAGCCCTGACTTTTTTTAAACTATATTTCATCTAATCTAAGACTTCACTGATAATACCCATCTGTACTTTAGGGACACTGGGAAGAAATGCTGACAAATGCTGACCCAATGCCTTAACCACAGTGCAATGAGGTGCATAAATCAGGCACACCAGCCTCTTACTACTGTAAAATCTCTCAAAGAAGTAATTTCTCCTGTCTTTAGTTACATTGCTGTGTGGTAGGCAATCCATTCACAGCTGGGTGGTTTCTTTTACAAGAAAACATGGAATTGCAATAATTACTCCAACAGCTAACATGTCTTCACTAATATCAGAATCATGCCCTACTCCCAATTCCATGCCTGTTTAAACAAGAACTTTTTTCGGCCGGGCGCGGTGGCTCAAGCCTGTAATCCCAGCACTTTGGGAGGCCGAGGCAGGCGGATCACGAGGTCAGGAGATCGAGACCATCCTGGCTAACACGGTGAAACCCCGTCTCTACTAAAAAATACAAAAAGAAATTAGCCGGGCGTGGTGGCGGGCGCCTGTAGTCCCAGCTACTCCGGAGGCTGAGGCAGGAGAATGGCGTGAACCCGGGAGGCGGAGCTTGCAGTGAGCCGAGATCGCGCCACTGCACTCCAGTCTGGGCGACAGAGCTAGACTCCGTCTCAAAAAAAAAAAAAAAAAAAGAACTTTTTGTTTCAATGCTGAGGCACAGAATAATCTTTATACATTTTAAACTCGGAATGTAATCTTAAAGTTGTGAACAACTAGCAGGACATGGTGACTCATGCCTGTAATCCCAACACTTTGGGAGGCTGAGGTGGGAGGATTGCTTGAGCCCAGGAGTTCGAGACCAACCTGGGCAACACAGTGAGACCACACCTCTACAAAAAAATATTAAAAATAAAAATTACCTGGGCATGGTGGCACATACCTGTAGTCCCAGCTACTAGAGAGGCTGAGGCAGAAGAATCACTTGAGCCCAGGAGACTGAGGCTACAGTGAGCTATCATTGTGCCCCTGTACTCCAGCCTGGGCAACAGCGTGAGACCCTATCTCAAAAACAAAACAAAACAAAACAAAACCACCAGGTATGGTGGCTCATGCCTGTAATCCCAGCACTTGGGGAAGCCAAGGCGGGCAGACTGCTTGAGGCCAAGAGTTCGACACCAGCCTGGTAACATGGTAAAACCCCGTCTCTACAAAAAAAAAAAAAAATACAAAAATTTGCTGGGCATGGTGGTGCATGCCTGTAGTCCCAGCTACCCAAGAGTCTGTGGTGGGAGGATTACTTGAGCCTGGGAGGCAGAGGCTGCAATGAGCTAAGATTGTGCACTGCACTCCAGCCTGGGCCACAGAGTTGGATCCTGTCTCAAAAAAAAACAAAAAAAGAAGAAGTGAACAACTATGACCAAATTCGTGAACACATGGTACATGACCATCATGCACCTGGCCAATGATTGTAAAACACTTATGTACTCTAAGATATATACTAACCTTAGAATAAAAAATGTCACAATAAGATTTTTTTTCAAAGGTTCAACTGTACATATATAAATCATACCTACTTAAAATCACCATTCCAGCAATGAGCTTTAAATTGTTTTAAAGAATAACCAGGCATTATTAATTTAATAAATTTTCTATACTAAATCTACCTTTATCACTATAACTGTAAACAATACACTGTATTGTATTGTAGTACAATAGACTGTACCACAGTCTTCCCAAATAAGGTCTGCCAATTAAGTAACATTTCTCAAAAACTGCCACCAGGCTCTTTGGCAATGCCCTCTTCTCAGTGTTTGAAAACAAGGTCAGCTTCAAGGCCTCTCACCTGACATGGTGGTGTGGGTCTTGGCACCACCGAGCTCCTCCTGGGTAACATCCTCATTGGTGACAGACTTCACAACATCAGGGCCAGTGATGAACAGGTAGGAGGTGTCCTGAAATAAAAGATTTCCAGAACAGTCAACCTCAGAGCACCAGAGCTGGTCACAGCCTTAGAGTCGATTCAGCCAAGATGGCAAATGCAGAGAAGACAGTGATGTGGCCGAATGAGGATAGGATGTAGCTTAAAGATGCAAATCCAAACTGAAGACCCAAATTTTCCCTGCCTCAATGTCTACTTTTAAAAAATCTCTGTTGCATGGTTCTACCTCAGCAAGTTAACTCGCAGTGTGGCTAACATTTCAAGGTCATTCATCTGTAGAACACAGTAACAGGTGGCTCTTAGAGCTTGCGGTGCACCAAGAAGTTTTTTAAGCACTTCACAAAACTGTGTCGGTAAAGCCTGAGTACTATTATCACCCTCATTTACATATGAGGAAACTGAGATATGGAGACTGTATGCAACCAGTCACTTTAAATGAAGCTACTTAAAAATACTGATAAATCAGTGGGACACAGTGGCTCACACCTGTAATCCCAACACTTTGGGAAGCCAAGGCAGGAGGATCACCTCAGGCCAGGAGTTCAACACCAGCCTGGCCAACATAGCGAGACCCAGTCTCCATAAAAATGCGTTTCAATTAGGTAGGCCTGGTGGCACGTGCCTGTAGTCCCAGCTACTCAGGAGGGTGAAGTGGGAGAATTACTGGAGTCGCAGTGAGCTATGACTGCTTGCACCACTACACTCCAGCCTGGGTGACAGAGTGAAAACCTCTCAAAAACAAAAACAAAAAACTAACAAATCAATGCTTCGGTATTATGACAGAGTGATAGGCTTTTAATTTTTAGTTTATAATATATAGATAATATAAGCATACTGCACAAAATTTAAACAGAGGAATAGGAGATACAGTGGAAAGTCTACAGCCCAGCCCTTACTTCCAGGCCTCCAATTCCCCTCCCCTAAGGCATCCCCAGTCAGTTTCTTCTCTCTCCCTACAGAGACACCCATGAATCCATGAGCATTAATATATACATTTATTTGCCCTCTTATTTTCTAACACAAACATTATCTAACACAAACACTTTCTAATGCAAACATTTTCTTCCCAACAGTGTTCTATACACACTGTTCTCAAATTTGTTTTTCTAGCTTGAAGATCATTCTATTCCTTATCATATAGTAAGATTTGTATCATAATTTAACTTTTCACCAATTGATGGTCATGAAGGTTGTTTCCAAAACTTTAGTATAATAAGCAATTCTGCAATCAATATTACTACAGTGCTCTCTAAACTCACTATTCATGTTCTTTGCCCATTTCTAATACATCGCTGGCTTTTCCATATACTAAAGAAATTAGTCTTTAGTCTATCATATGCATTATATCAGTCTTTTATCTTATGGCTTCTTGGTTTGAAATCTTGCTAGAAAAGTCTAGCTAGAAAGGTCTTCCCCACTTCACACACAGACTTCGAAACAAATGTTTATAGCAGCCTTATTTGAAACTGTTAAAAAAAAAAAAAAAAAAAAAAAAAAAAACTAGAAACACAGAATTTCAGGTTTCCAGTCTAGCACATAAGAAGCTGAAAGTTGATACTCCTTCCTTACAAATAAAAAGCTGAACAAGTTGCAGGGGAAAAACCAACAGCTTTTCTTAGATCCATCAGAGAGGTGAGGTCACAGAACAAAGCACTCCAAAACTGGAGACCGACTGGCAAATGCAGAAAATTGAGCCTTGCAGGGCAGAAACTCACAAGCACAAATCTCCCCCAGAGCCAGGGCTGATGTATGAAATCCAGAACTACAACTAACAAATTGCTGGAGGCCCAGCATGGACAAGTCTGAGAGATAAAGACTCCAGGGGCGGCCAGTCATTGGGGCTCCCACACTTTTGTTTTACCTCTAGGAACTCAACAAGGTTCTCACAGTGATTATCAGAGAAAAACTCCCTTACGCTTCTGACATGCATAGGGGGAAAAAACAGACCCTTCTGAAATGCACCAGAGCACAATTCTTAACAGGGTCTGTCCTCAGGCGAAACTATATAACCAGAGCCTAACCTGCTGAAGTTTTATCAGAAACTGCTGACCCGAGCGAAGAAAAATACCAAACTCAAGCCAGCTCTGGCCTTCCATGTGGGAGAGGGGAAATGGCCAGCCCCAAACCGCTCTAGCCACCCTGTCCCACCTAAAGACTGCAAAAGACTGAGAGACACATGATATTCATAGTTCAGAGGCACAGGCTCACTAAAAGACTGACACCTACTCATAAGACTACAGAACACTTCCTCTTCCCCAGCTCCTTACCATTACTAAGGGCCTATTTACAATAGTTCATTTTACCTAGTATATCATGTCCAGCTACCAGGAATAAGTCATAAGACATACTAAAAGACAAAAAACGAAGTTTGAAGAGACAGAATAAGCATTAGAACCGGAATCAGACATAGCAGAAATGTTGGAATTATCAGACCAGAAATTTTAAACAACAATTAAGATGTTTGCCAGGTATAATGGCATGTGTCTGTAGTCTCAGGTACTCAGGAGGCTGAGGAGGGAGGATCACTTGAGCTCAGGCCTTCAACACCAGCCTGGCCAAGACAGCAAGACTCCATCTCAAAAAACAAAAATAAACAAAATGCTAAGGGCTCTCATGGATAGAGTAGACAGCAAGCAAGAACAGATGAGCAATGTAAGGTGAGAAATGGAAATTGTAAAAAAATAACTAAAATATGCCAGGGATTGGAAACACTGCAACAGAAATAAAGAATGTTATTCTTTATTCTTTATCTGATATGTTTTTTTGGCAGACTGGGCCTGCTTGAGGAAAGAAACTCTGAGCTTGAAGATATCTCAAGAGAAACCACCCAAATTGAAAAGCAAAGAAAAAAATCAGATTTTTAAAAACTGGAGTATCTAAAAACTGTGGGACAACTTACAAACAATGTAACATATACATAATGAGAATGCCAGAAGGAGCAGAAAGAGAAAAAAGAACAGAATATAGGAAGTAATAATGACTGAAAAGTTCCCCAAATTGTCTGACACCAAACCACAGATCCAAGAAGCTCAGAGACCATCAAGCAAGATGAATGCCAAAACAAACAAACAAACAAACTACACAGAGAAAGACAGGCATAGTGGTGCACACCTGTTGTCCCAGCCACTCACGAGCCTAAGGCAGGAAGAACATGTGAGCCCAGAAGTTTGAACCAGCCTGGGAAACACAGAGAGACCCCACCTCTAAAAAAACAAAAAACAAAAAACTACACTTAGGACATTATTTCCAAACTACAGAAAATCAAAGATAAAGAAAAAATCTTAAAGGCAGCCATAAGAAAAAAACATTTTGCCTATAGAGGACCAAAAATAATAATTACATCCAAGTTTTCTTAGAAACCATGCAAGAAAGAAGAGAGTAGAATGAAATATTTAAAGTGTTGAGGGGAAAGATCCTACCAACCTAGAATTCTGCACTCTGCAAGATTATTCTTCAAAAGTGAAGGAAAAATAAAGACCTTCTCAAACAAACAAAACTTGAGGTAATCTCTTGCCAGTAGACCTGCCTTGCAAAAAAATGTTCAGCAAAATTCTTTACAGAAAAGGTAAATGATAAAGATCAGAAACTTATACGTATATAAAGAAAGAAAGAGGATTCAAGAAGGTAAAATGAAAACTTTTGATTCAAAGTAATAGCAAAAATTCAATTATGTACACATTCAATTATGTACAATTCAATTATGTACACATCGCTTCTCAGCCTTTTGGCTAAGATCAAGGGCAATTATGTACACATATTTTATATATATGATATGAGGGATGGGAGGAAGGAATTAGAATTTTGCTATTATAAGATACTCATACAACCTGGGAAGCAGAAGTTATCTGAAATTGAACTTAAAATAGTTGTAAATTATATTGCAACCTCTAAGGCAACCACTAAAGAATGTAAAAAACAAAAATTTATATATATATATATATATATATATAACTAACCTGCTAATACAGGAGAAAAATGGAATCATATAGAATGCTCAATTAAAATCACAAAAGGCAGAAGAGTGAAAGACAAAAATAAGAACAAACAACAAAAAGAAAACAGTAACAAATATGGTAGATATTAATCCAACTATACCAACAATCTCTCTGAATGTCAATGGTCTAAATGTATCAATTAAAAGACAGATAGTCAGACTGGATCAAGAATCTGTCAAGACACAACTATATGGGATGTCTACAAAAAACCCACTTGAAATAGACACATAAAGATTAAAAGTAAATGACTGCAGAAATACATTACATGCTAAGACTAATCAAAAGAAATCAGGAGTAGCTATATTAATTTCAGACAGAAAAGGCTCAGACCAAGGAAAGTTATTATACAGAGGAATTCTGAATAATGATAAAGGGGTCAATTCTCCAAGGAGACAAACAGTCCTTCATGTGTATGCACCTAACAACAGAGCATCAAAATAACATGAGGCAAATACTGATAGCACTGGAAGGAGAAATAGATGAATCCATGATTACAGTTGAAGATTTCAACACTTCTCTATCAAAAGTGGACAGATCCAGCAGGCAGAAACAATAAAGACACAGATGAACTCAGTAACACCAATCAGCTGGGCACAGTGGCTCATGCCTATAATCCCAGCAACTCAAGGGCCCTATGTGAGAGGATTACTTGAGGCCAGGGGTTAAGACCAGCCTATGACAATATGGCAAGATCCTGTCTCTATAAAAATTAAATAAGAATTAGCCTGGCCAACATGGTGAAACCCTGTCTCTGCAAAAATTAAAAAATAGGCCACGCATGGTGGCACACACCTATAGTCCCAGCTACTCAGGAGGCTAAGGTGAGAGGATTGCTTGACCCCAGGAAGTCAAGGATGCAGTGAGCTGAGATCGCACCACTGCTCTTCAGCCTGGGCGACACAGCGAGACTCTGTCTCAAAAACATAAATTAAATAAAAAATTAGCCAGGTGTGTTGGCATGTGCCTGTCATCCCAGCTACACAGGAGGATCACTTGCGCCCAGGAGGTCGAGGCTTTGGTGAGCTATGATCATACCACTGCACTCCAGCCTGGGTGAGTGAGACAGAGTGAGACCCTGTCTCTAAAAATTTTTTATAGAAGACCAGGTGTGGTAGCTTATACCTGTAATCCCAGCACTTTGGGAGGGAGGAGGATTGCTTGAGCCCAGGAGTTCAAGACCAGTCTAAGCAACACAGTGAGACCAGTTCTCTACATAAAAAAAAAAAAAAAAAATTAAGCAGGCATGGCAGTGTGTACCTGTAGTCCCAGCTACACAGGAGGCTGAGACAGGAGGATCACTTGAACCTGGGAACTGAAGTAGTTTGCAGTGAGCTGAGATCATGCCACTGCACTCCAGCCTGGGTGAGAGGGGGAGACTCCGTCTCAAAAAATAAAAAATAATAATAAAAAACATTTTAAAAAGTAAAATAAATAGAAATCATTTTTAAAATTAAAGAAAAACAGTACCAATAAACTGGATATGATGGACACACTTCCTCTAACAACAGAATGCACTTTCTTCTGAAGCTCCCATGGAACATTCACCAAGAGAGACTACATTCTGAGTCATAAACATACCTTAATTTAGAAGAACAGGAATCATACGAAAAGGCACTCAGCCTTATTAGTTATGGACTAATGCAAATTGAGTCAAAGCAAATTGAGAACACAATAAGAGACTATACCACAAGCATCAAACTGGCACAATTAAAATATGTTAATATAAATGCTGGCAAGGATGTGAAACAACTGAAATTCTCAAACTGCTGGCTGCAGCCTCTTTAGTAAACAGACGGGCATTATCTAGAGAAGCTGAAGACATATATATCCTATGACCTAAGATTGCCTCTAATGTGAAATGTTTACATCAGCATCAGAAACTCAAATGTGCATGCCAAGATACATGTAGAAAAATGTTTACATCGGCATCATTTGCAATGGCAAAAATCTTGAAATAATTTAAATGTCCGTCAGCAGTGGAATGAATGAATACGTTAAGAAATACTTACTATGGCTGCGCACGGTGGCTCACGTCTGTACTCGCAGCACTTTAGGAGGCTGAGGCAGGCGGATTACTCGAGGCCAAGTATTGGAGACCACCCTGGCCAACATAGCAAAATCCATCTCTACCAAAAATACAAAAAACTAGCCGGATGTGTGGTGGCACATGCCTGTAGTCCCAGCTACTTGGGAGGCTGAGGTGTAAGAATCACATAAACCCAGGAGGCAAAGGTTGCAGTGAGGCGAGATCCATGTCACTGCACTCCAGTCTGGGTGACAGAGCAAGACTCTGTCTCAAAAAAAAAAGAAAAAAAAAAAACCATACACACACACACACACATATATACACACACACACACACATACACACACACTTACTACAGAGCTGTTAAAGTGAATGAACTACATTTTCCAAGAACAACATAGATAAATCTTAAAAACATAATCAGCCAGAAGCCATGCACAAAAGAAAGCATATTACATGGTTTCACTTAACATAAAGGTCAAAACAGGAAACACTAATCCACATTGTTTAGGGAGGCAATTTTTATTTTCAACTATGAAGCAAAGCAAATAAAAACATTACCAGAAAAGCTGAGACAATAAAGAATTCTATGCAGGATGGAGGCTACAGTGATCCTTAGGAAGGACCATCATGACAGGGCTCTTGAACAGCTCTTGCAGAGCTGACCTGAGTTATAATTAATTTTTTTTTTTTTTTTTTTTTTTAAAGACAGAGTCTTGCTCTGCCACCCAGGCGCGCTTGGCTCACTGCAACCTCCGCTTCTCAGGTTCAAGCGATTCTCCTGCCTCAGCCTCCCAAGTAGCTGGTACTACAAGCACGTACCACCACACTTGGCTAATTTTTATATTTTTAGCAGAGACAGGGTTTCATCACGTTGACCAGGCTGGTCTCAAACTACTAGCCTCAAGTGATCCACCCACCTCAGCCTCCCAAAGCACTGGGATTAGAGGTGTGAGTCACCCCACCCAGCCTGACCTGCGTATTATTTACACACATTTGCACTTTGTAATAACTGTTAAACTATACATATCTTATGTACTTTCCTGAATATGTATTATATTACAAAATTTAAAATGATTACAAATTTTTAAAATTTGTAAATTTGACTCTCAAAGGAGTCAGTGACAGAAGCAGTCAGGAGGATTCTGTAATAATCAGATGGGAAATGATGTGCTTGAATCAAAGTGGTAGCAGTTTTGGTAGTAAGAAGTAAGTAGTAGTGCTAAGAAGCAATTTGATTATATTGTGGATTATATTCTAAAGTAAAGCCAACAGGACCTTCTGACTAAATTTAGGATATGATATGCCAGGCGTGGTGGCTCACGCCTGTAATCCCAGCACTTTGGGAGGCCAAGGTGGGCGGATCACAAGGTCAGGAGATCGAGACCATGGTGAAACCCCGTCTCTACTAAAAACAGAAAAAATTAGCCGGGCGCAGGGGCGGGCGCCTGTAGTCCCAGCTACTCGGGAGGCTGAGGCAGGAGAATGGCGTGAACCCGGGAGGCGGGGCTTGCAGTGAGCCGAGATTGCGCCACTGCACTCCAGCCTGGGCGACAGAGCAAGACTCCGTCTCAAAAAAAAAAAAAAAAAAAAAAATGGATGTGATAGCAAAAGATGAGTCCAAATAGTGTCAAAGCTTTTACCTGAGCCACTGGAAGACTAGACTTGCCATTTAAAACGGCAAAGGCTGTAAGAGAGCAATGCAGGAGGAGCTTGGTAGAAATCAAAACCTGTTAAGTTTGAGATACCCATTAAAGTTCAAATGGAAATTCTGGTAGGCTCTTAAACATATAATCCTGGAGAAACAGATTTGAGAGTTGTCAGCATATGGATCAGTATTTAAAGTCATGAGACTGGAGTGATCAGTTAGAGCAAATATTGTGAAGAGGTAAGACAAAGGGTGAGAAATGTTAACTGGATTTAGTGATGCAGCAATCATTGGTATCTCTGACATAAGAAATTGTTATTATCAGTGACTTTGCTTAGAACAATATCCTTTTCGGCCGGGCGCGGTGGCTCAAGCCTGTAATCCCAGCACTTTGGGAGGCCAAGACGGGTGGATCACGAGGTCAGGAGATCGAGACCATCCTGGCTAACACGGTGAAACCCCGTCTCTACTAAAAAAAAAATGCAAAAAACTAGCCGGGCGAGTTGGTGGGCGCCTGTAGTCCCAGATACTCGGGAGGCTGAGGCCGGAGAATGGCATGAACCCAGGAGGCGGAGCTTGCAGTGAGCTGAGATCCGGCCACTGCACACCAGCCTGGGCGACAGAGCGAGACTCCGTCTCAAAAAAAAAAAAAAAAAGCCGGGCGCGGTGGCTCAAGCCTGTAATCCCAGCACTTTGGGAGGCTGAGACGGGCGGATCACAAGGTCAGGAGATCGAGACCATCCTGGCTAACACGGTGAAACCCCGTCTCTACTAAAAAATACAAAAAACTAGCCGGGCGAGGTGGCAGGCGCCTGTGGTCCCAGCTACTCGGGAGGCTGAGGCAGGAGAATGGCGTAAACCCGGGAGGTGGAGCTTGCAGTGAGCTGAGATCCGGCCACTGCACTCCAGCCTGGGCGACAGAGCCAGACTCAGTCTCAAAAAAAAAAAAAAAAAAAAAGAACAATATCCTTTTCATCATAATGTCCAAATAGATGTAGATCTATTTATCAATTCTGTAATGTCCCTTGGTCTTTCTGTTCATTTACTTACAAGTTCTTTAGACTGTTTTAGTTATTGTAGTTTTAAATCCTGGCACCTGGTAGGGCTAACTCCTCATTACACTACTTTCATAGAATGTTTATGCTTGCATGTTTCTTCCTCCCATAAGAATGTTATAATTACCTTGTGTAGTCCTTTAAAAGAGACTTAGTATTTTCCACTGCACACTTATTAAATACACAGAATATTTAAGATGTAGAATGGCGACAGCTTGATAATATTGCTGAGGACAAGAGAGGAAGTCTCACTAATATGCAATTATTAACTAAAGTTTTGTAAGCAGAAAATGAGATTGCTTAGAATAAAACACAGAATTAAAAGAGAAAGCAGTTGGAATGAACTCCAGCATCGAGTCTGAATGGAACCATGTAAAGTGCCAATGGAAACCAGGAAGGTATGGTCAGAGTTGCGAGAAGAAATGCCAGAATATGGTATAATGGAAGCCAAAGGAACACTGTTGAAAGACTGACGAAGATGAGAGTTAAACTGCATTTACGGTGATGCAAAAGTCACTGAGGACCTTAAAAAAATGATTTAGTGGTCTAGGGGTCAAAGCTAAATTAACATGTGTTGAAGAATGGGATGGCAAGACAGAAACAGAGCAAGAGCTACAGGAGTATGCCAACTAGAGGACAGTTTTTGTTTTGATGATAGGAAAGACCTGAGCGTGATTAAGTTTTGATGGGAGGATCCAGTACCAAGGGAGAGACTGAAGATACTAAAGAGAAAGGAGCAAAGGGACAGTATAAGGGTCCTGAAGAGGGGTGGAGAGTTATATTCAGTAATGTGGATGTGTGTAGCAGGAAGAAAGGATGACTTTAGTCAGAGGAATTGATCCCACACCTCCCTTCATAACAGCAGGAAGGAGGAGAGAATGGGGGTAGCACCAGCTAGGTATGTATATATAGATTTAGTAAGCAAAGTTTAGAAAATTCTGCATTGTCCACCAAGTAAGAGAAGTGGTCATCTTACTTCTATTTATTTATTTTTTTTTATTTTTGAGGCAGGATCTTCCTCTGTCACCCAGAGCTAGAGTGCAGTGGCACGATCTTGGCTCACTGCTGCTTTGATATTCTGGACTCGAGTGATCCTCCCACCTCAGCCTCCCAAGTAGCTGGGACCACAGGTATGCACCACCATGCCCAGCTAACTTTTGTATTTTTTTGTAGAGATGGGGTTTCGCTATGTTGGCCAGGCTGGTCTCAAACTCCTGAGCTCAAGTGATCCACCTGCATCAGCCTCCCAAAATGCTGGGATTACAGGCGTGAGCCACTGTGTATGGCCCATCTTAAATTTGATTAATAAAAGTTACTCCTATTGTTGAACACTTACACTGCTTTCAGTATGTCACTAAGAACAGAATAGTTGAGTCAAAGTGGTAAGCACTTTGTGAAACTTCTGAATTCCTACTGCCTAACTTCCCTCGAGAACAAAGGGTTTCCCATTTACATTCCCTCTAGAACTCCTCTCCTCATGTTGGATGGCTATCATTACTTTTTCCCCCCAACCGTTCTGTCTTAGCATCCAATGTTCACTTTTATTAATATTTTAAGGCTGATTTTTTTAAAGCAGGGTTTGAGATTAATGGTAATTACTCTTGTATAAGTTCAAATAGACTTCATTTAAAAATATTTTTAAAATATAAGTCCGTTAAAGTCATGTAATAAAGATATGTACCTCTCAAAATGAAGTGTGAGATCAGATTTATCCATTACCATTGTGGACACAAAGTAATAAAATGACAAGGAGATGAAGAAATAAAGGTGAAACATCAGAAACAACTTTCCAATAAACGGATTACAGAAAAGCCTTCCATGAGAAACTTCTTGACTAGGACTCAGTAAACAGTTATCTATCTGTTCAGAGGATAGGATTCATCGATTACCTGAAAATCATTTGCAATTCAGATCAACAAGTAAAATCACCCAGCAATGAAGTACATAAGCACCCCCTGCCACTGAACCCCCACGGGCTACAAATTTCATGCCAAAACCCTCTCTCCACTAACACCTTATCATCACTATGCTGAAAGCCAATGAGAATGCAGATAACCTAGATCTGGGTCAGGAATTATTTTTATTGCAGGTAAGGAACTGCACAAATATCAAAGGGCACCAGAAACAGGCCCTTCTTTCTTACCTTTACCATGAACGTGAAGTCTGTTAGGGCTGGGGAGTAGACAGCCCCACCAGCACATGGGCCCATGATCAGAGAAATCTGAGGGATGACTCCGGATGCCGTAACATTCCTCTGCCAAAACAGAAAAGCAAAGGCATCGGGTTACAGAGATGTCTGAGGCATTATCTGCAGAAAGATAAAGACAACAATACGATAACATTTGGCTTTTTTTCCACAGAAATTCTATACAGGAGGCAACAGACCTAATCAGTAAAGTTCTTTAAGAATTAGATGTGCATTTTCTCCCCATAACTGCTGGGATGGTCAGCATATTACTTTCTGAGGCAAATATTTTCTCTCCCCTCCCCTCCTGCGCAGCAGGTTCCCTAAAACCTTCACTAAGGGCATGAGGTACAGAGTGTGTCCCATCACCCACACCACCGCTCCAAACACAAAGCCCCCTGTCTGTGTAAAGCTGCCTGAAAGAAGAATGAAAACCTCATGCAGAGTTTGGAAAGCCAACACTTATCCTGTCACCCTGACCTCTATTTTGAGTCCCTCCACACCCTCCACAGAAGGCACACAGTAGTCACTTGGCAAGGGTACAAGGCAGGTGCTTCTTGACGTTGAGTACCCAATGTCTACTCTGCCCATCCCCAGACAAGGCATGCAGCAGAGAAGGAGGTAGGAGGAGCCAGAAAGCCTCCATAAGGACATTGTGTTGTGAAGGACTAAGCCTCAGTCCACCTCCTAGGAAAGACAGGATGTGGTGGCTCAAAGACCCAGGCAAGATGACAAAGGCCCAATTACTCTTTTGCCTTACTTCCAACCCCTTTCCTTCTCCTAAGTCCCATCAGTTTAGGAAAAGTAGGTGCGCTTTTCAGCCTGCCTTGGCTCTAAGCCCAATCTCTACACAGCTAAGGACAGTGCAAAATGTAATCTGTACTTTCTGCAAAAATACCAAGGTAGTTGGGGAGACTTCCAGCTGTGGCAGAGTGAAGAGTTCAGAAAATTCTCTCCCCAAAAACAACTGGACAACATTGTCAAAAACGAGTATTTCGGGGTTCTAAAAATGAGCCAAATGTAACAAACTGATAAGTGTTTATTCATTAAAAACTGCTAAAGTTGAGATAAGAACAGTGAGAGCCTGTGGCATTCTCTTTTTTTTTTTTTTTTTTTTTTGAGATGGTGTCTCTCTCTGTCCCCCAGGCTGGAGAGCAGTGGCGCCATCTCGGCTCACTGCAAGCTCCGCCTCCCAGATTCACACCATTCTCCTGCCTCAGCCTCCCGAGTAGCTGGGACTACAGGTGCCCGCCACCACGCCCAGCTAATTATTTTGTATTTTTTAGTAGAGACGGGGTTTCACCGTGTTAGCCAGGATGGTCTCGATCTCCTGACCTCGTGAACTGCCCGTCTCGGCCTCCCAAAGTGCTGGGATTACAGGCGTGAACCACTGCGCCCGGCCCACCTGTGGCATTCTTAACCAAGGCTGCCATCATTGCCCATACCAGCTCAAAATGTCCTACTAGATGAAAGAAAACAACACCAGACTGTAATTCAAATCCACAAGAACCAATTAAGAATGCTGAAAATGATAAATATGTGATTATAATACTACATAAGTATAGTTCTCTTTTCTTAGTACTTTGAAAGACAAGACTGTATAAAGCAATAATTAACACTGTTTTGAGTATTATATAACAATAAAAGCACAAATGAAGGGGGCAAAAATGGAGTTACATTGGAGCAAAGCTCCTATGTTTTACCAGAATTAAGTCAGTATTAATTTGAAGCAGATTGTGATAAATTAAGATATATAGTAACCCTTAAAGCAACTACAAAAAATAACTCAAAAAATACAGCTAAAAAACACCAGAAATTAAAATAGTACACTAAAAATATATGCTTACCATAAAAGAGCTGAGTGACATCACAGAAGAGAGAATAGGAAGCTCCAGGAATCCAAGATCAAAACAACTATTCAACTGATAGAAACTGTCCAAAGCAACTATTTTTGAACTCTGGAGTCCAGTCAAACACTTCAGGGCCCAGAGGAGAGTTTGATAAAGCAGCAAGTAAATTTCAGTAAATTTCACATTTATTAATAACATGGCTGCTATAATCCCCCAGCCAACAGACCATGGCAGGTAGCCACGAAGATGTTCCTAGTGTAGCCAGCTGGTGCCAGATCGGGAAATGAGAACCTTTGCATCTTGGTTTTTCAATCT
This sequence comes from Macaca nemestrina, assembly GCF_043159975.1. Classification (NCBI taxonomy): domain Eukaryota; kingdom Metazoa; phylum Chordata; class Mammalia; order Primates; family Cercopithecidae; genus Macaca; species Macaca nemestrina. Next base: position 38,859,619 of record NC_092126.1, on the reverse strand, counting down.
TGAAAAATCAAGGTTGTGTGTTCTGATTGCTGACCACTGCTTTTGATGGCTGAGGGGCCAAGCATAGAGGCTGGCATTGTTTCAACCCTGATGGGCTCAAGCAGCTTCTCAACCACAAGGGATTTAAAAAGGTAGTTTGGTCCACACCCCTCCACCCTTCTGGGAGACAGACATTTAAGGAAATTATTGTGAGACTGCTGGTTAAACACAGGGACAAGAGAACTGAAATTTCAATGACCATATTCAATAAGGAACATACTCTTTGCAAAAACAGCTTGGGAAAGTTCAAGCAGATGGATCCAAGAGTTGACAAGCAAAAATCAGCTATTCCTGAAGAGTGGGAGAACTAGACTTCCAAACTTCCAAACATAATATTCAGAATTGCCCATCCTCAACAAAAAACTACTAATCATACAAAGAAATGAGTATGGCCCATTCACAAGAAAAAAATAATTTAACAAAAACCGTCTCTGAAGAAACCCAGATATTGGACTTAATAGTCAAGATGCTACACAAACTGTCTTAAATATGTTCAATGAGCTGAAGAAAGCTGTGGGGGAAAAATTACAGGAAATTAGGAAATCAATGTCTGAACAAAATGAGAACACCATAAAGAGATAGAAATTATAAAAAGGAACAAAGCAGAAAGCCTGGAGTTGACAAGTACAATAACTGAAATGAAAAATTCATTTCCGGGGTTCAACAGCAGACTTAAGCAAGCAGAAAAAAAGGACCAGGGAACTGGAATACAAAACAATTAAAATTATCCAGTATGAGGAACCAGAAAAAAGAAAAAGACAAATTAATAGAGCCTGAGGGACCTGTGGGAAACCAACAAACACGCCAGTATAGACATTATAGGAATCCCAGAAGAACAGAAAGGGTCAGAGATAAGATTTGAAGAAATAATGATTGAAAACTTGCCACATTTGATGAAAGACATAAATATACATACCCAAGAAGCTCAACAAACTCCAAGCAGTACAAACTCAAAGAGATCCACATGGAGACACATTATAGTCAAACTGTCAAAACACAAACGCAAGAGAAACTTGAAAGCAGCAAGATAGAAGCAACTCATCCCATGCAAGGGATCCTCAGTAAGATTAACCATGGAGGCCGGAAGGTGGTGGGACATATTTAAAGTACTGAAAAGTCAGGTGCACTGGCTCACACCTGTAATCCCAACACTTTGGGAGAATGAGGCAGGAGGACCACTTGAGGCCAAGAGTTTGAGACCAGCCTGGACAACATAGTGGGCCCTGATCTCTACAAAAAAAAAAAAAAAGTTTTTTTAATTGGTCAGGCATAGTGGTGTTTTACTAGCTACTCAGAAGGCCGACGTAGGAAGACTACTTGACCCTACAAGGTCAATGCTGCAATGAGCCATGATCATGCCATTGCACTTTATTCTGCATGACAGAGCAAGACCCTGTGTCTAAAATAAAAACAAAATAAAGTATTGAAAGAAGGCTGGGCATGATGGCTCACACCTGTAATTGCAGCTCTTTGAGAGGTCAAGGGAGGTGAACTGAGTCCAGGAGTTTGAGGCCCACATGAGCAACATGGTGAAACCCTGCCTTTACAAAATACACAAAAATTATTCAGGCATGGTGGTGCATGCCTATGGTCCCAGCTACACAGGAGGCTGAGGAGGGAGAATCACTTGAGCCCAGCAGGCGGAGTTGCTGTACACCAAGATCACACCACTGCATTCCATCCCGGGCAACAGAGCAAACCTCTGTCTCAAAAAGAAAAAAAGAAGTATTGAAACAAAACAACTGGTCAACCAATAACTTTATATCCAGCAAAACTATCCTTCAAGAAAGAAGGGAAAATTAAGACATTTCCAAGTCAACAAAAGCTGAGAGCATTCATTCGCAACAGACATGCCATAGAAGAAATGCTACATGAAGTCAGGAGAAAAAATAAAGAACACTAATAAATCTAACTTCCTAGGTAAACATAAAAAGTAGTGTTGCACTTTGGTTTGTAATGTCTTTTTCCTATGTGATTTAAAAGGTCAATTTACGGCTCCTCTCAGCAGTGGCAGCCCCAGCAGAGGAGTCTGCACAAAAAATAAAATTTACAAAAATAAATAAAAAACAAAAGGCAAATGTATGAAACAATCATAAATCTGTTAATGAGTATACCATGTATAAAGATATAATCTATGACAACATAAAAAAAGATGGAGAGTTACAGAAGCAGTGTGTCTACGTACTACTAAAGCTAACCTGGTATTCTTCCAACTAGTTTAAGATATTAATTATAACCCCCAAGGTAACCACTAAGAAAACAAACTTTAAAATATGATTAAAATGAAAGAAGTGAATCAAAAAGGCAAACAATTTAACTAAATATCACCACCCCAATGCTGTAATGGAGGGACTGAGGCATAAAAAACCAAAACACATACAGCAATAACTAAATGGCAGAAGTAAATCCTTCTTTTTCAGCAATCACACTAAGTATAAGTGGATTAAACTCTTCTATTAAAAGACAGGGATTGACAGATTGGATTTAAAAACCAGAATCTATCTGTATGCTATTTACAGGAGCTTCACTTTATTTTTTTTTTTTAATTTTATTATTTTTTTTGGAGACAGAGTCTCGCTCTGTCGCCCAGGCTGGAGTGCAGTGGCCGGATCTCAGCTCACTGGAAGCTCCGCCTCCCGGGTTTACGCCATTCTCCTGCCTCAGCCTCCCAAGTAGCTGGGACTACAGGCGCCCGCCACCTCGCCCGGCTAGTTTTTTTGTATTTTTTAGTAGAGACGGGGTTTCACCGTGTTAGCCAGGATGGTCTCGATCTCCTGACCTTGTGATCCGCCCGTCTCAGCCTCCCAAAGTGCTGGGATTACAGGCTTGAGCCACCGTGCCCGGCCGAGGAGCTTCACTTTAGATATAAAGACACGAAGAGGTAAAGGATGGAAAAAAATATTCCATGCAAAGGGTAACCAAAATAGAGTCTCGGGGGCTATATTACTATCAGACTAAAGAGACTTTAAATCAAAAACTTACTAGAGACAAAGATATTACATATTGATAAAAGGTTCACTACATCTAGAAAATATACCAATTATAAAAATATACACACCTAACAGAGCCCCAAAATCTATGAAGCAACAAGAGCCCCAAAATACACAAAGCAAAAGTTAACAGAATTTATAGGGAGAAATAGGTGCACAATAATAGCTGCAGACTTAACATTTCACTTCTAATAATAGACAGAACAACCAGACAGAAGATCAGTTAGTTAACAGTACACTTGAACAACACTATAAACTAATACATATAAAAGACCTATAAACACTCCGCCCAACAACAGAGTATACACTTCTTGTCAAATGCATATGCAACATTCTCCAGGAGAAACCATACATTAATCCACAAAACAAATCTTAAATTCAAAAGGACTGGGATCATAAAAAAACATCTTTTCTGATCACAATGGAATAAAACTATAATTCAATAGCAATAGAAAACTGAAAAATTCACAAATACGTAAAAATTAATCAAAACACTTCTAAATAAGCAGTAGGCAAAAGAAGAACCTACAAGAGAAGTTAGAAAATATTTTGAAAGGTTTTGGTTTTTCCACCCCCACCAAGATGGCAGATAAGAGGCAGTGTTAGCATGCCTCTCCCACTTGGAAGAACAGAATAGTGTATTGAGATTCACATGGTGACCCTTTTTCCAAGAAGCCACACAGGAACTTAACAGAAAAACTGAAATAATCCACAGACCTTTTAAAGAAGTGGCAGTCTGCAGTCTACACTATAAGACAAGGGAAAAACTGTAAGTCTCCAGAGTGTGAGATGGGGAGAGGCTGCATTCAGATTCCCACTGGGGAACCTGAAAATCCAGGCCACGGGGGAAGGCCTTAACCTTACCCAGGACTGGGATTGATTTAGGGAGCAATAAGAAATAAAAAAGTAGAAACAGTGGCGGAAAAGTGCTTTGCAGGCATTCCTAGTCTCCAGTGCAGAGCAAGGTAAGCCATTCTTTATTGTACCTCACAGGGAACCTTGGGGAAGTCAGCCAACAAGCTCAGGCAGCGGTTGCAGGTTGAAAGAATCTCCCAATTTCAAGATATAACACTGAGTGGGGATGAACTCCTTTGTCCAGAACCCATATCTCCCAGGGGTAGGGAGAAGTGCACTGCAGCCACAAGTGCATGAGCCAGTTGCCTGGCCCTGCAGGTGGCCTGGGAGGAGCATGGCCTGAAAGTCACAGCTGCTTTACCACAGGGAAAGTTTATGGCCTGGGGCAGGTTTGAGTTCTGAGCCTAGGCTGCCTGGAACTTAGCCCAGTGCAGCTAGCAGAGCACAGAGGGAGTGAGATCTGCCTTTCTGACTGTGTGGGATCTGGGTGAGGCTTAGTGCCACCTGCTACTCCCCACGCCCTGTGCAAACTCTTCTGTGCAGTAGAGGCAGTTATATTCCTCTTTGGAACACTACCCTAATGACCTGAGAACTGCCCCCCCTCAGCCCCTATAGGGGCCATGGTTTTCCCCACACATAGAGAGACAGAGTGTAGACCCACCTGACCCAGCCCCCACCTGACTGTACCCCTCTACCCCTGGTTACTTAACACAAAGGACAAAAACTTTTGGCAGCTTTATAGCCCCCGTTGTCACCTGAGAAACCAGAATACCTCCCCTGGGCAACACAAGACAAGCTCAAATCCCACTGCTACTGCTGCAGCTGGTGCTCTTTTGCAAATGCTACCTCCTGGCTGGATGCCAACCAACACAGTCCATTAGGTAGAATAACACTGAACAGAAAGGAGTGCATGACCTAAGCTATCACTAAGGGAGGAGACTACCCCTCATATTGTCTTATGCCTAATTTCTACCTCCAAAGAAAGAAGTAGTAAAAACTAAAAGGCAGAAATGAAATCCACAGGCAGACAGTCCGGTGCCACGCCCTGGGCCTGGTAGTTAAAGATCTACCCCTGACCTAACTGGTTATGTTATCTATAGATTTCAGACACTGTATGGAAAAAGCACTGTGAAAATCCCTGTCCTGCTCTGTTCCGTTCTGATTACTGGTGCATGCAGCCCCCAGTCACACATCCCCTGCTTGCTCAATCAATCACGACCCACTCATACAGACCCTCTTAGAGTTGTGAGCCCTTAAAAGGGACAGGAATTGCTCACTTGGGGAGCTTGGCTCTTGAGACAGGAGTCTTGTTGATGCTCCTGGCTGAATAAACCCCTTCCTTCTTTAACTTGGTGTCTGAGGGGTTTTGTCTGCGGCTCTTCGTGCTACATTTCTTGGTTCCCTGACCAGGAAGTGAGGTGACTGGCGGATGGTCAAGGCAGCTCCTTAGGCAGCTTAAGCCTGCCCTGTGGAACATCCCTGCAGGGTACTCCGGCGCGGATCCTGAGAGCGCTCCCGGCTAGGCATTTGCCCCAGTGGGATGCCTTGCCAGAGCAGTGTATGGCAGGCCCCTGTGGAGGATCAACTCTGGCTGAACAATGGGAAGCAACTGGCGCTTGGAGTCCAGACATCTAAAACTTGGTAAGACTGGTCTTTGGAACTTGTCCACTCCATTTGAGTGGAAGCATGGCCTGATCACCCACGGTGTGCCTTTATCGGCACTTTGATTTTGATTTTGACTTGGTTTGAATTGCTTGACAGGACTGGTCTTGGGAACTTGCCTACTCCATCTGAGTGGAAGCATGGCCTGATCACCCATAACGTGCCTGTACCGGCACTCTAGTTTTTGTTTTTGACTTGACTTGGATTGCTTGATACTTTGGTTTTAGGTTTTGACCTGGCTTGGATTTCTTGATACTCTGATTTTGGTTTTGATTCTGGTTTGGTATTAACCGTAAAAGTGTGTGTGTGCCCTTTTTACCCATTCTTTGTTTTGTGGTGTGCATGTGGTGTGAGCATGGTGTTTTTTTCTCAAAGAAGCATGGGTCAGGCACAAAGTAAGCCCAACCCACCAGGAACTATGTTGAAAAATTTCAAAACAGGATTTAAGGGAGACTATGGAGTACTATGACACCAGGAAAACTTAAAACTTTGTGTAAGATAGACTGGCCAGCATTAGAGGTAGGTTGGCCATCAGAAGGAAGCCTAGACAGGTCCTTTGTTTCAAAGGTATGGTACAAGGTAACCTGTAAGCCAGGGCAACCAGACCAGTTCCCGTACACAGACACTTGGTTACAGCTGGTTTTAGACCCCGCACCCCATAGTGGTTGAGAGAACAGCAGCATAAGCAGCTGGCAGAGGCAAGCAAAGACCAGTAGAGAGAGAGAAAGGAAACAGAGAGGAAAAGAGGCAAAGAGAGAGAGGAAGAGACAGAGAGACAGAGAGAGTCAAGGAGAGAAAGAGAGGGAGAAAGAGAGAGGCAGAGAGAGAGAGAAAGAGACAGGCAAAAGGAAAGTCAAAGACAGACAGAAAGACAAAGACAGAAAAAGATATACAAGTAGTTTTTTTTTTAAAAAAAAAAGTGTACCCTACTCCTTTAAAAGCCAGGGTAAATTTAAAACCTATAATTGATAATTAAAGGTATTCTCCCTAACCCTATAACACTCCAATACCACTTTGTTTTCAGTGTAAACAAGGGCGTAGTCGGAAAGCACTGAGGTCACTGACAACCTGTAGCCTTCCTATCAAAAAATCTTTAACCTATCTGCAGATGGCCCAAATGCATTCAATCTGTAGCAGCAACTGCTTTGCTAACAGAACAAAGTAGAAAAATAACTTTTAGAAGAAACCTCATTGTGAGCATACCTCACCAGTTCAGAAGTATCCTAAGGGGGAAAAAAAAAAAGATGATTTAACATTAACCTCTGAAAATACCCATAACCCAGCAGGTTTCCTAACAGGAGATCTAAATCTTAATTACCATACAAAGGTCTGACCAGACCTAGAACTCCCTTCAGGACAGGAGATATAGATGGTTCCTCCCGGGTAATTGAGGAAAAAAAAAAAAGAGAGAGAGAGCCATCTATACCAATTCTAAGTTAATTTAGACTAAATAAGGTCTTATTAATAGCAAAGGATAGGCTGGGTGCAGTGGCTCACGCCTGTAATTTCAGCACTTTGGGAGGCTGAGGCGGGCGGATCATGAGGTCAGGAGATCGAGACCATCCTGGCTAACACAGTGAAATCCCGTCTCTACTAAAAATAAAAAAAATTAGCCTGGCGTGGTGGCAGGCGCCTATAGTCCCAGCTACTCAGGAGGCTGAGGCAAGAGAATGGTGCGAACCCGAGAGGCGGAGCTTGCAGTGAGCTGAGATCCGGCCACTGCACTCCAGCCTGGGCAACAGAGCGAGACTCCATCTCAAAAAAAAAAAAAAAAAAATAGCAAAGGATAATTGAAATTCCAAACTTACAAGGTTTTCAACAAAAGTAAAGTTTGCTAAAAGTTAGCAGTGTAACATGTATTATAGTAACTTCTAATCTTGTGGCCTAAGACAGTCTAGTTCACAGACATAAAGGAAGTTCGCTTTGGAAAAGAATGGTTATCTTCAGGGAAAAAAGGGGAAAAAAGCGGGGGGAGCAAAATTTATGTAAAAAGAATGTTATATGGTAAAATCTTTTTTTTTTTTTTTTTTTTGAGACGGAGTCTCTCTCTGTCACTCCTGTCTCAGCTCACTGCAAGCTCCGCCTCCCGGGTTCTCGCCATTCTCCTGCCTCAGCCTCCCGAGTAGCTGGGACTACAGGCGCTGCCACCTCGCCCAGCTAATTTTTTGTATTTTTTAGTAGAGACAGGGTTTCACCGTGTTAGCCAGGATGGTCTCGATCTCCTGACCTCGTGATCCGCCCATCTCGGCCTCCCAAAGTGCTGGGATTACAGGCTTGAGCCACCGCGCCCGGCCTAAATGGTAAATTCTTATCCTGAAATAAATCAACTGGTTGTTTAAAGAAAGAAATGTTTCACTTTGGGAGGCCGAGACGGGTGGATCACGAGGTCAGGAGATCGAGACCATCCTGGCTAACACGGTGAAACCCCGTCTCTACTAAAAAAAAAAATACAAAAAAAACTAGCCGGGCGAGGTGGCAGGCGCCTGCAGTCCCAGCTACTCGGGAGGCTGAGGCAGGAGAATGGCGTGAACCCAGGAGGCGGAGCTTGCAGTGAGCTGAGATCCGGCCACTGCACTCCAGCCTGGGCGACAGAGTGAGACTCCGTCTCAAAAAAAAAAAAAAAAAGAAAAGAAAGAAATGTTTGTAATAAGTCAGAAAGTTAAGACATGTCGAAAAATTGCTTGTAAAAGTCATGAAAAAAAGTTATTAAAAAAGTGTGTTAGAAAAAGAATTTATGCAAGAAATGTTGTATAATTTAAAAGTAATTAGGCCTCCTGAATGTAAAACTATTGAAGAGACAGTTTATGTGCAAGGTGTATAAGGAAAGTAAAGTATACGTTTGTAAAAGGATTATAAGGAGGCATAAGAATGCAGATTTTTACCTAAATTAAAAGGTTAAAAAATTGTTTTAAAGGTTTAAGCAAGTTTTAAAATGTTAATTGTGTGTAAATTCTGTGTGTAAACGTATTAGCTAAAGTTAAAGAGGTATCATCCAGTTTTTCTGCAAACTGGAGATTAAAATAAAAGCATAACAGGTTTTTCTTAAAGCACAAACCTGCTCTTTAGCAAAAATTATAAAAGGTTAAAAAGAGTCTATAAAATCTTACCTTATGGTCAAACATTAAAAATTAGATAAATATATCTATAAGGTTTTATTACAATTAGGTTTAATATTAATAACACACTAATATAAAGGTAAAATTTAGCTTATCTGGTATAAAAATCATATAAAAAGCATTATCAAATACAAAATGGTGTTTGGCTTTCTTTGGTCTAAAAACTAATAAAAACAGGTGCTAAAGGAAATTTCTCAGTAAGAAGGCACCAAAGACTATAAAGTCCACTGTTGATGTCTCCACATTTAAAACAAAAGGTCAGTTCCTTAGAAATTATATATTTGGTTTATCTTCCACTTTCCTTTCCCTCAAAACTAAAAGTCTTTTAGCATGTGTACCACCCTTAGAATTTCTGTTAAACCAGCACCAGCCTGAAGATCACGTTCTCATCAAAGGGTGGAAAGTAAAACTCGAGCCAGCCTGGGAAGGCCCCTACCTTGTGCTGCTAACCAGCAAGCCTGCTGTTTGTACAGCAAAAAAGGATGGACTCATCACACCCGAGTCAAGAAAGCGCCACCCCCTCCAGTGTCATGGACCATAGTCCCAGGGGAAAACCCTACCAAACTAAAGCTAAGAAAAATTTAACTCTTTTCATCTATTTTATTACTATTTCTTCTTTCCCCATTCTATTGCTGACCATCTAGTTATTAACATAACCAAGTCAATTTCACCTCAAACGACTGCATTTAATGCTTGCCTTGTTATACCCTGTGGAGACTTGCCAAGTCAAAGACAGCTTTCTACTTCAGAAAAGTACTTCTGTGCCTCCTGACTCTCCTCAGACTAGGCATTAGTAAACTAGGACCATTTAATCTGGGGAGATTTCGATAAAGACCCCAGTGCCAACCAGGAGTCTTGCCCCCCAATGTACAGCTTTCATGCCATAGTTGGTCCAATGTTCTGTGGACCACTAAAGAGCAAGGATGGACTGCCCCAACCTGTTTCTGTAATTTCCTAAAATCATACATTCATTTTACTAGACGATCATAGAAGTTAAAGACTTAAAACAAACTTTAGCAATTAAGACAGGATACCAAGATGCAAATGCCTGGTTAAAATGGATCAAATATTCCATCTGCACGTTAAACAAAAACAATTGTTATGCTTGTGCACATGGCAGGCCAGAGGCCCAGATTTTCCCCCTTCCACTAAGGTGGTCCTCCAGTTGACCAGGCGTAGGCTGCATGGTAGCTCTTTTCCAGGATTCTATAGACTGGAGTAATAAGTCATGCCAAGCTCTCTCTGCTATACCCCGAAGTCCGGTACCCTGCGGGTCAGCCCCCAAGGGCCATCCAGCTTCCATCTCCCAACACTAAGTTCACTTCGTCTCTCTCATGACAGGGAGGAAACTTAGCATTTTTTGGAGATGCGATGAGCTTAAGAATTTTCAAGAGCTTATCAATCAGTCAGCCTTTGTTCATCCCCAAGCAGATGTGTGATGGTATTGTGATGGACCTTTACTGGGCACTCTGCCAAATAACTGGAGTGGCACTTGTGCTTTAGTCCATTTAGCTATCCCTTTCACCCTGGCATTTCATCAACCAGAGGGAGAAAAAAATAAGACGTCAAAAAGCAAGAGAAGCCCCTTATGGGTCTTTCAACTCTCACATCTATTTAGATGCAACTAGATCCCCGCAAGGAATACCAGATCAATTTAAAGCTTGAAATCAAATAACTACAGGATTTAAGTCAATGTTTTAGTAGGTGACAATTAATAAAAACATAGACTGGATAAACTACATCTATTACAACCAACAGAAACAAGCTTTTCACAAATTAAATGAAAAACTCAGGTCGACCCCAGCTCTGGGGCTACCTGACCTGACAAAACTTTTGACACTCTACGTGTCAAAAAAAAAAAAAAAAATGGCACTTGGAGTTTTAACCCAGACTGTGGGGCCCTGGCCAAGGCCAGTGGCCTCTCAAAACAACTAGACAAGGTTTCCAAAGGCTGGCCCCCATGTCGAAGGGCCCTAGCACCAACAGCCCTGTTAGCACAAGAAGCAGATAAGCTAACTCTTAGGCAAAACCTAAAGTCTCCCCATGCTGTGGTGACTTTAATACCAAAGGACATCATTAGCTAACGAATGCTAGACTAACTAGATACCAAAGCTTGCTCTGTGAAAATCCCCGCGTAACCACTGAAGTTTGCAACACCCTAAACCCCGCCATCTTGCTCCCGGTATCAGAGAGCCCAGTTGAACATAACTGTGTAGAGGTATTGGACTCAGTTTATTCTAGTGGGCCCAACCTCCGAGACCATCCTTAAACATCAGCACACTGTGAGCTGTATGTGGATGGGATCAGCTTCGCCAACCCCTGCAAAGTGACTCTGAAGACGATGACAAGCCCTGCTCCAGTCACACCCGGAAGCTAACTGGTCTACGCACGGCTGAAGCATGAGGAAACTCATCACAGGACTCATTTTCCTTAAAATTTGGACTTGTACAGGAAGGATTTCAACTGACCTTCCTCAGACCGAGGACTGCTCCCAGTATATACATATAGTCACTGAGGTAGGACAAAAGATTGCTACAGTCCTATTATTTTACAGTTATTGTAAGTGTACCGGGACTCTAACAGGAACTTGTTTATATAATGCTATTCTATCCAAGGTATGTAGCCCAGGAAATAACCAACCTGATGTGTGTTATGACCCATTTTAAGCCTCCCATAATCACAGTTTTTAAAATAAAACTAAAAACTGGTCCTTTTCTAGGCAACACAAGTAAAGTAATAGCTAGGACAGAAGAAAGAGAGGTCCCGAAGCATAAAACCCTAAAATTTAATGCTTGTGCCACTATCAATAGCAATTGGCATGGAATAGGATGCGGTTCTTTAAATTGGGGGGAAAAAAAGTTACATGGCAGGAAATAAATATATCTGCCATGAATTAGGCTTATTTGCAAATGTGTGTAATTACTGGTCTTGTGTCATCTAGACTACTTTAAAAAAGGATGAAAGAGATCCTGTTTAGCTCCAAAAAGGAGAAGGCAGCCCCTCCTGTACGAGTGGAATCTGCAACTCCTTGAAATTTATAATAATTACAAATCCCTTAAACCCAAGGTGAGAAAAAGGAGAACACACATCTCTGGGCATTGATGGAAAAGGACTAGATCCCAGAGTAAATATCTTAGTAAAAGGGGAGGTTCGTAAACTCTCTCCGGAACCAGTATTTCAGACTTTCTATGATGAACTAAAAAATGTGCCAGTACCAGAGACCTCAGGAAAAACCAGAAATTTGTTTTTGCAATTAGCCGAGCATGTAGCGCAGTCTCTAAATGTCATCTCATGTTATGTTTGTGGAGGAACTGTAATGGAAGATCAATGGCCATAGGAAGAAGCCCGAGAATTAGGGCCTACAGACACAGTTCCTGTTGAATTCCCAGCCCAAAAAATCACCCTGGTAATTTCTAAGTTGTAAAAGTCTCGATTATTGGACAGTATTGTATAGCTAAAGAAAGAAAAAAATTCATTCATCCTGTAGGACGACTTAGTTGTCTTGGACAGAAACTGTGTAATAGTACCACAAAAACAGCCACCTAGTGGGGTTCAAACCACACTAAGAAAAATCCATTCGGTAAATTTCCAAAGTTGCAGACAGTTTGGACCCGCCCAGAATCCCACCGGGACTGGACGGACCCCACTGGGTTATACTGATACATGTGGACATAGAGCCTATGCTAAGCTGCCTGACCAGTGGACAGGTAGTTGTGTTATAGGCACTATTAAACCATCTTTCTTCCTACTGTCCATAAAAACAGGCGAACTCCTGGGCTTCCCTGTCTATGTTTCCCACAAAAAGTGAAACATAGCCATAGGTAATTAAAAAGATGATGAATGGCCTCCTGAAAAAATTATACAATACTATGGGCCTGAAACTTAGGCACAAGACGGCTCATGAAGATACCAGACCCCCATTTACATGCTCAACTGAATCATACGGTGGCAAGCTGTCCTGGAGATCATCACTAATAAAGCCGGTAAAGCCTTGACTGTTCTGGCCGAGCAAGAAACTCAGATGAGAAATGTTATCTATCAAAATAGATTAACTCTCAACTACTTGCTAGCAGCTGAAGGAGAAGTCTGTGGAAATTTAACGTTACCAATTGCTGCCTGCACATAGATGATCAGGGGCAAGTAGTCGAAGATATAGTTAAAGACATGACGAAACTGGCACATGTGCCTGTACAAGTGTGGCACGGATCTGACCCTGAGGCCATGTTTAAAAATGGTTCCCAGTGCTAGGAGGATTTAAAACTCTTATAATAGAAATTATAGTAGTAATAGGAACCTGCTTACTGATCCCTTGTTTACTACCTGTACTCATTCAAATGGTAAAAGGTTTCATGGCTACTCTAGTTCACCAGAGTGCTTCAGCACAAGTGTACGACATGAATCACTATCGATCTGTCATGCAGGCAGACATGGGTAGTGAAGATGAAGGTGAGAACTCCCGCTAATAAAATGAGTGAGAGTCTCAAAGTGGGGGAACAAGGGAGGAGACCACCCCTCATACTGTCTTATGCCCAATTTCTGCCTCCAAAGAAAGAAGAAGTAAAAACTAAAAGGCAGAAATGATATCCACAGGCACACAGCCGGGTGCCGCACCCTGGGCCTGGTAGTTAAAGACTGACCCATGACCTAAGCAATTATGTTATCTATAGATTCCAGACATTGTATGGAAAAGCAATGTAAAAATCCCTGTCCTGCTCTGTTCCATTCTGATTACCGGTGCATGCAGCCCCCAGTCACTTACCCGTTTGCTCAATCGATCACGACCCTCTCACACAGACCCCGTTAGAGTTGTGAGCCCTTAAAAGGGACAGGACTTGCTCACTCTGGGAGCTCAGCTATTGAGACAGGAGTCTGGCCGATGCTCCCGGGCAAATAAACCCCTTCCTTCTTTAACTTGGTGTCTGAGGGATTTTGTCTGTGGCACTTCCTGCTACATCACCATTGCCTGCAAAACCCTGGTTAACCAGGAGGTCCTGCATCTGTCCACGTGACCAATTCACTACTATTATAACCAGCATTTGAGAAAGCCAGCACACTAAGGCTTTCTGTAACCAAGGAACCTCAAAGAGTCTACCTCACTCCCCTGCCACCCCCATCAGCGCTAGTGTTGGTATATCCCTTGCTGGGAGACTTGAGGACAGGTCCCCTTACCGATCACTTGCAGACATTCCCCAGCACCAGCCTGGAGTTGGGCAGCCCCACTGGGTGGCTAGACCCAGAAGAACAATAGCAATCAATGTAACCTGGCTCTCAGGAAGTCCTACTCCTAAGGGAAGGAGGAGACCACCATACCAAGGGAATACCCAGTGGGACAAAAGAATTCGGATGGCGGGCCTTGAGTTCCAGATCTTTCCACTAATGGGAAGTTCCTCTCAGCAGAGACACAATTGCAGTGCTGGGCTCAGAAGGGAAAGTCTGCAGCTCTACCCCAACAATCAGGCAGCTTTGCTGCTCATGCAGGGTCTTGGAGAAGGTATCTTCTCTCCCACCTTGTCCACCACTACACAGACACAGCTGGGGCTTCTCCACAGGAGCGTGGCATAGGCGCACCTATAGACAGCCTTCCTGGAACACTTCAGAGTGACTGCATCCCCACAGAAGGTACCCCCTCACCCCCACCCCCACCCCCACACTGGCCCAAGTTCAGGCTTGCAAGAGGGGCAGAGTCACAAATTCCTCTCTATGTGGAACAACAACAGTCCTACAGATGAAAAGAAGTGCCTGTCTGATCCGAACAGCTGGAACACTAGGGCAGGATCAAGTCTGGGAGATGACTAGCTTTTCTACTGGCCTGGCAGGGGAGCTGAGGTGGCTCCCACCCTTCCCCCTGATAAGACCTCAGTACATCTATTTGAGAGTTCCCCCAGCCACCTTCATCAAGGCTGGAACCACTGCCTTATTGAGTACTGCATTTGCCCATTAGCTTTAGCCACAACTGGTTCCTACCCAGGGACACCTCCCCTACTGGCCTGAAGCCTTAACCATCAACTTAGTAAATAAAATACAGGGGAAAAATTAAATTAAAAAGTGCACACCACAGGGGAAGGAGATAAGCTTCAAGAGACCTTTCCATCTCAACCCCTTAGGAGACAGGGAACTTGCGCACACATCAAGTACATATCTATTAAACACAGGCCAGGCACAGTGGCTCACGCCTGTAATCCCAGCACTTTGGGAGACCAAGGCAGGTGGGTCACCTGAGGTCAGGAGTTTTTGACCAGCCTGGCCAACATCGTGAAACCCCGTCTCTACTAAAATTACAAAAATTAGCCAGGCATAGCGGTGCACGCCTATAGTCGCAGCTACTCGGGAAGCTGAGGCAGGAGAATCGCTTGAACCCAGGAAGCAGAGGCTGCAGTGAGCCAAGATTGCGCCACTGTACTCCAGCCTGGGCGACAGAGCAAGACTCCACCTCAACAAAAAATAAATAAATAAATAAATAAAAACAACCAGTATCTAAAGAAGCCATCATACAAAGACTCTCTATAGCCAAGGAACTCATACAGTCTTCACTCTAAAAGCATTAAGAATCTTCACTCTAAAAGCATTAAGAATCACATTAGGCTATAATAAACTAAAAACATTAAAGTCACATCTTTAGTGGGGAGGAAAAAGAAACTTAAAAAAACCACAGCCAAATCAAAAATAAATTCAAGAACAATGAGAAGAAATACTCTACACAAACGAGAAGGAACCAGAAAAGTAATTTTGGTATAAGACAAAACAGGGTTCTATCATACCCCCAAAAGATCACACTAGCTCCTCAGCAATGGATCCAAACCAAAATGAAATCTTTGAAATAATCATATATATAATTCAGTAGGTTGATTATTAAGCTACTCAAGGAGACACCATAGAAAGGTGAAAACCAACAAAAAAAACTTAAAACTCAATTCAGAATACAAAGGAAAAATTTTCTACATAGATATCATAAAGAAAAAACAATCAGAATTTCCGGAAATGAAAGACACTTACGGAAATACAAAATGCAATGAAAAGTTTCAACAACAGACTAGAACAAGTAAAAGAAAGAATTTCAGAGCTCCAAGACAAGGCTTTCGAATTAACCCAATCAGACAAAAATAAAGAAAAAAGAATCAAAAGGAATAAATAGGCTGAGCACAGTGTCTCATGCCTATAATCCTAGCACTTTGGAAGGCCAAGGTAGGTGGACTGCTTGAGTCCAGACTTCGAGACGAGCCTGAGCAACATAGCAAATTCCCGTCTCCACAAAAAATATAAAAATTAGCCGGGAGTGGTGGCATGTGCCTGTAGTCCCAGCTACTCAGGAGGCAGAGGTTGGAGGATTGCTTGAGCCCAGAAGACAGAGGTCACACCACTGTACTACAGCCTGGGTGAGAGAGCAAGACCCTATCTCAAAGAAAAAAAAAAAGAAGAAGGAAATGAACAAAGCTTCCAACAAATATGGGATTATGTAAAACAACCAAACCTAAAAATACTTGGTGGTCCTGTGAGAGAAGAGAAGGCCAAAAGTTTAGAAAACTTATTTGAGAGAATCCTTGAGGAAAACTTCCCTGGCCTTGCCTGATATTTCAATATCCAAATGCAAGAAGCTCAAAGAACTCCTGGGAAATTCATTGCACAACGATTATCACCAAGGCACATAGTCATCAGGCTATCTAAAGTCAACATGAAGGAAAGAATCCTAAGAGCTGTGAGACAAAAGCACCAGGTAACATATAAAGAAAAACCTATCAGACTAACAGCAGATTTCTCAGCAGAAACCTTACAAGCTAGAAGGGATTGAAGTTCTATCTTTAGCCTCCTTAAACAGAATAACTGTCACCCAAGAATTTTGCATCCAGCAAAACTAAGCTTCCTAAATGAAGGTGAAATAAAGTCATTTCAGATAAACAAATGCTGAGGGAATTTGCCACTACCAAACCAGCATTACTCTTCAGAAGAAGAGTTCTAGATGTTGCAACAAAAGTTCAATATGCACCAAAATAAAACCTCTTGAAAGATAAAACTCACAGGGCCTATAAAACAACACAATGAAAAAAAAAAAAAACAAAGTAGGTAACAACTAAAACGATAAATAGAACAGTACCTCACATTTCAATATTAATGTTGAATGTAAATGGCCTAAATGCTCCACTTAAAGATACAGATGGCAGAATGGATTTTTTAAAAATCACCAAAAAAAAAATCTGCTGTCTTCAAGAGATTCATCTAACACATAAGGATTCGTATAACCTCAAGGTAAAGGGGGGAAAGAGATATTCCATGCAAATGGGAACCAAAAGCAAGCAGAAGTAGCTATTCTTATATCAGACAAAATAGACCTTTAAAGCAACAACAGTAAAAAAGAAAAAGAAAGAAAAAAAAAAGAAAAACAAACTCTCAATAAATTCGGTATTGATGGAACATATCTCAAAATAATAAGAACGATTTATGAAAAACCCACAGCCAATATCATACTGAATGGGCAAAAACTGGAAGCATTCCCCTTGAAAACTGGCACAAGACAGGGATGCCCTCTCTCACCACTCCTATTCAACATAGTGTTGGAAGTTCTGGCTAGGGCAATCAGGCAAGAGAAAGAAATCAAGGGTATTCAATTAGGAAAAGAGGAAGTCAAATTATCCCTGTTTGCAGATGCCATGATTGTATATTTAGAAAACCCCATCGTCTCAGCCCAAAATCTCCTTAAGCTGATAAGCAACTTCAGCAAAATCTCAGGATACGGAATCAATGTGCAAAAATCACTAGCATTCTTACACATCAATAACAGACAAACAAAGAGCCAAATCATGAGTGAACTCCCATTCACAATTGCTTCAAAGAGAATAAAACACCTAGGAATCCAACTTACAAGGGATGTAAAGGACCTCTTCAAGGAGAGCTACAAACCACTGCTCAATGAAATAAAAGAGGACACAAACAAATGGAAGAATATTCCATACTCATGGATAGGAAGAATCAATATCGTGAAAATGGCCATACCGCCAAAAGTAATTTATAGATTCAATGCCATCCCCATCAAGCTACCAATGACTTTCTTCACAGAATTGGGAAAAACTACTTTAAAATTCATATGGAACCAAAAAAGAGCCCGCATTGCCAAGAGAGCCCTAAGCCAAAAGAACAAAGCTGGAGGCATCACACTACCTGACTTCAAACTATACTACAAGGCTACACTAACAAAAACAGCATGGTACTGGTACCAAAACAGAGATATAGACCAATGGAACAGAACAGAGCCCTCAGAAATAATACCACACATCTACAACTATCTGATCTTTGACAAACCTGACAAAAACAAGAAATGGGGAAAGGATTCCCTTTTTAATAAATGGTGCTGGGAAAACTGGCTAGCCATAAGTAGAAAGCTGAAACTGGATCCCTTCCTGACATCTTATACAAAAATTAATTCAAGATGGATTGGATACTTAAATGTTAGACGTAAAACCATAAAAATCCTCGAAGAAAACCTAGGCAATATCATTCAGCACATAGGCATGGGCAAGGACTTTATGTCTAAGACACCAAAAGCAATGGCAACAAAAGCCAAACTTGACAAATGGGATCTAATTAAACTAAAGAGCTTCTGCCCAGCAAAAGAAACTACCATCAGAGTGAACAGGCAACCTACAGAACGGGAGAAAATGTTTGCTATCTATTCATCTGACAAAAAGGGCTAATATCCAGAACCTACAAAGAACTCAAACAAATTTACAAGAAAAAAACAACCTCATCAAAAAGTGGGCAAAGGATATGGACAGACACTTCTCAAAAGATTTATGCAGCCAACAGACACATGAAAAAATGCTTATCATCACTAGCCATCAGAGAAATGCAAACCAAAACCGCAATGAGATACCATCTCACACCAGTTAGAATGGCAATCATTAAAAACTCAGGAAACAACAGGTGCTGGAGAGGATGTGGAGAAATAGGAATACTTTTACACTGTTGGTGGGACTGTAAACTATTCAACCATTGTGGAAGACAGTGTGGCGATTCCTCAAGGATGTAGAACTAGAAATACCATTTGACCCAACCAGCCCATTACTGGGGATATACCCAAACGATTATAAGTCATGCTGCTATAAAGACACATGCACATGTATGTTTATTGCGGCACTATTCACAACAGCAAAGACTTGGAACCAACCCAAATGTCCATCAATGACAGACTGGATTAAGAAAATGTGGCACATATACACCATGGAATACTATGCAGCCATAAAAAAGGATGAGTTCATGTCCTTTGTAGGACATGGATGCAGCTGGAAACCATCATTCTCAGCAAACTATCGCAAGAACAGAAAACCAAACACCGCATGTTCTCACTCATAGGTGGGAACTGAACAATGAGATCACTTGGACACAGGAAGGGGAACATCACATACCGGGGCCTGTTGTGGAGTAGGGGGAGCGGGGAGGGATAGCATTAGGAGATATACCTAATGTAAATGATGAATTAATGAGTGCAGCACACCAACATGGCACATGTATACATATGTAACAAGCCTGCATGTTGTGCACATGGACCCTAGAACTTAAAGTATAATAAAAAAGAAAGAAAAAAGAAAAAGAAGGTCATTATATAATAATAAAAGGAACAATCCAACAAAAAGATATAATCCTGAATTCATATTCACCTAATACTGGAGCTCCCAGATTTATAAAACAATTACTACTGGACCTAGGAAATGAAATAGCAACACAGTGAAATGCGGGACTTCGACACTCCACTGATAGCACTAGACTGTTTTTGTGGAGACAGAAACTCAACAAAGAAGCAATGGACTTAAACTATACCCTAGAACAAATGGACTTAACAGATATTTACAGAACATTCTACCAAACAATTGCAGAATATACATCCTTCTCATCAACACATGGAACATTCTCCAAGACAGGCCACAAAACAAGTCTCAATAACTTTAACAAAATTGAAATCATATCAAGTATCTTCTCAGACCATAGTGGAACAAAACCAGAAATCAACTTCAAAAGAAATGATCAAAACTATACAAATACATGGAAATTAGATAATCTGCTCCTGAATGATTTCTGGGTTAACAATAAATCAAGATGAAAATTTTAAAATTTGAAATGAATGATAGTAGTGACACAAGTTATAAAAACCTCTGGGGATACAGCAAAAGTAATGCTAAGAGGAAAGTTCAATGTTAAATACATACATCAAAAAGTCTGAAAGAACACAAACTGACAACCTACTGTCACACCTCCATGAACCAGAGAAACGGGTACGAACTAAACCCAATGCCAGCAGAAGAAATAACAAAGATCAGAGCAGAACTAAAGGAAATTGAAGCAAAAAAATAAATAAAACAAACTTGGTTCCTTGAAAAAATAAACAAAATTGGTCGACCATTAGTGAGACTAACCAAGAAGAGAGTAGATCCAAATAAGCTCAATTAAAAATGAAACTGGAAACATCATAACCAATATCATAGAAATGCAAAAGATCACTCGAGACTAACATGAATATCTTTACACACACAAACTGGAAAATCTAGAGGAAATGGATAAATTCGTGGAAACATACAGTCCTCTAAATCAGGAAGAAATAGAAACCCTGAACAGACCAAAAACAAGCAGTGAGACTGAATCAGTAATTTTAAACTGCCAACAACAAAAAAGCCCAGGACCAGATGGATCACAGCTGAATTCCACTAGACATTCAAAGAATTGGTACCAATCCTACTGAAATTATTCCAAAAGATTGAGAGAGGGAATCCTTCCTAAATCATTCTATGAAGCCAGTATCACCCTAATACCAAAACCAGAAAATGACATTAAAAAAAGAAAACTACAGACCAGTGTCTCCGATAAACATGGATGAAAAATCCTCAACAAAATACTAGCTAACCAAATCCCACAGCACATCAAAAAGATAATACAACATGATCAAGTGAGTTTCATCCCTGAGATGCAGGGATGGTTTAACATATGCAAGTCAATAAATGTGATACATCACATAAATAGAATTTAAAACAAAAACCATATGATCATCTCAGTAGGTGCAGAAAAAGCATGTGAAAAAATCCAGCATCTCTTTAAGACCAAAAAAAAAAAACCTCAAACTAGGCACAGGAGGGATTTACCCCAAAATAATAAAAGCAATATATGATAAACCCACAGCCAACATCACAATGAATGGGGAAGAGTTGAAAGCACTCCCCCTGAAAACTGGAACAAGACAAGGATGCCCACTTTCACCACTTTTATTCAACATAGTACTGGAAGTCCTAGCCAGAGCAATCGGGCAAGAGAAAGAAAGAAAGGGCATCCAAATTGGAAAACAGGAAGTCAAACAAGTACTGTTTATCAGTGATACGATCATATATAACTGGAAAACTCTAGAGACTCATCCAAAAGACTCCTAGATCTGATAAAGGAATTCAGTAAAGTCTTAGGTTACAAAATTAATGTACACAAATCAATAGCACTGCTATACACCAACAATAACCAAGGTGACAATCAAATCAAGAACTCAATCCCTTTTACAACAGCTGCAAAAAAATAAAATAAAATACCTAGGAATGTACCTAACCAAGGAGGTGAAGATCTCTACAAGGAAAACTACAAAATGCTGCTGAAACAAATGATACATGACACAAACAAATGAAAACACATCTCGTGCTCATGGAGGTAAGAATCAATATAGTGGGGGCCGGGCGCGGTGGCTCAAGCCTGTAATCCCAGCACTTTGGGAGGCCGAGACAGGCGGATCACGAGGTCAGGAGATCGAGACCATCCTGGCTGACACGGTGAAACCCCGTCTCTACTTTAAAAATACAAAAAACTAGCCAGGCGAGGTGGCGGGCGCCTATAGTCCCAGCTACTTGGGAGGCTGAGGCAGGAGAATGGCGTGAACCCGGGAGGCGGAGCTTGCAGTGAGCTGAGATCCGGCCACTGCACTCCAGCCTGGGCGGCAGAGCGAGACTCTGTCTCAACAAAAAAAAAAAAAAAAAAAAAGAATCAATATAGTGAAAATGATTATATGATCCAAAGCAATCTACAGATTCAATGCAATTCCCATCAAAACACTACCATTACCATCATCATTTTTCACAGAACTAGAAAAAACACTCCTAAAATTTATATGGAACCAAATGAGTCCAGATAGCCAAAGCAATACCAAGCAAAAAGAACAAATCTGAAGGCATCACATTACCAGACTTCAAAGACTTAAATCTAAGACCTGAAACCATAAAAATTCTACAATATTGGAAAAACTCTTCTGAACACTGGCCCAAGCAAAAAATTCAAGACTAAGACCCCAAAAGCTAATGCAACAAAAACAAAAATAAATGGGACCTAATTAAACTAAAAAGCCTCTGTACAGCAAAAGAAATAATCAGGAAAGAGACAACTCGGCCGGGCGCCGTGGCTCAAGCCTGTAATCCCAGCACTTTGGGAGGCCGAGACGGGCGGATCATGATTTCAGGAGATCGAGACCATCCTGGCTAACACGGTGAAACCCCGTCTCTACTAAAATACAAAAAAAATTAGCCGGGCGAGGTGGCGGGCGCCTGTACTCCCAGCTACTCGGGAGGCTGAGGCAGGAGAATGGCGTGAACCCAGGAGGCGGGGCTTGCAGTGAGCTGAGATCCGGCCACTGCACTCCAGCCTGGGCAACAGAGCTAGACTCCGTCTCAAAAAAAAAAAAAAAAAAGAGACAACTCACAGAATGGGAGAAAATATTTGCAAACTATGCACCTGACAAAGGACCAGTATGCAGAATCTACAAGGAACTCAAATCAGCAAGAAAAAATAATCCCATCGAAAAGCAGGCAAAGGACATGAATAGACATTTCTCAAAAGAAGATACACAAATGGCCAACAAACATATGAAAAAAATGCTCCCGTCACTATCAGGAAAATGCAAATGAAAACCACAATGAGATACCACCTTACTCCTGCAAAAATGGCCATAATTAAAAAGTCAAAAACAGCCGGGCTCAGTGGCTCATGCCTATAATCCCAGTACTTTGGGAGGCCGAGGCAGGTGGATCACCTGAGGTCAGGAGTTCAAGACCAGCCTGACCAATATGGTAAAACGCTGTCTCTACTAAAAATACAAAAATTAGCTGGGCGTAGTGGCGTGTGCCTGTAGTCCCAGCTACTCGGGAGGCTGACAGGAGAACTGCTTTAACCCAGAAGGTGGAGACTGCAGTGAGCTAAGATTGCACCATTGTACTCCAGCCTTGGAAACAGAGCAAGACTCTGTCTAGAGGAGAAAAAATAAAAAAGTCAAAAAACAATAGATGTGGCCAGGCACTTCACGTAACTTGTGTGAGTGTTCCATCTTACTGAAATCAGAAAAGTTCGTAACCAGTGCATAGTGAACCTATCTCACAGAGGCAACCCTTCTAACTCATTCTATGAGGTGAGAATTACTATAATACCAAAACCAAAAGAAAACATCATAAGGTAACTGTAGGCCAATGTCTCTTACTAATATTGATTCAAAAGTACTCAAGGAAATACTAGCAGAGCTCAGCACCTTCCAAAAAAGGATGATATACCATGACCAAGTGGGATTTATCACAGGAATACAAGGTTGGCTTCTAAACATTCTAAAAACCAATAATGTTACATACCATATCATTAGAATAAAGAACAAAAAACACATGATTATCTCATAGATGCATAAAAAAGCATTTGACAAAATTAAACACCCTTCATGATAAAAATACTCAAAAAATCAGAAGTAGAAAGAACTTCCTCAACCTGAGAAAGGGAATGTACAAAAAAAAAAAAAAAAACACCAGTTAACATCATGCTTAATGGTGAAAAATGGATGCTTTCTCCTTAAGATTAGGAACAAGACAAGGATGTCCACTCTTACTACTTTTACTTAACATTGTGCTACAGGTTCTAGGCAGAGCAATTAGCAAGAAAAAGAAATAAAAGGCATCCAGATTAGAAAGGAGTAAGTAAAACTGCCTCTATTTGTAGAAGACATGATCGTATATATAGAAAATCCAAAGAAATACACACACACACACACACACACACACACACCCCTTACTCAAGCTAATACACAACCTCAGCAAAGCTGCAGGATACAAGATCAACATATGAAAATCAGTTGTATCTCTATGCATTTGCAAAGAAGAATCCAAATAGGAAATTAACAAGACAATTCCATTCTGAATAGCATCACAAAAAGTAAAATATTTTGTTTTGTTTTGTTTTGAGACAGAGTCTTGCTCTGTCGCCCAGGCTGGAGTCTGCAACCTCTGCGTCCTGGGTTCAAGTGATTCTCCTGCCTCAGCCTCCTGAGTAGCTGGGATTACAGGTGCGCACCACGACACGTGGCTAATTTTTGTATTTTTAGTAGAGCCAGGGTTTCACTATGTTGGCCAGGCTAGTCTCAAACTTGTGACCTCAGGTGATCCCCCTGCCTCGGCCTCCCAAAGCGCTGGGATTACAGGCATGAGCCACTGCGCCTGGCCAGAGTGAAATATTTTAAATATAAGTTTAACAAAAGAAGACAGGTATGCTGCAAATTATAAAATACTGCTGAGACAAATTAAAAAGCTACATAAACAGAGAAACATTCCATCTATATGGAGTGAAAGACACAAAATGTTAAGATGTAAATTCTCACCAAATTCATCTACAGACTCAATGCAGTTCCTATCAAATCTCAGCAGGCATTTTTGTAGAGTTAAGAGCTGATTGGGCCAGGCACAGTGGCTCACACCTGTAATCCCAGCACTTTCAGAGGACGAGGCAGGTGGATCACCTGAGGTCAGGAGTTGGAGACCAACTTGTCCAACATGGTGAAACCCTGTCTCTACTAAAAATACAAAAAATTAGCTGGGCATTGGGGTGGGCGCCTGTAATTCCAGCTACTTGGCTGAGGCAGGGAATCGCTTGAACCCGGGAGGTGGAGACTGCAGTGAGCCAAGATCGCACCATTGCACTCCAGCCTGGGCGACAGAGTGAGACTCCATCTCAAAGAAAGACAACACAGACAGAAAGACAAAAAGACAGAAAGACAGACAAAAAGAACGAACGAACGAACTACCACCGGGCATGGTGGCTCATGCCTGTAATTCCAGCACTTTGGGAGGCTGAGGTGGGTGGATCACTTGAGGGAGTTTGAGACCAGCCTGACCAATATGGTGAAACCCCATTTCCACTAAAAGTACAAAAATTAGCTGGGTGTGCTGGCATGTGCCTGTAATCCCAGCTACTTGGGAGGCTGAGGCAGGAGAATCGCTTGAACCCAGGAGGTGGAGGTTGCAGTGAGCTGAGATCATGCCACTGTGCTCCAACCTGGGCCACAAAGCGAGACCACATCTAAAAAAAAAAAAAAAAAAAAAGAAGAAGAAGAAGAAGAAGAAATACCAAGTTGGAGGACTTTACACAACTTCAAAACTCCTATAAAACTACAGTAATCAAGACAGGTTCTATTTTAAGGATAGACATAGAACAATCGAAGAACAGAGTTCAGAAACAAACCCTTACATTTATGCTCAACTGATATTTTTATCGATGTGTCAAGACAATTCAGTGGGGAAAGAATAGTTACGTCAATTAATGGTGGGAGACAAGAATGATGTTAGACCCTCACGTCACGCCATATACAAAAATTAACTTGAAATGGATCACAGACCTACTATAAGAGAGCTGGCTGGGCGTGGAAGCTCACGCCTGTAATACCAACACTTTGGGAGGCCAAAGTGGGCGGATCACCTAAGGTTAGGAGTTCGAGACCCACACTCACACACGCACACACACACATACACACACAAATTAGACAGGTTTGGTGGCAGGCACCTGTAATCCCTGAGATTGCACCATTGAACTCCAGCCTGGGCAACAAGAGCGAAACCACATCTAAAAAAAAAAAAAAGGCCAGGCGCGGTGGCTCACACCTATAATCCCAGCACTTTGGGAGGCCGAGGTGGGTGGATCACGGGTTCAGGAGATCGAGACCATCCTGGCTAACGTGGTGAAACCCCATCTCTACTAAAAATACAAAAAAAAATTAGCCAAGCGTGGTGGTAGACGCCTGTAGTCCCAGCTACTCGGGAGGCTGAGGCAGGAGAATAGCACGAACCCAGGAGGTGGAGCTTGCAGTAAGCCGAGATCGCACCACTGCACTCCAACCTGGACGACTGAGCATGACTCCGTCTCAGGGAAAAAAAAAAAAAAAGAGTCAAACCTACAAAAAAAAACTCCATGAAGAAAACAAAATCTTCATGACTTTGTATCACACAGTTTTTACATATGACAATAAAAGCATGACCCACAAAAGAAAACCTGATAAACTGGACTTCAAAATGAAAAATGTCTCCACCTCAAAAGCCACCAGAGGCTGAGCACATCGGCTCATGCAAGTAATACCAACCCTCTAGGAAGCCGAGATAGGAGGATGGTTTAAGTCCAGAAGTTTGAGACCAGCCTGGGCAACATAGTGGGACCCCACCTCAACAAATAATGAAAAAAACTGCCAGACATGGTAGCATGTGCCTGTGGTCTCAGCCACTCAGGAGGATGAGGCAGGAGGACTGCCTGACCCTGGGAACTCCAAGCTGCAGTGAGCCACGATCACACCCCTACACTTTAGCCTGGGTGACTTGAGTGAGACCCTAGTTCAGAAAAAAAGAAAAAAAAGCCACCACAGGCTGCGTGCAGTGGCTTGTAATCCTGGCACTTCAGGATGCCGAGGCAGATCGCTTGAGACCAGGAGTTCAAGACCAGGCTGACCAATGTAGTAAGACCCCATCTCTACACACAAAAGAATTTTTTTTTTTTTAAATTAGCTGGGTGTACTAGTGTGTGCCTATAGTCCTAGCTACTCAGTAGGCTAAGGCAGGAGGATTGCTTGAGCCCAGAAGTTCAAGGCTGCAGTGAGCTGTGACTGCACCACTGTACTCCAGCCCAGGCAACAGAGCAAGACCCTGTCTTTAAAATATAAAATAAAAATAGGCTGAGCGTGCTGGCTCATGCCTGTAATCCCAGCACTTTAAGAGGCCAAGGCAGGCAGATCACCTGAGCTCAGGAGTTCGAGACCAGTCCTGGACAACATGGTAAAACCCTGTCTCTACTAAAAAGGCAAGGAAATTAGCTGGATGTGGTGGCACGCGCCTGTAATCACAGCTACTTGGGTGGCTGAGGCACGAGAATCACTTGAACCCAGGAAGCAGAGGTTGCAGTGAGCCAAGATCATGCCACTGCACTCCAGCCTGGAGGACAGGGTGAGGCTGTCTCAAAAAATAAAAAATAAAAATAAATAAAGCTACCACTAAGAAAAGACAAGCCACAGACTGGGAGAAAGTACTTACGAATCATATATCTGATAAAGGACTTGTATCCAGAATATATGAAGAACTCTTACAACTCAAAAACCCAATTACAAAATAGACAAAAGATCTGAATAGACATTTCAGCAAAGAAGGTTTACAAATGACTAATATACATAAAGATGCTCAACATGATTAGTCATCTGGGAAATGCAAACTAGAACTACAGTGAGATACCATTACACACCACTAAAATGGCTATAGTCAAAAAGACTGGACCAGGCGCAGTGGCTCATGCCTGTAATTCCAGCACTTTGGGAGGTTGAGGCAGGAGGATCACTTGACCCCAGGAAGTCGAGGCTGCAGTGAGCTGTGATCATGCCACTGTACTCCAGCCTGAACAACAGAGTGAGACCCTGTCTCAAAAAAAAAAAAAAAAGAGTGGCTGGGTACAGTGGCTCATGCCTATAATCCTAGCACTTTGGGAGGCCAAGGCAGGCAGATCACTTGAGGTTAGGAGTTCGAGACCAGCCTGGCCAACATGGTGAAACCCTGTCTCTACTAAAAATACAAAAATTAGCCAGGCATGGTGGTACATGCCTGTAATCCCAGCCACTCAGGAGGCAGAGGCAGGGGAATCACTTGAACCCGGGAGGCAGAGGTTACAGTGAGCCAAGATTGCACCATAGCACTCCAGCCTGGGCCACAGAGCGAGACTCCATCTCAAAAAAAAAAAAAAAGACTGACAATACCAAGTAATCAACAAAGATGTGGAGAACCTGTGACCCTGAATACATTGCTCATGGTAATATAAAATGGTTTACTTGCTTTGGAAAACAATCTGGCAGTTTCTTAAAAAGTTATAAACAAGCTTATCATAAAACCTACTATCTCACTCTTAGGTACTTATCTACCCAAGGGTTATGAAAACACATGTCCACACAGAGTAATACACAAATGTTCACAGTAGCATTTATCCATGATAGCCAGGAACTAGAAACAACCCAAATATCCCTCAATTGGTAAATGATGAAAATATGTAAAATATTCAACAGAATATTATTCACCAATAAAAAGGAATGAATTGATACACATTACAATATAAATGAACCTCAAAAAACGGTGCTTAGTGAAAGGAGTCAGATGGAAAAATCTGTAAAAGAAGAAAGTTGGGTGAGGAGTTGACTGTGGTTAGGTGGGAACTGATTGCAAAAAAGCAAGAGGGTATTTTGGGAGTGGCAGGTTCGAAAACTAGATTATGGCTGCACAACTCTAAAAATTAATTTGAATTACATGTTTACAATGGGTGGATTTTATGGTTTATAAATTATATCTCAATAAAGCTACTTCTGAGACAGAGTCTCGCTTTGTCACCCAAGCTGGAGTGCAGTGGCATGATCTCGGCTCACTGCAACCTCCACCTCCCAGGTTCAAGCAATTCCCTGCCTCAGCCTCCTGAGTAGCTGGGATTACAGGCACCTGCCATCACACCCAGCTAATTTTTGTATTTTTAGTAGAGACAGGGTTTCACCATCTTGGCCAGGCTGGTCTTGAACTCCTGACCTAGTGATCCACCCACCTTGGCCTCCCAAAGTGCTAGGATTACAGGTGTGAGCCACTACACCTGGCCCTATAAAGCTATTTCTTAAAATGTCAAGATCATGGAGAACAAAGACAGGAACTGCTCCAGATCAAAAAAGATTAAAGAGAGATAACATCTAAAGTCAATGCTTCATTCTGGATTGGATCCTGGCCAGGAGGAACACACACACACACACACATATATATATATACACATATATGTATACACACACACACAGAGACAGAGCGAGAGCGTGTGCACAGAGAAAGCACACACACACCAAGAGCACACACTATAAAGGACTTAAGTCCTGAATAAGGATAATGAATTAGAATAACATAGATGAATCAATGTTAAATTTCCTGATTTTTATTACTGTATTCTGGTTATTTAACAGAATATCCTTATTCTTTAGAAATACCCAATGAAGAACTTAGGAGGTAAAGAAGACATAGTATCTTCAATTTATTCTCAAATACTTCAGAAAAATGTAACATGCAAATATGTATATATGGAGAGAGAATAACAGAACAAATGGAGAAAATGTAAACAACTGGTGAATCTGGGAAAAGCACATATAGGAGTTCCTGTACTATTCTTGTCATTTTCCATAAAGTTTGAATTTTTTTTTTTTTTGAGACGGAGTCTTGCTCTGTCACCCAGGTTGGAGTGCAATGGCACAATCTTGGCTCACTGTAACCTCTGTCTCCCGGGTTCAAGCAATTGTCCCACCTCAGCCTCCTGAGTAGCTGGGATTACAGGCATGTGCCACTACGCCCAGCTAATTTTTGTATTTTTAATAGAGACAGGATTTCACCATGTTGGCCAGGCTGGTCTTGAACTCCTGACGTCAAATGATCTACCTGCCTTGGCCTCCCAAAGTGCTGGGATTACAGGCTTGAGCCACTGCGCCCAGCCTGAAGTTCGAAATTTTATCAAAATAAAAAGTTACCAAAAAATAACACAGGTAGGAATAAGTGAGTGGAGGTATCAATATGACAAGCAGCATTAGTAAGCAATTAATTAAGCAATGAAGATCTGAAAGTAAAGACTAGCCCTTGAAAACAAAAATTAAAGGCCAGGCGTGGTGGCTCACTCCTGTAATCCCAGCACTTCAGGAGGCAAAGGCAGGTCAATCGCTTGAGTCCATGAGTTCAAGACAAGCCTGGGCAACATGGCAAAACCCCGCCTCTATTAAAAAAATATATCAAAATATTTGCCAGATGTGGTGGTGCATGACTGTGGTGCCAGCTATTCAGGAGGCTGAGGTGAGATGTTCGCTTGATCCCAGGAGGCTGAGGTTGCAGTAAGCAGAGATCATGCCACTGCATTCCAGCCTGGCCAACCGAGACCCTGTCTCTAAATAAATCAATCAATAAATATTTTTTTTAGCCGGGCGCGGTGGCTCAACCCTGTAATCCCAGCACTTTGGGAGGCCGAGGCGGGTGGATCACGAGGTCAGGAGATCGAGACTATCCTGGCTAACATGGTGAAACCCCGTCTCTACTAAAAATACAAAAAAAAAACTAGCCGGGCGTGGTGGCGGGCGCCTGTAGTCTCAGCTACTTGGGAGGCTGAGGCGGGAGAATGGCGTGAACCCGGGAGGCGGAGCTTGCAGTGAGCCGAGATCACGCCACTGCACTCCAGCCTGGGAGACACAGCGAGACTCCGTCTCAAAAAAAAAAAAAAAAAAAAAAAAAAAAAAAAAAAATTTTTTTAAAAACTCCTCCAGACCCATAAAGATGTATTCAACTAGATGATATTCTAAAATCCAGTCAAGCTCTAAAATGTGGTGGTTTATCACCATGTCTCTGAGGGCCGCTCTTTTGTTTCTATACAGGAATGACTTCCAGGCCTAAACTGCTTAGGCCAAGCCACCCACAGAAGCAAGCCTGCAGAGCAGGGATGACAAGAATGGCTGGCCTGATTAGAAACAATGTCTGCCTGTCTCCTTCCTTTATCCTCCCTGGAAGTGTTGCCAGTTTCTGGCTGCAGTATGTCTCTCCCTCATCCCAATCTCTCTTACTGTATCTCTCACAAATACACTTTATACTTCACATAACACATTATTTTATGTTTCTTTTCATTTCTTTCTCTCATAATTTCAGTCTGTAAATAAGCAAAGAGATGTCAGTAATGAGGCTCTCCAAATGTTTCTGAATGCTAGGCTCTGGGGTCATTTCATTCTTCTTTGCACTATGGCTTGGAATTTATATAACAATCCTGTAGTGTTTTAACAAAAAAACTGTTTAAAAGTGCGACTTTTTAAAATTCTAATTCTAATTCATTTTAACTTTTCATATTTCCTCTCCCTTGCTTTCAAAAAAAAAAAATTCTCAAGTGCTTTTCCCTTATGAAAGATCTGTAACTGTAAATTCCCCTATGTGTGGCCCTCTATGAGAAAAAAATGAAAACCCTCTCTTCCCACTCTCTCTTGCTTTTCATCTACCCTTCAATCCCACCCCCAGTGACACAGAAAAGACCCACAGAACAGACACAATGCAGCAGAGAACAATAAGGAGAGTTGGAGAAGCTCTGGCCAGGTCATGGCTTAGAGAACTTAAGCCCTGTATTTTTTTTATTCTCTATTCTCTATTAACAGGTTTCTCACCAGAAAGATGTCTGCATAGCCAGCCAAAGACTCCACTCCCTCTTGGATCCGTGCTCCCCCAGAGTCATTCAGCCCAATCACTGGAGCCCCCACTGTTATGGCCTGGTCCATGATCTGAGACAGCGGAGAAATCTTTTATTGAGACAAATATTCTTGATATAAAAAACGACATTCACAAAGTACCACAGTGTTTTCTGGAAAATGTTCCGAGTGCACTTTTCAAAACAGGAGGCAGTAACACTGGTTTCACTCCCCATCATGATTGGGTACCTTCATGGAAGACAAAGGACCAGATATTTAAAAGGCTGATTAAAGCCCCCAAACACCCAGGAGCCAAAGCACTTCCCATTAGCAGGGGATAAAACAACTCATGGCAACCATTTCTAGAACCACAGGCTCACATTGTAACATCTTCCAGCAGCCAGTTTTGTTCCCAGGTACTGCTTTGAAAGAACTTACAGTAGACAGAATGGCAAAGTGGTACTTTCATGAAAGCAGATGTTGACCCACCTGTTAATCTGAGGGCAGGCCCAGGTCTGCTTTTACTTCTAATGTGACAGATTTTCCTCATGGGTTAGTAATCTGACAGCATAATAAGCAATATTCCTACAACCCTTGACAGTTTAAAAAGCACTTTCACTTTCATTACCTCATTTAGCCATCATAACAGAGGCAGTAAAAAGAAAAAAATTAAGAAGGTATAAAAGTTAAGTGACTGGCCCAAGGTCTCAGGAGCAATACATGACAGGACCATGTCTATAATCCAGATGTTCCAGTTACCAGTAGCTCCATATTTAATTCCAAAATTCTCTATTATTTATAGTTTATTCCTCTCCAGAGCATCTAATCTCTAGCAGTGGTTTTTAAACATCAGCATATAATGCTCCCACTGTTCTTTACCTTCTAGCACCTGGCCCCTCCACCTAGACAAAAGGTTCTTCACCTGAAATCCTCAGAACCCCAAGAGGTCTGTGAACGGGAGTCCATGAATGGGAAAAAATTTACATCTTTATCTTTACTAACTCTAGCCAATCGTTAACATTTCTTTTCATTATGAATATAGGCAATGAGCCTCAGTATTAGAAATATCTGTGACTTTGTCATTATTAGAAGCCACAGATATTTTTACGTCCCATTAAAGTGGTTGCAGATACTCTGAAATATTTCACCTTTGACAACTTTGAAATTATGGTAGTTATTAGATCTACTGCTAAATCTTGTTATTAAATGCATTAACAAGGGAGCACATATAAATGTGGTTTTTAAAAACATTTTTAATCATTTAAAATCCTACAAATTTTATTTTAGGTATGTAAAAACAGGAGGGTCCAGGCTTTGCTAGCCCATGGAAGAGATCCACGATACAAAAACTGTTATGCACCCCTTCAGATAGGTAGCAGATCTTGCATACCTCTGCCCTACCCCAAGTACCTAGCTCAGTGTTTTATACCCCAAAGATACCCAATAAGCACTATGTAACTGAGGAAAGCAATGGATTGAATTTGAGTATTAAACACTTACTTTGCAGATCTTTTGGGCATGTGCTCCTGACAGACTGCCTCCAAAAACTGTAAAATCCTAAAAAGAAAATACAAATCAGCAAGTCAAATATAGTGACTGGCTAGAGATGAAAATCCAGTAGGAGGAAGAAATAGAAAATTCACAGATAAAAGCTTTTAGGACAGGCATGGTGGCTCATGCCTGTAATCCCAACACTTTGGGAGGCCAAGGCAGGCGGATGGCTTGAATCCAGGAGTCTGAGACCAGCCAGGGCAACATGGCAGAAACTTGTATCTACAAAAAAATACATTAAAAAGTTAGCTGGGCATGGTGGCATATGCCTGGAGTCCCAGCTACTCAGGAGGCTGAGGCAGGAGGATCACTTGAGCCCAGGAGACAGAGGCTTCAGTAAATTGAGACAGCACCACTGTATTCCAGCCTAGGCAACAGAGCAAGACCCTGTCTCAAAAAAACAACAACAACAAAAAAACGTTGCCTGGGCACAGTGGCTCACGCCTGTAATCCCAACACTTTGAGAGGACAAGGCGGGTGAATCACTTGAGGTCAAGAGTTCCAGACCAGACTGGCCAACATGGTGAAACCCCATCTCTACTAAAATAAAAAAATTAGCTGGGTGTGGTGGTGTGCGCCTATAATCCCAGCTACTCGGGAGGCTGAGGCAGGAGAATCACTTGAATCCAAGAGGCAGAGGTTGCAGTGGGCCGAGATTGCACCACTGCACTCCAGCATGGGCAACAGAGCGAGACTCCATATTTAAAAAAAAAAAAATACACACGTATAGTTTTTAAAGCATTTTCAGAAGTTTAAAAATTAGAAAAAAGTCTGACTTATAGATTATTCCATAGAATAAAATATCTTAAAGGAAGTTCATGAATTGTCAAGGCAAAAGAGCTAGTCTTTGCTCTACAAAAATGATTTGAAAGGAAAAAAGAGAAAAGAAAAAAATGATTTGCAGCTCTGAAGGAAAACCTATCACACAGAATTAACTCTAATACCAGATTCTATGGATATCAGTCAAGCACTTCTATTTTTAGGAAATATTTACTGTTTCATTTTACTTATTATTTTGAGACCGACTCTTGCTCTGTCACCCAGGCTGGAGTGCAGTGGCATAATCTTGGCTCACTGTATCCTCTGCCTCCCAAGTTCAAGCAATTCTCCTGCCTCAGCCTCCCGAGTAGCTGGGATTACAGACACATGCCACCACGCCCAGCTAATTTTTGTATTTTTAGTAGAGACAGTTTTGCCACGTTGGCCAGGCTGGTTTCAAACTCCTGGCTTCAAGTGATCCACCCACCTCGGCCACTGCGCCCGGCCTATATTTGCTGTTATAAAAACGAAGGTTAAAAAACAAGAATCAGAGCTCTCACTGCTACTTCGGCTTATGGCTCTTCATTATGTTCAGATGTAAAGGGCTTATTGTGGGCATAAACTCTCCTACAGCCCCCTCAAAAAGACAGGTGGGAATTAAGAACAGAATCAGCCATGAGAATAAGAACAAAGAGACAATAGCATGGCAAGGATTAAACAAATTTGGGGGGAACTGAAAGCACAAGAAAATACCTGATTTAGAGGGAGAGAATGGAAGCTTACACACCTGCAGTGGGGGTAACCAAGGAGGGGACAATCTAGGAACCATGGAAAGTGGAGATGAGAAGGGGGCTGAAAAGAGACTAACAGAAGTCTCTGTTAGAACCAGTCAGACCCCACAGGGCCTCTCCTTCACCTTGAGAGGAAAGAGAAGGTTTGTTCTGTAAAGGAAATTAACCAGAAGGGTTCTAAACTCACAACTGCTAACCTAAAAGAGGAAAAGGTGAGGCTGAAAACACACAAGATTACGAGCCTATACACTGAATCAGTGAGTGCTGGCCCCTTTTTTCTCTCCCCTCAGAATACACCAACAGCCAATTATCAGGCAAGGGACTGAGGAGGCTCCCCAGAAGAACAGAAGCTCCCCAGAAAAAATATTTAAGATATTAACATCTTGGAGATCACTATTAAAAAAAAAAATAGCTCATCACTCCCTACCCTCAGTATCCTTCAAGGCCTGTCTCAATTGCCCCATTGTTACTAAAGCTTTCCTCAACCATGGATGTGATTTTCCCTTGTGTTGGGTCTACAACATTTGCCTGGGACCTCTCACTCCATGTGCTGTGTAGTCACATCTGTTCTGTGCCATTCTGCCTATAAAATGATTCGCTTCTTCAGGGTGGGAACTCTTGTCTCAGTCATCTCCACCTTCTCCTCACTCCCACCCTAACATGAGCATAAGAGGTGCTCGAAAGTATGAATTCCGTGAATTTTTCCATCTGCTTAATAGTGGTGAGTGAATACCATGTCCAGAAAACATAACTTTCTTAGTTCTCTCTACAGTGGTTCCTTCTGTACAAGTTTTTCTCAGCTCTCGTAAATTGCACAAAACAAAGAAATGTGATTCCTTCTATTTCAGCATTTGGTAGACCAATTTATAACAGTTTTAAAACATCTCAAAGGTAATTTAATTGGTAAATACATACTGTCTAACTATGACAGATTTTAAATTAACCAAGTATAACTATTTTATTTTTTATTTTTGAGATGGAGTCTCACTCTGTCGCCCAGGTTTGAATGCAGTGGCGCAAACTCAGCTCACTGCAACCTCCACCTCCCAGGTTCAAGTGATTGTCCTGCCTCAGCCTCCCAAGTAGCTGGGATTACAGGCACCCACTACACCTGGCTAATTTTTGTGTTTTTAGTAGAGACAGAGTTTCGCCATGTGGGCCAGCTGGTCTCAAACTCCTGACTCAGGTGATCTACCCGTCTCAGCCTCCCGAAGTACTGGGACTACAGGCATAAGCCACCACGCCCAGCCAATTTTAATATCAAACTTTAGGTCTGTAAAAAGACCTAAGCATTTTAAATTATATATACATCTACACCTCTGGAGAGAAAAAAGTCAAATCCAAAATAGTACACAAAATATTCTGTGTTAGTTTTCTATTACTGCTATAAAAAATTAACGTAAATTCAGTGCCTTAAAACAACACAAATTATCTTAGAGTTCTATAATTTAGAAGTGCTACACAGGATTGACTG
Organism: Macaca nemestrina; assembly: GCF_043159975.1. Classification (NCBI taxonomy): domain Eukaryota; kingdom Metazoa; phylum Chordata; class Mammalia; order Primates; family Cercopithecidae; genus Macaca; species Macaca nemestrina. Next base: position 38,823,887 of record NC_092126.1, on the reverse strand, counting down.
GGCTAAATTAAGGTTGGCAGGGCTGTGCTCCGTTCTGGAGGCTCCAGGGGAAAATGTGTTTTCTTGCCTTTGCCAGCTCCTAGACACCATGGGCACTCCTTTGCTAATCTTCAAACCCAGGTACTGCAGATCATGTCCTTCTCTTATCATATTCTTCTAAGCTCCTCTTCTACCTCCCTCTTCCACTTTTAAGGACGCTGTGATTACATTGGACCCTCCTGGATAAATCAGGCTATGCTCCCTACTGTAAGGTCAGCTGATTAACAATCTTCATTCCCTTTTGCATGTAAAATAACATATTGATAGCTTCAGCTATGTGTGTGAACAAACTATCTGTCTTGAGGCACCCTGATAAAAGTTTTCTGAACATATTCATGAAAGCCCAAAGCTCAGGGGAATGCTGCTTCTGAGAGTCAAGTCCCCTTTGCTAGGCTGCACCCACTGTACTCTCCAGTCCACATATGCTGCCCAGGACACAGATGCCCTGCAGGCACACACCCAATCCTGCCAAGAGGAATCTCATTCACTTGGAATAAATTCCTGGTTCCTGGGTTACCTTTGTACAAGGCTAGTGCCCTGTGATCCTCCCCCAAAACAAACTAAGGACTCTTCCTAAGAAAAAAACAATATTCTGGAAATATGCACTGAAAAACAAAGCAAATCCCTCATTTTCTCCAAACTACAAGCAAGTTTTCATTCCCCAAGATTGGCTTCGTTCACATATTTTCCTCTTGGCTCTGCCCTCCAAGAAAGTTCAGACTATTAGAGTTATGAAATACCTGACTGAAGACATAAACCAATCTTCCATTGATTCGGCCCCGTCCAGTGACCACGCTGTCTCCAGGAAACTGCCAGAAAAATGCAAAAATAAAGGTTAAAAAATCCAAATACTTCTTTTAATGAATTTGGCCACTAAGCCTCAATGAAAGACAAAAACAAAACCCAAATTCCTAAAACATCAATAAGAACAAGAAACATGAAGGAATCCCACCCCACTTGCCCAGCTCTACAACAGCAAGCACAGGGCTACCACTTCATCAATAGGAGTGAAGGGCACCGTCATCTTAGGCCTTATCTACCCTCCTAAAAGCAAAATAAGACCCAGGTCCACCACTTCTCTATGCTTACATGAAGGAGGACGTATAAAGAAACACAAGGCAGGGTACAGTGGCTCACGCCTGTAGTCCCAACACTTTGGGAGGCCAAGGTGGGTGGATTGCTTGAGGCCAGGAGTTTCAGGCCAGCCTGACCAACATGGTGAAAGCCCATCTCTACTAAAAATACAAAAATTAGCCAGGTGTGATGCCTGCAGTGCCACTGCAGAGGACTTCAGATAAAAGCCTTATAGATTTATTATTATTCTAGTGGGTAGGCCAGCTGAGCCACACCTAAAAAGTGTTCACACCACCATTTGAACAAATACCTTATTCTTATCAGCAGCCATTCCAAAATCTGCACATCTGTGTTCCACAAACATGTCGCTTTCAACAAAGCTGCCAGGGTCCAGCAAGAGACTGATCCTCTCCCTGGCTGTTAGCTTTCCCTACAATGGAACAAAGATCACTCAGTGATGTCATCACAGACAATTTAGTAAGCAAAGCAAGGGCTGTTCATGGGAAAGCTTGAAGGGCAGATTTGCCCATTCATCTCAATGCAAATGCTTCCATTCTGTCCAACCTGTCCAAGGCAGATAGGTGTTATAAGACTTTAGATGACATGGAAATCAGGGCAGTGTGCACCAGAAGCCACCCAACTGTGGAAGATGAATAAGGAAATAGGGGGAGGAAAAGGTAGAGAAGTAGGGATAAGGAGAACCTGACCCTGGAACACAATTAACTAGTTCCGCAAGTACTTACTGGAGACCTAAGGAGCCATAAAAAGAGTGCAGAAGCAGGTGGTGGAAACTAAAGCAGGCTTAGTGAAAGGATCTGACGCAGGTTTTTTCTAGGGAGACCTACAGAAGCACATCTCACCTCACGAGGGTCCCTGCTGCTCCCAGCTCCCACCTCAAGGACACACTACTTCCTGGTTCTTCTCCTGCCTCTTCTGTGGATTTCTCCTTCTCCTACTATCCTATCCCCTGCTTAGGGACCCCACACCTGACAGTGACACTGTGACACAGAGATGACCCCAAAGCAGGGAGTGGCTGAGTAGAAGGGGAGTGGGACACAAAATGCTAAAGAGTTCACTTGAGTTTAAAAATGCTTCTTTGGGCCGGGCGCGGTGGCTCACGCCTGTAATTCCAGCATTTTGAGAGGCCGAGGCGGGCGGATCACAAGGTCAGATCGAGACCAGCCTGACCAACATGGAGAAACCACGTCTCTACCAAAAAAGACAAAATTAGCCGGGTGTAGTGGCATGCGCCTGTATTCCCAGCAACTCGGGAGGCCGAGGCAGGAGAATCGCTGGAACCCCCAGGGGGCGGAGCTTGCGGTGAGCTGAGATTGCGCGCCATTACACTCTAGCCTGGGCAACAAGAGCGAAACTCCGTCTCAAAAAAAAAAATACTTCTTTGAGGAGATGAGGTTGGAGCTCTCAATCTACCAAGAGCCTCAGCTAGGCACGGTGGCTCACACCTGTAGTCCCAGCACTTTGGGAGGCTGAGACGAGCATCACTTGAGCCCAGGAGCTTGAGACCAACTGGACAACATGGCGAAACCTGGTCTCTACTGAAAAATACAAAAATTAGCTGGGAGTGGTCGCACGTGCCTGTAATCCCAGCTACTCAAGAGGCTGAGGCAGGAGAATCACTTGAACCTGGGAAGCGGAGGTTGTAGTGAGCCGTGATCACCCCACCACACTCCAGCCTGAGCAACAAAGCGAGAACCTGTCTTTAAAAAAAAAAGAAAGAAAAGAAAAAGAAAAAAAGGCCAGGCTCGGTGGCTCACACCTGTAATCCCAGCACTTTGGGAGGCCGAGGCAGGAAGATGAAGTCAGGAGATCGAGACCATCCTGGCTAACACGGTGATACCCTGTCTCTACTAAAAATACAAAAAAAAAAAAAAAAAATTAGCGGGGCATAGTGGCACGCACCTGTAGTCCCAGCTACTCGGGAGGCTGAGGCATGAGAATCGCTTGAACCCAGGAGGTGGAGGTTGCAGTGAGCCAAGACGGCCCACTGCACTCCAGCCTGGGCGACAGGGTGAGACACCGTCTCAAAAAAGAAAAAAAAAAGCCTCCATTGCTTGGGCTCACAAGCTCTCAGCCCGAGGCAAATACCCTAGCCTACCATCCCCTTCCCCAACAACAACAAAAAACCACATACCTCAAATTGGCTATTATTTCCCCCTTAGGAGAGTAGCCAAAGCTGGTGAAGTTGTGTTAAAAAAAACAAACAAAAAAAAAAACAGGCAATCGTATACACTGTCATGTAAAGTAGAATACATTTTTAGGAAACCAATTTGGCAACATATATACAGATTTTTAAAATGTATTTATACTGACCAGGCACTGTGGCTCACACCTGTAATCCCAGCATTTTGGAAGGCCAAGGTGGGAGGATTGCTTGAGCCCAGGAGTTGAGACCAGCCTGGGCAACAAAGCAAGACCGTGTCTCTACCAAAAAAAAATATATATATATATTAGCTGGGTAGGAGGCTGAAGTGGAAGGATCACTGGAGCCCAGAAGGTAGAGGATGCAGTGAGCCGTGATTACACCACTGCCCTGCAGCCTGGGTGACAGAGTAAAACTCTGTCTCAAGAAAAAAAAAAAAAAAAATTCTGTAATCCCAGCACTTTGGGAGGCAGAGGTGGGTGGATCACCTGAGGTCAGGAGTTCAAGACCAGCCTGGCCAACATGGTGAAACCCCCATCTCTACTAAAAATACAAAAATTAGCCAGATGTGGTGACACATACTTGTAACCCCAGGTACTCTGGAGGCTGAGGCAGGAGAATTGCTTGAAGCTGGGAAGCGGAGGTTGCAGTCAGCCGCTGCACTCTAGCCTGGGCAACAGAGTGAGACTCTGTCTCAAAAAAATAAATAAAAAACTTACACCCTTTCACCCACTAATTCCTCTTCTGGGAAAATCTATGGAAATGGTCAAAAATTGTTTAAAAAGGGGTGCAGGGCTGGGCGCAGTGGCTCACGCCTGTAATCCCAACACTTTGGGATGCCAAAGTGGGTGGATCACTTGAGGTCAGGAGTACAAGACCAGCCTGGCCAACATGAAACCCTGTCTCTACTAAAAATACAAAAAAAAAAAAGCTGCCAGGCATGGTGGTGGGCGCCTGTAATCCCAGCTACTCGGGAGGCTGAGATTCAGGAGGCTGAGGCAGGAGAATAGCTTGAACCTGGGAGGCGGAGGTTGCAATGAGCCAAGATCGCACCACAGCACTCCAGCCTGGGCAACAAGAGAGAAACTCCGTGTCAAAAAATAAAAATAAAAAGGGGTGCAGGAGGGGGTTCATATTAAATCTGCCTCCTAAGTCAACTTTGGCAAAAGAAAAACAGCTTCTGGAGGCTTCATCTAAACCCAGTAGGATCTAACTGGGAAAGGGCTGGGTGATGTTCCAGGGAGGCATTGAGCAATAGGCCCCAACAGAAAGAGTTGTACAGGAACACTGACAGGCCTTTCCAGAGGATGATCTAACATCTCCCTCAGCCCTAACAGAGCAGCCCCAGGGGAGAGAGAGAAAGCACTCCTAGTACCACAAACCATCACTAAATTTACATTTTACTCTCGTGTCAAAAGGAACTGTCACCTACGGGTCCTTGTCAAATGCGAATTTATGACACCTGAATCAACACGAGACAAATATAGAGTTGTTCAAATCCCCTCACTTTAAGACCCCATCCCTCCCCCAGTGCCTCCCTCATGGTTGTGAGTTGTGCCTGAATACTCTTCACCTGTAAGAGTTTCACTTCTGCACCTTCCCGTTGGTTCTTTAATTCGTTCAGCACAACAGTCCAGACACACCCACGAGTCATGGACACACTGGGCAAGCCTGGTTTCTAGTCAGGGGTCACCTCTCCAAAATGGGCCACCTAGCTTATCTCTAAAGGCCAGCTGCGATTCTCGCCTCAAAACCCAGGCGGTGGGTGGCAGAACCTCAGCTGGTCAGTCCAGCCAAACATCGAGAGTAGCCTGCGCACTCCCAGAAAGTCACCTGCTTCCGACACATGCCTTTGCTACCCATCAAGGCGAGGCATGCTAAGGCCCTAAAGAGCTTGACCAGGCATTCTGCGGGCAGACGTTCCACAAGTTCCCTGCACGCGCACATCCCCCACTTCATGTTAGTGGAGTATGCCTAAGTTCAGTTTTCCTGCTTCCACAAAGGAGAAAGAATCTACCATCACTCTTTCATGGGGCACGAGAAGAACAAGCACATCGTTTTTACCGAGTGCCTATCGTTTTGCTATCTATGGTCTAACGATACGCTTGTGAAGGAAGAATTATTAAAATGACGCACAGAGATTTAATACGTTGCCCAAAAGTTTATGTTAAGTGGTGAGCTGGCTGGAGACCAGCCAGATCTGTCTAAATCCCAAGGGTTAAACACTGTGAAGAAGCACACAGGTGCTTCTGCTCGTTATACCCGCCTCCACGAGAAACGCTACAGGTTTTCAAAGTGAACACCCTCGCCCCCGCCCCTCCAAACACCGTGCGGATTGGCAGGGAGGCCTCGGACGCCACAAGCCGGGCACGCTGTGATAGGTCGTGGACGCCAGGGGCGGGACTCACTAAGGCCCCTCAGGACTCACTCGCTTGTGCTGCGCGTCAATACGGCGTTGGCCTCCTCCCAGCAGCGCGGTCCGGCGCTTGTTCTCGATGCGTTCGTTAACAGAAGTGGCCTGGCTGCAAAGGCCGCGGATCGCGGCGCGGAGACCGCTCGCCAGAACGCTGAGCCTTGCCCCAGCCGCCGCCACCCGTAATGCCGCTGCCATTTTTGCTGTGCCGGTGCGTCCCCTATGGGCGCACCTGAGTACGCATGTGCGTAAGGCGTGGTTAAGGCGCTTGCGCAGCATCGGCTAACTGTAGGGAAACCGGGGGCTGGACTACAGAACCTGCTTGGGAGTAAGGCGTGAGAGTTCGAGACCCGATGCTGCCCGAGGAGGGTCGCGCAGACAAAAAGTACAGGGCCCGCCTGGCTGCACAAGAAAGGGACATAGTCCTTACTCTTCTCTGATCTCCTAGACCCCTAACTTTGTCGTCCCACTTCCTACAGAAAATAAGATTATAGGATTTAACCAACATTTATTAAGCATTGTGCCAGGTGTTGCTTTTTGCACTTCCCATGCACTGGCTTATTATCTGGATTTCACAGATGAGGTAAATGAAGAGATGAGTGATTTGATCAAGAGGCAAGATTGAGGCCGATGTAGGTGAGTCCAGGAGCCCAAGACCAGCCTGAGCAATATAGTGAGACCCCACCTCTACAAAAAAATTAAAAATTAGCTGGGCATGGCAACTTGCACCTGTGACCCCAGCTACTTGGGAGACTAAGGCTGGAGGACTGCTTGAGCCCAGGAGGTCGAGGCTGCAGTGAGCCGTGATTGCATCACTGCACTCCAGCCTGGGCAAAACCCTGTCTCAAAAAAAAAAAAAAAAAAGCCAAGACTGACAAAAAAGCCAAGACTAACGATGTGGTTGGCTAGGATTTAAACTCAGAGACCTATCATTATATGTGCCAAATAATGAGCACAGGACCCTTAACCTCTAATCAGTAGTTCTCAAAGTATGAATCCCATTAAAGAAAAAATTATTCATGACAATTACTCATGTTTAAGAATGGTAGGGCAAACTTTATTCAGGCCCAATCTGACAGAGGTAGGGATAGAGTTTTGCAGTAAGTCAGAGGGATTGGGCTGAATATAGCAAAGTGGGAATTTATAGCTAAGGGGCAGTGTGTGGAAGTCAGGGAATGGAAAATTACTAAGAGGAAACATCGGCGGGGAATCTGGCTAAATCGACCTAACAGGATTCCTGCCAAAGGCAGGTCAGGGTAACCGAACATCACCTGGGGGATGGTGGCGGTATGGATCAAAACCAGATATGGAGAGTAATCAGATATCAGGAATGGAGGATTCTGGCTAAACTGACTTGGCAAGATTCTTTCTAAAATGGAATTCCACAAGGAAAGACATGGAAGCCCAAGCTCAAGCCTAGTCAAAGAGACAGCTCAGAAGAGCCTGACCAATGTTTGGACAAGGAGGGAATCTTCTCAATCCAGCAACTTCAGTATCACCTGGGAGTGAGTTGGAACTGCAAGCTCGAATTCTCAGAGTTTACCCCAGACCTTTAAATCAGAAACTCTGGGGCTGGGGCCAGCCATCTGTTTTAGCAGATGACCTTTAGGTGATTCTGATCTACTTGCTACTAAATTCTGATCTGCTTACTAAAGTTTAAGAACCACTGCTCTAAGAATTTGGAATTGTACTGTTGAGAGCTTGACCATCTGTTTCTCCCACTCACAGGCAGGTCTTCAAGACAAAGAACATGCTTTGTATTTCTCATTTTTAGCCACAGAAAACTGCTAAAGTTGATCATGAGCCTTTCCATGATCCAGCTCATAGCCAGGGCCTTCATAAAGTGCAAATTCTGACCTACAACCTTAATGTTAAAGCAATTCAACTCAGAAAACATTTTTGAGCACCTACCATGTGCCAAGAACTAAACATCAGTACTCATTGCATTTCCTGGAGTAAGAACTGTTCATCTAGATAGACAGGGCAGCTAAGATGCCAAAGCCTCCTGTCTAGGCAAAGCCCACCTGTATCTGTATAACTCCATAATGGGTACTCTTGACCTTGCATTTGGGTCCTTGCTTTAAAGACTTCACCAACCTAGAGAGGCAGATGGACAAAGGGCTGGCCCTGGGAGCACAAGAGAGAATTTGAGTAAGGCTGAGTGTGTTGAGGAGAGTATCTCCACGAAAGCATCCGTATGCCAGGGAACAGAAGTAGTGTGAGCAAAGGCCTGGCATGTTCAGATTCACATACACAGACACACACACACACATATTTGGTTGTGTTCCCAGCTTTTGGGGAAATGGTGGTAAATGAGATGGGAAAGTGAGAATGGCATTAGATTGTGAAGAGTTTTTTCATGTCCAGAAATTGGGACTTGCTTTGGCCTGGGGACAATTGGACTCCTTTGTCCCACAATACCCTGTAGGTTTCTTACATAAAGCACATCTCACACTGTGTTAAGATTGTTTAGCTGTCTTCCTAGGCAGACTTTCCAGCCAGAGGGCAGGGACTGTAGCTGATTTACTCACCACTGTGGTCCCAGCACCTGGAACAAGGCCCAACGCAGAGAAGGCCTTTAGAATGTATGTGTGAAATTGAATCGAGCTAGCAAATAGGCAATTGCATATGAGTCCAGAGCTTTTCGCCCACTCCTCTGTGTCTTTTCAAGCTCTGAAACCTGCTCAGGTATCATCTCCTCCATGCAGTCTATCCTGATCCTCAGAAGCAAGGAAGTTTTTCTTATTTAACTTTAGATAACCAGTGCTTAGTAGAAAACCCAACACAGGGAGGCTCACTGAACCTAACTACTTCCTCCAGCTAGTCCTCTCTCCCTCCACTTCTTCCTCACTGTCCTCTATAGTTCTATAGATCTGTAATGTTGTTCCTCAGACCTCAGGTGCAAGCTCCAACTTGGGGCAGGTGGGTGGGGGTAGGAGGAGGTTGAACTATCCAGTAGTTGCCCTCTAATACCACTATGCTCTAGGCTGCTTTCCTGTCCTTAGTCCCCCAACTGGATGCTGTGTTTGAGTTTTTTTCTCCATTGTGAGACAGGAATCACCCTGATCTTTTAGTTTTCTCACTATCTGAGACAGTAGAGCTGAAAATCTGGAGTCAACACCTGGGTGCAAATCTTAACTTCTGCCCTGACTTCCTGGATAACACAGGGTCATTCACCTAAGCATCTCAGTTTCCTCAGTAAAAGTGGAGAGGGGGTGATCTGTGAAACCCTTGTGTTCTGAGTTTCTTACCCATGACATAATGACAAGAGCCCAGTCATTGGTGTTAGACTGTCCTGAGGTTAGTTCCAACTCTGCCAGTTACTTCTGTGTGACTTGGACAACTTAGCCTCAGTTTCCACTTATGTAATATTGGAATAATAATAGTTCTACCTCAGAGTTGTAAAGTTTATTTTTATCTATTTTTTTTATTTTTTATTTTTTATTTTTTTTTGAGACAGGGTCTTGCTCTGTCACTCAGGGTCGAGTGCAGTGGTATAATCTCGGCTTACTGCAACCTCACCATCCCAGGTTCAAGCGATTCTCCTGCCTCAGCCTCCCAAGTAGCTGGGATTACAGGCATGTGCCATCATGCCCAGCTAATTTTTTTTGTATTTTTGGTGGAGATGGAGTTTCACCATGTTGGCCAGGCTTGCCTCGAACTCCTGACCTCAAGTGATCCGCCCGCCTTGGCCTCCCAAAGTGCTGGGATTACAGGGGTGAGCCACCACACTGGCCAAGTTATAAGGTTTAAATGTGAGAATTCACATAAAGCACCTACATAATGCCTGGCAAATGTGAAGTACTCTTTAAGTGTTACCTACTAGATTACCAGTAGTATCCTGAGATGGTCTTATGTACCAGAAATTTTCATGAGTTCTCCTTCGAGTGAAGGACAGTGATACATTTCAGAGTATTTGTTCACTTCCTTCCATAAGGAATGAGGATGGATGGGGGACAGTGAGGTGCCAACATTTTCTGGCCATTCTAGCCCAGTCAGTTACAACTTTCAGCAAGGATCAGTGCAATGGTAGGAAGGAGGAAATGGAAGAGGTCACAATTTAGTCTGGGTCTTCAGAGAAGCAACTGCCAAGTGGGGAATTAACATGCAAGAAATCAATTAAGTGGGCCAGGTGCAGTGGCTCACTTCTGTAATCCCAGCACTTTGAGAGGCCAAGGCAGGCAGATCACCTGAGGTCAGGAGTTCGAGACCAGCCTGGCCGAGATGGTGAAACCCCATCTCTACTAAAAAGACAAAAATTAACCGGGCATGGTGAAGCACACCTATAATCCCAGCTACTCGGGAGACTGAGGCAGGAGAATCGCTTGAACCTGAGAGGTGGAGGTTGAAGTGAACCGAGATCGCACCACTGCACTCCAGCCTGGGTGACAGAGCAAGATTCCATCTCAAAAAAAAAAAAAAAGAAGAAAAGAAAAAAGAAAGAAATCGGTTAGAGAAACCACCTGTGAGAGAAAGTGGGGAGACAGTGGGAGAAGCTGGGAGGCTCATCAGATTGCAATGCAAATCTGACCTCCAGTCAGGAAGAGAGGGAAGGAAGGAAGGTGGGTGGGAGCTTCTCAGAATACCGTGCAGTTTTAAGGAAAGTTCAGCAAGGTTGTTGGGGAGTACAGGAGCCGAAGTATTTTTGCTGCAGCTATGCTGGGAGCAGCCCATGGAAGGTGTGACCTCAGTGCAAATTTCAGCAGTGAATTTCAGAGCAACAGCTGGGGCTCTCAGTTACTATATTCAGTACAGTCCAGATGTCTTCTCACAATAGAGTTTGGGGTGGTTAGGAGTAAAGGGAGTGAGAGAGAGGAAATTTGTGAGAATAGCTGTCATCCATGTGGACAGAAGAGATTTTAAAGATTTTTTTTTATTTTTTGAGACAGGGTCTCACTCTGTCACCCAGGCTGGAGTGGATTGACAGGATCACAGCTCACTGCAGCCTCAAACTCCTGGGCTCAGGTGATCCTCCCCCCTCAGCCTCTTGAGTAGCTGGGACTACAGGTACATGCTACCATGCCGGCTAGATTTTTAAGATTTTTGTTGTGCATTAATTATGTACTTCTCTCCTTGGTGTGTGTGTGTGTGTGTGTGTGTGTGTGTGTGTGTGTCTTAACTGAGTAAAAAATGAAGTGCTTAAAATTTACATTTATCTTTATTTTTTCTTTTTTTGAGATAGGGTCTTGTTCTGTTCTCCAGGTTAGAGTGCAGCGTTGTGATCATGACTCACTATAGCCTTGACCTCCTGGGCTCAAGCAATTCTTCACCTAAGCCTCCCACATAGGTGGGACTACAGGCATATGCCACCAAGCCTGGCTAATTTTTTATTTTTTTATTTTTTGAGACAGAGTCTCCTTCTGTCACCCAGGCTGGAATGCTAGAGTGCACATCTTCGCTCATTGCAACCTCCACCTCCCGGATTCAAGATTCTCCTGCCTCAGCCTCCCAAGTAGCTGGGACTACAGGTGCATGCCACTGTGCCTAATTTTTTTGTATTTTTAGTAGAGACAGGGTTTCACCATGTTGGCCAGGCTGGCCTTGAACTCCTGATCTCAAGAGATCCGCCCACTTTGTCCTCCCAAAGTGCTGAGATTACAGGTGTTAGCCACCACACCTGGCCCTAATTTTCTAATTTTTTGTAGAGACAATGGTTTCTCTATGTTGCCCAGGCTGAAAATTCACATTGTTATTGCTGAACTGTGTTTCTTTGATGCCGAGATTAGACCCCAAGAGTCCTAGCTTAAATTCTACTTAAAATTCTTAATAAGACCTAGAGCCTAGGCCATGCGCAGTGACTCGCATCTGTAATCTCAGCACTTGAGGAGACTGAAGTAGGAGGACTGCTTGAGGCCAAGAGTTTGAGACCAGCCTGGGCAGCATAGCAAGACATTATCTCTGCAAAAAATTAAAATGTTAGCCAGCAATGGTGGTACACACTTGTAGTCCTAGCTATTCCAGAGGCTTGGGCAGGATGATCCCTCGAGCCTAGAAGTTTGAGGCTGCAGTGAGCTATAATGGCGCCACTGCATTCCAGCCTGGGTGACAGAGCAAGACTGTCTCTAAAAAGAAATAAAATTTAAAAAATTTTAAAAGACATGGAGCCCAACCCAGTTGTCCCCAGACTACACACATTTTCCAAGCCACCTCGAGAAATCCTTATCTTTTCTGACTCCCTGGGCTCTATGGGAAAGAGCAGGCCCGGCGTGGTGGCTCACGCCTGTAATCCCAGCACTTTGGGAGGCGGAGGCAGGCGGATCACGAGGTCAGGAGATCAAGACCATCCTGACTAACACGGTGAAACCCCGTCTGGACTAAAAAAAAAAAAAAAAAAAAAATGGCCAGGCATGGTGGCAGATACCTGTAGTCCCAGCTACTCAGGAGGCTGAGGCAGGAGAATGGCGTGAACCCGGGAGGGGGAGCTTGCAGTGAGCAGAGATTGCGCCACTGCACTCCAGCCTGGGCCACAGAGCCAGGCTCCGTCTCAAAAAAAAAAAGAGAAAAGGAAGAAAAAAAGAGCACAGCTGATTTGTTCCTTTTTCCAGAGCTGCTTCTAGCTGTTTCTATTCTTTTTATTTATTTATTTATTTATTTTATTTTTATTTTTTTGAGACGAAGTCTCACTCTGTCGCCCAGGTTGGAGTGCAGTGGCACGATCTCAGCTCACTGCAAACTCCGCCTCCCGGGTTCACACCATTCTCCTGCCTCAGCCTCCTGAGTAGCTGGGACTGCAGGTGCCTGCCACCACACCCGGCTAATTTTTTTGTATTTTTAGTAGAGACGGAGTTTCACCATATTAGCCAGGATGGTCTCAATCTCCTTGACCTCATGATCTGCCCACCTCAGCCTCCCAAAGTGCTGGGATTACAGGCATGAGCCACCATGCCCGGCCGCTGTTTCCATTCTTGCTGAGCTGCTTTTCACTTGCCGTTTTTACCCTCTGTTGGTACTACCCTTTCAGCATTCCCCTGACCTCCACCACAAACCCTCCTCTCCCTTGTCCTGTGATTTCCACATTGGGCTCACTTTTCCCCTTCCCTGCCTTCCACTGCCATTCTCAGACTCCATTCAGTCTTCATGCTGATATCCTCTGATTCTATGGCCTAGGAATTCCTCAGCCTCCTCAACATGAAGGGCCTTCAACTCTGTTCCACTCCAGCCACCCACACACTGGGCTTTGTAATCACTAAGAATTGCTTCATGTCTAGGAGTGGAACCTGGCAGTTCTCTCTATCACCTCCTTTTCTGCTACCTTTCCCACGCCCTTCACACTGAATCTGGTCCATCTTTTCTGTGTAACCTTTTAATTCCCTCAGTCTGCCTACTGTACACTCTGGCCTCCCTCAAGCCCTTGAATTCCATTTAGATCACCGGTGCCTTGGCCCAAGGCTTCTTTTGGATCATTCTGATTCTGCTAACAGACTGCCCATGGTAGCTGGCAGAACTCATAAAAATTATGCTAGGTATTTTAATTTCCTTGGGCTGCTGTAGCAAATTACCACAAAGTTAATGGTAAAACAACAGAAATGTGTTCTCTCACAGTTTGGGGAACCAGGAGTCCAAAATCAAGATGTCTTGAGGGCTATGCTCTCTCCAAAGGCTCCAGGACAGAATCCTTTCTTGCCTCTTCCAGCCTCTGGAAGCTCTGGTGTTCCTTGTTTTGTGGCAGCCTGATACCCATCTCTACCTCCGTCTTTGTGTGGCCTTCTTCCCTGTATCCTGGTATCTGTGACCTCTCTTCCTTTTTCTTTTTTCTTTTTTTTTTTTGAGATGGAGTCTCCCTCTGTCACCAGGCTGGAGTGCAGTGGCATGAACTCGGCTCATTGCAACCTCTGCTTCCCCAGTTCAAGTGATTCTCCTGCCCAGCCTCCCGAGTAGCTGGGACTACAGGCGCCACACCACCAGGCCCGGCTAGTTTTTGTATTTTTAGTAGAGACAGGGTTTCACCATATTGGCCAGGATGGTCTTGAACTCCTGACCTCGCGATCTGCCTGCCCCGGCCTCCCAAAGTGCTGGGATTACAAGCGTGAGCCACCATGCCCAGCCTCCCCTTTCTCTTATGAGTCACCAGTCATTGAATTTAGGGCCCATCCTAAATCTAAGATGACCTCATTTAGAAATCCTAAACAATGACATCCGCAAAGACCCTATTCCCAAATAAGGTCGCATTCACAGATACCAGGTCTTAGGACTTGGACATGTCTTTTAGGGGGACACAATTCAACCCACTATACTAGGTCACCGCGGATTCTTGCTGTTCCTTGCTGTTCTCCCCAACCCCATTTCTGCACGTCCAAAGCCCATGCACCCTGTCCCAAACACCGTTTCTTCTACAAAGCATGTCCACAATTTCTTAGTTACAAGCACCTCTTCTTCCTCTAAACTCACATCTGCTTTTTGTTTCTCATTTATAGCTTTTATCAAGTTCTATATTTTAACAGTACTGTCTAGGTGAGAGAGACTTCCACTTTCTCTGATTACCTGAGTGCCCCCCAGGTGTCTGGTCACCAAACTTCATGTGGAAATCCTTGGTCTGGCCAGAATCATTTATGTTGTTCCTACTGATGCTGAATATGCAGCCCTGGCCTCTGTACTCTATGGTTCCTGTCTCTCTATTCTTCACTAACCAGTTGTCTGTCTTCCTGTCTCTTAGCTTCTCCTTTTCCCCGTCCTCAACTTAACAATCTGCCCCTTCTCTACTTCCACCCCTCAGTCTCCCAGCAAGGTGAGCCCTGTGAAGCACAAGTCTGCCCCATGCACACGAGCCCTCAGGCCACCACTGTCTCCTTATTTTCTTCTCCACCCAGTTAAGTTCTTTGCTTGAGGCTTTCTCCTACCTTCCCTCCAGCCCACTAGGTATCTTTCTCCAAGAACACTCCCTTCGCTGTCTTGCTTTTCCTGATGGCATTACTTCCCTTCCTTCTAATACCTAATGTGCCTTCCATCCCAGAAAATTACTGCATTCTTCTTTTGTATTCCCATAGTTTGTTCCTATTTCTGTGACAGTACCACCTGGATATGTTGCTTTAAAATTACTTCATGGTGGGGCCTGATGGCTCATGCCTGCAATCCCAGCATTTTGGGATTATAGTGCTGTAACTCCTGGCTTCGAGAATCTGTTGCAGAATGGCAAGACCCTCATCTTGAAAAGAAAAAAATTACTTCTCCAGATTTTTTTTTTTTGAGGCAGAGTCTCTCTTTGTCACCCAGGCTAGAGTACAATGGCACAAAGGCAGCTCACTGAAGCCCCACCCTCCCAGGCACAAGCAATCCTCCCACCTCAGCCCCCAAGTAGCTGGGATAGGTGCGCGCCACCACACCTGGCTAAGTTTTGTATTTTTGGTAGAGATGGGGGTTTGCTGTGTTGCTCAGGCTGGTCTCGAACTCCTGAGCTCAAGCGATCCACTTGCCTTGGACTCCCAGAGTGCTGGGATTACAGGTGTGAGCCACCGCACCCAGCCCACTTCTTCAGATTTTGCTGATGACCTCACCCTTGCTACCTACAATATGCTCCAATTCCATTTAGATTTATACCTTAGCCACAGGCAGTGGCACACACCTGTAGTCCCAGCTACTGGAGAGGCCAAGAGTCGTGTGAGCCCAGGAGTTTGAGGCTGCAGTGTGTTATGATTATGCCTATGACCTCCAGCCTGAGCAACTTAGAGAGACCTTGTCTCAAAACGAAAACAAAACAACACAAAACAAAAAATGCATCCCTGGTAATGGAATGGGGATGTATGTTTTGAGAACCGTGGTATGCTCGGTTCACCTGGCTGGAACGGTAGAAGATACGAAACGGGAGGTAGATTCAAAGAGCCCCTGAACTCACAAGAACAGCTCCAGTCTTGCCTTCTGAATATACTGACTCTAACTCCGTGAGGATGCCCTTTCCTATTTCAACCAAAACAGCCTTAGTGATTCTCTCCCTTCTGGATACTGATACTGGGTTACAGGCAAGCCAAAGTGCAGCCGTGATACAAGAAATACTCTTTCTTTTTCCCTCATTCTCCATCCTCGCTTTTCCTATCCCTCTTCCAGCTGCGTAGAAAATTCTAAGACAAGAGTCATGGCACTAGATTAAGAAATGTCTCTTTTAATTAGTGGCCTCTCTTCTTCTTTTTCTTTTATAATTCCTCCTGCATTTCTAAAAGACTATATGAGTTATGATACTTTCACAATTATTTTTATTATAATGGGTGATTTTTGAGGTTTTGGTATGAATTATGCTGTTCTAAAGCAATTGAGGTTAACATCTAGAAACTGGAAACAAATTAGCTATTCATATATGACTCCCTACTGGATTATAAGCTTATTTTGGATAAGGACTCTATCATTTTTATTTCTATGTTTCCAGTACCCAGTGGTTCCAGATGCATGGGGTATTCAGTCATTGAAAGAACTTTCTCCCTTGCAACTCTAGTTTCTCTGTGAAGAGGGGATTATCTGACGCTCAGCTCCATTACTAGAGCCAGCTTCTTTCCCATGAAGCATGGGAAACCTATCTAGTTTCCCACGGTTGGTGTTGACATTTAAGATATACTCACTGGGGAACATCAAAAGTAATAAAGATTACCACCACGCCCAGCCCTTTGCACTCTTTTGACTGTGTCATTTGATACACAAACTTTTAAATAAAATAGGTTTTATCTTCCTACTTGACAAACGTATTTTCAAGGCTGGGTGCGGTGGCTCATGCCTGTTATTCCAGCACTTTCGGAGGCGGACGGATCATTTGAGGTCAGGTGTTCAATACCAGCCTAGCTAACACAGTGAAACTCCGTCTCTACTAAAAGTACAAAAATTAGCTGGGCATGGTGGTGCACGCCTGTAATCCAGCTACTTGGAAGGCTGAAGCAGAATGGCTTGAACCGGGAGTTAGAGTTTGCAGTGAGCCAAGAACACGCACTGCACTCCAGCCTGGGCAACAGAGCAAGATTCCGTCTCAAAAAAAAAAAAAAAGGAATAAAGATATTACTTTTTATTAGGATATGGTTCTTCCCATCCAACTCGCCCAAAATTTCAACCCTGTGATTGATGTCAGTGTGATCCTGAGTGAATGAGAGAAAGAGGGAAGTTTGGGAAGAAGCATTCTTAGACTGCAGTGCCACCACTGTACCTTCTGCAGTTACCCTTAGTTTGTTGTTTTGGAAAGACAGACAGAAGCAGGAGAGGGAAGGAAAAGAAAAAGTGAAAAGAAAAACAATATTGTTTGAAGGCTTAGAAAACAGCTGCAACAACAGAACTTTCTTTATAACCCCTTTTGTATGTAGGAAAGGATTAAGTAAATATTGATGCATTCCTCACTTCCAGAACCAGTCACAGGCTAGAAAGAGCCCTGCAGAGAAGTGTTGCCGTCGTTATGAACTAGTGAAGCATTTCTGGTAGAATGGAAAGTATGCTTTGGTGCCGTAAAAACTGGATTCCAAATGATACTAACAAGCAGTGTAACTACACAAATCAGTTAATCTCTTTGAGCAACAGTTTTTTCACTTATAAAATCATGATAATAATATTGACCCTATAGAATAGTTGGAAGGATTAAATTGAGAAAACATATATAGAGTACAGGGTATGCAACAGATGTTTAATAAGTGATAATCCTGGCAGGGCGCGGTGGCTTATACCTGTAATCCTAGCACTTTGGGAGGCAGAGGCGGGTGGATTGCCTGAGCTCAGGAGTTCGAGACCAGCCTGGGCAATATGGTGAAACCCTGTCTCCACTAAAATACAAAAGAAAAAATGAGCCACGAGTGACGGTGTGCACCTGTAGTCCCAGCTACTTGGGAGGCTGAAGCAGGGGAATTGCTTGAACCCAGGAGGCGGAGGTTGCAGTGAGCCGAGATGGTGCCACTGTACTCCAGCCTGGGTGACAGATCAAGACTCCATCTCAAAAAAAAAAAAAAAAGGTGATAATCCCACTCTAGTTTGGGAAAAGAATCCAGAGTAGATGGGAAAGACAGTATACATGGGAACTGATCCTGGATACCTAAAGAAGAAAATGAATTATTGGAAGGAAGGAATTATCAAGGAGGATAGAAAAGAGTCAAAAAGCAAGATAATCTAGAAGCAGAAAAACACAGCTAAGCTCATGCCACAAGAACAGTGGACATTGACCTAGATACCACTATTGACAGACCTTGCTGTGACTGCTTCTGGATTCGCAAGGCCACTGTGAATAGTTTTCATAATGTCAAGTATCTTTGCATAGTGGGCTCCCCCACTTATAGTATCGAGTGGGAACATCAAATTGGCAGAGACAAAGTAACGTGCTCACACCCCAGCATAAGAAAGATTTTAGAAAAGGACAGATGATCTCTATACTACTTAGAATAATGCTAGAAACTGCAACAAACCCCAAGGTTTAAGTTACTTAACATAATAGAAGCTTCTTGTTCACCCTGACATTCTAGTGTAGCTATTCTTCCACATGGTGGGCAGCTTTCCCCCATGCGGTGATTTAAGGACCCAGGCTGCTTCTGTCTTGTGGGTTCATCATCCCTAGAGTTTTCTGTATTCAACTGGAGAATGGGGAAGAAGACAAGTGGAAGGCAAGCCCTGTTTATTAAAGACCCCACCTCCTCCTGGACGCAAGAGCAAGGATGACAATGTACTCCCTGTCTCACCAGCCACTTTCCAGTAGCAACTCCACACAGCAGAAGAAGGATCACAGATTTTTAGTTGACAGTTATCTATGTATGCCACACCCTCTACTGGGCCAATGTATATGGGAAAATGTATGAAGTGGGGCAAGGTACTGAGGATTAAAGAACCCTGGAAAAGTGGAGAACGGTTTTGAGTAGCTGATTTGGGGAATAGAAAAAGAGATAGTACACTGGGAAGTTTAAGTGGAAAATATCAATTCTGGGCCACAGGGTTGTCTGAACAGCACAGTGCTTGTGACAACTTCTTTCCTAGGATGGTTGAACTAAGCTCCTTTTATGTATAGCACTGCATGACATGTAGGGGTTGGCCAGGGTGATATAATGGTGACTATCTCCAGGAGTCTTCTAAATGAATGGGGAAGATGTATACATAGAAAGATTTTATTTTCTAGGCAGCATTTGGGAAGTGTCAAGTAAGTGGTCGGGGGAAGTGCTCTAACAGTTCAAAGTAGGAGGTTATCACTGACATGTGGGGGCTTAGGGCAGGTGCTTAGTCCAGGTCTGCCAAGAAGCCGATGCCAAGACAGGATTACATGTGGGAGAAATTTATTAGGGAAATGCCTGTGAGAAAAAATGGTGAGGGAGCCAGGGAAGTCTGGGAGAGCTTTGGGCTATGTAAATAGTGTCAATTAAATCTGACCCTGAGTGAGAGAGAGAGAGGGAAACATGGAAGGCAGGTTGAATGGAAGCCTCTTAGACTGCAGAGCAGACCAAGGAAAGTTGAGCATCAGGAAGTCTTTGAGCAAAGTCACCCACCAGATGAGCCTCATCTCCCAGGAATGGACCTGCCACACAGTCACGGGCTGGGAGCAGTCTTCAAGAAGCACGGCCTCATACTACAGTCAGCCATGGATTGCAGAGGGTCCCAGCTGGGGCCCTTGCTGGTTTAGATTCCTTGCATTTAAAGACCTAAGAGGTGAATTCTTTTTTTTTATTTTTTGATACAGAGTCTCGCTCTGTCGCCCAGGCTGGAGTGCAGTGGCGTGATCTCAGCTCACTGCAAGCTCCGCCTCCCGGGTTCATGCCATTCTCCTGCCTCAGCCTCCCGAGTAGCTGGCACTACAGGTGCCCACCACCATGCCTGGTGGTATTTTTTTTTTTTTTTTTTTGTATTTTTAGTAGAGATGGGGTTTCACCGTGTTAGCCAGGATGGTCTCGATCTCCTGACCTCATGATCCACCTGCCTCGGCCTCCCAAAGTGCTAGGATTACAGGCATGAGCCACCACACCCGGCCGAGAGGTGAATTCTTATGGCCACCACAGTCTACCATTTGCACCACACAGATCTACTTTTTCCCTCAGGTTTAGGGAGCAGCTAGCTCCTTTATGGTTTCTGTGGACCTTTATTCCTGAGAGCTATAACCCAAAAAGCATCTGAAACAGGTCTTGATCAATTTAGAGGTTTATTTTGCCAAGGATTCACCAAGGATAAAGAGACATAAGTCACAAGAGACAAGGAAAAAGAGACACAGGTCTGTGGCCTGTGCTTTTTCCAAAGAGTGTTTTGAAAGTCTTCAATATTTAAAGGGGAAAGAGTGGCAGGAGGGGAAGGATAAGAGAAAAAAAAGGGAGTGTAGGTAGTGAGGTAAGGGGTCACATTCTTGTAAGGCTCACCAAATCCACATTTTACATGTGAAAAGAGAAGACTGAGGGGAAACGTTCATTATGCAGGGCTCAGTAGATCTACATTTTACATAAGATAAAGTAAGTCTGTGAAGTTACACCTCTCTATCTAGGAACAAAAGGAAGGTAGTTTTTGCATGACTCAGTTCCCAAGTTTTTCCCTTTGACATAATGAATTTGGGGTCCCAAGATTTTATTTTCCTTCCACAGGGGAAACTCAGATGAGGGAAAGTAGTGGAAAGAACTGCAACCTCTGTCGCTGCAATCAATCTTGTTCTCTCCTTCCTGCACTATTCATCCTTCAATCCCCTCACCTTGGCAGATCTTGGTGACTTACCTGGTGAAGGGACTCAAACTTTCATTCTGGAAGTATCTGAACCAGAAAGTTATCTATACCTTTCTCAAGCCAGTGTTACTTCATATTCAGTTTACAACAGAGCAAGAGAGTACCAGGAGGCACTTAAGTGGGTCTCCTAGGTTCCACATGTATTCTTCTTTGTCCCTGTTGTGTAAAAGCAGCCCTCTACCGAGCAGGGTCAATGACTCCTGTCAGGATGGTGACTCCTGTTTTTGCCCACTGCTTCCTGGACAGAAGGAGTCCAAAGTGCCCTGGCAGCAGCTGTAGATTGTGGTTCAATAGAATCTTTTTTTTTTCTTTTCTTTTTTTTTTTTCTTTTTTTTGAGACACTCTGTCACCCAGGCTGGAGTGCAGTAGTGCAATCACAGCTCACCACAGCCTCAACCTCCTGGGTTCAAGTGGTCCTCCCACCTCAGCCTCCAAAGTTGCTGGAACTACAGGCACCACACCTGGCTAATTTTTGTTTTTTGGGTTTTTTTTTTTTTTTTTTTTTGAGACGGAGTCTCACTCTGTCGCCCAGGCTGGAGTGCAGTGGCGCAATCACAGCTCACTGCAACCTCCATCTACCAGGTTCAAGTGATTCTCCTGCCTCAGCCTCCTGAGTAGCTGGAATTACAGGTGTGCACCACCATGCCTGGGTAATTTTTGCATTTTTAGTAGAGATGGATTTCACCATGTTGGTCAGGCTGGTTTCAAACTCCTGACCTCATGATCCACCCACTTTGGCCCCCCAAAGTGCTGGGATTACAGGCATGAGCCACCACGCCCGGCCAGTTTTTGTATTTTTTGTAGAGACGGGGTTTCGCCATGTTGCCCAGGCTGGTGTCAAACTCCTGACCTCAAGCCATCAGCCTGCCTCAGCCTTCCAAAGTGCTGGGACTATAGGCATGAGCCACCATGCCTGGCCTCAATGGGACTTTTGATGTATCCTTGGTAAGAGTATACCCTGTTTGGGGACCAGGACCTCTAACCCTGCAGGATCAAGAGTTGCGGGGACAAGAAGCAACTTGTGCCCAGTGGGACATTGTCCCCAGTGGGACATTGAGTGTAAGTGGGGTCACCCCTGCTTCTATCCTTTGCTTTCCAGACCCATGTATTCTTCCTGTTGAAGACATGGCACCATAGAGAGGGCTCGGATTTAATACATACACTGTGTCCTGAAGGATGGCACCCCACCCATCCAGACTGCTGCCTCCCTACTGATACTTCAGCACTGTTAGAAGGCAATTCCAGACCTGCTTTGGCAGAGCATTCTCATGTCTCAGCAGCTCTGCTACTCTAACAATTAGGTATTCATCCTGCCACTCAGCAATGCATACCCCTCCTCTGCCAGAGATAAGGGTCTCTTTATAGGCTATCCCAAAGGCCCTATGGCTTTCCCACTTCACTAAAAACTGCTTGTTAACTGCCCTCAGTCTCTCATTATTTCTCAACAGGGCATCAATACAACTTAGTAGTAACCACCTAACTTTACTCTCTCTGTAGAAATTGTCCTCCCTGTCTCCCTTGTTTTTGAATAACTGCATCATCACATCTGCCAGGGCATTACCCTCCACTGAAACATATTCCCAGGTAAACACTAGTGAAGTCTTTGGCAGTTGAGCTACCACCTTATGGCAGGGACTGTCTGTGCCCCACCTATTAACCAGCATGGCATCCTTTTTGCCTGCTGGGCAGTGGATGAGCTAATCCAAATTCCCATCCTACCACCTATTTTCTTGGACCACTCCTGGTACTACTTATGTTAGTCTAGGACCCTGAGGATTAACTGTGTAAGAAATTTATTAGAGGAAATGCCTGTAAGATAAAATGGGGGGTGGTGGCCAGGTGCGGTGGCTCACGCCTATAATCACAGCACTTCGAGAGGCCGAGGCAGGTGGATC
The DNA here is from genome assembly GCF_043159975.1 of Macaca nemestrina. NCBI lineage: Eukaryota > Metazoa > Chordata > Mammalia > Primates > Cercopithecidae > Macaca > Macaca nemestrina. The sequence continues at coordinate 38,801,674 of NC_092126.1, read as the reverse complement.
ACCTGAGGTCAGGAGTTCAAGACCAACCTGGCCAACATGGTGAAACCCCATCTCTACTAAAAAATGCAAAAATTAGCTGGGCGTGGTGGTGGGCACCTGTAATCCCAGCTACTCAAGAGGCTGCAGCAGGGAGAATCACTTGAACCTGGGAGGTGGAGGTTGCAGTGAGCCCAGATTGCGCCACAGCACTCCAGCCTGGGCGACAGAGCAAGACTCCATCTCAAAAAAAAAAAAAAAGATAAAATGGGGGGACAAATAGGCAAATAGGGGAGGCAGGGAAAGACATCACACTGCAATGCAAGTCTGACCCAGAGTGAAGGAAGAAAGATTGGATTGAAGAATTTTATACCCCATTGCAGTTCTAAGGAAAGTTTGAAAAGGCAGTTTGGGATTTCTCAAGTCAGTTGCCTGTCAGAGGAACCTGGCATCTCTCTGGAATGGGTGCCTTAGTATCTCTGCCATGTGCAGTCATTGACTGGAAGCATCCTGTGGGAAGCAGAGCCTTGGTGCAAACACAGTGATCAATTTCAGAGGCCAGTAGCTGGAGCTCTCAGTCAATAATGTTCTCTACGATTAGAGATCTGAGAGGTACATTCTCAAGGCCACCACAGCAATCTTCACGGATGAGGCATGGAAGAAGTGAAAGAGGGACAGGACCTAGAAAAACAGTAGAATTTAGATAAGTGGTGATGGACAAAAAATATATCCAATGGTGATATGTAGGCAGAGTGCAATATGTGTTCTAGGTAAAATAAACAGGGCACCTTATCTGAAGGGCACCTTATTAAAGGGCTAATTTTAGAGGTGATATGGGAAAAAATGTTAGAAAAGTAGGTAAAGATAGAATTGTGGGACTTGAATGCCAATATGAGAAATTTAGACTCTATCCTGTAGGCATTGGGAAGCCATGGACATATTAAGTCTACATTTTACCTAATCTCTCAGTGGCATTGAATACTATTGACTACTCTCTCCTTTTCTATTTTTATTTTTAGAGACAGGGTCTTGCTGTGTTGCCCAGGCTGGAGTGTAGTAGCATGATCATGGCCTACTGCAGCCTCGACCTCCCAGGCTCAAGTGATCCTCCCACTTCAGGCTCCCAAGTAGCTGGGACCACAGGTTTGTGCTACCATGCCCTGCTAAATTTTTTATTTTTATTTGTTTATTTTTTTGGTAGAGACAGGGTCTCGCCATGTTGCCCAGGCTAGTCTCAAACTTCTGGGCTCAAGCAATCCTGCCACTTTGGCCTCCCAAAGTACTGGGATTATAGATGTGAGCCCCCACACCTGGCTTCTTTTTCAGTTCCTCCTTCGTAAAACATTATCTTGGCTTCTTTGACATAACACACTCCAACTTTTCACACTCCAACTTTTCCTCCTATGTCTTTGGCTACTCATTCTTAGTCTCCTTTGTTCAGTTCCTCATGACTTGAAAGTGGATGACTTGCCCAGGGGAGATTATAAACAAAGAAGAGCAGAAATAAATAATAAACTAATTAATCCGCCCAGGCAAATATTTCATGATTATGTCACTCACAAACCTAAACCCCTTTTTAAAACTTTTTTTGAGACAAGGTCTCCCTCTGTTACCCAGGCTGGAGTACAGTGGCATGAACATGGCTCACTGCAGTCTCGACCTACTGGGCTTAAGGGATCTTCCTGCCTCAACCTCTGGAGTAGCTAGGACCACAGCCGTGCAACACCATGCCAAGCTAATTTCTCTGATTTTCAAATAGAAACTCTTTAGCCACTTCTCAATGTTCATATGCCAAAGACAAAGTTTTGTTTTTTTTTTTTTGAGACGGAGTCTCACTCTGTCTCCCAAGCTGGAGTGCTGCGGCACAATCTCAGCTCACTGCAACCTCCACCGCCCGGGTTCAAGCAATTCTCCCTTCTCAGCCTCCCAAGTAGCTAGGACTACAGGCACAAGGTACCACACCCGGCTAATCTTTGTATTTTTAGTAGAGATGGGGTTTCACTATATTGGTTAGGCAGGTCTCAAACTCCTGACCTCAGGTAATCCACCCACCTCAGCCTTCCAAAGTGCTAGGATTACAGGCCTGAGCCACCACGCCCAGGCAAGATTCTTAACATAGCCCATAAGACCCTACATGGCCTAGACCCTACCTATCTCTATAATTCATCCAGTATTATCCCTCAGTCTCTCTGCTCTAGTCACACTGGTCTTCTGTCTCCTGTCAACTCCTCAAATGCACATGTTCTCTACTTCTGCAGGGTCTTTGCCTTCATTGGTTGGAAGGTTCATCTCTCAGTAATGTCTACTCTTCAGAATGTCTACTCATCCTTCATATCTCAGCCTTACACTTTCTTAGAGAAGCCTTCCCTGACTTCTTCAACTAAATCAAATCTTTCTAAGTGTCCTAGCACCATTCTCCTTTTATTAGTAACAGTTATCAAAGTTGTAACTTTATATTTATTTGTGTGAATATTTGATGGTCAATCTTGTCATTGTCTTCAATTAGACTGTAAGGTACATGATGGCAAGGACTCCAAAATAAGTATTATCTTCATTTTTCTTGTATCACGTTGGATCTCTAGTTTCTAGCACTTAGGACTGTGACTGAAACATACTTATCATAGTAGCTGAAATAACTACTGCATGAATGAATGAATGAACAGTAGCTCTTGAGCAGAGGATGGTGGTGATGTCTGTGCAAAATGATTCTTAGTTTAATAAGTCAATACTGAATAAGATGAATTACAGGTCTGGGAGCTATATTAGGAGATCTGCTTTAAAAGTCTACTACAGCATTTAGTCTAAAAAAACAAAACAGGCCGGGCGCGGTGGCTCAAGCCTGTAATCCCAGCACTTTGGGAGGCCGAGACGGGCGGATCACAAGGTCAGGAGATCGAGACCATCCTGGCTAACACGGCGAAACCCCGTCTCTACTAAAAACACAAAAAATTAGCCGGGCGAGGTGGCGGCGCCTGTGGTCCCAGCTACTCTGGAGGCTGAGGCAGGAGAATGGCGGGAACCCGGGAGGCGGAGCTTGCAGTGAGCTGAGATCTGGCCACTGCACTCCAGCCTAGGCGACAGAGCGAGACTCCGTCTCAAAAAAAAAACAAAAACAAAAACAAAAACAAAAACAAAAACAAAAAGTCTACTGTAAGTCTGAGGTGAAGAAGGTATATTAGGAAAAAAACTAAGTTGCTGTATAAAAGAATGGCTAAATACAATGGCCTGGCCAGGCACAATGGCTCACACCTGTAATCCCAGCATTGTGGGAGGCAAAGGCAGTCAGATCACTTGAGGCCAGGAGTTCGAGACCACACTGACCAACATGGTGAAACATCATCTCTACTAAAAATACAAAAATTATCTGGGCATGGTGACACACACCTGTAATCCCAGCTACTCGGGAGGCTGAGGCACAAGAATCGCTTGAACCCAGGAGACAGAGGTTGGAGTGAGGCAAGATCACGCCACTGCTCTCCAGCCTGGGTGACAGAGAGAGACTCTGTCTCAAAAAAATAAATAAAAATACATAAATACAGTGGTCTAAATAAAACAGAAGTTTATTTCCTTCCATGGATGTCATCAAAGTTTAAGTGCAATAGTATTCACCATACTGTTTTTTTGTTTGTTATTTTTGGTTTTTTTTTTTTTTTTGGAAACGAAGTTTCGCTCTTGTTGCCCAGGCTGGAGTGCAATGGCATGATCTCGGCTCACCACAACCTCCACCTCCCAGATTCAAGTGATTCTCCTGCCTCAGCCTCCCGAGTAGCAGGGATTACAGGCATGTGCCACCAGGCCCGGCTAATTTTTTTGTATTTTTAGTAGAGACGGGTTTCTCCATGTTGGTCAGGGTGGTCTCGAACTCCCAACTTCAGGTGATCTGCCTGCCTTGACCTCCTAAAGTGCTGGGATTACAGGCATGAGCCACTGCACCCGACTTCACTGTAGTGTTTTTAAAGAGTGAAAAAGTAATAGCCTCAGTGTCCAACAATAGCAGTATAGTTAAGTACATTGTGATACTGCTATTCAATGGAATAGCATCAGCTGTTAAAAAGTCATATGGTAGACCCAGCGTGGTGGCTCACACCTGTAATGCCAGCACTTTGGGAGGCTGAGGCGGGTGGATCACAATGTCAGGAGATTGACACCATCCTGGTTAACACAGTGAAACCCCATCTCTACTAAAAATACAAAAAAAAAAAAAAATTAGCTGGGCATGGTGGCAGGCGCTTGTAGTCCCAGCTACTCGGGAGGCTGAGGCAGGAGAATGGCATGAACCTGGGAGGTGGAGCCTGCAACGAGCCGAGATTGCGCCACTGCACCCCAGCCTGGGCGACAGAGTGAGACTCTGTCTCAAAACAACAACAACGACGACAACAAAAATATGGTAGAACAGTGGTTCTCAAACTTCTGTGTACATTAGAATTACCTAGAGGGCTTGTTAAAGCACAATTTGGTGGGCTCTCTCCCAGAGTTTCTGATTCAGTGGGTCTGGGTGATGTCCAGGAATTTGCATTTACAAGCTCCTAGGTGATGCTGATGCCACTGGGACCACAATTTGAGAACTGTCAGGCCTCTGAGCCCAAGCTAAGCCATCATATCCCCTGTGACCTGCACGTATACATCCAGATGGCCTGAAGCAACTGAAGATCCACAAAAGAAGTGAAAATAGCCTTAACCGATGACATTCTACCATTGTGATTTGTTTCTGCCTCACCCTAACTGATCAATGTACTTTGTAATCTCCCCCACCCTTAAGAAGGTTCTTTGTAACTCTCCCCACTCTTAAGAATGTGCTTTGTGAGATCCATCCCCTGCCTGCAAAACATTTCTCCTAACTCCACCGCCTATCCCAAAACCTATAAGAACTAATGATAATCCCACCACCCTCTGCTGACTCTCTTTTTGGACTCAGCCCACCTGCACCCAGGTGAAATGAACAGCCTTGTTGCTCACACAAAGCCTGTTGGTGGCCTCTCTTCACACGGACATGTGTGACATTTGGTGCTGAAGACCCAGGACAGGAGGACTCCTTCAGAAGACCGGTCCCCTGTCCTCACCCTCAGTTCATGAAGATATCCACCTACGACCTCAGGTCCCCAGACCAACCAGCCCAAGGAACATCTCACCAATTTCAAATCGGGTAAGCGGTCTTTTCACTTTCTTCTCCAACCTCTCTGGCTACCTTTCAATCTCCCTACCCTTCCCATTCCAGTTCTTTTTCCTCTCTAGTAGAGACAAAGGAGACACATTTTATCCATGGACCCAAAACTCCGGCGCCGGTCATGGACTCAGGAAGACAGTCTTCCTTTGGTGTTTAATCACTGCAGGGATGCCTGCCTGATTATTCACCCACATTCCATTGGTGTCTGATCACCACAGGGACGCCTGCCTTGGTCATTCACCCACATTCCCTTGGTGGCAAGTCAATTGCGGGGACGCCTGCTTTGGCTGCTCACCCACATTACAGCCCGGGGCTGCTTCCCACCCACCTTCTCCATGTCTCTACCCTTCTCTTTAAACTTGCCTCCTTCACTATGGGCAATCTTCCACCCTCCATTCCTCCTTCTTCTCCCTTAGCCTGTGTTCTCAAGAACTTAAAGCCTCTTCAACTCTCCCCTGACCTAAAATCTAAGCATCTTATTTCCTTCTGCAACACTGCTTGGCCCCGGTACAAACTCAACAATGGTTCTAAATGGCCAGAAAACGGCGCTTTTGATTTCTCCATCCTACGAGACCTAGATAATTCTTGTCGAAAAATGGGCAAATGGTCTGAGGTGCCTTACATCCAGGCATTTTGCACACTTCGTTCCCTCCCTAGTCTCTGTTCCCAATGTGACTCGTCCCAAATCCTCCTTCTTTCCCTCCCATCTGTCCCTTTAGTCCCAACCCCAAGCGTCACTGAGTCTTGTGAATCTTCCTTTTCTACTGACCCATCTGACCTCTCACCTCCGCCCCAGATTGCTCTTCCTCAGGTTGCTCCCTGCCAGGCTGAATCAGTCTCCAACTTTTCTTCGGCCTCTGCTCTCCCATCCTATAACCCTTCTTTTTTTTTTTTTTTTTTTTTTGAGACGGAGTCTCGCTCTGCCGCCCAGGCTGGAGTGCAGTGGCCGGATCTCAGCTCACTGCAAGCTCCGCCTCCCGGGTTCACGCCATTCTCCTGCCTCAGCCTCCGGAGTAGCTGGGACTACAGGCGCCCGCCACCGCGACCGGCTAGTTTTTTGTATTTTTTAGTAGAGACGGGGTTTCACCGTGTTAGCCAGGATGGTCTCGATCTCCTGACCTCGTGATCCGCCCATCTCGGCCTCCCACAGTGCTGGGATTACAGGCTTGAGCCACCGCGCCCGGCCCTATAACCCTTCTATTACCTCCCCTCCCCACACCGGATCTGGTTTACAGTTTCATTCTGCGACTAGCTGTCCCGAACCTGCCCAACAATTTCTTCTTAGAAAGATGGCTGGGGCTGAAGGCATAGTCAGTGTATGTGTACCTTTTTCTCTATCAGACCTTTCCCCAATCAGCCAGCATTTAGGCTCTTTCTCATCAGACCCCACTAAGTATATGCAGGAATTCCGATATCGAACTCTGTCCTAAAATTTAACCTGGAGTGACTTAAATGTCATCCTAACTTCTATCCTCTCCCCAGATGAATGGGAAAGAGTTTTTTCTCTAGCCCAATCTCACGCTGATAACCGCCGGCTTCATGAGTCAGACCTCCAGGAAGGCATTAGAGCAGTTCCCCAAGAAGATCCCCAATGGAACTATCAGGCAGATTCCCCAAGTATAACTAGGTGAGATTATATGGTTTCCTGCCTAGTTGAAGGGCTTAAAAAGGCAGCTTACAAAGCTGTTAATTATGACAAACTTAAAGAAACTACCCAAGGTAAAGACGAAAATCCAGCCCAGTTCATGACCCGCTTAGCAGCAACCCTTAGGCACTATACCGCCCTAGACCCGGAGGGATGTGAAGGCCACCTTATTCTTAATATGCATTTTTTCACCCAGTTGGCTCCTGACATTAGAAAAAAGCTTCAAAAATTGGAATCCAGCCCTCAAACCCCACAACAGGAATTAATCAACCTTGCCTTCAAGGTGTACAATAGTAGAGAGGAGGTAATCAGACAGCAACACATTCTGAATTACAGCTACTTGCCTCCACTGTGAGACAACACACAACCACGTCTCCAGCATATAAGAACTTCAGAACATCAAAGCCACAGCCCCCAGGGGCTCCTTCAAAACATCCTCATGGACCTTGCTTCAAATGACAAAAGCCTGGTCACTGGGCCTCAGAATGCCTGCAGCCTGGGATTCCTCCTAAGCCATGCCCTGTCTGTGTGGGCCCCCACTGGGGGTCAGACTGTCCGACTCACATCACTGCCGCTCCTAAAGCTGCTGGAGCCCAAATCCAACGTTCCTTGGCCGACTCCCTCCCAGATCTCCTCAGCTTAGCAGCTGAAAACTGATGCTGCCCAATCGCCTCGGAAGCCCCCTGGACCATCACGGACGCAGAACTTCGGGTAACCCTTACAGTGGAGGGTAAGTCCATCCCCTTCTTAATCAGTACGGAGGGTACCCACTCCTCATTACCTTCTTTTCCAGGGCCTGTTTTCAACCCACTCCTCATTACCTTCTTTCCAAGGGCCTGTTTTCCTTGCCTCCATATCATGTGGGTATTGACGGCCAAGCTGCTAAACCTCTTAAAACTCCCCAACTCTGGTGCCAACTTGGACAACATTCTTTTTATTTTATTTTATTTTTTGAGACAGTCTCCCACTGTCACCCAGGCCAGAGTGCAGTGGTGCGATCTCGGCTCACTGCAAGCTCTGCCTCCCGGGTTCATGCCATTCTCCTGCCTCAGCCTCCCGAGTATCTGGGACTACAGGTGCCTGCCACCACGCCTGGCTAATGTTTTGTATTTTTAGTAGAGACGGAGTTTCACCATGTTAGCCAGGACAGTCTTGATCTCCTGACCTCGTGATCCGCCTGCCTTGGCCTCCCAAAGTACTGGGATTACAGGCGTGAGCCACCACACCCGGCTGCACAACATTCTTTAATGCATTTCTTTTTAGTTATTCCCACCTGCCCAGCTTCCTTATTAGGTCAAGACATTTTAACTAAATTATCTGCTTCCCTGACTATTCCTGGGCTATAGCCACACCTCATTGCCACCTTTTCCCCCAGTTTAAAGCCTCCTTCATATCCATTCCTTGTATCTCCCCACCTTAATCCACAAGTATAGGATACCTCTACTCCCTCCTTGGTGACAGATGATGCACCCCTTACCATCTCATTAAAACCTAATCACCCTTACCCCACTCAACGCCAATATCCCATCCCACAGCACACTTCTAAAGGATTAAAGCCTGTTATCACTTGCCTTTTACAGCATGGCCTTTTAAAGCCTATAAACTCTTCTTACAATTCCCCCATTTTACCTGTCCAAAAACAGACAAGTCTTACAGGTTAGTTCAGGATCTGGCCTTATCAACCAAATCGTCTTACCTATCCATCCTGTGGTGCCAAACCCATATACTCTCCTATCCTCAATACTTCCCTCCGCAACCCATTCTGTTCTAGATAAACCTAGCTGACCTGATAAATCCTAAATCCTTTCCCCACTCCCCTTTCCATTCCTCAAAAAACAGCCCTAAAAGCTGCTCCCACACTGGCTCTCCCTAACTCATCCCAACCCTTTTCATTACACACAGCCAAAGTACAGGGCTGTGCAGTCAGAATTCTTACACAAGAACCAGGACCACGCCCTGTAGCCTTTCTGTCCAAATAACTTGACCTTACTGTTTTAGCATAGCACTCATGTCTGTGTGTGGTGGCTGCTGCTGGTTTAATACTTTTAGAGGCCCTCAAGATCACAAACTATGCTCAACTCACTCTCTACAGTTCTCGTAACTTCCAAAATCTACTTTCTTCCTCACATCTGACACATACTTTCTGCTCCTCAGCTCCTTCAGCTGTACTCACTGTGTTGAGTCTCCCACAGTTACCATTGTTCCTGGCCCGGACTTCAATCTGGCCTCCCACATCATTCCTGATACCACACCTGACCTGCATGACTGTATCTCTGTGATCCACCAGACATTCACTCCATTTCCTCATATTTCCTTCTTTCCTGTTCCTCACCCTGATCACACCTGGTTTATTGATGGCAGTTCCACCAGGCCTAATCGCCACACACCAGCAAAGGCAGGCTCTGCTATAGTATCTTCCACATCTATCATTGAGGCTGCTGCTCTGCCCCCCTCCACTACCTTTCAGCAAGCTGAACTCATTGCCTTGACTCGAGCCCTCACTCTTGCAAAGGAAATATGTGTCAATATTTATACTGACTCTAAATATGCCTTCCATATCCTGCACCACCATGCTGTTATATGGGCTGAAAAATGTTTCATTACTATGCAAGCATCCTCCATCATTAAAGGAAGCTGGAGTCATACACTGCAGGGGCCACCAAAAGGCATCAGATCCCATCACTCAGGGCAACGCTTATGCTGAGAAGGTACCTAAAGAAGCAGCTAGCATTCCAATTTCTGTCCCTCATGGCCAGTTTTTCTCCTTCTCATTGGTCACTCCCACCTATTCTCCCACTGAAACTTCCACATGTCAATCTCTTCCCATACAAGGCAAATAGTTCTTTGGACGAAGGAAAATATCTCCTTCCAGCCTCACAGGCCCATTCTATTCTATCGTCATTTCACAACCGCTTGCATGTAGGTTACAAGCCCCTAGCCCGCCTCTTAGAATCTCTCATTTCCTTTACCATCGTGGAAATCTATCCTCAAGGAAATCACTTCTTAGTGTTCCATCTGCTATTCTACTACTCCTTAGGGATTGTTCAGTCCCCCTCCCTTCCCTACACATCAAGCTTGGGGATTTGCCCCCCCGCCCAGGACTGGCAAATTGACTTTACTCACATGCCCCGAGTCAGGAAACTAAAATACCTCTTGGTCTGGTAGACACTTTCACTGGATGGGTAGAGGCCTTTCTCACAGGGTCTGAAAAGGCCACTGTGGTCATTTCTTCCCTTCTGTCAGACGTAATTCCTCGGTTTGACCTTCCCACCTCTATACAGTCTGATAATGGATTGGCCTTTACTAGTCAAATCAACCAAGCAGTTTCTCAGGCTCTTGGTATTCAGTGAAACCTTCATACCCCTTACAATCCTCAATCTTCAGGAAAGGTAGAACAGACTGATGGTCTTTTAAAAACACACCTTGGCCAGGCGTGGTGGCTCACGCCTGTAATCCCAGCACTTTGGGAGGCCGAGGCACAAGATCAGGAGATCGAGACCATCCTGGCTAACACGGTGAAACCCCGTCTCTACTAAAAATACAAAAAATTAGCCAGGCGTGGTGGCGGGCGCCTGTAGTCCCAGCTATTTGGGAGGCTGAGGCAGGAGAATGGCATGAACCCAGGAGGCAGAGCTTGCAGTGAGCCGAGATCACGCCACTATGCTCCAGCCTGGGCGACAGAGCGAGACTCTGTCTCAAAAATAAATAAATAAATAAATTTAAAAAAATAAAAACACACGTCACCAAGCTCAGCCTCCAACTTAAAAAAAAAAAGGACTCTGTCAAGAATAGAGCCCAAAAACTCAGCAACCAAAAAGTAATTACATTGAACTCCCTTGGACACTCTCTAATTGGATGTCCTGGGTCCTCCCAATTCTTAGTCCTTTAATACCTGTTTTTCTCCTTCTCTTATTCGGACCTTGTGTCTTTCGTTTAGTTTCTTCTCTGCTATTCTACTACTCCTCAAGGATTGTTCAGGCCCCCTCCCTTCCCTATATATCAAGCTTGGGGATTTGCCCCCCTGCCCAGGACTGGCAAATTGACTTTACTCACATGCCCCGAGTCAGAAAACTACAATACTTCTTGGTCTGGGTAGACACTTTCACTGGATGGATAGAGGCCTTTCCCACAGGGTCTGAAAAGGCCACTGTGGTCATTTCTTCCCTTCTGTCAAACATAATTCCTGGTTTGGCCTTCCCACCTCTATACAGTCTGATAACAGATTGGCCTTTACTAGTCAAATCAACCAAACAGTTACTCAGGCTCTCGGCATTCAGTGAAACCTTCATACCCCTTACCGTCCTCAATCTTCAGGAAAGGTAGAACAGACTACTGGTCTTTTAAAAACACACGTCACCAAGCTCAGCCTCCAACTTGAAAAAAAAAAAAACCAGACTCTGTCAAGAATAGAGCCCAAAAACTCAGCAACCAAAAAGTAATTACACTGAACCCCCTTGGACACTCTCTAATTGGATGTCCTGGGTCCTCCCAATTCTTAGTCCTTTAATACCTGTTTTTCTCCTTCTCTTATTCGGACCTTGTGTCTTTTGTTTAGTTTCTCAATTCATACAAAACCGCATCCAGGCCATCACCAATAATTCTATATGACAAATGCTCCTAACAACCCCACAATGTCATCCCTTAACCCAAAATCTTTCTTCAGTTGAATCTCTCCCACTGTAGGTTCCCACACCACCCCAATCCCACCTGAAGCAGCCCTGAGAAATATTGCCCATTATCTCTCCATTCTTCCCCCAAAATTTTTCACCACTCCAACACTTCACCACTATTTTGTTTTGCTTTTCTTATTAACACAAGAAGACAGGAATGTCAGGCCTCTGAGCCCAAGCTAAGCCATCATATTGGCTGTGACCTGCATGTATACATCCAGATGGCTTAAAGCAACTGAAGATCCACAAAAGAAGTGAAAATAGCCTTAACTGATGACATTCCACCACTGCGATTTGTTTCTGCCCTACCCTAACTGATCAATGTACTTTGTAATCTCCCCCACCCTTAAGAAGGTTCTTTGTAATCTCCCCTACCCTTAAGAAGGTTCTTTGTAACTCTCCCCACCCTTGAGAATGTACTTTGTGAGATCCACCCCCTGCCCGTGAAACATTGCTTCTAACTCCACTGCCTATCCCAAAACCTATACGAACTAATGATAATCCCACCACCTTTTGCTGACTCTCTTTTCAGACTCAGCCCACCTGCACCCAGGTGAAATAAACAACCTTGTTGCTCACACGAAGCCTGTTTGGTGGTCTCTTCACATGGACATGTGTGACACTATCATTGTAGAAGAAAACTTAATGACATGGGAAACTGTTTATGGCATGTTGCCAAGTGAAAAAAAAAAGCTCCAAAATAGAATTACATTCATGATCTCATTTTGATAGAAAAAAACCCATATATTTGTGTACACATAAATCAAAGCCTGTAAAGACCACAAATTACAGTCCTCCCTCAGTATATGCAGGGGGTTGTTTCCAGAACACCCGACTATACCAAAATCCCCGCAAGCTCAAGTTCTGCATTTGGTCTTGTGGAACTGCATGTACAAAAATCCTCCCTCCTCTGTATATGCCAGTTTTGCATCCCAGGAACACTGTATTTTCTTTTTTTCCAAGCTGGAGTCTCACTCTGTCACCCAGGCTGGAATGCAGTGGCCCGATCTCAGCTCACTGCAAGCTCTGCCTCCCAGGTTCACACCATTCTCCTGCCTCAGCCTCCCTAGTAGCTGGGTCTACAGGCACCCATCACCACGCCCAGCTAACTTTTTGTATTTGTAGTAGAGACAGGGTTTCACTGTGTTAGCCAGGATGGTCTCGATCTCCTGACCTCGTGATCTGCCCACCTCGGCCTCCCAAAGTGCTGGGATTACAGGTGTGAGCCACCATGCCCGGCTGGAACACCGTATTTTTAATCTTCATTTGGTTGGAAGAGATCCATGTGGACTCTTACAGTTCAAAACCCATGTTATTCAAGGGTCAACTGAATTAACAGGTAGATTTATAGGTGGTCTTTTTGTTTGTGCTTGTTTAAGTTATTTACAATGAACATTTGTAATAAAGTGATTTGTTGCTCTTTTTAAGAAAAAGAATTGACAAGACATTGAGGAGGAATAGTCAAAGAGTAACTCTAAGGTTATAAACTTGAGAGAAAGGGAGATGATGATGTAATGATAGAATAGAGTAATAGGAAAGCGAGATTTGAATATTGGGGAAAAGATGATGAGTTTTGCTTTAGATGTATAAATTTTAAGGTGACTTGAGGACATCTAGCTGAAGATAGAAGCAAGAAGCTTGAGATGCAAATTTGAAGCTCAGAAGAGGCATCAAGTAGAGAAGTTGATATAATCGTTTTTCAAGAAGGGATAATTTAAGCCATTAATGAGAGTGTAGGAGTTACCAGAGTGGAGATATGAAATCAGATAGGCTAAAAACTGTGGCCAGGGATGGGCAGGGTGGCTCACAACTATAATCCCAGCACTTTGGGTGGCTGAAGTGGGTGGATCACTTGAGGTCAAGAGTTCGAGACCAGCCTGGCCAACACAGTGAAACCCCATCTCTACTAAAAATACAAAATTAGCTGAGTGTGGTGGCGCGGGCCTGTAGTCCCAGCCACTCAGGAGGCTGAGGCAGGAGAATCACTTGAACCCTGGAGGTGGAGGGTGCAGTGAGCCAATATCATGCCACTGCACTCCAGCCTAGGCGACAGAGTGAGACTCCATCTCAAAAAAAATAAAATAAAATAAAAATACAAAAATTAGCAAGGCTTGGTGGCATGTGCCTGTAATCCCAGTTACTCAGGAGGCTGAGGCAGGAGAATCACTTGAACCCGTAAGGTGGAGATTGCAGTGAGCCGAGATCATGCCACTGCACTCCAGCCTGGGTGATAGAGCTAGACTATGTCTCAAAAACAAACAAACAAACGAACAAAAAAATCCTGTGGCCTGGATTCATACAATCACTGATTCATTCTTTCAAAACTAAATGAATGAATACATCAGACCTTCGAAAAAAACTAACAGCTTAATAAGTGAGAAAGATGTAAATAGCTGATTTCAATTTAGGAGTATTAATATCAAATTGAAGGCTGGGCGCATTGGCTCACGCCTGTAATCCCAGCACTTTGGGAGGCGGAGGCAGATGGATCACTTGAGGTCAGGAGTTTGAGACCAGCCTGGCCAACATGGCAAAATGCCGTCTCTACTAAAAATACAAAAATTTGCCGGGCGTGGTGGTGTGTGCCTATAGTCCCACCTACTCGGGAGGCTGAGGCAGGAGAATCACTTGAACCTGGGAGGCAGAGGTTGCAGTGAGCTGAGATCTCGCCACTACATTCCAGCCTGGGCAGCAGAGGGAGACTCCGTCTCAAAAAAAAAAAAAAAAAAAAAAAAAAATCAAATTGAAGGCTGGGCATGTTGATTCACGCCTGTAATCTCAGGACTTTGGGAGGCCAAGGTGGGGGGATCATTTTAGCCCAGGAGTTTGAGACCAGTGTGGGTAACACAGGGAGACCCCTCTCTACTAAAAATAATATCAAATTGATATGAAAGGGAATAAGCAGCAAATGAAAGAGAGAGAGAGAGAATACACAGAAATAGGATAACTTGAACGGTACAGAATCACAGAACAATGGGGAAGAACATTTTATTTATTTATTTTTTTAGATGCAGTCTCACTCTGTTGCCCAGGTTGGAGTGCAGTGGTGTGATCTCAGCTCACTGCAACCTCCACCTCCTGGGTTCAAGTGATTCTCATGACTCAGCCTCCCAAGTAGCTGGGACTACAGGCGCATGCCACCAAGCCCAGCTAATTTTTGTATTTTTTTTTTTTTTTTTGAGATGGAGTCTCACTCTGTCACTCAGGCTGGAGTGCAGCAGTGGTGTGATCTCGGTTCACTGCAACCTCTATCTCCAGGGTTCAAGCAATTCTCTTGCATCAGCCTCCTGAGTAGCTGGGACGGCCGGCGCTGTTACCGGGGGTCCTTGCTCCCAGAGCTCCCAAGATGGCGGGGGACGGGGGGCGGGGGGTGGGGAGGGCGCGGCTGCTTCCAAGATGGTGGCGGGCCACTTCCAAGATGGTGGCAAGCCTCGTGTTCTCTGACCTGGGGTTCTTGGCCTCACAGATTACAAGGAATGGAATCTGGGGCCATGCAGTGAGTGTTATAGCTCTATTAGAAGCCGTGGGTCAAGGAAGAGAACTGTGGAACCCAGTGACTAGTGTTCAGCTCGATTAGGATGAACCCGGGCACTTAGCTGTGCAGGAACAATAGCAAACCTTTACCCCAATTGGGAGTGGCAATGGGCGCCTCCCTGGATCAGGAGCACAGCAGACACCCTGCTGGATCCGGAGGGATGGAAATCAGCAGCGGGTCTGCAAGGGGGGCAAACAGCAGCCGTAACAAAACAGGGAGCAGAAGACAGTGCAGTTGCAAGATTTAATGGAGTGATAACAGAGCTCCCATATTAGGGGAGGGGACCCAAAGCGGGTTGCCCTTGTCTGCTGGAATGCCTGGGTTTATATCCTGATCATTGTCCCTCCTGCTGTGCTCTCAGGCAACAGATCATTGGCTATTTCTTTACCTCCTGTTTTTGCCTAATTAGCATTTTAGTGAGCTCTCTTTACTATCTGATTGGTCGGATGTGAGCTAAGTTGCAAGCCCTGTGTTTAAAGGTAGAAGCGGTCACCATCCTAGCTAGGTTTAGGGTATCTTAGTCGGCCTAGAAAATTCAGCTAGTCCTGTCTCAGCGCCACCACACTTGGCTAATTTGTTGTTGTTGTTGTTGCTGTTCTTGAGACAGAGTCTCACTCTGTCACCCAGGCTGGAGTGCAGTGGGGTGATATCCACTCACTGCAAGCTCTGCCTCCCCAGTTCACGCCATTCTCTTGCCTCAGCCTACCGAGTAGCTGGAACTACAGGTACTCGCCACCTCGCCTGGCTAATTTTTTGTATTTTTAGTAGAGACGGGGTTTCACCGTGTTAGCCAGGATAGTCTTGATCTGCTGACCTCGTGACCCGCCCGCCTCGGCCTCCCAAAGTGCTGGGATTACAGGAGTGAGCCACCGCACCCAGCCTAATTTTTGTATTTTTAGTAGAGATGGAATTTCAACACGGCTGGTCTCGAACTCATGACCTCAAGTGATTCCCCCGCCTCGGCCTCCCAAAGTGTTGGGATTACACAGGTGAGCCACCGTGCTCGGCCTAATTTTCTTTCTTTTCTTGTTTTTTTTTTTTTTTGAGACGGAGTCTCGCACTGTTTCACAGGCTGGAGTGCAGTGGCCCAATCTCGGTTTACTGCAAGCTCCGCCTCCTGGGTTCACACCATTCTCCTGCCTCAGCCTCCTGAGTAGCTGGGACTACACACGCCCACCATCACGCCTGGCTAAATTTTTTGTATTTTTAGTAGAGACGGGGTTTCACCGTGTTAGCCAGGATGGTCTCGATCTCCTGATTTCGTGATCCGCCCACCTCAGTCTCCCAAAGTGCTGGGATTACAGGCGTGAGCCACCGCACCCAGCCAGTTTTTGTATTTTTTATAGATACGGCATTTCACCACATTGGCCAGGGTAGTCTCAAACTCCTGGCCTCAAGTGATTCACCCACCTTGGGTGTGATTACAGGTGTGAGCCACAGTACCCTGTAATGGAAGAACGTTTTAGAAAGAAAGATGTGATGAATGATAGGAAGTTTTTTTAGAACAGTTAAGAATAAGGGTTAAGATTTGGTAAAGTAGGTTGATATTGTTGAATGGTACCTTTCCTCTGTTCCACAATTGGTGCTTTGGGCCTATAACTGCAGACAATTAAGCTCTAAGAATCCTCAACTGTTGCAAACACCTTCTTCAGGACTAAGAAGCAACAAAACCAGCCCTGCCATCACCTGCCACCACCTGAACACTCTTCCTCGTTCATAGAAAAACAGAGAAGAAGTGGAGCATCAGAGTCCAGCCTTCTGGTTGTGCATTTATGACCAGAGGCTTCTTGTTCCCCTCCCAAGGACGCTGTGCTTTTCCTCTATTTCCAATGCCAGTGGGATTGGAGGTGCAGGAGAGCAGGAAGGGAAAACTGATTTCCTGATTGAATGTATTCTTGGGCTGAGAACTTGATCTGAGCAAAGGAAAAGGAACCGGAGATGGCAGATGGGGGTTGGAGGTGGGCTGTGGAGAAAACTAAACTCCCACTGTAGCAAGGATGAGTGTGTCCTGTTCTGGGGGCCCTGAGAAAAATAGCTGGGATTTGAGCCATCTTGGCAATACTCCTCATAGGGAGGTATCACCAGGCAAGGAGGTCCTAGAAGCAAGAAGCTGTGATTGAATGCTGGGAGTATGAATGAAAGAGTCTCTGGAAGTGGTTAAGGCAGAGATATTCTTCCATATCATGGGACTGTGCAGTGGAGTGGACACATGGAAGTGGTCTAGAAAAATGCAAACATGCACCCCAAGAGAGACCCTGCACTTGGTTGCCCTCTACTCAGAACTTCAGTTGACAGTTGATCAGAGAAACAGTAGCAACCATCAGAAACAGAACTGCAATCCTTCCCCGTTGGACAGATGCATGTCCAGGTCCACTCTGAACATTTGCAGGGCCCAGGGCATGAGTACAAATGGTGACCTACATACCATATGTCTAAATATTTGCACATTATCGATTAAACTAACACACTTTTAAATAAAATAGGTTTATCCTCCTGCTTTGATAAATATATTTTCAAGGCCGGGCACGGTGGCTCATGCCTGTAATCCCAGCACCTTTGGAGGCTGAGGTGGATGGATCATTTAAGATCAAGAGTTAGAGACCAGCCTGGCCAATATGGTGAAAACCCCATCTCTACTAAAAATGTGAAAATTAGTTGGGCATGGTGGCGCAGGGCTGTAATCCCAGCTACTCGGGAGGCTGAGGCAGGAGACTTGCTCGAGCCTCAGAGGCAGAGGTTGCAGTGAGCTGAGATTTCACCACTGCAGTCCAGCCAGGGTGACAGAGCAAGAGTCTGCCTCAAAAACAAAAACAAAAAAACACAAACAAATAAATATAGTTTCAAAACAATATGGAAGGCCAAGTTTGAATTTAGAATTTTAGAAATCCTTGGAGTTTCTTTCCCTTCCTTCCTTCTTTCTTTCCTTCCTTCCCTCCTTCTCTCTTTTCTTTTCCTTCCTTTCTCTCTTTCTCTCTCTCTCTTTCTTTCTTTCTTTCTCTTTCTTTCTTTCTTTCTTTCTTTCTTTCTTTCTTTCTTTCTTTCTTTCTTTCTTTCTTTCTTTCTTTCTTTCTTTTCCTTCTTTCTTTCTTTTCTTTCTTTCTTCTTCCCTCCCTCCCTCTCTCCCTTCCTTCCCTCCTTCCTTCTTTCCTTCTTTTTTTTTTGATGGTGTCTCACTCTGCTGCCCCAGGGGCTGGAGTGCAGTGGTGAGATCTCAGCTCACTGCAACCTCTGCCTCCCGGGTTCAAGTGATTCTCCTGCCTCAGCCTCCCAAGTAGCTGGGACTACAGGTGCATGCCACAATGCCCGGCTAATTTTTGTATTTTTAGTATTTTGTATTTTTAGTAGAGGTTTCACCATGTTGGCCAGGCTGGTTTCGAACTCCCGACTTCATGATCCACCTGCCTCGGCCTCCCAAAGTGCTGGGATTACAGGCATGAACCACCTCACCCAGCCTGATTCTTGGAGTTTCACACCAGAATGCAGCAGCACAGGTAGAATTGGTCCCCCACCCATGGCTGCTGGCCCACCTCCTTTCTCTTCCTACCCTTGGCTCTTTCTCATATGTTAAGGATCCTAACATGTACATCCCAACCCAAACATATAATCTCTATTACCAGTGCTGTTCCTTCTTAGGCTCTGGGGCAAATTTCCTTGGCTCTGTGAACCCCTCTACCTGGCAGATGGGGAAGCATGGCCAGAGTTGCCTCTTCTAGTCTGGGTCTGAGAGCACCACTGCCCTTCTCCTGTTTTCTCTTCTGTTTCACCAGCACACCAGAGAAGCTAGATCTTGAAGAGTGTGGGGGAAAGGAAGAGTTGAGATTTTTAAATATTTTAAAGTGTTTAGTTTGTGGCAGAAATTGCTAGTTGCCTCCCAAAGTCTATTCTCTTCTTGTTCCTTAATAACAGAACTTCTGACTGGGTGTGGTGGCTCACGCCTGTAATCCCAGCACTTTGGGAGGCTGAGGTGGGTGGATCACGAGGTCAGGAGTTTGAGACCAGCCTGGCCAACATGGTGAAACCCTGTCTACTAAAAATACAAAAATTAGCCGGGCGTCGTGGCGGACATCTGTAATCCCAGCTACTCGGGAGGCTGAGGCAGAGAATTGCTTGAACCTGGGAGGCAGAGGTTGCAGTGAGCTCAGATCATGCCACTGCACTCCAGCCTGGGCAAGAGAGCAAGACTCTGTCTCAAAAACAAAACAAAACAAAACAACAACAATAAAACGTGAATTTGTCATGTTCACAAACCCACTAAAAGATTACTTTTCTGATTCCCTTCCAACTGGGCATGGCAATGTGACTAAATTGTGGCCAAAGAAATGTAAGAAAAGTGTTATGTGGGCTGCTTAAAACTGGAGGCTGGTTAGAAGGTGCTGACTCAGTTGGGAGGTGGGCCCTTGTGTTCCCCTTTTGCCTTGCTGTTAGCTGAAATGTGAAATGCTGAAGCTTCAGGAGCCATCTTGGACTATTAGATAACCTTGAAGGTAGAAGGTATATATTTGGATGGTAGAGTATGAAGACAGAGCCTGGATCCCTGATGACAGTGGAACTGCCATACTAACTGTGCATGGCTTTCTTCCAGACTTTCTTTTTTACATAGAATAAGCCAATTTCTATTTTGCTTTAGCATTGTTATTTTAGGTTCTCTCTGAATTCAGCTAAATCCAATCCTGATTCAAAGTTTTAAATTAGACTACATTTTATTAACTAAAAATAACCAAAGTTATGGAATCTGCCCAAGATATAACATAGGGACAAGAAAGGGCAATTTAATATAGCAATGTTCAAAATAGTGATTGGATAATTTTAAAAAGTCAAGCATTAGGGGCCCTCTGTGGTTTATTTTTATTTTTTTTAACTGAGGTGGGGTTTTGCCATGTTGCCCAGTCTGATCTCGAACTCCTGGGCTCAAGGGATCCACCCACGTAGACCTCCCAAAGTGCTAGGGTCACCCACCCGCCAAGCTCCACTGATCCCAGTTCCTCTGTAGTGTGGAAGAATACAGTTTCAGTAGAGATGTGGGGAGAGAAATCTGATTTTAAGAGACTAAGAAATAGTTAATTAAAAATCAAAATAAGGTTTAATTCTTCCAAAAGATTGACAGATTAAAAAACGAGAGAGATGTGGACTGAAGGATGGATTTGGAAGCATACAGGATAGCTGGGCAGAACTGGGTAAGATAGCAGTGGGGGGCAGAAGGCTGAAGAAGTAAGACCTGGAAAGTGTCTATGCTCACCACTACACCACCGATGCTGAAGAAGTAGGACTTGGGAAAACCATGGATCAAATTCCTGGAGGAAACTAGAAACAGAGAGAAGAATGACAGGATGGGGAATTATGGAATATTTTGATGTAGAAAAGAAGATCTTTATTTTCTCCTTGGAGGTAAAGATAGAGGTAAAGTCCTCTGCTAAGAATTGGAAGGCGGCTGGGTGCAGTGGCTCACCCCTGTAATCCCAACACTTTGGGAGGCCAAGGTGGGCAGATCACCTGAGGTCAGGAGCTCAAGACCAGCCTGGCCAATACAGTGAAACCCCATCTGTACTAAAATTAGAAAAAAATTAGCCAGGAGTGGTAGCGTGTGCCTGTAATCCCAGCTACCCAGGAGGCTGAGGTAGGAGAATTGCTGGAACCCAGGAGGCAGAGGCGCAGTAAGCCGATATTGTGTCACTGTACTCCAACCTGGGTGACAGACCAAGACTCTGTCTCAAAAAATTAAAAAAAAGAAAAGAATTGGAAGGCAAGGTGAGGTGGGGGTTCAAAGACGTGGGGATGGGCCAGGCACGGTGGCTAAGCCACCACTCCCAAAGTGCACCACACCAGCACTTTGGGAGGCCAAGGTGGGCGGATCACGAGGTCAGGAGATCAAGACCATCCTGGCCAGCATGGTGAAACCCTGTCTCTACTAAAAATACAAAAGTTAGCTGGGCATGGTGGCATGTGCCTGTAATCCCAGCTACTCTGGAGGCTGAGGCAGGACAATTGCTTGAGCCCGGGATGTAGAGGTTGGAGTGAGCCAAGATTGTGCCCCTGCACTCCAGCCTGGCAACAGAGCAAGACTTCGTCTAAAAAAAAAAAAAAAAAAAGTGGGGATGTGGAAAAGGTTCAGGAAAGCTCCACAGCACAGTTAAGGACTATAATCTTCAAATGAGACTTCAATGGTAAAAGAAGTTACCATTTGGGATGCCTATTGTCTGCTGGTTATTATGCTAAATTATTTACACACATTACCTCACTGAAAATGAAACATCTTTCCAGTTTGCTGCCTACCTGTCCTTCTGATTCTCTTTTGTGGGATCCTTTCCCTCTGTACTTTGTTTAAATATTGGTGGTCATCACAACTTCATTCTTAGCATTCTTATCTTCTTACTCCTCCTGGGTAATTTCTATCACTCTCATAGTTTCTATTGCCATATGCTGCTGACTCCCAAGTCTATACCTTCAAACCAGATCCCTCTCCCCTGTACCCAGGATGCCAGATTCATTTATCTAACTGCCTACTAGACATTTAATTTGGATGTCCCATAGCCACTTCAGACTGTACATGTCCAAAACCTATGTTCATAATTTCCCTCCAAACCTATTTTTCCTAATGAATTCCCTCCCTTTGTGAATTTATAGGATAGTGTTAAGAGTAGGGATTCTGGAATCACATTGCCTGGATTCAGTTCTTACATTAGCTGTGTGAACTTGAACAAATTATTAGACCCGTGTGCCTCAGTTTCCTCATGTGTGAAATGGGGATAATAATAATAGTACTTATTTCATAGGGTTGTTGAGCATATTAAATGAGTTAATATATTTAATTTTTTTTTAGACAGGATCTCACTCTGTTGCACAGGCTGAAGCTCAGTGGCATGATCATGGCTCACTGTAGCCTTGAACTTTCAGGCTCAGGTGATCCTCCCACCTCAGCCTCCTAAGTAGCTGGGACTACCAGTTTGTGCCACCATGCCCAGATAATTTTTTTTTTTTTTTTGAGACTGAGTTTTGCTCTTGTTGCCCAGGCTGGAGTCAGTGCAATGGCACAATCTCAACTCACTGCAGCCTCCACCTCCCAGGTTCAAGCAATTTTCCTGCCTCGGCCTCCCGAGTAGCTGGGATTACAGGTGCCCGCCACCACACCTCGCCAATTTTTGTATTTTTAGTAGAAATGGGGTTTCACCATGTTGGCCAGGCTGGTCTCGAACTTCTGACCTCAAGTGATCCACCCACTTTGGCCTCCCAGAGTGCTGGGATTACAGGCATGAGCCACTATGCCCAGTCCCCAGCTAATTTTTTTGTATTTTTTTGTAGAGATAGGGTTTCACCATGTTGCCCAGGCTGGTCTTGAACTCCTGGACTCAAGTGATCCGCTCACCTTGGATTCCCAAAGTACTGGCATTACAGGCATGAGTCACTGTGCCTGGCTTCAAGGTATTATTATCTCCATTTTATAGATAAGAAAACTAAGGCTCAGAGAACTTGAATAATTTTTCCCAAATCTACACAGTAAATATCGAAATAAAGCTTTGTTCATGCTATTCCACTGCCCCATGCTACCTCTTAAAGCTCAGGAATAACAAGGGCTCAAAAAGTCTAGCTTGTTCAACTTCAGGTTAGAAATCTTCATTCCGGCTGGGCACAGTGGCTCACACCTGTAATCCTAGCCCTTTGGGAGCCCAAAGTGGGCAGATTGCTTGAGCTCAGGATTTCAAGACCAGCCTGGGCAACATGGCAAAACTCTGTGTCTATCAAAAATACAAAAATTAGTCACAGTGGCATGTGCCTGTGTTCTCAGCCACTTGAGAGGCTGAGGCGGGGAGGATCCATTGAACCTGGGAGATTGAGGCTGCAGTGAGACTGATCGTGCCACTGCACTCCAGCCTGGGTGACAGAGCAAGATCCTGTCTCAAAAACAAACAAACACCTCATTCCTAGCTTAGTCTGTCTTGGAATTGCAAAGACCATTTTTTTTTTTTTTTTTTTTTTTGAGACGGAGTCTGGCTCTGTCGCCCGGGCTGGAGTGCAGTGGCCGGATCTCAGCTCACTGCAAGCTCCGCCTCCCGGGTTTACGCCATTCTCCTGCCTCAGCCTCCCGAGTAGCTGGGACTACAGGGGCCCGCCGCCTCGCCCGGCTAGTTTTTTGTATTTTTTAGTAGAGACGGGGTTTCACCGTGTTAGCCAGGATGGTCTCGATCTCCTGACCTCGTGATCCGCCCGTCTCGGCCTCCCAAAGTGCTGGGATTACAGGCTTGAGCCACCGCGCCCGGCCGCAAAGACCATTTTTAAACCTCTATTGTCTAAGACCCTATAGTTAGATATCTTTGGAAATCCTGTTTTATCTTAGAGATGTACCCTTTTAAAAACACTCCTGCGATCTTTTTTTTTTTTTCCCTGAGAGGGAGTCTCGCTCTATCACCCAGAGTGGAGTGCAGTGGCGCAATCTTGGCTCCCGGGTTCACGCCATTCTTCTGCCTCAGCCTCCCAAGTAGCTGGGACTACAGGCGCCTGCCACCACATCCGGCTAATTTTTTTTGTATTTTTAGTAGAGACGGGGTTTCACCGTGTTAGCCAGGATGGTCTTGATTTCCTGACCTTGTGATCCGCCCGCCTTGGCCTCCCAAAGTGCTGGGATTACAGGCATGAGTTATCTTTTTTAATGTCCTTAATCAATTCCCTCTCTCCTTTAGACATAGCAGCAATACCAAACTTTTCATCACTCACTTGATGGACTCTTTCTCACTACCTTCTCTAATAGTGAAATGTTAAAACAGTCAAATTTAGGGCTTCTTTAGTCCTACCTGCTTAACTCAACCTGCTTGACCAGAGGACTATCTTAAACATGTAGTGCAGAGCCCTGGTGAGGAAGGTGGTGACAATGAAACTATGCAACCTGCAGGTAGTACCATAGGCTATGTAAAACAGGTGGGAGTTGTGTATGAAAACTGTCCTAAGACAGAGAGGGATTCTTAGATAATGAGAAATAGACAACCCCCAGGGAAAAATAGGCTGTATTCCAAAAATTCAATTTTAAATTGACTGTTTGGAATGCAGAACACATTTTCCCTTAGAAACAATGCCATGAATAATTGTAGTTATTTTTCTCAAGAAAGTTCACACAAGCTTGTTTAACTCATATTGTAACAGAAATATCTGCTAAGACATTTTAGATTTGTGTCAAGTAGATCCCCAAATCCTTACTACTCTGAATTATAAATTAGCCGTGTACATAGCTGCCACCCCAACTAGACTGTGAACTCTTTGAGGGCTAGAAACTGTTGAATTATTCATTTTTGTATTCTGAATGCCTGGCATATAACTGGCAATAAACGTTGGTTGCATAAATGAATGGACAAACTTAATAGGCATTTGAATAGTGTTGAAAGTGTCTTGGGGAATAAAAACAGTAACATTTAGTGGGTCCCTTAATGTGTTTGGCGCTATCTTAGGTAGATGACCAATAAAGCAAGCTGCTTTGTTAAGGCTGGAGTTAGAGATGAAGAAGATAAAAACAATTTTAATATTTGAGGTGTAAAATAAATGAGTGCTTGACTTGCTAAATACATGTTTTTGGATTAAATCAATGGAGAGATACATTGATTTGGAAAACGTTATGGAAAATATATCAGCAGGAATTGCTTGGAGGGGGAAGGGAAGTGGTTCTTGGGAGCTCTAGGACTGAGGAGGGGAGAGCTATGACCACAGCTAAGAGCCCAGGATGGAAGAGGAAGTTTGGTAATGGTCAGAAATGAATGATCAGGAAAGAACAGAAGTATCAGTCTGAATTAGATCCCAGTTTAATTTCATGTGGTTTACTGCTCCCTATAAAGAAGTACTACTCTGGCCAATCTCTGAAGATTTTTCATGAGTTTAGATTATGCTATTTTCACTTTCCCATAGATCGTGGTTAATTAGATTTATTGGTTTCCACAATGACAGTAGATTAAGCATTTGTGGCTTTTGCTTTGTTTTTGAGGCAGGGTCTCACTCTCACCCGGGTTGGAGTGTAGTGGTGCTATGTCAGCTCACCACAACCTCCTCCTCCCAGGCTCAAGCAATCCTCCCACCTCAGCCTTCTAGGTAGCTGGGACCACAAACATTTCTCCATGCCTATTGTGCACCACACACTATACTAGTGACTTTACTTATATTGTCACACTAATCATTTTAACAATTATTGAATTCCTATTATATGTCAGACCTTATGCTAAGCAATGAGGATAAGAGGCAAAGAGGGAGAAAACTCTGACCTTCTAAGAGTTATAGAAATATAACGCGGAGGAAACAGGGCTAAACCAACAACTGCAACATAGTGTGGTAGTGCAACAAGAGTTAAGCATGCTTTTTACCAACTTGGACCCGGCAGAATGGCTTCCGCAAAGAAGGGCGAGAAGAAAAAGGGCCGTTCTGCCATCAAAGAGGTAGTGACCTGAGCATACACCATCGACATTCACAACCGCATCTATGGAGTGGGCTTCCAGAAGTGTGCCCCTAGGGCACTCAAAGAGATTCAGAAATTTGCCATGAAGGAGACGGGAACTCCAGATGTGCGCATTGATACCAGGCTCAACAAAGCTGTCTGGGTCAAAGGAACAAGGAATGTCCCATACTGAATCTGTGTGCTGTTGTCCAGAAAACGTAATGAGGGTGAAGATTTACCGAATAATTTCTATACTTTGGTTACCTATGTACCTGTTATCACCTTCAAAAATCTATAGACTGTCAACATGGATGAGAACTAATCGCTGATCGTCAAATACATCAAATAAAGTTATAAAACTGCCTTCAAAAAAGAAAAAAAGGTAAGCACTTGGCAATATTGGAGAACAGAAGAGGGAAGCTTTAATTCAAAATGGGTATACAGACAATAAGAAAAACAAGTATTTTCAGGCCGGGCGCGGTGGCTCAAGCCTGTAATCCCAGCACTTTGGGAGGCCGAGACTGGCGGATCACGAGGTCAGGAGATCGAGACCATCCTGGCTAACACAGTGAAACCCCGTCTCTACTAAAAAAATACAAAAAACTAGCCGGGCGCGGTGACGGGCGCCTGTGGTCCCAGCTACTCCGGAGGCTGAGGCAGGAGAATGGCGTAAACCCGGGAGGCGGAGCTTGCAGTGAGCTGAGATCCCGCCACTGTACTCCAGCCAGGGGCGACAGAGCGAGACTCCGTCTCAAAAAAAAAAAAAAAAGAAAAAAAGAAAAACAAGTATTTGCCACAATCCCACTATACAGAAAAAAATAATATTTTGGTGTATGTCTTTACAGTCATCTTTTTATAATACATGGATATTTAGTTTTTCCAAAATGGTTCTGTTAATCAGGGTTTAAAAAAATTAATATATTATGAATATCTTCTGTCAATAAATACATTTTTATATCATTTTAATTTTTTACATCATTCCTAATAGCTATATAACATTCTACTACATAGATATATCCATAATATAGGTTGTTTTCAATCTGGAAGTTTGGATCGGTTCTACTTTTTAAAATAGTATAAACAACTGCAATGACTATTATATAAAAATCTCTGACCGGGCGCTGTGGCTCACGCCTGTAATCCCAGCACTTTGGGAGGCCAAGATGGACGGATCACGAGGTAAGCAGATCGAGACCATCCTGGCTAACACGGTGAAACCCTGTCTCTACTAAAAATACAAAAAATTAGCCGGGCATGGTGGCAGGCATCTGTAGTCCCAGCTACTTGGGAGTCTGAGACAGAATTGCTTGAACTCGGGAGGCAAAGGTTGCAGAGAGCAGAGATCGCGCCGCTGCACTCCAGCCTGGTGGCACAGCGAGACTCTGTCTCAAAAAAAAAAAAAAAAAGAAAAATCAGATTGGACATCATCACCCTCATTTCCCAGATCACATGGATTTTTGTGGAATGCTTTATTTTGGTCACAGCACCAGCAAAAACCCAGTTTTGCAAAGATATAACCTCATTGAAAGGAATGTAAGGTGATCTAATGTTGAAACTGTAATTTTTACAGTACCCAACAAATGTCAAATATTTTCCTCACAAGGTTGAAATATCCTCCGGCTTCTCTATGAGTTCTTTGTGGCACCTGGGGGTACATTGGTGCACTCTTTGGGAACCAGAGATCTAAGACAATAATCTAGGATTGTGAAGAGATTTTTAGGTGTTTGTTTTACAGGTTTGAACCACCATGCCTGGCCTACTTTTTCAAATAGCTACCAAGTTAGGGCATAAATACTCATTAAGTTGTTTGGACCTAACTACTTAAAAAACTCTTTCAGGCCAGGCATGGTAGCTCACGGTTGTAATCCCAGCACTTTGGGAGGCCGAGGCGGGCAGATCACCTGAGGTCAGGTGTTTGAGATCAGCCTGGCCAACATGAAACCCCCTCTCTACTAAAAATACAAAAATTAGCTGGGTGTGGTGGTGGGTACCTGTGATCCCAGCTATTGGGAGGCTGAGGCAGGAGAATCGCTTGAACCCGAGAGGTGGAGGTTGCAGTGAGCCGAGATCGCGCAATTGCACTCCAGCCTGGGCGACAGAACTAGCTTCCATCTCAAAAACAAACAAATAAACAAACAGGCAAAAAACCCCAAAACAAAACAAAACACAAACTATTTCATATTTCTTTTGGCCTAAAAGTGTGGTGAAAAACTACTGAGATGCTAAAGGCACCATGAACCAAGAAAGTTTGGGAATCTGTAACTTAGGATCAATTAGAGACTTATGTGGAACTGCTAGTTTTGAGGCTCTGCAAACTTTACAACCTTTCAATATTACCAGTTGTCCTTCAGAAATATTCCATCAATTTATACACCCAGTAGCAGGTTAATTTTCTCTTACTTCATATGGTGACCCTTGAACTAAATGAGTCCAGAGGGGTTGACTTGAATGAGAAACCATGACTGAAAAATTTTACTGAGTTGTCTAATTGATACAAAAAGGAGTAAGAAAGGACCTCTGACCTAAAAGTCAGAGCCTGTTTTACTAGACTCTGGTACAGGGCTTTGCTAGAGCAGGGGCTCAGTAAACACATGTTGATGAAATGAAAAGAACTCCATTCACAAGAGTTTCCAAGGCAAGACTGAAAACAACATAAGGTTATAGTGAAAGCAAACACACTTCAGATTACCAGGTAGAATACAGAATGCTGTTAAATTTAAATTTCAGGCTGGGTACAGTGGTTCACGCCTGTAATCTTAGAACTCTGGGAGGCTGAGGCAGGCAGATAGCTTGAGACCAGGAGTTCAGACCAGCCTGGGCAACATAGCAAAACCCTGTCTGTACTAAAAATTTGTGGTGGTGTGTGCCTGTAGTCCCAGCTACTTGGGATGCTGAGCTACCTGAGCCCAGGAGGTAGAGGCTGCAGTGGGCCCAGATCTTGCCACTACACTCCTGCCTGGGTGACAGAGCAAGACCCTGTCTCCAAAAAAAAAAAAAAAAAAAAAAAAAGGAAGACATTGTCTTAAATTGATAGTGTAAGAAATTTGTGGCTCATGCCTGATGTCCCAGCACTTTGGGAGGCTGAGGCTGGGGGCAGATAGCTTCAGCTTAGGCAACATGGCTAGACTCCCATCTCTACAAAAAAAAAAAAAAAAAAAAAAAAATTACAGGCACCCTACAGAGCGGGAGAATATTTTTACAATCTATCCATCTGACAAAGCTCTAATATCCAGAGTCTACAAGGAACTCAAACAAATCTACCAGAAAATAGCCCATTAAAAAGTGGTCAAAGGATATGAACACACTTCTCAAAAGAAGACATTCATGCAGCCGACAAACATATGAAGAAAAGCTCAACATCACTGATTAGAGAAATGCAAATCAAAACCATAATGAGATACCATCTCACATCAGTCAGAACATCATTATTAAAAAGTAAAGAAACAATAGATGCTGGCAAGGTTGCAGAGAAATAGGAGTGCTTTTACACTGTTGGTGGGAATGTAAATTAGTTCAACCATCGTGGAAGACTGTGTGGTGATTCCTCAAAGATCTAGAACCAGAAATACCATTTGACCCAGCAATCTCATTACTGGGTATATATCCAAAGGAATATAAATCATTCTATTACAAAGATATATGCATGTGTATGTTCACTGCAGCTCTATTTACAATAGAAAGGACATGGAATCAACCCAAAAGCCCATCAAATGCCCACAGACTAGACAAAGAAAATGTGGTACATATATACCATGAAATACTAGGCAGCCATAAAAAAGAATGATGTCATGTCCTTTGCAGGGACATGGATGAAACTGGAAGCCATTATCCTCAGCAAACTAACACAGGTACACAAAACCAAACACCACATGTTCTCACTTATAAGTGGGAGCTGAACAATGAGAACACATGGACACAGGGAGGGGAACAACACACACTGGATGGAGCCTGTTGCAGATGGGGGGTGGGGAAAGGGAGAGTATTAGGAAAAATAGCTAATGTATACTGGGCTTAAGACCTAGGTGATGGGTTGACAGGTGCAGCAAACCACCATACCACACGTTTACCTACGTAACAAACCTGCAGATGCTGCACATGTACCCCAGAACTAAACATAAAAGAATAAAAATAAAAGAAATGTGAGTTATAGGCCGGGCACTGTGGCTCATGCCTGTAATCTCAGCACTTTGGGAGGCTGAGGCTGGAGTCAGATCCCTCTAGCTTGAGCCACGTGGCTAGACTCCTGTCTCTACAAAAAATACAAAAAAAAAAAAAAAAAATTAACCAGACGTGGTGGTGTGCACCTGTAGTTCCACCTACTCAGGAGGTTGAAGTGGGAAGATTGCTTGAGCTCAGGAGGCTGAGGCTGCAGTAAGTACTGCACTCCAGCCTAGGTGAGACTCTCTCAAAAAAAGAAAAAAGAAAAAAGAAATTTGAGTTACATATGATTTTTCCTAAATAAAGCACTTTAATGTATTTTTTTAAAAAATCAAACTACATTTATTTCAGTGGTTTTTTAATTTTAATTTTTTTTTTTTTTTTTGAGTCGGAGTTTCGCTCTTGCTGCCCAGGCTGGAGTGCAATAGCGCGATCTCGGCTCACCGCAACCTCTGCCTTCCAGGTTCAAGCGATTCTCCTGCCTCAGCCTCCCTTCAGTGATTTTTTTATTTAGGTAAAATATGCATATATAATTTACCACCTTTACCATTGTTTTCTACTTTTTATTTATTTATTTTTTTGAGAGGGAGTCTGGCTGTGTAGTCCAGGCTGGAGTAGCTGGGATTATAGGCATGCGCCATCACACCTGGCTAATTTTTGTATTTTTAGTAGATACGGAGTTTCACTATGTTGGCCAGGTTGGAGTGCAGTGTTGCAATCTCGACTCACTGCAACCTCCGCCTCCTGGGTTCAAGTGAGTCTCCTGCCTCAGCCTCCCCAGTAGCTGGGACTATAGGCATGCACCACCAGGCCTGGCTAATTTTTGGTATTACTATTAGAGACTATTAGAGATGGGGTTTCGCCATGTTGGCCAGGCTGGTCTTGAACTCCTGACCTCAAATGATTCCCCCGCCTCTGCCTCCCAAAGTGCTGGGTTACAAGTGTGAGCCACTGTGCCCGACCCTGGTAGGTTTTGACTTTCAAAACCTCCTCTCGCCCTTCCCCAGAAAGTAGGCTCTAGTGTCTATTGTTCCCATCTTTATGTCCGTGTGTACTCAATGTTTAGCTCCCACTTATAAATGAGAACATGCAGCATTTGGTTTTCTGTTCCTGTGTTAATTCGGACAATGGCCTCCAGTTGCATCCGTGTTGCTGCAAAGGACATAATTTTTTTTTTAGATGGAGTTTCTCTCTTGTTGCTCAGGCTGGAGTGCAACGGTGTGATCTCAGCTCACTGCAACCTCCACCTCTCCGGTTCAAGCAATTCTCTTGCCTCAGCCTCCCAAGTAGCTGTGATTATAGGCATGTGCCACCACGCCCAGCTAATTTTTTATTTTTAGTAGAGACGGGGTTTCTCCATGTTGGTCAGGCTGGTCTCGAACTTCCAACCACAGGTGATTCGCCCACTTCAGCCTCCCAAAGTGCTGGGATTACAGGTGTAAGCCACAGCGCCTGGCTAGGACATAATTTTTTATGGCTGTGTAGTATTCCATCGTGTATATGTACTACATTTTCTTTATTCAGCCCATTGCCAATGGGCATTTAGGTTGATTCCATTTCTTTGCTATGTAAACAGTGCTGCGATGAGCAGATGAGTGCATGTCTTTTTGGTAGAATGACTTATATTCCTTTGGGTATATAGCCAGTAATGAGATTGCTGGGTCAAATGGTAGTTCTAAGTTCTTTGAGAATTCTCCAAACTGCTTTCCACAGTGGCTGAACTAATTTACAGTCCTACCGGCAGTGTATAAACATTCCCTTGTCTCTGGAACGTCCCCAACATCTGTTATTTTTTGACTTAATAATTGCCATTATGACTGTGTGGTGAGAGGGTATATCATTGTGGTTTGGATTTGCATTTCTCTGATGATTAGTGATGTTGAGCATTTTTTTTTCTTTTCTTTTTCTTTCTTTCCCATTTTTTTTTTTTTTGAGATGGATTACTGCTCTGTCACCAGGCTGGAGTGCAATGGCACAATCTCAGCTCACTGAAACCTCCGCCTCTGGGGTTCAAGTGATTCTCCTGCTTCAGCCTCCTAGCCTCCTGAGTAGCTGAAGGCACATGCTACCCACACCGGGCTAATTTTTTTTTTTTTTTTTTTTTTTTTTTTTGTATTTTTTAATAGAGAAAGGGTTTCACCGTGTTAGCCAGGATGGTCTGGATCTCCTGACCTTGTGATCCGCCCACCTCAGCCTCCCAAATTGATGGGATTACAGGTGTGAGCCACCATGCCCGGCCGAGCATTTTTTAATACATTAATTGGCTGCTTGTATGTCTCTCTCTCTCTCTTTTTTTTTTTTTTTGGCATTTGCTCTGTCGCCCACGCTAGAGTGCAGTGGCTCGATCCTGGCTGGCTGCAACCTCTGCCTCATGGGTTCAAGCAATTCTCTTGCCTCAGCCTCTGGAGTAGCTGGGATTACAGGCACCCGCCACCACTCCCAGCTAATTTTTTTGTATTTTTAGTAGAGATGGGGTTTCACCATGTTGATCGGGCTGGTCTTGCCCTCTTGTCCTCAGGTGATCCGCCCCTCTAGGCCTCCCAAAGTGTTGGGATTACAGGCATAAGCCACCGCACCTGGCTTTTGTCTTCGTTTGAGAAGTGTCTGTTCATGTCCTATGCCCATTTTTTAATTTTTTTTTTTTTTTTTTTGAGACGAGTCTCGCTCTGTCGCCCAGGCTGGAGTGCAGTGGCCGGATCTCAGCTCACTGCAAGCTCCGCCTCCTAGGTTTACGCCATTCTCCTGCCTCAGCCTCCCGAGTAGCTGGGACTACAGGCACCCGCCACCTCGCCCGGCTAGTTTTGTGTATTTTTCAGTAGAGACGGGGTTTCACCGGGTTAGGCAGGATGGTCTCAATCTCCTGACCTCGTGATCCGCCCGTCTCGGCCTCCCAAAGTGCTGGGATTACAGGCTTGAGCCACCGTGCCCGGCCTAATGGGATTGTTTTTTGATGGTCATTTTTCTTAAGTTCCTTATAGATTCTGAATATTAGACCTTTGTTGGATGCATAACTTGCAGATTTTTTGTCCTATTCTGTAGGTTATCTGTTTACCCTGTTGATAGTTTCTTTTGCCGAAGCACTTCATTTTCTATAAACAATTCATTTGTTTCCTTTTTAGGCAAGGCCCAATCCAGCCAATAAATATTAGAAGAGAATATACTTCAAGATTCTTTACCTCTAACTACCGTAATTTGTAAAAATCCAGTTATGAGAAAATTAGCAAGGTTAATGCCCTGCAAATAATCACTTGCCTAGGGTGACTGCTAATTTATTCTGCCTTAATGGAAAACAGTGCTGATTATTTTACTCTCTGTGTTGCTCCTCTTGGGGAGAACCTGTGTGTTGTGGGAGAAGCCCTTAGAATCTAGAGTAAAAATAGAACCATATAACAGTTTTATTTGAAGGAGAGCTTAGAAAAGATCTCTTATAAAAAAAAGAGGAGCTTTTAAAAATGAGAGTGGCTTTTAGAGTATTTGTCATTTTCCACGTATAAGGCTACCAAATACAGTTTGCACAGCTAATCAAAATTAGGAAGTTGGATTCTTACTGCTTAATATTTAAGTGTTGGTAATATGGTAGGTCTGGTTAAAAAAAAAAAAACAGAAACCTGCCTTCAAACGATAATAGAAATTATAAATCGAAATTGTATTGGTTCCCTTGATACCTTAACTATTTCTACTCACCTCAAGTGGCAGCTTGTAACTAACATGTACCACATTTACATGTGTCATATACGTGCCTGTGTACATATGTAACATGTGCCACAAAAGATTTACACACATCATAATTTTCACTTTGCAAACGTGTAGAGTGTCTACTGTGCATGAAAAATTGTGCTGAGAAGCTTTGGTGTGTACAGAGATAAGAAATGCTTCCTATGGCCTGTTACTATTTGTGCTACTCAAAAAAGGTTTTGTACTTTGAGAAGGGAGGGAAGTCATCCATTAAGTTAGGCTTTTGTTTATTTATATCCCAGTGCCCTTGATCTCCTGCAAAAACAAAAGGCAAAAGCTTGTTTTAAAAAACAAAATATTCGCAAGGATTTGGGTTTGTTCTAGAGCATTTTTCAAGACATCTGTTCACATAGAAGAGCTAGGTCTTTTGAAAAAGCTAAATCTTTCAAAAAAAAAAAAAAAAAAAACGGAGTTCGTTTTGTTTTTAAAACACGACTCTGTTCCGGTGAGAGCTCGGTGAAGTCCTGATCGGCGCCCATGAAGGCGAGGCCGCTCGAGTCCAGGGACCAGAGGCCATGGGAACAGCCCGGGTCCGACGGGTACGCGCGGGGGGTGGGTTCGAGCCTCCACGCTTACACACAGTCAGCCAGGGCCTTAGAGACCTCCGACGGCGAACCACCGCAGAGAGGCGCTGACCGCGGCCCCGACCCGGCAAAAGCCGTCTGCACGCCTGCTGGGCGCGCAGCCACGTTCACTGCAGCAATCATTCCGGCTCGGCGAGAGCCAGCCAACCGGCCCAGGCTGCGCCCTTTCCGCGGTCGGGGTGAGCCGTTCCAGGAGAAAGGCCGCGAGGGCGGGGCTTGGGGCCTGGCGAGGCTATTTCCTCACACCGCGGTCAGTCAGGACGAGAGGCCGCATTCAGGCCAGTGCAGAGCGCCACATGGCGCTACCAAGTCGGGCCCCGGCGTTGGCGGGCACAGAAGCAGTGTAATGCGGGAAGCCTGCAGCCCACACCGGGGAAGGATGTGCCAGCTAACGAATGTTTCACCACAGCCCACATGCCTGGGAGAGGGAATTTGAGAGCACGTGGGGGAGGGGCGGCGAGAGCTGTCGGCTCGCAGAGAGCATGCTCCGTTCTGAGAGCCGAAGTGGAGAGCCAGGCATGCGCAGTGAGCCCAGGGTGGGTTGGCAGCGGTGAGGGACTGGCGCGAGCGGGCTGATGTGTTTATCCGGTTTTCTGGGTGGGCGGTCAAAGCGCACGCGTAAGGGCGAAAGGCGGCGGAGCTAGGTAGCGGCTTGCGCATGCGTGGAGTGAGCCGGTAGCTCTGGGAGGCTGTGGAGGGGGTTGTTAGAGGAGAAGCAAGGGAAAAGGGAAGCGAAGGGAGGAAAGGGGGGAGGGGTGAGAGTGTGCTCTGCGCATGCGTGCGAGCGCTAGCGACGACGGCGGCGGGGGAGTCTCGGGGATGACAGTGGCTTTGCCCGTTGGGGTAACGGTCGTCGTCGCCGCCAGCAGAGGCCTGAGGCGCCGCACAGCCCGCGGGATCCATTAAGGCCGCAGCAGCCCGGGCCCTACCGAGCTGGGGTGGCGCGTGGAGTCGGGGTGAGGGCGGCGAGGCCTTGCTGTGTGCGCTGGGCGGCGGCGGCGGGGCCTGGCGGTGTGAGCGCTTGCCTCCCGCGGCCGGGAAGGCGCTGAGGGCGGCGGCGGCCGTCGTGCTGGGTCGAGGAGTCGTCTGTGTGTGCGGCGCCGAAAAGATGGCCGGGCAGTGAGGGGGCGGCGCTTGCGTGTGGTGACCCCGGAGTGTGCGACTGAGGAGCGAGGGGCGCCGCCGCGGCCCGGCCGGGCCTGCTCCCCGCCCCCTCCCGCCCGCCGGCGGCGGCCCGCGCACTTCCTCCCCGGCCCTCCCCTCCGGGTTGAGGACTCTCGCCCGCCTCGCCACCTCGGGGAACTGCGGGCTGCAGCCTACGGGGCGGAGAGCCAGGGCGCAGTCTGGGCCCCGCGTCCGATATGGAGAGTGCGGCGACGGCGTCCGCCAGCCGCAACAGCAACCTTCGTCGCCGCCGCGGTGTCTTGCACTAGATCCGGGAAGCCGCCGCCCGACCGTCGTCCTTGCCTTCGCCGCCGCCTCCGCGCCCTGCACTGGGATGGAGTAAGAGGCTCTGCAGCCCGGGAGAAGCGTGTCGCGCCTCAGACGGGGCCGGGGCCTGCTCCCGCGCCCGCCAGCTCGACCTGAGGAGGCGCCTCCGTGTCCGGAGATGGAGCTCGAGTGCAGGCCGCCCGCCGAGCCGCGGGGCTAGACTGAGCGCCGAGTCCCGCCCCGAGCGCCCAAGCCGCCGCGTTCTGCGCTCTGTGGTCGCTCCGGACGAACTCGAACGCTGGTTTCTCTCTCTCTCATATTTTTGGAAGTCTCAGGGACGGAGGGGCGCCAAGGCCCCATGTGTGGGAGGATTGCTTCAGCTCCACAAACTTGCACGGATTCTGGTTACTTGTTTGGCCAATGGTTCGGCTCTGATTTCTTCCGAATTGTTGCAAATTCGCCATCGTTCCCTGGCTGCTTACAAAGTTGGATCCGGAATTTCTTTTCAACCGGGAGCCATTGGTGTCGAAGTGTCTGCAATGAACCCCGTGAATGCTACTGCTCTCTACATTTCCGCGAGCCGCCTAGTGCTCAACTACGACCCCGGAGACCCCAAGGCGTTTACTGAGATTAACAGGCTCTTGCCTTACTTCCGACAGTCCCTTTCGTGCTGTGTTTGCGGTGAGATGCTTTTTATTGTTCCCTTTCAATGCTTGCTTTTAAAAAGCCTTCTGGGCAGTGGTAACGTGAGCGGGTCGACGGCCTGGTGGTTGGTATTACGCTTTTGTTATTTGTGCCGCGCTGTGCGGTCATTAGTTTTGAAACTCGCCGAGGGACTTTTGCCCGGCATTTCAGAAAGGCAGAGAACCCTTTCAGACCGCTTTGTGCAGTGGCGTTAACGTTCAAAATGGTTTAATTCGCCTCGGTTCATCTGGTGGTAGTGGTTTAAGTGGGGGTAACATGCATGCACAATACTTTGCCGCGGGAGCTGATTTCGTACCTACAGCGGTTAAAAGTGGTTAAACATGACGAAGACATGCACATGTGGCGTGTTTGCATTTCCCCAAGCTGGTGTTACGTGGGAGTGGTGGGCTAAGCTGATGAACCCACAGCTGGAGAACCCGGCGCGGAACTTTCCCCCGGGTCCCTCCCCAAATGCTTTGACGGTTTGACGGTTAACAGCAAGCCGGGGAAGGCTGGTGGTACTCGAAGTGCTTTTTAACTGGTGGGATTTTTACTTACCACGTTTTCATTTTGTGGTTTAACATACTTTGGCTTCGTCGAGGGTTATTTTAGATGTGTTTGTTCAAAAAATATTAACTCGTGGTAAGTAGGATACTTTTTAATTATTTTTAAGATAGAAGAGATATGCTAAATTGTCTAAGGAAAATATCTCAAAAGTGATAATTTGAGTGTTAACTGTGCAGTTATAATAATTACTTGCTTTTCGAAAAACCTGGACTGAGACGTTAATACAAAGGAAAGGGCAACTGGCAAAGCAGTAATATGTATGCTCTACTTAATAGTCTATCCGAAGTTTTGAAGTTTTGGTGATCCACTTGTTTAGTTAGAACCTGGGAAATTCAGGCACGTTAAGGCTTCCGCTTTCTTTAAAATTAGATAAAGGAAGAAGAGTAATTTGGGACAGTTGTGGCTGAAGGGAGAAATAATATTCATTTGAGGTTTATCCAGCGTTTTCTATATAGATCCTGAAGCAAGACACTGAATGGGTGCAGAAGAGGTGGTGGTGTTTTTTGCAAGACAGGTACTTACTGTCATAAACATTTAAGTAACTGAGTAAGTCATTAAGTGCTGCTCTGACTGGTAACAGACACTTAACACCTATATAGAGGAATAGTCGCCCCGGGCAAATCACCTAACTGCCCTGGGCCTCAGTTTCTTGATGTGTAAAATGAGAATTTTCGGCTAGATTGAGTTTCCTTTCAGCTTAAGTTTTGCAAATGTAGGTGTATAAAAAATTTGCTTGATTTCATGGTAACCTCTCAGTCTACTCCCGCTTTTTTGGAGTGCTTTTTTTTGTGTCCTCACATATTTTGATAGTTTGAGGACTGAGGAAATGGAGCTGCCATAACTTCCTTCTCCATACACTTTTTTTTTTTCTTTTCCTTTGGTGACGGCCGTAGGGTGCTACTTTGGTGAGGTAGGAGAAAGAGGGAGGGCCCACTCTGTCCTGCTGAAACAGCATTTGAGAGTGATGTCATTATCAGTTAACATTTGCAGAATCTGGTAGGTCACCTGTTTACTAGATGGGTGAGACTTAGCTCTCTAAGAGGGAAACGGTAGTTTTGAGTTGTGTAGACCACCACTATCCTAAAACTATTAAGAACCTCAGAGGTTTTAAGTTCTTATTAATAGCTTTCGGTTGGTAGTGGTGGTCTAATTGAACATTTTCCCAGGTTCTAAAACTACATTTAAAAGTCCAACTGTAGCCTTTTTTGTTTTTATTTTTTGTCAGTCTTGGCAACACAAGGGGAATTTTTCTGACAGGGCTTTCTTATTTCACATCATCCTAAGGGGAATTTTTCTGACAGGGCTTTCTTATTTCACATCATCCTGTGGAAGATCTGTGAGTTCTACTTCTCCCTTATAATTGAGTAGCTGGCATGGTTTCAGTAATAGGGATGTAGGTTCAGGTTTTTTTCCTCCCATCTCTTTGGACATAAGTCTGTGGTTATCAAGAGATAGAAAAAAAAATCAGTTATTTGAATTTAGCTCCAGCATTTACATATCTTTGTACCAGGTGCGTACTAGACTTTTTTTCCTTAGATGAAAAGCATACGTGCATTCAAATTAATATGTGAATGTGCATGCAGTCTTATTTCACGAAAATAATACACATGTAAAAATGAAGTTTAATTCTGTCGTAATGCTTAATTAGGGAATTTGTTTCAACACGTCCTGTAGATTTGACCCGCTACTACCTTTTCATTCTTTCATTCAACTGTGGTTTTACATAATTTTTGTTTTAACTGGATTGATGTTTTTGCCCTTTCAGACATGCTTTATATCTTCCTCTTTTTTTTCTTTTTTTAAAAATTTTTGTTTTCTTAAGTTTCTTCTGCCTAATACACTCCTTTTTTTCTAAAGGCCTAACTCAACTCCCTGCCTCCTTGGTGAAGTCTTCCTTGCTCACTGCAGCGAAAAGTTTCCTCTGGTCAGGTGCCTGTAATCCCAGCACTTTGGGAGGCCAAGGTGGGCGGATCACTTGAGGTCAGGAGTTGGAGACCAGCCTGGCCAACATAGTGAAACCCCATCTCTACTAAAAATACAAAAATTAGCTGTGTGTGGTGGCGGGTGCCTGTAATCCCAGTTACTTGGGAGGCTGAGGCCCATTGCCAGACATTGCTTGAACCTGGGAGGCGGAGGTTGCAGTGAGCGGAGATTGTGCCACTGCACTCCAGGCTGGGCGACAGAGTGAAACTCTGGCTCAAAAAATTAAAAAGTTATCTTTGTTCTCTTGTTCCAGTCGTAAGGTACTTATAACTCCTTTCAGTGCAGTTTTTATATCAGTTTGATTTTCCTGATATATATAATAAACTTCTTAGGGAAGACACCTTTTTCTTTTACATTTTCGTATTTCTTCTGCTTCACATTCTCTCCTGCCTAGTGACTTACATGTAGGTGTTTATGACAGCCTCAGAGGAAGAGGTGAGGGAGGGAAAAAGCCCTTCAAACTTTGCAATTAGGTTGAAATTTGGCTTTTACTTACTGTGTAGGCGCATTGCTTTAACTTTTTGCCAGTTTCCTTTATCTCCTTCAAGTTTGTTTCTCCAAATTTGTGTTATGTGTGGGCTTATTTTTAAGTGGTTTGAAAAAACTTTTTATTGAGACAGGATCTTGCTGTGTTGCTCAGGTCGGAGTGCTTGCTCAGGTTGGAGTGCAGTGGTGCCATCCTAGCTCACTGCAGCCTTAAACTCCTGGATTCATGCAATCCTTCCACCTCACCCTCCTAATTAGCTAGAACTGCAGGCATGCACCATCATGCCCAGCTAAAGTTTTTGTGGTGATAGGGTCTTGCCATGTTGCCTGGGCAGATCTTGAACTCCTAGGCTCAAGCTGTCCTCATGCCTTGGCCTCCCAAAGTGCAGGGGTTACAGATGTAAGCCGCTGTGGCTCCTGGCCTGAAAAAAAAAAATTTTTTTTTTGAGACGGAGTCTTTCTCTGTTGTCCAGGCTGGAGTGCAGTGGCGGAATCTTGGCTCACTGCAACCTCCACCTCCTGGGTTCAAGCGATTCTCCTACCTCAGCTTCCCGAGTAGCTTGGGATTACAGATGCCTGCCACCATGCCCAGCTAATTTTTGTATTTTTTGTAGAGATGAGGTTTCACCATGTTGGCCAGGCTGGTCTTGAACTCCTGACCTCGTGATCCGCCCGCCTTGGCCTCCCACAGTGCTGGGATTACAGGTGTGAGCCACCCCTGCTCGGACTGAAAAAAGTTTTTGAACCCATGAGAACAAGTCTACCTATTCAGTGTCTGGCATGTATTAGGTACTTAATATCCCAGCTTTGCACAGTAGAGAAAGGTGGGAGGAGGTGAGGGAAGAGACTATAAACTATCAGGTCAATTATTGTCAAACCTAGATTATTCACTGCAGTTACAGTTTTGTTATTATTGTTCTTTGATATGTTAATTAGCTGATTATCATGCTTGTTTTTCAATTGGTTTGTATATTTAAACCTTCTGAAGCTTCTAGTGAATGGGATAGCCTTACTGTAGAGAATTACTGTACTTTCTAGGTCACAGAAAGTGACCAAGACAAAATCACTATGGGTACTATTTTTAAGTGTCGATTTCTCGCTCCTGTTCTAAATGTTGGACTTCCTTTATCAGAAAGTAGAATTGTTTTTTTCTTTTGATAACATGAGACTTGATAAATTTTGGCGTAAGGATTTTAGGTTTTCATTAAACTTGTAACTCTTCAAATGATGTAACAAGTCTGATGTATACAATCAAAAATCCTGTTAGGATTGGAGGGTCATGTTAAATGGAAAAATATTACTCTTGGAGATATTTGGAAATTATCATGGTCAAACCCAGGAACATGAATGTTTCCCTTTTTTTTTTTGGAGACGATCTTGTTTGGTCACCCAGGCTGGAGTGCAGTGGTGCAGTCATAGCTCACTGCAGCCTCAAACTCCAGTCCTCTGGCCTTAGCCTCCAGAGTAGCTAACACTACAGGTGTGCGCCACCATATGTGGTTGGCTAATTTTTAAATTTTTTTTTTGTAGAGATGTGGCCTTGCTGTGTTGTCTAGATTGGTCTTGAACTCACCTGGCCTCGGTCTCCCAAAATGCTGGGATTACAGGCGTGAGTCCCGGTAACCTGTACTATGTCTTTATTGGTCACCTGTGATGTTCTAGATGCTAGGATAGAATAAGACACGTGGCACAGGCCCATATATATTGGTCAGTGTTATAGGGAAGACATTAAAGTAAACCAACAATTATTGGCCAACTACTGAGTAGAGGCGTGTAAGCTATAACAAACCTCATGTGTCACGATAGAAAAGTTAGTAATTTTTTATTTTTGAGACAGGGTCTTGCTGTGTTGCCCAGGCTGGAGTGCAGTGGCATGATCTTGGCTTACTGGAACATTTGTCTCCCGGGTCCAGGTGATCCTCCCACCTCAGCCTCCCAAGTAGCAGGAACTACAAGAGTGCACCCCCGGGCCTGGTTGATATTTGTAGAAAACTTACCAGTTAACGTTTTTGTACGTGTAAAGTTTCAGAAATTAACCATAAAAGTGTATTTATTTCTGTAGAATTTGTTTTTGAATAGCTCTTTGGTCAGAGGTTAATCATTGGTGTTAAAACAGGGTCTATTTTAACAGTTTTTTTCTTGTTTACCTGTTTTCTGATCTGGGAAGAATTCTTTAGAGCACATTCATCTAGTATGCAGGTAAGGAAGAACTGTGTAGTTAGTAATTTTCTTGGCAGGTACAATTCAGCTATAGACAGCAGATATATCAGATCTACTTTTTTTTAACTGTTTGATATATATATATATTTTTTTAAATTTTCTTGAGACAGGGTCTTCTTCTGTTGCCCAGGCTGGAGTGTGGTAGCATGATCATGGCTCACTGCAGCTCGATCTCTTGGACTTAAGCTGTCCTCCCACCTCAGCCTCCCAATTAGCTGGGACTATAGGCGTGCGCCACCATGCCCACCTTATTTTTGTGTTTTTTTTTTTTTTTTTTTTTTGTAGAGACGGTTTTGCCATGTTGCCCAGGCTTTTGTATGATCTCTTTTCCTTTTTTTTTTTTTTTTTTTTTGAGACGGAGTCTCGCTGTGTCGCCCAGGCTGGAGTGCAGTGGCCGGATCTCAGCTCACTGCAAGCTCTGCCTCCCGGGTTTTTACGCCATTCTCCTGCCTCAGCCTCCCGAGTAGCCGGGACTACAGGCGCCCGCCACCTCGCCCGGCTAGTTTTTTGTATTTTTTAGTAGAGACGGGGTTTCACCGTGTTAGCCAGGATGGTCTCGAACTCCTGACCTCGTGATCCGCCCGTCTCGGCCTCCCAAAGTGCTGGGATTACAGGCTTGAGCCACCGCGCCCGGCCGGATTTTTTTTTTTTTTTGAGATGGAGTCTTACTCCATTGCCAGGCTGGACTGCAATGGTGCGATCTCGGCTCACTGCAACCTCCGCCTCATGGTTTCAAGCGATTCTCCTGTCTCAGCCTCCTGAGTAACTGGGACTACAGGCATGCCCCAACATGCCTAGCTAATTACTGTAGTTTTAGTAAACACGGGGTTTCACCATGTTGGCCAGGATGTCTCGCTCTCTCTACCTCGTGATCCCCTAGCTTGGCCTCCCAAAGTGCTGGGATTACAGGCATGAGCCACCGCACCTGGCCTAGTGGACATTTTTAAGTAAGTCCTGAAGGAGAAAACCTTTGGCTTGTGTGAACAGCAGTAAATTGGGTTTATCTGGAATGAAGAGCCCTTGTAGGAGAGCCCTGGCCCTATAGTGGTTATTCAGGAGCCTTTTGTGTGGAACATTTTGATCCCAAGCTAAGGAATGTGACATTCAACTTGTAGACCTGTTTCTTTCCTTTTTTTTTTTTTTTTTTAAATATATTCTACAGGCCACCTGAATCAAAATCACCTAAAAGCTTATTAAAATCCAGATTTCCTAATCATTACACCAGACTGATTGAATTAGAATCTCTGTGGACAGGCCCTTGTAATCTGCATTTTAACTGCCCATCTTGTTTGGGATGAGGATTTGCAAACCAGTGTTGTTAGCATTTGAAAAACAGTATTTAAGTAGGATAGTGATACGATTGAAATTGTTTTAGAAAATATTAATTTAGAGGTGAATTTTTTTTTTTTTTTTTGAGATGGAGTCTTGCCCCGTCACCCAGGCTGGAGTGCAATGGTGTGATCTTGGCCCACTGCAACCTCCATCTCCTGGTTTAAGCGATTCTCCTGCTTTAGTCTCCTGAGTAGCTGGGACTACAGTCGCCCGCCACACCCGGCTAATTTTTTTTTTTTTTTTGTATTTTTAGTAGAGACAGGGTTTCACCATGTTGGCCAGGCTGGTCTTGAAGTCCTGACCCCAGGTCATCCTCCCACCTCCACCTCCCAAAGTGCTAGGATTACAGGCGTGAGCCACTGCGCCCGGCCAAATGTGGTTTGTTTGGAGTCTCTAATAAGAGGATTCTTTAATGAGGCCTGAATAGAGTGGTGGGAGTGAAAAGAAAGGGAACAACATAAAATGAAAAGGGAACATTTGATCATTCTTATGGTTATAACATTTTAATTTGAAATGTGTTATGTCGTCTTTGTCATAGCTGGGCTTGTCTCATTGTGAATTGATTAAATGAGATGTTTTCTAGTCTTACATTGGTGAGTATGTCTAGCACAGTGCTTTCATATAACATATACTTGATAAAATGTACAGCTAATCCTCCATATCTGTGGGTTCTGCATTCGTGGATTCAAACAACCTTGGATCTAAAATATTTGGGGAAAAATTGCGACTGTACTGAACATGTATGGACTTGTTTTTGGTCATGATTCCCTAAGCCTTACAGTATAACAAGTACTTACATAGTATTACATTGTTTAGGTATTATGAGTTATCTGGAGATGATTTAAAGCAGCAGTTCCCTACCATTTTGGCGCTAGGTACTGATTTCATGGAAGACTATTTTTCCACGGGTTTGGGGGATGGTTTCAGGATGATTCAAGCACATTACACTTATTGTGCACTTTATTTCTATTATTATTATATTGTAACATATAATGAAATAATTATACAATTCATTATAATGTAGGATTAGTGGGAGCCCTGAGCTTGTTTCCTGCGAGGGTCCCATCTAGGGGTGGTGGGAGACAGTGACAGATCATCAAGCATTATTCTCGTAATGAGTGTGCAGCCTAGATCCCTTGCATGCACAATTCACAGTAGGGTTTGTGCTCCTGTGAGAATCTAATGCTGCTGCAGATCTGACAGAGCTCAGGTGGTGATGTGAGCAATGGGGAGTGGCCGTGAAGCTTTGCTTGCTGGACCCAGTTCACTTCCTGCTCACTTCCTACTGTGCAGCCTGGTTCCTAACAGGCCAAGGACTGGTGCCTGTCCATGGCCTGGAGGCTTGGGGACCCCTGATTAGAAGAATAGAGGAGGCTATACTTAGGTTAAGTGCAAATACTATGTCATGTTATATCAAGGACTTGAGTATCTGCAGATTTTGGTATTCAAGCGAGATGCTGGAACCAATCACCCATGGATATCTAGGGACAGTTATACAATGGTGTTGAAGAACTGACAAAACCTGGCAGTTTGATACAGACACATGGGAAAAATTGAAGGAGTTGAAAGGTGATTTAGTTCATATCAGAAATGAAGTAAGGAAGGATGTTGATTTTTGGGGAACCTGAAGAGTTGAGGCAGTCTAGGTTTGAAGTAATGTAAGGATAGCCTAGTTAAAGAATTCTTCGGGGATTTTAGCAATATGGTTGTGGTAATTGAGCTAAATATTCTGCAAAATAGCCTTGCCATTGTTTTGATAACCTCTTTTAGAACAACTTTTTTTTTTTTTGCTTCCATTTTGCCCAAGTCACCTTCTCTGTATGTAATTGTCTCCATTGATTTTATTTTTGTTTTCTGGAATAATTCAGAAAGCCTTTGATAAAATTTTGCCCTTCGATGTTGGAAGACAACTTTGTCATTTCTGAAAAGTTGTGTCCTGGCCGGGCGTGGTGGCTCACGCCTGTGATCCCAGCACTTTGGGAGGCTGAGGCAGGTGGATCATCTGAGGTCAGGAGTTTGAGACCAGCCTGGCCAGCATGGCGAAACACTGTCTCTACAAAAAATACAACAATTATCCTGGCGTGCTGGTGCGCACAGAATTGCTTGAACCCAGGAGGTGAAGGTTGCATTGAGCCGAGATTGCGCCAGTGCACTCCAGCCTGGGTGACAGTGAGACTCTGTCTCCCCCTCCCCTTCCCTCCGCCCTGCAAAAAAAAAAAAAAAAAAAAAAAAAGAGTCATGTCCTAAGTTATTCTGGTAGCATCCTTGTTTTAGTTTTCTCTAAAAG
The DNA here is from genome assembly GCF_043159975.1 of Macaca nemestrina. NCBI lineage: Eukaryota > Metazoa > Chordata > Mammalia > Primates > Cercopithecidae > Macaca > Macaca nemestrina. The sequence continues at coordinate 38,756,815 of NC_092126.1, read as the reverse complement.
GGTGATTTTTGTGTCCATATCTATAGTATTTTAGATATGGTTAGATGAAGTTCTCTTCTGTGATGACTTGAATAAATTAATTTTTCTGTTTCGTTTGTAAGATGAGGTTGTTGGATTAGAGCATAAATTTGGTTGTGAATTTGGTTTCCAGACCTTTTTTTTTTTTTTCAGTTTTATTGAAAATGTACTGAATAGTGCCGAGCGCAGTGGCTCACACCTGTAATCCCAGCACTTTGGGAGGCCAAGGCGGGCGGATCCTTTGAGGTCAGGAGTTTGAGATCATCCTGGCCAACATGCTGAAGCCTCGTCTCTAATAAAAATACAAAAAAATTTGTCGGGTGTGGTGGCACATGCCTGTAGTCCCAGCTACTTAGCTACTTGGGAGGCTGAGGCGGAAGAATTGCTTGAACCTGGGAGGCAGAGGTTGCAGTGAACTGAGATCGTGCCACTGCATTCCAGCCTGGGCTACAGAGCAAGACTCAGTCTCAAAAAAAAAAAAAAAAAAAAAAAAAAAAAAAAAACTGAATTGGTGGTTACTGTTTCCAAACCTAGACTTCACATAAAAATCCAAATTTTAGGCACTTCCTGGAAAAGTATGAGGTTTTGCAACAGTGGAAGCACTGAATTGGAAGCATTCCCTTATGACGTAGCATCATTGGCTAGACTTGAGAGATTGGCTTTTTTCTTTGGTGGTAGGAGTATGTCCTCTTCAGTTTGCCCTTGGTCACACCTAACCTTTGCCAGTGTTTTTCTTTTTTTTTTTCTTTTTCTTTTTTAGAGCTTTATCTGTTTGCCTCCTGTAAGAATTTGGGTTTGTAATTCTCAGGAATGAAGGATTTATCCAGACCCCTTCTTGTACGCTAGAGGTTGTTCAGAACCATGGAATTCTTATTTTTTTTTTGAGATGGAGTTTCGCTCTGTCTTCCAGGCTGGAGTGCAATGGTGCGATCTCGGCTCACTGCAACCTCTGCCTCTTGGGTTCAAGGGGTTCTCCCGCCTCAGCCTCTGGAGTAGCTGGGATTACAGGCTCCTGCCATCTTGCCCAGCTCATTTTGTGTGTGTGTTTTTGTAGAGACGGATTTCACCATGTTGGCCAGGCTGGTCTTGGAACTCCTGACCTGAGGTGATCTGCCTGCCTTGGCCTCCCAAAGTGCTGAGATTACAGACGTGAGCTACCCCGCCCGGCCCAGAACCATAGAATTCTTTTTTTCAGGCGGAGTCTCGCTCTGTCGCCCAGGCTAAAGTGCAGTGGTACCATCTTGGCTTACTGCACCCTCCGCCTCCCGGGTTCGACTGATTCTTCTGCCTCAGCCTCCCGAGTAGCTGGGACTACAAGTGCCCACCATCACACCTGGCTAATGTTTTGTATTTTTAGTAGAGACGAGGTTTCACTGTGTTAGCCAGGATGGTCTCGATCTCCTGACCTCGTGATCTGCCCGCCTTGGCCTCCCAAAGTGCTGGGATTACAGGCGTGAGCCACCATGCCTGGCCAGAACCATAGAATTCTAATGATGTTGTGATCTTCAGTTATTTTGTGAAATCTTATTACCTGGATAAGAGTCAGGATTACTTATCTTGTTTGGCAGTTAGAGAACAGTTGTTAGTTCACAATGTTTCTGGTCAGTAAAAACATTTTCACAAGTTAGTCGATAGCATTGTTCATTATTTTCTCTATCCTTACAGACTTTTAGTAGTTTTGTCAATTATTGAGTTGAAATCTCAACTGTATGTGTTTTCAGTTTCTCTTCAGTTATATCAGTTTTTGCTTCATGTATTTTGAAGCTCTGTTGGTAGGTATATGAAACCTTTCTGAACTTACGGGATATAGTTAAAATAACTACCATTTCAATAACTTTAATTTTTCTAGCCTGGACAACATGGCAAAACCCTGCCTCTACAAAAAATACAAAAATTACCTGGACGTGGTTGGCGCGTGCCTCTAGTCACAGCTACTTGGGAGGCCGAGGTGGGAGGATTGCTTGAGCCCAGGAGGCAGAGGTTGCAGTGATCTGAGGTCATGCCACTGTACTCCAGCCTGAGTGGCAGACTGAGACCTTGTCTCAAAAAAAAAAAAAATTTTCCACTTTGGGAGGCCGAGACAGGCGGATCACAAGGTCAGGAGATCGAGACCATCCTGGCTAACACGGCGAAACCCCGTCTCTACTAAAAACACAAAAAATTAGCCGGGCGAGGTGGCGGCGCCTGTGGTCCCAGCTACTCGGGAGGCTGAGGCAGGAGAATGGCGGGAACCCGGGAGGCGGAGCTTGCAGTGAGCTGAGATCTGGTCACTGCACTCCAGCCTGGGCGACAGAGCGAGACTCTGTCTCAAAAAAAAAAAAAAAAAAAAAAAAAATTTTCATTTTAAAAATTTTTCGTGGAGATGGGGGTCTACCTGTGTTGCCCAGACTGGTCTTGAACTCTTGGCCTCAAGTAATCCTCCTACCTTGGCCTCCCAAAGTACTGGGGTTACAGGAGTGAGCCACCACATTTGGCTTAATATAATTTTCATTTTTAATGTTCTTGTTTACTAATTCTATCATCTGTTTCATTTTCTGGGTTTATTGTTTGCACTGGTTTTTCTTCTTATCATGGGTTATATTTTCTTGCTTCTTTCTAGGGCTGGTTAATTTTGATTGGATTCCAGCTATTGTGAGTTTTACCTTGTTGCTGGATATTTTTGTACTACAAATATTCTTGAACTTTGTTCTGGGATGAGGCTAAGTTACTTGGAGATTGTTTGATCCTTTCAAGCCTTGTTTTTTAAGCTTTTGTTTAGCAGAGTCACAGCAGCCTTTAGAGACTAGTTTTTCCATGCTACTGAGGGCAGGAACCTTTTGACTGCTCATCTGATGCCTTGTGGGATTTCTCACTTTGGGTAGTGGAAGGAGGAATTACTCTGCTACTTCTGTGAGTTATGGGGATTGTTTCCACTGCTTCTTTCTGGGGCTTCTCTGGTAGTTTACACACATGTGCTAATTAATCAGTACTCAGCTGAAGACCTCAGAGTGACCTGGTATACCACTCTGGGCCTCTTTCTCTGTGCAGCTCTGTCATCTCTGTGCTTCACTCTGAGAAGTCCAGCTGCCTTGGCTTCCAGCTCTGTCTTCTCAACTCAGGGGAGCTTTTATTTTTCTTTTCTTTCCCCTTGCTTAATCCAGGCTTTGGATTCTCCCTGCCTGTGCTTTTTGGCCTGAAAAGTATCCCCAGGCAATAAGCTGGGACGGTTGTAGGGTTTATATTTGTTCCCCCTTTCAGGGATTACTGTCCTGTACTGCTTGTTGGTCAATATTTGAAAACCTATTGTTCTAGCCTGTTTTTTAGTTATTTCAGTTAGGAGAGTAAATCTGATTATTCCATTTTTGTCTGGAAGCAGAGTAAGATCACGTTCTAAACCTATGTTTTATACAAAGCCACTGGCCATATGTGACAATGTAAATTTTATTTAATTAAAAGTAAATGCAATTTAAAATCCAGTTCTTCTTTTATCCTTAACAACATTGTAAATGGTCAGTAGCCACATGTGAGTGTAATGGCTTCCTTATTGGACATTGCAGATATAAAACATTTCCATTGTTGCATGAAGTTCTACTGGACAGTGTTACAACATTTAAAGAACTTAGATTTGTTCTTGAAAGCTGTGTGAGAAATTTGCCTTCAGTGTTTTCATCTTGTTTTTTAAGTTTTGATTTTTAAAGAAAATTTATATTTAGAACTTTTTTCTTTTTCTTCAGATCACATAAGTTTTGATTTTATTTTTATTTATTTATTTTTTTAATTTTTTTGAGACAGTCTTAGTCTGTTGCTGAGACTGGAGTGCAGTGGCACTGTGTCAGCTCACTGCAACCTCCGTCTCCTGGGTTCAAGCGATTCTCCTGCCTCAGCCACCCAGGTAGCTGGGATTACAGGCGTCCACCACCATGCCCAGCTAGTTTTTATATTTTTAGTAGATACGGGGTTTCACCATGTTGGCCAGGCTGGTCTTCAACTCCTGACCTCAGGTGATCCACCTGCCTCAGCCTCCCAAAGTGCTGGGATTACAGGTGTGAGCCACCTCGCCCGGCCAAGTTTTGATTTTAAAACATTGAGCTGGATGGGGTTGTGAACAGATTTTTGGAGCTTACCATTTACTGCCCTCTAGAACAATTTCTTCACTTTAGTAATCGGACTCAAGAAGGTGTTCCACGGTGTTCATGTAGTAAAAAGGCTTCTGTTATTTTAGAAGAAGAGAAAACATTTTAATTGTCTTCCTTTAAAATGAGGTCATTTGAAGAGATGTCAAATGAGCATGAGACAAATAGTGGTACCATAACCAGTTAATAATTCAGCTTAATCCTTCCGTTCATGAAGGTTTCATATTGTTTTAATCTTAGTCATGTGTTTTATTAACTCTTATTCATATTGTTTCAATAATTCATTTAATAGATCAACGTTTAGAGACAAGAACCATTAAGAAAGTTAAATTGATAATGAAATACTAGATGATGAGCATAAAAATGTAAATGATTCTAAATATTTGGTTCATGATTTTTGTTACTCTCGTCTTTTTTTTTTGAAATGGAGTTTCACTCTGTCACCCAGGCTGGAGTGCAGTGGCGCAATCTTAGCTCACTGCAACCACCACCTCCTGGGTTCAAGCGATTCTCCTGCCTCAGACTCTTAAGTAGCTGGGACTACAGGCATGCGCCACCACGCCTGACTTATTTTTTTATTTTGTATTTAATAGAGACGTTTCACTATGTTGGTCAGGCTAGTGTTGAACTTCTGACCTCAGACGATCCGCCCTCCTCGGCCCCCTGAACCCTACAAAGTGCTGGGATTACAGGCTTGAACCACCGCGCCCAGCCAACTACTTTTCTTTCTTTCTTTCTTTCTTTTTTCTGAGACGGAGTCTTGCTCTGTCACCCAGGCTAGAGTGCAATGGTGTGATCTTGGCTCACTGCAACCTCCACCTCCTGGGTTCAAGCAATTCTTCTGCCTCAGCCTCCCAAGTAGCTGAGATTACAGGCGCCAGCCACTGTGCCCGGCTAATTTTTGTATTTTTAGTAGTGACGGGGTTTCACCATTTTGGCCAGGCTGGTCTTGAACTCCTGATCTGGTAATCCTCCCGCCTCGGCTTCCTAAAGTGACTTTTTTTCTTTATAAGTTGTCTGTGTTAACACCCTGTATCTCAACAGGTTCTTGGTAATATTTCAAAAAGTAATGTTGAAAAGAGAAAATACAGTGCTACCCAGTATTGCTTTTTATTTTTAGAGACCAAAGACTATTCATACTTGGAATGTGTTATTTGAAGTGTTTGTAGATGCCATTTTGAAGCCACTTTTAGCTTATCACTTAGTAACAAAATACAAAAATTATTAAAAAAATTTTAGTAGGAAACATAAGTCCAAGCATTAGGGCACATAGGCAATTTTGCCCCTGTGTAGTGTGTTCCACTTTAGCCTACATTTTTAACATTCATGAGTTTACAAATAGGGCATGCCATTTTATTTTTATTTTTTATTTTTTTTTGCAACAGAGTCTTGTTCTGTTGCCCAGGCTGGAGTGCAGTGGAGGGATCTCAGCTCACTGCAACCTCTGCCTCCTGGGTTCAAGTGTTCTCTTGCCTCAGCCTCCTGAGTAGCTTGGACTATAGGCCCCTGCCACCACGCCTGGCTAGTTTTTGTATTTTTAGTAGAGATGGATTTTTACCATGTTGGCCAGGCTGATCTCAAACTCTTGACCTCAGGTGATCCGCTTGCCTTGGCCTCCCAAAGTCCTGGGATTTCAGGCGTGAGTCACCGCGCCCAGCCCAAGATAGGCTGTTTTAAAGTAGATATGTCACCAAAATGCATTTTAAAACTTAATTTAGATGAAAAAATGTCTTTGTATGCTTTGTTGAGATGATCTTTATAGTGTAATTTTGCATAATACGCTGATTAAAAGTAGTTTTTTTTTTTTTTTCCTTAAAATCATTTAATCACATTTGCTACTTAAATGATGAAGTGATTAGAAAAAATCCCCAGGAGTTCTTCTTATTGTGGAAGATGATTTCAAGGGAAGAAAAAGTTAAAAGTATTTTTAGTGATTCCTTTTTTTTTTTTTTTTTTTTTGAGACGGAGTCTCACGCTGTTGCCTAGGCTGGAGTGCAGTGGCGCGATCTCGGCTCACTGCAAGCTCCGCCTCCTGGGTTCACGCCATTCTCCTGCCTCAGCCTCCTGAGTAGCTGGGACTACAGGCGCCCGCCACCGCGCCCGGCTAATTTTTTGTATTTTTACTAGAGACGGGGTTTCACTGTGGTCTCGATCTCCTGACCTTGTGATCCGCCCGCCTCGGCCTCCCAAAGTGCTGGGATTACAGGCTTGAGCCACCGCGCCCGGCCTTTAGTGATTCCTAATCCTGGTTGTTCATTAGCATTTGGGAAGCTTTTTAAAAATACACATTCCTCACTGGGCAGGATGGCTCATGCTGTAATCCCAGCACTTGAGATGCCAAAGCAGGTGGATTGCTTGAGCCCAGGAGTTCAAGACCAGTCTGGGCAATATAGTGAGACCCTGTCTCTACCAAAAAAAATAAAACATTAGGGGTGGTGGTGCCTGCCTGTAATCCCAGCTACTTGGGAGCTTGAGGTATAGGGATTGCTTGAACCCAGGAGGTTGAGGCTGGATTGAACCATGATGGTGCTGTTGCACTCCAGCCTGGGCGATAGAGGGAGACTCTGTCTTTAAAAAAGAAAAAAGTGAAGAAAGTGAACACTTGTGACCAAATTTGAACACGTGGTTTATGACCATTACACTAAGACTGGTATAGCTAATTGGGAGGCTGAGGTGGGAGGATTGCTTGAGCCTTGGAGGTTGAGGCTGTGGTGAATTCTGATTGTGCCATTGCATTCCAGCCTGGGTGACAGAGTGGGACCTTGTCTCAAAAAAAAACAAGAAACAAAAAATACAAACCCAAAAAAACTACATTCCTGGGTGGCATCCCCAGATCTGGAGTGGGCCATGTAAGTGATCCTGATAATAACCCTTTGATGGTAGTAGCGCTGTCTTGGAATACTCCATGCGTGAGGTTAAAAAAAAGTGTGTGCTGGCGGGGCGCGGCAACTCATGCCTTTAATCCCAGTACTTTGGGAGTCCGAGGTGGGTGGATCACCTGAGGTCAGGAGTTCGAGACCAGCCTGGCCAACATGGTGAAACCCTGTCTCTATTAAAAATAAAAAAGTTAGCCGGGTGCCATGGTGGGCACCTGTAATTTCCCGGCACAGGAGGCTGAGGTAGGAGAATTGCTTGAACCTTGTGAGGCGGGGTTTCAGTGAGCTGAGATTGCACCACTGCATTCCAGCCTGGGCGACAGAGTGAGACCCTGTCTCCAAAAAAAAAAAAAAAAAAAAAAAAAGTGCCAGTAAATTTAAGCAATGCTGTCTTACGTTTTTGACAGTTATAGAATATTCAGTTTTAAGATGCTAATGTATTTTGGGATGACTCTGTAAGAGGGTAATAAAGCAAACCTTCTGGTTCCATGGAACACCAATTTGGGAAATTTGGATCTTCATTTATATTGGTTTATTGATTAGTGTTTGTTCGGGTATGAATCAACTTAATTTTGCCTAATTAATCAGCCTACATTATCTTATTGGTAATAATTTCGTGAGTGGCCATCATTGCTTTGCCAGAATAGGAAAATAATGGAATATTATAAAAGTGCTCTGTAACCACAAACATTCTATAAAAGCCTCCCCTACTTAGTTATTAAGATAAACGATGTCTGGCATTCTTTTTTAGTTCTTACTAGAGTATGAAATGAGGCATGGCTTGAGTATATGAATATGTTGTGGGTCTGAGTGGTTGTACATATATGTCATCCATTTAATAATCTATGATGAGTCTTTGTTTAATGGTAGTTGACTAGTGAAACTTACTAGTCAAAAGTGCTTGTATAAAGTACTGACTTACCCAAAGATGATCCAATACAAAATTAAAAAAACTCTGAAGTCAAACCATTCAGGTTTTCAGTGAACAGCTTGGCTTGAGTAACATTTATATTTTTAAAATTGCAGTGTTTAACTCTTCTTTTTCTTCACCTCCACTCCCTGTAAAATTGGCATATATGTTTAGCTATCACTGGTCTCTCAGTATAGTGGTATTTAGTTATTTAAGGTGCTATAGTGAACTTTAATTACTCATTCAAGTGGTCAAAATATTCCACTTTGTAGCATCGGTTTTTTTTTTTTTTTCTTTTCTTTTTTTTTTTTTTTTGAGACAGAGTCTTGCTCTGTCGCCCAGGCTGGAGTGCAGTGGCGTGATCTTGGCTCACTGCAAGCTCTGCCTCCTGGATTCACGCCATTCTCCTGCCTCAGCCTCCCGAGTAGCTGGGACTACAGGTGCCCGCCACCATGCCCGGCTAATTTTGTTTTTTGTATTTTTAGTAGAGACGGGGTTTCACCTTGTTAGCCAGGATGGTCTCGATCTCCTGACCTCATGATCCACCTGCCTCGGCCTCCCAGAGTGCTGGGATTACAGGCGTGAACCACTGCGCCCATTCTGTAGCATCATTTTTAGTGACTAAGGCACATCTGCCATATTATTATTATTTCTTGCTTTTAATTAAAATATATATTTTTCTGGCATATGATTATTTGTGCTAGATATTTTAAAGAAATAGTTTATTGATCTTTGGAATCCAGCTGATCAGGGATGTTTAAAGGGGCTAATGCTGATTTGGGCATAGCTGCTTGAATATTTAATTAGAGAACTAATTTCTTCAAAACTTAAGTAATTTAGATTTGCTGATTTTTTGAGGCATGTATTTGCTTTCTGGTTTAATACTAAAATAAAGTGGATGGAGGTTTACAGTAACAGGTTTTAAGTGCTGCTTAATAAAAAATGTAAAGAAGAAAAACAGATCTGGGTTAGGAAGCCTCACAAAGAGTAAACTTGTGCTGTCTTAGGAGAGTTCTCTGCTCTTAAATTAATTTCTCTTTGACTTGAGCTTATTATCCTGTATGACAATGTGTAAATCCGTTTGTGTTGCTGTTAAGGAGTACCTGAGACTGGGTAATTTATAAAGAAAAGATACTTATTTTGGTTCATGGTTCTGCAGGCTGTACAGGAAGTATGGTGCCGGCATCTCTTCTGGTGAGGGCCTCAAGAAGCTTCCAATTGTGGCAGAAGGCTAAAGGGGAGCAAGCCTATCACATGGTCAAAGAAGCAGCAAGAGAGAGAAGGAGGAGGTCCCAGATTTAAACAGATCTCATGTGAACTGAGGGAGAACTCATTCATTATCAAGGGGATGGTGCCAAGCTATTCATGAGGGACCTACCCGTGACCCAGCACCTCCCACCAGACCTCACTTGTAATGTTGGGGATTACATTTCAACATGAGGTTTGGAAGGAACAAACATCAAAACCAAATCAAGCAGCATTCGTAACACATGAATTTTGTCTGATGGAAAAAGAAATTTTTTTTGAGACAAAGTGTCACTTTGTTGCTCAGGTTGGAGTGTAGTGGTACAATCATGGCTCACTGGATACTCTGTCTCCAGGGTTCAAGCAGTTCTCCCAACTCAGTCTTTTAAGTAGCTGGGACCCCAGGTGTGTGCCATCACACCTGGTTAACTTTTAAGTTTTTTTTGTAGTAACAGGGTCTCACTCAGTTGCCCAGGCTGGTCTTAGATTCCTGGGCTCAAGTGATCCTCCTGCCTCAGCCTCCCAATGCTAAGATGATAGGCATGAACCATTGTGCCCAGCCAAAAAGCTTTTTTTTTTTTTTTTTTTGAGACAGGGTCTCAATCTGGTTGCCCAGGCTGGAGTGCAGTGACATGATCTCGGCTCAACACAGCCTCAGCCTCCTGGGCTCAGGTGATTGTCCCACCTCACCCTCCCGAGTAGCTGGAATTACAGGTGCACGCCCGCATGTCCTGCTAATTTTTTGTATTTTTAGTAGAGACAGGGTTTCACTGTGTTGCCCAGGCTGGTCTTGAACTCCTGGACTCAAGCAGTCCACCTGCCGTGGCCTCCCATAGTGTTGGGATTACAGGCGTGAGCCACCATACCCGGCCAGCCGCTGAAAAGTTTTTTTTTTTTTTTTGAGACGGAGTCTCGCTCTGTCACCCAGGCTGGAGTGCAGTGGCCGGATCTCAGCTCACTGCAAGCTCCGCCTCCCGGGTTCACGCCATTCTCCTGCCTCAGCCTCCCGAGTAGCTGGGACTACAGGTGCCTGCCACCTCGCCCGGCTAAGTTTTTGTATTTTTAGTAGAGACGGGGTTTCACTGTGTTACCCAGGATGGTCTCGATCTCCTGACCTCGTGATCCGCCCGTCTCGGCCTCCCAAAGTGCTGGGATTACAGGCTTGAGCCACCGCGCCCGGCCTGAAAAGTTTTAAAAGAAGTTTAGACTTTAAAATATGCCTGCACACAACTATATTGGGCAAAGAATATAGTTTTACTTGTCCAAGAACAGTTGATTAATTTGTACCAATTTAGAAATGATAAATACTATCTTTTTATGGTATAGTAATTTTTGTTTGGCTGAATTCAGAGATTATTTGCATGTATGTGTATCTAGAATATGTCCTAGTTAATGTTTGGAAACATATTGGACATCTTTAATTTTGGGGTTTAATTTTGGTGCTATAATTCAGAGATTTAAAAAAGGTTTGAGAACGCCTTGCTAAGTGATGGCAGGCTTAGCAGAGTGGCAGGCTTAGCACAGTGTTTGGCATATAGCTGGGTCCCAGGGATTATTTACTATTTACATATGTAATGAAGGGAGGAAAAATGTTTTATTCAATGAACATAGCCTAAACAATTCACTCTTCATTTGGAAAAGGTGAAAAATGGGAAAATTTAGATAAATTGATTATGAAACTATTATTGTTCCGGCCGTTTGTTGTTGTTGTTGTTTTTTGAGATGGGGCCTCTGTCGCCCAGGCTAGGGTGCAGTGGTCCAGTCATGGCTCACTTGCAGCCTCGAACTCCTGGACCCTAATGATCCTCCCACTTCAGCCTCCTTAGTAGCTGGGACCACAGGCATGTGCCACCATGCCTGGCTAATTTTTTTTTTTTTTTTTTTTTTTTTTATAGAGATAGGGTCTCACTATGCTGCTCAGACTGGTCTCGAACTGCTGGGCTTGAGTGGTCCTCCTGCCCCAGCCTCCCAAAATGCTGAGATTATGTGTGAGCCACTGAACCTGGCCTATCTCAGACTTTTGACATCAGTGAGAGAAGTATATTCTCCCACTTTTTTTTTTTTTTTTTTTAAGACAGAGTCTCGCTGTGTCACCCAGGCTGGAGTGCAGTGGCGTGATCTCAGCTCACTGCAACCTCCGCCTCCTGGGTTGAAGTGATTCTTCTGCCTCATCCTCCTGAGTAGCTGAGATTACAGGTGTGTGCCACCACGTCCGGCTACTTTTTATATTTTTAGTAGAGACGGGGTTTCACCATGTTGGTCAGGCTGATCTCGAACTCCTGACCTTGTGATCCACCTGCCTTGGCCTCCCAAAGTGCTGGGATTACAGACGTGAGCCACCTTGCCCAGCCATGACTCAGATTCAGCATAGTTAATCTCACACCACAAGAGAAATAGAGTGTACGTGTTTATTTGGGTTGATCAGCATCGGTTTATTGCTATTACATTCCCAGAAAATTTTATAAATGAATGAAAACCAGCTTAGTCTAATCATGAGTTTAGTATATACATATTTACTTATTTTATACATATATATTACATGTGAATACATTATACGTACAAATTTAATGTACACATACATATTTAAGGTTTCTGATGCTGTAAGTTTTAGACTGGTATATAGGCTGAGCTTTGTTTTTGTTGGAATCTCTTTTGCACAGAAGATGGTACAAATGCTTTGTAGCATATATGTCCACTTGAAGCATTTAAGGCTAACTTTAAAAATTGAAGTTAGTGTGTAGAGAATTTAGGCAGGGCTCTTGCTGGTCCAGTTTTTGTGCAGTAAGGATTTCCTGACCCTCACAAACCTGTTATTGAGAATCCATCCTCCCCTTCGTTTCACTCTTCCTGCCTCAGTAACTATCCATTATTGCCAGTACCTGTTCCTGTTTCTTCTTTCCAATAAAAGGTTGTATATCTTGTGGCTTATTATTCTGCCTATAGCTCAGTTTCTGTAATCATGGTTTTTGGGAAGGGGCAAGAAGCTAAAATTGTCTCTGTGTATGCCATGGACTATTTTAATAGAAGTAAAGATAGTGCTGGATAAGTGAAAATAATTCTAGACTGAGAATCAGTAGACTAAGCCTCTGTTTTTCATTGCTAGTAACCAGCTGTGTAATCCATGAAAGTCCATCTTGGTTAAAATGAGGTCACAGAACAAGTGACTACCAAGGTCATTCCCAGATTTAATGTTCTTTTTATGATTAATTCATTTTACATTTAGTAGGTGCTGGCTTATGTGCCAACACTAGTTTAAAGATGTAGAGATAAGTAAGTTTCTGGCCTTGAGTGAGACCCAGTGAACTATGACAATATAATGTGATTAAGTGCTTTAATAGGAGAATGTATAAAGTGCTTTTTCAACAGATTAAGGGAGGATAATTAAGAAAGGCTTCCTTTTGGAGGTCATATTTGAATTGATTCTTGAAGAATAATTGACCATGCAAGGCAGGAAGAAGGACATTCTAGGAACAGCAAATCATGGAGGATGAGTAAGCATTGCATGTTTGGGAATGGTCAGTGGTGGATGAGAATGGAGTATGGAGTTCTTGGAGAAAGCTTAGTGAAATGAGATTTGAGGTGGGAGACAGGTAGGTAGGGGCTAGATTCTGGAAGGCCTTATATGTCATTCCAAAGTCTTTGGATTTTAAACCTGCTTCAAGGGTTTTCAAGAGAAAGGCATATAATCAGACTTGTGTTTTAGAAAGATCACATGGTGGCAGCGTGGAAGATGAATTGATTAGGTAAGGATGGAGATAAGCTAGAAAATTCGGAATTCGGGGGAACAATGATGAAGATTGAACTAAGGCAGGAGTAGTCATGCAAGTAAAACCCGAAGGGGTGGAATTAGCAGATTTTTATAAACTACATACAGGGAGAACAATTGGATATGGAATGGAGGTGAAGAGTCCGGTGGTTTCAAGGTATTTAGTTTGTGAATGAATGATAGTGTCAGTACCAAGAGAATAAGGGATGCAGGAGGAAGACTAGGCTTTTAGGTGGGGATTTATGGGAAATAAAATTTATATTTGCTCATGTTAAGCTCGAGTTATCTGTGGGTTGGCGAAAGAGAGATGAGATTCCTAGTAGGCACTTAGATATTGGGTCTGAAGTTCAGGAGAGAAAGATTTGAGTTGGAGATACAGATTCAGAAGTCATCAGTTTATGAACAGTAGTTAAAATAGCTTTATGGGCAATCACTCTAGAACGGAGTATGTAGGTCAGGTGTTTTTTAGACAGAGTCTCACTCTGTCGCCCAGGCTGGAGTGCAGTGGTGTTATCTTAGTTCACTGCAACCTCTGCCTTCTGGGTTCAAGCAATTTTTGTGCCTCAGCCTCACAAGTAGCTGGGATTACAGGCACACACCACCATACCTGGCTGATTTTGTATTTTTAGTAGAGGTAGTTTTTTTGCCATGTTGGACAGGCAGGTCTCAAACTCCTGACCTCAAGTGATCCTCCTGCCTCAGCCTCCCAAAGTACTGGGGTTACAGGTGTGAGCCACTGTGCCCGGCCCCGTAGGTCAGTTTTAAAGTTTGAATGGCGTCATGTCTATGTTTCAAAAGGGGAAAGATTAATGATCCTCGTAAGATTCTGAACAGCAATTTGTACATATTTTTTTATTAGCGCTTGAACTGAAGATGTACACATTTGTATAGTCAGATTCTCAAAGGGGTCTGTGTCAGTAAGGATTACTAAGGATTACTGAAAGGGAGTAAGGAGAGTAGATCCTATTAAGGAAACATGGGAAATACTAAAATTAATGAGGGGACAGAAGAGGATGTAGAGGAGATGAGGGAGACAGTGTTAGGGGAGAAGGGAGGGGAGAGCATTTCAAGGAAGAATAATGAACCAAAAGTGCTCACTAGATTTGGGATTAACAATTTTTGCCTTTCGTTGGAAGACTGATTCTGGTGAGAAGCTTCCACATAGGAATAACTGGATGGGGAGTTGCTCTAGGAAGGGAGGAAGGGAGGGAGGGAATAAAGGAATAAATAACATTAGGTATAGGTAATTGGGTGGGGAGTATGGGAGGTATGTGAGCCAAAGCATTGGAGGGAGAGGAGGGTTTACAAAGTAGGAGGGAAGAAGAAAAGGGTATTTTATGTGTGTATGTGTTGTGGCGGAGTGAGTATGAGTAGGATGAGAGGTGCAGAGAGGGAGAATACTTACATATGTAAACCTTCTGGTAAAATTGGAAGCATGAAAAAATGGACATAAATAGAAATATTCAAGCTTTCATTGGACTTTATTTCGTCATGTTTATAGAAAATTTTAACATACAGGCCAGGTGTGGTGACTTAGGCCTGTAATCCCAGCCCTTTGGGAGGCCAAGATGCATGGATCACTTGAGCCAGGAGTTGTGGTCCCAACTACTCGAAGGCTGAGTTAGGAGGATTGCTTGAGCCCCAGGAGGTTGAGGCTGCAGTGAGCCATGATCATGACACTGCACTTCATCCTAAGCTACTGGGCAACAGAGTGAGACCCTGTCTCTTTTTTTTGAGACGGAGTCTCGCTCTGTCGACCAGGCTGGAGTGCAGTGGCCGGATCTCAGCTCACTGCAAGCTCCGCCTCCCGGGTTTGCGCCATTCTCCTGCCTCAGCCTCCCGAGTAGCTGGGACTACAGGCGCCCGCCACCTCGCCTGGCTAGTTTTTTGTATTTTTTAGTAGAGACGGGGTTTCACCGTGTTCGCCAGGATGGTCTCGATCTCCTGACCTCGTGATCCGCCCGTCTCGGCCTCCCAAAGTGCTGGGATTACAGGCTTGAGCCACCGCGCCCGGCCAAAAAAAAATTTCAACATACAAAAGTAGAACAAAACTCTCACATACCTATCACCACTACATGATACCTAATGAAAATTAATGATACCCAAATGCAAGGCTTTTGATACACCCTTTATAGACCTAGCCATATGTCTTGGAATCATCAAATTTTACAGCTTGAAAAGAATGTAGACATTTAGTTAATAGCTTTAAGAAACTGAGGGCCAAATCACTTAGAAGCACACTATTATTATATATGACATTGTTTTACTCAAAATTTGTCAGACTTGGACAGTTATAGAATTACTGATTGTAGTAGATACCATGATGCATTACCCAAATTCCCACTTAAGCATTAAAGAAGTTGATTCTCTTAGCTAGTGGGTGTGCTGCTGAGGCTGTGAGACCTGTCTAGGAATCATCCTTGGCTGAAGAGAGCAACTCATTCATGGTCACATGGTTTTGCTGTGAGTAGCATGCATCCAGGTTTTGGTTCATTAAAGTACCTGGCTCCTTGGGCCCAGCATAGGACAACCCTAAGGAATCATTCAGCTTTAGAGTTTCTGTTGAGTCATCTGAGGCCTTTTTTGTGAGTACATCTCAGCCCCTTCCTTCCTTTACAAGTGATAATCCTGAGAGAAAGCCTTGATGAGCTTTCTGCACACTAACCTGTCCTTAAGGTTTGCATGCCTAGGAATCTGACTTCTAACAGTGACTAACTTTACACTTCTTTTTTTTTTTTTTTTTTTTTGAGACGGAGCCTCGCTCTGTCGCCCAGGCTGGAGTGCAGTGGCCGGATCCCAGCTCACTGCAAGCTCCGCCTTCCGGGTTTATGCCATTCTCCTGCCTCAGCCTCCCGAGTAGCTGGGACTACAGGTGCCTGCCACCTCGCCCGGCTAGTTTTTTGTATTTTTTAGTAGAGATGGGGTTTCACCGTGTTAGCCAGGATGGTCTCAATCTCCTGACCTCGTGATCTGCCCGTCTCGGCCTCCCAAAGTGCTGGGATTACAGGCTTCAGCCACCGCGCCCGGCTACACTTCTTTTGATTTGAAACAGAGGAATGACTTGCTAAACTTTCGAAGATTTAACATGTCTCATTTTCTCATGTTTGTGAGACATATCCAGGTAAATGTTGAGTAATAATATAGTGAAAGAAAATGATTACTTTGTACAATGCTAAACATACAGAAAACATTCATCATTAGGACATGTTTTGAGATGGAACAAAAAGTAGAATACTTTCTCAAACATATTGAACAAATCTTGGCATATAATTGGCCTCTTTTCCCTCCCATCATTGTTAGGGTTCTGTTGCTTCATTTTTACCTCCTTTTATAAATTAAAAGGGTATCCCCCTGCCAGTTTGAGATCAGACTTACGCTCTTTTTTGGCCTGATTTGGGTTATTTAAAAATATGGACAGGCTGGACTTGGTGGCTCACTCCTGTAATCCCAGCACTTTGGGAGGTCGAGGTGGGCGAATCACGAGGTCAAGAGATCGAGACCATCTTAGCCAAGATGATGAAACCCTGTCTCTACTAAAAATACAAAAATTAACTGGGCATGGTGGTGCACGCCTGTAGTCCCAGCTACTCGGGAGGCTGAGGCAGGAGAGTTGATTGAACCTGGGAGGCGGAGGTTGCGGCGAGCCGAGATCATGCCACTGCACTCAACAGAGCGAGACTCCCGTCTCAAAAAAAAAAAAGTGTTTTTTCTTTTTGGTCATCCTATAGAAAATGGAAAGCTGTGAAGTATATTTGAAACAAATGTGGTTGGATTGAGTCTTTATGGAAAGGCCTTGCACTTCAGTCACACAGTAGAGTGACTATAGTTAGCAATTTTTTTTTTTTTTTGGAGAGGGATTTTTCGCTCTGATCTCCCAGGCCGGAGTGCAGTGTTGCAGTGTCAGCTTACTGCAGCCTCTCCCTCCTGGGCTCAAATGATTCTCCTGCCTCAACCTCCTGAGTATATGGGATTACAGGCATGCGGCAGCCACCACACCCAGCTAATTTTTGTATATATATATTTTTAAGCAGAGACGGGGTTTCACCATGTTGGCCAGGCTGGTCTTGAACTCCTGACCTCAAGTGATCTACCCACCTTGGCCTCCCAAAGTGCTGGACCGCGCCTGGCCAGTTAACCATGATTTATTGTATATTTCAAAACATCTAGAGGCTGGGCGCGGTGGCTCACGCCTGTAATCCGAGCACTTTGAGAGGCTGAGGCAGGCGGATCACCTGAGGTCAGGAGGAGTTCAAGACCACCCTGACTAACGTGGTGAAATCCCGTCTCTACTAAAAATATAAAAAATTAGCTGCGTGTGGTGGTGCGCGCTTGTAATCCCAATTACTCAGGAGGCTGAGGCAGGAGAATCGCTTGAACCAGGGAGCAGAGGTTGCAGTGATTATGCCACTGCACTGCAGCCTAGGCGACAGAGTGAGACTGCGTCTCAGAAAACAAAACAAAAACAAAACCCATAATATCTAGAGGAGTGGATTTGGAATGTTCCCAACACAAAGAAATGATAAATGTTTGAGGTGATGGATATTCCAGTTAGCCTCATTTGATTGTTACATGTTATATGCTTATGAGAATATCACATGTAACCCATACATATGCACACAAATTATGTACCCATAACCATTTATAAAATAAGCAACCCCCTCACAAGCAACAACAAAAAAGCAAGCCATGCCCTCATGGTGCAGGAAAGATTTGCCTGACAGAATCCAAGACTACATTCCTGTGCAAAATAGTGGAAGATTTTTCTGTTTGCAGCATTTCAGAGTGCCTTTCCAAGATTAAGTGTGCCTCTTGTCATCCATTCAAATGTTTTGTCATTGCCTGAGTTACCATCTTGTCTTTTGATCAAGAGCTTCACAGCAGTGTGATTTGGCTGGCAACAAAATTCTTTTTGCTGTTAATAAAGGTTTTCTTTTTTTTTCTTTCTATATTTTCTTCTGTATATATGATTGTAGCTATACTTAGATGATCAGTAAAGTTATCTGGGCCATTTGGAAAGCAGTTGCTGTTGAAAAGGATGTTATCTCATTTAATAGTAATTGCTGAGGAAATTGGTTTTAGAATCAGTGAACTTAGAAAACTTTCTATTTAAAAACTTTTTGAGGTTTTTATTATTATTATTATTATTATACTTTAAGTTCTGGGATACATGTGCAGAACGTGCAGGTTTGTTACATAGGTGTACACATGCCATGGTGGTTTGCTGCACCCATCAACCCGTCATCTAGGTATTTTTCCTAGTGCTGTCCCTCCCTTAGCCGCCCACCCTCCCGACAGGCTCAGATGTGTGATATTCCCCTTCCTGTGTCCATGTGTTGTCATTGTTCCACTCCCACTTATGAGTGAGAACATGCGGTGTTTGGTTTTCTGTTCTTGTGTTAGTTTACTGAGAATGATGGTTTCCAATTTCATCCATGTCCCTGCAAAGGCCCTGAACTCATCCTTTTTTATGACTGCATAGTGTTCTATGGTTTATGTGTGCCACATTTTCTTTATCCAGTAATTTTTAAGATAACTGGTTAGTGTTCTTAATTCTTGTTTCTTTAGTAATAATTTTAAGGTCTCATGAATGTTATTATTCCATTTTAGCAAGTGAAGTTTTGTCACCTTTAATTCTTTTTCTTTTGCCTTCAGAGCTTGCTTGTTTGTTTTTTTGGTAGAGTCAGGGTCTCATTTTGTTACCCAGGCTAATCTTGAATTCCTCCTGGCTTCAAGCGATACTCCTGCCTTGGCCTCCCAAAGTGTTGGGATTATAGGTGTGAGCCACCACTCCCAGCCCTCTTGAGAACTTAATATGAGTTTCTCTGGCTGCTTTTTATTCCTGTTTTTGGTGTGGGTCCATTTGTTGGGAAGCAAATTTAGGCTCTGATGGAAAGCATATTTTATTGAGTTACTGTGTAGATATCTCTTCTGTTTGATGTGTGATGTGGTTCTCATCAACAAAAGCAGAAAACTGTTTCCTGTTTTTTGTAGGTTGCCACATATTTTATAGCTGTTGGAGTTTGTACTGTTATTTTTCTCTTTCATTACTTTGGAAAAGTTGATGGAGGGTATTACAAAAATTGATTTTCTTCCATTTCAAATTTTCCCATATATTCAACTATTATAAGATTTGAGTCTTCTTGTGGATACCTTGACCATTTACAATTCTGGTTTCTGAGAATGCATCTTGGACAAATGATCTGATGGTTTTAATTGTAAATCATCACCTGTGTGTGTCCATTTTTTGCTTTCTGTTAGTGGCATTTCATGATGTTCATGTGAGTCTTCTTTAATTTTCCTTCAGCCTCATGAATCTTAAAAGGTTTATGTGAAATTGTTTGCATTATTTGAGGTTATTGATTAGTTAGTCCTTGCTGTAATAGAAGCATGACCAGACGAAAAAGAATTGTAAAGAGAGGCTGGTGGTAAATACAGAATGTTTTGATTCTGAGAAATTTTTTTGTGCATATGACATTTAAATTAGAATTATATGATGCATTTTTGTCAAAGGCCAAAGTTAAGCCATTGAGGTAGTTTAATTCCTTGATAATTTTTTTTTCTATAGAACAACTAAACCATTCTTCACTTTTACCAAGGTTTTATTTTACTGAAATTTTCATTGGGATTTCTTTTGCATGTGAACTTTAAAATGAGGATTTGATTGATAAAGTCTCTTGTTATTCATGTTTAATTTGTCCATGTTACATTTTATGATAATTTTTGCCATTTTATGATCATTATTATTGCCAGGTCCAGTGTTCACAGGTTTATTTTTAGTTGTTAACAAATTTTGCTAAGTATTAGCCATTATCAATTTTATTTTTTCTTGTGCCCTTTTTCTCATTTCCATAAACTTAATTTCTCTCATAATCTGGTCAAAATATTTGTGACATTAAATACTTCAGTTAGAATGGAGAATAAAAAAAATCTTGCTTCAGAAGTGATTAAGACACAATTTACTTGGTGGTCTGCACATCATTATAAAATTTGTAGTACAGCCACCTTTACCAGTAGTATTTTGAAGTGAGTGAATTACTAGTTGCTTTATTGAAAACTGGGATCGACTATGTATTTAGAAGAGTTTTTCCAAGAGTACTATTAACCTTGTTTATCTATGCTAAGGAGGAGTGCCCATCTCTTGTGTAGAGACAGGGGCAGTCAATTTGAGACTTAGTTATGGTTTATTTATTTTAGCGCTATTTGCCTCTCAAACTTATGCTGCTTCAAACTTATGCTGCTCTGTAAATCTTGATGCTGGCTGGCAGTGATTCTTGTCAGGGGTATGCATGAGGATAAATGCCAGTCAATCCAGGTTCTAGTTTTGGCATGTTAATGCTGTAATTATTTGAATGATCTATGTTAAATGTGTTTTAATAAGAGGGAAGGTTTATTGCTCTAAAAAGCATGTTGATTCAAAAAATTACTTAAAATTTTTTTTTTTTTTTTGGTGACTGAATTAAAGCCCCTTCTGGGGCCTTAAAACTTACTTTTTTTAAGATGGAGTCTCGCTCTGTCGCCCAGGCTGGAGTGCAATGGCGTGATCTTGTCTCACTGCCACCTCCACCTCCTGGGCTCAGACAGTTCTCTTGCCTCAGCCTCCTGAGTAGCTGGGATTATAGGCGCCCGCCACCATGCCCAGCTAATTTTTGTATTTTTAGTAGAGACAGCCTGGACCATGTTGTCCAGACTGGTTTCGAACGCCTGACCTCAAGTGATCCGCCCACCTCAGCCTCCCAAAGTACTAGGATTACAGGATTACAGGTGTGAGCCATCGTGCCTGGCCCAGTTTTTCTTGTAAATCTTTTTTTCTTCATCTTTTTTTTTTTTTTTTTACTGGCATGTACATTTAAATATTTTAATTTTTATAGGTACATAGTAGGTGTATGTATTTGTGGGGTACATGAAATGTTTTGATACAGGCATGCAATGCATAATAATGACATCATGTAAAATCCCCTCGAGTATTTATCCTTTGTGTTACGAACAATTCCATTATACTCTTTTTAGTTATCCCATATACTCTTTTAATTTTAAATGTACAATTATTAGTGACTATAGTCACCCTGTTATGCTATCAAATACTAGGTCTTATTCATTTTTTCTGTTTATTTTGTAGCCATTAACAATTAAATCTTAATCTGGTTTAAAAATTTATAATGTCTGGATTTGCTTTTTGAAATAAAGAACAGAAGATGAGTAGGTGAATTAAATGTGGCATAATCATGATAATTATTCTGGGTTATGAGTATATGGAGGTTAGTTGTGTTCTGCTTTTGTTTGAGTATCTTAGTAAATTATCAACAGTTATATTTTCCCAGAAATTACAAAAATTAGCATTGTGGTATCCTAAAACTATGTCTTAGCTTTAAATTTAAAATTGACTGACTTGGGGAAAAGCAGTTAAGAAGAGGGAGAGTAAGGCCGGGCGCGGTGGCTCAAGCCTGTAATCCCAGCACTTTGGGAGGCCGAGACGGGCAGATCACGAGGTCAGGAGTTCGAGACCATCCTGGCTAACACGGTGAAACCCCGTCTCTACTAAAAAATACAAAAAACTAGCCGGGCGAGGTGGCGGGCGCCTGTAGTCCCGGCTACTCGGGAGGCTGAGGCAGGAGAATGGCGTAAAAACCCGGGAGGCGGAGCTTGCAGTGAGCTGAGATCCGGCCACTGCACTCCACCCTGGGCCACATAGCGAGACTCTGTCTCAAAAAAAAAAAAAAAAAAAAGGAGAGTAAATAGGTAACTAAACAAAAATGAAAATGTTGAGGCACAAAAATGAGTATTTTTAGGGTCAATGTCACATTATTTGTTTAGACAGAGCACATAAGTATTCATTTAGTTATATGTCCACTTATGAAAAGGAAGGTAATCGTGAAGTAATTGCAGATAAGGTTTCAAGGCAGTGCAGTGAGACTTTTTTTTTTTTTTTTGTCATGGACTTTACTTTTTTTTTTTTTTGTCATGGACTTTTTTTTTTTTTTTTTTGTTTAAGTCTGGACTTGCACGGTGGCTCATGCCTATAATCCCAGCACTTTGGGAGGCCGAGGCGGGCGGATCACCTGAGGACCAGGAGTTCAAGACCAGCCTGGCCAACATGGTTAAACCCCGTCTCTACTAAAAATACAAAAAATTAGCCAGACACAGTGGTGCGCATCTGTGGTCCCAGCTGCTTGGGAGGCTGAGGCAGGAGAATTGCTTGAACCCGGGAGATGGAGGTTGTGGTGAGCCGAGATCATGCCACTGTACTCCAGAGTGGGCAACAGAGCAAAGTCTGAAGGTGTGTATTTTGAGCGAGTCTTTTTTTGTACTTGTGGAACACGATCTATGCTAAATCAAACCTTTCCTTAAACGCTTCATGGTTTTTATAGGAGAATCTACCAATGACTGATGTATTTCCCCTTGGTGCATATTGCCCATCCATTTTATTTTCTAGGATAAGATGCATTTTTTCTTTTTCTTTTTTTTCTTTCTTTCTTTCTTTTTTTTTTTTTTTTTTTAACAAATTTAAGTATGTTGTCTGGTATTTCTTAAATTGGAGGTGGGGGGTTCCTTAGAGACATATAGTTAGGTATTTGGTTAACGGTGATCCCAGCTAAGAAACCCCTGAATGACTCTTTTCTATTTCTCTTTTTTTTTTTTTTTTTTTTTTTGAGATGGAGTCTTGGTCTGTCGCCCAGGCTGGGGTGCAGTGGCACAATCTCGGCTCACTGCAACCTCCACCTCCTGGGTTCACGCCATTCTCCTGCCTCAGCCTCCCGAGCAGCTGGGACTATAGGCGCTCGCCACTACGCCCGGCTAATTTTTTTGTATTCTTTAGTAGAGACGGGGTTTCACTGTGTTAGCCAGGATGGTCTCGATGTCCTGACCTTGTGATCCGCCCGCCTCGGCCTCCCAAAGTGCTGGGATTACAGGCGTGAGCCACCGCGCCCGGCCTCTTTTCTATTTCTCACATCATTGGAGTTGCCTTCATTGTGAGGTGTATAGAGAACCCTTGGGGAAACTTTTAAGAGTTAGGATGGTTATCTGAGTGCATAAAGAAAGTTTGCCAATGGGCATCTTTAATATTTAAGTTTCAGATATTTGTGGTGGGGAATGGTGGGCAATCTATGGAGCTAATAAGTGAGTTTTGGTGTCTTCTAACTTATTTTCATTTCTCAACAGTTGGCATGGTTACTCTTCTAAAACCTCATAGAAGGCTAAAGACATGTGGAGTATGAGTCCTTTAAGGTGCTCCATGGTTTGGGGAGGGTTTGATTAACATATTAGCTGGATTAGTCCTGTGAAAAACTTCTCCATGATTTGGTTATTTGGTGGTATATTTCCTAAAGTTAAATTAGGACAAATACTTGGTTCTTGCTCTTATTTACTAGTTTTCAGACTCATGAGCTGCTTCACTAGTATCCTGAAACTGATTTTGTTTTCTTTTTTAAAAAAACTCAGATTTGAACATTTTAGATGTGCTTCATTTCATTGCGTTGATGTATTAGTCTGTTTTCATACTGCTATAAAGAACTACCTGAAACTGGATAATTTACAAAGGAAAGAGGCTTAATTGACTCACAGTTCAGCATGGCTGGGGAGGCCTCAGGAAACTTACAATCTTGGTGGAAGGCAAAGAGAGGAAGCAAGGCACCTTCTTCACATGGTGGCAGGAAGGAGAAGTGCCCAGTGAGGTGGGGAAGAGCCCCTTATAAAACCATCAGATCTCGTGAGAACTGATTTTCACAAGAACAGCTAGGGAAACTGCTCCCATGATTCAGTTATCTCCACCTGGTCTGTCCCTTGGCACATGGGGATTATAGGGATTACAATTCAAGATGAGATTTGGGTGGGGACACAAAGCCTAACTATATCATGCATGTTTAGATTTTCTCGTCTTTGGTCAGTGGGAACCTCTTCAGGTTTGCCCGAGTCTTGATTTTGATAGTTGCTATGCTTTCTGGCATAACAAGGTGATCAAAACTCCTCTTGTACAATTCATGGCACAAACTTGAAATTAGCCATTTGTCCAAGAAGCTCTGATTCTTTTGAAAAGGAAATTGTTTTTCAATCCTGTAATCTGTATTCATTGCTGCTGGGGTTGTTTCTTGTTTCCAGGCCTTTTCAATGGATAATGCTAGGAAATACACACACACACAGTGCTAGGAAATAAGCACATACACATATAAGATTAAAACATAAGTTCATAGTGGTAAGTCCAGTTGAACTTCATTTTAGGGCTATAGGATTTATATTTATATTTATAATTTTTGTTTATATTTATATTTATTTGAGACGGAGTTTTGCTCTGTTGCCCAGGCTGGAGTGCAATGGTGCGATCTCAGCACACTGCAACCTCCACCTCCTGGATTCAAGCAATTCTCCTGCCTCAGCCTTCTGAGTAGCTGGGATTACTGGTGCCCACCACCACGCCCGGCTAATTTTTTGTATTTTTAGTAGCAACGGTTTCACCATGTTCACCAGGCTAGTCTTGAACTCCAGGGCTACAGGATTTTTAGTGTAACCTTTTCTCTTTTACAACTTTCCTCCTCCTTCCTACTGAAAAAAAAAAAAAGGCCGGGCGCGGTGGCTCAAGCCTGTAATCCCAGCACTCTGGGAGGCCGAGGCGGGCGGATCACAAGGTCAGGAGATCGAGACCACAGTGAAACCCCGTCTCTACTAAAAATACAAAATATTAGCCGGCGCGGTGGCGGGCGCCTGTAGTCCTAGCTACTCAGGAGGCTGAGGCAGGAGAATGGCGTGAACCCAGGAGGCGGAGCTTGCAGTGAGCCGTGATCGCGCCACTGCACTCCAACCTGGGCAACAGCGTGAGACTCCGTCTCAAAAAAAAAAAAAAAAAAAAGAAAAAAAAAATCCAAGTCCTCAAGGCATTAACATTGACTTTTTATCCCACGGTACGCATTAACACTTTTATTTTATTTTTTATTTTTTATTTTTTTTGAGACGGAGTCTGGCTCTGTCGCCCAGGCTGGAGTGCAGTGGCCAGATCTCAGCTCACTGCAAGCTCCGCCTCCCGGGTTTACGCCATTCTCCTGCCTCAGCCTCCCGAGTAGCTGGGACTACAGGTGCCCGCCACGTCGCCCAGCTACTTTTTTGTATTTTTTTTAGTAGAGATGGGGTTTCACTGTTAGCCAAGATGGTCTCGATCTC
This sequence comes from Macaca nemestrina, assembly GCF_043159975.1. Taxonomy (NCBI): domain Eukaryota; kingdom Metazoa; phylum Chordata; class Mammalia; order Primates; family Cercopithecidae; genus Macaca; species Macaca nemestrina. The sequence goes on along the minus strand of NC_092126.1, from coordinate 38,731,741 downwards.
CTGACCTCGTGATCCGCCCATCTCGGCCTCCCAAAGTGCTGGGATTACAGGCTTGAGCCACCGCGCCCGGCCAACACTTTTATTATAATTATTATCAGCACTGCCGCCAACAGTGTGGTTACTGAAAATAAGAAAAATGAGTATCCCAAGGATTGAGCCAATTTTGTGTGTTATAGTCATTTGAAATAGTCACTCTTTGGATTGTATGCCACCAATTTGATAAAAAATTATGGTTGTTTTATTTTGGTTTTTAGAGATTTTGTGTAACATTTTCGTTTTGTTATACTATTATATAAAATATTTACATGGTTTGAAAATAAAATCTATAAGACAGATTAAACTCAGAGTAATGTTTTCCTATTTCACTTTGTTCTGTCTCTCCCTCCCAATTGGTAGCCCTTTTATTTTGTTTTTGAGACAGGTGCAGGCTCTGTCACTCAGGCTGGACCACAGTGGCACAATCTCGCCTCACTGCAACCTTTGGTCCAGGCTCAAGCCATCCCCTCATCTTAGCCTCCCGAGTAGCTGGGACTACAGGTGCATGCCACGGCTATTTTTTTTTAATATTTTGTGGAGATGGGGTTTTGCCGTGTTGCCCAGGCTGGTTTCAAGCTCCTGAGCTCAAGCGATCTGCCTACGTTAGCCTCTCAAACTGCTGGGATTACAGGTGTGAGCCACCACACCTGGCCTGGTTGTCCTTTTTTTTTTAAACTTATGGTTTATCCTTTCAAATGTATATATAGGGCCGGGCGCTGTGGCTCATGCCTGTAATCCCAGCACTTTGGGAGGCTGAGGCATGTAGATCATGAGGTCAGGAGTTTGAGACCAGCCTGGCCAACATGGTGAAACCCCGTCTATACTAAAAATACAAACATTACCCGGGTGTGGTGGTGGACACCTGTAAATCCCAGCTACTTGGGATACTGAGGCAGGAGAATTGCTTGAACCCAGGAGGCAGAGGTTGTAGTGCGCTGAGATCGCACCACTGTACTCTAGCCTGGGCAACAGAGCAAGACTCCGTCTTGGAAAAAAAAAGTGCATATATATGTATTTTGTTCCCTTTCTATCCCTTGTGTCCTTCCTTAGATGAAGTTAAGGGCACTCTTTAAGGGATCCTTGCATAGGCATTAGGTAGAAGGTTGGATTCGCTAACTATTGGTGCCTTGTCTTAAAGTGTTACTTTTAAATTTTAGAGTTGTGTAACCATCACCACTATCTGATTTTAGAACACTTTCATTCCCCTAAAAAGTTCCACTGTGCCCATTTACAGTTAATGTCTGCTCCACACTCTCAGCCCTAGGCAACCACTGATTTTCTGCTTTTCTGTCATTTCTGGGCATTTTATATAAATGGGATTATGCAATAATGTACTCTTTTGTATCTGCTGCTTTCACTTAGCAAATGTTTTGGAAGTTCATCCATGTTGTGACATATACTAATACTTTATTCCTTTAAATTGCTGAACTCCATTGCATGAATATATATTTTGTTTACTCACCAATTTAATGGACATTTGGATTGTGTCTAATTTTTGGCCATTAGGAATCATGCTGCTTTGCACATTCACATACATTTTTCTGTGTGGATTTGTTTTTATTTCTCTTTAGGTAGGTTCCTAGGAGTAGAATTTTACTGGTTTCTATGGTAAATTTGGGTTTTAACTTTTTAAGAAACCACCCAACTATTTCAATGTGATTGTACCGTTTTACATTTTTCCAGCAGTATACAAGGGTTCCAGTTTCTTCACATCTTTGCCAACTTTTGGCATTGTCGTTTTGAATTTAGCCATTCTAATGGGTGGTAGTAGTGTGCCACGGTTTTACTTTGACTAATAATATTGAGCCTATTTTCATGTGCTTATAGTCATTCTTTTTTTTTTTTTTTTTACGGAGCCTTGCTCTGTCGCCAGGCTGGAGTGCAGTGGTATGATCTCAGCTCACTGCAACCTCCACCTCCCGGGGTCAAGTGATTCCCCTGCCTCAGCCTCCCGAGTAGCTGGGACTACAGGCGTGCGCTACCATGCCTGGCTAGTTTTTTGTATTTTAGTAGAGATGGGGTGTCACCATGTTGGCCAGGATGGTCTCGATCTCCTGACCTCATAGTCCGCCCACCTTGTCCTCCTAAAGTGCTGGGATTATGGGTGTGAGGCACCGCGCCCGCCAAGTCATTCATATATTTTCTTTGGTGAAATGTTTATTCAAATTTTTGCTTTTAAAATTATATTGTCATTTTACTGATTTGAATTTTTTTTTTTTTTTTTAATCGAGACCAAGGCTTGCTCTGTCTCCCAGGCTGGAGTGCAATGGCATGGTCTTGGCTCCCTGCAACCTCCGCCTCCTGGGTTCAAGCGATTCTCCTACCCTCAGCCTCCTGAGTAGCTGGGACTACAGGTGTGTGCCACCACAGCCAGCGAAGTTTTGTATTTTTAGTAGAGACGGGGTTTCACTGTGTTGGCCAGGCTGGTCTCGAACTCCTGAACTGCCCGCCGCAACCTCCCAAAGTGCTGGGATTACAGGTGTGAACTACCATGGGCAGCTTGCATTAGTTTTTTTTTTTTTAAAAAATGTGATTTGCAAATATTTTCTCCCAGTCTGTGGTTTAATTTTCTTTCTCTCCTTCACCCCCCCCCCCCAACCTCCGCCTCCCCCTCCGCCTCTCCTCTGCCTATCCTCTTTCTTTTTTTCTTTTCTTTCTTGACAGAGTCTCTGTCGCCCAGGCCTGAAGTGCATTGGCACGATCTCGGCTCACTGCAACCTCTGCTTCTCGGATTCAAGCGATTCTCCTGCCCCAGCCTCCTGAGTAGCCGGGACTACAGGCGTGCGCCACCACGCCTGGCTAATTTTATTTTATACTTTGAGTAGAGACAGGGTTTTGCCACATTGGCCAGGCTGGTCTTGAACTCCTGACCTCAGGTGATCTGCCCACCTTAGCTTCCCAAAGTGCTGGGATTACAGGGGTGAGCCACCACTCCTGACCATTTTTTCATTTTCTTAATGGTGTCTTTTGAAGCACAATAAGTTTTTAATTTTGAGAAAATCCATTTTACTATTTTTTTTCCTTTTTGTGAATTGTGCGTTTGATGTCACATCTAAGAACACTTTGGCCAATATAAAGTTACAAAGATTTTCTCCTCTGTTTTCTTGTAGAATTTCTATATTTTAGCTCTTACATTTAGGTTTGTGATCATTTTAATTTTTGTGTATGTTGTGAGGTAAGGGTGTAAGTTTGTTTTTTTTGCTTTTGGCATTTGGATATCAAATTGTTTCACATGGTATGTTGAAAATACTCTCCTTTCCCCATTGAATCATCTGGGTACCCCTGTCACACAAATTGGTTGACTATAAATGTAATAATTTGTTTCTGGACTCTGAATTCTGTTCCATTGATGCATGTGTCTATACTTTTGTCATTACCGCGCTGTCTTGATTACTATGGCTTTATAGTAAAATTCGGAATTTGGTAGTGTAAGTCCTGTAATTTTGTTGTTTTTCAAAGTTGTTTTGCTAGTCCTCTGTGATTCCATGTGAATTTTAGGATCAGCCTGTCAATTTCTTTAAGAAAAAAAGCCGCCTAGGATTAAAGATTGCATTGAACTTAGAGATAGATCAATTTTGGGGAGAATTGCCATCTTGACAATATATTGATAGTCTTCTAATCCGTGAACATGAAATGTCTGTTTAGATACTCTTTAATTTCTTTCAGTTGTGTTCTGTAGTGCTGAGTGTAGAAGTCTTTGTTAGAAGTCTTTGTTAAAGTTTTTCTAAATATTTTAAGTACATGCTTGATGCTATTGTGAATGGAATTTTAAAAAATTAATTTGTCCATTCCTAGCATATAGAAATGGAAAATGCAGTGGACTTTTGTATATATTGTTTGTGCTGTGACCTTGCTAAATTTGCTTATTAGTACTAGTAGTTTGTGTGTATGCATTTTTTGAGATTTTCTGTAAGCAGAATTGTGTAATCCATTACTAAAACAATTTTACTTGTTTCTTTTTAGTCATGATGCCTTTTTTTTTTTCTTTTTCTTTTGAACCTTACTGCACCAGCTAGAACAAGTACAATTTTGAAAAGCAGTAGCAAAAGCAGGCATCCTTTCTTTGATCCTGATCTTTGGAAGGAAAGCGTTTTTACCTTTAAGTAAAGTTGGCCTTAGATTTTTTATTGATGCCCACCACCGTCAAGTTAAAGATGTTCAATTTGTCGTTTGTGAATTTGTGTGTGTGTGTGTGTGTGTGTGTGTGTGTTTAAATAGGTATTGTATTATATGTTGTGGGATTCTCTTGAATGTTTTGTTAAGGATTTTGTCGTGTTTATGGGAGATTTTGGTTTGTATTTTCTTTTTTTTCATTTTAATTTTTTTGACATGATTTTGTTCCCCAAGCTGGAGTGCAGTGGCACGATTTCGCCTCACTGCAACCTCCGCCTCCTCGGTTGAAGTGATTCTCCTGCCTCAGTCTCCCAAGTAGCTGGGATTTACAGGCATGCGCCACCACGCCCGGCTGATTTTTGTATTTTTAGTAGAGATGGGGTTTCTCCATGTTGGTCAGGCTGGTCTCGAACTCCCCACCTCAGGTGATCTGCCCACCTTGGCCTCCGAAAGTGTTGGGATTACAGGCGTGAGCCACTGTGCCCGGCAGTTTGTATTTTCTTTAGTCTGGTGGCCTTATTTTCTTTCATAGTAGTTACTGGCCTTTAAATATGAGTTGGGAAGTGTTTTCTCCTCCTCTGTATTTGAGTGTTCTTTTTAATTATTTGTTAGCATTTACCAGTGAAGACGTTTAGCCCTGGAGTCTCCTTTTGAGGAAAATCTTCAGTAACTATTTAAAACTTTTATTACAGGTCTGTTCCGTCTTAAAACTTTTTCTCCAGTCAATTTTGGTCATTTGTGTCTTTAGAGATATATGTCCATTTCATTGAAGTAGTCTAAAATTGTTGGCATAAAGTTGTTCATAGGACTTCCTTAATTCTTAACGTTTCGTAGGGCAGTGGTGATACTCTGACTCCTTTCATTCCTGATTTTGGTAATTTGTATTTTCTTTTCTTTCTTTGATCTTTTACAACGACCAACTTTTGGTGTTACTTTTTTTTCTCTTTGGTTTTTCTGCTTTCTCTAGTATTGGTTTCTGCCCTAATCTGTATTCATTTCTTTATTTTCATTTTTTTGAGATGGAGTCTGGCTTTCTTGCCTAGGCTGGAGTTCAGTGGCACTATCTTGGCTCATTGCAACCTCCTCCCAGGTTCAAGCAGTTCTCCTGCCTCAGTCTCTTGAGTTGCTGGGATTACAGGTGTTCACCACCCTTGGATAATTTTTATATTTTTAGTGGAGACAAGGTTTTACCATGTTGGCCAGACTGGTGTTGAACTCTTAACCTCAGGTGATCGGCCTGCCTCGGCCTCCCGAAATGATGGGATAACAGGTGTGAGCCACTGTGGCCTGCTCTAATCTTCATTATTTGCTTTAACCTGCTTAGTTTGGGATTCCTATTAAGGTGAAAGAAAGCTTTGGTTATTGACTTGAGTCTTTGCTTTTTTATTTTTTATATTTTCTATTTTTACTGTGCATACACATATAGAGAGTGTATTTTTAAAATGGGCTTTACAATATGTAGTTTTATCACTCAGTTTACAACTAAATATATTGTGAACATTTTCTCTTCTTCAACAGTTAAAAGAATTGCATAGCTTGGAGGAAACATAATTTACTTATTTATTTTGTTTGTTTGCTTTTGAGACGGAGTCTGGCTCTGTCGCCCAGGCTGGAGTACAGTGGTGCGATCTTGGCTCACTGCAAGCTCCGCCTCCCGGGTTCACGCCATTCTCCTGCCTCAGCCTCCCAAGTAGCGGGGACTACAGGCGCCCACCACCATGTCTGGCTCCTTTTTTGTGTTGATGGGGTTTCACCGTGTTAGCTAGGATGGTCTCAATCTCCTGACCTTGTGATCCGCCCACCTTGGCCTCCCAAAGTGCTGGATTACAGGTGTGAGCCACCGCACCTGGCCGGAAACATAATTTATTAAGCAATTTTATTGGGGACATTGAGGTATAATTTTTTTTCCCCAAGGAGACTTCATTCTTTTTACAATGCTTTTGGAGAAAAGGGGAGTCCTTGTCTTATATAGCTTTCTATAGATGATGGAAACTTGCCTTTCCCTTTAGCCTTTTAACTTGCTTCTTTACACCCAGCTAATCACCAGTCAAGTAACCCATTTTATGTTTTCCAATCTCTCTCTCCCATTTGCTTCCCATTTCGTTCCACATGCAGACGGACTTCCATTACTTCAGCACTTCGGTTCCTCCCCTTAAAGACGCTTTTTTTCCTTTTAAAGAGACTTCTTTGATTTTGATCAGCTGTACTCAAAACTGTATCCTAAGTTTCACATTAGGATTAATCTTTCATAATCTGAAGATATAATTCAGTTGTTTAAAAGAACATACTAAGAAGACCTTGGTAGAATTACATGTATCAAGAAATACTGGACTCCAGCACAATGGAAATATGGCTTTCTTTTGAAAAAGGTAGTTTTTTGGGGGAGGGTAGGGCAAAGAGGTAAGAAGTAGTTGGTACTGTATGGAAATGTTAGAGACCATTATGGAAATGTATTCATTATTTTAAAGTATAAGAGTGGTACATGTAGACAGTAGTAGTTCTGGAGTCTTGGAAGCCATGAGGTGCTCATCCATCACAAGGCCGTCACAGCCAGGTAGAAATGCCTGAGGAAAGCAGTGGAAATTGCAGACTCCTCCTGGGGTCGAATGTTGTCATCTCTGAAGGCCAGGTCTCCCTGAGATGGATGCCCCTTTTAAAAAATTTATTTATTTATTTATTTTGAGACAGAGTTTCGCTCTTGTTGCCCAGGCTTGGAGTGTAATGGCACGATCTCGGCTCACTGCAATCTCTGCCTCACAGGTTCAAATGATTCTTGTGCCTCAGCCTCCCAAGTAGCTGGGATTACAGGCATGCACCACCACGCCCAGCTAATTTTGTTATTTTAGTAGAGACAGGGTTTCACCATGTGGGTCAGGCTGGTCTTGAACTCCTGATGTCAGGTGGTCCATCTATCTGCCTTGGCCTCCCGGGGTGCTGGGATTACAAGCGTGAGCCACTGCGTCCAGCCTCTTTTTTTTTTTTTTTTTTCCAGAGTCTCGCTCTGTCGCCAGGCTGGAGTGCAGAGGCACCATCTTGGCTCACTGCAACCTCCGCCTCCCGGGTTCAAGCGATTGTCCTGCCTCGGCCCCCCCCCAGTAGCTGGGACTACAGGTGCATGTTACCACTCCCAGCTAATTTTTGTATTTTTAGTAGAGACGGAGTTTCACCATGTTGGCCAGGATGGTCTCAATATCCTGACCTCGTGATCTGCCCGCCTCGGCCTCCCAAAGTGCTGGGATTTGCAGTCGTGAGCCACTGCGCCCCACCCAGCCTCTTTCTTAAAATGTAATATTATTTTTTTAGAGACAGAGTCTTGCTGTCTTGCCCAAGCTGGTCTTGAACTCCTGGGCTTGAATTCCCACCTCCGCCTCTCGGAGAGCTAGAGCAACAGGCATGTGCCACTGTGCCTAGCTCAAGACCTTATTTTCTGATTCAGATTTTCAAAGCTGTAAGTTTCCCACTAAACACTGCTTTAGTTGCATTCTCCAAATTTTGATATGTGGTGTGTTCATTTGGTAAATGTTTCCTCAGTTTCTCTTGTGATGTTTTTGGCTTATAAGTTATTTTGGTATATGTTTAATTTCCAGATACTTGGGGATTTTTCTGATTTTTTTTTCCCTGTAATTTCTAATTTCTGTTGTGGTTGAACGTATTCTTTGTGTGATTTATGAGAAGAGGTACTACTTCGGGTAGTTGCTATTTGTCTGAATTGGGAACCAAGGAGCAGTTGCAGCTTTGGAGAATAAGGGTGGAGATGGGAACTGGATAGTTCCTTTCCCTTCTTGGTTCATATGTATATGTAATTTTAATTTGACAGTGTGTCAAGTCGGGGGACTACTTCATTTACTGTATTGTCGCAGTTAGGATACCTGTGGTTTATAATTAAACCATGGTCGTTTTGAATTCTGTCGAAAGAATTTGAGCCCAGTATTATACCCAATTTTTTTTTTTTTTTTTTTTTTTTTTGAGACGGAGTCTCGCTCTGTCGCCCAGGCTGGAGTGCAGTGGCCGGATCTCAGCTCACTGCAAGCTCCGCCTCCCGGGTTCACGCTGTTCTCCTGCCTCAGCCTCCCGAGTAGCTGGGACTGCAGGCGCCCGCCACCTCGCCCGACTAGTTTTTTGTATTTTTTAGTAGAGACGGGGTTTCACCGTGTTAGCCAGGATGGTCTCGATCTCCTGACCTTGTGATCCCCCCGTCTCGGCCTCCCAAAGTGCTGGGATTACAGGCTTGAGCCACCGCGCCCGGCTACCCTAGTTTTTTTTTTTCTTTAATAAGTTTAAATATAATTTTTTCCATATTGTATTTTTTTCTAGAAGAATTTGAGTCGAGTAGTACTCCTTTTTCTTTGTTTTAATGTAGTTGAACATAGTTCTTTCCTACTGTAACTCCTTTTTTTTTTTTTTTTTAATGAGACGGAGTTTTGCTCTTGTCTCCCAGACTGGAGTGCAGTGACACAATCGCGGCTCAATGCAACCTCTGTCTTCTGGGTTCAAGGGATTCTCCTGCCTCAGCCTCCCGAACAGCTGGGATTACAGGTGCCCACCACCCTGCGTGGCTAATTTTTGCATTTTTAGTAGAGACAGGGTTTCACCATGTTGGCTAGGCTGGTCTCAAAATCCTGACCTCAGGTGATCTGCCCACCTCAGCGTCCCAAAGTGCTGGGGTTACAGGCATGAGCCACCATGCCTAGCCTTTTTTTCCTCTTTTTTTGAGACTAAGTATCGCTCTATTGCTTAGGCTGAAGTGCAGTGGTGTGATCTCAGCTCATGCTACCTCAATTTCCTGGGTTCAGGTGATGCTTCTGCCTCAGCCTCCCTAGCAGCTGGGACCACAGGTGCATGCCACCATGCCTGGTTAATTTTTTTGTATTTTTAATAGAAATGGGGTGTCACCATATTGGCCAGGCTGGCCTTGAACTCCTGACCTCAGGTGATCTGCCCGCCTCAGCCTTCCAAAGTGCTGGGCTTACAGGCATGAGCCACTGTGCCTGGCCTGAAACTAATTTTGATCTTTTTTCTTTAAAGTTTATGATTAGTATACATGCGGTAAAAACTGGTTGAAAAAAAATTTTTTTTTTTTTTTTTTTTTTTCCTGTGAAGATACTTTTCTACTGATTAATGCCCTCAAGACTATCTTTTATGAGGGCAGGGACTAAATCTCTCTTACTCATATATTTTTCCCCAGTGTCCAGCACAAAATAATCATTATGATTTTGTTCAGAATGTTGTAGCATTGCTATGTTGTTAGGTTGAGGTCCAAAGGGTTTTGTTTTGTTTTGTTTTTGAGACAGGGTCTCGCTTTGTCACCCAGGCTGGAGTGCAGTGGCAGGATCATAGTTCACCGTAGCCTCAACTCCAGGGCTCAAGCCATTACCTCAGCCTCCTGAATAGCTGGGATTACAGGCACACGCCACCACACCTGGCTACCCAAAGGGTTTTAACCCTAGTTTTTGCTTCTGGTGTCTGATCTTCACATCTTTAACTTTATAGCCTTTGGAGGAAGAGGATAAGAAGATGGACCAGAACATATTGCTTGGGGAGAGAGACACAGAATCAAGGATGATTTTGGTTTGAGATAACTGAATGGGGAATATGGCATGAAATAAAGCGAGCTAATTGAGGATTCTTCTGTTTCTTCTAAGATATATTTTTTGTTATTTGGCCTAGTGAGTTTAATTCATCTCAATTTTGATAGATTACTTATGTCATCTAAACTTCAGTTTATGAAATGGTAAATTTATTTTACTAAAATCTTTGCTTTCCTCCTTCTCCCCCTTAGGACATTTGCTACAAGATCCTATTGCACCCACCAACTCCACCTGCCAACATTATGTCTGCAAAACTTGTAAAGGCAAGAAAATGATGATGAAACCTTCCTGTAGCTGGTGCAAAGACTATGAGCAGTTTGAGGAAAACAAGCAGTTAAGCATCCTAGTGAACTGCTACAAAAAACTGTGCGAGTATATAACACAGACTACACTGGCACGGGATATAATAGAAGCAGTTGACTGTTCTTCTGATATTTTGGCTTTGCTTAATGATGGATCATTGTTTTGTGAGGAGACAGAAAAACCCTCAGATTCATCCTTTACTTTGTGTTTGACACATTCCCCTTTACCTTCAACCTCAGAACCCACAACTGATCCTCAAGCTAGTTTATCTCCAATGTCTGAAAGCACCCTCAGCATTGCTATTGGCAGTTCTGTTATCAATGGTTTGCCTACTTATAATGGGCTTTCAATAGATAGATTTGGTATAAATATTCCTTCACCTGAACATTCAAATACGATTGACGTATGTAACACTGTTGACATAAAAACTGAGGATCTGTCTGACAGCCTGCCACCCGTTTGTGACACGGTAGCCACTGACTTATGTTCCACAGGCATTGATATCTGCAGTTTCAGTGAAGATATAAAACCTGGAGACTCTCTGTTACTGAGTGTTGAGGAAGTACTCCGCAGCTTAGAAACTGTTTCAAATACAGAGGTCTGTTGCCCTAATTTGCAGCCGAACTTGGAAGCCACTGTATCCAATGGACCTTTTCTGCAGCTTTCTTCCCAGTCTCTTAGCCATAATGTTTTTATGTCCACCAGTCCTGCACTTCATGGGTTATCATGTACAGCAGCAACTCCGAAGATAGCAAAATTGAATAGAAAACGATCCAGATCAGAGAGCGACAGTGAGAAAGTTCAGCCACTTCCAATTTCTACCATTATTCGAGGCCCAACACTGGGGGCATCTGCTCCTGTGACGGTGAAACGGGAGAGCAAAATTTCTCTTCAGCCTATAGCAACTGTTCCCAATGGAGGCACAACGCCTAAAATCAGCAAGACTGTACTTTTATCTACTAAAAGCATGAAAAAGAGTCATGAACATGGATCCAAGAAATCTCACTCTAAAACCAAGCCAGGTATTCTTAAAAAAGACAAAGCAGTAAAGGAAAAGATTCCTAGTCATCATTTTATGCCAGGAAGTCCTACCAAGACTGTGTACAAAAAACCCCAGGAAAAGAAAGGGTGTAAATGTGGGCGTGCTACTCAAAATCCAAGTGTTCTTACATGCCGAGGCCAACGCTGCCCTTGCTACTCTAACCGCAAAGCCTGCTTAGATTGTATATGTCGTGGCTGCCAAAACTCCTATATGGCCAATGGGGAGAAGAAGCTGGAGGCATTTGCCGTGCCAGAAAAGGCCTTGGAGCAGACCAGGCTCACTTTGGGCATTAACGTGACTAGCATTGCTGTGCGTAATGCTAGTACCAGCACCAGTGTAATAAATGTCACAGGGTCCCCAGTAACGACGTTTTTAGCTGCCAGTACACATGATGATAAAAGTTTGGATGAAGCTATAGACATGAGATTCGACTGTTAAATCAGTGGGTCTTTTAAACCTACTCCTGGTAGGGAAATAGCTACAGTTTTACGGCAGCTATGGTTCTGTTGGTTTAACTTGCCGGAGCTCCTGCATATAGATCACTTGTATCAAGTGTTTTCATTGCTAAGTTATATGTGTTAGTGTCGGGGAAATAGTTTGCAGATAATGGAGGAGTAACCCTACAACTATATGTCCTTAGTTCTTACAGAACCTCATAGTTTGAGAACAAAGCTGATGCAACTGATTTATACAAAATGAACTTTGGCAAGAAAAATAACATTAACCTCATTGTTTATGGCCATGCTTTGTGCATAATCAAAGTTTATGATTAAATGTAAGGAAGTGGTATCTAGTCAGTCCATAAAGATTGTGCTAATTTTTTTGTGGAAAAGTAGCCATTAGTTCAGGAAACTCAGTGCTGCCTTCAGATGCCATTGATGTTTCTCCTGTTGGAAAGCTGATGTGTCCAGCTCAACCTTTGTGCTGACATCATACCATTTCTGATCATGAAATATTGGCTACTGGTGTATGTAGCAGTTCTTAAATCAGCAGTATTATGAAAAGAAAAAATTCCCCCTCATTAGAATGTTTAAGAAATCTTTTTAAAAAGTAAACAGATTCTGTCAGACTACAAATGTTTAGCTGTTTCTCACTCATTTCTAGGGAAAAAATCTAAATCCCTCCTTCATTTTGAGCAGTGTTCTAATTGGATAAATGAAGTGAAGGAGAGTAGTTTTATTCTGAAGGTAATTAAATTTAGACTAGTATGTGACAGAATTTTTTAAAAATTATAAAAATTTTATTTAGTGATTGGGATTTACTTAAAATAATTTTGGAATAATGCCCCCAGACTTGCCCAGATTTATGTGTTGTACTTATTGCCACTGGCCGCCACTTTGACTTTTGTTTTCTATAATAGTTTAATTTGCCACAGTCTTTATTTTGAATATGCTTCTAGTTTTTTTTTTTTTTTTTTTTTTTTTAGGGTGCTGTTCATTATGAAGGCGTCTTTTATAGAGGCCTAATAAGAATGCCTTTTTATGAAACCTGTGCATTTAGGTAGGTTGAAGCTAGGAGGATTTTCTTTAGAATGCTCTCTTGCATGTAAAGCACAAAGTATGTTTCAGTTTAAATGCACTTCTTCCCGTTAATTTTTATGGGGAAGACAAGTGAGTCACAGACATTCTGTTGAAGGTAAATCTAGTCAGTTGCTTCAAAGAGCACAGCCCAAATAAAACAAGGACTGACTAGGTGTAATGAAATAATCTATGATTTAAAAGAAGAGCTGCAGCTTTGACAGTGCTTATTTAAAGAAAAATACTGCTGGAAAATTTCCGATTTCTACTACGTTCACCATCTCTAGTAAGATCCGACATATGTTGAAGTTATGTTTTGATTTGGCACACAGCATGTTCAATGATGGTTACTCGCCTAGTACAAGACATGGAGAAGAAACCTTTGGACACAGAGCAGATGACACCTCCTTCTGTTTTGTAGTGTATCCTGGTGTCATTTTCTGTGAATGTGGTCAGGTAGAGTTGTTTTTGTTGTTGTTGTTGGGTTTTTTTTGTTTTTTTTTTTTTGTTTTTTTTTGTTTTTTTTTTGGTGGGGTGGGGGTGGGCTAAAGCCATAGGAAGAAAAATGTGATGTATGTGTCCAGTATGTACTATTTTGTTTTTGTTTTGCAAGAAGAGTTGAACTATTTTTGATAACAAGAGTAAATGGTGGAAAATGCTTCTTAGTTGTCTTGTCTTTATTTGCTTTCCAAGATTTGGAATTTTATTTAATTCCTTTAAGTATTAGCAGTGTCTTATGAAACATGTATTTACCTAACGTTTGTAACAGTTTTGTGTTGAACCCAGATGCCCTGCTATATAAAGTTGTAAATCTGTTCTTTATTCACTAATGATCACTGCAAAAATGAAATGAGATTGTACACATGGATGAGGATATATTTTGCAAATCGACCAAACTTTCCTAATATTATGATCTTAAAATTCATAGAGTACTTTATTGCTTCCCAAGTTTGATAATCTTGTGTTTTTTTTGATGCATGGGAGGTTGGCAATATAGACAAAGTGGAAATCATTAGTATGTGAGGGACTTGATTGTTATGTAATATTGCCAGTGATGAATTCAGGTTGTTTTTAGCACAAGTTTCTCTTTTTTATGCTGGTATTCTCACTGCCACATTTTTGGAAACCTGTATTACACCTTAAATCTATCAATAAATGATAGTTTTCTAATTCTATGTTGTAGAATACTGAGGAGTTTGGGATAGCATGCTCTGAATGGTCTGTATTATATACATCTGGGGAAGAGTAATCACAGTGCCTTGATTTTTATATTATTTTTCTTTATACCACGAGTTATTTAGGAATGCTGACCAATGACTAACAAGGGATGATTGAGAGATTACTGAAGTAACTGGATTTACTAATTCAACAGGATTTGAAACCACCAAATAATAGCATTTAATATGACACATCCTGAATTGTTGAGTCCTTGTTATTAATATAAATGATCAAATGATCTTTTACCTTAGGTAATAGTTCTAGAGCTGACCATTTTATCTTTTTGGTTAATTAAGTCTGCATTTCCATGAGGAGTTGTAGTATGGTCCTAGGGATGAAGAATTCCTTTTATTTCATTGTATTCTTAGTTAAAACAATTTCATGGTGACCTTGTTGAACAAGAGTAAAAGTTTTACGGCAATCAGATGAAAAATAAATTGTCCATAACCATATCATAGATAACAAATAGAAGCGCTTTAGAAAATACTAAGTTCAAAGTATAGTATTTTGACCAAATCTATTACTTGGATGGTATTTTATACTTTTTCAAAAAAAAATAAAAGCTAGGCATAGTGGTGTGTGCCTGTAATCCCAGCTACTTATGAGGCTGAGGTGGGAGAATCACTTAAGCTCAGGAGTTTGAATCCAGCCTGGGCAACATAGTGAGACCTTGCCTCTTAAATAAAATTAGGTACCCCAAAACACGCAGTTACACATTCTTTTAAAATAATGCATTATAGATGAGGCTAAAGTCTACCTTGATTCCTGTGAACTCCGCCTCATTCACAAACCCTGGTCCGCTTCCCTATCCCGAGGACATCATTTCTCAGTATATTATCATTACTACAAAGACCTTTCTTTGTAGTTTTCACATGGGCTCAAAGAGTTATTCTGACATTCAAGCTTGTTTACAGTCTTACATAAAAATGAGGTGCAGGTATGATTAAAAGCACGAGTGTGTAGTAATGAACATTCATATTTGACAACTTTATTTAGTTTTGCTAAAAGGGAAAAACAAAAGTCATGCAGCCTTCTCCAAACACATCTTAACATTTCAAAAAGCTGAGCAAATCTCATTTGATCAATCTAGAGTTTTATAAACACTTTGAATGGTACACAGTGACATAGATAAGATGCAGGGAAGATATATGGAATTTTTAATTAGTTTGATTACCTTGGTAATGTTATGCTATTAAACTCATTTCTCACTGAATTAGCATTAAGGTCATGATAATAACCCTCAGCTTTTATCAAGGGGCCTGGAATATTGTAACTTGTAAATTCCATTTTGGCAGTAATGATTATATTTACCATGATCTTTACCAGAAAGTCAAATATATTCTACCTTAATTCCTCAGAATTCACATTCCTTGCATTCAGCTCCAAGAAAGGAGTACAATAAAACAAACACATTCTTATAATTCCTGAAAATGTAATAATGTGGGTAAACTATTACAATAGCCCATCTTAAATGGAATGGTACTGATAGATGTACTTTTATAATAGACTTTGTAAGAGATTGGGGTCTTGCTCTGTCGCCTAGGCTGGAGTGCAGTGTCGTAATCATAGCTCACTGCAGCCTCGAAGCCCTGGGCTCGAGTGGTTCTCCTGCCTCAGCCTCCCAAGTTGGTAGGACTACAGGTGTGCATCACCACGCCCAACTAAGCTTAGTTTTTTGTAGAGACAGAGTCTCACTGTGTTGCCCAGGCTGGTCTTTACTCCTGGACTCAAGTGATCACCTCCTTTGGCCTCCCAAAATGCTGGGATTATAGGCGTGAGTCACCATGCCCACCCAATAATTAGAGACTTCAAAAACCAGATGAAAGTGAAAGCAAGAGGACTTCAGTTAAGGAGAACCAAGGTAAAAAAGCCAAATAGTATATTGTAAAATTGAATTTTATTTTTACTTTTTGGTGAATCTTACTAGTAGTTTAGGTCATTATGGATAATAAAACATTTAAACCGTATCTGGTTTCTAAGAAAAGTATTTATTTTTTTGTATTTCTATCTGAAATAAAATGATTGCTTTTCTTCCCTGGTAAAGGCTGGATGGGATTGGTAGGACATTTCATTTATCACATAAACAATCTTAATAATCAGTGTGTGTAGGTTATTGAATATTGTTTCCTAAAAATTGTTATTTTTAAGCTTTTAATTATTTTGTGTGAACTATTAAATAGCTGCAGTAGTTACTGCTTTCTGTAACAGTTAAATGGAAGATCAGTTCTAATCTTGAAGATAAAATGACAGGAAACTGGGAGCTTGTGACAGGCAGGAGTCCTAGGATTGTTAACTTACTGTGCTGTACCTGGTTTATAGTGTATTAGTGTATTTCCTAAATTCTCCTTTTCTTTTTGCCTACCATAACCCTAACCCAAAAGTTCATTTCACTGCTTGGCTTTTATGCCAGCAAGGAGGGAACCAAGGTAGGGTGGAAAGGGAAGCTATTCTTGACACTTTCAGAACTAGTTAAAAAAAAATAAATCTAGGGGAAAAGCTGATGACTGACAGATGGATATTAAATTGCTTGGGGGTTTTACTTACATCAGAAATGTCTATTATTTTTAATAGTTTCTTTTCAAGGATACTACAGGATTTGGCTGGACTGTGGCCTGATGAAAAATGTAGGATTCTGTAGTGAACACATCTACAGTAAATAATAGCTTTCTTTTATAGATGTATCATTTTCCATTTCCTTGATAATGAGGTGGATGAAGTATCTGTAGTAATTTTTTTGAACATGAAGTAAGGAATAACATTGAGGCCTTAACTTTATTAGCTAGTCTAATATTCCTGGGAGAAAGGAATATAGTAAGAATTTTAATGTATCATTATTCCTTTATGTCATCAAGCAGGCCTTCTGATAGGAAGTGAAAACAGTATTAACTAATTTGGAGATTAAATACATCATTCCATAGTTCAATGAATAAAAGTTAAAAGGGCTTTTTCCAAGTATGAGTCAAATTCTGTACTTCATTTAAGAAGTTTTTTTTTTTTTTTTTTTCCTTGAGATCTTATATAAGATCCACAGTCAGGGAGGTTACCAGAGCTTGCCAGCGAAGTTGGAAGGCCCAGTGGTTACAATACCTGAGGATGTAAAGTGACTAGTAGTTTGGCAGGGAACTGTGAAATTACATGAAGCCAGGTAAGTTCAAGATCTTTGAACTCCAGTATACATAGAATTAAAAGTCTCTGAGATGTTTTGGCAGTGCTTTTATTACTAGGGCTAAGTCAATTCTGGAGGCCCTTACTACTTTTTCAAGTTCCAGAATTTTTTGACTCAAGTTTTCTGCAAGTGAAGGTTTCTTCTAGGCTCCATAGGAGCCCGGAGGGGACTCGGATGCCAGCCAACAGAGGCAACTTCAGTCACCTGTGTAGAGAACCGTGCATGGCACCGTCCCCAAGAGATCTTTGGTACATTCAAGGGTGTAGAGTGCTGACTTCGGAAGGCGATGGTACCACTTCTGAGGAAAAGCTCCGTAAGAGGTTTGAGGCAAATTGGAGGAGTCTCCTAAGTTAAATGTGTATCCAGACCTACTGCTTAAAAACAAAGTTCCTAGTGCAGATACACACTTGGAGAAATCAAAGTCTTTAAAAAGCAGTATGCAAACGAGAACATCTCTTCACAAGAAAGAAACATTTAAAATACACATCTTCGTTTCATTGTAGACACTGGGAGCTATTCTTCATCCACTGATTGAAGCTTTCCACATTTCTCTGGAAGGCTTGCACTTAATATTTTACTGCCTTTGTTTCCAAATTCAGAGGGAGAGGCAGGTTCATCTGTTTCATAATCTTCAAAACTGAAATAAAGCAAAAATGAATTAACTGAAGTTTTAATGGTTGGGTAGAAATCAATACGGCAAACACGAGCCTCAAGACCAGCCCGCAAAGGTACCTTTAGTTGCTAAATGGAGGCTGTGAGCAACTGAACTGCCCTGAAGGAGACAACACTCCAGAGCAGAAAACACATTCTTCTCCATGTTCCTTAAAACGTAAGTCCATGTCAGAATTTGTTGAAAATGTTCCATATCAAGCTTTCCCTATGGCTGTTGGTGGGAGTGAGAGAATTACAGATGGTGCAAGGTTAAGAAAAATTTGAGGTCCATAAAGTATGAGCTTTACACGACCTTATTAAAGTGGTTTCCACTCAAAGTGGCAAAATTTTTTTTTTTTTTTTTTTTTTTTTTGAGACGGAGCCTTGCTCTGTCACCCAGTCTGGAGTGCAGTGGCACGATCTTGGCTCACTGCAACCTCTGCTTCCCGGGTTCAAGCGATTCTCCTGCCTCAGCCTCCCCAGTAGCTGGGACTACATCCGTGTGCCACCACACCTGGCTAAGTTTTGTATTTTTAGTAGAGATGGGGTTTCACCATGTTGGCCATGCTGGTCTGGAACTCCGGACCTCAGGTGATCTGCCCACTTTGGCCTCCCAAAGTGCTGGGATTACAGGCTTGCGCCACTGGTCGGTCAGAGTGGCAAACTTTCTCAACTCCCAGATTGCTTTATAGCTTCCCTCCGTGGCTTCCAAGTAACACAAATAGATGTTCAAGTGTGTAGGTCGAACTGACTAAAGCCCGTTTATAGATTTCCCATCTTTCTACTTTGTAGACCTCTACAGCATACCTAGACCTAGATATTCATCCTGGGAAGATGTCGTTCTGCCAAACCTTTTAGGTGTTGCTGGTATCCCCTGAATACTGTATCCTCCAGGCTACCCCTAAGGTTGGCTTTAGGCAGAGATGAAATACTTTCTCTTGGAAATGATGTGGCTGCCTGAAATATTGATAAATATTCTGAGGCTGTATCTCTAAGCCTCATATGTAGATATGTACATCAGAAAAATGCACATCAGTTAGCAATGTCTATTACAGTATTTGACATCACTGGCTTAGCCCTTGCAGGGATCTCCCACAATATTTAAGCAGGAATCTGTGGACATACAGTCTCTTTATCAAAAAGGTACCAAGGCCAATTAGTGAGGGAAAATATGCTGAGGTAGGTATATACAGTAGGGGGCACCTATTCCCTAAAACATTGTGTATGTGTGTGTGTGGTTTTTCTTCTGAGATGGAGTATCGCTCTGTCACCCAGGCTGGAGTGCAGTGGGGCCATCTCGGCTCACTGCAACCTCTGCCTCCCAAGTTCAAGTGATTTCTCCTGCCTCAGCCTCCCAAGTAGCTGGGATTTACAGGCATGTGCCACCATGTCTGGCTAATTTTGTATATTTAGTAGAGATGGGGTTTCACCATGCTCGCCAGACTGGTCTTGAACGCCTAACCTCAAGTGATCCACCTGTCTCGGCCTCCCAAAATGCTGGGATTACAAGCATGAGCCACTGTGCCCAGTCAACATCTTTTTGTTTTTGAAATGGAGTCTCACTCTGTTGCCCAGGCTGGAGTGCAGTGGCACGATCTTGGTTCACTGCAACCTCTGCCTTCCGGGTTCAAGCAATTCTCCTGCCTCAGCCTCCCAAGAAGCAGGGATTATGGATGTATACCACCACGCCTGGCTAGTTTGTGTATTTTTTCAGTAGCGACAGGGTTTCACCATGTTGGCCAGGCTGATCTTGAACTCCTGACCTTGGGTGATCCACCCCCCTCAGCCTCCCAAAGTGCTGGGATTACAGGTGTGAGCCACTGCGCCTAGCCTAAGCCAACATTTTTGAATAGAGGTTAGAGATTTAAAATTTTTAAAAAGCTTACTTGATAGAAAATTGTTCCCTATCACTACCAGTTTATGATACTATCAAAAGTTATAGTTTGTTCATTTAATAAAACTACTGCATTCCATTCTTGTTTCCATTCCTTTTCCCCCATCTCCTTGAGGCCTCAATGCGGCATGGGATGTGCTAGATAAGGAGGCAATAGGAGAGGAACTTTCTGCTAACGCAAGTGAAATGGTTGATGGCAGAGCCTCTGTTCTGGGGAACAAAATTCTCAAAACCACTGCTGCTGCTTTCTTGTCAGGATGGGAGCATCTTCTTCCCCTTGGTGCCCTGACTTGCTGTCTGTAAGCTATCAGTGTTAAATACCTCAGTGTAGGTTTATGAATAAGGCATATTTTCAGAGTTAAGTGTGAAGTGAGACTCATTCAGTAAATATTTGAACTCCTGTTGCTAAGTGTAAGAGCCAAATGCTAGGATTACAATGATGAAAAAGGCTGAAGCAGCCCTCTCCTCACATCTCTTGTAGCTTAATGGAGACCTTATGGAGTCAGGGATTAAGTGATTTAGCCTTAAAGCATAGGCTTTGGAGTCAGACTGTAAAAGTCAGGTTCCAATCTGGGTTTGATCACTTAATGTGACTTTGGGCATGTTGGTGAGTGACACCTAATCCTATATTGCAGGAGGGGTTATACATTTTTGTGTATGTCATTTCTGAAGAAAACATTTGCAAAAGGAAGTTCATTCAATAACCCTCCTTTGTCAGCATCCTGGAGACTCCTCTTAATTTTGGTGGTTCTCAACTAGGGTGATTTCCCTCCCACCAGGGGACATTCAGGAATGTCTGGAGACATGTCTGTGTCTTGCTTGTCACAACTGAGTGGGTCCTACTGGCATCTAGTGGGTAGCGTGCAGGGATGGTGCTAAACATCCTACAATATGCCATACATCTCACAATAATATTACCCATCTTAGAACTCTTGCTCCTTCAATGCTAGTGTGTCCCAGGTTCTGGACTAATAAGCTCTTGTCATTTTGTACTTCCCTGGTAAGCTTAGTCTTTCCCATGGCTTCACTCACCACTTACTCACCTATGGTTTCTAAACTATGTCCAGCCTCAGCCTCTTTCTAAGCTGGAGAGCTCCATGTATCCAGCTGCCTACTATATAGATGGCTCTTTCACTACAGCAGCATGTATAAACTTGAACGCATGTTTCCCACTGCCCTGGTTCTCCCTATTTTAGTCAATGGCACTGTCATCTGCCCACTCAAAGCCAGAAACTAGTTATCCCAAGTTCCTCTTTCCTCACCTCACTACAGCTGACCATATGGATACAAGCCTGCCTCTTCCTCCCTACCACCACTGGCTTCAGTTCAGGGTACCATACTTTCTTGTCTGGATTACACTCTTGCCACATATCCTTTGCTACTGCCATACCAGGCTGTTTATGGTGTTGGAACAGGTTATGGTCTTGGGACCTAATGCCACTGTACATGTTTTTCAACTGCCTGAAATGCCCTTTCCTCTTTGGCTAGCTTGTGTTCATCTTTTAATCAGATGTCAGGTGCAGGTTTCCTGATTCTTGACTCCTGAATTAACCACATACATCTGACTCAGATGTATGTAATGGCTTCCTTATTTGTCTCCCTACTTCTGTTCTTGCACTTCCACTACTCTGGCAGAATGGTCTTCAGAAAACCTAAGGGGTAGGGGTTATATCACTCCCTTGCTTAACAATTTTCAGTGGCTTCCCTAGGCCCTGCATGATCTGGCCCCTGTTAGACTTTGTAATCACATCTCCCTCTGTTGCTCACTATATTCTGGCCACACTAGGCTTTAAAAATCTCCCCAACATACTGTTTCCTGCCTCAAAATCACTGCACACAGTCACATATTTTACTCCCCACCTAGGACATTTTTGCTGTTTTTCAACCTTTTAGGTCTTGTCACCTACTCAGAAAAATTCTTCCCTCAGCACCGTAAGCTGCAACTCCTTGTCCATTATTGGTTCATCTTATTTGCCTCCTTCATATTTACATAATTAAATCTGTTCCCCACTTGACTGTAAAGTGTCCGTTTTGTAGCTCACTAACTTCCTTGGGCTATAGTACAGTGATTGGCACTAAGTGCTCAAAATGAATGGCTGAATGAAAAGTGATGTCCTAATGCTCTTGTGAAACAGTGTGTAGAGCTGCTGGGACAGGATTGGAATCAGTAAAATGGTGAGAGTGCAGAATTCTTTCATTCATTTTCATTCATTCATTCATTCATTCATTCATTCATTCATTTTGAAATAAAATCTCGCTCTGTCGCTCAGGAGGGCAATGGCGTGATCTTGGCTCACTGCAACCTCCGCCTCCCAGGGTCAAGCCATTCTCCTGCCTCAGCCTCCCGAGTAGTTGGGATTACAGACACGTGCCACCACGCCAGCTAATTTTTGTATTTTTAGTAGAGACGGAGTTTCACCATGTTGGCTAGGATGGCCTCGATCTCCTGACCTCGTGATCACCCCCCGGCCTCCCAAAGTGCTGGGATTACAGGTGTGAGCCACCGTGCCCAGCCTGAGGACAAATTCTTTAACATAGTATTGTTAGCATGAGGGGATATGATGGTTCATGTAATTTGGCCAGCAACACCACTGCCTTTAGAAACTTATTTCCCTAAGTAAGTTTTCCCTTTCAGATGAACAGTTTCTGGGCAAAAGTATTCAGGCGGGCTCTGCAGATTCCTGGGATGGAAATAGAAAAGCTGGAATGAGCAGAGATAATGACTGGGACATACATGGTTTGACAAAAGATTGCATGCAGTTTCAGAGTGTTGTCTGGGAGTTATGTTTTGATTCCAATTTCCAGGATTCTGACTATTTACAGGGACAAAAGAATAGAGTATTTGATTCAGGGATTATCTGGGCAAATCTAAGACATATGGTACCTACAGGCATAGAATAAAATGTTCAATATTTTGGCGTGGCGCAGTGGCTCACACCTGTAATCCCAGCACTTTGGGGCAGGCCATGTGGGCAGATTACCTGAGGTTGGGAGTTTGAGACCAGCCTGACCAACATGGAGAAACCCTGTCTCTACTAAAAATACAAAATTAGCTGGGCGTGGTGGCACATGCCTGTAATCCCAGCTACTCGGGAGGCTGAGGTCGGAGAATCACTTGAACTCGGGAGGCAGAAGTTGCAGTGAGCTGAGATCGTGCCACTGCACTCCAGCCTGGGTGACAAGAGTAAAACTCCATCTCAAAAACAAACAAACAAACAAAAAACCAAAAAATAAAATAAAAATTCAATATTTCTCTAGTTTGAAGTCTATAATGCTTCAGGAATATAAGTGTGTGATTTATCTTTATACTTTTAAGTTAAGCCTGTAATCCCAGCACTTTGGGAGGCCGAGACGGGCGGATCACGAGGTCAGGAGATCGAGACCATCCTGGCTAACACGGTGAAACCCCATCTCTACTAAAAAAAAAAAATAGAAAAAAAAAAATAGATATCCTAAGCCACTTACATAAAATGGACTAGCTGAAATATTTGGAAGTTGGATATTTGGTTCACTGAATTTCCTTAACCCATCCAGTGACCAGAAGACCTTTAGTTTCAACTCTTGCTGAAGTTTCCTAATACATACCACTTGCTTTCCTGCCCCAGGAAGTAGATTTCACTTCATTTCTGATGGTTAAAGGAACTCTTGCAGTTCCCCAGAATCATAAGCTATCAATTGTTAATTCTTACTCACTGTGGATATAGACAGCATAAAAATGTGGGCTAAATATATTGTAATTATGAACTGGAAGGACAGGGTCTCAAATCATGTTTATTACCAAGCACAGTGCCTGGCACAAAGTAGGTACCAGTAAATATCTGTTCAAATAAATTAACATTGGGCTTTGTTCAATGTGGAAAAAAATAAAACATTAATCTCAGGCCCATGTAGAGGCTCCGTTTATTAAGCATTAAAAAGTAATTCTAAACTAGTATATCTGTAATTTTATAACTCATGTTTTGAAATATTAATTCATGTCATTCCTTCTTTTTCTTTCTCTATACCCTAATATATACACACAACCCTCCATTCTCCCTGTTTCCCTGTTCCTCTCCTATATTCTCCCGCCTTACTGAGGAGAGTTTGGCTTCATACTTCTCACTAGTTACATTCCTGGACGATTGCTCTGATGGGTTTCTGGCTGGCCTTCTTTACCTACAGTGCCTTAATTTCCAGTGCTGATGGATGTACATGTAGATCTCTGACAGAGTAATTAATATATTTTTAATACAAAGGAAAAAGCTGCCTTTAAAAACATTCAATAGGAAACAGTTCTAAACTGCCCAAATGTCCAGTAACAGGGAAATGGATGTGAGTTATTGCTTGAAAGAACACTGAAGCATTCAAAGTCCTGTTTTTGAACACATTAGTAACAAGTGCCAAAAAGAAATATACCAAGTATAAAATAATGGTTATCCCTGGATCACTGAACCAACAGTGATTTTAATCTCTCTATATTTTCCATTTTTTTCAAGTATTAGTCAAACTGGCAGAAAAGCTTGTTTCTGATTATTGAGGGTCTCGGTTTCTTAGGATAGTAACATGGAAGACCCGTTAGCCTGCTTTACATAATTTCTGTGGCGTTTTTAATGTATTCCATTGCATAAACTGTAAGAATGTTAACTATAAATATGGTATCATAACCTGTTATCTTCATATAGGTAACACATTTAGTTGACTTGGATTAAGTAACTGGTACCCTGCCTTTCTGGCTTCTCTTACGAGGGTTGAATTTATATAAATGCTGTTGTATGCTGTGATCACTTTGTGTGCTAGACGTGTTAATTTGCAATGTTTACAGCCTCATACTTATGGGAGCTTTGGTCTTACTTCACCTCACTGAGATCTGTAGTGATTACTAGGTTACTTACTGAAGACATTACATAAGTACCAGTCTTGAAATCAGGAGGTACAGATGCTTAGCACAATGGCTACCTGTGATTGTTGTTAGATGGAGGATTTTAAGTTGTTTTTGGAGGGCCAAATCGTCTGGACTACTGTAGATATCCTTGTAGTGAGGGTGGCTGCTGTATTGCTGTGGTCTGTGTCTTTCAGTAAACATTTGCTGAGGACCTCCTACATAACAGTCTGCCAGATGCTGGGACTACAAGACTAAGAAAATGTTCTTGCCCCCTGAGGAGCTCACAATCTAATGGTAAAACAAATAGCTCCTTTTTTTTTTTTTTTTTTAGCATTTATATACCAGACACTGTTAGATTCATTATATACATTATCTCTTAATTCTCAGTACAATCTTGCTGTTCATGCAACAGATATTTACTGTGTCAAGCAGTAAAATGTGCCCTAGGAGTGAAGGGAGCAAGATAAGTGACAGAATGCTAATGTTACAGCTGAATAAACTCTACTTCAGAGAGGTTAGGTAATGTGATCACAAAAGTGGTAGTAATAAATAGCTATTGTTTATTGATTACAAAGACACTATGCCTAAGGGCCTTACATTATATACACTGTCTTATTTAATCCTTAAAACAGCTCAGTGTGGCAAGTGGTACCCTTATTTTTACAGGGGATGCTGAAGCTTGGATGCATGAGAGTCCACAGCTTCTATGGTAAAGCAAGGATTTGAAGTTAGGTTTGTCTAACTTCAAATTTCATGCTATTAACCACGATGTTTTACATCTATATATATAATTTTTTTTTTCTTGAGACGGAGTCTTGCTCTGTTGCCCAGGCTGACGTGCAATGCTGTGATCACAGCTCACTGCAACCTCCACCTCCTTCCTAGGTTCATTCAAATGATCCTCGCGCCCCAGCCTCCCAAGTAGCTGGGATTATAGGCACACATCACCACGCCTAGCTAACTTTTGTATTTTTAGTAAAGATGGGGTTTTGCATGTTGGCCAGGCAGATCTTGAACTCCTGGCCTCATGTGCCTGCCTCAGCCTCCCAAAGTGTTGGGATCACAGGCCTGAGCCACTGCACTGGGCCCATGATGTTATATTGTATTTCTCCTATATGGAGTAATAGCTACTATTTATCATGAGCCATGTGCCAGGTGTTTACATACAGTATCTTAGATTCTCACAGCCACCTCAGGAGGCTGATGCTGATGCCTTCTGAAACTGAGCCTCAGGAGTCAAGTAACCTGCTCAGCTGGTGAGTGGACCAGATATGTCTGGCTCCTAAGCCTCTGGTCTTTCTGTGGTACCAACATTCTTCCCTTTCTGATACCAGAGTCTGGCAATTTCTGTTCGACAGTTAGACTCACCCTAACATATTTGTGATTCTTTCTTGAGATGAAACCCTAGTTGATTTAGCCTTGGGAATTTAGGTCTGGCCTTGCTTTTGCACCAGTTGGTCAGTTGTTATTCCTGTAAATGGGCCTTTTCCTTCCCTTTGTTCACATTCTAGTGCTTGCTCTATAGACTGTGGCTTTTGTAAGCCTCCCTGCCCCTTGGGACCCCATAACCTACATGTGTTCTGTGTAGGCCTTATCTTATCTCCCACAACATGAGAAGTGGGGTATCCAGCAAGCAGCAAGAGCCTCTCATATACAAAGGTCGAATTTCACTACAGCTGGTCTCTGCGTCTCCTCTTGTGACCCTCCTCACCTGTGCTTCTGTCTGCCCCCTGCCTCCTCTTTCTTCCTTCCAGGCACACTGGCACGTTCTCTCAGTGCTACCACAACTTGAAAATACTTTTGCTTGAGCCCATTATTTATTCTCTTTAGATGCCATTAGTTTCTCTTCTTTTCAGATGAACATATGTCTATTTGTTTAGATCTGCTATTTCTTCTTCCTTTAAAGCAGGTTATGAAACAATAGTAACTTTTTTTGTAAAATAAATGATCTAGTTGCACAGAAATGTCTAGAAGAATATACTCCCAAGTGTTAAGACAGCCTGACTCTGGGGGGTGAATTTTAGGTGTAGATTTTTGTTTACATCTAACTCTTCTGCAATGAACATGTGTTACCTATATAAACAGATAAAGGAGAAAAATAAATTTTCCCGTTTGTTAAAGTAATACAGTACATGCTCGTTACATGAACCTTTATAAATTATAGAACAGTATAAAAAACCAAATCACTTGCAATCCCACAGCCCAGAGTTAATGACTGTTAATATTTTGGGGTGTTATCTTTTAGCTTGTGTATATACATACACACATTTTAAGTACAAAGATTATATCACGATTTTGTAATCTTGATTTTTCTATGAAATTAAAATTTTTCAAGTACATTTCAATAGCTGCATGTTATGACACATAGATACCATGACTTATTTAACCATTCTATTATTGAACATTTGTGTTGCTTTCAATTTATTTTAGAATTACCTGTGACCAATGCCAATTGTTTAGATTACACAATTCTATCCAAATTTCTGATTATTTACAATAGATACTCAGAATTACCATTAGGGAGTCAAAGGGCATAAATTCAAGTTGTTGCTACATATTGTCAAATTACTTTCCAGGGACATTGGGGCAATATGCTTTTACTAGCAATGTTTGAAAATGCATGTCTTCCTGCAGTAAGCCTAGAGTGAGGTGTTTCTGCAATTTGCTTCTTCTATGAGACAGCAGTGAGGACACTATATTTACCTGTGTCTGTATGTCTTCCCATCCTGTCTTGCATTCGCCATATCCAATAATGCTTAATATACAGTAGGAATGCAAACATTTATTGAATATTATCCTTAACATTTATGTTTTAAAAATTACTGCCAATTTAATAAGCTAAAATTTTTTGGCTCTTTTTTAAAAACAGCTTTATTTAGGTATAATTTACATACCATAGATTTTACCAATTTTAAGTGTTCAGTGCATTTTAGTAAATTTTTTTTTTTTTTTGAGATGGACTTTCACTCTTGTGGCTCAGGCTGAAGTGCAATGGCGCGATCTCAGCTCACTGCAACCTCTGCCTCCCAGGTTCAAGTGATTTTCCTGCCTCAGCCTCCCTAGTAGCTGGAATTACAGGCACCTGCCACCACACCCAGCTAATTTTTGTATTTTTAGTAGAGATGGGGTTTCACCATCTTGGCCAGGCTGGTCTTGAACTCTTGACCTCAGGTGATCCACTCACCTCAGTCTCCCAAAGTGCTGGGATTACAGGTATGAGCCACCAAAAATTGAACTAATATTATCCTTAAAAATTATGTTTTAAAAATTGCTGCTAACTTTATTTTACAATTAGTAAATTTTTACAATTGTGTAATGATCACCACAATCCAATTTTAGAACAATTATTTCCCTATCTCCCTGGTGCTTGTTGGCATTTAGTCTCTACTCTCATTCCTAGAAAAAGGCAACCACTGATCTGCTTTCTGGTGCTGTAAGTCTGCCTTTTCTAGAAGTTTCAGATATATGGAATCATAATATGTAGTCTTTAGTGTCTGGCTTCTTTCATATAGAATATTTATGAAAGATTCATCCATGTTGTTGCAACTACTAGTAGTTCTATCCTTTTATTTTTTTCTTTCATTTTCAAGGTATAATTGATATACAATAAACTACTCATATTGAATGTGTAATGAACAACTTTTGACTGTTGTATATACCTGTGAAATTACAACAATCACGATAATGAAAATATCCATCACTTCCCACCCCCCAAAGATTTTCTCACGCTCTTTTATAATAATTTCCCAGGCAACCACTGATCTACTTTCTGTCACTATAGGTTAATATGTATTTCTTAGAATTTTATGTAAAGGGAATCATACATTACATGTACTATTTTTCTGGTCTGGCTGCTTTCACTTGGCTTGATTATTTTGAGATTCATCCATGTTGTGATTATGAATAGTTCATTCCTTTATTTTATATATAGTAAAATCTTATATATATCATATATATGTATATAGATAATATATCTCATATATATCATATGGTGGAATGTTATAAAAAGACATATATTTAAAATATATATTTTTGTCCTTGCTTGAAAGTCTCTCATGAAAAGATATATTTTGCTTATGAGTTCACCAGTTTGATGGACATGTGGATTATTTCCAGTTTGGAGCTACTAGGGAATAATGCTGTTATGAACACTGGGCGAGCTTTTCTCTTGGGTAGATTTCTAGGAGTGAAATTATTGATTCATATGCCAAATATATGTTTAACTTTTTAAGAAACTGCCAAACTTTTCTAAAGAAGTTGTAGTTTTACATCCTTATCAGCCCAATGTATGAGAGTTCTGGTTTCTCCACATCACTGCCAACTGGTGATTTTAGTTGTTCCAGTGGCTGTGTAGTATATCTCACTGAGGTTTTAATTTGCAATTTCCTAATGTCTAATAATACTGAACATCTTTTCATATACCTATTTACTATTTGTACCTCCTTTTTAGTGTTTATTCAGACGTTTTGTCTATTTTAAAAATTGGATTATTAGTCTTTTTGTTATTTAGAGTTCTTTACATATTCTGGATATGAGTTCTTTATCAGAATGTTTTGGAAATATTTTCTCCTGGTCTGTTTTTTCATTTTCTTAATAGTGTCTTCTGAAGAGCAATCATTTTTAATTTTGAAGGAAGTCTAATGTATCAATTTTTAAAAATTAATCTTGCCTAACCCAAGGTTACAAAGATTTTTCCTATGTTTTATTCCAGAAGCTTTGTAGTTTTAGCTCTTAGAGTTAGTTCTATGATTCCTTTTTAATTATTTTTATATTTAGCACAAGGTATATAGATTGGGGTTCCTTTCGGCACATGGATATCCAATTATTTTAGCATCATTTTTGAAAAGACCATCTTTTCTCTTTTGGTTGAAAATTAGTTGGAGTGTTACACTGATCTGTGTGTGTGTGTGTGTGTATATATACACACCAATGCTACAATGTCTTGATGATTGGTTTACAGTAAATTTTGAAATCAGGTCATCTAATCCTTCAACTTTGTTCTTTTAAAAAAGTGTTTTGGCTATTCTAGACATTTTTCATTTTCTATATAAGTTTTAGAATTTACTAATTTCTACAACAAAAGTCTGCTGGAATTTTGACAGGCATTAGGTTAAATCCATACATTGATTTGGGGATAACTGACATTTCAACAATGCTGAACTTTCTAATCTTTCCATTTATTTAGGTCTTCTTTAATTTCTCTCAGCATTGTTTTTTTAGTTTCATTGTACAAGTATTATTTTATTGTATTTATTCCTATTTTGTTTTTTCCTATTTTTCATATTCTTTTTGATATGATTGTGAATAGAATTACCTTTTATTTCAATTTCATTACTGGAGTGCTCATTGCTAGTACATGGAAATACTGTACTACTGATTTTTTGTATACTGAGCTTGTATTCTGAGATTGTGCTAATTCACTTAATAGTACTGGTATCTTTTATGTAGATTCCTTAGTTTTCAATTTGTAGGTTACATCATCTGTGAATATACAGTTTTACAACTTCCTTTCCAATCTGAATGCCTTTAAAGTTTTTTTCTTGCCTTACTGCACTGGGTAGGACCCCCCAGTTACAATGGTTGAGTAGAAACAGTGAGGAATAGAAACATCCCTGCCTGGTTCTTGATCTTAGGAAAAAGGCATTCATTTTTAAAAATTATACTTTAGGGTACTAAAGTATAATTATACTAGGGTACATGTGCACAACGTGCAGATCTGATACATAGGTATACATGTGCCATGTTGGTTTGCTACACCCATCAACTCATCATTTACATTAGGTATTTCTCCTAATGCTATCCCTCCCCTAGCCCCCAACCCCCTGACAGGCCCTGTGTGTGATGTTCCCTGCCCTGTGTCCAAGTGATCTCATTGTTCAATTCCCACCTATGAGTGAGAACATGCAGTGTTTGGTTTTCTGTCCTTGTGGCAGTATGCTGAGAATGACGGTTTCCAGCTTCATCCATGTCCCTGCAAAGGACATGAACTCATCCTTTTTTATGGCTGCATAGTATTCCATGGTGTATATGTGCCACATTTTCTTAATCCAGTCTATCATCGATGGACATTTGGGTTGGTTCCAAGTCTTTGCTGTTGTGAACAGTGCCACAATAAACATACATGTGTATGTGTGTATGTGTCTTTATTGTAGCATGATTTATAATCCTTTGGGTATATACCCAGTAATGGGATTGTTGGGTCAAATGGTAATTCTAGTTCTACATAGTTGAGGAATTGCCACACTGTCTCCAACAGTGGTTCAACTAATTTACACTCCCACCAACAGCGTAAAAGCATTCCTATTTCTCCACATCCTCTCCAGCATCTGTTGTTTCCTGACTTTTTAATGATCGCCATTCTAACTGGCATGACGTGGTATCTCATTGTGGTTTTGATTGCATTTCTCTGATGACCAGTGATGATGAGCACTTTATCATGTGTCTGTTGGTTGCATAGATGTCTTCTTTTGAGAAGTGTCTGTTCATATCCTTTGCCCACTTTTTGATAGGGTTGTTTTTTTCTTGTAAATTTGTTTGGGTTCTTTGTAGATTCTGGATATTAGCCCTTTGTCAGATGGGTAGATTGCAAAAATTTTCTCCCATTCTGTAGGTTGCCTGTTCACTCTAATGGTGATGGTAGTTTCTTTTGCCATGCAAAAGCTCTTTAGTTTAATTAGACCCCATTTGTCTATTTTGGCTTTTGTTGCCATTGCTTTTGGTGTTTTAATCATGAAGTCCTTGCCCATGCCTATGTACTGAATGGTATAGTCTAGGTTTTCTTCTAGGGTTTTTATGGTTTTAGGTCTAACTTAATTAAGTCTTTAATCCATCTTGAATTAACTTTTGTATAAGGTGTAAGGAAGGGATCCACTTTCAGCTTTCTACATATGGCTAGCCAGTTTTCCCAGCACCATTTATTAAATAGGGAATCCTTTCCCCATTTTTTGATTTTGTCAGGTTTGTCAAAGATCAGATGGTTGTAGATGTGTGGTGTTATTTCTGAGGCCTCTGTTCTGTTCCATTGGCTTATATATCTGTTTTGGTACTAGTACCATGCTGTTTTTGATACTGTAGCCTTGTAGTATAGTTTGAAGTCAGGTAGCATGATGCCTCCAGCTTTGTTCTTTTTGCTTAGGATTGTCTTGGCTATGTGGGCTCTTTTTTGGTTCCACATGAACCTTAAAATAGTTTTTTTCCAATTCTGTGAAGAAAGTCATTGGTAGCTTGATGGGGATGGCATTGAATCTATAAATCACCTTGGGCAGTATGGCCATTTCCATGATATTGATTCTTCCTATCCATGAGCATGGACTATTCTTCCATTTGTTTGTGTCCTCTTTTATTTCATTGAGCAGTGGTTTGTAGTTCTCCTTGAAGAGGTCCTTCACATCCCTTGTAAGCTGGGTTTCTAGGAATTTTATTCTCTTTGTAGTAACAGTGAATGGGAGTTCACTCATGATTTGGCTGTTTGTCTGTTACTGGTATGTAGGAATGCTTGTGATTTTTGCACATTGATTTTGTGTCCTGAGACTTTGCTTAAGTTGCTTATGAGCTTAAGGAGATTTTGGGCTGAGACGATGGGGTTTTCTAATTATTCAATCATGGCATCTGCAAACACAGTTTGACTTCCTCTTTTCCTATCTGAATACTCTTTATTTCCTTCTCCTGCCGGATTGCCCTGGCCAGAACTTCCAATACTATGTTGAATAGGGGTGGTGAGAGAGGGCATCCTTGTCTTGTGCCAGTTTTCAAAGGGAATGCTTCCAGTTTTCCCCATTCAGTATATTGGCCGTGGTTTTGTCATAAACAGCTCTTATTATTTTGAGATACGTTCCATCAATACCTACTTTATTGAGAGGTTTTAGCATGAAGGGCTGTTGAATTTTGTCAAGGGCCTTTTCTGCATCTATTGCGATAATCATGTGGTTTTTGTCATTGGTTCTGTTTATGTGATGGATTACATTTATTGGTTTGCATATGTTGAACCAGCCTTGCATCGTGGTGGATAAGCTTTTTGATATGCTGCTGGATTCGGTTTGCCAGTATTTTATTGAGGATTTTCGCACTGATGTTCATCAGGGATACTGGCCTGAAATTCTCTTTTATTGTTGTGTTTCTGCCAGGCTTTGGTATCAGAATGATGTTGGCTTCATAAAATGAGTTAGGGAGGATTCTCTTTTCCTAGTGATTGAATTAGTTTCAGAAGGAATGGTACCAGCTCCTCTTTGTACCTCTGGTAGAATTCGGTTATGAATCTGTCTGGTCCTGGACTTTTTTTAGTTGGTAGGCTATTAATTATTGCGTCAATTTCAGAGCCTGTTATTGGTCTATTCAGAGATTAAACTTTTTCCTGGTTTAGTCTTGGGGGGGTGTATGTGTCCAGGAATTTGTCAATTTCTTCTAGATTTTCTAGTTTATTTGCGTAGAGATGTTTATAGTATTCTGTGATGGTAGCTTGTATTTCTGTGGGATTGGTGGTGATATCCGCTTTATCATTTTTTATTGCATCTGTTTGATTCTTCTCTCCTTTCTTCTTTATTAGTCTGGCTAGAGGTCTATCAATTTTGTTGATCTTTTCAAAAAACCAGCTCCTGGATTCATTGATTTTTTGAAGAGTTTTTTTGTGTTTTTATCTCTCTCAGTTCTGCTCTGATCTTATTTCTTGCCTTCTGCTAGCTTTTGAATGTGTTTGCTCTTGCTTCTCCAGTTCTTTTAATTGTGATGTTAGGGTATTGATTTTAGATCTTTCCTGCTTTCTCTTGTGGGCATTTAGTGCTATAAATTTCTCTCCACACACGCTTTAAATGTGTCCCTGAGATTCTGGTACGTTGTGTCTTTGTTCTCATTGGTTTCAAAGAACATCTTTATTTCTGCCTTCATTTTGTTATTTACCCAGTAGTCATTCAGGAGCAAGTTGTTCAGTTTCCATGTACTTGTGCAGAGTTGAGTGAGTTTCTTAATCCTGAGATCTAATTTGTTTGCACTGTGGTCTGAGAGACAGTTTGTTGTGATTTCTGTTCTTGTACATTTGTTGAGGAGTGCTTTACTTCCAATTATGTGGTCAATTTTAGAATAAGTGCAATGTGGTGCTGAGAAGAATGTATATTCTGTTGATTTGGGGTGGAGAGTTCTGTAGATGTCTACTAGGTCTGCCTGTTGCAGAGCTGAGTTCAAGTCCTGGATATTCATGTTAACTTTCTGTCTCGTTGATCTAATACTGACAGTGGGGTGTTAAAGTGTTCCACTATTATTGTGTGGGAGTCTAAGCTTCTTTGTAGATCTCTAAGAACTTGTTTCAAGAATCTGCGTGCTCCTGTATTGGGTACATATATACATTTAGGACAGTGAGCTCTTCTTGTTGAATTGATCCCTTTACCATTATGCCTTCTTTGTCTCTTTTGATCTTTGCCAGTTTAAAGTCTGTTTGTATCAGAGACTAGGATGCAACCTGTTTTTTTTTGTTGTTGTTGTTTTTGGCTTTCCATTTGCTTGGTAGATCTTCCTCCATCCCTTTATTTTGAGCCTATGTGTGTCTTTGCACATGATATAGGTCTCCTGAATACAGCACACCAATGAGTCTTGACTCTTTATCCAATTTGCCAGTCTGTGTCTTTTAATCGGGGCATTTAGCCCATTTATATTAAAGGTTAACACTGTTATGTGTGAATTTGATCCTGTCATTATGATGTTCGCTGGTTATTTTGCCTGTTAATTGATGCAGTTTCTTCACGGTCTTAACAATTTGGTATGTTTTTGCAGTGGCTGGTACTGGTGGTTTCTTTCCAGGTTTAGTGCTTCCTTCAGGAGCTCGTGTAAGGCAGGCCTGGTGGTGACAAAATCTCTCAGCATTTGCTTGTGTGTAAAGGATTTTCTTTCTCCTTCACTTATGAAGCTCAGTTTGGCTGGATATGAAATTCTGGGTTGAAAATTCTTTAAGAATGCTGAATATTGGCCCCCACTCTCTTCTGGCTTGTAGGGTTTCTGCCGACAGATCTGCTTTTAGTCTGATGGGCTTCCCTTTGTGGGTAACCTGACCTTTCTCTCTGGCTGCCCTTAACATTTTTTTCCTTCATTTCGACCTTGGTTAATCTGACAATTATGTGTCTTGGGGTAGTACTTCTTGAGGAGTATCTTTGTGGTGTTCTCTGTATTTCCTGAATTTCAGTGTTGGCCTGCCTTGCTAGGTTGGGGAAGTTCTCTTGGATAATATCCTGAAGAGTGTTTTCCAACTTGGCTCCATTCTCCCCATCACTTTCAGGTGCATCAATCAGACGTCAATTTGGTATTTTCACACAGTCCATATTTCTTGGAGGCTTTGTTCATTTCTTTTTATCCTTTTTTCTCTAACCTTGTCTTCAAGCTTCATTTCATTAATTTGATCTTCAATCACTGATATCCTTTCTTCCACCTGATCAAATCGGCTGTTGAAGCACATGTCACAAAGTTCTTGTGCCATGGTTTTCAGCTCCATCAGGTCATTTAAGGTCTTCCCCACATTGTTTATTCTAGTTAGTCATTTGTCTAATCTTTTTTCAAGGTTTTTAGCTTCCTTGCAATGGGTTTGAACATCCTCCTTTAGCCTGGAGAAGTTTATTATTGCCGACCTTCTGAAGCCTACTTCTGTCAACTTGTCAAAGTCATTCTCCGTCCAGCTTTGTTCCATTGCTGGCAAGGAGCTGCAATCCTTTGGAGGAGAAGAGGCTCTCTGATTTTTAGAATTTGCAACTTTTCTGCTCTGGTTTCTCCCCATCTTTGTGGTTTTATCTACCTTTGGTCTTTGATGTTGGTGACCTACAAATGGGGTTTTGGTGTAGATGACCTTTTTGTTGATGCTGATGCTATTCCTTTCTGTTTGTTAGTTTTCCTTCTAACAGTCAGGTCCCTCAGGTGCAGGTCTGTTGGAGTTTGCTGGAGGTCCACTCCAGACCTTGTTTGCCTGGGTATCACCAGTGGAGGCTGCAGAACAGCAAATATTACAGATCGGCAAATATTGCTGCCTGATCCTTCCTCTGAAAGCTTCATTCCAAGAGGGGCACCTGCCTATATGAGGTGTCTATTGGCCCCTACTGGGAGGTGTCTCCCCGTTAGGCTACACAGGGGTCAGGGACCCACTTAAGGAGGCAGTCTGTCTGTTCTCAGAGCTCAAATGCCATGCTGGGAGAACCACTGCTCTCTTCAGAGCTGTCAGACACAGACATTTAAATCTGCAGAAGTTGTCTGCTGCCTTTTGTTCAGCTATGCCCTGCCCATAGAGGTGGAGTCTAGAGGCAGTAGGCATTGTTGAGCTGCAGTGGGCTCTGCCCAGTTCGAGCTTCCTGGCTGCTTTGTTTTACCTACTCAAGCCTCAGCAATGGTGGATGCCCTTCCCCCAGCCAGGCTGCCTCCTCACAGTTTGATCTCAAACTGCTGTGCTAGCCGTGAGCAAGGCTCTGTGGGCATGGGATCCGGTGAGCCAGGCACGGGAGAGAATCTCCTTGTCTGCCGGTTGCTAAGACCTTGGGAAAAGCGCAGTATTTGGACGAGAGTGTCCCGTTTTTCCAGGTAGTCTGTCAGGGCTTCCCTTGGTTAGGAAAGGGAAATCCCCCGACCCCTTGTGCTTCCTGGGTGAGGCGATGCCCCGCCCTGCTTCAGCTCACCCTCCATGGGTTGCACCCACTGTCCAACCAGTCCCAGTGAGATGAACCAGGTACCTCAGTTGGAAATGGAGAAATCACCCTTCTTCTGTGTCGATTATGCTGGGAACTGCAGACCAGAGCTGTTCCTATTTGGCCATCTTGGAATGCCCCTCCTTTTTTTTCTTTTAACCATAACTATGATGTTAACTATAGATGTCCTTTATCAGGCTGAGCAATTTCCCTTTTATCCTTACTTGGGTGAGAATTATTGTCAATGGATGTTGGGTTTTGTCAATGATAATGTGTTTTGTCATTTCTTCTATTAATATGTGTATTACATTAATTGATTTTTGAATAAGCCAAACTTTCATTTCTGGAATAAAGTGCACTTACTTATGGTACATAATCTTTTTTATAAAGTCACTGGATTTGAAATGCTAATATTTTATAAGAAGTTTTGTATTGATGTTTATAAGGGACATTGCTTTGTTTTCTTGCTTTTTTAAATAGGGATATGGTCTCACTGTTACCCAGGGTGGTCTCAAACTCCTGGGTTTAAGTGATCCTCCCACCTTGGAATCCCAAAGTGCCAGGATTACAGGCGTGAGCCACCATAGCTGGCTGGGGTATTGATTTGTAGTTTTAATTCTTTATGATATTCAATGCATAGGACAAGATGTCTTTGACTGGCTTTGATATTAGGGTGATACTGGCTTTATAAAGTGATTTTGGAAGTATTCCCTCCTACTATTATTTTCTGGAAGTACTTGTGAAAGATTGGTATTTTTTTCCCTTAAATATTGGACAGAATTCACCAGTGAAGTCATCTGTACTTAGACTTTTCTTTTTAAAATTTTTTATTTTTTGAGACAGAGTTTCACTTTTGTTGCCCAGGCTGGAGTGCAATGGCACTATCTTGGCTCACCACAACCTCCCGTCTCTTGGGTTCAAGTGATTCTCCTGCCTCAGCCTCCCAAGTAGTTGGGACTACAGGCATGTGCCACCACGCCTGGCTAATTTTGTATTTTTAGTAGAGACAGGGTTTCTCCATGTTGGTCAGGCTGGTTTCGAACTCCTGACCTCTGGTGATCTGTCCACCTTGGCCTCCCAAAGTGCTGGGATTACAGGGATGAGCCACTGTGCCCGGCCTGGACTTGGACTTTTCTTATGGGGAAGATTTTAATAACAAATTCAGTATCTTTATTTGATATAGGCCTATTCTGATTTTTCATTTCTTCTTGAGTCAGTTTTGGTAATTTGAGTTTTTCTAGCATTTTCCCCCCATTTCATCCAAGGTGTGAAATTTATTGGGACAAAATTGTTCATAATATTCCCTTAGAATTCTTTTAACTTCTATAGTTCCTACTGTGATGCCTCCTCTTTCATTCCTGATACTGTTAATTTATACCTTTTCTCTTTTTTTGTTGGTTTAGCTGAACATTTATCTTTTAAAAAAACTTTCTAAGGAACCAGCTTTTGGTTTAATTAATGATACTTTTATATTGTTTTCCTGTTTTCTATTTCATTGATTTCTACTCTGATTGTTATCATATCCTTTCTTCTATTTTTGGTCTTGTTTGCTCTTTTTTTTCTAGCTGAAGGTGGAAGCTTGTATTATTGATATTAGATCTTTCTAAGTGGTAATTATCCCTCTAAGCACTGCTTTAACTGCATCCCATACGTTTTCTTTTTTTTTTTTTTGAGACAAGGTCTCAGTCTGTCACCTGGGCTTGGAGTGCAGTGGTGAGGATCATAGCTCAATGTAACCTCAAACTTCAGGGCTCAAGCAATCCTCTTGCCTCAGCCTCTCATGCAGCTAGAACTATAGGTGTGTGCCATCCCCATGCCCGACTAATTCTGTAGAAATGGGGTCTCACTGTCCTGCCCAGCCTGATCTTGAACTCCTGGTCCCAAGCAATCTTCCCAACTTGGCCTCCCAGAGTGCTCAGATTACTGGCATGAGCCACTGTGCCCAGTCCATCCCGTATATTTTCACATGTTCTTTTCATTCATTTAAAGATAATTTTGAATTTCCCTGTGTTTTTTCTTTGACCCATGCATCTAAGAGTGTGTCATTTAATTTCCAAATATTTTGGGGTTCCCAGGTTTCTGTTTTCTAATTTAATTCAACTTTTTATCAAACAACATATTTATATTATTGTGATCATTTGAATTTATCAAGTCTTATTTTATCTGCCTAAGATATGGTCTGGAAAAGTTCTGTGTGCACCTGGATGAAAGAGTGCATATATATTTTTGTTGTTTTGTGGAGTGTGCCCTAATAATGATTAAATCAAACGTGTTGACTATTAAGTCTTCTGTATCCTTGAGTGTCAGGAATTGTTCTATCAATTACTGAATGAGAAGTGCTGAGATCTCCAACTGTAATTGTTGAGTTGTCTGTTTCTCCTTTCAAGTCTGGAAATTTTTATTTAATGTATTTTGTGGCTGTGTTGTTTGATACATACACATTTAAAATGATTACATCTGGCTACTGCATTTTAACATTGGTGAAGCAGGAATATTTATGTTTTGTTTCCTGGGTAAAATTTCTGTCTTCTGACTGTTTTAGAACTGGACAATATTTATGTTCTTACTATTGATTCTGAAGAACCCTATTTATAAAAAAAAAAAAAAATTGGTCATATGATGCAACCCAGTTTGCCCTTTGATTGTGATACAAAATTTTGTCACTTTTTTGGGTTACTTTTAAAATTTACTCAATCTACAAATAATTTCCTTATACATTTCTTCCATTACTTTTATGCTTTTATAGTCTTTATTTGCATGCAGACATTAGTTTAATATGCATTTATTTCACCCCATCGTGGAGAACCAACATTTTACTGACTAGCCTTTTCCTGACACATTTAACATGCTATCTTTATCATATGCTACCCATTGCTATGTATAATTTTTCTGTTTTGACATGAATAACATACTTGCTTTAATTACTATGGTTTTATATAGTCCATCTCCCCTGTACCCCACCATACCTTTGTTTCTTTTCATAACTGATTGCTATTCTGTGTCCTTATTATGCCATGGGAGCTTTCAAACTAGCTTACTGAGTTCCACAACATATTTTGGGGGATAAATTATATTAAATTAATAAATTAACACAGCAACTGGTCATTTTTAAGTGGTTATTTCTGGGATATGGAATTAAAACACTTTATCCGTTAAAGAGTTACTTATCTTAGTTTACTTAGTTTTAAGATTTTTTTCTACCAAACTACAAAATATATTAAATTTTATGAGATGCCTTCAAAGAATCAATTTAAATTTTTATAATTTTGTCTAATTGTTAATGACAGATTTTGTAAGGATAAACTAATGTTGCAGTCCTGGGATAACACCCATTTACTTCTGATGTATTCTTTTATACACTGGGAGATTTGACAATTTACATAATCTTCTGTGGTTCCGTTTTCATAACTGTAAGATAACAGTATCCAACATGTAGGGCTCTGTGAGCACAATGAATTAAAATATGTAGAACAGTGCTTGTTACATAGTATGCTCTTTGTGTGTATGTATAAATAGATTTTTTGTTGTTGTTGTTTATGTAGAAGTGTTTAAGTCTTCCTAATATATACAGTTGACCCTTGAATAATATGGGTCTGAACTTCATGGGTCTTCTTACATACACGGATTTCCAATAAAATGCTGGTAAAAATACAGTTTTCAAGGGATGCAAAACTCATATATATTTAACTGCAGGAGAGTAAACTTTCATATATGTGGGTTTTGCAAGGCTGACTGTGGGACTTGACTATATGCAAATTTTGGTATACACAGGCAGTCCTGGAACCAATCCTTCACATATATGGAGGGACAGTTGTACTTTATTTTGTCATCCTTTTTCTTTTCAAGAGTCTGAGGCTCACTTTGTCACCCAGGATGGAGTGCAGTGGTGTGATCATAGTTCACTGTAACCTTAAAAACTCCTGGGCTCAAGTGATCCTTCCGCCTTGGCTTCCCAGAGTGTTGAGATTACAGGTGTGAGTCACAGTGCCCAGCTGTGTCGTCCTTTTTCATGCATCTTGAATGGATTGTCTAATTCATTTATTTCAGTATACAGGCTACAAATTTCTATCAGTCCATATCCCACAGGTTGTAATAAATACAATACTTTCATTGGTTCTAAAAAGATCGTAATTTGTATTTTTTGATTTTTAAGCAAAAGATTTCCTTTTTTGCTTAAAGCTATCTTAAAATATATTTTTAAACCTTCAGAATTTTATGTTTTGAGAATTCTCAGGTATTGTATTGGAAGGGAACATTGGGAAAAAAATCAACTAGACTTCTGTTAATCAAGTGAAAACCTAGCATGTTGAGATTTAGAATTACAGTTTACTGAAAATATTCTCAATTTCATCTTCCAGCTCTTCCACTGAGTTTCCATTTTTACTAACATATTTTTAATTTTCAGAAGCTCTCATTCCCTGACTTTTCATTAAAAAAACCATTCAAAATTTATTAATACAATATAATCTCTTCTCTTTCTGAGAGTATCAGTTACAATTCAGTTATTAAAGCTTTCTTCTCTTAGAAATTGTTTTTCTTTCCTAAGAAGCTCTTTTTTCTTTTCCAACTTTTATTTTAGATTCAAAGAGTACCTATGCAGGTTTGTTACATGGGTAAATTGCACGTTGCTGGCTTTTGGTGTACAAATGATTTCGCCACCCAGGTAGTAGCACAGTACTTGATAGGTAGCTTTTTGACTATCACCCTCCTCCTATCCTGTACCCTCAAGTAAGCCCTGGTATCTACTGTTCCCTTCTTTGTGTGCATGTGTACTCAATGTTAAGCTCCCACCTATAAGTGAGAACATATGGTATTTGGTTTTCTGTTCCTGCTTTAATTTGCTTAGGAAAACAGCCTCCAGCTGCATCCATGTTGCTGCAAAGGACATGATTTCATTCTTTTTTTTAGTGACTGCATAGTGTTCCATGGTGTATATGTACCATGTTTTCTTTATTCAGTCCACCACTGATAGGCATCTAGGTTGATTGCATGTCTTTGCTATTGTGAGTATGATAGACATGCATGTGTCTTTTTGGTAGAATGATTTATTTTCCTTTGGGTATATATACCCAGAAGTGGGATTGCTGGGTTGAATGGTAGTTCTAAGTTCCTTGAAAAATATCCAAACTGTTCCCCACAGTGGCTGAACTAATTCACATTCCCATCCACCAGCAGTGTATGAGCATTCCCTTTTCTCTGGAACCCTGCCAAAATCTGTGATTTTTTTGACTTTTTAAGAATAGCCATTCTGACTGGTGTGGGATAGTGTCTCACTGTGGTTTTGATTTGCACTTCTCTAAGGATTAGTGATGTTAAACATTTTTTCATGTGCTTGTTGCCTGCTTGTCTCACTTTTGAGAAGTGTCTGTTCATGTCCTATGGGCATTTTTTAATGGGGCTGTTTTTCCCTTGTTGATTTTTTTAAGTTCCTTACAGATTCAGGATATTAGACCTCTGTGAAATGCACAGTTTGAGAATATTTTCTCCCATTCTGTAGGTTACCTGTTTACCCTGTTAATAATTTCTTCTATTGTGCAGAAGCACTTTTTTTGAGACAAGAGTCTCACTCTGTCTCCCAGGCTGGAGTGCAGTGGCATGGTATCGGCTCACTGCAACCTCCGCCTCCCAAGCTCAAGTGATTCTCCTGCCTCAGCCTCCCAAATAGCTGGGACTACAGGCACACACCACCCTGCCCGGCTGATTTTTGTGTTTTTAGTAGAGACGAGGTTTTACCGTGTTGTTCAGGCTGGTCTCGAACTCCTGACCTCAAGTGATCCGTCTGCCTCTGCCTCCCAAAGTGCTGAGATTACAAGTGTGAGCCACTGCACCCAACTGGAGGCTTTTTTTTTTTTTTTTAATTATACTTTAAGTTCTGGGGTACATGTACAGAATGTACAGTTTTGTTACATAGCTATACATGTGCCATGGCGGTTACATCCATCAACCCGTCACCTACATTAGGTATTTCTCCCAATGCTAACCTTCCCCTGGCCCCCTGCCCCCTGCCGACAGGCCCCGGTATGTGATGTTCCCCTCCCTGTGTCCATGTGTTCTCATTGTTCAATTCCCACTTATGAGTGAGAACATGTGGGGTTTGCTTTTCTGTTCCTGTGTTAGTTTGCTGAGAATGCTCGTTTTCAGCTTCATCCATGTCCCTGCAAAGGACATGAACTCATTTTTTATGGCTGCAGAGTATTCCATGGCATATATGTGCCACATTTTCTTTATCCAGTCTATCACTGATGGACATTTGGATTGGTTCCAAGTCTTTGCTATTGTGAATAGTGCTGCAATAAACGTACATATGCATGTGTCTTTTAGAATGATTTATAATCTTTTGGGTATATACCCAGTAATGGGACGGCTGGGTCAAATGGTATTTCTAGTTCTAGATCCTTGAGGAATTGTCACACTGTCTTCCACAATGGTTGAACTAACGTACACTTCCACCAACAGTGTAAAAGCATTCCTATTCTCCACACCCTCTCCAGCATCTGTTGTTTCCTGACTTTTTAATGATTGCCATTCTAACTGGCATGAGATGGTATCTCATTGTGGTTTTGATTTGCATTTTTCTAATGACCAGTGATGATGAGCTTTTTTTCATATGTTTGTTGGCTGCATAAATGTCTTCTTTTGAGACGTGTCTGTTCATATCCTTTGCCCACTTTTTGATGAGGTTATTTTTTTCTTGTTAATTTAAGTTCTTTGTAGATTTTGGATATTAGCCCTCTGTCAGATGGATAGATTGCAAAAATTTTCTCCCATTCTGTAGATTGCCTGTTCACTCTGATAGTTTCTTTTGCTGTGCAGAAGCTCTTTAGTTTAATTAGATCCCATTTGTCTATTTTGGCTTTTGTTGCCATTGCTTTTGGTGTTTTAGACATGAAGTCTTTGCCCATGCCTATGTCTTGAATGGTATTGTCTAGGTTTTCTTCTAGGATTTTTATGTTTTAGGTCTTACGTTTAACTCTTTAATCTGTCTTGAGTTAATTTTTGTATAAGGTCTAAGGAAGGGATCCACTTTCAGTTTTCTGCATATGGCTAGCCAGTTTTCCCAACACCATTTATTAAATAGGGAATCCTTTCCCCATTGCTTTTGTCAGGTTTGTCAAAGATCAGATGGTTGTAGATGTGTGGTGTTATTTCT
Source organism: Macaca nemestrina (assembly GCF_043159975.1). Classification (NCBI taxonomy): domain Eukaryota; kingdom Metazoa; phylum Chordata; class Mammalia; order Primates; family Cercopithecidae; genus Macaca; species Macaca nemestrina. The sequence continues at coordinate 38,688,557 of NC_092126.1, read as the reverse complement.
GAGGCCTCTGTTCTGTTCCATTGGCTTACATAGCTGTTTTGGTACCAGTACCATGCTGTTTTTGTTAGTGTAGCCTTGTAGTATAGCTTGAAGTCAGGTAGCATGACGTCTCCACAGCTTTGTTCTTTTAGCTTAGGACTGTCTTGGCAATGCGGGCTTTTTTTGGATTCCATATGAACTTTAAAGTAGTTTTTTCCAATTCTGTGAAGAAAGTCAATGGTAGCTTGATAGGGATAGCATTGAATCTATAAATTACTTTGGGCAGTACGGCCATTTTCACAATATTGATTCTTCCTATCTATGGGCATGGAATGTTTTCCATTTATTTGTGTTCTCTCTTATTTCCTTGAGCAGTGGTTTGTAGTTCTCCTTGAAGAGGTCCTTCACATCCCTGGTGAGTTGGATTCCTAGGAATTTTATTCTCTGAAGCAATTGTGAATGGGAGTTCACTGATGATTTGGCTCTCTGTCTGTTATTGGTGTCTAGGAATGCTTGTGATTTCTGCACACTGATTTTGTATCCTGAGACTTTGCTGAAGTTGCTTATCAGCTTAAGGAGATTTTGGGCTGAGATGATGGAGTTTTCTAAATATACGATCATGACATCTGCAAACACAGTTTGACTTCCTCTTTTCCTATTTGAATACCCTTTATTTCTTTCTCTCGCCTAATTGCCCTGGCCAGAACTTCCAATACTATGCTGAATAGGAGTGGTGAGAGAGGGCATCCTTGTCTCATGCTGGTTTTCAAAGGGAATGCTTCCAGTTTTTGCCCAGTCAGTATGATACTGGCTGTGGGTTTGTCATAAATAGCTCTTATTATTTTGAGATTATGTTCCATCAATACCTAGTTTATTGAGAGTGTTTAGCATGAAGGGCTGTTGAATTTTGTTGAAGGACTTTTCTGCATCTATTGAGATAATCATGTGTTTTTTGTCACTGGTTCTGTTTATGTGATGGATTACATTTACTGATTTGCACATGTCGAACCAGCCTTGCATCACAGGGATGAAGTCGAGTTGATCGTGGTAGATAAGCTTTTTGATGTGCTGCTGGATTCAGTTTGCCAGTATTTTATTGAGGATTTTCGCATTGATGTTCATCAGGAATACTGGCCTGAAATTCTCTTTTTTTGTTGTGTCTCTGCCAGGCTTTGGTATCAGGATGATGCTGACCTCATAACATGAGTTAGGGAGGATTCCCTCTTTTTCTATTGATTGGAATAATTTCAGAAGGAATGGTACCATCTCCTCTTTGTACCTCTGGTAGAATTCGGCTGTGAATCTGTCTGGTCCTGGACTATTTTTGATTTGTAGGCTATTAATTACTGCCTCAATTTCAGAACTTGTTATTGGTCTATTCAGGGATTCAGCTGCTTCCTGGTTTAGTCTTGGGAGGGTGTATGTGTCCAGGAATTTATCCATTTCTTCTAGATTTATTTGCATAGAGGTGTTTATAGTATTCTCTGATGGTAGTTTGTATTTCGGTGGGATCAGTAGTGATATCCCCTTTATCATTTTTTATTGCATCTATTTGATTCTTCTCTTTTTTTCTTTATTAGTCTGGCTAGAGGTCTATTTTGTTGATGTTTTCAAAAAACCAGCTCCTGAATTCATTGATTTTTCGAAGGGTTTTTCATGTCTCTATCTCCTTCATTTCTGCTCTGATCTTAGTTATTTCTTGTCTTCTGCTAGCTTTTGAATTTGTTTGCTCTTGCTTCTCTAGTTCTTTTAGTTGTGATGTTAGGGTGTCGATTTTAGATCTTTCCTGCTTTCTCTTGTGAGCATTTAGCGCTATAAATTTCCCTGAGACACACTGCTTTAAACATGTCCCAGAGATTTTGGTACGTTGTGTCTTTGTTCTCACTGGTTTCAAAGAACATTTTTATTTCTGTCTTCATTTTGTTATTTACCCAGCAGTCATTCAGGAGCAAGTTGTTCAGTTTGCATGTACTTGTGTGGTTTTGAGTGAGTTTCTTAATCCTGAGTTCTAATTTGTTTGCACTGTGGTTTGAGAGACAGTTTGTTGTGATTTCTGTTCTTTTACATTTGCTGAGGAGTGCTTTACTTCCAATTATGGGGTCAATTTTGTAATAAGTGCGATGTGGTACTGAGAAGATATATATTCTGTTGATTTGGGGTGGAGAGTTCTGTAGATGTCTATCAGGTCTGCTTGGTCCAGAGCTGAGTTTAAGTCCCGAATATCCTTGTTAATTTTCAGTCTTGTTGATCTAATATTGACAGTGGGGTATTAAAGTGTCCCACTATTATTGTGTGGGAGTCTAAGTCTCTTTGTAGGTCTCTGAGAACTTGCTTTATGAATCTGGGTGCTCCTGTATTGGGTGCATATATATTTAGGATAGTTAGCTCTTCTTGTTGCACTGATCCCTTTAGCATCATGTAATGACCTTCTTTGTCTCTTTTGTTCTTTGTTGGTTTAAAGTCTGTTTTATCAGAGGCTAGGATTGGAACTTTTTTTGGTTTCCATTTGCTTGGTACATATTACTCCATCCTTTTACTTTGAGCCTATGTGTGTCTTTGCACATGAGATGGATCTCGTGAAGATAGCACACCAATGGGTCTTGACTCTTCATCTAATTTGCCAGTCTTTGTCTTTTAATTGGGGCATTTAGCCCATTTACATTTAAGGTTAATTTGCCAGTCTGTGTCTTTTAATTGGGGCATTTAGCCCATTTACATTTAAGGTTAATATTGTTATGTGTGAAGTTGATCCTGTCGTTATGATGCTACCTGATTATTTTGCCTGTTAGTTGATGCAGTTTCTTCACAGTGTCGATGGTCTCTACAATTTGGTATGTTTTTTGCAGTGGCTGGTACCGGTTATTCCTTTCCATGTTTAGTTCTTCCTTTAGGAGCTCTTGTAAAGCAGGCCTGGTGGTGACACAATCTCTCAGCATTTGCTTGTCTGTATTTTATTTCTCCTTCGCTTATGAAGCTCAGTTTTGCTGGATATGAAATTCTGGGTTGAAAATTCTTTAAGAATGTTGAATATCATTCTCCACTTTCTTCTGGCTTGTGGGGTTTCTGCAGAGACATAGGCTGTTGTTGGTTTGATGGGCTTCCCTTTGTGGGTAACTTGCCCTCTCTCTGGCTGCCCTTAACATTTCTTCCTTCATTTCAACCTTGGTAAATCTGATAATTACATGTCTTGGGGTTGCTCTTCTGGAGGGGTATCTTTGTGGTGTTCTCTGTATTTCTTCAATTTGAATGTTGGCCTGTCGTGCTAGGTTGGTAAAGTTCTCCTGGATAATATCCTGAAGAGTGTTTTCCAACTTGGTTCCATTCTCCCTGCCACTGTCAGGTACAGCAATCAAACGTAGATTTGGTCTTTTCACATAGTCCCATATTTCTTGCAGGCTTTGTTCGTTCCTTTTCATTCTTTTTTCTCTCATCTTGTCTTCTCGTTTTACATTAAGTTGATCTTCAATGTCTGATATCCTTTCTTCCACTTGGTCGATTTGGCTATCGATACTTGTGTATGCTTCATGAAGTTCTCATGCTGTTTCTCAGCTCCACCAGGTCATTTATGTTCTTCTTTAAACTGGTTATTCTAGTTAGCAATTCGTCTACCCTTTTTTAAAGGTTCTTAGCTTCCTTGCATTGGGTTAGAACATGCTCCTTTAGTTCGGAGCAGTTTGTTATTACCACCTTCTGAAGCCTACTTTTGTCAGTTCATCAAACTCATTCTCTGTCCAGTTTTGTCCCCTTGCTGGCAAGTTGTTGTGATCCTTTGGTGGAGAAGAGGCCTTCTGGTTTTTGGAATTCTCAGCTTTTTTGCGCTGGTTTCTCCCCCATCTTTGTGGATTTATCTCTTTGGTCTTTGATGTTGGTGACTTTTGGATGGGATCTCTGAGTGGACGTGCTATTCTTTTCTGTTTTAGTTTTCCTTCTAACAGTCAGGCTCCTCTGCTGTAGGTCTGCTGGAGTTTGCTGGAGGTCTACTCCAGACTGTTTGCCTGGGTATCACCAGCGAAGTCTGCAGAACAGCAAAGATTGCTGCGTGTTCTTTCCTCTGGAAGCTTCATCCCAGATGGGCACCGGCCAGATGCCAGCCAGAGCTCTCCTGTATGAGGTGTCTGTTGGCCCCTACTGGGAGGTGTCTCCCAGTCAGGATACCCCGGGGTCAGGGACCCACTTCAGGAGGCAGTCTGACCCTTAGCAGAGCTCAAACGCTGTGCTGGGAGGTCCCCTGCTCTCTTCAGAGCCATCAGGAAGGGACGTTTAAGTCTTCTGAAGCTGTGCCCACAGCTGCCCCTTCCCCCACATGCTCTGTCCCAGGGAGATGGCAGTTTTATCTATAAGTCCCTGACTGTGGCTGCTGCCTTTTTTACTAGAGATGCCCTGCCCAGAGAGGAGGAATCTAGAGAGGCAGTCTGGCCACAGCAGCCTTGGTGAGCTGTGGTGGGCTCCATGCCATTTGAACTTCCCAGCAGCTTTCTTTACACTGTGAGGGTAAAACCGCGTACTCAATCCTCAGCAATGCTGGACACCCCTCCCTGCATCAAGCTGGTGTTCCAGGTCCACCTCAGACTGTTGGGCTTGCAGCGAGAATTTCAAGCCAGTGGATCTTAGTTTGCTGGGCTCCGTGGGGGTGGGACCCGCTGAGCCAGACCACTTGGCTCCCTGGGTTGAGCCCCCTTTCCAGGGAAGTGAACGGTTCTGTCTCGCTGGCGTTCCAAGTGCCACTGGGGTACGGAAAAAAACACACACACACACAAAAACCTCCTGAAGATCGGTGTCTGCGTGAATGGCTGCTCAGTTTTGTGCTTGAAACTCAGGGCCCTGGTGGCGTAGGCACCGGAGGGAATCTTCTGGTCTGTGGGTTGCGAAGACTGTGGGAAAAGCACAGTATCTGGGCCGGAATGTACCATTCCTCAGGCACAATCTCTCACGGCTTCCCTTGGGTAAGGGAGAGAATTCTCTGACCGCTTCTGCTTCCAAGGTGAGGCGATGCCCCACCCTGCTTTGGGTCACTCTCCGTGGGCTGCACCCACTGTCCAACCAGTGCCAATGAGATGAACCGGGTACCTCAGCTGGGAATGCAGAAATCACCTGCCTTCTGCATCGATCTGGCTGGGAGCTGCGGACTGGAGTTATTCCTATTCGGCCATCTTGCCAGCAATCCCGGAAGCTCTTTAATCAGGCCCCACTTGTCTATTTTTGTTTTTGTTGCAGATGCTTTTGGAGACTTCATCATGAAATCTTTGCCAAGGCCTATGTCCAGAATGTTATTTCCCAGGTTTTCTTCTAGTTTTAGGTCTTACATTTAAGTCTTTTTTTTTTTCTTCTCTTTTTCCTGACACAGGGTCTTGCTCTGTCACCCAGGCTGGAGTGCAGTGGTGTAATCTCGACTCACTGCAACCTCCATTTCCCAGGTTCAAGTGCTTTTTGTGCCTCAGCCTCCCGAGTAGCTGAGATTACAGGCAAGTGCTACCACACTGTTTTGTTTTGTTTTTGTTTGGTATTTTTAGCAAAGATGTGGTTTTGCCATGTTGGTCAGGCTAGTCTCGAATTCCTAGCTGCAAGTGCTGGGATTACAGGCATGAGTCACCATGGCCAGCCTTACATTTAAGTCTTTATTCTATCTTGAGCTGACTTTTGTATATGGTGAAAGGAAGGGGGGGGGGTCCAGTTTCAATCTAATGCATATGATTAGCCAGCACCATTTATTGAACAGGGAGTTCTTTCCTCATTGCTTATTCAACTTTGTCAAAAAACATGGTTGTAGGTGTGCTTTATTTTTGGGTTCTCTAATCTGTTCAACTGGTGTTCCACCCAAACCTGTTCCACACAGTCTATGTGTCTGTTTTTGTACCAGCACCATGCTGTTTTGGTTACTGCAGCCTTGTAGTATAGTTTGAAGTTGGGTAGTGTGATGCTCCTGGCTTTGCTTAGGATTGCTTTGGCTATTCAGGCTTGTTTCATATGTTTTTTTTTTGAGATGGAGTCTCACTCTGTCACCCAGGCTGGAGTGCAGTGGTGTGATCTCAGCTCACTGAACCTCCATCTCCTGGGCTCACTCAAGCGATTCTCCTGCCTGAGCCTCCCAAGTAGCTGGGATTACAGGTGCCTGCCACCACCCCTGGCTAATTTTTGTATTTTTAGTAGAGACGGGGTTTTACCATGTTGGCCAGGCTGGCCTTGAACTCCCGACCTCGGGTGATCCACCTGCCTCAGCCTCCCAAAGTGCTGGGATTACAGGCATGAGCCACTGTGCCTGGCCTCATATGAATTTTGGACGTTTTTTTCAAATTCTGTGAAAAATGATGTTGGTAGTATGATAGGAATAGCACTGAATCTGTAGATTGCTTTGGGTAGTATGCCCATGTTAACAATATTGATTCTTCCTGTCCATGAGCACAATGGGCAGCATGGTCATTTTAACAGTATTGATTCTTCCTATCCATGAGCATAGATTGTTTTTCCATTTTTAAATGTTGTCTGTGATTTCTTTTGGCAGTGATTTGTAATTACTGTTGTAGAGATCTTTCACGTCCCTTATTCCCAGGTATTTTATTCTTTTTGTGGCTGTTGCAAATGGGATTGTGCTCTTCATTTGGCTCTCAGCTTGAACGCTGTTGGTGTATAGAAATGTTGCTGATTTTTGTACACCGATTTTGTATCCTGAAACCTTACTGAAGTCGTTTATCAGATCTAGGAGCCTTTGGGTAGATACTATGGGTTTTCTAGGTATAGAATCATATTGTCTGCAAAGAGAGATAGCTTGACTTCCTCTCTTCCCATTTTGATGCCTTTTATTTCTTTCTGTTCCCTGACTGCTCTGGATAGGACTTCCATCACTATGTTGAATAGCAGTGGTGAGAACGGGCATATTTATCTTCTTCTGGGTCTCAAGGGAAATGCTTCCAGCTTTTGTCCATTCAGTGTGACGTTGGCTGTGGGGTTGTCATAGATGGCCCTTACTATTTTGAGGTATGTTCCTTAGATGCCAGTTTGCTAAGGGTTTTTAACATGAAGGGATGTTGAATTTTATCAAAAGCCTTTTCTGTGTCCATTAAGATGATCATGTGGTTTTTGTTTTTAGTTCTATTCATGTGATGGATTGCATTTACTGGTTTGCATATGTTGAACCAACCTTGTATCCTAGGAATAAAGCCTACATAATTGTGGTGGATTAGCTTTTTGATGTGCTGCTGAATTTAATTTGCTAGTATTTTGTTGTGAGTTTTTGTGTGTATGTTCATCAACGATATTGGCCTGAAGTTTTTTTTTATTATGTCTGCCAGGTTTTGGTATCAGAACAATGCTATCCTCACAGAATGAGTTAGGGAGGAGTCCCTCTTTGATTTTTTGAAATAATTTCAGCAGGGTTGGTACCAGCTCTTCTTTATACATCTGGAAGAATCTGGCTATGAATCCGTCTAGTCCAGGGCTTTATCTGGTTGGTAGTTTTCTTTTTTTTGTAATTACTCATCAAGTTCAGAACTCATTATTGGTCTGTTCAGTGTTTCAGTTTATTCCTGGTTATTCCAGTCTTAGGAGGTTGTATGTTTTCAGGAATTTATCGATTTCTTCTGTTTTCTAGTTTGTATGTAAGAAGAAGTTTGGCTTATTGTTAATTTGAGCTGAGTTTAGGTCACTTGCCACCAGAAGAATGCTGATTAACATACTTTCAAGTAGTTTGAATTTTTACTTAATTTTTTTCAGTTAATAACCTTTTTCTGAAACTGATGTGAAAGTTTTCCATTTTATTTTTATTTTTCTAGTGAAAAGATCTTAAATTTTTAACAGATATACTTTAACCATTGTTAGAGAAACACAAGTTTATCAGTGTCTATATTTCTCTACTCTTATACAGATAACAATCATAGTATATTACTCCAATTCCTTTTTCTCTCTTATGTATCTGTGATCAATACTTATTTAGTCCTAAGAATAATTTTTACTGCTCACAGTTGCTTCTTGCATCCCACTGTTTCCTCTAGGATCCATTTACCTTCTTGCTGAAGAATATCATTTAATATTTGTTTCAGAGATAGCCTGTGGGTATACTTTTTGTACCTGTTTTTACAAGTCTCAAAATGTATTTGTCCCTCACATTTGAGTAGGAACAGAATTTTAGGTTCATAGTTATTTTCTTTGCAGTACTTGAATAATTTTGTTCCATTTCTTTTTGTGTGCACTTTATGGATAAAGTTTTTTCTTTCTGGTAGATCTTCAGACCTTTCCTATCGTTTGTGTTCTGAAATTTCACTCTAGCACAGAGGTTGACAACTGCAGTCTGTGGGCCAAACCTATCTTGCCATTTGCTTTGGTATAGCCTGTGAGCTAAAAATAGTTTTACATTTTTAAATTTGAAAAACAAAAGAATATCGTGACATGAAAATGATAATAAATGAATAGCTCAGTGTCTATTATTAAAGTTTTATTGGAACACAGCCAAATACACTTGCTTACATATTATCAATGGTTGCTTAATTGTGGCAGAGACCCACAAAGTCTGAAGTATTTATAACTGGTTAGAAAAAAATTGCTGATTCCTTCTCCTATGTATCTTTTTATGTGCTTAAACAGCTAAAACTCTGGGAATTATTAAGCTGTTATTTCTATTGCTTACAAAGAGGATTTCTTATGCCAGTATCCCAAATCAAAAACTTTTCAGTTTTTTCCATTCTATTATTCAGTTCAATGGCTGCATTTTTCCAATTTAAAAAACTTTCATTTCTAAGAAACTCGTTCTACCATTGGTTGAGGAGTGTGATATTCTCTTACTCCTTTGAAAATAGTAAATATGTTCATTTTGATGTCCTGTTCTGATTGTGTCTCCTTCCAAAGGTGTAAGTTCTTCCATCTGTTGAGTATTTCATTGATATTTCTTAACTGTTTGATATTTGTGCACCTTTTAAGTAGTTGAGAACAGATTGCTGCCTCTGTTCTCACTGGCTGCTTAGGAAGGGGCAGTGGGGTCGCTGGGGTTTTTAATGAGAACAGGGATAAGAGTAGGGGACAGAATGAGATGGGTTTGGATGTGTTGCTGAGGTGTACCTATTTAAGTGACTGGGCTTTCTCTGTTCCAAGCTCCACAGTCAGGGCTTTTGTCTTTCCTTTAGGGGTAGGGTGGCATATACAAGAGTTGACCTCGCTAGATGCATCTTCTTCTGGTCTTCTTGCTATTGGTTTCAGTCAAATTCAGGTGGTGAACATTAAGTGCCACTCCCATTACCTGTCTAATTGTTTTATATGTTCTACTATGAAGACTCTAAGCTGCCGGCTCCTTCATTCTGATCCCATCTGCTTTCCTCCTTCTAGTGGCCCGCTGAAAGTTTCTCTTCTTACTTTAACTGATGTTCTGTATTTCTTACTTTTATGTGGTTTGAGACTGAAAACTATAGCATGCTTTCAGCTGAACTCAGATGCTGAGTCTAATGCTGGTCTATATTACTATATTAATGCTAGTTTTTAGAAGTCCACTGAAGTGTTATTTGTGGTCTAATATGTATTTTATAAATGGTTTATGAACATAAACCACAAAGATATTTTTCTCTGTTTTAAGGTAATACTTTACTGTGTCTTCAAGTAATAGGTTTCAATTTTTTCTCTTTTGTTTTTGCTTTAAAAATCTGATGTTGGGGGGGTGGCACCAAGATGGCTGAATAGGAACAGCTCCAGCCTCCAGCTCCCAGCGTGAGTGACACAGACGACGGGTGATTTCTGCATTTCCAACTGAGATACCGGGTTCATCTCACTGGGGTGTGTCGGACAGTGTGTGCAGAAGAGTGGGTACAGCCTAACGAGCGAGAGCCGAAGCAGGGCGAGGCACTGCCTCACCTGGGAAGTGCAAGGGGGAAGGGAATTCCCTTTCCTAGCCAAGGGAAACTGTGACACACAACACTTGGGAAATCGGGCACTCCCCACTAATACTGCGCTTTACCAAGGGTCTTAGCAAACGGCATACCAGCATCTGGCTCAGATGGTCCCATGCCCACGGAGCCTCCCTCATTGCTAGCACAGCAGTCTGAGATCTAACTGCAAGGCAGCAGCAAGGCTGGGGGAGGGACGCCCACCATTGCTGAGGTAAACAAAGTAGGTAAACGAAGCAGCTGGGAAGCTGGAACTTGGGGGAGCCCACTGCAGCTCAAGGAGGCTTGCCTGCCTCTGTAGACTCCACTTCTGCAGACAGGGCATAGCCAAACAAAAGGCAGCAGAAACCTCTGCAGATGTAAATGTCCCAGTCTGACAGCTTTGAAGAGAGTAGTGGTTCTCCCAGCACAGAGTCTGGGATCTGAGAACGGACAGACTGCCTGCTCAAGTGGGTCCCTGACTCCCGAGTAGCTTAACTGGGAGACATCCCCAACTAGGGGCAGACTGACACCTCACACGGCCGGGTAACCCTCTAAGATGAAGCTTCCACAGGAATGATCAGACAGCAACGTTTGCTGTTCAGCAATATTCACTCTTCTTCAGCCTCCACTGCTGATATCCAGGCAAACGGGGTCTGGAGTGGACTTTGAGCAAACTCCAACAGACCTGCACCTGAGGGTCCTTACTGTTAGAAGGAAACATAACAAACAAAAAGGACACCCACACCAAAACCCCATCTGTACGTCACCATCATCAAAGACCAAAGGGAGATAAAACCACAAAGATGGTGAAAAAGCAGTGCAGAAAAGCTGGAAATTCTAAAAATCAGAGCGCCTCTCCCACTCCAAAGGAATGCAGCTCCTCGCCAGCAATGGAACAAAGCTGGACAGAGAATAACTTTGACGAGTTGAGAGAAGATGCCTTCAGACAATCGAACTTCTCCGAGCTAAAGGAGGAATTACAAACCCAAGGCAAAGAAACTAAACACCTTGAAAAAAGATTTGACAAATGGCTAACTAGAATAACCAATGTACAGAAGTCCTTAAACGACCTGATAGAGATGAAAACCATGACACGAGAATTATGTGACAAATGCACAAGCTTCAGTAACTGACTTGATCAAGTGGAAGAAAGGGTATCAGTGACTGAAGATCAAATGAATGAAATGAAGCGAGAAGAGAAGTTTATATAAAAAAGAGTAGAAAGGGGCCGGGCGCAGTGGCTCAAGCCTGTAATCCCAGCACTTTGGGAGGCCGAGACGGGCGGATCACGAGGTCAGGAGATCGAGACCATCCTGGCTAACACGGTGAAACCCCATCTCTACTACAAAATACAAAAAAACTAGCCGGGCGAGGTGGCGGGCGCCTATAGTCCCAGCTACTCGGGAGGCTGAGGCAGGAGAATGGCGTGAACCCGGGAGGCGGAGCTTGCAGTGAGCTGAGATCCGGCCACTGCACTCCAGCCTGGGTGACAGAGCGAGACTCCGTCTCAAAAAAAAAAAAAAAAAAAAAAAAAGAGTAGAAAGAAATGAACAAAGCCTCCAAGAAATATGGGACTATGTGAAAAGACCAAATCTACGTCTGATTGGTGTACCTGAAAGTGATGGGGAGAATGGAACCAAGTTGGAAAACACTCTGCAGGATATTATCCAGGAGAACTTCCCCAACCTAGCAAGGCAGGCCAACATTCAAATTCAGGAAATACAGAGAATGCCACAAAGACACTTCTCGAGAAGAGCAACTCCAAGACACATAATTGTCAGATTCACCAAAGCTGAAATGAGCGAAAAAATGTTAAGGGCAGCCAGAGAGAAAGGTCGGGTTACCCACAAAGGGGAAGCCCATCAGATTAAACAGTGGATCTCTCGGCAGAAACTCAATAAGCCAGAAGAGAGTGGGGGCCAATATTCAACATTCTTAAAGAATTTTCAACCCAGAATTTCATATCCAGTCAAACTAAGTTTCATAAGTGAAGGAGAAAGAAAATCCTTTACAGACAAGCAAATGCTGAGAGATCTTGTTACCACCAGGCCTACCCTACAAGAGCTCCTGAAGGAAGCACTAAACATGGAAAGGAACAACCGGTACCAGCCACTGCAAAAACATGCCAAAATGTAAAGACTATTGATGCTAGGAAGAAACTGCATCAACTAACGAGCAAAATAACCAGCTAACATCATAATGACAGGATTAAGTTCACACATAACAATATTAACCTTAAATGTAAATGGGCTAAATGCCCCAATTAAAAGACACAGACTGGCAAATTGGATAAAGAGTCAAGACCCATCAGTTTGCTGTATTCAGGAGACCCATCTCACATGCAGAGACACACATAGGTCCAAAATAAAGGGATGGAGGAAGATCTACAAAGCAAATGGAAAACAAAAAAAGGCAGGGGTTGCAATCCTAGTCTCTGATAAAACAGACTTTAAACCAACAAAGATCGAAAGAGACAAAGAAGGCCATTACATAATGGTAAAGGGATCAATTCAACAAGAAGAGCTAACTATCCTAAATATATATGCACCCAATACAGGAGCACCCAGATTCATAAAGCAAGTCCTTAGAGGCTTACAAAGAGACTTAGACTCCCAAAAAATAATATCGGGAGATTTTAACACCGTACTGTCAACACTAGACAGATCAACGAGACAGAAAGTTAACAAGGATATCCAGGAATTGAACTCAACTCTGCACCAAGCGGACCTAATAGATATCTACAGAAATCTCCACCCCAAATCAACAGAATATACATTCTTCTCAGCACCACATCACACTTATTCCAAAATTGACCACATAGTTGGAAGTAAAGCACTCCTCAGCAAATATGAAAGAACAGAAATTATAACAAACTGTCTCTCAGACCACAGTGCAATCAAACTAGAACTCAGGATTAAGAAACTCAATCAAAACCGCTCAACTACATGGAAACTGAACAATCTGCTCCTGAATGACTACTGGGTACATAATGAAATGAAGGCAGAAATAAAGATGTTCTTTGAAACCAATGAGAACAAAGACACAACATACCAGAATCTCTGGGACACATTTAAAACAGTGTTTAGGGGGAAATTTATAGCACTACATGCCCACAAGAGAAAGCAGGAAAGATCTAAAATTGACACCCTAACATCACAATTAAAGAACTAGAGAGGCAAGAGCAAACACATTCAAAAGCTAGCAGAAGGCAAGAAATAACTAAGATCAGAGCAGAACTAAAGGAGACAGAGACACAAAAAACCCTTCAAAAAAATCAATGAATCCAGGAGCTGGTTTTTTGAAAAGATCAACAAAATTGATAGACCGCTAGCAAGACTAATAAAGAAGAGAGAAGAATCAAATAGATGCAATAAAAAATGATGATAAAGGGGATATCACCACCGACCCCACAGAAATACAAACTACCATCACAGAATATTATAAACACCTCTACGCAAATAAACTAGAAAATCTAGGAGAAACTGATAAATTCCTGGACACTTACACTCTCCCAAGACTAAACTAGGGAGAAGTTGAATCCCTGAATAGACCAATAACGGGCTCTGAAATTGAGGCAATAATTAATAGCCTACCAACTAAAAAAACTCCAGGACCAGACGGATTCAAAGCCGAATTCTACCAGAGGTACAAGGAGGAGCTGGTACCATTCCTTCTGAAACTATTCCAATGAATAGAAAAAGAGGGAATCCTCCCTAACTCATTTTATGAGGCCAACATCATCCTGATACCAAAGCCTGGCAAAGACACAACAAAAAAAGAGAATTTTAGACCAATATCCCTCAGGAACATTGATGCAAAAAACCTCAATAAAATACTGACAAACCGAATCCAGCAGCACGTCAAAAAGCTTATCCACCATGATCAAGTGGGCTTCATCCCTGGGATGCAAGTCTGGTTCAACATATGCAAATCAATAAACATAATCCAGCATATAAACAGAACCAAAGACAAAAACCACATGATTATCTCAATAGATGTAGAAAAGGCCTTTGACAAAATTCAATAGCCCTTCATGCTAAAAACTCTCAATAAATTCAGTATTGATGGAATATATCTCAAAATAATAAGAGCTATTTATGACACACCCACAGCCAATATCATACTGAATGGGCAAAAACTGGAAGCATTGCCCTTGAAAACTGGCACAAGACAGGGATGTCCTCTCTCACCACTCCTATTCAACACAGTGTTGGAAGTTCTGGCCAGGGCAATCAGGCAAGAGAAAGAGATAAAGGGTATTCAATTAGGAAAAGAGAAAGTCAAATTATCCGTGTTTGCAGATGATATGATTGTATAGTTAGAAAACCCCATCGTCTCAGCCCAAAATCTCCTTAAGCTGATAAGCAACTTCAGCAAAGTCCCAGGATACAAACCAATGTGCAAAAATCACTAGCATTCTTATATGCCAATAACAGACAGAGAGCCAAATCATGAATGAACTTCCATTCACAATTGCTTCAAAGAGAAAAAAATACCTAGGAATCCAACTTACAAGGGATGTGAAGGACCTGTTCAAGGAGAACTACAAACCACTGCTCAGTGAAATAAAAGAGGATACAAACAAATGGAAGAACATTCCATGCTCATGGATAGGAAGAATCAATATCATGAAAATGGCCATACTGCCCAAGGTAATTTATAGATTCAATGCCATCTCCATTAAGCTACCAATGACTTTCTTTACAGAATTGGAAAAAACTACTTTAAAGTTCATATGGAATCAAAAAAGAGCCCGCATTGCTAAGACAGTCCTAAGCCAAAAGAACAAAGTTGGAGGCATCAGGCTACCTGACTTCAAACTATACTACAAGACTACACTAACAAAAACAGCATGGTACTGGTACCAAAACAGAGATATAGACCATTGGAAAAGAATAGAGCCCTCAGAAATAATACCACACATCTACAACCATCTGATCTTTGACAAACCTGACAAAAACAAGAAATGAGGAAAGGATTCCCTATTTAATAAATGGTGTTGGGAAAACTGGCTAGCCATAAGTAGAAAGCTGAAACTGGATCCCTTCCTTACACCTTATACAAAAATTAATTCAAGATGGATTAGAGACTTAAATGTTAGACCTAAAACCATAAAAACCCTAGAAGAAAACCTAGGCAATACCATTCAGGACATAGGCATGGGCAAGGACTTCATGTCTAAAACACCAACAGCAATGGCAACAAAAGCCAAAATTGACAAATGAGATCTAATTAAACTAAAGAGCTTCTGCACAGCAAAAGAAACTACCATCAGAGTGAACAGGCAACCTACAGAATGGGAAAAATTTTTGCAACCTACTCATCTGACAAAGGGCTAATATCCAGAAACTACAAAGAACTCAAACAAATTTACGAGAAAAAAAAAAAAACAATCCCATCAAAAGGTGGGCAAAGGATATGAACAGACACTTCTCAAAAGAAGACATGTATGCAGCCAAGAGATACATGAAAAAATGCTCATCATCACTAGCCAGCAGAGAAATGCAAATCAAAACTGCAATGAGATACCATCTCACACTAGTTAGAATAGCAATCATTTATTGGCTAGCCGTAAGTAGAAAGCTGAAACTGGATCCTTTCCTTACTCCTTATACAAAAATTTATTAAAGATGGATTAGAGACTTAAATGTTAGACCTAATACCATAAAAACCCTAGAAGAAAACCTAGGTAATTCCATTCAGGACATAGGCATGGGCAAGGACTTTATGTCTAAAACACCAAAAGCAATGGCAACAAAAGCCAAAATTGACAAATGGGATCTAATTAAACTAAAGACCTTCTGCACAGCAAAAGAAACTACCATCAGAGTGAACAGGCAACCTACAGAATGGGAGAAAATTTTTGTAATCTACTCATCTGACAAAGGGCTAATATCCAGATCCTATAAAGAACTCAATCAAATTTACAAGAAAAAAACTAACAACCCCATCAAAAAGTGGGCAAAGGATATGAACAGACACTTCTCAAAAGAAGACATTCATACAGCCAACAGACACATGAAAAAATACTCATCACCACTCGCCATCAGAGAAATGCAAACCAAGACCACAATGAGACACCATCTCACACCAGTTAGAATGGTGATCATTAAAAAGTCAGGATGAGTTCATGTCCTTTGTAGGGACATGGATGCAGTTGGAAACCATCATTCTCAGCAAATATTGCAAGAACAGAAAACCAAATACCTCTTGTTCTCACTCATAGGTTGGAATTGAACAATGAGAACACTTGGACACAGGAAGGGGAACATCACACACTGGGGCCTGTTGTGGGATTGGGGGACGGGGGAGGGATAGCATTAGGAGATATATCTAATGTAAATGATGAGTTAATGGGTGCAGCACACCAACATGGCACATGTATACATATGTAACAAACCTGACATTGTGCACATGTACCCTAGAACTTAAAGTATAATAAAAAAATAAAAAGAAATAAAAATCTGATGTTATCAAGATAGTTTTTTGGGGGTTTTAATTATTTTCACATTCAACCTTTGTTGTTGTCATGCAATAAATGAATCTTTTTATTTTGGTAAGTGACTTTATTCCTTTTACATTCACTGTTCTAGAAATATTTGCATTAGTTCTGGCATCTTTAGTTTATGCTGCATGGTCTGTGTTTTTCTTTTGTGTGTACATGTTTTCTGATTTAATTAGAATGTTTAGTCTGGCTTTAGTTTTGTAACAGTTTATTTTAATTTTCTTAAACCCCCAACTTATCAGCTTTTGAGAGCATCTGTTGAGACCCTGCTAATGAAACTTACACATATATTTACTTCCTCCTTTTTACATCTTCAGTTACACTTTTTTTTTTTTATGGAATATTATGTTCTGCTCTCTTTTAATGTCCTTAGTTGTTTAGCCTCATTTCTACATTTAAATGGATTGAATGCTCACTATTATTTCTTTTCTACCATGGCTGCTCATTTCTGAGCCTTTTATTTTGGCTTGTCTCTTGGTTTTAAGATTATGTACTTTTTAAGGAAGAGCTCCTGGGTATTATATAATCTCTAGTTCTCATATGTTTGACAATATCTATCTGTGTCTTTATGCTTGAATACCATCTTGGCTTGGTATAAAATTCTTGGATATAGAGTTTCTTTCTGTGAGGAAGTTGCAAACACTGTTTCATGGTCTTTCAGTATTCAATTTTACGGAGGCATGCTGATTTTTTTTTTTTTTTTAACCAGTTGTCTGGTGACTTGAATTTTTAAAATTGGAAAAAAAAAAAAAACTCAATGATATACCTTTATTCATCCTTGAGTTCTAGTAAATTCACAATGCAAATCTGGGGTCAATCACTATTCATTATCAGTATTTCCTGGACAAGGCGTGATTTCTGACCTTTCCTATTCAGGTTTTCTTTTATTTCAAAAAAGCTTTTCTATTGTCTTTTAATATATTTTGCTATTTTATATATTCTTTTGTCTAAAATACATAAATAAGATCCCATTTGCTCTCCTTACATATACCTAATTTTCTTTTGGATACTTTTTTTGTTCTTTTCTATTACATTTTACTTGATCTTTCACAGTCTTCTTCCTCACCTCCAGTTTTTCCTAATTAAAGTCCAGAAGTACACATCCACAAAATGATTTTAATGCTTAATAGAACTGTACAGGGTACATGCAGTATAATTTTATTAATCTTCCCATTAGATATCTAGATGGCCTCCAAATTTTCACTATTCTAAACATCCACACTTGGGGTGTGTGTGTGTGTGTGTGTGTGTGTCAGGGTCTAGCTCTGTCTGTCAGGCTGGAGTACAGTTGTGCAATCTCAGCTCACTGCAGCCTCTGCCTCCCATGCTCAAGTGATCCTCCCACCTCAGCCTCCTGAGTAGCTGGGACTACAGGCACACACCACTACACCAGGCTAATTTTTGTATTTTTTGTAGAGATGGGGTTTCACCACATTGCCCAGGCTGGTCTCAAACTCCTAGGCTCAAGCGACCTCTTTGCCTCAGTCTCCGAAAGTGCTAGGATTACAGGCATGAGTGACTGCGCCTGTCCAATCCACACAATTCTTTTTTTTTTTTTTTTTTTTTTGAGACGGAGTCTGGCTCTGTCGCCCAGGCTGGAGTGCGGTAGCGCGATCTCCACTCACTGCAAGCTCCGCCTCCCGGGTTCACGCCATTCTCCTGCCTCAGCCTCCCGTGTAGCTGGGACTACAGGCGCCCGCCACTGCGCCCGGCTAATTTTTGTATTTTTTTAGTAGAGACGGGGTTTCACCGTGTTAGTCAGGATGGTCTCAATCTCCTGACCTCGTGATCCACCCGTCTCGGCCTCCCAAAGTGCTGGGATTACAGGCGTGAGCCACCGCGCCCGGCCCAATCCACACATATTCTTAACTGCAGCAATGTTGCCTCTTAAAACTGGTACGCTAACCGTAATTCCTAGTATGGAAGCTCAATGCCAAAAAAACCTTTAAATCATGCTTGTGAATCCATTTCTCTATATTCTCATGCAGTGAGGCTTAAGATACTGAGAGCACAATGAATGATTTTAAGGGTTTCCAGGTCATCGCCATAAAAATGAAATCCTAGTTTTGTGGCTAAGCAGGTTAAAGAAATCTCTCAATGAAAGAAAGTGCTTTGGTGATGGCTTGGTTCAGCACCCTCAAAAAAGCTAATATTTAATGGTAGAGGTATAAGTTGGTACAATCTATATTGAGGACTATTTGACTTTATCTATGGGGCTGGATAGTTTCTGTTTATCCCTCTAAACCTGCTCTTCCCTGATCTCTATGCCTCAGGAGGCTGACCTGAATGGACCACATCAGAGACCATATTTGAGACACTGTCTCAAAAAAAAAAAAAAAAAAGAAAAAAAGAATTCATCTATCTTTCTTTCTATATATACTTAGATAGATGGAGAGAGAGGCTCTTTGGAAGGGTAAGCAAGAACATGATGACACTTGTAGCTTCTGGGGAGGAGAACTGGGTAGGAGGAAACTTCTTACTATTTCTTTTGTTTCTTTGAATATTATATCATATGAATAGTGCCTGTTCAAACAGTATACTACATTAATGAGAAAGATTGAGGCCTTTACAGAAGCTATGAGTTAATAAGAAAGAATTAGAAGAATTACAGAAGGAGTTACTAGAAGATGATGGAAAAAAACAGCAAATTATAAAGTTGCTGAAATGATCCAAGGAGTCAAATTCTTGGATAATTAAATTTCTTAACATGGTCCCTTTATGGAATTATGCTCTGACTAGTAGAAATACATGTAGAAGTTACTTCCTGCACAAAACCATGTATAATAATTTGTTCTAAACATAATCATCTTTATTACTGAAGGAGCTTTAGTTTAGTGTGTTTTTTTTTTTTTTTTTGAGACAGATTTTTGCTCGTTGCCCAAGCTGGAGTGCAATGGCGCGATCTCGGCTCACTGCAACCTCTGCCTCCCAGGTAAAAGCAATTCTCCTGCCTCAGCCTTCCAAGTAGCTGGGATTACAGGCTTGCGCCACCACACCTGGCTAATATTTTGTATTTTTAGTAGAGACAGGGTTTCTCCATGTTGGTCAGGCTGGTTTCAAACTCCCGACCTCTGGTTATCCGCCCGCCTTGGCCTCCCAAAGTGCTGGGATTACAGGTGTGAGCCACCGTGCCTGGCCACAGCTTTAGTTCTTTTAGCCTCCTCCTTTATGTACAGGGTTTATCAATATCAGCAAAATAGTAGTTTGATTGTTCAGTGATCTTGATTTCCAGTGAAAGATGAGACTTGTTAAAGGAAATGGACATGAGAAGACTATCAGGAAATGAGTGAAGATTGCTGGAAAAGGTAATCATTTAACTAAAGTTGGTTAAATCACATTTTTATGCTATTCAAAAATGGAAAAAATAGAAAAGGATTTTGTAAGGGGGTCTGAATATTCTGGACATGCGCATTCCTGTTAAAAAGTTCTACAAGACATAGGAAACTCACTCACCCTTCCTGGAATTGTGCTTGGGCAGATTCCTCTGCAACAAGAGTCTCATACTCCTCAGCGGCAAACCGGTCCCAGTCTGAGGGCTCAGGCCCATCGTTCTCAACATCCTGATTGGAAAGAAGACAGCCACAAGAAACAAAAATAATCAAAGACAAAGAATTGGAGATAGATCATCACACAAATGTATACTGTGAAAAAATCCTAACTGAAATGTTTCATTTCAATGGGTTTAAAAGAGGTGCTAAGGTAACACTCCTACGGTAATTTTCTACACCTCAAAAGGGAAAATTTAACTGTTTAGAAGCTAGATTTTTTAGGTATAGATTCCATTTTTTTCTTTTTCTTTTTTTTTTGAGATGGAGTCTCATTCTGTCACCTAGGCTGAAGTATAGTGGCACGATCTCAGCTC
Source organism: Macaca nemestrina (assembly GCF_043159975.1). NCBI lineage: Eukaryota > Metazoa > Chordata > Mammalia > Primates > Cercopithecidae > Macaca > Macaca nemestrina. Next base: position 38,668,369 of record NC_092126.1, on the reverse strand, counting down.
ACTGCAGCCTCTGCCTCCTGGGTTCAAGCAATGTCTGGCGATCGGCCTCAGCCTCCCGAGTAGCTGGGACTACAGGCAAGTGCCACCACGTCCAGCTAATTTTTGTATTTTGTAGAGACAGGGTTTCGCCATGTTGGCCAGGCTGGTCTCGAACTCCTGACCTCAGGCGATCTGTCTGCCTCAGCCTCCCAAAGTGCTGGGATTACAGGCAGAAGCCACCGTGCCTGACTGATTCCAACTCTTTTTTTTAAAAGAGACAGGGTCCCACTGTGTTGCCCAGTCTGGAGTGCAGTGGTACAATAATAGCTTACTGCCAGCCTCAAAATCTGGGCTCAAGTGATTTTCCTACCTCAGCCTACTGAGTAGCTGAGACTACAGGCATTCCACCTACTAAGTAGCTGAGACTGCAGGCATGTCACCATGCCCTGCTAATTTTAAAGTTTTTTTGTAGACACAGGGTCTCACTATGTTGCCCAGGTTGGTCTTGAACCCCTGGCCTCAAGTGATCCTCCTGTCTTAGCTTCCTAAGTAGCTGGGATTACAAGCACAAGCCATAGCACCTGGTAAGTCTAGATTCTTTAGCCTTGTAATCAGAGACATTTCTCTGGTCCCCTCTCCTCTGGCACTTTGCACAGCAGTCACCTGGAGTGACGTGTTTTGCCACAGGCCCGCCTGAAATGTACCTTCCCCAAGCCCGCATTCGCTGGCAAATTTTTGTTCTTTAGAAGCCAACTCAGATACCATGTTGTCTGTGATATCTTCCTGGAAACAGTCCTTTTCTCCGTATCACTTCCTTTTTTCTAATGCAGATACTTTGGTTGACACCTTTTGTTCTTGTATCTCTGCCATCTCCAAATATCCAGTATCTCTTCAACGCAGTGCCCAGAATTTATTAAGCACTTCCTGACTGATAATGTTCTTTGTAGATCAGAACAAACATCAATAATTATACCATTTATAAAGAAAAGTAAAATTTAAAGGTAAAATTTTTAGAGTAAAAATGGTAACACACAGAAAATAAGTAAAGAGGGAAAAGACCACAGACTTTTGTCAATTTTCTTGAAATTTTATGTTTCAGATAAAATGTCTTTCCAAGCTGAACATGAGTCAGTATTGCCCTTGGGTCTACAGTTAGTTATGCCAAGAATAATGTTAAGTTCCTAAACAATGACCACTATTAATTACTATATTTAATTCATTTTAAGACCCATCTCTACCTTTCTAACATTTATGAAATTGCAATGCATTATAGGCTTACAACTGGCAATGTCTGGGGTTTTGTTTTTGCTTAGAGAAATATAAAATAGGCCGGGCGCAGTGGCTCACGCCTGTAATCCCAGCACTTTGGGAGGCTGAGGTGTGCAGATCACCCAAGGTGGGGAGATTGAGACCAGCCTGACCAATATGGAGAAATATTGTCTCTATTAAAGATTCAAAATCAGCTGGGTGTGGTGGTGCATGCCTGTAATCCCAGTACTCGGGAGATTGAGGCAGGAGAATCACTTGAATCTGGGAGGCGGAGGCTGTGGTGAGCTGACATCACACCATTGCACTCCAGCCTGGGCAACAAGAGTGAAACTCTGTCTCACACACACACGCGTGCACACACACACACACACACAAAAAGAGAAACAAATATAAAATTATGGAGCATGTTAAATTCAATGAAATATAACAGACTTTAAACCAGCGATAACGCAACTTGATATGCTGAGATCAGCTGCAGAATATTTCTTTCTGGAAGGCGATAAATTCTTATTTATCTTATTTAGAAGGTGATCATATTCTTATTACTATTCCATAACTCAAACAGTTACGGAACATGTAGACGAAAAAACACTGCAAAAGCTTCTTATAGTTTATTGTTACACAACTGCAACAGTCTGTTCTTAACATCATTTTTACTTCTTAGAGGAATGGTAAGAACAAGGGGTGACATTGTTTTTATTTTTAACATGGACAGTATGTATAGGGTTTTCTGAGGGTTCACAGGTTTCTGTGTCTGGGGAAGGGTATTCATCTTTATTCAGATGTAGAATGCATTCAAAACTGATAGCCATGTATAGCAATCATTAACACGTGAAAAAGCGTTATATTATTTGAAGGTTTTCTATCATGGAGAATTCCAGTTTTCACCATGATGGGGAAAGCTAATTACCATGGAATCCTGGAAATGAATGGTACACCTGAATCGAGGCCAATATAGTTTCTAATACAGATGTGCCTATTGATACATTTTTAAAAGTTAGAAGGAAAATTTTTTTTTTTCAAAACTACTCTTTTGTAACTAGTTTCCAGTGTGTGTATCAGTAGATGAGCTGTAGAGTCTGCTCAGTGGAAAGTGCTTATGCAGATGCAGGTTACCTAGACCTGACGATCACCTGTGGACATGTGCTCTACAGGTCCTTTATTGTCTCTTTTTACTCTTTAATGAAATGTTATAAATTATTACCTCTTTACTGAAATTCCAGCATGCAGAGACCATTTTAATATGTAGCACACACAGCCCCTGATACTGCAGCCCTCAAATAAAAGTTAAAATTATACTGGTACCTTCTGGACCGCAAAGGGATCTCTCTGTTCATGGTCTAAGTATTTCTCTAGATTAAAGAAAGTGTCGTAGAAGATGTGAGCCATTCTGCACCTCTTCAGATCTCTTAGAGTTATTTTGCCTACATAAAAATAAACAAATCTGGTAAATTTCATGAAGACCTGTGTTGGCAAGAGAAAAAAACTTTCACTGACATCTAAAAGTATAGGTATATGTTTATTATAAAAGTCCTATTTTCAGAATAAAAAAATTTAAATCCCATTTCTTTTTTCAAGAGTATCAATTTCTCAAACCCATTTCTTTTTTTAAATTGAGGTAAAATTCACTAACAAAGTTCACCATTTAAACAACTTTAAAGTGCACAATTCAGTGGCTGTAAGTACACTCACAATGTTGCACCACCATTACCACTATCTAGTTCTGTAATAATATCACCCCAAAAGGAAACTCTGTGCCCATCAAGCAGTCCTTCCCCATCTCTCCTCATGTGCTTTCTGTGTCTAAGGAAAAATCTTCTTTCATCCCCCAAACCCTACTTTCATTTTCTTTTTAAAAAAGAGATAGGGTCTTGCTGTGTTGCCCAGGCTGGAATGCAATGGTTACTCACAGGAACAATCATAATGCAATACTCCCACCTCAGCCTCCTTAGTAGCTGGGACTATAGGCACACACCACTGTGCCTGGTGTAAAATCCTGTTTCTTAAATAGTAGACTTGCCATCAATTGCTACACCAAGACTGGGCATGGTGGCTCACGCCTATAACCCCAGCACTTTGGGAGACCAAGGTGGGTGGATCACCTGAGGTCAGGAGTTTGAGACCAGCCTGGCCAACATGGTGTAACCCCAACTCTACTAAAAATACAAAAATAGCTGGGCGTGGTGGTGGTCGCCTATAATCCCAGCTACTTGGGAGGCTGAGGCAGGAGGATCACTTGAATCCAGGAGGTGGAGGTTGCAGTGAGCCAAGACTACGCTATTGTACTCCAGCCTGGCAGACAAAGCGAGACTGCATCTCAAAAAAAAAAAAAAAAAAAAAAGTTGCTACACTAAGAGTCAAAGAGGAACTTTAAACACTTCTGTACTGGGAAGTCTTCTATCAAGACTCTGAAATGTTAAGCAATTTAGGACAATCTAGGATTCTGTGCCCCCCTCTGATACACAGGTGAACAGTGCATGTCCCATTGCTTGGTCTCACCATCAACGGCTGGCTTCACTAGGTCAAGCATCTGGCACAGTAAATCATGGAATGGCAAGGGCTCAATTCCCATGGCTTCCATCCGCTCACACTGCTCCTCATAGAAGTACTCCAGCTCATACATGGAGAGTATACCATCTCCATCCACATCCATGCAGCGGAACCAATACTCAATGCTAGGCGATAAGGACAATCATTATTATGGGCCTGGTAAATACCTTTCATTTATCCAGATTTAGTATGTTTCTTTTAAAATAAAAGTTACATATTACATACACTTCAGGCTTAGATATAGTTTTACAAAGTTTGCTAGAGAAAATGGCAGACCCCTTCTTCCCTTTATTTTTCCACCCAGAACCAACCATGTTCAACCCTGATTATTTTGCTTTTTACCTTCCTATTTTCAGATAACATGCCTATATTGCTCCTTTCTTGTATTTCTTTTCAGAACTATTATTAGAGGCTGGGCGCGGTGGCTCATGCCTGTAATTCCAGCACTTTGGGAGACCGAGGCGGGCAGATCACTTGAGGTCAGGAGTTCGAGATCAGCCTGGCCAACATGGTGAAACCCCATCTCTACTAAAAATACAAAAAACTAGCTGGGCATGGTGATGCATGCCTGTAGTGCCAGCTACTTGGGAGGCTGAGGTGGGAGGATTGTTTGAGCCTGGGAGGTCGAGGGTGCAGCGAGCCAAGATTCCACCACTGCACTCCAGCCTGGGTGAAAGAATGAGATGCCCGCCTCAAGAAAAAAAACCAACCAACCAACCAAACAAAAAGTATTGATTTCACACTGTGAAAGTTGAACTTTAGTTCTTTTATAATTTGTCACCACTTTATCTACATGTCCTTCTCATCCTCTTAATACAGTTAACTTGCTCAACATTCAGAATTTATAATTTTATATTTTTCTTTAATCTCTTATTTGCTTAGTTTTCTGTGTACTTGCAACTAATTCAACCCCAAATCTCTGTCAGTTGTCTAAATCCACACTCAGTCCCATGAGGTACTCTGTCAATGGCATGTTCTTGATGAAGTCTTCCTTGGTTCCTTCTGACCTACTCTAATCTGGGCTGCTTGGTCGCTAGGCCTCGCTCAGTTTCATCCAGGGATTCCTTTTGCCTTTCTCCTATTTCTTGTTTCTCGCACTTTCCTCATTCCTTATTTTGTTTCTTCATTATTTTGTTACTCTGCGCATTCTCTAGCAGCTTCCTGAATGAAGGAGCATGGCAGGTATATTTTTTGAGATCTTGGATCTTTGAAAATGCCTCTACCCTTTAATATGGTTGGTATTTTGGCTAGTTATAGAATTAGAGCTTTGCGGTGTTTTGCCTTCAGATTTTTTTTTTTTAAACTTTAGAGATGGGGTCTCACTCTGCTGCCCAGACTGGAGTAGAGGCACGACATGGCTCATTGCAGCCTTGAACTCCTGGCCTCAAGCAATCTTCCCAAGTAGCTGGAACTACAGGTGCACACCACGATGCCTGGCTAAATTTTTATTTTTTTTTCAGATGGCATCTTACTCTATCACTCTATTGCCCAGGCTGGAGTGCAGTGGTCCGATCTCGGCACTGCAAACTCTGCCTCCCGGGTTCAAGTAATTCTCCTGCCTCAGCTTCCAAAGTGGCTGGGATGACCGGTGCCTGCCGCCACGTCCAACTAATTTTTTTTAAGGAGAGACGGGGTTTCACCATATTGACCAGACTGGTCTCGAATTTCTGACCTCAGGTGATCTGCCCGCCTAGGCCTCCCGAAGTGCTGGGATTACAGGTATGAGCCACGGCATCCAGCCTGGCTAATAATAAAGTGTTTTTTTTTTTTTTTTTTGTAGAGTCAGGGTCTCACTATATTGCCCACACTGGTCTCGAACTCCTGGCCTCAAGGGATCCTCCTGTCTTGACCTCCCAAAGTGCTGGAATTTTAGGTGCAAGCTACTGTGCCTGGCCTTTTCCTTCATACTTTAAAAAGTATTGATCCATTGTCTATCCAGTATTGATAAGAAGTCTAAAGCTTTATTGGTATCTATTCCTTTGACTGTAACTCATTTTGTTTTTTTCCTTAGAAGCCTGCAGAGGTTTCTCTGAGTCCTTAGTAGTTTGAAATATCATGATGGCCTTGGTTGAGATCTAACTCATCTATTTGGCTGGACTTTTCTGAGAGCCTATTCAGTTTGGAAACTGAATCCTTCAGACCTTGAAAATGTTTGTATCTCTCTTCCCTGCCCTTTCCCTCCTTCTTTTTTTTTTTTTTTTCTTAAGAACAGTTATTGAGATCTACATAGCCCAGTATGGTATAGCTACTAGCCAAATGTGGCCTTTTGAGCATCTGAATGTGGCTAATCAAATTTGAGATGTTTTCTCAGTACAAATACAAAATAGATATACAACAAATTTAATTTTACCTATTTTTAAATTTTTCCATTGTGGCTAAATTTTAAAATTATTTATGAGGCCTGTACCACATTTCAATTTCCAGTTCTATTAAAAATTTTTTGACCGGGTTCTCCAATTTTTGTATCTTGTCTCTATTTCCTATTGCTTCATCTTTTTTGAGGGAGGGGGTTTCTTTCTGGGAGGGTTACACAGCTTTATCTTCTAAACATTGTCTTTTTATTTCTGCTATTGTAGTTTTGACTGCTCAGAGCTTTTCGGTTTCCTGAATGTTCCTTTCATAAAATGTATCATTCTGTTCATGTCCTGTGATTGTAATTTCTTCTCATATCTCTCTGAGGATATAATCACTGTTTTTTTTTTCTTGTTGTTAAAGTTTTATTTTCTCTGAAAGTCTCTGTTTCATCCAAGCTATCTTTCCCCCACTATTTGTCTGGCCTGTATCTTTTGTGTAAGAGGCTTTACTCAGGTATCTAGTGATCCTCTGTTCTCTGCTCATATTTGAGAGTAGGTGCTAAAAAGCTGATCGGAGGTTCTGATCTGTGGGTTTGTTGACTCTGGGCTTTACTGTAAAATGAATGGGCTGGGTTTTTTCCTTGGGGATGACCCAGTGTCGAATCTTCAGGTCTTTATTCTCAGGCAGGTCAGTTCCCCAGAAAAGCATTTCAGTTTCCTGCTTGGAGGTTCAGGGCAGGTAGGCAGCATTCTGTTAGCTGAGTGAGGAATGAAGACTGGGCATCTCAGCATTCAGTTTGCATACACTCATTTGATCTGTTTTCAAGATCGCATTCACATCTCAACTGTGCCCAATGCTCCCCAGTCCGGACGCCCTTCTGTTTTGTGCTCTTCAGGGAATAAAGCACCAGTTTTATGCTAGGGTAGAGGACATGGCTTGAAGATCAACTGTTCATTTAAACAAACTTTCTATAAACTCTCCTGTTTTTGGCTTACCTTTACCCCATCCCCACTTCCAAGGTTCCTAGCATCTCCAAATCCTGAATGTCTGCAAGTTTTGCTGGGTATATCTGGTTGCTTCTTGGTTTTTCCCTCTGGCTTAGGATTCAGACAGTCTGCTATGTTTATTTGCTTTCCAGTTTCCAACACTTTGCTATTATCTCTTATTTCCTTTATGAAGCCAACAACATTAATTGGTAATAGGGAACAATATTTTTCTGAAGAACCACAAATTCATGGCAAAGTAAAACTTTTCAAGAGAAGATTCTAGGAGACCGCTGTTCAAATTCCCACTTGTAGGCCTGAAACCATATTAAGAACCACACCTGTAATGGTTAAACAAAATCTCCTTTGGGGAGAGAAAAGTGAAAATAACTAAGTTGTAACTGTTGACTGTTTTCAAGTAAGTCACATTAAGACCTGTGTGTACCTTTGAGAAAGATATAGTTTACATTATTGCAAAAAACTGAACATGTAATACTTGAAAACGTTTTTTACTTTTTGTTTTTGAGATAGGCTCTCATTCTGTTACCCAGGCTGGAGTGCAGTACTGCAATCATGGCTCACTGCAGCCTCAACATCTTGGGCTCAAGTGAGACTCATGCCTCAGCCTCAGAGTAGCTGGGACAAGAAGCATGTGCCACCACACCTGGCTAATTTTTTAAAAACTTTTTGCAGAGATCGGGTTTTCCTACGTTGCCCAGATTGGGCAAAGTCTTTTTGAGAAATATATTTTAAAAATCATACCAACTTGATGTTTAACATTGTTATTAAAGAACAAAGGGGACATTCATTGAACCTAATGAATGTGAGGTAATAGGATGGCTATGGTGAGGTTCAGTCATATCATATCTACTCTTAGAATGTAAAAGGGGCAGAATGTTGTCCCACTGTGAAACTATTCCTGATTGTGGGGAAAGCCTTGAAGAGTTACATCTCATAAGCAGAGGGCTGCGATACATGTAATAATATCTGGTGGTTACACTGTTGTGTCACTGCAAGCTCCGCCTCCTGGGTTCATGCCATTCTCTTGCCTCAGCCTCCCGAGTAGCTGGGACTACAGGTGCCCACCACCATGCCCGGCTAATTTTTTCTATTTTTTAGTAGAGATGGGGTTTCACCGTGTTAGCCAGGATGGTCTTGATGTCCCAACTGTGTGATCTGCCCACCTTGGCCTCCCAAAGTGCTGGGATTCCAGGTGTGAGTGAGCCTCTGTGCCCAGCCTTTTTTTTTTTTTTTTTAAAAGTAATAATGGTTTTAGTACAAAAGGGACAGGGGACTGTCCTCTGACTGGCCTCTAAGATCTCTTGGTGTCTTGAAATTCCTCATTACTTAAGAGAACCAAAATCAGGCAAAAGGGAATAAAGTAAATCTTGATTTTGACCAAGGATGTAACAGGACTGAAGTGAAAGGCAACTTATTTTACTGTGAAATAGAAACTGAAATACTTTAGTTACTTGCATTTTCAATTAAGAACTAAGACAATCTTCTCTTTACAATAAATAAAGCTTAAGCATACCCTTCAGTTCTTTGCTAATAACCATAAGAGAGAAAGAAAGCTAGAATGCAAAGATAGATATACTGCCTGAATATTTGCCAAAGGCACATAACTGCTTTTAAATATCTGAAAGATGTGGTAGATTAATCAGATATAATTCTCTGAATATTGGAGAGCATAAGGATCAATGAACGAAAGAGAAAAAATGAACAGGCTGCCTCAGTGGATGGTTACCTGTCCCTGAAAAGTTTAGCAGCAGGGGCTGGATGGATAATACATGCAGGACATGGTCAGAGGGTATTTTCTTACTGAAAGTACTGGATACTCTCTAAAGTTTCTTTCAATGCAGATTTTCTGTTTTTTTTTTTTTTTTTTCTTACCAAAGGTAACTGATCTTCTCAGAGCCTGAAAGTGTTGATTATTTATTGTAGAAAAATTAGAAAACAGAAAACACAGAAGGAATAACTGACCAGAGAGCACTGGTGTTAAATTTTTGCTATATTTACCACCAATATTTGTTTTTTCAAAGCATAATGATATTAATGACAAATTATATTTCTAAAATTGTAGACATAAACAAAATTACATTTTAAAAATTTTTTGTGAGACAAAAGTCTCGCTCTGTTGCCCAGGCTGGAGTGCAGTGGCACGATCTCAGCTCACTGCAACCTTCCTCACCTCCTCCGCAAACCCTGGGTTCAAGTGATTCTTGTGCCTCAGCCTCCCAAGTAGATGGGAATACAGACATGAGCTAAGATTACTTCTTGTCCTTTCCTTGGACTGAATGAAATTAAGTGCTGAGCCAGTGAATTCTTGCCCCTAATATAAATTCCTGTATGCTATTCAAGAAGAAAGTTATTGGAAATTCCATTATTGCTTAGGCAGTAACTACATGTATATTCTGTTGCATATTCAGTATACATATACATACTGTGAAAGGCACTGGCCTAAAGCCCTTAGGCATAACAAAGGTGAATGAAATAACTCCTGGAGATGATACCTAGCCAGATGACTAAGGTAGAAGCAGAATATGATAAAAACCAGGACAGACAGACTAAAAGACATACTGAAAGGGGGTTTGCAAGAGTTTGTCCACAGAAAACAATCTACCCAGATACTTTCCATATCTACCTCTGTTACCAGGCATAGGAAAGACTCTAGATCCTAATTTCGTATGCAGCGTTTCACACAGGATTAATCACACCTTAGTGAATGTATTACTTTTTTCACAAAATTCATTTTTTCTACCCATGTAATTCATAAGCCAGAAACCCGATTTCTGCAAAGTGATGCCTATTCCATTTTCTTAAATAAGAGTTTGATTTTTGTTCTATAGACAGTCCCTACTTATGATGGTTTGACTTAGAATTTTTTGACTTTACAACGGTGTGAAAGCCACATGCATTCATTAGAAACCGCACTTTAAGTACCAATACAATCATTCTGTTTTCACTTTCAGTATTCAATAAATTATATGATATTCAATACTTTATTATAAAGTAGGCTTTGTGCTGGATGATTTTGCCCAAATGTAGGCTAAGATGTGTTCTGAGCACATTTAAGGCTGGCTAGACTAAGCTATAATGTTCAGTAGGTTAGGTGTATTAAATAATTTTTGACTTATATTTTCAAGTGATGCTGGGTTTACCAGGATGTAACCCTACTGTGACTGGAGAAGCAACTGTACAGATATTTTTGTCAAAATGGTGGGCACTATTTTCTGCTCACACTCTGCTTTAGTAAAGCAACGTGAACCACTGAGAATAACACACAGGGTACCTAGTAAGTGCCACTAGAAACCAAGGAAACAAGTATCAATGGGCAAAATCAGTAGTTACTTTCTTATATAATTGGCCTAACATTGATTTTCTTAAGCAATAAGCAATTTCATGACACCAAAAGAACTCTCTTTTAGGAAGTCTACAGCCTAGCTGGAAAGAAGGTAGACATGCAAACGAATGGCATCTGTATGACAGGCCATATATTACAGTGGTAAAGAGTCCAGGTTTGGGAGAGATACAAACCTGAGTTTGAATCCAAGCTAGGACACTTACTAGGTGCACAGTCTCTTAGAACTTCTGTTTCATCAACTGAAAAATGGGACCACTGATACCACAACTCATAGTGATATGAGGATTAAATAAGCCATTACATATAAAATACTAGTCACCGGCAAAGAATGGAATCTCAGTATGTGAGCTGTTAGTTAGGATGAAGGCAACATGCAAGGTAGAAAAGGAGCACCAAAGAAGGAGGTCTAAGAAAGCTTTTGACTCAAGAAACCTCTGTTGGTAACATTCTGTGAGAATCCAGTTATGGGTCTCATGATGTGAAAAACTGATCTGAAGAGCTCCACTTCTGCTAATGATTACCTAAGTGGGATCAAGCCTTCCACTGAGGAAACTGAGGGGACCCCCCCACCGCCATAGAAAAAAAAACGGTTCAAAGATGCTGGAGAATTAACAGGGCAGTGAAGAATTATGGTATCCAGATCTAGAAGAGGAAAATCCAGAGACGGGCACCTAGCATTTGGGACCACCTTTCCCTTGGGGCATCTGCAGATTCTGGAAGAGGGAACTGAAAGTTTGAGGAACTAAGCCTTGACTTACTAGTATTTTGTTACTGATTTTGGGTCTATATCAAGAGGGATGTCTGTAGTTCTATTTTCTTGTATGTGTTTGTCTGGTTTTGTTTATAAAATGAGTTGGGAATTATTCCTCCCCTTTCTGTTTTCTGGAAAAGGTGGTGCAGAATTTGGTATTATTTCTTCTTCAAATGACTATAAGAATACAGTTAAATTATCTGGGCTGGGAGATTTCTTTTTCAGGAGGTTTTGAACTGTGAATTCAATTTTCTTTAATAGACATCTGACGATTCAGGTTGTGTATTTCTTCTTAGGTGAGTTTTATTAATTTGTGACTTTAAAGGAAATTGGTCCATTTCATTGAGGTTACCACATTTGTGTGTGTATATGTTATTTGTAGCATTCCTTTATTACTTCGTGAATATCTAATGCCCCTTGAGTCATCCTTTTTAATCCATTGATTATTTAGAAGTGTGTTGTTTAATACCCAAGTGTGTGGAGATTTTCCAGTTGTCTTTCTTGTATTGATTTCTACATTAATTCCATTTTGTTTACAGAACATACTTTGTAGTATTTTAAGTCTTTTCTTTTTAAACAGGCTTACTGAAATATATTTCACATATCATATGATTGTTCCTTTAAAAATGTACAATTCAAGGGTTTTTAACATTCACAGAGTTGTATAACCATCACTACAATTCATATAGGGACACTTTCATTACCTAAAAAAGACTCCATACCTGATAGTACTCATTCCTCATTTTACCACAGGCTCTCCACAGATTACGCAACCATTAACCTATTTCCTGTTTCTATACATTTGTCTATTCTGGACAACTCATATAAACGAATTCATACAATATGTTGTGTTTTGTGACTGGCATCTTTTACTTCACATAAGGTTTTTAAGATCCAATCATATGTAGTATGTATCAGTACTTCATTTTTCTTTACTGCTGTATAATACTTGATTATATGACTAGATCACATTTGTTTATCTTGGGCTGATCCCAACTTTTGGCTATTATGAATGATGCTGCTATGAAAATGGGTGTACAAGTTTTTGTGTGGACCTGTTTTCATGTATCTTGGGTATATACCTAGGAGTGGAATTGCTAGGCCATATGGTAACTCTATTATTTAACTATTTGAGGAAATGTCAGTCTTTTCCGTAATGGCTGCACCATTTTACATTCCTACTGTAATGTATGAGTGTTCCAATTTCTCCACATGCTTGGCAGCACCTGTTATTATCTGACTCTGTGGTAACCATCTTAGTGTGAAGTGGTATCTCATTGTGGGTTGTCTTTTTACTTTCTTGATCATATCTTTTGAAGCATAAAAGCATTAATTTTTTCTTTTTTGGAGATGGGGTCTTACTCTGTCACCCAGGTTGGAGTACAGTGACGTCATCTCAACTCACTGCAACCTCTGCCTCCCAGGCTCAAGTGATCCTCCCGCCTCAGCCTCCCAAGTAGCTGGGACGACAGGCGCGTGCCACTGTGCCTGGCTAAATTTTGTTATTTCTGGTAGAGATGGAGTTTCATCATGTTGCCCAGGCTGGTATTGAATTCCTGAGCTCAGGCAATCCACCTGCCTTGGCCTTCCAAAGTGCTGGGAATACTGGCGTGAGTCACCGCACCCAACCAAAAGTTTAAAATTTTGAAGTCCAATTCATCGATTTTTTCTTTTGATACTTATGCTTGTGGTGTCACATCTAAGAAACTGCCTAACCAAGGTCGTGAAAATTTACTCCTCTATTTTCTTCTAAATTTTTTATAGTATTAGCTTTTACATTTTGTGCTGTGATCCATTTGACTTAATTTTTGTAGTATGTGAACTAGGGGTCCAAATTAAGGTTGGTGCAAAAGTAACTGCAGTTTTTGCCATTGAAAGAAATTGCAAAAACCACAATTACTTTTGCATCAATCTAATATTATTTTGTATGATATCCAGTTGTTCTAGCATTAAAAACTGTTTTTTCCCCCATTGGATTGTCTTGGCATCCAGCATCCTTGTTGAAAATCAATTAGCCACAAATGTGAGGGTATATTCCTGAACTCTCAATTCAATTTTGTTTTTATGTCTATCATGATACAGGTACCACACAGTCTTGTTTACTTTCACTTTGTAGTGAAATATTTTGGAATAGGGAAGTGTGAATCCTACATTTTTTCTGTACTTTTTCAGCATTGTTTTGGTTACTGTGGTCCCTTTGTATTTCCATAGGAATTCAATATTTGGCTTTTCCATTTCTGGAAAAAAAATAAAAACCATTGAAAAACAAAAAAAGTTTTTGACTCAAAGTAACTAGTATTTTGTTAGGAATCTGTAGATCAGTTTGGGAACTACTGCCATCTTAACAATGATCCATGAACATGGGATGTCTTCATTTCATTTTTTTTTTTTTTTTTCCTGTGATGGAGTTTTGCTCTTGTCACCCAGGCTGGAGTGCAATGGTGCAATCTCAGCTCATTGCAACCTCCACCTCCTGGGTTCAAGCAATTCTCCTGCCTCAGCCTCCCATGTAGCTGGGATTATAGGCATGTATCACCACGCCTGGCTAATTTTTTATATTTTTAGTAGAGATGGCGTTTCATCATGTTGGCCAGGTTGGTCTCGAACTCCTGATCGCAGATGATCTGCCCACTTTGGCTTCCCAAAGTGTGAAATTACAGGTGTGAGCCACTGCAACCCAGCCAAAAATCCAAAACTTTTCTAGTACCAACAAGATACTCAAAACTCATACTCAAAGGAAATACTCACTGGAGCATTTTGGATTTCGGATTTGGGATGCTCACTGGTAAGTATAACAAACAGTTCAAAATCTGAAAAAAATCCAAAATCTGAAACACTTCTGATCTCAAGAATTTCAGGTAAGAGATACTCTACTCTGCCTGTATATGAAAAAGAGTAGCATATATATGAACTTTTAATTTTTTTTTTCTGGGTATTAAAATTACTGGTATTAAAATTTACTTTTCTTCTGCTCATTCATGTTTTCTAAATAAATGATTACTTTTGAAATGGAAAACAAAGTTATTTAAAAATAACCTAACAAGCTCTCCAAGAAATGGCTTATTTTTATTTCTACATCTTCTAAACAATATATTCAACATTTATCTTTTTAGAGTTGGTGTCCTGCTCATTATACCCAGGATGGAGTATAATGGCATGATCCTAGCTCACTACAGCCTCAAACTCCTGCCCTCAAGTGATCCTCCTGCCTCAGTCTCTCGAGTAGCTAGGACTACAGGTGTGCATCACCATTCCCAGCTATTTAAAAAATTTATCTGTAGAGATGGAGTCTCGCTATGTTGCACAGGCTGGTTTCAAACTCCAGGCTTCAAGCGATCCCTCCTGCCTTGACCTACCAAAGTTCTGGCATTACAGATGTGAGCCACCACATCTGGACATATTCAACATTTAGATAACTTTTTGACCCAATGTTAAGATAGTTGAGTTAGTTATACCTGCAGGTACCATCAAGGACTATAACCCCTCCCTCCCTTGGTACTGAGCACAAACTACAGTGCGTTGTGTTACACAAAGTAGGGATAAAAAGTGAGGCATCTAGATTTTTTGCCTGAACAAGAGATGGAAAAAAAGAAATGTGTAAATTAATAACTCCAATAAAGGTATGTCTGAGAGTGCAAAGGAAAAGCATAGATGATTTCAACTGGCAGAATGAGGATGTGTTCTTATACACTAGTCATCCACAATTTGCTTTCCCTCTCTAATAGTAATGGTTTACCACTTACCCAGTAAGATGATAAAACAAGTATTTCACAGCATCTATTCCCATATTCCACATGAATGCTTACTAGCCCTACTTGTCATCAGCTTATATGTCACTTAATCTTTGTTTCTGTGGGTAACAGCACTTCTCTTGATACGCCATGAACATGGATTCAGTGCCAATCCCCTGAGACGGAGAGCTCCGAGATGGCAGAAACTAAGTCTAATTCATCTTAGTATTGCCAGGTTGAGTTGGCTTCACTAGGTATAATATGCACCATGACTTTTTCAAGCTTTGTGCATGTGTTTAACATCTTGGCAAAGGAAACTTAGAAATCATACCTGGTAGGATTCCTTTTGTCTTCTTCAGAGATCAAAAACCAAACAAAATCTGCATAGCTCATTCTTCCCTCTTTCTGTATTGTTTTTCCCCTGAAGAAAACACATGGTTATAAAATTTCCTGAGCAATTACTCAGAACCATTTATCAGGATGATAGGCTAAGAAATAAAGTAATATGCCAGTTAAATTTTCTAAAATTATAATGCTAAATGCCTCATAAAGGGCAACCCTTCCACAGCCTATCTTATTTTTAAAGGCCTAGAGGGTGAAACCAGAAGGCATTTGCAAATATGAAGAAAAGAAATCTGGCTTTTCATATGAATGCAAATAATCACTGGGATAAAATACTGTTACCTGTATTTAGATACAGGATTAATACTCATGTTAGGCATCAATGGAAGACACCTCAAAATAGTAAGAGCCGTCTATGACAAACACATAGCTGGCATTACACTGAATGGACAAAAGCTAGAAGCAATCCCCTTAAGAACAAGAACAAGACAAAGACGCCCACTCTCACCACTCTATTCAACATAGTACTGGAAGTCTTAGCCAGAGCAATCAGGCAAGAGAAAGAAATAGAACTCATCCAAACAGGAAAAGTCAAATTATCTCTCTTCGCTGACAACACGATTCTATACATAGAAAAGCCTGAAAACTATGCCAAACGGCTTTCAGAACTAATAATTTCATTAAAGTTACGGGATACAAAATCAATGTAGAAAAATCAGTAACATTTCTATACACCAATAGCATTCAAGCTGAAAGTCAAATCAAGAATGCAATCCCATTTACAATAGCCACACACACACACAAAATAAAATACCTAGAAATACAGCTAACCAAGGAGGTGAAAAATCTCTACAGGGAGGACTACAACACTCTGCTGAAAGAAATCAGAGATAACACAAACCAATGGAAAAACATTCCATGGTTATGGATAGGAGAATCAATATCGTTAAAATAGCCATACTCCCCAAAGCAATCTACAGATTCAATGTTATTCTTATTAAACTAACGTCCTTTCTCACAGACAAGTTTTAAGAAAAAAAAAAAATTCTAAAATTCATAGGGAACCAAAAACAAAGCCCAAATAGCTAAAGCAATCTTAAGCAACATCAGCCAGGCCAGAGGTATCATAGTACCTGACTTCAAGCTACACTATAAGGCTACTGTAACCAAAACAGCATGGTACTGGTACAAAAACCGGCACATAGACCAATGGAGCAGAATAGAGAGCCTAGAAATAAAGCTGCACACCTACAACCATCTGATATTTGACAAAGTCGATAAAAACAAAGAATGGGAAAAAGACTCCCTATTCAATAAACAGTGCTGGGATAACTGATTAGCTATATGCAGAAGAATGAAATCGGACCCTTACTTTTCACTATATAAAAAAATTAATTCACAATGGATTAAAGACTTAAATGTCAGACCTCAAACTATAACAATCCTAGAAAAAAACCTAGGAAATACCCTTCTTGACATCAGCCTAGGCAAATAATTTATGGCTAAGTACTCAAAAGCAACTGCAACACAACAAAAAATTGATGACTGGGACTAAAGAGCTTTTGCACAGCAAAAGAAACTATAGACAGATTTAACAGACTACCTACAGAATAGGAGAAAATATTCTCAAACTATATATTCAACAGAGGTCTAATATGCAGACTCTATAGCGAATTTAAATCAACCAGCATAAAACAACCCCATTTAAAAATGGGCAAAGGACATGAACGGACACTTCTCAAAAGAAGACATATAGGCAGCCAACAAACATGAAACAATCTCAACATCATTCATTATTAGAGAAATGCAAATCAAAACCACAATGAGATACCATCTCACAACAGTCAGAATGTCAACTACTAAAAAGTCAAAATATAACACATGCTGGTGAGGCTGTGGAGAAAAGGGAATGATTATACACTGTTAGTGGGAATGTAAATGGGTTCAGTTGTGGTGGAGAGCAGTTGATTTCTACTACTGTTAGACCCAGCAATCCCATTACTGGGTATATACCCAAAGGAAAATAAGTCATTCTACCACAAAGATACATGTACTTGTATGTTTATCCAGCACTATTCACAATAGCAGAGACATGGAATCAACCTAGATGCCTACCAACAGTAGACTGGATGAAGAAAATGTGGTACATATATACCATTGAATACTATGCAGCCATAAAAATTATGAAATCATGTCCCTGCAGCAACATGGAGGCAGCTGAAGGCCATCATCCTAAGCTAATTAACACAGGAACAGAAAACCAAACACCATTATGCTCTCATTTGTAAGTGGAAGCTAACACTGAACACACATGGACATAAAGATGGGCACAATGGACACTGGGGACTGCTGAAGTGGGTAGGGAGTGAGCAGAGTGAGGGCTGAGGGACTGCCTGTTGGGTGTTGTGCTCACTGCCTGTGTGACAGGATCCTCCAAACACCAAACTTCATCATCACACTGAGTTCCCATGTGACAGACCTGCACGTGTACCCCTTGAATCAGAAAAGTTGAAATAATTTTTTTAAAAAAGAATTACTGTCTTGTATTAAGCCATAACTATGTTTTATAGGATATTATTTGCTCCAACAGCACTGCCAAATTATTCACGAAGCTTTGCTAAAATGAGATCGTTATGGTATTACTTGTTCATTTTTAAATGCAGCATTAAACATTTTCTTACCTTGTTACTGCCCCAGAGAATATCCTTTCAATAATCCTGTTTGATGAAGCTAAATGTAGATAAAAAAATTACAAAGCTAGTTAGAAATATGCTCCATAAAGGCAATACTTTTTACAAATTTATTTTTCATTAGCTACAAGCTAAACCATAACCATCGTCCATAATGAGAATGTGAGTACATTTTTATTTATGCATAATTTTAAAATAATTAAAAAAAATAGGCAAATGAATGTGGCTGACATCTGGGAAGTATTAATATAGCTGAATGCTAAGTTAGGTCTGAACATCCTGACAACTAAGACAAAAATATATAGGATTTGTATTGATTTTATCCAATGAGACCAATTTTCCTATAAACAAGACAAATTTTATCCTTAAATTAAATTCAAGGGGGAACTGATTGTTTAAGCTCCTAAAACAACATAAAATAGACGTTAAAAACAATGGAGAATGCTTTCAAGTAGTTTTTTAAAAGCTCCTCAAACACACTAAAAACATACTTTTCTTATATTCCCATTTTATAAAAGTCCAGGGTTTAACATGATATAACATAAGATTTTTAGAAATTCCATCAGGAAGTTTTATTCACAGAGACAATCATAGCTTACGTTAGCATGTTGGTGAGTGAGAGAGAGAGAGAGAGAGAGAGAGACAGAGAGAGAGAGAGACGACTAGAGACCTGTTCTTTCTTTTATTTATTTATTTAATTTATTTTTGAGATGGAATTTCGCTCTTGCTGCCCAGGCTGGAGTGCAATGGCGCGATCTCGGCTCACCGCAACCTTCATTTCCCAGATTCAAGTGATTCTCCTGCCTCAGCTTCCCAAATAGCTAGGATTACAGGCATGTGCCACCACACCTGGCTAATTTTTTTATATTTTTAGTAGAGACGGGGTTTCACCATGTTGGTCAGGCTGGTCTTGAACTCCTGACCTCGTGATCCACCTGCCTCGGCTTCCCAAAGTGCTGGGGTTACAGGCGTGAGCCACCGTGCCTGGCCAACTTTATTTCTTAAATACGCAAAGCTCTATGAAACCTGACACCATATATAACAAGCCTTTTTTTTTTTTCCTTTGAGACAGGGTCTCCCTGTTGCTCAGGCTGGAGTATAGCAGCAGCATCATGGCTCACTGTATCCTCAACTTCCCCAGGTTCAGGAGATCCTCCCGTCTCAGCCTCCTGAGTAGCTGGGACTACAGGCATATGCTACCACACCCGACTAATTTTTGTATTTATTTTGTCATTTAAAAGACATTTTTTAATTTTTAATTTTTGTATTTTTTGTAGAGTCAGGGTTTCACCACGTTGCCCAGGCTGGTCTTGAACTCTTGGGTTCAAGTGATCCACTCACCTTGGCCTCCCAAAGTGCTGGTATTGTAGGCATGAGCCACTGACCCCGGCCTGATGAGCCTTTTCTTAAGAGGCACACCATTAGTAACAGCCATACCAAAAAACAAAAACAAAATTCAATGCATTTATTTAAGATTTATACTCTGCTATATCTAATAAGCTAAAGTATTGTTTAAAAACCAACAGTGCCTGAGAAGGCATTAAAGGACAGAACAGGGACAATCTTATGAGAGAAGAATGAATCAATGTACCTTGGTGCTTAGTTAATACTAAACCAGGCTGGGCGTGGTGAATCATGCCTGTAATCTTAGCACTTTGGGAGGCCAAGGCAGATGGACTGCTTGACCTCAGGAGTTGGAGACCAGCCTGGGCAACAAGGTGAAACCCCATCTATATTAGTTTGTTCTCACACTGCTAATAAAGATATACCCAAGACTGGGTAATTTAAAAAGGAAAGAGGTTTAATGGACTCACAGTTCCACATGGCTGGGGAGGCCTCACAATCATGGTGGAAGGCAAAGGAGAAGCAAAGGTACATCTTACATGGCAGCAGGGGTGTGTGTGGGGGAACTCTCCTTTATAAAACCATGAGCTCTCATGAGACTTACTATCACAAGAGCGGCACAGGAAAGACCCACCCCCATGACCCAGTTAACTCCTACTGGGTCCCTCCCATGACACATGGGGATTATGGGAGCTACAATTCAATATGAGATTTGGGTGAGGACACAGCCAAACCATATTGTTCCAACCATGGCTCCTCCCATATCTCAGGTCCCCCACATTTCAAAACCAATCATGCCTTCGCAACAGTCCCTCCAGTCTTAACTCATTTCAGCATTAACTCAAAAGTCGACAGTCCAAAGTCTCATCTGAGACAACCCAAGTTCCTTCCACCTATGAGCCTGTAAAATCAAAAGCAAGTTAGTTACTTCCTAGATACAATGGGGATACAGGCATTGGGTCAATACACCTGTTCCAAATGAGAAATCAGCCAAAACAAAGGGGCCCCATGCAAGTCCAAAATCCAATACTGCAGTCATTAAACCTTAAAGTTCCAAAATGATCTCCTTTGACTTGGTCTCACATTCAGGGCACACTGATGCAAGAGGCAGGTTCCCATGGCCTTGGGCAGCTCCACCCCTGTGGCTTTGCAGGGTATAGCTCCTTGCTGCTTTCATGGGCTGGCATTGAGTATCTGTGGCTTTTCCAGGTGCATGGTGCAAACTACTGGTAGATCTACCATTCTGGGGCCTGGAGCATGGTGGCCCTCTTCTCACAGCTTCACTAAGCATTGTCCCAGCAGGGACTCTGTACGGGGGCTTCAACTCCACATTTCCCTGCCACACTGCCCTAGCAGAGGTTCTCCATTAGGACTCTGCCTCTGCAGCAAATTTCTGCCTGGACATCCAGGTATTTTTATACATCCTCTGAAATCTAGGTGGAGGTTCCCAAATCTCAATACTTGACTTCTGTGTACCCACAGAACCAACACCACATGGAAGCCACCAAGGCTTGGGGTTTGCATTCTCTGAAGGAATGGCCTGAGCTGTATTTTGGCCCCTTTAAGCCATGGCTGGAGCTGAAACAGCTGGGATGCAGGGCACCATGTTCAGAGGTTGCATAGAGCAGGGGGGCCCTGGGCCTGGCCCAGAAAACCATTTTTCCCTCCTAGGCCTCCAGGCCTGTGATGGGAGGGGCTGTCATGATGGTCTCTGACATGCCCTGGAGACATTTTACCCATTGTTTTGGTGAGTAGCATTTGACTCCCCATCACTTACGCAAATTTCTGTAGTGGGCTTGAATTCTGCCCAGAAAATGCGTTTTTATTTTCCACTGGATTATCAGGCTGCAAATTTTCTAAACTTTTATGCACTGTCACCTCTTGAATGCTCTGCTGCTTAGGAATTTTTTCCACCACATACCCCAAATTATCTCTTTTAAGTTAAAAGTTCCACAGATCTCTAGGGCAGGGGCAAAATGCCAAGTCTCTCTGCATAGCAAGAGTGACCTTTACTCCAGTTCCCAACAAGTTCCTCATCTCCACCTTAGACCACTTCAGCCTGGATTTTATTGTCCATATCACTATCAGCATTTTGGTAAAAGCCATTCAAGTCTCTAGGAAGTTCCAAACTTTCCCACATGTTCCTGTCTTTATCTGAGCCCTCCAAACTGTTCCAACCTCTGCCTATTACCTGGTTCCAAAGTCCCTTCTACATTTTTGGGTATCTTTATAGCAGTGCCCCCACACTACTGGGTATTAGTCTGCTCTCATGATGTTAGTAAAGACATACATGAGACTGGGTAATTTATAATGGAAAGAGATTTAATGGACTCACAGTTCCACATGGCTGAGAAGGCCTTATAATCATGGCAGAAGGCAAAGGAGAAGCAACAGCACATCTTACATGGTGGCAGACAAGACAGCATGTGCAGGGGAACTCCCCTTTATAAAACGATCAGATCTCATGAGACTTATTCACTATCATGAGAACTACATGGGAAAGACCCGCCCCCATGATTCAATTACCTGCCACCAGGTCCCTGCCACAACAGGTGGGGATTATGGGAGCTACAGTTCAAGATGAGATTTGGATGGGAACATAGCCAAACCGTATCACTGTCTTTACAAAAAAAATTAGCCAGGTGTGGTGGCATATGCCTGTAGTCCCAGCTACTTAGGGGCTGAGATGGTAGGATGCCTTGAGCCCAGGAGGTCGAGGCTACAGTGAGCCATGTTCATGCTACCGCACTCCAGCCTAGGTGACAAAGTGAGATACTGTCTCGAAAAAAAAACAAGGATATTAAATTAGTAGGCAATAGGTTCTGGATTTACCGCTGGCAAAAATGAAGCAAAAAGGGTATTATCATGTGATATGTAACTTTCTGTTTTCTGACAAAAGAAAGCACACAAAATTCATCTGCAGAGACATATCTTTCTGGAACTAAATTTCCAAAAGTAAATTTTTGTGAATCCTTGAAAAGAAAACTTGGCAAGTTAGAAACACTATTTTCATCCTTGGGTTTTTATAGAAATATTGTTAAGTGGGAAGGTTTACAAAGGTGTATACATATTCTCTTTCAAACAGATTTACACAGGTGTGGATCTTATTCAATTCATCATCAGAAAATACACACCGGTATAAAGACTCATCGCTTTATCAAAACTAAGACTGTGATTGGTTACTTACTTCCAAACTCCTTCTCCTACATCAAGGCTTTTATTAATTTAATAAAAAATTATATTATCTTCACTCATCCCCTCTTAAAAATTCTTGGCCTGTAAAGAGGACTTGATTAGGTTTAGAATTTAGCAAATGGGAATTTCTCATAATGAGTAGTGATGATTTATATAACTCTTCAAAATGGTTAAGTCTTAGCATCTACAGAATCACTTACCCTGGTCATTGTATCGAGACAGATCGGCCTGGCTGATGTAGAGGTCGTGATCTGTATCTAGTTCCCAGAATTTACAATAAATAACATAGAAATGTTCATAGGAGAAGTAATCTGTAATTTGGTTTATATCTTCCTCTTCTTCCAAAAGTGCTAGGGTCTGAAATGATATGAGAAGAAGAATTTAAACATTATGAAAAAGCAGCTTTGGCCACTGTGCAGTTTAGTGAATTTCTGTTTTAAACTGAATTTAAAATTTTGTTTCTGGTACCAAATAAGAAACCCTTTAATAGGCAACCTCATCTTACCTTTAATCAACCAATCAATCTATAAGCATTTACTGAGCTCTATAATATGCTCAGTGAAGGGTTGGATACTGTGGAGGATGTAAAAGCAGGGAAAGGGAAGTACCATTACTTGGGGAGTATAATTGGTCAGAGGTCAGAGACTGGCACAAAGAGAACAATTAGATCATAGTCTTCATTACTTTGCCAGAAACAAATACTGTTTTTAATTTTCAAAGTTATGTGAGCAATATTAAGAGGGGTAGGCATCTACATATAGTGTTTGGTTTTGTAATAAAAATTAAGTTTATATCACAAAGGTGACTCATACAATAGTGATGATACATGGTGGCCTGGCATAGGCATGGCAGATAGAGATGCAGGGCCCTGAGCTGGCAGTAAACCTGGGTCTTCCCTGACTCACTGTACTCTCCTATGGCAAACTCCAGAATCAATGATACTGAACCCACAATTCTACTGTCAGCCAAATTATTATATAAGTGGGCAGATAAATAAAGACATTTTCAGAAGTGAAAGATTCAGAAAGAAAAATAAAAGAAAGCACAAAAAATGTAAGAAATATATAAAAAAAAGAAATGCCAGAAATAAAATCAGATATATGAATAGTCACTATAAAGATAAGTGAATTATATCTCCCCATCAAAAATTTTTTGATTGAGTATCAAAACCATGCCCCCAAAATAGATCTACCTATATGCATCTATAAGGGATACATCTAAAAAAAATATGGAAGGTTAAAAAAAAGATGGACAAATATAC
Source organism: Macaca nemestrina (assembly GCF_043159975.1). Classification (NCBI taxonomy): domain Eukaryota; kingdom Metazoa; phylum Chordata; class Mammalia; order Primates; family Cercopithecidae; genus Macaca; species Macaca nemestrina. The sequence continues at coordinate 38,644,615 of NC_092126.1, read as the reverse complement.
ACAGTTAAATGTTAAAATAAACATGTATCAATATTAATATGGACTGCAAAGTGAAAAACATAAGGGGGCAGGGTGCGGTCGCTCACGCCTGTAACCCAGCACTTTGGGAGGCCAAGGCAGGTGGATCATGAGGTCAGGAGTTCAAGACCAGCCCAAGATGGTGAAACCCCATCTCTACTATAAATACAAATATTAGCTGGGTGTGGTAGCAGGCGCCTGTAATCCCAGCTACTTGGCAGGCTGAGGCAGAGAATTGCTTGAAACCGGGAGGTGGAGGTTGCAGTGAGCCGAGATTGTTCCACGGCACTCCAACCTGGGCGATAGAGCAAGATTCTGTCTCAAAAGAAACAAAAAAAAAAAAAAAAAAAAAAAAGAAAACCTTGAGGGACAAAGAGGACTATTTCATAAGGCAAATGTTAGTATTTCAACAAAAAATTATTTTTTAAAATATAAACACTGGAAAAGCAAAGTGCTCTGGCAAACTAAAAACAACATAAATTATTATTAAGTTTTGGTAAATCTGCTCAATAGAAAATTATGCAGCCAGTAAAAATTATAAAGTTTACACTGAAAACCATGATATAGTAAGTACAAAATATAGGATACAAGATTGTACCCACTAAGAACTACGTAAAATCCTAAAAATGCATATGTACATATGAATAAGACTAAATGAATACAGACAAAAATGATACTAGTTGTATAAGGGTCATAAAATATGGTTTTTCTTGTTTTCCAAACTTGCTTATAATATTTCGTTTTATAAAATGCCCTTTGATATGTAAGAAGCAGAACACTTTCAATAAAGCACATTTTAGAAGCAAAGAGCTATCATTTTTTACCAACTGGATTGGCATAAAATGAAGATGACAGCAACTTTTGTTGGTGAGTATGTAAGTGAAAGTAGTGCAAGCTTTTTGGAGGGTAACTTGGCAGAATCCACCAAACTAAAAATGCGCATAGTATTTGATCCAGAATTTTCCCTCCAGTGGTCTTTCTACAGACATTCTTACTCATACCACATACAAGAGGAGGGTACAAGGATGTTCACTGCATCATTGTAATAGAGGAAGTCTGAAAATGATTTGGACATCAATAGAGGAATATGTAATTAATTACAGTTTAGCCATGCAGTTGATTGTGTAGTTGAAAGAATGAGATTGACTTGTATGAATGCAAATGAACAAAACCCTGAGACACTAAGTGAAAAAACAAAGTTAACAGAATAGTATGAACCCATATATTTTTTGAAAACCCTCAAAATAGCAGCCATAAAAAACAAAACTATATACTACATGTATATATTTATGAGAGAATAAAAGCACATATGATATGGGTCCCCCACTGGGGAAAGGGAGTAAAATGGTAGAGTGAAGAATAGCGACTTCTGTTTATTACTCTAGATGTGCTCATATTATTTGAATGCTTTATGAGTATTGTTTAAGTACGAAGAGGAAGACTAAGGAGAGGGGCAGGGAAGGAAAGGCAGGAGAAAATAAATCATGCTCTAAGAAGCAGAACACGAGTTCTTTTTCCAGTTCAGCAACTTACTTGTATGTGATCTTATACAAATCATTTAAGTATATTTGGGCCTCAAATTTTATCACTGGTAAAAAAAAAAAAAAAAAAGGAATAATTTTAAAAGCCAAAAAAGAAAAAATATGGATTAGGCCAGGCATGGTGGCTCACGCCCGTAATCCCAGGACTTGGGAGGCCGAGGCAGATGGATCACGAGGTCGGGAGTTCGAGACCAGCCTGGCCAACACAGTGAAATCCCATTTCTACTAAAAACACAAAAATGAGCTGGGCATGGTGGCGCATACCTGTAGTCCCAGCTACTCAGGAGACTGAGGCAGAAGAATCGCTTGAATCTGGGAGGTGGACATTGTGGTGAACCAAGATCACACCACTGCACTTCAGCCTGGGCAACAGAGCAAGACCCCCGTCTCCAAAAAAAAAAAAAAAAAAATCTATGGACTATAAAAATGATTCAGAAACTACAACCTATAATGTGCTTCAGGAAAGTGGGGGATTATTATAATTACTCTTGAGGTATTATGGAATTACTGCCATTTTAACCCATCCCATATTACCTACTGAGAGCCCAGGCAGGCATCAGGTGTTCAATAAATATCAACACTGACTGTGATGATGATTGTTCATTTTAGAATAAAAAAATGTTTGTATATCCATCATGGACTGCTAGTTTTGCCAAGTCTTCATTACTCTGTCTCAGATGAAGATAGGAAAAAATAAAGAGTAAATAAGGTTGTATTATTAGCCTAAATTCCATTTAGTATGATTCTTAAAAATAAAACCTTTAATTTTCTTCCAAGTGTGAACAATTTCACTTTCTTTATGTTTACAGAAGCTTAAACAATCAGGCATGAAGATTACTTCGGTAAAAGGCTCCCACTAGTGGTCAATACTTTCTCTCTCACTTGGTAAAATGAATAAAATAATTGAATGAAATGTATTCTTTCTTAAAAGGAATTTTTTAGTACTTTTCTCTAGCAGGTGCTGGATACAGAGTCATTGCTGAAAGGATCAAGTTTAAAATCTTCCAAGGGCTTTCCAAGACCCTTCCCAACCTAGCCTCAGCCCACCCCTCCAGGCTTATCTATTGTGAAGCTTTCTCTGTACGTTTTATCTATGTCTATGGAAATTATCATTTCAGGTTTAGTGTGTGTACACTTCACTTTTTTGCTCCAGAGTGAATGCCTTCAGGCAGAGATCCCTTATTATTCTCTTCATTTTTACCCCCTCACCCAAAACATTCCAGCGTCCCACGACAGGTATTTGATAAATGCTTAATGAATGAAAGGAGTGACAGTGCTTTGAATACAGTAAGCATTCAAATATTTGTTAGAGTAAGAAAATTATTTAAATTGCTCATTACACATGAATTCTAATGAAAGGCATACTTGCAAAAAGTTGCTTTTTCTTATCTCTGTCGAAGTAATTTTTCCACTCCAAGATCTGTTGACTGTGTAGAATATTCTCTGAATAACCTGGTTCCAAAAGGAAAATAAAAGCAAATAAAAACATTGAAGATCTCCACTACTTTCTCAAAGGCCATCTATGAACACACTTGGGATCAATTTAACTTTTAGCTTTTTGACTACGTTAAGTGTAATTCCTAGTAAAAATCAGCACTGTATTTTTAAATATACATCTATATATTTTGAATTTGCCTCTGTACTTCCAAGAAGAATTAAAAAAATTATCTGCTCACAAGTCTTCACTTCCCAGCTGCCTTCACATCACTTCTTTTGTTTACCTCCAATTTATACAGTGATGCCTGATTCAAGTAATGCTTATTGGGCTCAATGTTTTGGGAAGGCATATGAGGTGAGAAGTATCTGCTGGGTTGGCCTAATGATTGATTAACTGGTCAGAAGGATGGCTATCAAGGTGGTATGATTCAAGAGGGTCTTATTCTGGTTATCATAGTCTTATTCACTTGAGTCTTGAAGACTCTTGGTCTTCTAGACTCTATGGAATTCAAATACATCTGGGATAACTTATGTCCTAATTTTAATTTGGGCATGAACATCTTTGTTATTAGATGGTGTTTTAATGGGTTTAGCAGAATTGTATCTCTGGAGAAAACTTTGGATGGAATGGGAGAAGAGGAGATAAGAAACAAATATGTCTAAATTGAGGATGTGTGTGCTGTGGTGTAGGAGAGGATCAGAGAAGGAAGATGGAAGCTGCAATCCTGGACGTACGAGGTCACAGTGCATTCTTAACAATTTTACCTGCAGTAATTTCTACCCACTTCATTTCCCTTTCACCGATTATTTTTCTTCTCCCAAAGAAAGCAGTGGCAAAAAGAGCAATTTAAGCAGCTTTATTTTTTTTGGGGGGGGGGAGTGCATTCTGCTTTTATTTTGATAGTCTAATAATACAGAAATCCTGTTATCTTTGGTGGTTTTTGTCATGGAAAAGATTAGATCTCTTTTTCAAGCTATTTTGGTGCAAGAAGAACAAATAAGGCAAGATATTTGGACATCTTTCTCAATAGCAGGTCTAATGAGGCACTAAACCACCTTTCTTTCTGGATTCTTCAGCAGAGGGAGTGATTCTTCAACTGAACATGGAAAAACTAGCATCAGGATGAAGGTCTAGATTTCAGCTGTTCAGCACTCACCACCCCACCCCTGCTATCAGTGCTAACCCCTCTGACCCTACAGTGTCACACTCCATGGGAGGCCCCAGAACAGGGACTGACTAGAGCCCTGCCTTCTGTGCTTCCACTGCCACCTGAGCCTCCTTTAGCTGTCCCCGTGGTTACATTCTAAACACTGGTGCACCTGACCATCACCACCTCTAAACACTAAGAGACCAGGTGTTTCTCGACTTGTATTCCAGTAACTTATATGGTACTTTCTATATATCAGGTGGTCTATAACTGCTTGATAAAATCATGAGGTTTGAAAGCTGCACAACTAAGATTTTTGTATTATCTTTGTGTTAGAGAAATATGGGTTGGCTTCATAAGTATTTGAAGAACTCTAGTCAGAGTTTTGCATAGCAGATGGATGTCAACCCAAGAAAGGTCTCTAATTAGTATTTCACATATATCAGTATTTTTGTCTATTATTTATAGATAGACTCACATAGAATGCACAAAAACCACAAAACAGATAAGTGTTACTATATTCAAAATAATTGTGAAAGATGCTACTAATGTAGTAATGTTTAATCTCGGGAAAAAAATAAGACTAGAGTGTAGATGTGATCAAGATCTGAGTGGCTATTGGGTAGAAGCAGCTGACTTGTTCTGTGTTGCACCAAAGGGAAGAATTACAACTGCGAGACAGAAATGCATTTATACTGAAATGCTTCAATATAAGAAAGACTTTCCTAAAATTAGCCCTGTAAAGCAACGAGTTTGTATGAAGTGGCTGGGTTTCTTTTCACTACAAGTATTTAGGAAGTTGACAGGATTCCTGAATCAGGTGGGAGCTAAGACTAGCCAGTGTCTAATTTCTCTACTGGCCCCAACCACTCAGACTCTGAGGTCACTGAGGACAGAGAACGTGTCTTACTCAATATTGTATTCTTAGCAACAGCTTGGTGGAAGTTCATGTAAAAATGATGGAGGATTTTTAGCACAGAAATTTTATGTATGAAAATAAACATTAAGAATTTCATTTATCATAATTCCATGTCCCCTCTCTCAAGTTAAAGTCAATTTCAATACATATTATTAAACCACATTTTTCTGTTGAAGATTTGTGTCTTTATTTCTTGATTCTGAATGTAAATTTATCTTAAAGTATGAGTTTTTTATTTAAAATTTATATTTATATACTCAAATACTTTATATTATTTATGAAATTACTGTGTTAAAAATTATAAAACTTTATAATCTGTATCCATTCATGCTTATTTTATTTTTCTCCTCTTCTTTTTGACAGAATTTTTAAAATCTGCAAACAGTTTGACTGTTAGGCATTTCCTATTTTTAGCCTGTGCTAACCTACTTATCTAATACTATAAAACAATGTATTTGTATTCCATTTTTTCATAGCCTAAATCTCCTTATTCAGTGGCCACACTTGATCAGCACATTTGTTGGTTTTCACATCACTGATTCAGCACTTTAGATGGCTGAGGTAGGAGCACCATCTAGTGGTGAAGCATCTAGCTGCTGACTCTACATTAATTGTTACTGTTTTTGTAACCGCTGTCTTCTAGGTAAATAAAATTCATCATCATTTAAAATATCAAATAAAATTTTAAAATAAATCATAATTAGAATAACTGTTTACTACTAGTGAAATAAATGAAATTTGGCCATTTTTCACCAAGGGATCTTTAGTCAACTTGACATATAAGTTAAATCATAAGTCAGTTTCCTTTCCTCTTGGTATCTATTGAATTAAAACCTCTAATTCACAAGTATAGGTCACCAGGAATAGAAATGTTTGATGGCTCTGTCATATAGTTTTTGACAAATGAATTAAACACAGACACAGAAGTTACAAATAATTTTTACTATGTATGTGTACAGAAGAACAAACTCCAATGCTGGAAGCCTGGCTCTCACTTGGCAGGAGTGGTGAACAGATTTCTAATTCACTCTTTGGTTAACATGGCTCAGAAAAGTATTTCTTCATGGTCTTCTGTAGAGTTAGGACTTTAAAAAATATATCTAATAAAAAAAATAAATATTTTTTTTTCTCTGAAGAGGAAAAGTTTTCAAGAGGGAAGAGTTGGTAAGCTCTTAGTGTGAGCAGTCTCCACTATACCTTAGTCATCTTGGGAAAATCAGTACCTTGTCCTCTGCAAGGAAAATCCTGGCATTTCAGCCTACAGTGGTGGATTCTGGCCAATCAAGATACTGAATATATCACTAAGACACACCATCGAAGCAAGCCACAGAAATATCTCTGCTGCCAGCACCAGTGTCATAAAGAAGTATTTTAAATCTCATCGCTAATTTTAAAAACTCAAGAGAGCACTTCTTTCCTCAAAAGTTGGCATATGTCGGTTTGGATAAACAAAACCTTTCATTCACTGGCAATTTTTGCACAGCATGCAAAACTGCACTCAAGGGCTATCATTTGCTGGTATTTCTAATTTTCATTTTCATTCACTATCAAAGGCTTATTTCTCAACTGCTAACTCTTTTTGGAAATAAACAAGACAGACTGACTATAGGTTCAGTCTCTTTTTTGGGTAATGATGTCCTTCTTTGCTGTACACATAGCTGGTGGTCTATCTTTCTAGTCTAAAAACAGCTAGCAAAATAATTAACTAAACAAATAGCCTTTTCCTAGAACAGATTTTCAATGATACATAGAAAATAAAAATTTTCTAACTTTTTCCTTCGTCATATATGTACCACACACAAGCTAATATTTGAATCATACTCTGTGTCAGTGGTTTCTTCCAAACGCAAACTGAAATAACTGAGTAACACTAGCATGCAAACGTAATATATTAACTGTTCTTTCTGTACTGTATGCCATGAAGATTATATAACATTCAATAGAGTCACATAACTGATTCTGCTTTTTCTGAGATATCTGTCATTAATTCTGAGGCTGATCTTTATATGTTTCTTAGAAATAGTGTGATCTTAACTGTTTTTGCTGTGAGCAGGGTAGAGAATGATGTTGTCTTTTTAGTTTGGTCACTTTTATGTCTAACAACAAAATTAACTTCATACTAGAAGGCCTTATTTTACATTTGTTCTAGAAAAACTCAATGTACTCTGAAATAATGCAATGGTTTCAATGACTTCATGCCATTATTTGACCAAGTTTCATAACAGAAAAGGCACTGAGGAGAACAGATAACCAGTCTAATAAAATTCCATTTCCAGATAATCGTTTTTATACTTTTAATTTGCCCTTTTTGTGAGTTTATCACAATGGCAGTTATTCACTTATCTCAGTACATATTCACACGAAATGTTCCCAATTAGGTCTTGTTTACTATTCATGTATAGTAAATACATAAACATTTCTGTATTTTTGTTTTGAGTTGCCATATTATCATTTTATCACAAGTATTTTACACTTAAATGACTAGTTCTGAGTAATGGATTCACTTTTGTGCATTGGAGATAAAGCAGCATAATGCTAACAACAAAGTGAAATTTAACAAATGTAAAGTTATATACAAATGCCATGAAAATATTACAGCAGAGATAATTAACTGTACTCTATTAATTCACCAGTGTAGTTCATTTTGTTCAACTATTATTAACACGACACTATTTCTTAGAAAATGTGAATTATATGTGAACAAAATGGTTTCATGGCTTTTCACTCTAAAATCATAAAACTTCCTGGTGATGGCTGGGTGCAGTGGTTCATGCCTGTAATCCCAGCACTTTGGGAGGCTGTGCTGGGTGGATCACGAGGTCAGGAGATTGAGACCATCCTAGCTAACATGGTGAAACCCTGTCTCTACTAAAAATACAAAAAATTAGCCGGCTGTGGTGTTGGTTGCCTGTAGTCCCAGCTTCTCAGGAGGCTGAGGCAGAAGAATGGCATGAACCCGGGAGGCAGAGCTTGCAGTGAGCCGAGATTGCGGCACTGCACTCCAGCCTGGGTGACAGAGTGAGACTTCATCTCAAAAACAAACAAAAACCAAAAAACTTCCTGGGGACTACTTGCTAGATGACCAAATACCATTGAATGTCCAAGTACTTCAAAAAATATCAAACTATGTGTTCATTAAGATCATGAAAGAAAAAAAAGAAATATCAAACTGGAAACCACAAAGAAAACTCTTTTGTTCTTTAATATCTCTAATACATGCCAACAGTTTGGACTAGTTTAATTCCAACTAGTTTGGACTAGTTTATTTCTAAGATCTTTTCTAACTCTTAAGAGTCTAAATTATGCTGTTAATATGCCCTGAGTTTTCAGAACAGTCACTCTTTAGAACCCAATAATTCTTTTTGCGATTGCAGCCAGAGCTAGTGTAGAATTCTTTGTTTTGAGACAGAGTCTTGCTTTGAATCCCAGGCTGGAGTGCAGAGGCGAGAATCTCGGCTCACTGCAACTTCCACCTCCTGGGTTCAAGTGATACCCGTGCCTCAGCCTCGTGAGCAGCTGGAACTACAGGTGTGCACCACTACACATGGCTAATTTTTATATTTTTAGTAGAGACGGAGTTTCACCACGTTAGCCAAGCTGGTGTTGAATGTCTGGCCTCCAGTGATCCGCCTGCCTCGGGCTCCCAAAGTGCTGGGATTACAGGCATGAGCCACTGTGCCTGGCCTAGAATTCTTTTTTTTTTTTTTTTTTTTTGAGACAGAGTCTCGCTGTGTCGCCCAGGCTGGAGTGCAGTGGCGCGATCTCGGCTCACTGCAAGCTCCGCCTCCTGGGTTCATGCCATTCTCCTGCCTCAGCCTCCGAGTAGCTGGGACTACAGGCGCCTGCCACCACGCCCGGCTAGTTTTTTGTATTTTTAGTAGAGACGGGGTTTCACCATGTTAGCCAGGGATGGTCTCGATCTCCTGACCTCGTGATCCACCCGCCTCGGCCTCCCAAAGTGCTGGGATTACAGGCTTGAGCCACCGCGCCTGGCCGCCTAGAATTCTTAAACAGGGATAATTTCATGTATTCACTCAGTACATATTGACTGTGTGTCTATTATATGCCAGATAGTATTCTAGGTACTGAGGATATAGACAAAGTTCCTGCTTGCGTGGAGCTTATATTATAGAGACGGAGATGGACAATAAACAAACAAAAAATTAAATATCAGATGATAGGAGCTAAGAAGAAAAATAAAGCAGGACAAAGGAATAGAGTGTCGGGGGAGGGGGCAGACGAAGAAAGGTTACAAAAACAGAGAGTGATCAGGGAGGGCCTCACTAAATAAGGGAACCGGGCAGACATCTGGATGAAGTGAGGGAGCGACAATGTGGAAATCTGTAGGAAGAACATTCCAAGCAAAGGAAAGAGGAAGAACAAAGTATGTGAGGCAGAAATGGGTTTGGTTTGCTCATGGTGGCTGAAGCAGAGTAAGCAAAGGAGTGGGAGGTAGGAGATAAGATGAGAGAATAGGGGTTGCCAGGATATGGGAGGATTATGGAGAGTCTTGGCAAGGACTTGGCTTTTATTCTATGTAAGCTGGGAAACTACTGCAGGGTTTGAGCAGAGGAGTGACATGATCTGGCTGACTTTTTAAAAGGACAATTGTTTGCTTTGTGGAGGCTAGACTACAGGGCAATCAGGGTGGTAACAGGGAGACCAATTAAAAATAAACCAAGTTTGAAATGAGAGCGACAGGCCAGGTTAATTGTGGTAGAGGTAATTTAGTAGAGTGTCACAGTTAACAGGAAAAAAAAAACCTCTCAGATTGTCTTAGATAACAGTGACACCTTCTGGCTCAAATAAAATCTTACAGAGCTTTATACTGACATGAGAGCCAATGCAAAAGCATTGAATGAAAAATAAAGTTCCTGTAGGAGGAAAAGAAAACAGTAGTATTTTGTAACTCGGCAGGACTTAACATATCTTTGGCTAACAAACTGTACCCTAAGTATAGGAGGGTAGTCCTCAGAGGAGACTACCCTGTTTAGCTGAGGAATCTGAGCTACAGGCCAGGGCCATCTCACTTGAGAATGTGTCAGTGAACGGCCCTGGGGCTGGTCTGTGCAATGTCCCCAAAGATAATGTGGAAGCTAGGGCGGAGTGCATGAAATGGCTACTCCATGCCCTGTGGGCCTGTGTGCGCTCACTCATAATTCCTGACCTATCTGGGACTAACCAAATGAGGCTGTGCCTGAGAAACAGGGAGTGCGAGCTCCTCACAAAATGAGATTGTGATCATGTTGTTTTAAATTCTTACATCGTTTGTTTTCTGATTACACACAAGCTATTTTCTCATTATCCATTTCCAGTTCTAAGTTTGAGGTACTAGAGATCAATCTTTTTCTGGAACAGGGACAGGCTGTTGAAAATTCTTTTCGGTCTTATTTGGAAATGCTAAAGATCAAATGAATATCATATTCATAACACAGAAAAAGATATGCCTCATAAGACCAGAGAGAAGGAATATATTACTTTAATTTTGTAAGTATTGGGCACAAACAAGAAGGAAAATAGATTAAAAACGAAATTATGAATTCACTTTTATTTTACCTTCCTTCTACTTAAAATAATCATTATAACCCATGTTACCTTTTGCACAGATACTTGAAATTCTGGATAGCAAATGGTAATAAAAAGGTGACTTATGGAGTTATATTAAGAAAAAAGATGACTCAGCCTACCGTGGTGATGTAGCGGGAGTGGAATTCTGGAGCATCTTTCAGGAACGTGAGACCAGGGTGGGTATCCACCACATCCTGAAAAAGATCAAAACCAAAACTAAACTAACAAACATACAAAGATTATGCCCATAGAAGTTTTTCCTTCCCGTATAATATGTTGCCAGTTGAGCAAACTTGCTATTTTAGAATAATGAATAATGCACTTAAAATTTAATTCTTTATTAAATTCAAGTTTCATTATAAGCATACTTACGCGTGCTTTTCTGTATACACAGTATACTTCAAAAAAAGTTAAAGTTTGATTTTAGCTATGTTAGGTAATTTGTGAATCAAATGTCTCCGAGGTATGTACTGTAATTCTAACACATCAACAGCACATCAAGGCAATTCATCTGATGCCACAGATTATTGTAGAGGTATTATGTAAAGTGTATTTACACAGAAAGGATGTGGTGGACAGTAGATGCAAGCCAATGAAAATGATCCTCTTTCATAATCTAAAAACATGGGAAATTCTTTTTGGAAAAAAAAAGCAGGCCGGGCGCGGTGGCTCAAGCCTGTAATCCCAGCACTTTGGGAGGCCGAGGTGGGCGGATCACAAGGTCAGGAGATTGAGACCACAGTGAAACCCTGTCTCTACTAAAAATACAAAAAATTAGCCGGGCGCGGTGGCGGGCGCCTGTAGTCCCAGCTACTCAGGAGGCTGAGGCAGGAGAATGGCGTGAACCCAGGAGGCGGAGCTTGCAGTGAGCCGAGATCGCGCCACTGCACTCCAGCCTGGGCAACAGCGTGAGACTCCGTCTCAAAAAAAAAAAAAAAAAAAAAAAAAGAAAAAAAAAGCAGCCATGTAGTCAAGTAGTTTGAATGTGTCTTTGTTAAGCTGTGCAAGCCAGTTAATGCCCATCAGATTTTATCATAATTGTGTGGATAAATCATTTCTCAAATTAGAATTTTATTTATTTTTAAATCTTTAATCTTGTTCTCATTGAAGACTATTAGAATATTAAAACCTTAAAATACTGTTTTTATTTCCTAATTAGATTTTTAAAGCATTTGGAATGAGCCCAGAGGATCTAATAGAGATAATCACAATATTAATTAACTAGAGGAAACAGCTATGCCATTACAGATATAATCTATTAATTGGCTTGTCATCAACAGACATCAAGTATATCTCTGTTTCTTCAGAGCAGTTAGCTATAACACTTACCAATATATAGTCTCAAACAAATTGACTTATTTCTTTAACTTTTAAAAGACTTATTATTATACATATTACATAATTTTCATTTTTTGAGACAGTCTCGCTCTGCCTCCCAGGCAGGAATACTGTGCTACAATCTTGGCTTATGACAACCTCTGCCTCTCCGAGTTCAAGTGAGTCTCAGGCCTTAGCCTCCTGAGTAGCTGGGACTACAGGTATGTAGTACCACACCAGGTTAATTTTTGTATTTTTAGTAGAGACAGGGTTTCACCATGTTGGCCAGGCTGGTCTTGAACTACTGGCCTCAAGTGATCCACCTGCCTCAGCCTCCTGAAATGCTGGGATTACAGGCATGAGCCACCACACCTGGCTAACTTTTTATTTGGAAATAATCTTATACTTACAAAAATTATTATAGAAAAATTTCCTGTGCTCCTCTCCCAGTTTCCCTTAATGGTAACAAGTCACAGACAATAGTATAATGATCAAAACCAGAAAATGAACATGGGTAAGACATTAAACTAATCAAATCTCACTAGTTTTTCCCTTAATGTCTTTTTCTTTTCCAGGATCTTACACTGCATTTAGCTTTTGTGTCTCACTGATCTCTTCCAATCTGTGAAAGTTCGTCAGTCTTTTCTTATGCTTTTGATGCTTTTAATGAGTTCTGGTCAGTTATTCTGTAGAATGTCTCTTCATTTGGTTTTGTCTGATGTCTGGTCAAGATTAAGGTTACACATTTTTGGCAGGAGAACCACAGAAGTGATGCGTCCTTTTCAGTGCATCACTGGGCATATATAATACAGAGGGTATGTGATGTTGGTATGTCTTCATTTGGTGATGTTAACTTTGATCACACTTAGTTCAAGTGTGTCTGCTGCGTTCTCCACTGTAAAATTGCTATTTTCCCTTAATAATTGATAAATATCATGGGGGCAGATACTTTTGAGAGTGTCAATATCCTATTTCTCCCCAGAATTTCTCTCATTCATTTTAGTATCTATTGTTAGATTATGCCTGCAACATTTACACTGTAGTGTTTACTTAATAGTGATTTTGTCTATATTCTGTCTACATTTCTTAATTGGAAATCTTCTACAAGGAAGAGCTGTCTCTTCTCTCCTATTTTTTTGAGACAGAGTCTTCCTCTGTCATCCAAGCTGGAGGGCAGCAGTGGTGCGATCTCAGTTCACTACAACCTCCACCTCCTGGGTTCATTCAATTCTCCTGCCTCAGCCTCCTGAGTAGCTGGGATTACAGGCGTGTGCCACCATGCCCGGCCTATTCATTTTTCTGAACAGCACAGACTCACTGGTATTTATTTCATTCTGTCGGTTATAATCCTATACTATCATCATTTTGTTGCTCAAATTGATCTAGTTTGGCCACTAGGAGTTCCTTCAGGTTGGCTCCTGTGTTCTCTTTTTATTTTTATAAATGAGACAGGGTCTCACTCTGTCACCCAGACTGGAGTGTAGTGGCTCGATCTTGGCTCACTGCAACCTCTGCCTTCCAGGTTTAAGTGATCCTCCTTCCTCAGCCCCGAGCAGCTCGAATTACAGGCATGTGCCACCATGACGAATTTTTGTTTTTTAGTAGAGATGGGGTTTCACCATGTTGCCCAGGCTGGTCTCAAGCGATCTGCCTGCCTTGGCCTCCCAAAATGCTGGGATCACAGGCATGAGCCACTGCACCCGGCCACCTGTGTTCTCTTGATATGCCCCTGTGTTTTTATGGGGACTTTCATATTTTCTGGCAAAAGATGACCCATGTTTATCTTGTATTTTCCTTGCCGTAGCTCTGGTATACCAACCTTTTGTCTAAGAAGCCCTGGTTCCTTTCACTGGAGAATGGTATTTGAAACCAAATCTGAGTGTGAAAGGTGTCCATTACTACTAGAATAGTATTTCATTGTGTACATCACTACATTTTCTTTATGCCTTCGTTCGCTAATACTTAGGTTGATACCATATATTGTTCAGCTTTGGTTAGTTTCCTCATCTATTTGCTGATCAGTACTCTGCTGAATACTCATGGAGGAACTTCTGAAGATCTCTGAGGATTGTTCTCCATGCAGTTCTCTCTTCTTTGGTACTCTGTCCTGAGAATTCTAGTCATCTTGGTTCTCTTAGACCCTCAGGCTCTGTCTCCTAAATTCAAGGAGTCCACTTAACTCAGCCTAGGTTTCCCATTCTTGCACTATGACTTGAAAACTCTCTCAAGGTGGTACACTCTCTCAATCATAAGACTCACTTTGTTTCTGTCTCTCAGGAATGAATCACTTGTTTGTCGCCTGATGTGCAGCATCTTGAAAAACCATTGTTTTATATTTCCTGTCTGTTATTTTCTATTGTTTCAAGTGGGAAGGTACACCCAGTACCTGTTACTCCTTCTTGGTCAGAAGTGGCAAATCTATTGATTTTTCTGTGTTAATTTTATTTCCTCCTACTTTACTATTTTACTGAGTTAGTTTTATTACTAATTTTTCTGAATTTTCAAACTTTACTGTCATCTGCAACAAGATACTTTTACTTCTTTAACCAATCTTATGCTTCTGTTTTCTCTTATACAATTACTACAGTAAAATGCTGAATAGTAGTGGAGACAGTGGGCATCCTTGCCGTGTTCCTGATCTTTGTTGAAGTGCCTCTAGTGTTTTCCCATTAAATAAAATATTGGCTTTAACACTAAGGTATAGATATTTCATCATGTTAAGAAAGTATCTAAAATATGGAGAATTTTTTTCCTTAGATATAACATATGACATTAATAAACGATATGGTTTGGATCTATTTCCCTGCCAAATCTTATGTTGAATTGTAATCCCCAGTGTTGCAAATGGGGGCCTGGTGGGAGATGACTCGATCATAGGGTGGATTTCTCTTGAATGATCTAGCATCGTCCTCTTGGTGCAGTCTTTGAGATAGTGAGTTCTCGTGAGATCTGGTTGTTTAAAAGTGTGCAGCAACTCCCCCACACCTTGCTCCTGCTCTTGCCAAGTGAGATTCTGGCTTCTCCCTTGTCCTTCTGCCATGACTGAAAACTCCCTGAGGCTTCACCATAGGCTGAGCAGATGCCAGCACCATTCTTCCTGTAAAGCCTGCAGAACTGTGAGCCAATTAAACCTCTTCTCTTTATACATTACCTAGTCTCTGTTATTTCTTTATAGCAATGCAAGAACAGCTTAACACAATAAATATCCTAATATTAAAACAATCTTGCCTTCCTGGAATAAATCCCGCTTGGTCATGGTATATTGTTTGGTAATATTTTATTACCTTCTATCATTAATCTTGAAGCTATATTTGTTTGCAGTTTTATTCTCTGGATTGTCTTTTCCTGATTTAGGTATCAGTGTTATACCTGCTTCATAAAAGGTGTTTGAAATTTTCCTTCCTTTTCAATACTCTGAAATAATTTATGGAGCATTTGAACTATCCAGTTGCTGAAGGTTTGGTAGAATTCCCCTGTAAAACGACCTGGGCCTTGTGCTTTTTTGTGCAGTTTTGTAATAAATATCTGTATTCATTCTATAAAAGTCTGTTTACCTTTCTAAATCAAGTGGAGTCAATTTGGGTCATATGTATTTTCTAGAAAACTGTCCATTTCATCTAGGTTTTCGAATTTATCTCCCTAGACGTCTGCAAAGTAGCCTTTTCTGATTTTAAAAAACTTTCTTCTGGCTGGGTGCAGTGATTCACCTGTAATTCCAACACTTACAAGGGCAAGGCGGGAGGGTCACTTGAGCCCAGGAGTTCAAGACCAGCCTGGGCAACATATCGAGACCTTGTCTCTATATAAAATTAAAAAATTAGCTGGGTGTGGTGGTGCACATCTGTCATCCCAACTATGCGGGAGGCTAAGGTGGGAGAACTGCTTGAGCCCACATAGTTGAGGCTGCACTGAGCTGTGACGGTGCCACTGCACTCCAGTCTGGGCAACAGAGCGAGATCCTCCTTGTTATTTCTTATTTTGTATATTAGTGTATTCTCCCTTTTTTCTTAATCAAATTAGTTTATTAATATTTTCCCATAACCACAATTTCAATTTGTTAAAAGTGCCATTGGTTTTTTATTCTCTGCCTTCTTAATTTCTGATCATTACTGGGACTAGCTGAGGGGTACATAAGGCTCTGCTATACCAGTATGTATGCATTTCAAAATTCCCCATATTAAAAACTTTAAAAAGTTTATATATATACACATAGTATAAAATCAAGGCATATACAAGTATTTATATAAATAAACATTCTACTAACCTTCCCACCTTCTTTAGCCCCACTTCTTTCCAATCATTTATACTTTTAGGTCTTTTGCTGGTTACTTCTCTAACTAAACATATATTTAACAAAAATGTAATTAAAAACCATACAATAATTATTTTATTACTTTATCAACTTTAGAAAATACTGATTCTTTGCTGGGAAATATGTGGATTTAGCTCATTTATACTGTCCTACTTTACTCCCCTATCCCAATATTTGAGGTTATGATGTTCAGTTCTTCGGTTGACTATCTTTGTAAGGTGCAAAACTTGTATTTATCCATCTAATTTTCATTCATCTTAGTTCCTTACTTTCCTTTTACACAGGATAATAGCACCCCATCCTTATTTTCTCTTCTTCTCCCTCTTTTACCTTCACATTTTATTGGCAATATTTTGACTTTTATGTCGTGCAGGGTTTTTTCATACTTTTCCACAACCACGACAAAATTTTCTACAGGTTACCCACACAGTGATTTTTAGATGCTATAAACTAAAATGTTTTTGTGATATTTTGACTATATAAATATGGTTGAATGTTAGGTCAGGCAATCTATGAGGAACGTATTTCATTGTGTATAGGTCCAGCATCAGGGTCTTGGAATGTTCAAAGGAGACTGTTTCTGACGAGGTTAAACTGTCTTTTCTAACTGCATCAGCTGTTCATAATTATGCCATATCTTAGTCTGCTTCTTGTTTAGATCGTGGCTGTCTTACATAGTTTTTTCATTTTTCCTGGCGTTTCTAATTGTTTAACTTATTGACACAGGCTTCATCATAGCCTTGTTTCCTTATTCTTTTTTTTTTTTTTTTTTTTTGAGAGGGAGTCTCACTCTGTCGCCCAGGCTGGAGTGCAGTGGCGTGATCTTGGCTCACTGCAAGCTCCACCTCCACCTGGGTTCACGCATTCTCCTGCCTTAGCCTCCTGTGTAGCTGCGACTACAGGCGCCCGCCACCACGCCCGGCTAATTTTTTGTATTTTTAGTGGAGATGGGGTTTCACCGTGTTAGCCAGGATGGTCTCAATCTCCTCGTGATCCGCCCACCTTGGCCTTCCACAGTGTTGGGATTATAGGCGTGAGCCACCGCGCCCAGCCTCCTTTTACTCAAATGTAACTGTATTGTGTGGAGTTGCTCCTCACCTCCCTCTCCCACATCATGGACAAGACCTGGCTGGGGGAATTTTACCTTCTCTCTTCTGAACTGGCTGCTCTTCAGTTATCATCCTGACACTGACCTTTATTACTTCTCTGGATTGAATCCACTGTGTCTTAGATCTCACACATTCCTCTTTCTTGGTTTACTTACTTTGCTGCAATGTATGCGCAAGTAACTGTTTAAGAAATAAAGAGGTAACTTATAAAGGAGATAAACTTTCTGAGTGCATGAATATCCAGGAATCAGGTTTATGTGAACCTCATTCCTAACTAGTAGGTTGGCAAGATACAGAAATCTAAGTTCAAATCCATTTCCTGAGGGATGCCAATGAGGATCTAATACCATTCTAGACTCTTCATCTACATTTTTCTAAAACTTTAAGGACATGTTTATGCATGTGTCTTAAAAAAAATCATAATTGTCAGTACTGAGTGGTTTTTTGAGACAGTCTTGCTCTGTCACCCAGGGTG
The DNA here is from genome assembly GCF_043159975.1 of Macaca nemestrina. NCBI lineage: Eukaryota > Metazoa > Chordata > Mammalia > Primates > Cercopithecidae > Macaca > Macaca nemestrina. The sequence goes on along the minus strand of NC_092126.1, from coordinate 38,626,771 downwards.
GAGTGAAGTGGTGCAATTTCAGCTCACTGCAACCTCTGTCTCCCAAGTTCAAGCAATTCTTCTGCCTCAGCCTCCTGATTAGCTGGGATTGTAGCTGCATGCCACCATGCCCAGCTAATTTTTGGACTTTTAATAGAGATGGGGTTTCACCATGTTGGCCAGGCTGGTCTCAAACTCCTGACCTCAACTGATCTGCCCGCCTTGGCCTCCCAAAGTGTTGGGAATACAGGTGTGAGTCACTGTGCCTGGCCTCAGTGGTTCTTTTTAACCAAAGAATCATATATTTTAGTGCTGCAAAATAATTATGTATTATTTTATTCGATGATTTTTTTCTCTCCACTTTTCCCTTTTCCTTCCCCAGACTCCAATTAATTAGATATTAAAATTCCTGAAGTGGTCCTCTATGTCCCTTTTCTTTTTCTCTCTCTTTCTCTCTGAAAGATATCCTCAACTTTAGTTTCCAGGTCTTATGCTGAGCTTTTGGTACTTACATTTTAAAATTCTAACAGCTTTTTCTTGTATCAGCATTGTTTTCATACAGTTTATTCTTGTTTTGTTTTTTTGTTCTTTTTTACATTTATTTAAATTGACAAAATTGTACATATCACGTACAGTGTGTTGTTTCAAAATATGTATTTATTGTGGGACGGCTAAATTGAATTATTAACATACGTATTACCTCACTATTTTGTAGTGAAAACACAAAATCTGCTGTCTTAGCAATTTTCAAGAATAGGATACGCTGTTATTAACAATAGTAACCATGTTGTATAATAGATCTCTTGAAATTATTCCTATTTAGCTGAAATTTTGTGTCCTTTGACCAACATCCTCCCAGCCTTGGTTATTAGTTCATTCTCACACTGCTACAAAAAACTACCTGAGACTGGGTAATTTATGAAGAAAACAGGTTCAACTGACCCACAGTTCTACAGACTGTACAGGAGGCATGCCTGGGGAGGCCTTGGGAAACTTACAATCATGGTGAAAGGCGAAGGGGAAGCAAGTGCGTCTTCATATGGTGAGCAGGGGAGAGACAGAGAGCAAGGAGGAGGTGCTACTCTCTTTCAAACAATCAGATCCCATGAGAACTATATGAGATAGCACTAGGGGGATGGTGCTAAACCATTAGAAACCACCCCCGTAATCCAATCACCTCCCACCAGGCCCCACCTTGAACACTGGGAATTACAATTCAACATGAGATTTGGGTAGGGACACAGAGCTGAACCGTATTATTTGGTAATTAGCATTATATTCTTTACTTCTATGAGTTTACCATTTTTAGGTTTACCTATAACTGAGATCATGTAGTATTTGTCTTTCTGTGCCTGGCTTCCTTTACTTAACATAATGTCCTCCATATTCATCCATGCTGTTGCAAATAAGAGTTTCCTTCTTTGTTTAAAGCTGACTAGTATTTCATTGTGTACATATACCATATTATCCTTTTACATTTTAAGTTCAGGTGCTCATGTGCTGACTTGTTACATAGGTAAACTTGCGTCAAGAGGGTTTGGTTGTACAGATTATTTCATCACCCAGGTATTAAGCCCATTACCCATTAGTTATTTTTCCTGATCCTCTCCCTCCTCCTACCCCCGCCCAACCTTCAATAGGACCCAGTGTCTGTTGCTTCCCTCTATGTGTCCCCGTGTTCTCATCATTCAGCTCCCACTTATAAGTGAGAATATGTGGTATTTGGTTTTCTGTTTTTGTGTTAGGTTTGCTAAGGGTAACAGCCTCCAGCTCCATCCATGTACCTGCAAAGGGCATGAGCTCATTCTTTTTTACGGCTGTATAGTATTCCATAGGGTATATATATCACATTTTCTTTATCTGGTCTATCATTGATGGGCATTTAGGTTGATTTCATGTCTTTGCTATCATGAACAGTGTTGCAATAAACATACGTGGCATGTCTCTTCATAAGAGAATGATTTACATTCCTTTGTATACATACCCAGTAATGAGACTGCTGGGTCAAATGGTATTTCTATCTTTAGGTCTTTGAGGAATTGCTACACTGTCTTCCATAATGGTTGAACTAACTTACACTCCCACCAACAATGTATAAGCATTCCTTTTTGTTCACAACCTTGCCAGTATCTGTTATTTTTTGACTTTTTACTAACAGACATTCTGACTGGTGTGAGATGGTATCTCATTGTGATTTTGACTTGCATTTCTCTAAAGATCAGTGATGCTGAGTTTTTTTTTCATATGATTGTTGGCTACATGCATGTCTTCTTTTGAAAAGTATTTTTTCATGTATTTTGCTCACTTTTTTATGAGGTGGTTTTTTTCTTGTAAATGTATTTAAGTTCCTTATAGATGCTGGATATCAGACCTTTGTCAGATGCATAGTTTCTAAAGATTTTCTCCCATTCTGTAGGTTGTCTATTTACTCTGTTGATAGTTTATTTTGCTGTGCAGAAGCTCTTTAGTTTAATTAGATCCCATTTGTCAATTTTTGCTCCTGTGACAATTGTTCTTGGTGTCTTCGTCAGGAAAGCTCTGCCTGTGCCTACGTCCTGAAAGGTATTTCCTAGGTTGTCTTCCAGGGATTTTATAGTTGTGGGCTTTACATTTACATTTTAATCCATCTTGGGTTAATTTTTACATATGATATAAGAAAGGCATCTAGTTTTAATCTGCATGTGGCTAGCTAGTTATCCCAGCACCATTTATTGAATAGGGAATCCTTTCCCAGTTGCTTTTGTCAGGTTTGTCAAAGTGTGCAGTCTTATTTCTGGGTTCTCTATTCTGTTCCATTGGCCTATGTATCTGTTTTTGTACCGGTACTATACTGTGTAGCCTGGTAGTACAGTTTGAAGATGGGTAGCATGATGCCTCCGGCTTTGTTCTTTTTGCTTAGGATTGCCTTGGCTATTAGGGCTCTTTTTTGGTTCCATATTAATTTTAAAGTAGTTTCTTTTCCTATTTCTGTAAAGAATGTCAATGGTAGTTTAACAGGCACAGCATTGAATCTATAAATTGCTTTGGACAATATGGCCATTTAAACGATATTAATTCTTGCTATCCACGAGCAGAGAATGTTTTTCCATTTGTCTGTATCATCTCTGATTTATTTGAGCAGTGGTTTGTAGTTCTCTTTGTAGAGATCTTTCACCTCCCTAGTTAGCTATTCCTAGGCATTTTATTCTTTTTGTGGTAATTGTGAATAGGAGCTCATTCCCGATTTGGCTCTTGGCTTGTTTTTGGTATACAGGAATGCTAGTGATTCTACACACTGATTTTGTATCCTGAGACTTTGCTGAAGTTGTTTTTCAGCTTAAGAAGCTTTTGGGCTGAGACTAGCAGGTTTGTGAGATCTAGGATCATGTCGTCTCCCAACAGGGATAGCTTGACTTCCTGATGCCCTTTATTTCTTTCTCTTGCCTGACTGCCCTGACTAGAACTTCCAATACCATTGTAGTTGCTCATTCAGTGCGATGTTTGTCATATATGGCTCTTATTATTTCGAGGTATGTTCCTTCAATACCTAGTTCACATTTTCGTTATGCCTCCATTCACTGATACTTAGGCTGATTCCATATCTTGACTATTGTGAATAATGCTGCAATGAACCTGGCAGTGTAGATATCTCTTCAACATACTGATTTCATTTCCTTTGGATATACACCCAGTAGTAGGATTGTAGGATCATATGGTAGTTCTATTTTTAATATTTTGAGGAACCTCCAAACTGTTTTCCATAATGGCTATACCAATTTACATTCTCACCATCAGTGTGCAAGGATTCCCTTTTCTCTATATCCTCTCCAACACTTGTTATCTTTCGTCTTTTTGAAAACAACCATTCTAACAGGTGTAACATGATCTCTCATTGCAGTTTTAATTTACTTTAATAGTGATTTTGAGCATTTTTCATATAGCTGTTGGCCATCGTTTGTCTCCTTTTATGCAATGTCTATTCAGATTCTTTGCTATTTAAAAAATGTATTGAGATAAAATATAAATATAAAATTTACCATATTTACCATTTTAAGTGTACAGTTCAGTGGTAATAAATACATTTATATTCTCTTTTCCGTTCATCTTCTCCCTCCCCTTTCCCGTTTCTGGTCTCTGGTAACCACCAATCTACTTTCTATCTTCACAAGATCCACTTTTTAAGCTCCTGCATATGAATGAGAATGTGTGATATTTATCTTTCTGTGCTTTATTTCATTTAACATAATGGCCTCCAGTTCCAACCATATTGCTGCAAATGACAGGATTTCATTCTTTTTTATGACTGAATAATATTCCATTGTGTATATATACACCATATTTTCTTCATCCACTGATTGGCACTTAGGGTGATTCCATATTTTGGCTATTGTGAATAGTGCTGCAATAAACAGAGTGCAGATATACTAATTTCCTTTCTTTTGGACATTTCTGGATCATATGGAAGTTCTATTTTTAGTTTTTTTGAGGAACCTTCACACTGTTCTCCATAGTAGCTGTATTAATTTACATTCCCAACAGCGGTGTACGGGGGGGTCCTCTTTCTCTGCATCCTCACCAGCATGTTATTGCCTATCTTTTTGATACAAGCCATTTTAACCAGGGAGAAGGTGAAATGATATCACTTTGTAGCTTTAATTTGCATTTCTCTGATGATTGGTGATGCTGAGCGTCTTTTCATATACCTGTTGCCTTTGCCCATTTTTAAATAAAGGTTATTTTCTTGCTATTGAGTTGTTTTGAGTTCCTTACAAATTTTGGATATTAACACCTTGCCAGATATATGGTTTGCTAATATTTTCTACCACTCTGTAGGTTTTCTTTTCACTCTGTTGATTATGTCCTTGACTGTGCAGAAGTTTTTTACTTTGATGCAATTCCATTTGTCTGTTTTTTCTTTTACTGCCTGTGCTTTTGGGTTCATATAAAAAAAAAAAATCAATGCCAAGACCAGTGTCACAAAGAAAACCCCTATGTTTTCTTTACAGTTTCAGGTCTTACATTTAAGTCTTTAACCCATTTTCAGTTGATTTTTATATATGGTACAAGATAAAGGTTATTTTTGTTTTATGGTTCTTATTTTATATAACCTTCCTTAATATAGTACTTTTTAAAATAACTGTTTTTTTAAAAGAATAGTTTTAGGTTTATAAAAAAAATTAAGAAAACAGCACTGAGAGTTCCCATACACCCTGCGCCCAGATTCCCCAATAATTAACACCTTACATTTACTATATGGTCCACTTGTCAAAATGAATAAACTGATATTGACACATTATTATTGAAGTCCATACTTAATCCACATTTCCTTAATTTTCACCTGATGTCTTCTTTCTGTTCCAGTGTTCTATCCAGGGCATCACATTCTATTTAGTTATGTCTCCTTAGACTTGTTTTGGCTGTGACAGTTTCTTAGACTTTCCTTACTTTTGATGACCTTGACAGTTCTGATGAGTACTGGTCAGGTATTATGTAGGATGTTTCATTACTGGAATCTACCTGATGTTTTCCTCACGATTAGACTGGGTTTATGGATTTTTGGGAGAAATGCCACAGAGGTAACATGCCCTTTGCAGCATATCTTGTCAAAGATACACACTATCAATATGATTGATGACTGCTGATGTTGGCCTTGATCATCAGGCTGAGGTAGTATCTGCCAGGCTCCTCCACTGTAGTTACTCCCCACACCCTGAAATCAGTATGCATAGCCCACTCTTAAGGAATGGTGATTCACGCTCCCCTCTTTAAGACTGCAGTGTCTACTAAACTGTTTGCAATTCTTCTGCACAGATTTGTTTCTCCTCCCCAATCATTTATTTATATCAGTATGTGTAATTTGTTTTAAAAACATTCTCATCACCACATTCCGTAAAGATGACTTCCCAAGTAGTGGTATTTCTCTAAGTTGCTCCAGAGTCTTAGGGTAAAAACCACAGTTAGTAAGCTCCTTATGAACAACTTCTGTATCAAGTACTTTGTCCATTGGCAGGCAGGTGTTAAATACAGCAGTTGGCTCGTGTGGATATAGTACTGCAGAGAAAGACCCACTCTGTGAAGATTTGAGCAGCATGGTCAGTGAATACAGAGAATGAGGCATGGTAGGACCTGTAATCTCCAAACTAAACTGGTCTCTGTATCCAGAAAGAGCTGCATCTTCACATTTACACTTTGTGTCTTAAGCATTTGCATTATGGCACCTCGGAGAGCAACAGGGGATAAGAGGGTTGGAGGAAGTCCTGCCTGTGGACCTGAGGTAGCAACTAAACTCTTAGAGTTGAGCAAAAAATTAAGCAATGTAAAGATATTGATTCCTTTCACCAACACAACAGACTCAGGTCTGTGATCCATTTGTACTTCATGTTTCTCTTTGTGCAGCTTGATAGAAAGTATGTCTGGCTTTTTAATTTTATCTTGCACACCCATCTCTTCTACATTTATAACTGGAGATCCTGAACACCAAAGTAAGCCTAAAAGGAATCTTTGAGGAAAAAAGCCTTGTAGCAAGGAAAGTCAAGATTCTTGAAGTTAAATATACTTTAAAATATTGAAATGTTTATAAACATTAACTTTTATTACATGCACTGAGCAGTAGTATTTAAGGTTTTGAATCAGTGTTTTCTACTTTTACTATTTTCAGATTAAATTTTTAGATATAAAGATAAAAAACTCAAATAACTCAAATGAGATATCTATAGCCCTACAACCTAACTGTATAATGAGTAGAAAACTGAATTAATGCATTTCTTTGCAAACAGGAAATTGAGACTAAACACACAGCACTTATCTCATGGCACTGTGACTGATGGCATCAGGGCAAAAATGTGTTACTTTACCCTTTACCTAAGACTGCTGGCAGGTTCTTGTTTTATAAAGGTAGAAAATAAATGTAGACAACATATACTGAGCTGACTGATGATGCCTTTACCTAAACATCTTTCCTACTGATTTATAATTCCTTTATTTTCACATATACTAAATTTGTTTAAATGCATGTTAATTCAGATAAAAAGGCATTCTGTATTCCACATAGAATAGTGTTAAGAATTGTGGCTTTTCCGGTGTCATGCTTAGTCCCTGCTGGCCACCCCCCTGCGACCATGTTCGTTCCCTGCGGGGAATCGGCCCCCGACCTCGCCGGCTTCACCCTCCTAATGCCAGCAGTATCTGTTGGAAATGTTGGCCAGCTTGCAATGGATCTGATTATTTCTACACTGAGTATGTCTAAGATTGGTTACTTCTATACCGATTGTCTTGTGCCTATGGTTGGAAACAATCCATATGCGACTGCGGAAGGAAATTCAACAGAACTTAGTATAAATGCTGAAGTATATTCATTGCCTTCAAGAAAGCTGGTGGCTCTTCAGTTAAGATCCATTTTTATTAAGTATAAATCAAAGCCGTTCTGTGAAAAACTGCTTTCCTGGGTGAAAAGCAGCGGCTATGCCAGAGTCATTGTTCTTTCGAGCAGCCATTCATATCAGCGCAATGACCTGCAGCTTCACAGTACTCCCTTCCGGTACCTATTCACACCTTCCATGCAAAGAAGTGTTCAAAATAAAATGAAGAGCCTTAACTGGCAAGAAATGGAAAAAAGCCGGTGCATTCCAGAAATAGATGATTCCGAGTTTTGTATCCGCATTCCGGGGGGAGGAATCACAAAAACGCTCTATGATGAAAGCTGTTCTAAAGAAATCCAAATGGTAGTTCTGCTGAAATTTGTTTCAGAAGGGGACAACATCCCAGATGCATTAGGTCTCGTTGAGTACCTTAATGAGTGGCTTCAGATAATCAAACCACTTAGCGATGACCCCACAGCATCTACCTCACGGTGGAAAATACCAAGTTCTTGGAGATTACTCTTTGGCAGTGGTCTTCCCCCAGCACTTTTTTGATCTGTTTTCCGTTTTATACCTTATACCCAGAACACTTACTACCAACACAACTGTTAAACATTCTAGACAAAAAAATCGTATGATCCAAGAACGTATTAGGAAATTACCTTCACCGTAAATGTCAAAGGAAAAGATTAAGGATCTCTTTGCCATGCTTTTCATCATATGCAACAAATGTGAATTTTGTACATAAAATTTTATTTCCTAAGTTAAAAAAAAAAAAAAAAAAAAAAGATTTGTGAAGTAGGCTGGGCGGGGTAGCTCATGCCTGTACTCCCAGCACTCTGGGAGGCCGAGGCGGGCGGATCATGAGGTCAAGAGATCCAGACTATTCTGGCCAACATGATGAAACCCCATCTCTACTAAAAATACAAAAATTAGCTGGGCGTGGTGGCGCATGCCTGTAATCCCAGCTACTTGGGAAGCTGAGGCAGGAGAATTGCTTGAACCTGGGATGCGGAGGTTGCAGTGAGCCGAGACTGTGCCACTGCACTCCAACCTGGCGACACAGCGAGACTCCAACTCAAAAAAAAAAAAAAAAGATTTGTCAAGTATGCTGAGCTGTCATGGCAAAGTAGCATTTAATGTGTTTATAGGTGTATGTGTGTGTGTGTATGTACGGGGAATTGTATAATTCACATTTTTAAAATAAAAGTGCTTAGAAATCAAAAGCATTGGGTAAAGAAATAATAGTATCTAAGTATTTGTTCACTTTATAATCCAGAAAATAAAACACCACGTTTATTCCCCCCACCCCCCCAAAAAAATTCTCATTTCTTCTGTTTCCTGAATTAGTTTTGTTTCTTTTCTGGGCTGCTTTTTCTGTGTATGTTTTTTTTTTAACCTTTATTTTTCTTTAATGATGATCATTTTCCTCATATACCTGGTTGTCCATTCATGTTTAAGAAGGACAAGGTAGTTGATATAAATTTCCTTTGTGGAAATATAAGTAGGTCTATTTTTCAACAGGTATCTTTCTTGAGTACCAAATGTGCCTCGGGGTTCTGTGCATTTAGGGTGGGTGTGTTGACTGACAGGCATTATTTTAGAGTAAACTGGTGAGACCTCCCTGGATCCCCAACTGCCAGAACAAAGAGAAATAAGGAGAACTTTAAACTGTGGCTGTCACATTAGAAGCCTTACCATGCTTTATTGTCTTGTTAGTATGTTTATGCTTGTGAATAAATGTCAGGCTGCACTTTACATTTGTGAACCAGGAAAGGAGTCAACTAGTGATTGACCTTCAGTGAATCCCCATTTCCAGTATCTCTCATTGGGTCAGTCAGCCCTGAATTTACAGCTGCTCTGGGCCTTGATGAGAACAGGAGCTCACTTCTCCACTGGAGCCCACAGATGGCTCCTGATTCTGAGTTGTGGTTTTCTTAGCCTACTTCTGGTCACTTTTTTTTTTTTCTTTTTTTTTAGTCCATATAAATCCACTTATTATTGAACTACTTATTTACAATTTTAAGATCACAGAATCTTTTTTAAACTTTTATTTTAGGTTTGGGAGTAAATGTGAAGGTCTGTTACATAGGTAAACTCATGTCACAGGGCTTTGTGGTACAGATTATTTCACCACAGGTACAGGTATTAAGCCCAATACCCAATAGTTATCTTTTCTGCTCCTCTCTCTCTTCCCACCCTCCACCCTCAAAGAGACCACAGTGTCTGCTGTCTCCTTGTTTGTGTTCGTAGGTTCTCACCATTTAGCTCCCACTTATAAGTGAGAATATGTGGTATTTGGTTTTCTGTTCCTGCATTAGTTTGCTAAGGATAATGGCCTCCAGCTCCGTCCACAGTCCTGCAAAAGACATGCAGTCACTTTCTACCTTAAATGTGTTAAGATTTCTTGTACACTGATTTTCTCTACCATTCCATTGGCTTCCGTGGGTTTATTCTTTTTTAATTTCTATACTTTAACTTCAGAAGGGCTTGGGAAATGGGAGGGTAATGTCTCTATTTAGTTTGTCTCTTTTACCAGAAGACTCTACAAGTCCATTTCTTAAATAAAAATAAGATTTATTCTTAGATTTAAGGGAAGTATAAATGTCTATTAACTCATAATTATGATTTTGTTGTTGTCCGTTTCTAATTTTCTTAGTCTAAACTTAATTTACATTCCTGTCAAAGCTTTTATTAAAGCTCTCATAAAATTCAGAATTGCATCGTCAGGGTAGGGTCCGCACAGGAAGAATTCACTGTATGAAGCTTTCATGAAAAGACTCCATGTAGAGTTGTGGGCAGGATGAAGGGAGCAAACAAGGGAATAATGAGGCACCCAGAGACCACTGACAGGAGGATACTGTTATAGTCCTGAGGGCCAAAGTAACAAGGAAAGGAGGAATGTCTAGTAGGCACTAGGACCATGGACAAGGGGCTGTCCAGCAGAAGCTGTATTACAGAGAGATATAGTTACTGTGCCGAGGCAGACAGCAGGGAAGAAATGCCAGCTTTTCTTTCCTCTGTCCTCCCAATTACTGGCAATGCTTCCCATTGCCCAGATCCAACCAGAAGCTAGTCAGCAAGAGAGCCCCACAGACGCAGTCTGTAGGGTCAGCAAGGCCAAGAATGGATTGAGAGAGTGAGGATGGAGAGCAGATAGAGAACTGGTAATAAAACCTAATGTTTTATTACAATGTAGATCAAATATTGAAGATTTGAGATTTCACAAAACATAGGATAATGTTGGATATTATCAGGTAAAATGGTCTTAATTAAATGCCAAAAACTATTAAGAATCTTCGTTCTCATGAGTATTTTTTTGAGGGGAACAAAACCATGTAGCAGATGAGTCTAAGGATAATCAAAGCCATGATGCAAATTAGACAAGCCCAAGGGCCCTGAACATAAAATAAAATCAGAACCAAACTTCGTATTTTAAACATGGAAAATTGTTACTATAATTTAAAATCTATGTACTATGGTGTTATTAGGCAGGGTAGCGGTTATTATTGGGTGGCAGTGACTGAGATGGAGCATGATGGGCTTTGCACGTGCTGGTAATACTATTTTTGGATCTGTGTGCTAGTTATATGGATATGCCCACATTGTGAAAGTTCATTGACTAAGTACACTTGTAATTTGGGTGTTTTGTGTGAGTATATTTCAGCAAAAATCTTTTTAAAAAATCATGGTGCGGTGAGGCGCCATGACTCACGCCTGTAATCCCAGCAGTTTGGGAGGCCAAGGCGGGCGGATCACTGGAGGTCAGGAGTTCGAGGCCAGACTGGTCAACATGGTGAAATCCCGTCTATATTAAAAACACAAAAATTAGCCAGGTGTGGTGGCAGGTGCCGTAATCCCAGCTACTTGGGAGACTGAGGCAGGAGAATCCCTTGAACCCGGGAGGTGGAGGTTGCAGTGAGCCGAGATCGCACCATTGCACTCTAGCCTGGGCGACAAGAGTGAGACTCTGTCTCCAAAAAAACAAAAAGCAAAACAAAACCAAAAAAACATGGCAGCCATGAATACAACTTTAAAAAAACCTCAACTATTTCCACGTATTTTATGCCCTTCTTTAGTATACATACTAAGAACTAACAAGGATTTACTGTAACAATGATGCATATTCAACAGGCAGGAAAAGCTTATCTTAGCTTCAAAGAATTTGTGATCTGCTTAGAAAAACCAAATATGTAGATACGAAAACAAGAATATTAACAAGCAATATCTCAGGCTATGAAGAATGCCATAGTAGAAACAGGTGCAATACTGATATGTAACTGATTCCCATGGGAAGGCCTAGATAGAAACACTACCCAAGTGGGCTCTTTCTGTTGGACATCTCTTTCTCTCTAAAACCTTAACAAAGGTCAACTAGGCCAAATGACTGTGGACCCTGAATTTAAGCCTACAATACACACAGTGCCATAAAAGCCATGAAGATTTTGAGGTCACTTCTCTTCTCTGCCCTGAAGTATTGAGTAGGGAGCCCACTCCTACCTGAAAGGGAAGAAGACAATACAAGGAAGGAGAATTGAAGGCAGAGATAGGGGAGCATAAAGGAACGTGGCAGCAGGAGATTTCTGCCGAGTAGAAGACCTCTTAGTGTCAGTAAAAAGAAAGAAGTCTGTGGGTGACAGGAGCAAAGGGACCCTGCTGTCTGGCAACACCCTAGGGAGGCAGCTAAAACCTCAAAAGAAAACAGCTGTGTGTGCATCTAGTCAGACGGGCCATAGGTATCTTCACCAAAGGGTTCTGGGGCTTGACACATGGCACAGAAGCAGCAAAGATCTCTGGATCTGAAGGGAATCTTCTAGCCAAAGATGGCTGATGTCTCAGCAGTAACTCCAAACCCTAACGCTTTGGTACCGTGTAATACCTCAGAACTGTGGCACAGCTCCAGGCTGAGAAACCTCAGGAAGGTCTGCGGTTAAAAATATCCGCCAACCTGGTAAATGAGGGCTAATGTGAGAAATTCAAATCCAGAAACTTATACTTCTGATAGATCTGAGGTTTATTCAGGCCTGAGACTTATCCTTATTTTACATGTATAATATATGGATATACAACACACAGAGTTTAAAATTTCATACACAGAAAAGGAAAAATGAGAAGTACAGTGCCATTGTTTTATCTGGTTCCATCAGTGAAAGCTGCTCCCTGTAAGTGAGTTTTCTAGATAAATACATATAGAGTCTATGCTACTAAAATAAATTACTAATACCAGCTGAAATCTGGTAATGGGATTGGGACTACTGCCATTATCCTAAATTACTCACAGACTAGAGTACATTTAGAGCTTTTGTGTCTTTTTTTTTTTTTTTCTCTCTTAGTGTTTCTTACTCTCCTCACTACCTTTGTAGTCTGGTGGCAAATGTCTTCGCAGCTCTCCGTGCACTTGATTCTAGTTATCCTCTCTCCCTTCTCCTATTCTAATTTTCTGTTTCAAATATATCTTGGGTTGAAGAATCAGGAAACCAAGCATTTAAAAACTGTACTTAAATAAAGAGTCAGAGGCAGTGAGTGAAAACCCCAGCGTTTGTGAGAGTTATTCCAGTTACATCATGACCTTTTCTTTCTTTCTATCAGGTTCTTAGCTATGTTCTACACTAACAGAGAAGTTATCTTCTTGCATTCTATCATTTCAGAAGGCGCCTCAGTGATTGCTGTGGGTGGGCAAAAGGGTGGCTGAGTAGCCCCTCTCCTCTGCTTCAGTGGGAGTAGCCCTGAAGGAGTAGCTCTTCTACTACTATGGGTTCTGTTTCAGATGTCATTTAACGAGAGGATCTTGCTGCTAAAACAAGTTTGAAAACCACTCTTTTAGAAATCTGATCTCTAGATTTGTGTAGCTCAATTGACATGTTATAGTTGCAAATTTTAAACAAAATTACTGAAACTCCAAAATTAGAACCCATTTTCAAAAGGAAATGAAAATTACCTGAAGTAGAGGGATGAAATCCTCCTGTTCTAGAGAGCTGCAGTTGGGCTTTGCTAGAAGACAGATGAATTTAGAGGCATCATCATGATGGTTATTCAGCAACCTATAAAAGAAACAACTGCTTAGGAAGATTAGCTCCTCTGAACAAACAATGATGATAACATCAATAGTTAATTTCAGTTTCATCTGAAGGCCACTTAGATCAATAATCAAGTAAGGAATTTATATAATCAAAGGATATTTTGGAATGATGAGCTGTCTATGACATAAGGCTGGATGAGTACTGAAGCCTATCAGACCCTCTTCCCTTCCAGTGGTCTAGCATGAAGTAATAAGGCCTTGACCTTGATGGTACAATGGAAACAGAAAGGAAGGAACAGCTGTCTAAAACATTTTCAGGAAACATTCCTCAGGACTCCAGTTACCTCATCTAGTATTCCAAGCATCCAATGGTTCAAGCTAGAAACTTGGGAGTCGTCATGAACTTCTCCCTTCCTTTTACCTCCACACCTATCAACTACCATGCTGTTTCATTTATACCAAATTTGCCCCTTTCTGTCTCCCACTGCCAATATCCATTCTTAGGCTCTTGTTTGTTGCTTGATATTTCTGAATAACACATTTGATCACGTCACTGTCCAAGTTAAAATTCTTCTGTCAAGTAGGCTAAAGTCCCAGCTTTTTTTTTTTTTTTTTTTTTTTTTTTGAGACGGAGTTTTTGCCCGTCACCTAGGCTGGAGTGCAGTGGCACAATCTCAGCTCACTGCAGCCTCCGCCTCCTGGGTTCAACCAATTCTCCTGCCTCAGCCTCCAGAGTAGCTGGGACTATAGGTGCATGCCATCACGCCTGGCTAGTTTTTGTATTTTTAGTAGAGATGGGGGTTTCACCATGTTGGCCAGGATGTTCTTGATCTCCTGACCTCGTGATCTGCCCACCTCGGCCTCCCAAAGTGCTGGGATTATAGGTGTGAGCCACAGCACCCGGCCTAAAGTCCCAGCTTCTTGACCTGACATAGAAGGGCCTCTAGAATCTGATCCTACCTGCTCATGTCCCCTTCTCTTAACCATTCCTGCACTTGTGGTTGCACAAATGTTCCATGCCTTCTCACACCAGGTATTTGTAAATGCTACCGTCCTACCACAATACCCTTTTCCCTTACTTCACTTTCCAGGAAATATCACTGGCCTCCTGTGTCCTTTCATGTCCTTATTATTTCTGTCATGGCTGTTCCACAGTAGCATAACCTTATTGGAATAACTCTTTTTTTCCCCCAACTTTTATTATAGGTTCAGGGGTACATGCAAGGGTTTGTCATGAAGGTATACTGAGTGATGTAGAGGTTTGGAGTATGAATGAATCCATCTCTCAGGTAGTGAGCACATACCAATAGGTAGTTTTTCAGCCCTTGCTCCCTCCATCACTACCCTTTCTTGTATTCCCCAGTGTCTACTGTTCTCATTTTTTTTTTTTTTTTTTTTTAAATTTGAGACAGAGTCTCGCTCTGTTGCCTAGGTTGGAGTGCAGTGGCACGATCTTGGCTCACTGCAAGCTCTGCCCTCTGGGTTCATGCCATTCTCCTGCCTCAGCCTCCCCAGTAGCTGGGACTACAGGCGCCCGCCACCACGCTCAGCTAATTTTTTTTTTTTTTTTTGGTATTTTTAGTAGAGATGGGGTTTCACTGTGTTAGTCAGGATGGTCTCGATCTCCTGACTTTGTGATCTGCCTGCCTCAGTTTCCCAAAGTGCTGGGACTACAGGCTTGAGCCACGCGCCCGGCCTGTTCTCATCTTTATGTCCACGTGTACTTGATGCTTAGCTCCCACTTATAAGTGAGAACATGTGGTATTTGGTTTTCTGTTTCTGTGAATTTGCTTAGGATAATGGTCTCCAGCTGCATCCGTGTTACTTACAAAGAACATGATTTCATTCTTTTTTGTGGCTGCTTAGTAGTCCATGGTGTACCTGTATCACAATTTCTTTATCCAGTCTACCACTGATGGGCATGGCATGTATGTTGATTTCATGTCTTTGCAATTGTGAACAGTGCTTCCATGAACATATGGGTGCATAAGTCTTTTTGGTAGAATGACTTATTTTTCTTTGGGTATATACCCAGTAATGGAACTATTGGATTGAAAGGTAAACTCTCAGTTCTTTGAGAAATCTCCACACTGCTCCATGGAGTTCAGCCATGTCCACCTCTTTAGCGAGACTGGGGAAATTTCTGTGGACTATATCCTCATATGTTTTCCAAGTTGCGTACTCTTGCTCCTTCTCTCTCAGGAATGCCAATGAGTTATAGGTTTAGTCTCTTTACATAATCCCATA
Source organism: Macaca nemestrina (assembly GCF_043159975.1). Lineage (NCBI taxonomy): Eukaryota > Metazoa > Chordata > Mammalia > Primates > Cercopithecidae > Macaca > Macaca nemestrina. The sequence continues at coordinate 38,611,189 of NC_092126.1, read as the reverse complement.
TTTCTGAGAGTTTTCATTTTTTAAAATTCTTTTTTATTTTTGTCTGCCTGCATTGATTCAAAGGAGTGGTCTTTGAGTTCTGAGACTCTTTCCTCAGATTGATCTGCTCCTTTATTTTTTATTTATTTATTTATTTTTTTTTTTTGAGACGGAGTCTCGCTCTGTCACCCGAGCTGGAGTGCAGTGGCCGGATCTCAGCTCACTGCAAGCTCCGCCTCCCGGGTTTACGCCATTCTCCTGCCTCAGCCTCCCAAGTAGCTGGGACTACAGGCGCCCGCCACCTCGCCCGGCTAGTTTTTTGTATTTTTTAGTAGAGACGGGGTTTCACCATGTTAGCCAGGATGGTCTCGATCTCCTGACCTCGTGATCCGCCCGTCTCGGCCTCCCAAAGTGCTGGGATTACAGGCTTGAGCCACCGCGCCCGGCCTATCTGCTCCTTTATTAATGCTTCTAGTTGTATTATGGAATTCCCGTAGTAAATTTTTCCATTCTAGAAGTTCAATTTGGTTCTTTCTTAAAATGGCTGTGTCATCTTTCAACTCTCGGATCATTTTACTGTTTTCCCTGGGTTGAGTTTCAACTTTCTCCTGTATTTCATTGAGCTTTCTTACCATTCAGATTCTGAATTCTGTCACTTCAGCTGCTTTAATTTGGTTAACAACCATTGCTGGGGAGTTAGTGAGATCATTTGGAGGTAATAACACACTCTGGTTTTTAGAATTGCCAGAGTTCTTGTGCTGGTTCTTTCTCATCTATGAGGGCAGGCGTTCCTTTATCTTTTGATGTTGCTATCCTTTGGATGGAGTTTTTTTTTTTTTTTTTTACTTTATTTCCTTTGAGGGTTTGACTGTGGTGTAAGCTGAGTACAGCCAATTGGCTTTATTTCTGGATGCTTTCAGAGGGCCAAGGCTCTGTATGGGATCTTTTCTGTTTTTTTTTTTTTTTTTTTTTTTTTTTTAAGACGGAGTTTCGCTCTTGTTGCCTAGGCTGGAGTGCAATGGTGTGACCTCGGCTCACTGCAACTTCTGCCTCCCAGGCTCAAACAATTTTTCCACCTCAGCCTCTGGAGTAGCTGGGATTATAGGTGCCTGTCACTATTCCCGGCTAATTTTTAGTATTTTTAGTAGAGATGGGGTTCACCATGTTGGCCAAGCTGGTCTTGAACTTTGACCTCAGGTGATCCACCCGCGTTGGCCTCCCAATGTGCTGGGATTACAATTTTCTCTTTCTTGAGACAGAGTCTGGCTCTGTCACCAAGGCTGGAGTACAATGGCGTGAACACAGCTCACTGCAGCCTCAACCTTCTGTGTTCAAGCGATCTTCCTGCCTCAGCCTCCTAAGCAGCTGGGACCAGAGGTGCATACCATCATGCCTGGCTATTTTTTTTGTAGAGACAGAGTCTCACTATGTTGCCTAGGCTGGTCTTGAACTCCTAGGCTCATGCAATCTTACTGCCTTGGCCTCCCAAAGTGCTGGGATTACAGGTATGAGTCACTGTGCCTGGCCTGTATGGGATCTTTATTTGTGGTCAGAATTCTGTACTGGGTTTTCTCAGGCAATTCATGCTAGAATTTTTTGGTGTTGTAATTCAAGCTGTAACCCAGGAGATAGCGTTTAATAGTAAGGGCTGCCAGGTAGACTGCAGGTTAGGGGTATGTCTGTGAGTGGTCTGTTCATGCAGTAGGTCAAGGGCGAGGGATCCCTGGGTAAGGCGATGCTGCCTTGGCTGTGCAGCTGGTGTGGTGCCCACAGCCTAGGTTTTTTTGGCCAGCAGACAGCAGTGAGAACTGCCCAGCTTGCGCTTCCTTGACAGGGTCTCCTGGTTACTGCCTAGAATTTGGCCCAGCCAGCTAGTTTGTCACAAGACTTCTGCACCCAGATCACTGGGCTATTAGGTGTTCCAGACTGTCAGGTTCCCTTGGGGAGAGGCTGCGGCCCAGTACCTGTGCCAGCCCATCAACCCATGCCTCACTCTTCCCAGTGCTCTGAGAGTGAGGGTTCTTCCTTCACTTGAGTTCCAACCACAAGTCTCAGCTTGGCACTTCTGGACTGTGCTCTAACCCTGGGGGCCTAGGACCAGGCCCGTAGCTTTGTTCTCTGGCTCCTTGAGGTGGAGCGCCAGCTGTGCTGGGTGCGCCAAAGTGCTCCCAGGCCACCAGCAAAAGCGCTCCATTGGGGGCCACTGGCAAAAGCGCTCTCGCAGGGCAGTGGAGGCTGTGCTGTGTGCCCACTCCTATGGGTGCAGTCAGACAGGGGCCCTGGGAGGGGCTGGTGGGGACATGGGAGTGAACGGATCAGATGTGCCCTGGTCCTGTGGGAAAGACAGCCCTGCTCTCCAGGTCTGGTAGTCAACAAAGGTTAGAGCCTTAGAGGAATATGGAGAGCCTTGGGGGAATAGATGCTTACGGTTGTGTTTTGTTGCAGCTATTCCCATGCAAAACCCCGTGGGCTCTGTACAGCCTTGAGCTCTGTCTCTGCCAGCTCTCCAATCTGTTTTCCCTGCCACCTCAAATGTCAATGGTGGCCGTGGGATCTCTTGCAGCTAGGATCCCAGAGGTCCACAGTGAGGGTGGCCTGCTCTGCAGTTACTTCTTTTACCCCTTCCTTAGGAGCCATTCAGAGCCCATGCAGTGTTCTCAGTTTCCTCCCTCTTCAGCCCCAGTGACTGCATCATCTCTCCACTGACTGTCAGTGCTTTCTATTAAAAAATCTGTTCAAAGTATGCTGGTTTACTCGATATTTTGGTTTCTCTTGGTAGGAAAGGGAAGCTCTTCCTGGCTGTGTCTTCTTGGCCATCTTCACATCTTTGTCTTTTTTTTTCTTTTTTTGGAGACAGGGTATCATTCTGTTGTCAAGGCTGCTGTGGTACAGTCTCATGATCATAGCTCACTGCAGTCTCAAAGTCCTGGGCTCAAGCAACCCTCCCACCTTAGCCTCCTAAGTAGCTAGGATTACAGGTGCAAGCCAGTACACATGGCTTGGTGTAACTCTTTCACTAGACTGTAAGCTCTCTACAGGGTATAAAACTGTGTCTTACTTTCTTTGTATCCTAACCATCCTTAAGGCCAGAACACAATACCTGGCATATAGTTAGCATTCAACAAGTGATTAAGGAAGAAAAATAAGAAAATGTTTTTGATCAAACAGATGTATACTTCATTTGTGCTTATTAGAGCTACAGTATGATTTTTATACTTATTCTCCTTACCATTCCTCAACATGCTTAAGGCTCCTGAAGTTAAAAAAACACGTGTTTCAGAAAAAGATTCCCGCAATAGATGCTAATAGGAACCACCTCTCAGGATGAGAAAATGGGTGGGATGATCACAGTAGAAAAACAGTGAGGTCTTTCAAAAGAACTACTTTTATATATAAAACAGAATAGTAAGATACAGAAATAGCAGAGACATGACAGATGAGAGCTACTCTGAGAGGACAAAGTAAAATCAGAAATGGTCTTTTGCTATGAAATAGAAAGAAAAGGTGAATTATAATTTTCTATCAATGTTACTGGCTGGTCAACTCTATGGCAGGAGAAAAGATAAAAGTCATGAAAGCTAAAGAATGAAGGTAAGCATAGCTATTCTAAACTAGTATCTTTCAGAACTTTTAGCACAAAATATTATTTTGTTAATGGACAAATGACACATTTAGATGAAAAGATAAAAGAAAGAAAAGCATAATAAAACTGAAGCAACATTATTGATTCCATTTGAGATGAGTTCTGCCCAAAAGCTGATACTCTAGGACCTCAAAAAGAAACGCTATGGAGCAGTGTCTTTCTCCTAAAAATGTCCTGACGAAAGGTGTATGTCAGAGTATAGACGTGAAATGGGCACTGGCACAGGGAAAGGAAGTGGGATAGAACCCTTTGGAGGAGAGATACTGAGGCCTCCACCCCATGAGCAGTCTGACATGAGGGAAATTATTTCCCTATATTCTTATGATTTCTATATTTCACTTTTTTTGTAAAGATTATGGAGAGCTACTGGAGCAAGTCAGCATATATATGTATTCTCCAAAATGTTTTAATTCTGTATCATTACCTGTTGGCAATTTTTTTGTATTTAAAAGTTTTAATATACTATACTTGAGCCCACATTGCTTTATACAAAGGGTGCAATTTGTAGAAAAAAAAATTTCAAAACTAAACACCTCTTCTCCAAGGTCAGTGTGGTAACCCACACCACCACGCTTAGCTGCTTAGTCTCCCAAAATAGCCACACTCGGGGCTCCCTTAAAGCACCCTGGCTTTTAAAAGACATTTTAAGAACTCAAAGATGAGTTTCCACTAGAGGGCACTCAAATCATTTTAATATCTGACTGTAAAATAACAGTTTAATTTAGAGACACACTTAACTATTCATAGAATTTTTCCGATGAAAAAAAAAGATAGGGATAGTTGCTTGTGCTATATAACTTCATAAGCAATTTTCCTGCAGTTAATCAAAATGGAGACTTGTACTTCATGTCTTTCCCCTGCTTTTTGCGTTTTGCAGAAATGTCTTCCTTACAGATAAAATTTAAACAATTCATCTGAATAAAAGAATACAGCTGTTGTGGTGGCGGCTGCTGATCTATTCACCAACATATACTCTTTTTAAAATTTTTTTAAAGTTTTTAAGTTCCAAGGTACATGTGCAGGATGTGCACATCTGTTACATAAACATGTGTCATGGTGGTGTGCTGCACCTATCAACCCATCAGCTAGGTATTAAGCCCAGTATGCACTCGCTATTTTTCCTAATGCTCTCCCTTCCCTCACCCCGCCTCCTGACAGGCCCCAGTGTGTGCTGTTCCCCTCCCTGTGTCCGTGTGTTCTCATTGTTCAGTTCTCATTTATGAGAACATGTTCCATCAACATACTCTTTAGTTCTAATGTAATGTATGAGGAACTTGGTGAACTTGACCTGCTGCTAGATTTTTAAAAGTAAGAATACATTTATTTATCACCTACTATATTCTCAAGTATTACCCTATTAAGGGCTTTTAGCTGAAATGAAGAAATCAGAAAGAATCTGTCTGTTCAATCTGCTGCTATTGTAGGTTGACGTTAAATAATAATAACAATAGGTGCGTAGCATTTCCCAATAGTTTACCAGGAAGGATATTTAGCTCAGAAAAGGCAAGAAGAACATGCATAACAAGGGTGCTGATCAGTTAAAAGAGGCAGAAGGGGCAAGCTGTGATACTTAGCTAAGATGTATAAATATACCAAGAAATAACTCCTAAAGAAGAAAGAAGGGAGAAAAAAGAGATAAAGAAGAAAGATATTGGGTTTGAATTCAAGAAAATTTGTCAGAATATTAGAATCCAGGAGAAGCTTGATAAATATACTAGTCCTTTGTTTACTTAACTGGGGCTTTCAAAAAGTAATGATTAAAATCTATTAGAATTCAGTATTTCTAATAAATCAACTAGATGTAATTCTAAATTAGATCATATGGGAATGAAAATGTATTTCTCATGTGACACATCTGATCTGCCCCCCTTAAAGGGGAGTTCTTATTTGCTTCTATTTCACTGCTGCTGGATTCAAATCCCGAGACCCAAATTTAACAAGTAAAATTGGCTGGGTGTAGGGTTCACACCTGTAATCACAGCACTTTGGGCAGCCGAGCTCGGAGGATTGCTCAAGGCCAGGAGTTTCTGACCAGTCTGGGCAACAGAGTGAGATCCAGTTGCTATAAAAAATTAGCCAGGTGTGGCGGTACATGCCTGTAGTCCTAGCTACTTAGGAAGCTGAGGTAGGACGATCACTTGAGCCCAGGAGTTTGAGGCTGCAGTGAGCTATGACTGGGTCTCTGCACACTAGCCTGGGTAAAAGAGTGACACTCTGTCTCAAAAAAACAAAAATAAAAAACAAACAACAAGAAAACCCAAGTAAAACTTATCAAATAGTTTTTAAAGAAAGATTTCTGCAGATCTGCTTTACCGTTTTTTAAAGAGGTTAGATAAAGGCTTGTGGCAAATAACTTGTGTGTGGGTAACAATGGTTATAAATCATTGAATTTTCTTTGTTGATATAAAGGGTAAAGGGAAAATGAATAAATAAGTAAAGTAGGTGACCTTTAGAAAGCATGTCATGACGGTCACACAATTCTTTGCCTAGCCGCAGAGTGACTGCTCACATACTTACTTTCTCCACATGGCAATGAATGACTGTGATGTCACAAATCCTGTCTTCTCTCCCCCTGCAGCCCTGAACATGGGGGCTTTCCAATAGAGAGGACAGCCACAGACCTGCAAATATAAAACACATACAGGGTAAGCCAAGAGGGAATGAAGAGATGACATGGCCAAAGAAAAGGTCTTTGTGGCTTTTACCCTTCATGCCACAGTGGCTGGAAGAGCCCTCAGGAGAACAAAACGGGAACATAGGCAAATACATCAACTAGGGTAGATTCAGAGAGAGGCCGAGGGGAAACAAAATAAGAGGAGAGAACATGTTTAATGAAGAAAATGGAAATCCATTTACGTTTTCTCCAACTTCATTTAAGGTGATTCCCTCCTCCAACCTGACAGCTAAAGCAACCAGCATCCCTTCCCACCATTTTTTTCTTTCTGTTTTGAGACGGAGTCATGCCTCTGTTGCCCAGGCTGGAATGCAGTAACACAATCTCAGCTCACTGCAACCTCCGCCTCCTAGGTTTAAGCAATTCTCCTGCCTCAGCCTCCTGAGTAGCTGGGATTACAAGTGCCCACCACCACACCTGGCAAATTTTTGTATTTTTAGTAGAGATGGAATTTCACCATGTTGGCCAGGCTGGTCTTGAACTTCTGATCTCAAATGATCCACCTGCCTCAGCCTCCCAAAGTGCTGGGATTACAGGCGTGAGCCACCACACTTGGCTTACCACTCTTAGAAATTTACTACCTTCTAGAAAGAAAAAGAAATGACTGAATGTCATAGTTGTATATATGTCCTTCGTTCATTCCAAACACAGCCACCTTTATTACTTGGTCACTTGGTGTTAATATTCCACTACCTATCTCCTTCTCTCTCCTTTGCCTATTATGTTATTAAGTCCTAGGTTCAAGAAGAACCAGAAAATCCTAGACTGCTCAAGAAAACAGCTATCATATCTATTTAAATGGTTCTAATTCAGGTAAAAGATGAAAGGTAAAATGCTATCATTTATCTATTAGAGGCTACCACAAATGATTACAAAGCCTTAGGAAAGAATGGGAATGAAATAAAACAATTTTAGTACCCTAAAAGGTACTGATTTTTCTCCATAAAAAAGCTCTTCCTTTCAATTAAAAAAAACTGAAGGAGAAAAAATTCTCTAGGAAAAAGGGAGGTAAATTTAGTAAGAACTCTCTTTCTTATGAGAGTAAAATGACAATTTCTTTTTAATTGAAAGGAAGAGGTCCCCAACCCCCAGGCCATGGACACATGGACAGGTACCAGTCCGTGACCTGTTAGGAACTGGGCCAGACAGCAGGAGGTGAAGGGCGGGTGAATGAGCAGTACCACCTGAGCTCCACCTCCTGTCAGACCAGTGGCAGCATCAGATTCTTATAGGAGAGTGAACCCTATTGTGAACTGTGCATGCAAGGGATCTAGGTTGTGCACTCTAAGACACGCTTGACGATCTGAGGCAGAACAATTTCATCCTGATGCTATCCCCCACTCTACCCACATCCATGGAGAAACTGTCTTCCACAAAGCTAGTCCCTGGTGCCAAAAAGGTTGGGGACCACTCCTATAAGCAACAATACAATCCTTACTACTAGCAAAGATAGTCTCCAAATCATCTCAATTTCTACATACACGGAAAACATATTCCCAAATGTGGAACTCTTCAACAAGTCACATTTTGTTATGAGATAAATATATCATTATTCACATTAGACCCAGGATCTGTTGCACCCTCATCATTATACAGAGGAAAAGCCTCTCCTCTGGAGGAAGACTAGATGTGCATCCACATTAGGCTTAGGTGAAGCTGCTCCTGGTGTGAGGCCTCAGTGCACAGGGGACCCCCACAGGAGCCTGAAGAGTACCTAGTCTGACATTAGTTACCCTGAAAGAACACCCAGGCTGCTGGGTTCATGGAGATAATGGAAGGCAAGATTCAAGACAAGGGAGGTAAGGACAGGGCAGAAATAAGAGGTTGCTGCTGCCGGGGCCACTAAAGCATGTCTGCAAACAGAGTAGAATTTAAGATTTTTTAAGTCCAGAGGTTGAATACCTCATACCTCCACTGGGGTCAAGAATGAGGGAAAGGTGTTGCTTAGCAACCATGTGATTTTGTTTATTGTATAAATAATGATTGCCAAGGTACAAAGCTCACAATTAATATACTTTGGCTGTATAAGCTGTTGAATCCATTTTCCCCAATCCCAGACACTCCTTTCATGCAGAATGGTGGTTTGCCAAGAAAATGCTCTTAGACAGTCTTAGTGATAGGCTAGTGGCAACCACTGGGAAAGAATCGTCTGTATCATGGAGGCAGGGTGAACGAGCCACAAACAGAAGGTGTGTGGAGACGCTGGAACCGGCTTACCAAAAGTGCTTCAAACTCCCACCATTAGAGTCACTCATGAATTTTTCAGAATTGGAGGGATCAGGAATCTTCTAACTTCCTGATCAGAAACACTTCCAGGGGCTGTGTGCTTACTATCTTCTGTGGGGTAACTTCCACTAACTAAGCAAATTTCATTCTCTTACGGTCTTTTCTCCAGAAGACTCCTGTTAAAATGGATATACATCAGCTCAAAAGGAGGAGTAAGTCTCTGAAGGTTAATAAACTTATTATGACCCAAACGCAAAATCCTCAGAGACAGGGTATAGAACAAAGATGTTCTGAAGTAGACTGGAAAAGGTCAGCCTATTGTTCTTATACTGGGGTACAATGAGTAGCCAAGTGTTAAACAGCAGGAGGGTATTACGCCCTTGGAAAAATGACAAAGGGAAAAAATGGGAAAGGCAGAATGGTCAGGGCTGTGGACATTACACTCTGACTATTAAAAAAAACTATGCTAGCCTGCATCTGCTTAAAAATCAAAGATTTAAGATCAAAGGAGCCAGGAGATCAATAAGAACTTAAACAGTAAATGGCATTAATCTGAAGGCAAGAGAATGGCACTTTTATTAACGAAAAGAGAACAAGCTTTTTTTTTTTTTTTTTTTTTTTTTTTTTTTTTTAAACAAAGAAAGAGAGTGGATAGCAAGTGGGTACACACAGAAATACAGAAAATGGATTTAGGAAACTTACTTTAAGAGGAGGAGGTGAGAGTCAATATGTGGTAATGAAAGTTGCTGGAGCAAAGAAAACTTGATTAACACCTACGGTTTGATCTAAGAATGGCCAACAAAACAAATAATCCAAAGCAAGGTTGTCTAATGATACACACAGGAGAGGATGATTACCCAATATTTGTAATCTTCTTTTAACAATTTAAGATGTCTCAGGTTTATAATTTCATCTGGCCCTCAGGTGATCCTCATGTTAGACGAGGGCAGTTATTTTTTTAATCCCATTTTGCAGATGAAGAAATTCAGACACAGAGAGGCTACCTTCCAGGCTATAGGTGTGACGGGTAAACATGGTGCTATGTCAGCCAGAAGACAGGAGCTGCAGGGCTTTGTATGGTTCAGAAAAGAGTCTTATTCTTCTTCCTCAACTTTCTGCTAGAAGTTAAAACTTCATGATGAATCCTTTGGCCCAGTCTCTGAAAAATGCATTTCTTACTATTTCTCTGTTTCTGTTTCTATGTTGTTTTCATTTCTCTGAGATTCATTCCCTATTCACTTCTTCTCTATCATTACTTAAAGCTGTGGAAAAACGTACAAACTACACACTGAGAATTTAACCAGATGCGAGCATTAAGTTCTTCAGGGCTGTTTGAGGTCTAAGATGAATGAGCTAAACTTCACCAACAGATGCAGATTTCATAAACACAGAGTTTTCTAGGCACTTAAAAACAGATCCCAGTCTTTATAGCTACACTTGAGTGCCACTAAGAGTAGGCGGCAAACTCAAGCTGGTCTTCCAAATAACTTTATAAACTACAAGAATCCATAAGAACATTCATTTATTGCTCTAACAAACTCTCCTCCTTACTCCTTAAAGGTTGCCTCTCTTCTCCTTTTCCTATGCCAACCTATCATAAGAATATGAACAGTAAGTGCTGGAGACACAGAGCTCACTGCCTGGTACCAAAAAAGACTTGCATACATAGTAAAGAACTGTTGAAAATAAGGATGACTTAGTGAGTACTAACAGACTGCAATAGCCAAGTAAAAGCTAAATTAAAAGACAATTAGGAGTAACAAAAAGTCTCTGAGGACTGAGGCGATCATGGTGGACCGGACGCAGGACTAGACTGCAGCTCCAACTTGGGACAGAGAGAGCAGTGTGTGGAAGATTGCATTGTGAATTTTTGCTCCAGAACTACTTCAGGAATAAATCAGGAAACCTGAGAGGACCCACAGACCCCCTGAAGGAAGCAGACTGCTCCTGTAGGACCCAAGAGACACTCCAAATACTGTGCTGGTATCCACGGCTGAGAGACCCACAGAGGCTTCACATCACAGGACGCTGTGCAGACAACCCCCAGTACCAGCCCAGAGCCTGGACTTGCTGGGTGGCTAGATCCAGAAGAGAGATAACAATCACTACATCTTGGCTCTCAGGAAGCCACATCCATAGGAAAAGAGGGAGAGTACTACATCAAGGGAACACCCCGTGGGACAAACGAATCTGACCAACAGCCTTCAGTCCTAGACCTTCCCTCTGACAGAGCCTACCCATATGAGAAGGAACCAGAAAACCAACTCTGGTTATATGACAAAACAAGGTTCTTTAATACCCCCCAAAATCACACTAGCTCACCAGCAATGGACCCAAACCAAGAAGAAATCCCTGATTTACCTGAAAAAGAATTTAGGAGGTTAGTTATTAAGCTTATCAGGGAGGCACCAGAGAAAGGCGAAGCCCAATGCAAGGAAATCCAAAAAACGATAAAAGTGAAGGGAGAAATATTCAAGGAAACAGCATAAATAAAAAACAATCAAAACTTCAGGAAACAATGGACACACTTACAGAAATGCAAAATGCTCTGGAAAGTCTCAGCAATGGAACTGAACAAGCAGAAGAAAGAAATTCAGAGCTCAAAGACAAAGTCTTCAAATTAACCCAATCCAACAAAGACAAAGAAAAAAAGAAAATATGAACAAAGCCTCCAAGGAGTCAAGGATTATGTTAAATGACCAAATCTAAGATTGACTGGTGTTCCTGAGGAAGAAGAGAAATCTAAGTTTGGAAAACATACTTGGGAGAATAATTGAGGAAAACTTCCCTGGCCTCGCTAGAGACCTAGACATCCAAATACAAGAAGCACAAAGAATACCTGGGAAATTAATCACAAAAAGATCACTGCCTAGGCACACTGTTATCAGGTAATCTAAAGTTAAGATAAAGGAAAGAATCTTCAGAGTGGTGACACAAAAGTACCAGGTAACCTATAAAGGAAAACCTACCAGGTTAATAGCAGATTTCTCAGCAGAACCCTACAAGCTAGAAGGAACTACGGCCCTATCTTCAGCCTCCTCAAACAAAACAATTATCAGTTATCAAAAAAAAAAAAAAAAAAGCCAAGAATTTTGTATCCAGCGAAACTAAACTTCGTATATGAAGAAGAGTCTTTTTCAGAAAAAGAAATGCTAAGAGAATTTGCCACTACCAAGCCACCACTACAAGAACTGCTAAAAGGAGCTCTAAATCTTGAAACAAATCCTGGAAACACATCAACACAGAACCTCTTTAAAGCATAAATCCCAGAGGACCTATAAAACAAAAATGCAATTTAAAAAACAAAATAAAAAAACCAAGGTACACAGGAAACAAACAGTATGATGAATGGAATGGTACCTCATATCTCAATATTAACACTGAATATAAATGATCTAAATGCTCCACTTAAAAGATAAAGAATTGTAGAATTGATAAGAATTCACCAACCAATTATCTGCTGCCTTCAAGAGACTCACCTAACACATAAGGACTTGCACAAACTTAAGGGTGGAAAAAGACATTTCAGGCAAATGGACACCAAAGGCGAGCAGGAGTAGCTATTCTTATAACAGATAAAACAAACTTTAAAGCAACAACAGTTAAAAAAGACAAACAGGGCCGGGCGCGGTGGCTCAAGCCTGTAATCCCAGCACTTTGGGAGGCCGAGACGGGCGGATCACGAGGTCAGGAGATCGAGACCATCCTGGGTAACACAGTGAAACCCCGTCTCTACTAAAAATACAAAAACTTAGCTGGGCGAGGTGGCAGGCGCCTGTAGTCCCAGCTACTCGGGAGGCTGAGGCAGGAGAATGGCGTGAACCCGGGAGGCGGAGCTTGCAGTGAGCTGAGATCCAGCCACTGCACTCCAGCCTGGGTGACAGAGCGAGACTCCGTCTCAAAAAAAAAAAAAAAAAAAAAAAAAAAAGACAAACAGGAACATTATATAATGATAAAAGGCCTTTTCCAACAGGAAAATATCACAATCCTAAACATATATGCACTAACACTGGAGCTCCCAAGTTTATAAAACAATTACTAATAGACCTAACAAATGAGATAGAGAGTAACACAACAAGAGTGGGGGACTTCAATACTCCACTGACAGCACTAGACAGGTCATCAAGACAGAAAGTCAATAAAGAAACAATAGATTTAAACTATACCCTGGAACAAATGGACTTAATAGATATATACAGAACATTCCATCCAACAACTGCAGAATATGCATTCTATTCAACAGCACATGGAACTTTCTCCAAGATAGACCACAGAAGAGGCCACAAAATGAGCCTCAATACATTTAAGAAAACTGAAATTATATCAAGCACTCTCTCAGACCACAGTGGAATAAAACCTGAAATCAACTCCAAAAGGAAGCCTCAAAACCATGCAAATACATGGAAATTAAATAACTTGCTCCTGAATGATGATTGGGTCAAAAATGAAATCAAGATGGAAATTTAAAAAATTATTCAAATTGAATGACAACAGTGACACAACCTATCAAACCCTCTGGGACACAGCAAAGGCAATGCTAAGAGAAAAGTTCATAGCCCTAAATGCCTACATCAAAAAGTCTGGGCTGGGCGCAGTGGCTCACGCCCATCATCCCAGCACTTTGGGAGGCTGAGGTGGGCGGATCATGAGGTCAAGAGATCGAGACCATCCTGGCCAACATGATGAAACCCCATCTCTATTAAAAAATACAAAAATTAGCTGGGTGTGGTTGTGCGCACCTGTAGTCCCAGCTACTCAGGAGGCTGACACAGGAGAATCACTTGAATCCAGGAGGTGGCGGCTGCAGTGAGCCAAGATTGCGCCACTGCACTCCCACCTGGTGACAGAGAGAGATTCTGTCTCAAAAAAAAAAAAAAAAAAAAAAAAAAGCCTGAAAGAGCACAAACAGACAATCTAAGGTCACACCTCAAGGAATTAGAGAAACAAGAACGGAAGAAGCCAAATCCAAACCCAGCAGAAGAAAGGAAATGACCAGGATCAGAGCAGAACTAAATGAGATTGAAAAAAATAATAGAAAAGATAAATGAAACAAAAAGCTAGTTCTTTGAAAAGATAAATAAAATTGATAGACCATTAGCAAGATTAACCAAGAAAAGAAGAGAGAAAATCCAAGTAATCTCAATAAGAAACAAAATAGGAGATATTACAACTGACACCATAGAAATACAAAAGATCATTCAAGGTTACTATGAACACCTTTATGCACATAAACTAGAAAACCTAGAAGACATGGATAAATTCCTGGAAAGATACAACCCTTCTAGCTTAAATCAGGAAGAATTAGATACCGTGAACAGACCAGTGACGAGCAGTGATACTGAAATGGTAACTTAAAAATTACCAACAAAAAGAAGTCCAGGACAGACGGATTCACAGCAGAATTCTACCAGATATTCAAAGAAGAATTGGTACCAATCCTACTGACACTATTCCACAAGACAGAGAAACAGGGAACTCTCCCTAATTCATTCTATGAAGCCGGCATCACCCTAATATCAAAACCAGGAAAGGATATAACCAACCAACCAACCAAACAAACAAAACCTACAGACCAATATCCCTGATGAACATAGATGCTAAAATCCTTAACTAAATACTAGCTAACTGAATCTAACAACATATCAAGAAGATAATCCACCATGATCAAGTGGGTTTCATAACAGGGATGCAGGGATAGCTTAACATATGCAAGTCGATAAATGTGATACACCACATAAACAGAATTAAAAACCAAAATCACATGATCATCTCAATAAATGGAGAAAAAGCATTTGACAAAATCCAGCATCCCTTTATGACGTCCTAGTCAGAGCAATCAAGAGAAAGAAATAAAGGGGACCCATATCAATAAAGAGGAAGTTGGCCGGGCGTGGTGGTTCACGCCTGTAATCCCAGCACTTTGGGAGGCTGAGGCAGGTGGATCATGAGGTCAGGAGATCGAGACCATCCTGGCTAATACGGTGAAACCCTGTCTCTACCAAAAATACAAAAGATTAGCCGGCATGGTGGCAGGCACCTGTAGTCCCAGCTACTTGGAAGGTGGAGGCAGGAGATGGCGTGAACCCGGGAGGCGGAGCTTGCAGTTTGCAGTGAGCCGAGATCGAGACACTGCACTCCAGCCTGGGCAAGACTCCGTCTCAAAAACAAAACAACAACAACAACAACAAAAAAAAAACAAAAATAAAGAGGAAGTCAATTTCTCGCTGTTTGCTGATGATATGATTATTTACCCAGAAGATCCTAAAAACTCCTCCAGAAAACTCCTGAAACTGATAAAATAATTCAGCAAAGTTTTCGAATACACAATTACTGTACACAAATCAGTAGCTCTTCTATACAACAACAGTGAGCAAGCTGAGTATCAAATCAAAAACTCGATCCCTTTTACAACAGCTGCAAAAAAACAAAAAACAAACAAACAAAAAAAACATACTTAGCAATACACCTAACCAAGGGGGTGAAAGACCTCTACAAGGAAAACTACAAACCACTGCTGAAAGAAATCACAGATGACACAAACAAATAGAAACACATACCATGCTCATGGATGGGTAGAATCAATATTGTGAAAATGACCATTCTGCCAAAAGCAATCTACAGACTCAATGCAATTCCCATCACAATTCCTATCAAAATACCACCAACATTCTTCACAGAATTAGAAAAAAACTATTCTAAAATTCATATGGAACCAAAAAAGAGCCTGCATGGCCAATGCAAGACTAGGAAAAAAGAATAAATCTGGAGGCATCACATTACCTGATTTCAAACTATACTATAAGGCCACAGTCATCAAAACAGCATGGTACTGTTATAAAAATAGGCACATAGACAGTGGAAAAGAATAGAGAACCCAGAGATAAAGCCAAATACAGCCAACTGATCTTTGACAAAGTAAACAAAAACACAAAGTAGGGAAAGCATACCCTTTTCAACAAATAGTGCTGGGATAATTGGCTAGTCACATGTAGGAGAATGAAACTGGATCCTCATCTGTCACCTTTTACAAAAATCAACTCAAGATGGATTAAGGACTTAAATCTAAGACCTGAAACTATAAAAATTCTAGAAGATAACACTGGGAAAACCCTTCTAGACATTGGCTTGGACAAAGATTTCATGACGAAGAACCCAAAAGCAAATGTAATAAAAACAAAGATAAATTGCTAGGACTTAAAGAGGTTTTGCACGGTGAAAGGAACAGTCAGCAAGTAAACAGACAACCCACAGAGTGGGAAAAAGTCTTCACGATCTATACATCTGACAAAGGACTAATATCCAGAATCTACAATGAACTCATATCAATAAGAAAAAAAAATCCCATCAAAAAGTGGGCTAATGACATGAATAGACAATTCTCAAAAGAAGATATACAAATGGCCAACAAACATATAAAAAATGCTCAATGTCACTAATGATCAGGGAAACGCAAATCAAAACCACAATGCAATACCACCTTACTCCTGCAAAACAAAACAAAACAAAACAAAAAACCCAAAAACAAACAAACAAAAAAACCAGTAGATGTTGGCACGGCTGCAGTGAAGAGAGAACACTTCCACACTGCTGGTGGGAATGTAAACTAGTACAACCACAACGGAAAACAGTGTGGAGATTCTTTAAAGAACTAAAAGTAGAACTACCATTTGATCCTGCAATCCCACTACTGGGTATCTACTCAGAGGAAAAGAAGTCACTGTAAAAAAAGATATTTGTACATGCATGTTTATAGCAGCACAATTCGCAATTGCAAAAACGTGGAACCAACCCAATGCCCATCAATCAACAAATGGATATACAAACTGTGCTCTGTGTGTGTGTGTGTGTGTGTGTGTGTGTGTGTGTGCGTGTGTGTATGTATACGATGGAATACTACTCAGCCATAAAAAGGAATTAATTAATGGCATTCACAGTGACCAGGATGAGATTGGAGACTATTTCATGTGGAGTAACTCAGGAATGGAAAACCAAACATCATATGTTCTCACTCAAAAGTGGGAGTGAAGCTATGAGGATGCAAAGGCGTAAGAATGACACAATGGACCCTGGGGACTAAGGGGGAAAGGGTAGGAAGGGGTGAGGGATAAAACACTACAAATAGGGTGCACAGTATACTGCCTGGGTGATGGGTGCACCATAATCTCACAAATCATCACTAAATAACTTACTCATGTAACCAAACACCACCTGTTTCCCAACAAACCATGGAAATAACATTAGAAAAAAAGAGAATTAGCTAACTGGAAGACATGATTATATCAACTTTTAAACAAATGGTTTTAAGAATAAAGAGGCAAAAAAAAAAATACAAACTGACACACACATGATTATATTTTCAGGTAATTATATACGCATCCCCCTCAACTTCCCAGGTAATTATATACACATCCCCACCCCCAACTTTTTATTGAGACAGGGTCTCTGTCACCCAGGCTGGAGTGTGGTGGTGTGATCATGGCTCACTGCAGCCTCAACATCCTGGGCTCAGTCTCCGATCCTCCTGCCTCAGTCTCCTGAGTAGCTAGGACCACAGGCACATGTCACTACACCCAGGTAATTTTTAAAAATTATTATCTGTAGAGATGGGGTCTCACTATGTTGCGCAGGCTGGTCTTGAACTCCCAGGCTCAAGCGATCCTCCTGCCTCAACCTCCCAAAGTCCTGGGATTATAGGCATGAGTTACTGTGCCTGCCCACGCATCCTCATTTTATAAAAATGCAACATTGGTTTTAACTTTTTAAAGGTATGTGCACTTTACTTTGCTACCTGAGCTGACAATTAAGATCTAAAAGCAATGAACAAAAAGGCTTGGTGCCCATGAATAGAGTTTAGGGCTATAATTAAGTATAATTCAAACAAGTTAATCAGACATATATATGTATAATCGCTATTGCACCACATGATTATTAGGTATAAGAAGCAAATTGTTATGTAAACGACTGTTACTATGGCTAAATAGTTTTCTATCTTTTTAAACTTCTCCATGTTATCTGTCAGTTTCAACACTGCTGTTTTTTCTGATGCCACATACAGACTGATTCTCACTGCACATAAATGGCAAAGTCGTTCCTCTGGCTCCCCATCTTCCAGAGACCTCTACCCTGCCTTGACTATATTCTTTTCGACACCTCCCTTGAGCACTGTGGAGTCTTTAGGCTTTCTGCTCTCCTCTCACTGAATCTGTGGAGTGCTAGTGGGGCCCTGAGCCACAGAGCAAGGCAGGGCTACCATCGCACAGGAATGGGAGGCCAGACCATAAAGGATGTGGAGACAGAGCAGTACAAAGACACAGGAGAATGGGCTCCTCAGTCAGCAGTTGGGAATAGTCAGAGGAAGAATGGCTCTCCAGACATGGTGACCTTAGCACTGTACCAGGGAATTACTATGCTCTAATCTGGAGAGTTTCTCTTTGTCTGCTTACCTGAAGCAATCCATGAAACCTTCTGTCTCTTTCACACAAATTGCTCTCATGTTAGAAACACCCTGTTGGTGTCCCAGCACTTTGGGAGGCTGAGGTGGGTGGATCACCTGAGGTCGGGAGTTCGAGACCAGCCTGACCAACATGGAGAAACCCCATCTCTACTAAAAATACAAAATTAGCCAGGTGTGGTGGTGCATGCCTACGGAATTCCAGCTACTCGGGAGGCTGAGGCAGGAGAATCACTTGAACCTGGGAGGCAGAGGTTGTGGTGTGCCAAGATAGTGCCATTGCACTCCAGCCTGGGCAACAAGAATGAAACTCTGTCTCAAAAAAAAAAAAAAAAAAAAAAAGAAACATCCTGTTGGCGTTTATGTAGTTACCATATTACCTCCAAATGCAAATTTCATTCACCCTTGCTAAATTTTATCTTTTGGACTTACAGCCATAGTTCCAGCCCATTCAGAAATTTTATCATCAGGGTTCTGTCATCTAACGTAGTAGCCACCTCTAAAAGAATTGGGTAAGAAAATCCTGAATGCCCTTAAAGAACTTGTAATATATTTGTGTGGCTATTAACTGGAAGTTAGTTACTGTTACCACATGTCCAGGGAGATGACATAGGTAGAAACAGCACCATGCTAGAAGTTAGACAACTTGCCTCCCGGCATGAACTAGCTCTGTGACTTCAGATAAGTATTTGTAGAACTGCAGTTCCCTCACAAGTAAAATGGAATGGAAACAGATAAGCTCTTATTTCTGGAATGAGTCTGTTTTTCATTAAAAGCATCTAGGGGATCAACAAGCAATTTTTAAGAAGGAGGGATGAAGAAAGAGAAGAAAGAATTCCTTTTCATTTCCTTTAAAATCACTCTAGTTACATGTCATTTAACAGCAACGACAAATGCTTTGTGAGGTCAGAGGTAGGGCAGGGCATGATAAGTGAGGGTTCAGGGACTTCTCCAATAATACACAATGGAAGATAGGTCTTCAACAAAGTGGATGCTGAGGAGGTTGGCAAGAGGGGAAGCCCACTCTGGAGGGAGAACTCTGAGAGCTCAAATGCAGAGGTGTGCCTATGAGAGGGCAAGAGGGTCACGATTATACAGGAAAGTTTTAGGCAGGTTTGGAAAAAAAAACTCTGGGGCCAGGCTGTGGAAGCCATGGAATGCCAGGAAGAGAAGTTTGAGGTTTATCCTGAAGAATGGTAGTTTTCCAACTTTTTAACATTACTCCTGAAAGCAGGGGAACCCTTCTCAGTGGAAGTGTGCATGGGCTCCTAGGTTTTCCCACTTGGTCTCCTACTTGCCTCCATGCAGCCCTTAGCCTACTAAACCCCTCTGCCTCTTGAAGCACAGCCTAAAACTACTGCTAAAGCCTGAAGTGTGACCTGACTCTTCAATATGCATGCATAATAAAGCCCAAACAAAACACAGCACTGCTATAGAGGGTGGGAATTCCTGAATATTGCTAAATTGGGAAATGGCATAATCAAATATAATCTGATGGTTATGCTAAGTATTAACTGTTCTGGCTAGAGGCATAGAATCAAGTCAGAGGAGTCCTGACATTAGAGGGATAAGATTTTAACTCAGAAGCAGTTGGATATATTTGAAAGTTCCAAAGACTTGCTTCCTATTGTCAAATCCATTTATTTCTGGGTAAAATGACTGTATTGAGATGGTCTACTGCTTCCTTGTCTGGCATTAGGGCAGTTATGATCAATGGGTGGGACTAAAAATCAGATTCCTATTCAGCACAAGGAAAAATTTTCTAACAACCAAGTATTTAACAATGGACCAGGCTGTCTGGCAAGGTAGAGCTTTTAGTGTCTGAAAGCATTCAAGCAGAGAATGAATTTATTAATTGGTGGTGTCTTGGAAGGGATTCTTATATTAAACAGGAGGTTGAAATGGAAGACCACTATGGAAGAAAAAAAAAAAAAACAAAACTCCATGCATGCTTCAAAACAGGGCAAAGAGGCAGTAAAGAGTGAGGGATCAGGGTTTCTAGAGAAGGGGAGATTATAAATCATTTAGTAGTTACATTACCTTTGCAATTTTCCCCATTTCATAAATGTCTGCTTTCTGATCTTCAATATCCATGAAAGCAGTTTCAATTCTGCTTAGAGTCTGTTCATGATTACTGCAGGTATCTGGGAGTCCTTCAGGGAAGTAGAATCGTGGAATGTTTATGGACAATGGTGCATTCACAACATTATTCACATGGGGAACCGGGGACAGAGGTTGGGGACTACTTGGAGAGGTGGCTGGAGGTGGGAGTGGTGTTCCAGGTTTCTTTTCTGGTTTATTTTGAATCTAAAAGAAAAATAAGATTATGAGACACAAAAAATTTAAACAGCATTCATTTACTGAAAATCCTCATGAGCAATGTAAGAAACCACAATCAGAGACAGGAGAGATTAAGGGCTTCATGTACTCTAAAGGGTGGTAAGCATGTTTCTAGGGAATGCTTACCTGCACTAAATTAATTAATTAATTAATATCTGCCAGGACTCAAGTTTACATAGATTTATGTTTAAAAAAATACATAACTTTCTCCATCAGCTATTTGGCAGACATTTCAAAAGAATCAAAGAGCAATGTTAGTTGATATATTAAGAATCTCGAGGTGTATTCTCACTCTGTTGGAACTGGATTAATACATTCATTCTGAAGACAGTTCTTGGTCTTTCTGTGACTTTTGGGGAAGGGGCTCCTTTTACCTTCTCTAGTTTGACTTTGCTAAGGCAGAATCACTGCCAGCCCCAGATGCTGAGAAAATCTCTGTTAAGAAAATTAAAGCATTTTAATTCTGAAATGTCCCCTACCTGGTTGATTTATTTGCCACTAGGGCCATGCCATTTTCTGCAAGATACACATTTATCTTATTTGTGGTTTGCTCCAATAGGCAAAAACCACGGTCATTGATTTCATCACAACCAAACTCCCTTTACAGTTTAATAACTCATTTAGTTTATATTCTTCTTCTTTTAAAAAAATGATTTGAGGTGGCATACTATAAAGATACATTAGAAAAGTCAGTAAAGAGTGGCGGGGAGGCAATGAGGAAACTGAGATTGCCCATGATTTAGGAAAAAGGGAGGGGAGGTACACCATTATTCAGGTAGAAATTTATCTTACCAATAAAGACTCAATTTACTTCTGAGATTCTTATCAGAAAAAGCAAAAAAGATTCCATTAGAATTTTCATAGTTCTAATTTCTACTCTTAATTAATGGCCAGACTATCAAGGCTCATGAACATGGTACTGTATTAGATGTTACATAAAGTATGAAAGATGAATATAACTGTTGACTAGCTAAATATATTTTATAGGTATTATGAACACAAAGTATTCAAATGTTCTTCCTTAAATTACTCTAATGCCACCTCTAAAGTTTGAACAATGATATATCTGTAAGAAGTAGATCTATCATATTTCTTCTTAACATATAGGTTTATCATATAATTTTCAACTTCAGGATAAAAATCTTAGCTACCCTTAAAAATGTGAGTTTTATAAAGAGATAAGATTTATTCATATAAATACATGAAAATGGTTAAATCTCCTATTTTTGTCATAATAGCCCAATTTCCCTATATTAATATCTGACATTAATACACAGAATGGAGTCTGCTCATATATTTAAGACTATTAGGGATATGAAGGCCAGTTGTCACACCATGTCTTTGATACAGTTACCAGGATGTTACCCATATAAAGCAATAGTCAAGGAAGAAACAGAACAAAGGGAAGTGATGCCAATGAAACATGAAAAACTTAAAACACTGATGGCTTACTGGTCTGTGACCTCAAAATGGTTACTTAACCTTTTGGAATTTCAATAATAAAACAGAAATTACAATGTCTACTTCTTAGAAGGTTGTTGTGAGGATTAAAGGAAATTGTAAGATGTAATATAGGTAAAAGGTTCAGAACAGTGCTGGGCAGAGATCTATCAATCATGTAAGAAAATGAATGACAATACCAAAGGATGAGATTCTCAAAAAAATTAGATGAAGCATAATTGGGCATAATCCTTCAGATTCAATAATAAATAAAATAATCATTTACATATGTAAAGCAATTTGAAGTTTATAAACCAGTTTTGAGTTAACAAATTGACAATCCATTTTAAGTCAACATTTCTCTCTGCCTCAATGCTAAATCTGTAAATATTACATAGTCCCAGAAGTCAATACGTTATTATTATTGTTCAGAGTGTTCTTAAAATTCTAAAGTAAGGCACAGAATTCTTCAGGGGCTTTAGCTAGACCATTTATATTAGTGTCATTCCTTTCCATTATTCTATGCTGAAAGAGATTTGTGAGGTACAGGTGTACAATCACCAATGTTTTCTGTGGTGTGACATCTAGGGCAGTTATGCCCATAGAATTAAGACCACTGGTGCCAGTAGGGATGAAACCTGAGCGTCTCATGAATACATACTAGTGGGAAAGGTTTAGAGCAAGGTCTTCAATGTTAACTCTCTGCTTTTGCTTTGACAGAAATAAGTGATACTCAGAACACTGGCTGCCAAAGATTTTATTTGAATGGGAAAATATCTCATTATAAAATATTCTGTTCTGCTTTTCTTAGTGTACTTAACACAGAGCAATTCACTGATAGGCAACTATTTATTAATTCACTGGTCAATTCCGTATTTAATAAAACTGATGTTAATATTTAAAAGGAAAATAACACTAAAATAATGCATTTATTTTGAGCTTTTGGGTACTCAATTTACTTTTCATTGAGTTCTACAGGAGACATATAATTTAAACCTTAAAGTAGCTGAATAAAACTGGTTGTTTACAAACATTATGGAAGAAAACCTAGTAATAAAAATTCTGCCAAATTTACTGGCAAGTTTAGCATCTGCTCACTTTGGATACAGTGGTTTCAGTCCAGTCTAGGAGCAGCATTAGAATATAATTAGCTGGGTAAAGTATTTCAATTCTCCATTTCAGTCTTTCGCTATAAACACAGTATCACTTAGATATTCATTCAGAATAGTTTCCTTGTGCTATTATGTCACTGTAGCATTTCCAATATTTGATCATTTTTGACCTACAAAAAAAGCAATTTCATATTTACCCAAATAATTTGAGATTATTCTGGGTCAGAATAACCATAAAACTATGGTTTCTTGCCGGATTTTGGATGGCCATCATTTGTACAGTCCTTGATTTATATTGTAGTCCATGTTAGGCACTTGTTTGGTGAAACACTGCCATAGATTTTAAGCAAGCAAGTAGGGACTCTGCAAAATACTCATCATAGGCAGAAACGACTCAATTGAACAGCCTGCTTAGGGAAGACATTTTTTCACAATCTAGAAGTAACCACCATTCTTTGCTATCTACATACATTACGACACACACATACACAATTGTCTATATAGACAAATATGTCTTGTTTTTAAAAAAGATTACCAGGATTAACATACTTTTTAAACAAACATTTGTTACAGATGTGTATGCACACTAATATATAATCTACTGATTCAAAGTGCAAACAAGGCTTTTAATACAGAAATTCTAATTTCTCAAGGATATTTCTATTAAAAATTCCAGTAATTTTCTAGCTAAATTGTAAAACATTCATTAAGTTGTATTTGTTGTCTCTAAAACTGGATTCCTTCTCCACAAGAGAAAAATGTGAGTACTGTACTCCAGGTCCAAAAGGTCTATTTTTAAACCTGTTGGAATCCCTCTGCAAATAGCTTTCTGCAAATAGCTGAATAGAGGACACACATTAATTCCTTGATCTAATATCAAGATACAAGGGAGCTGTAAAATTATTTGTGAGTTAGTTCACTGGATGGTTTTATTAGTAATAAAAATATTAAAAAAAAAAAAAACCCAAATTTCAAACCTGTGTCTGCTGAAATGACTTCAGCCGCTTCTTAAACCGTGAAGGGAGAACAAAATCACAGCCCCTTGCCAGGAAAGCTAGCTCTCCCCTTAAATCCGGGTCCCTTCGTAGAGATGTTTCCTTGATCATCATCTTTGAAAAGTGAATGTTTACTTCGCAACTGTCCAGCACACTTCTGAAGATAATCAGATTTAGCAAGTTGTCAATCTTGTCAGGTAGGAAGATTTTTTTCTTCTTATCTCCCAAAGAAATGAAATTTAAGCATTGTGCTCTCCCAGCCTCCACGGACCACAATCTATGCTTGTCCTGACATGCAGCTGGTTCCCAAATACAGTCTGTGGCTCCCAATACCTGTTCATAATTTTCAAGTTATAAACACAGCCTGCAACGGGCCTGTTGCTCCTTGTAGGAAGCTTTATGTCAAATTGACCTGCACATGTTGAGAATATGGAGCCTTCTGGGAAAGGAAGCACCCACTACTCTGTGTACCAAAGTTAGAAACATTACAGCTGGACCTAAAAATAGTACCTTCTCAGATAATGCTAACTTCTTAAACTCAGAGTATGTGAGGTGTCAATCCACATAAAGCAGTTTCTTTTCAAACTAGAAGAAAAAGTGAGTGTAGAACATTTTCAGCTTTTTCTCTTTAATATTTTATAAAAAAAAGAACAGGATGCTGAACTTTGAATTTGAAACTATTATTTTAAGAATAGTTTTTTATTTTTTATTCGAAGCAAAGTAAATATCCAAAACTCTCCAGATCTCTCCCAGTCAAAATAAGAGGAAAAACAGAAACTTTCATTCTCAAATGGGAATTTACAAAAAGATCTGTTGATCTCAGGTTTAACATTTTTTAAAGCAAAAGACTATCTTAGTTATCAAACATTTTCTTGAACTGATTATGAACATACTGAAAATTTGTTCTCAGAAGTATTGGTTAAGAAAGTAGAACAACTGAATGCCATAGAAAATAAGTTTTAGATACATATAAGCAAGTCAAATGTGGCTAAAACAAAAAGGACAGAAAAGATGATCAAACAGCAATGACATAGTACATACTGAATTTGTAAGATTTCTCCCTTTGAGAAGCTTTAAAGAAATCAGTTAAGATTTTTAAAATACCTATTATTTCATCATATATTAAATATCTGCCTCATATAGTTATTTGTAAGTGAATCATAAAGTCAAGTCATCCTTTGGTAACTGTGGGGGATTGGTTCCAGGACCCGCCACGGACCAAAATCCACGGCTGCTCAAGTCTCTCATATAAAATGTGTAATATTTGTATACAACCTACTCACATTCTCCCATATACTTTAAAGCATCTCTAGATTACTTGTAATACCTAATACAAGTCTTATGTAAATAGCTGTTATACTCCATTGTTTAGGAAATAATGACAAGAAAAAAGAAGTCTATACATACCCAATACAAATGCAACCATATTTTTTCCCCAAATCTTTTCCAACTAGATGCAGAACCCATTGATACAGAGGGCTGTTTTCTCTCACATTTAATATTTAGATTTCAATATTTATTTTCAATCAACCACATCAACCAGCATTTATTTTCTATATCCAGAAAATATACACCAAATATTATTAAAACAAACAAAAAAACAGCTTACAACCCTCTTTTACTGAACCTTTGTCTAATTTAGTGGAAATTAAATTATTTGGTTTTCCACTGTTTCCTACAAATTTAAGTCTGCTTTTTCCCACTGATTTCTTTTCAAGACATTGACAACTCTTTATAATGTATACATTAGGCTTATATGTCTAAAGCTGTGTTTTAAAGAATTTCTTTTAAGTGGCAGAGTCTTCTGTTCACATCAAATTTTATCTGAAAGCTTTTGATATGTACTATGATTGAAAGAGGATTACAACTGAAAACCACTGGTCTTATGCTTCATCCTGGGCCTTTCCTTATATTCTCAATTTTCTCTCTCACTGGGCTTCCATGTTAATTCTTTGAGGCGGGTGGCTTTCCCAAATTTTTCCCTTACACTCCTGACTAGAATACTCTTTTTCTCCCTCATTATTTATCTCCTAAATAAAATGTCAAAAAGGTATGTAGGAATGCAACTAGGCCTTTAGACTTACAATTTAATGCTTATTCTATTAAACCACACTTTAAATTATATTTCCCCTCCTTCCCAAAACCAACCTGTGGCTTTAGGTGAGCAGGTTCATTCCTTTCCTGAGAATGCTCCCTTTCCTCAAATTATACATTCTAATCATCTTTCAAGATCCAACTCAAAATTTAACTATTTCATGAAGGCTTCCTGATTATTTAAGTCCCCTTACTGTAATTCTTAACTTTATATATACAGCACTTAGTGAAATACTATATAACCTCTCTCAAATGACCTCCACTTAACATATTATCTTATTCAACCAATGCTCTCCATTTCTCCTGTGAAACAGAGCAACTAATGCCCATCACACATGGATTTGTGGCTAATAGCTTCTCTTACACTCTCATATTTCTTACCTTACTAGTTGGGTTGTGTGCTAAGAGTCAGCTGCATTTGTCCTCAGTCTGTTTATGCTGGTTGTACTTTTCACAGTAACTACTCAATTCAATTACATGAACTGACAAAATGTAAGTGTGGAAAAGAAAAGTTGTTCTAAAATGTAAAAAAACCCTAAGTTTTAGTAAAAGTAAACTACTAAAAAGATTTTGTTGTTAAAATTAGGTAAGGGTGGGATGAAAGAGAAAACTACTAAAGTTTAGAAGGTGTCTACATTCAAACTGCTTTACTATTACGTTCTCTCTCTAAAGAAACTAAAACCACAAATCAGACAACAAACATATTATGAGTGTGATTTATCAAAGAAATACGTCACAGAACTCTAATTATGTATGAGACTCATTCTCAGAGAAAAGGCTTTGACCCTGTATCAAAAGACATCAGAATAAATTAATGCCTGAGTTCAAATGTTTCTATACACATTTTATAGTACACACACATATAGTTTATGATTCCCTACTAGCAAACTCAATCATGTTCAGGTAAAAAGGCTTCTACTGTAATATTTTATAACTTGATCATTATTTTCCAGTAGTGTCTAAACTCTTGAGGACAAGAGTTTAGATTTTAATTTTATAGTCATTCAATTACTCAACAAATATTTTTATATATAATCACATATATGCCAGACACTTTGCAGGATATGAAGCTAGAGAGATGATAAAGATGTGGCCTCTTCTTTTTCTTACTGCACTTTCTACTACAATGTTGGTTTGGAGCAAAGGACAAGAAATACTTTCATTTAATTGACTTCCTATAAATCTGCTAAGTTTCAAAGTCAGAACAGTGGTTAAAAGCCTGCCCTGTTATTACACTCTTAAGCAAGAAAATATTTCTTCATGTCTTTTGATGAAGAAATAATCTGTAAGTTTTGATATATCAAAATGTTTTCTAAAAAATTCAGAGAAGCAAAAAGACCAGGACTACTAAAGGGCTTAGAAAAGAACTGGTCTGTGGCAATGAGTTACTGACAGAGGAAGACTAGCATGAAGTTGGTTTATTTGCTTTTTACTTATTTACTTGTGTTTGAATGGAAGTATTAATATATGTGCTTGGTTTTTGAAAGGATCTGAGAACACGAATTAGTTTCAAGGAGTTCATGACAACTGGAATATAGCACCAAAGAACATGGTTTTTAGAGAGACCTTTTCTAGGAAAAGATCAAATATAGGGGAATTTCACTACAGAGAAATAAATGATCTGTGATCTACTCTCTTCTCTCTCTGCTTTGATCACAAGGGAATGTACAATCCATGGTGCCGGGAATTGTAAGAGAAAAGCTGTTTTGGGGTGAGAGGTTTCTCCTGCAGGAACTAACCAGAATTGAGGAAAAACAGAGACTCATAAACACTTAGGTTATAAATTGTTTGAGCACATGGAAAATTAGGAGCTGTGTGCAGTTATAATGGAAAGAGCCATTGTAAAAGTTTTCCGAATGTCTTTCTGGAATAAACTAAAAAATCTTTTCTCCTGCTCCCTGCAGCATATAATTAAGTCCGTCCTAACAAGCTAGCTGATTACCACCAGTAGGCACTTCCTGCACAGCTGCCTGCATCTCTTCTTGGCCTGCAGATCACTCATGAACTTTGCCTGTCTGAAGACACAGGCAAGTCCTATCTGGACCATGTGCTCAATCTGAGTCTTCAGGATGACAACAATAAGAGAGCTTCAGCAGGCAAGAGACTGGTGCTCTCTGCTGTGGGGGTGACTGGAACACATCAGTTGTTAATTCAAGATCCAGCTGTCTTGGTCTGGGGTTCCTTTCCTGCCTTACCATTCCATGTATCTTTCTCCAGAACAAGCATGCTTGGGCAAGGGAGACAGCCTTTCTCAAAAAGAACCAGGTAGGGTAGGCTGCTAGGCATGAGTTTTACAGGTTCCCTCTGGCAGAGTTATATGGAAGAGAAGCTGGCCTCTCCACTATGACGCTAAAAACGAAATTTTATTTTTTCTTTTTTAGGATAACCTCTAACATCCTAAGCGAGAAAAGATGCTCCCTTACCCTATACTAAAAGGACCTACAACACTGAGGAATAAGTTTAAAATGAGCCTGTACCCCGAAGGAAGGTGAGATTGGGTAGGAGACAGAGGAGAACAAAACTGTGAGACATGACACATTCTATATTTATAGAATTCATTCTGTTAGGCTTAGTTTGAAATTTAGGACAGATTTCTTAGAACTTTCTGAATCCCCTTACTATTCCTTGCCCTTCGCCCTTTGAAAACGAAGACAATAGTGATTTATAATATTAATTCTTTCTTTCTGGGGAAATCAGCTACATGGGATGTTTTAGGAAAAAATGGGTTGAATACACAGGATAAAGAAAATAATTTTGAACATTAGTCTGAAGAAGTCTCTTATTCTGATTTGTGTATAACTGTTAAAAAACAGTATTATATATGCAATGTGTTGTACCAAAGTCAGTCTAGCCCTTTATTTTATTTTTTTGAGATAGGGTCTTCCTCTGTTGTCCAGGCTGGAGTGCAGTGGCATGATCTTGGCTCATCACAACCTCCGCCTCCCTGGCTCAAACTATTCTCCCACATCAGCCTCCTGAGTAGCTGGGACTACAGGCGCATGGCACTGTGCCCAGCTAATTTTTGAATTTTTAGTAGAGACAGGGTTTCGCCATGTTGCCCAGGCTGGTCCTGAACTCCTGGGCTCAAGCAATCTGCCCGCCTCAGCCTCTCAAAGTGCTGGGATTACAGGTGTGAGCCACTGCGCCTAGCCTAGCCCTTTATTTTATATATAAACATGTAAAATCATTCAACAGCCTCAGTTGAATGTAGTTATGGAGACTGAGATGATAGCATCAGCTAAGGCCTTAGAGTAGGAAGGGCAGTTGGGATAACGCAGGCAGCAAAACTATAAAAATCTAAGTGACAGAAACACATAGCACAGTGAGGCTGGGAAATCAGCTAAGTGAGGACCTGTATTGAGGTGAGTGTTAGAAGCAGGTCCAGAAAGACAGCACAGCCACTCTGAAGTGACACCAAAGACAGAGAGTCACTCTGAAGTGACATCAAGGGATTTTGCTCAGAAGATGCTACAAAAAAAAAAAAAAAGTTACATATCGAAGTGGAGGTCCCGGTACATCATGAGGGTGCTTCTGATTAACAAAAGCCAGCCAGCTGTTTGGAAAAATCTAAATATGTTAACACCCTGTCTTTGTTGACACAAAAACTTATATACATATGTTCATAGTTGCATCATTCATAATAGCCAAAAAGTAGAAACAACCCAAATGTCCAGAAAATGAATTTTATCTCAATTTTTAAAAAGCCTTCTCATGTTGTAGTTCTAACAGGCTGAGTAGCGTAAAAAGGTAATAACAGAGTGAATAATCAAGGAAAACTTCCCTGGCGTTGCTAGAGATCTAGATATCCAAATAACCTGGAAAATTCACTGCAAAAAGATCATCACCTAGGCACACAGTCATCAGGTTATCTAAAGTCAAAATGAAGGAAAAAATCTAAAGAGCTGTGAAGTAAAAGTATCAGATAACTTTAAGAGGAAAATCTCTCAGATTAACAGCAGATTTCTCAGCAGAAACCCTACAAGCTAGAAGGGATTGGGGTCATATCTTTAGCCTCCTTAAACAAACAATTATCAACCAAGAATTTTGTATCCAGCTAAACTAGGCTTCATAAATGAAGGAAAGATAGTCTTTTTCAGACAAACCAGTGCTGAGATAATTCACCACTACCAAGCCAGCATTACAAGAACTGCTAAAAGGAGTTCTAAATCTTGAAATAAAACCTCAAAATACACCAAAATAGAACCTCCTTAAAGCATACATTTCACTGGGCACATAAAATAATAACACAACAAAAAACCCCCAAGGTATTCAGGCAACAACTAATATGATGAAT
Source organism: Macaca nemestrina (assembly GCF_043159975.1). Taxonomy (NCBI): domain Eukaryota; kingdom Metazoa; phylum Chordata; class Mammalia; order Primates; family Cercopithecidae; genus Macaca; species Macaca nemestrina. The sequence goes on along the minus strand of NC_092126.1, from coordinate 38,580,941 downwards.
AGAATAGTACCTCATATGGCAATAGTAAATGGCCTAAATGCTCCACTTAAAAGATGCAGAATGGATAAGAATTTACCAACCAAATATCTGCTGTCTTTAAGAGACTCACCTTATGTATAAGGACTCACATAAACTTAAGGTAAAGGGGTGGAAAAAGATATTCCATGCAAACGGACACTAAAAGTGAGCAGGAGTAGCTATTCTTATATCACATAGAACACACTTTAAAGCAACAACAGTCAAAAAAGACAAAGAGGGACATTATATAATGATAAAAGGACTAGTGGAAAATATCACAATCCTAAATATATATGCACCTAACACTGGAACTCCCAAATTTATAAAACAATTACTACTAGACCTAAGAAAGGAGACAGACAGCAACACAATAATAGTGGGGACTTTAATACTCCACTGAACGCACTAGACAGGTCATCACATCAGGAGGTCAACAAAGAAACAATGGACTTAAACTATACCCTAGAACAAATGGACTTAACGGATATTTATAGAGCATTCTACCCAACAACTGCAGAATATACATTCCATTCATCAGCACATGGAACATTCTCCAAGATAGACCATATGATAGGCCACAAAACAAGTCTCAGTAAACTTAAGAAAACTGAAATTATATCAAGTACTTTCTCAGACCAAAGTGGAATAAAATTGGAAATCGACTCCAAAAGGAACCCTCAAAACCATGCAAATACATGGAAATTAAATAATCAGTTTCTGAATGATTGTTGCGTCAACAATGAAATCAAGATGGAAATTAAAAAATTCTTTGAACTGGACAATAATAGTGACATAACCTATCAAAACTTCTGGGATACAGCAAAAGTGGTGCTAAGAGGAAAGTTCACAGCATTAAATGCCTGCGTCAAAAAGTCTGAAAGACGACAAATAGACAATCTAAGGTCATACCGCAAGGAACTAGAGAAACAAGAACAAACCAAACCCAAACCTAGCGAAAGAAAAGAAATAACAAAGATCAAAGCAGAACTAAATGAAATTCAAACAACAACAAAAAATACAAAAGACAAATGAAACAAAAAGCTGGTTCTTTGAAAAGATAAACAAAATTGACAGACCATTAGAGAGATTAAACGAGAAAAGGAGAGACGATCCAAATAAACTCAATTAGAAATGAAACAGGAAATATTACAACCGATACCACAAAAATACAAAAGATCATTCAAGGCTACTATGAACACCTTCATGCACACAAACTGGAAAACCCGGAAGAGATGGATAAATTCCTGGAAATAGGCCGGGCGCGGTGGCTCAAGCTTGTAATCCCAGCACTTTGGGAGGCCGAGACGGGCGGATCACGAGGTCAGGAGATCAAGACCATCCTGGCTAACACGGTGAAACCCCGTCTCTACTAAAAAAATACAAAAAACTAGCCAGGCGAGGTGGCGGGCGCCTGTAGTCCCAGCTACTCGGGAGGCTGAGGCAGGAGAATGGCGCAAACCCGGGAGGCGGAGCTTGCAGTGAGCTGAGATCCGGCCACTGCACTCCAGCCTGGGCGACAGAGCGAGACTCCATCTCAAAAAAAAAAAAAAAAAAAATTCCTGGGAATATACAACCCTCCTAGATTAAACTAGGAAGAAACAGAAACTCAACAGACCAATAACAAGCAAAGAGAGTGGTAATTTAAAAAATTGCCAACAAAAAAAAGTCCAGGACCAGATGGATTCACAGTTGAATTCTATCAGACATTCAAAGAATTGGTACCAATACTATTGAAACTATTCCAAAAAACAGAGAAAGAGGGAATCCTCCCTAAATCATTCTATGAAGCCAATATCACCCTAGTATCAAAACCAGGAAAGGACATAAAAAAACTACAGACCAACATCTCTGGTGAACACAGATGCAAAAATCTTCAAGAAAATACTAGCTAACTGAATCCAACAGCCTATTAAAAAGATAATCCACCATGATCAAGTGGGTTTCATACCAGGGATGCAGGGATGACTTAATATACACAACTCAATAAATGTGATACACCACATAAAGAGAATTAAAAACAAAAATCACGTGATCATTTCAAATAGATGTGGAAAATGCATTTGACAAAATCCAGCATCCCCTTATGATTAAAACCTCAGCAAAATTGGCATAGAAGGGACATACCTTAAGGTAATAAAAGCTATCTACAACAAACCCACAGCCAACATTATACTGAACAGGGAAAAGCTGAAAGGACTGCCCCTGAGAAGTGGAACAAGACAAGGATGCCCACTTTTACCACTTCTATTCAACGTAGTACTAGAAGTCCTAGTCAGAGCAATCAGGTAAGAGAAAGAAATAAAGGGAGGAAGTCAAACTGTCGCTGTTTGCTGATGATATGATCATACACCTGGAAAACCCTAAAGACTGATCCAAAAGGTCCTAGATCTGATAAATGAATTCAGTCAAGTTTCAGGATATAAAATCAAAGTACACAAATCAGTAGCACTCCTATATACCAACCGAGTCCAAGCTGAGAATCAAATCAAGAACTCAATCCCTTTCACAATAGCTGCAAAAAAATAAAATAAATAAAATACATAGGAATATACCTAACCAAGGAAGTGAAAGACCTCTGCAAGGAAAACCACAAAACACTGCTGAAGAAATCACAGATGACATAAACAAATGAAAACATATCCCATGCTCACAGATGGATAGGATCAATATTGTGAAAATGACCATTCTGCCAAAAGCAATCTACATATTCAATGCAATCCCCATCAAAACACCATCATCACTCTTCACAAAATTAGAAAAAACAATCCTGAAATTTATATGGAACCAAAAAAGAGCCCACATAGCCAAAGTAAGACTAAGCAAAAGAACAAATCTGGAGGCATCACATTACCTGACTTCACACTACACTATATTGCTATAGTCACAAAAATAGGCACATAGACCAACAGAACAGAATAGAGAACCCCAGAAATAAAGCCAAATACTTACAACCAACTGATCTTTGACAAGCCAAATAAAAACATAAAGTGGGGAAAGGACACCCTATTCAACAAATAGTGCTGGAATAATTGGCAAACTACATGTAGAAGAATGAAACTGGATCCTCATTTCTCATCTTACACAAAAATCAACTCAAGATGGATCAAGGACTTAAATCTAAGACCTGAAACCATAAAAATTCTAGAAGATAACATTGGAAAAAACCTTCTAGACATTTGCTTAGGCGAAGACTTCATGACCAAGGACCCAAAAGCAAATGCAACAGAAACAGAGATAAACAGATGGGACTTAATTAAACTAAAAAGCTTCTGCATAGCAAAAGAAATAATCAGCAGAGTAAACAGACAACCCACAGCGTGGGAGAAAATCTTTGTAAACTATGCATCTGACAAAGGGCTAATATCCAGAATCTACACAGAACTCAAACAAATCAGCAAGAAAAAAACAAACAATCCCATCAGAAAGTGGGCTAAGGACATAAATAAAACAAGTCTTAAGAGAAGACATACAAATGGCCAACAAATATATGAAAAAACGCTCAACATCACTAATGATCAGCAAAATGCAAATCAATACCACAATGCGATACCACCTTACTCCTGCAAGAATGGCCATAATTTAAAAAATCAAAAAAGAGTAGATATTGGCATGGTGGTGAAAAGGCAACACTTTTACACTGCTGGTGGGAATGTAAACTAGTACAATCAGTCTGGAAAACATTATGAAAATTCCTTAAAGAACAGAAAGCAGATCTACCATTTGATCCAGCAATCCCACTACTGCGTATCTACCCAGAGGAAAAGAAGTCATTATACAAAAAAGATACTTGCACACTCATGTTGATAGAAGCACAATTTGCAATTGCAAAACTATGGAACCAGCCCAAACGCTCAGCCATCAATGAATGGATAAACAAAATGTGATACATACACATTCTCTCTCTCTCTCTCTCTCTCTCTCTCTCTCTCACACACACACACACACACACACACACAAAACCATGGAATACTACTTAGCCATAAAAAGTAACGAAATAATGGCATTTGCAGCAACCTGGATGGAACTGGAGATTATTATTGTAGGTGAAGTAACTCAGGAATGGAAAGCCAAACTTGCATGTTCTCACTTATAAGTTGGAGCTAAGCTATGAGGATGCAAAGGCATAAGAATGATAGAACGGACTTTGGGGACTTGGGAGGAAAGGTGGGAAGGGGGTGAGGGATAAAAGACTATACATTAGGCACAGTGTACACTGCTCAGGTGATGGGTGCACCAAAATCTCAGAAATCACCACTAACAAACTTTTCTATGTAATCAAATACCATCTGTCCCCCCAAAACCTAGTGAAGTAAAAATAAATAAAAAATAAATTAAAAGGGGTAACAGCTTGGAATCAGAGATTTTCTTTAAAATATCCCTGTAAATAGGCTTTATGAGAGCCAACTGGTTATAAGCTAATTAGTTAATACTAAGATTTCATGACCTTTCTGCTCTAACTTGGTGTTTTCTTCATTGTTTAGTGGCTTGTTCTGTGTAACTTTTTTTTTTAACTCTTAAATAATGAAACACTAGTTGGGGGAAGGAGGCCAGGTAGTGGTAGTTATCTATAGTTTATTTGTTTCCAGCCTAATTCTCTAACCTTGACTTCACTGGCTGCAGCAAAATAGGAAGGCATGTATATGACAGAGGAGACCTAATAAGCATTTTTGTGTCTTGCTTCAATTGCCTCCAAATTATGGGAATACATTCTATGACTCATAACAGAAAGAACCCACAAAATCTGATACTTTTGCTTTTTAGTGTTCTTAATACTTGGGGTAGATGTTGTTCTAGGATCTGGGACAGCAAGAAAGAATTAGAGCCTAAAATGATCAGGAATAATAATTCTGGGATCCCTAGAATTTCTAGTGTCTAGAGTTCTCTGTACTTCTTAGTCTGCCTTTTTTCTTCCCTTTCTCCTTGAGAAATTAATTCAATTAGAGATTGCTCAATACAGACCATAATTATTCATTTTTGGCCTATAAATACGTTGGAGAAAAAAGAAATGAAGGGATTCCATTTCACTGACATTGCCATGTTAAATAAATGCCTGGTGATTGGTGCTATAAAATACTCTGCCCCAGTGTCTTCCTTGGGGGGAGGGGAGGAAAGGGGGAGAGGGAGAGGGAGAGAAGGGGAGAGAGAGAGTGAGAGTGTGTGTGTGTGTGTGTGTGTGTGTATGATTTCTCAGTAATTGTGGGTGACAGCTGAACTCACAGATGTCAAAACAGGAGCTTGGAACTGATAGTCAAGGACCCCGGTGACAATGAGCATTACGCTGGAAGTACAACAAATATGTCTCTTGGATGCCAAAGCACCTCCCAGGGTAAACACCTTAACTGTGGTCTCCAAAAGTAGATCCATGAGAGGGGATGACAGAATAACCCCTCAGACCTAGTCTAGATTAGTTACAGTTTGCTGGCAAATCTCAAGGGAGATGACTCTGATTCAAAGATCTCTATGTAATTCTCAGTTCTTATGAAGGAGGTAGACTGCAAGATACGGTATAATAGAGCTTCTGAAATGATCAGTTTACATAGGTAATTTTATCCAACTTCTGAAGATGATCATTTGGGAAGCCTGGTTTCAGGGGCTCAAGCCTGGCTAAAATAGTGGAATCTCTTAGGGTATCTAAGAGAATTTAGAAAAATTACCTTTATTATCTTTTTCTTCTTACAAAAGGATAAGGTTAGTTGTAAGGAAAAATTTAAATACTACAGAAATATAACATAGAAACAAAAGTCCCTATACAAAGTGACAATTACTAACAAATATCAACTGAGCACGAACTGAGTGCCAGCTACCATGGATATAGCAGTGAATGTAACAGATACAATTCCCTGTTCTCACAGAGGTTTCATTCTAGTGATAGGAGTCAGGGGAGAAAAACAAACAGTAATTGAAATAATATATCAGGGGGTGGTGTTAGAGGGAAAAAAAACAATAAAGGGGGAAAGGGAATACCAAAGACTGTATGTGTGCATGCAATTTTTAGGGCAAAAAGGCCTCAGTGAAGTGATATTTTTAAGAAGACAGACGTGGTGATGGAACGAGTCCTGCAGGTATGGGATGGGGGCGTCGTAGGAAGAGGGAACAGCAAATGGGATTATGTCTGGTATATTTAGAAAGAGGAGGGCTAGAGGAGGAACTGGAAACAATAACAACAGACAGCTCTTTCAAAGAGTCCTGGAGTGAAGAAGAGCAGACAAATGAGTGTTAACTCAAATGGTATGTTGGAGCACTAGGGGTCTGTTTGTTTTAAAGCTGGGAAACTGCAGGGGAGAAATGGGTCAATCTCTGCAGGAGTGTTTGTGAGTTGATGGGAGGGGATGGGATCTATTAATAAAGCCCAGTGTAGGCCTGGCCTTAGAAAGGAGCTTGGGGATGGGCGCGGTGGCTCACGCCTGTAATCCTAGCACTTTGGGAGGCTGAGGTGGGCAGATCACGAGGTCAGGAGTTCAAGACCAGCCTGACCAACATGGTGAAACTCTGTCTCTACTAAAAATACAAAAATGAGCCAGGCATTGTGGCATGTGCCTGTAGTCCCAGCTGCTCGGGAGGCTGAGGCAGGAGAATCGCGGGAGGCAGAGGTTGCAGTGAGCCAAGATCCTGTCATTGCACACCAGCCTGGGCGACAGAGTGAGACTCCATATCAAAAAAAAAAAAAAAAAAAAAAAAAAAAAAAAAAAGATAGGAGCTTGGATGATTCATGTATAGAAATAATAGAAATAGAAGGAAAGGGAGAAGATATTTAGTACTGATATGGGTAGGAGATGGGTAAAGGTCTCTTCTGACTGCGTTAGTTTTCTCAGTAAAATAGGAAACAAGATTATTAGCTGAGGGTGAGGATGGGAAAGATGCTGGAGGTTAGAGGACAGGGAATAAGGCACCTGCAGAGGGGGGAAGTGAATGGACTAGGGAAACACAGTAGGACTGCCAGACGGTACTAAAGACCCACTGGACGTTGGTGGTCATGAATTTAAAGCAAGACCACTCAGCATGGTTGTGTGATCTCCTCTAGCCAAGTTCAGCTGCACAAATAAAAGCTCAGAGTAGAGAGAGAACACAATTGAATCTGAGTTAGAGCAAATTCCAGGTGGGTACCAAGAAATGAGGGGATAACAAGGAAGCTGAGAGTATATTCAAGGAAATGATTTTAGTGACGAATTATGGCAGTGATTCTCAAGCATAATCATGTTATCAGAATCACCCAGAGGGCTTGTTAAACCAAAAAGTGTTGAGCCCTACCCCCAGAGTTTCTGATTTACTAGGTCTGGGTTGGGGCATGAGAATATGCATTTCTATCAAGTGCCCAGGTGATGCTAACACTATTAGTTGGGAATCACATTCTTAAAACCACTGACATAAACATAAGGCCAGAAAATGAACGAAGAAGGGCAAAGGACAAACTCAGTAGACATCAAGGAATTGAGAAGCTCCTGTACTGGATACCTTATCTATTGAACACTTGAACAGTGGCAACAGTAATACTGAAAAGTGTGTCTAAAGCCAGGAGATAAAACCTTCAAGAAATAAGTGACCTGGGGTGGTAGATGACTACAATCAGAAGGGGTAGTGGATAGCAGAGTCTAATGATATTAGTTCAAAGGTGGGGCGGGGCTGGTTTCAGGGAGGCGGCCAGGAGAATAGTCTAGAGCAGCAATGAAATGCAAGAACACTTACTGCCCCCTCCAGGCCCAGTGGGATAGGGGGTGGGAATGAGAAAGAACAGAGCCACCATTTCACTGCCTACAGTATCCTTAGGAAGAGACGAGTTTCAGTTATAATAGGAAGGGAAATGTTTAGAGAAGAGAGATGACATAGGAAACTTTGCTGGTGAATGATCATGAGCTCAGCGTGCAAGAGGACATGGTGAAAGGATTTCAGGAGTTGAGAGGGTTGGAAGTGGACTTAGGAGATATATAAGAGCAGTGTGAGGAGGAAAGTGGGGTGGGGGATGGGGGGTGATCTGGATTCCTAGACTTCTGGTGGTGACTAATGTAAACAGAGATGAAGGATATATTAGATCAGTCCTGATGACCTTAACTCAGAGAGTAGTGGTGAAGCTATGAGGGTTGGACAAGCCTGTGGGCTTAATGGAGCAAGTTGAGTTCTGGGAGTTCCTCTTCACTCCTGCCAAGGGTGGAGTGGAGGCTGGGAGAGGGCAGACTTATCAGGAACACCTAGATATGAGATTCACTTTCTACTTCTGGAGGAACATGAACAATAAGGAGCATATGAAGCCCAAACTTTCTGTGTGCATAAAAATATATTAATAACAAAAAGGAATCATAATGGTACATCTTGCAATTTACATTTTTAACTTTATCTTGACCTTTCTACATCAGTACATATATATCTACCAGGCTCTTGTGAACATATATGGGGACATATTTGAGATACCTGATGTTAATCAGAAAGAATGGAGGTATTAATGCAAAGGGACGTGACGTCAGAAGCCACCAAAGGTGGAGGGGGATATTCAGGTTGGGCTCATTCCACAAATTCCTATTTGCCACCAGGCAGATCTGTTTACTTTTATTAATCTGGTTGGTGGTAATTGAGAGGAGGAGAGAATGGTTTCCTATTTCATTGCTAAGTGTCTTGATTTCTACTCAAGTATTCCCAGCACTGAACCCAGGCACCATGAACACCTACAAAGCTAGGGAAGAACAAACATTTTCCCTTGGTGACATGACTGGCTAATGTTAATGAAGGCATGGATATAAACCTAGAAAGTAAAGAGAGAAAAGTGTTTATTAATGCTCCAGAAGGAACGTTTAACAAAGTTCCTAAAATGTGCTTTGCTAAAATGTTAAATTTATTTTCCTAATTATTCTGCATTCAAATATGCATACAAAACTATACACTATACTATTTAAACATTGAAGAAACCTAAATGTTAGATCATTAACCTAGGAAGATCCTTTATTTACTCTGGAATGAAATCTCAAATACATATTCCTGCTCAGGGTTAGAAGAAAGCAAAGTAAGTTCCAGTAACAACAGAAATCATGCCCACCTTCAAAGATTTCTCTCTCGGGCATCCAAAAACAAATAAAAAACAAACAATTGTACTAAAATTAAATGGCCAGAAATATCCTTTTCCAACCCAAATCCATGAGGAGGAAGATGGCAACTTCTAAGAATGGGCAAAAGGACAATATATAGGTATTCCTTAAAGAGAAAATAAATGGTTACAAAATTTTCAAAATTTAAACAAAGAGCTCGTATATGGTGTACCGTAAGAAAGCCTGTGGGAACAATGGTGATCAAGAAAGCACCCTCTCCTCGAAATAGCTACAGCATATTATTGAGGGATTTCTGCCCCGTAATAAAGTAAAACAATCTACACTCTCATGATGTCTTCCCCTCTTGCCAGGAAAGGTGACCGGACCCTTCCTAGGGTGCTGTCATTTTTTAGGTGTTAAAAGGTAGAGGAATTAAAAGACTTAGAGGTCTAGGTAAGATACTTGAGTCTTGCTGAGGCACTACCCTGAAGTCCGAGAAGGGCACCCTGAGGTCAGGTCCTCTTGTACCCATCCTTGAGAAGCAAAAAGCAGGGAAAGGGACAGTCCTCAGGCAAGGGAGCAGTTTCCATTTGAGAAGGAGACAGAGCAGGAGAGTGAAAATCCCCTCACTTGGTTATTCCTCCACTTATTCGTTTATTCATTCAAAAAATAGCTATTTAATGCTAAATAGAGGCCAACAGAGACTAGTAGCCCAGATGTGGAAACTTAAGAGAGATTCACACATCTTCTTCCATATTCTTATTTCAATATTTCATTTTTACCTCGGGTACATTTGAGAGCTTGAGATAATATTTTTGGAGGCCGAACGGAGAAAGAGAAGATTAGATGTGAATTAGGTTGTCAGGTAGACTGCCTGCTTAAATTCTGACTTTAAACTCCAGAAAACCGATGGGAAAAGGTTACCATCCGAACGACAGGTAGGCTTCTTACTCTCTATCCCTTATTGGTGTGGATTCTACTAACTTGGAATTCATACTAATACAAGCACAGCAGCCTGAAATTTCCCTATATTCTCTAGGAAGGAAAGTTCTGTTAGAACAATTTTTGTTGCCCTTTATTATCAAGATAAAACTATCACAAAGCTTAGGTTTGAGAGAAATAATGGATTCATGATATATCTATTTAGTCTCTTGCTGAACTCTCCTGGGACAAAAGGTAGTTGGAGTTTTGAAGCAAACAGTAAAACGTTAAGATTTGACAAAGCTAAGTGATGAGTGATAACAGTGCTTTTATATCATTCACCATACTTTTCTATTTGCTTAAAATGGGCTGACAAACTTCAGTCCATTGACCAAATCTGGCCCACTGCCTGTTTTTTTAAGTCTTAGAGCTAAGAATGGTTTACATTTTTAAAGCATTGGGTTGTTTGGCTGTTGGTTTGTCTTGTCAAGAGCAAATAAGACTACATGACAGAGACTCTGACCCATAAAGCCTAAAATATTTACTATCTTGCCCTTCACAGAAATGTTTGCCAATTCCTCACTTAAATTTTTCATAAGATTAAAAAAAAAGACAAGTAGGAAGGGAACTGAGTCAAGGAAGAATGGTTTGTCTTCTTGCATTAAGCATCTTCCTGAATTAAACATTTTATATTATCTGTCTCTTTAAATTAGCTTTTCGTTAATTACTTTTTCAACTTCTATCAAGAAGAAATCTCATCAAATTTTATTATATTCTGTGATATTGAAACTTATTTAAAAGAATAGCAGGAGACAGTCTTTTAATAAGATTTTGATTTCAGTTCATTACTTGTCAAAAAATTGGGGAGCACATTTAGAGCCCAGTGTGGCATTTTAAGGTAGTTGTACCTAGATTGGGGGTCATGGGTGTTAGCCAGGGACACAGGACAGGTGATGCTCAGACATTTTCTACTTTATGCAGTCCACCTCTTTTTAGAGAATTTGTCTCCTTTTTGTCACAGAAGGTAATGGGAGAAGAGCGTTGAGTAAAATTCAGAACACCGTATCACAGTGAGAGTTTCTGGTTATAATGGTTTTAAGACATTGGAATAGGTCATCAGAGAAAGTAGATGTTCTTCAATGGGCAGACAGGTTATTGTGAGGGAAAATAGCGAGATAATACCTTTAAATGTCTCAGTATGCCTTAGTTCACAATAACTAGTCGCTCTTATGACATTATTATCATTTTGAAGTTGCTATGTAGGTATTTTCTTTCCTTTATAACAAACTATTAAGTACATCAGTATTGCCTGTGTCCTGCATTGTGTCATGTGGGAAAAAAACCACATGAAGGGATTTTTCTTACTTTTGTGATTAATTCCAAGTTTCTCCCCTAGTGTTGACCCAAAACTAAAGATATTACCACCTGTGAACCAACAAATGAGGAGACTCACACAAAGTAATTTCACAGAAATGCTCAGGGAACATCTGCAATATTTAGAACCAAATAATCACTTAATAACCTTATTAAGTACGTATTGTTTTAAACTTTAGTGTTGCTAGTAACTAAAAAAGTCCACAGAAGAATAGCAGCCACAAAACATACAGATTAAGTATTCCTTATTCAAAATGCTCAAGACCAGAAGTGTTTTAGATTTAGATTTTTTTTGGATTTTGGAATATCTGCATATACATAATGAGATACCTTGGGGATGGGGCCCAAGTCTAAACATGAAATTTGTTTCATATATATACATAGCTTGAAGGTAATTTTAAACAGTATTTTAAAGAATTTTGTATTTGAAACAAGGTTTTGATAGCGTTTTGACAGTGACCTGTCACAAGGTCAGGTGCAGAATTTTCCACTTGTGGCATCATGTTGGTGCCCAAAAAGTTTCAAATTTTAGAGCACTTTGGATTTTGGATGCTCAACCTGTACCACGGAAAGAAAGATTCATCTGATTTTTTTCCCAGTTTTTCCCCTGCTCAAATGAAACTTGCAATGAGAAGCCTAATATGTAACTTGTATTTTAACTTGGTCACATAAATGGCATCTCAAATATCCAATTAGTTTTTAAAAAAATTACTATGTAATATTTAAGAATATAAAAAGCATAAAGAATAACATGACAAAATACTTATGGATCTACTACCCAGATTATGAAGTAAAATATGACTAATACTATTCAGGCCCCCTGTATGCCCTTCCTCAGTTGCATTTCCCTTCCTCCAGGATTAACCATTAACACTGGATTTTGTGTATCCATGTATTTCTTCATACTTTCTGTAAAAATGTATATATCTCAAAATGATTCATATCCTTATTTTACCACTTGCTTTTGTCGATTTGGCTTTATGTCTGAATTCATACATGTTGATACATATAGCTCATTCATGTAGTAGGGGCAGTGCTTAACAAATATTCCATGTGCTTTTCTATGTTTCTCAGATTTTAGGTTGGGAATCACTGGACTGTGAGCAGAAATGAAGTGTGTCCAAGTTTGGGACAAGGCAGTTAAAAGCATCACCCTTTGTTCCCCTCCTTCAGTGAACTCAAAAGCCACATATTCCAGATGAGTCAATAGGCAGCAGTGAGAACATGGAGCCTCCATCAGACTGGGTCCTTGAGTGAAGTAGAGCAGAGCCTCTTGCTAACCCATGTTGGACTTACAAAATGAACAAGGAATAATCCTGGTGCACTACGACACACATATGTAAATAAAATGGGAAGACAACTGCCTTTCTGGGAGTATTCTGGGAGTATTCTACTTTCAGTAGGGGGATGGATTAAAAACTTTTGAAAACACTTCTATGATTCTAGATTGATATTTATTCTCAGGTGCCTGGAGAATCAAATCTTACCCTTTAGTCTTTACCTTCTTTGAAGGCCTACTGTTATGACAATGCTTTCAGAATGGTGTTCACATGTTCATAAACTGTTTCAGACATTGTCAGTTTTGTCTCTACAAGTAGATTTTAAGATCTCTAAGAATCATGTCTTCTCTTCTTTTGTACTCTACACTAACCTTACACAGGTCTACACAGGCATGCAGTAACAACCGGTCTCTTGGTTGGCTGGGGAGGGTGAGGACTAATATTAAATGCCTACTTTGTGTAAGGAACCTTGCTTATGTTTCACACGAGTTATTTTGATCCTTATTTCCACCATAAAGATGAGGATATTAAAGGTAAGTAATTTTCCTTTGGTCACAGAGCTGGGAAGAAGATGAAGGGTATGGGGAGGGTAGTAGAAACCAGTCTGAGTCTAAAGTCTGCTTTTTCCTTTTTTTATATATTATCTTGTATAATCTTTGCTTTTTACTGACTCTGAGCTGAGTGAGATCATTCCTAAAGTAGGGCACGAGCTTTAGTAGAACAAAAAATGGCTAACAAAAAAGTTTTTCTTTATAAAATTTTCAAACACTAAAACATTTTTTAAAGAGTTCCTAGGACTCAAAATTGTTGGGGCTTACCTTGATCACCTCTGGAGTCTGCTGAATCAAAACTGCTGAAGTAGTATCTTTGGCTTTATCACCAACAGGACTTCTACAGACTGATAAATTGGCCTGGGAGGAAGTTGTCAAGGTTTCCTGTAGAATTTGCATCATTTCCTTCTCTTGTGATAGGCTCCCTCTGCTTGATTTGCATTCAACTAGTTCTTGAGCAAAGTCTTCAATGCTTTCCAGAATTCGCAGTAAGAGGGCTCGATCCTCTTCCTCTATTTTGTGTCCATTGGTTTCGATAATCCTTGTTAGACAGGAAGGCGAGACTTTTTCTATGGGTGAAGAGACTTTAGATTTAGGCTCAGGATCTACAAGGGTCTGACCAGTCAACTGACTGTGACTATTTAAAGAATTAGAGTTTTTACCCTTTGCAAGTGGCTCTCTTAGAGAGGTCTCCATCTTCTGTGAAAAAGATTCCAAATCCATTAACAATTTATCTATCTCTTCTTGGCTACTGGAATTTGTAAAATCTCTCTGGTCTCCCTCTTCAACTTTAGAAACTTTTGATTTACAGTCTTCCTTAGGTAGATGAACAAATGATTTCTCAAATATCTTACCAATTTCACTTTGCATTGAGGCGGGGCATTTTTTAAGATGAGTAGCATGTTCTGGAAATTCTGCTCTATGTTCATGTATCTTTAATAACTCATGACTAGGTCCATTCTCTGTCTTTTGTCCTTTATCTAATGCTTTCTTTCCATCTGACTCTTCTTCGATATAAAGAGTTTCCATTAAGTCACTAGAAGAAACATTTTCTAAAGGGTTCATGGTTAATGACTGTGATTGAACCCGGACAGCTTTTAGAGTTCTAGGATCATTTACCTCTAAGTTATATAAGGAATTTGTGGAGTTGTTTGGAATGGATTGTACAGTGTCCATCTTCCTAGAATTAGGCTTGTCATCTTGCAATTCAATAGTTTGAAATTTTCCAGAGTCAGAAGCTGAGAGCTGGACAACATCTTCATATTTAGGGGGTTGTTCAGTGCCAAACACTGGAGAGAAGGGAGTCAGCTGTAAGCTAGGCATATTACTGATCAGTTCTGTTAAATCTAGAGCCTCATTATTCCCAGACTGCATGAATTCAAATGGTAATTTTTTCAGATAGGATGCTAACCTGGTCATTACATTCATATAGACAGTTTCAGAGCTAGAAAATGTATCATTACCACTTCCTTCATTGATGCTACTCCCTGACTTTTTCTTTATGCATTGTTTTATGATGTCTGTGCATTTTTTTAAATCCTCAGAGCATTTCAATAAGATATCCAAGCACATCTTTATGTCTGTCCCAGAAGAAAAATTATCTATTTTATGTTTTTCCAAAATCTGAGTAACCAAGTCTTCTTCAGAGAAGTTTTGAAGAAACATGGAAGTCAGATTCGTATCAAGTGAGTTTCTATGAGATAAAGGTTTTTCCTCAACTGAAGAACTCCTCAGTAAACCAAAGGATGGGGCGTTCCCATCATTGTTATAATGGCCACAAAGCAAGTCCAAATCAACTGACCTCCTATTAAATGAGTCAGACTTAACTTTCCTTCCCTTTCTGTAAGCTGCATGGTTAGAGTTTTTGAGTTTTTCAAGGGAAAATTCTTTTATTTTCCCACTGGCAAAACTGATTGCTTCTCCTGCAATGTCCTTTAAGTTGCATGTATTCTGAAATGTAGATCCTCTCTTGACCCTGGGTATGCCTGTGAAGGCCTGTTGGGGATAGTCTCCTTCAGTCGAGCAAAGCCCATTTTCTTGGGGTAGAAACATAGAGTTCAGATCTGCATCTTTGAACTGAGACACAGGGATGTGCAAGAGGTCTGCACAAACACTATGGTGTACCACAATGCAGTCAACTCCATGTGTGAAGGTGTGGCAGGTTCCAGTGCAATAATGTATAGCTTGTTCAAAACGCCGGTCTATCACCACACTGCTGTAGTGGTTCACAGTACTAACCACAAGTCTGTAAGTTGCTGCCATAATATCAAATCCACTTACTGGTGGGACTTGGAACTTTCTAGAACTTGTTTCATGAAAATTCTCCTAAATGACAATTAGCTGAAAATATATTTAATAACAATGTTCAGTGGTTTCTTCCAAATATAATGGCTTTTCCCATGAAGGGAAATCATTTATATTTGAGGTTTGGTAACTATCAGGATACAGTAGCTGCTGCACATGTGTGCTTGTACTGGCAAATTTAATAATTTAATAATTGTGCTTTTTAATTTTATTTAGTAATATGATACTGCAGAATTATTGTGATGAAAGAATATCCTCTTTTAGTTCTTCAACAGTTCCACAGCATGGAAGTTTGCTGTCATAAATTTACTATCATAAATCTTAGTTGGTAGCAGAGAAGTATTGTGATAACTGAGTCCTCCAAGGGTTTAAATGATCCATTTTTCTGTGAATGACAGAGAAACCTGTAATAAAAAAGAAAATAATTAAAAGGAAATATTATTTTTAATGCTGGAACTTTTAATTTCCTCTTTCTTTGCATCCCATATGCAGTTAACCACCAAGCCTTATTATCTGCAATATCCCTTACAGCTGATATTCAACTCATGCCTTTGTTTCATCACACCTTATACTCCTTATTGCCTACAGTAATATTACCTCAACTCTACCTTGTCACATCTACCTCTGAGATGAATTTCTTATTGCATGCTCCTTGCCACCTTATATGATACTAAGCTTAGATTTACATGGCATTTTCATCCCTCACAGCTTAAGAATTCACATTTCTGATCTCCTCATGGATCACAGCAAGTCTATCTCTTTTTGACTCACTTTTAAGTCCCTCAACACCTGTTCCCATCCATCTATAATCATATTTTCTACTATGTCCCCGCACCAACCTTTCGCTTCCATCAACCTAGTCTTCTCAAAGACTACCAACACCTAGTACCTGTTCTTGAGTCTCAAATTTCCTCTATCCTTAGAAATTATTCTCCCATCATTTTCTCTTTGCTTACTGAGAGAAAAAACAAGTTTCATTACTGATCTTGATCCCATCTCCCAGATCCTGCCCCATGCGGATATCTCTCTCTCTCTGCATCAAGTGGACAGAATTGACTTAATCATTCTCTTACAAAAAAACGGCTTTTAAAATATACTATAGTTGCTTTCCAAGAAGGTTCTGTCAATGTATTTATTCAGTCAACAAATACTGGCTACCTACTGTGTGTACCAGGCTCTTTGTATACACTAGGGATAAAGCAGGAAATAAAACACGGGGAAAAACCCCAATATACAAGTTAAACATATAAACTTAAATGGTGGCATGTGTTGGGGAGAAAAATAATGCAGGGCAAGGGTTTAGAAACACTGGGAGGGTTCTGTTTTATGAAGGGTTGTCAGAGAAGACCTCACTGACATCTGAAGAGCAGAGACCTGAAAGACTAGAGGAAGCAGGCCAAGGAGGTATTATGAGGTAAATCCTCCAGGGCAGAATAACCGCAAGTACAAAGGCCCTAGAGTGGAGCATGCGTGATTCACTAAAAGAATGGCAAAGAGACCAAAGTGGGTGGAGCAGAGAAAGCAAGGGGACAATGGGAGATGACATGGCCTGCAGTCCCAGCTAATCGGGAGGCTGGGGCAGGAGAATTTCTTGAACCCAGAAGATGGAGGTTGCAGTGAGCCGAGATCATGCTACTGTACTCCAGCCTGGGTGACAGAGCGAGACTCCATGTCAAAAAATACATACATACATACATACATAAAAATAAGTAAATAAATAAAAATCTGATGAACTTTTCGTGAGTCATCTTGCTGAGAAAGAAAAAGGGGATGGGGTAAGACTTAAAAGAACGAATCACAAATTTAGGTCTTTGAGTATGTTTTGAAAGGACATCAACAGCAGAAAATCAAACCTCAAGGGGTGGCACCAATGACCAATGAGAAATTTACAGTCTAAAATAATTTGAGTTAAAAAAAAAAATGCCGAAGCATCAAAGATTACTTTCCCTGCTATTTGTTTCAGACCTATGGGTGTAAAATTCTGGCTTTTTATTCAGACCATAATTCAATTGATGCCCAGTTAACCAGATGGAATCTTAGACATGGAATCTAATCCACTATTTTCAATCAGAGATCCAACCTAACTCAGAAGCACCATGCTATCCTGCGTCTAAGAGAAAGTTAGGCTGCATGGGTTTGAATCCCAATCCTGCCAGTGTGGCCTAATATAAGTTAACCTTGTCAGTCTGTTTCAACAGCAAAATGGAGAGAATAATAACATCCATCTCATGAAGATTAAGTTAACATATGTTAGATGCTTACAACAATACCTGAGACTCAGGAAATGCACAATAAATGTTATTGCTGTTATTGCTCTGATTCACTTATCAAACATTCCCTACTCTGTGCCAGACCCTGGGAGAATGTTGCCAAATGACATATAGTGATGGTCTTCAGAGTGCTCAACGTTTAATGAGGGCAGGAACAGAAGCAAGCAAGCACAGCAGCTATCAGGAGTGAGGTCAAGTTTCTCCCATTTTGCTCCCACAATTAATAAATGTTCTTTTCAGAAAAGTTGGGCAATATTCACTAGCAGAAATAAACACTGTTGATATTCTTATGGATATACTTTAACTTTCTCTTATGAAAATTTATAAATGTATATATTTTTTACAAAATTTGGACCATACTATAACTTACTTTGACAATATCTCATAAATGTGCTTCCATGTCAAAACAGACACAGAGCATTTTAATGAATATTCTATCATATAAACAAAATTATTTAGTCATTTGTTATTGCTGAACATTTAGGTTATTTACTAATTGTTTTCAAATGAGCAGTGATAAACATTCTTTTACATACACTTTACATAGCTCTTTAGTTATTTGCGTATAATATATTCCACATAGTAAAATGTTGAGTCAAAAGATGTATGTGTATGTGTATGTGTGTGTGTGTGTGTGTGTGTGTGTGTGTGTGTGTACATATACTTTTTCAAAAAAGGTCATTAGATACACAGGGCCAATCTAGAAAAGGGCCTGTTTCTCCATGTTTTCTTGGACTGATTCCTTTCTTTAAATTTTTGGTAATTTGATCGATGAAAAAAACAGAATTAACATTGTTTTAATCTTCATTTCCTTGATTGCTGGTAAGCCTGAATATCTTCTCATTTACCTATTAGACACTCTGTCATTGTTCACTTGTGAAGCCTTTCTTCATGTCCTTTGTCTGTTTTGAGAGGGAGCATCTGAATCAGACTGAGGAGTTAGGAAAAGCTTCCCAAACTATAGCGATGTAGGTACATAATTTTGAAGGATTAATGAGAGCTACTTAGACAAAAAGGAAGGGAAGAATACTCCAGGTAGAGGGAAACACATATGTGAAGGCAGAGAGGCAGAACACTGCACAGTGAGTCCCGAAGCACAAGTAGTTCCAGCTAGTTTCACTGGGGGGCGTATAGAAACAAGCAAGAGGGCAGGAAAAAAGAGCAGCAGCAGCAAAAGCCAACCACAGTTGGCCTTTGTGTGCTAAACTAAGGAGTCTGAACTTTATTCTGAAAGCTATGAGAAAAACAAAGACTTTTAGGCTAGAGAGTAACACGATGAAATTTGTTTTAGGAAGATTACTGTAGCACCTGAGTGGAGGATAGATAGGAACCAGACTGAAGACCTAGAAATCAATTAGGAGGTTATGATAATAATCTATGCAAGAAGTGATGAGAATCTAAACCAAGTAGGTGACAGTAATAACAAAGAGGAGGGCACTGACCAGCCCAGGAGGAAGAATCCATAGAACAGCAGGAGGGGAAAGTGACAGGGAAGAATCTTAGGTTTCCGGCTTAAGTACTAGGAGACTTGTCTTGCTACTCCCAAGACAGACTTTTTGTTTTTGTTTTACAGGGGGTGGCCACAGGACAGAAAAAGTTATTTTCTGAATGTGTTGTTTGAGGAGGTACCTGTGGAATATCTAAATGGTAGATGACTGAATGAAATGTGAACATAAAAACCTGGAGGTCAGCAGAAAGATCTGGGTTGGAGACGCAGCTCTGAGAAGTTACTTAGGGTGAGTGCATAAAGTGAGGACAGCTCTGGACTGAGGAAAAGTTGAGCATCAAAGACATTTGCGGGTTGAAGAGACGGACAGAATTCTTAGAGGGAGTCTAAGAAGAAAGAGAAAAAGATAACTAGAAAACCAGGAGAAAGCAGTTTTATGGAGGCTGAAGAAGGGACTTTCCAAATGGAGGTCACTAGCCCTGGATATTACTAAGTGGTCCAGGAAAAACAAAAAACTGGATTTGCCAATATGAAGGTTGCTGGTACCCTTATCACGTGCAATTGCAGGGATTTGGTGTCAAAAAAAGTGGTGTACGTAGACTAGATTTCCCATTAGTTTTTTTTTGCTAAGAAAAGGAGGGCTATAAAATGGCAGCTAGAAGAGAATGGAGATATGAATTTTTTCTTAAATGATAGAAAATATTTGAGCTTGTGTACATGTTGAAGGGAAAGATCCAGAAGAAGCTTTGGGGACCCAGGAACTAGTAGCCAAAGCCCTGGTGAGGGGATTAGTCTCAGAGGAAGGTGGAAACCTTTCCTAGTGAGGCAGGGGGAAATAAACCAATTTATATATGGAAGAAGAAAAATATAAGGAATTTTTCTCTATGACAGCTTCAATTTTTCTCAGTGAAACCGAAAGCAAAATTATTGATTAAAATTTAGGGGAAAGGAGAGGTATTAAGGAATTTGGGAAGATAGTGAAAATCTGAAAGAGATGTTAATGAAAATAAGGAGGTATCTGATTAGCAACAGGCAAAAGTAAGGATAGATCCTGAAACATTCAGCAGGACTGATGTAGAAGGAGAGATGGTACAAATGACTGGATTGATCCAGGGCTTCTCATGAAGGCCAGAATACAAAAAGAATAGCAGCAGGAGATTCAAGTAGGTGTAAGCACTCACATGAGAAGTATGAGGTAATATGTTTATTGATTAAATAATGTTGATCAAGAAAGAGCAAAGGAGAGAAAAAGTTTCTTAGCAATTTACTAAAAATCTTCCACTAGGATGACATCTGTTTTTGCAATAAGCTTTGACTCTGCTACATTAACCAACAAATATTTCTCTCTGTATATTAGTGAAGACTTCATTAAATCATTTGAGATGTAGAAGGTCTATTTTTTCATCAGGCTTCTTTTAAAGTTGATAGAAATGTGCCTCTGCTAACTTTAAGCAAAAAAAATGTGAAGACAAGAAAACTTCAAAGTAGAAAAGAAAACCTTAAAAATTTTCACAAAAATGGCAGTTTAGAAGAAAAGTTTGGTTATCAATACATTTTTAAAAAGCAGCAGTCTTTAAATAATAGGAATAAAGAGAAAGTTTCTGGTGCCAGAATCACATTAATTATTGAGCTACAGTATTTTTCAATTCTAAAATACATTTTTTTTGGACATTTTAACATCACTGAAATGGAAATACATCTTACAGTTGGTAGCATCTTAAAATCCCTATTGGCCAGGCAGAACTGTGACATGGTTGTCATTTATTGAACACACTCTAGTAAGGTCAAGAAAACACCATTGTAAAAAAACATGCAGAATGACTTGGCAGAAAATTCCCAAAGATCATAGCAGAACACTCTTTTAAGAAATGCGTCATCAGCAAACACTCTGGATGGCAGAGAAAGTATAAACATAGGTGGCTCTAAATTGAAAAGTGATTTTAAAGAGTTTGAATCTGAATGGAAGAAATTCTAGAAATATTTTAGCCAATTACTTCCATTGTATTTTATTTATATATGCACAAGAGTGATATATAATTAAAAATATCTGTCAGGCCTGGTGCGGTGGCTCATGCCTATAATCCTAACACTTTGGGAGGCCAAGGTGGGCAGACTGCCAGAGGTCAGGAGTTTACAATCAGCCTCGCCAACATGGTGAGACCCCATCTCTACTAAAAATACAAAAATTAGCTGGGCATGGTGGTGTGTGCCTGTAATCCCAGCTAACTCGGAAGGCTGAGGCAGGAGAATTAATGGAACCCGGGAGGCAGAGGATGCAGTGAGTCGAACACTGCAGTGAGCCGAGATTGCGCCACTGCACTCCAGTCGGGGCCACAGAGCGAGACTCTTTCTCAAAAAAAAAAAAAAAAAAAAAAAAAGAAAAGAAAAACTCTGTCAACAAAAGTCTCATAGAACTCTTTCAATAAGTTAAAAAAAGTTCTAGATGATAAGCATTTTATCATAATCAATAGGGTTTTTTCTTTGTTAATGGCACATTAAATGAGTGTTTTATAATCTTAGATGAGATAAAATACGAGAAAAATTTTCAGTCTAAACATCTGTAACAGTCTGCTTTATACCCCAACACAACAGATTACTTGGGAAATCATAATTGTTCTAAATGTGTACATTTATGCCACCTCAGGTCTGTGGCATGCTGCCAGCCCCACTCCCCAGGCTTTTGGTCTCTGCTGGTCCTTTCATCTCCACAAAGGGCAGAGTCTGTTTTCCCAATTTCTGAGCAAGTGGTTCATATGCATGTTTAGAGTTCATTCAACAAACAGTTATCAAGAACTTACTGTTACCACCACTTTAAGCAGATTACGATTATGCTAACATGTACTTTCCAGTGCCTCTGGAAAGCTCCACAATAAACTGTTATATGACAATTCCTAATGAAGAAGATCTGCTGTGAGACAAAGGTTTAGAAGCAGCAGATAAGAAAAGTTAGGACGGAGAGGAACTGGATTTTGAAAGATAAGAGCCTTATCAGGTAAAAACAGGTTGGACTGCGCCTTGTAAGCAAAAAGGAATTCTATGAAGGCACGGAGATAGGAAAAGCTTGTGTGTTTGGAGAGGTATAAGGAGGCTGGTATTGGTAACGTTGAAAATGTGCAGTATGGGTTTCACAGTTTTAAGGTCTCCTCCAAAAAATAATAATGAGAAACAGGAACACGAACTGCATCTTCAAAAACCTAAGAGACACCTGTAACTCCAGATGAAGATAGAAAAGAGAAGTAGGCATGGTAAATGACTTAGCTTACTGATGACAAGCAAACCAATTCACCCCGCACAACCCAAAGAAAGCTGAGGTTTGTCGGCAGCAGGTACCACAGAAAATGGAGTAAGGTAAGAGGAATGAACATAGGGGGACTGTTTGAAAGTCTGTAAGAGAATAATTAGGTCTCCCTACCCCCACTCCACAAACTCAGAAATCATCCCTCTTTCATCCTGCTGAAGATAGAAAGTTGACGTGCTGGGAGGAAAAAGCTGAAACAGAAAAGTACCAACATCAGGCGCATCAGACAAAGATGGTGGCAAAGGATTGAAAATAAAGGAGGCCTGGGTCACCAAAAACCAGGCTTACTACCTCCAGCTCCTAGTCTCCACTGTGGATTAAAGAATCTTTTTCTGGAGAAATAGAAATCTCATCTAGCTACATGATCACCTTACAGTGAAGCCCACTAATTGACAAATGCTGCCCACAAACACAGAGCTTCCCTTCAGCTTTTTAGAGCTTCACTTTTACTTTGAAATCAACTTCATTGATAATTTACATACAGTAAAAAACATATTAAGTGTGTAGTCCACTGAGATTTGACAAGAGTCATGTAACCATTGCCTTAAAAAAGACGGAACATTTTTATCAACGCAAAAAATTATCCCTAGGCCTTCTCTCAATTTCCCTTACCCACAATATCCAACAACCACTGATCTGATTTCTAATACTGTAGATAAGTTTCGTCAGTTCTAGATCTTCATAGTAGCATAATTACATATGTACTTTTCTCTCTGTCTTCTCTCATTTAGCACTTAGTTCTGAGATTTATCCATTTTACTGTATGTTATCAATTGTACGTTCCTTTACACTGCTGAGTAGTATTCCACTGTATGAATATACCAGAATTTGTTTTATCCATTCAAATGTTCTGATGCTATTCAACAAATAGATAAAACAAATTCTGGTATATTCATACAGCTGATGGACATTTGAGCTGTTTCTAGTTTGGGCTATTATGGTTTAAAGTTATTATGACTAATCAAGTAAAAGTCTTTTTGTGGACATGTGCTCATTTCTTTTGGGTAATTAGCAATGGAATTACTATGTCATGATAAATGTACATTTTACTTTATAAGAACCTGCAAAACCGTTTTCCAAAGTGGTTCTACCATTTTATACCCTTAGCAGCACTTGAGAGCTCTAGTAGCTCTACATCCTTTCAGATACTTGTGAATTTTAGCCATCTTAGTGAGTGTTAAGTGGTATCCCACTGTGGCTTTAATTTGCATTTTCCTGCTGACTAATGATGTTGAATATTTTTTCATATGCTTATTAAAAATCCATATATATCTTCTTTTGTGAAGTGTCTATTCAGAACCTTTTGGGTCATCTTTTATTACTAAATTCTGAGTTCATTATATATATATTTTAAATACACATATTATCTCCTAGTCTGTGGCTTCTCTTTCCATTTTCTTAGCAGTAGCTTTTGAAGAGTAGGAGGTTTTAAGCCTGTAAATTAATTTTCATCAATCCAATTAATCATTTTTTCTTTTATAGTTAATACATTTATATATACTACCTTAAGATCTTTGCTTATCCTAAGGTCATAAGGATTTTCAATGGTTTTATAGTTGAAAAGAATGAAACACTTTCCTCGCTTGACTCCTGGGACATATTTGGCTGGTTCTCCACCTGCCCTTTGAAAATTCACTGTCTCCTTCCTTGCATCTCTCTTCTTGTCCCCTATGTGCCAGCCTTCCTCAGAGTTTTGTCCTTTGTATGCTCAAATCTTGTCTACTTTTGTGGCTTTAAAATCTTTATCTGACGCTTCCTCTCAAATATTTATCTTTAACTCTGGTCTCTTCACTGCCAAGTATATTTAACTACATGGGGAATATTTTCTCCTGAATGTGTATTGAAATCCATGCCTGAAGCTGAATTCATCTCCCTGCAAACATTAGAGTTACATTTTTTGGGGTGTCTCTCTCTGATTTCATGGAGAATTTGGGAAGTTAATATATTCTTAAACATTAATGTAATGATGTAAATTAATGAATGGTGTTACACATACTATGTTGCTATTTATTTGTTCCACTTCAGGAAACATCTGGAGCAGAGTATGAGGTAAAGAAATTCCACTGCTTATCTCAGCTGATGAAAGGGTTCAAGAAGAAATGATCTACATCAATCATAAAGAAAAGACAGAGTTGACTGAATGTCCATGTCACCTAGGTAGATCACTTGAAGACTAAGAGTAGAAAAAAACTGTAGAAAACTGTCTTGAAAACTTTTTATTTAACAGAGTACACAAGGTGTAATGATTCAGAAGTAATGAGTCATTTAGAAATAATAAAACTATTACTTTGCCTGGAAAACATAGGCAATCTTGGGTGGATGACTCAGTGTGGAAACTGCTTCCAAAGAACAGTTTAAAAGAATACCAAAAGTATATAGTAAGGCCTATTTGTGGAATAAAAAAGGAGACCTGGAATATTTTATTGTGTCCACTTCAAACATAGTTGAGAAATTTAAAAAATACAATAAATAAAATTAATATAGTTGAGAAAATAAAACATCTCTTATAGAAAAGATTTTCTGATGCTCAAAGAAACTGTTTACATGGGTATAAAAGAACAATTAATGCTTTAGGTTTAGGGCTAATGTCTGAATGAGGCTAAGGGTAATATAAAAACATTCAGCAGTGGACCTGATTTGAACATATGGAAACTAGGAAGCGCTTACTTTTATTTTTACCACATATGGGAATTAGGAAAAACTTACTTTTATTTTTACCGCAGTGGAGAAACAGGAAATGTGGCTGAAGGGAAAAAGCACCCGGTGGGCAGTCAGAAGCTCCTGGTCTCACTTCTGCGCTGACTAGCTCGGTAACTTGGTCAAGTCACTTCCCTCACAGGGATTTCATCTTTTCTTCAGGAAAAACAGGATGAAAGATGGCTCTGGGATCTAGGGAACACAAGAAAAGCAAAATTTGTTTTTTCTTGGTTTGAATTAGGAAAGGGCTACATTTTACCAGAGAACTATTTTGTATTATTTGATGCGGGAAGGATGATGAATAAGCTATTAATTTTTAATGCATGTAATCTGCAAAGCTACTGATTTCTCTGAGAACTATCTCCAAAAGGAATATTTGGGGTTAAACTTTTACCATTTTCTAATTTTAAAAAATTCTTTATTATATACTCCAAAATATCACCAATAGTTTTTGTCTCCGTCTAGCTATATTATAAGTTACTTTAGTTCACACAATTTCCTTTTCTAAGTATTTTTCTTATTTTGGAGGAGAACATATAAAAATCAGGTAATGATCTATAGGTAAAAATCATTTAGACAATTTAGAAGAACACATGCACTTTATAACACAGTTTAATAAACATTTGAGTCCCACTACAGGCAAGGTACCCTTCAACATAAAGAACTATGAACTCTATGGTTTTGCCTCAAGCAGCTCACAGTCTGAGTGGGCAGGAAAGTGGATATATAACCTTTAGGTAAAAGAAGACACACCAGAGAGGGGATCTGACAAACCCAGTCCTGGAACAGAGTAGTGTAGTTGGCTGAAGGGAAAATGTCCTGTGAGAAAAGGGAGCAAAGCAGAAAGCAGCATGGGATGTGTGGGAGCTAGCAGGAACTTGGTATTATCTGAGTGTCAAGTTTGAAGACAGGCTTCCAGGAGCCAAAGCTGAAGGAGTGGGGGCAAAGGCAACACAGCACTAGAAAGCCCCTGAGAGGTTACAAATTGTGGTTAGGGGAGGAGACAAGATCAAATGTGCACTGTGGGATATTACTCTTTGTAGCATTGTGGAGGGCAGACTTGAGGACACAAGATGAAGCTAGGTAGGCCAGGCAGAAGGCCTCAGAAGAGTCTGGAAGAGAATCAGTGAGGCTATAAATGAAGGTAGCTCAGGGGCTTAAGTTGACTAATCATGATCACAAAACTATGAGCAGGATCTGAACATAACACTTTTATCTTTAAGTCCTGTCCCTTTCTAATTTCCTGTACAAGCACGAATTCTGGTTAAAGATAACAAGAAATCTGAAATTTACTTTTATTGAGTATGGATATAATTTTAAAAGGACTTTATTCATTAATTTATAAGTGCTCCAAATGTTCAGGGCACTACAGAAAACAAACAAGGCTTGCTTGTAGGAATTTGTGAGATAAAATAAATGAGACAAAAAATAATAAGTCAATTCATTTAAGAGGTATTTATTGAGTTCCTCCTGGGTCCTGATGGAGCACACATTCTAGTGACAATTCCTTTTAGAACGTCATTTTTACATCCTCCTTCCCTTCCCTGACAAGTTCATTTTGATACAAGTGAGCAGAGAGGGTCTTCAGAGCCTAGTGGATTCTAGATGATGGCCAAGAACCTATTGTAAAAGAAATAGAATAATGGTATCAGGGAAAAGCTGCTCATTTGGGACAAGAATCCCAAGGAATGGTATGGATGGCAGTAAGCTAGGGTGGAGCCTGGACCTACCTTCAAGGCAGTTTGGATCTGACAAACCAAAGTTACTGTTTTTATCTTTTTAAACAATAGTTCTAATCTTTATAAAAGCAATGACTGCAGAAATTAGACACACTGCAAACAAAAGTGAGAGTGACACCAGAGAAATTACAAAGAGAAAAGCAAAGATCACAGCTAGAGGTAGTATCAATGTGAACATTTTTGTAAATATCCTTTTCGGCTTTAAATATACATAATACACATAAGTAGTCATGAAGATTTTTGTGCATATAACTTTTTAAACAAAAGTGAGATTAAATTATAGTTTATTGCCTGTTTTTTCCCACTTAATATAAAGACACTCCTTTGCCTGAAAATAAAAATCTACAGTATACACCTTACAGACATTGTATGGGCACAGTAAATTTACTCATTTAACTCTCTAGTAAGGCATGTTAGGATGTATGGAAGAAAGGTACAGAAAGGAAGCAAGCAACAAGCAAATGAGAAAACTGACTTCAGCTGTGGCAGCATTCTGACTATTTTAAAGGTAGAAAAAAGGTAAGACATATGGAAGCTCAGGAGATTTTTGTGTTCCAGACATAGATGAATAATGTCTGAATCTGGAATTCTTTGTGGATGAAGAATTATTTCCAAAAGGGAAACAAAAAGGGACTGCAACCCAACACACACTATAAATGAAGTAATTTCAAATCTTCACATCTGCAGAACAGATAGATAGAATGTCAAGAAAGCACTGAGACAACTAAAAACGGTGGGTGGACTGCCAGGGAAAAACCAAGTCTCATTCTAATGATCATTCACAACCACAGCTTTCCAAGGAAGTGGCAGAGCTCCCAAACTATGCTCTAATAGAAGGTGTACTGAGCCTTTCTCATGAGATGCTAGGTGGCTTTAAGACTTCATGTGTCCTCTGGGTCTCCACTTTCTCAAGTGTTTGGGTGGGCTCTGTGGGTTAAAAACTGTGCTTGTCAAAGTCCCCTTGGAAGCTGCATTTTCTACTGCAACAAAACAGCTCTACTTTTATCTGTTTTAGATACTGGATCTCCAAAAAAGGTTTTATTTGAAAAAGCAGTTCTATAGCTAAAAAGTGTTCTTAAAATAACAGCGTTAAAAGAAAAATAACATTCACCCTTCAGCTTATCTGTTAACCACAAAGGGAAAAACGTAAATATATAATGGAAAGACCTGAACATTCCCACCTTAACACGTCAGACAAATCTGGCATCACTAATGGTGGGACAATCACTTAATATGTGCCTCCCAAAATGATTGTGTGAAGACTGCAGCAACACTGATGGAATTTCCTCACCAAAAATATTTAATTAATCAATCCTTTAGATCTAATGTTCAATTCCAGAAAATACAGGCTACAGAGAAATAAGTTAATACCATGAGGAAGCAGAGAAATTCATGATATGGTTCATTCTATAAGACAACTGGCCTGGTGTCTTCAGTGGGTTAGGGGAAAAGGAAGCAAAAGGAACACTAGATATAAAGGCTCTGAGGTGGCAGCATGGCTTGAATGTTTTAGCAAGAGTGAGAATGCCGTATGACTAGACTTTGCTCTTACCTAAGTGAGATGGAAAGCTACTCAGGAGTTTTAAGCAGAGAAATGACATGACCTGATGTTCTTCACAAAATCATCTGGCTGTTAGGATGAGAACAGACTACAGGGGACAAGAGTAGAAGAGGGAGACCAGAAGGAGGGCTATTAGAACAATCCAGGCAAAAGATGATGCTGGCTTGGACTAGGTGGTAGCAGGAGCAGGGTGAAAAGTGGTCAGATTCTGGATATATTTGGAAAGTAGAGCCAACAGGATACACGAGTGGGTTTTATAGAAAAGAGGGAGGTCAATAATAAATCTAAGAGTTTAAAAAAACTGTTTTTTTTGTTTTCTTTTTTTTTTTTTTAATCCTTGAACAACTGAAGATGAGAACTCACATTAATTGAGACTGGAAAGACTGCAGAAAGAAAAGATTTGTTTGTGGGAGAGGAAGTAGTGGTTGCAAGGAGGATCTGTAGTTCAGTTTTGGACATGTTGACTTTAAGATGCCTATTAAGACGTTCAGATACTGGTGTCCAGAAGGCTGCTAGAGAACTAAGCCTGGAGTTTAGGAGACAGATCCGGGTGGATACAAATTTGGGAGTCATATTTTAAAGTCATGAAACTAGATGAGATCACCAAGGGATGGAATACAGAAAGTAAAGAGGAGATATCCAAAGGCTGAGCCATGGGGCACTTCAAACATGCAGAGTGGCACTGTCCAATAGAACTTTCTGTGATGATGAAATATTTTTATATCTGTATCATGCAATAGCAGCCACTTCCTACATATGGCTATTGAGCACTTGAAATACAGTTTAAATTACATGTAGCTAGTGGCTACAGTACTAGACAGTGTAGATCTAGAGTATGGGGGAATTGAAGAAGAACCAGCAAAGGAGAATGATAAAAAATGGCCAGAGAGGGAAGAATTACTGTGAGTCAATTCTCCATCGGTCTCTCAATATTGTAACTGTCTGCAAATATTGTAAGTGAGGCACTATCTTGATAGTCGGTGATGTGACACATGACAGTTCCAGACTATACTTTCAAGGATGTTTTTATACTGAACAGCCTTGGAAGACTTGGTAGTGTCTCCCTCCAGAGCAACAGGTTACTGTTCAGCATAATAAAGATAATGTTTCCCTCTGGAACAAAGAGCAGGCATGCTTATGGCCCATTATAAAATACTTGGGTTCCACCTAAGATCAAGTTTCCTTTCCAATAACACAGCCTTACTGTGTGTGCAGGTGTCATCTGGCCTTTTCATACTGCCCTTGGAGAACTGCAGATCAGGAAACCAGCACAAAAATACTGATACTCCGGTTATGTTACTGCTGTGAGTAATAAACTGTCTTCTGTCTCCGATCCAGAAGTCTTGTGTCTTCTATCATTATACATGAAACAGTGGCATACTAACTTGTTAGCATACAAATACAGTAAACTCTTAGATCCTTCATAGTTCTTGACAAGTACCTCAGAAGCCAACTGAAGGTGTTTCAAGGAGGAGAAAGTGAGCTATCAACTCTGTTCCTGAATGCTAAGTCATATAGGTGTTGAGAAACGACAGATGTGGACATCACTGATAACCAAAAAGAGCAGTTTTATTGGAATTAAGGGGGAAGAAGTCTAACTGGCTTTAGTTAAAAAAAGAAAAGGAAGTGAAAAATAAGCAACAGAACATAGATAATTCTTTTTTACTACAATGTTTACGTTAAATAAAGGCAAAAGTTAGAGGGGAAAGTGGAGTCAAGAAGGATTATTTTTAACATGGAAGAAATAAAAGCATATGTTCATAAACAGGAGAATGGTTCAGTAGAAAGGAAAGCTGCTGACACAAGAGAAAGAATCACAAAGCACTTAGGGTAGTTCTTCCACACTAACAGGAAAGAAAGCAGAGCATATGGATACTACTGTGGGTAGTGGGTAGCTGTGATGATAAAGCTCTTTCCTGACTCAGTTTCTTAGTGAAATAGGAAGCAAGGCCATCAGTTGAGAGTGAAGAGTGTGGAGGAGATATCCAACACGAAGGAGACTGAAGAAACAGTCATCAAAGAGGAGAGAAAATGGCTGGAGAAATCTAGTATAATAGCCAGGCAACATTAACGGTCCACTTGAGGATATGATAATATAAGGCAAGTTCAGCAGCATGGTTTTACAGGCATAGAATAGGCAAAGAATTGGATTTAACTGGCTCTGTGGGTTAGCCAGGCAAGGTTGCTGAAGTGAAAGGGGTCAAATGAATTGAGGATGTACGCAAGAGAGAGATGACAGTGACTGATGATGAAAATCTAAGCCTCTACGCCTTCTACCTCCTGAAAACTCAACCCTTCCACTGAGCCCCATAGGAGTCATGAGCAGCTTATCAGCAAAATCCTCATATTCTTGATCTCTGCAACTTTCTTCAACTTCGTTTACCTTCATATTTAAACAGAAACTGAACTCTCCCCTGAGAATGCTGCTTTCCCTGTATCCCTTTCAGATCATGACTCTTTTTCTCTTCCATATGCCTCAGAACATGAGACCTGGTAACTGCCCTTCCTGTTCCTCACCGCTGCTTCCAGATCATTCTCCTTTTATGCTCCCCAAAAATCCTCTGCTCTCAGTCACATACCATGAGACTCTACTGCCTACTATCCTTCCTTATTGCAGTCATTTATGGCTCCCCAAGGTCACTCCCTTTCATTCCTTGATTTCAGTTCCTGGCTGTCACTCCAACACTATTTCTGTCATAAGTCTTATTGATTTTAGCATCCAAACAAATAATTCATGTGATATTCTGTCCTCTTAGTTTCTTGACCTTTTTCCCCACAACAATAATAATGCTGATCTTGTTCTCTACCCTGTCTCAGTCACTTTATCCCACGATCACATCCTAAGCCTTTAGAACATCTAAGAGTACATCTTAATAACCACACATCTGGAGACGCATCATTTACCAAAAAGTTTACTGGTGAGTTCCAAGTAAGACAATCCGTCTGTATGCCTCCACTGGCAGGGTCAAAGGAAGGGGTATACATTAGGTGTAAGACTACTCTGCAGAAATTCATGCTACCTTCATCAACAGATAAACAGCAAGGAGTAGGGAACCTGGCATGTATTCTCTGATCTTGGGCTTGTATTCCTTAGGTAGGGAAGAGTATGTGTGTGTGTGAGAGAGAGGGAGGGAAGGAGGAAAAGAGAGGGAGAGGGAGAGACAGAGAGAGGGAGGGAGAGAGAGACAGAGAGAGACAAAGTCAGAAGGACTGGCTTAGAGACAGAGGTGTGCTGCTATGCTGACCCTTCTTGTACTGGGCTCTCAAAGAGAAGATTAATATTATTACATCATCATTTTAAAGTACTTATATATGCTAGGTGTATTAGCCCATTTTCACACTGCTATAAAGAAATACCTGAGATTGGGTAATTTATAAAGCAAAGAGGTTGATATGGTTTGGCTTTGTGTCCCCAGCCACATCTCATCTTGTAGCTCCCACAATTCCCACATGTTGTGGGAGGGAGATAGTGGAAGATGATTGAATCATGGGGGCAGGTCCTTCCCGTCCTGTTCTCGTGACAGTGAATGGGTCTCATGAGATCTGATGGTTTTAAAAATGTGAGTTTCTCTGCACAAACTCTCTTTTTGCCTGCCACCATCCACGTAAGATGTGACTTGCTCCTCCTTGCCTTCTGCCATGATTGTGAGGCCTCCCCAGCCATGTGGAACTGTAAGTCCAATTAAACCTCTTTCTTTTGTAAATTGCCCAGTCTTGGATATGTTTTTATCAGCAGCGTGAAAATGGACTAACACAGAGGTTTAACTGACTCACAGTTCTGCATGGTTGGGAAGGCCTCAGGAAACTTACAATCATGGTGGAAGGGGAAACAGGCACATCTTACTTACACAGCAGCATGAGACAGAAGAAGAAAAGTGGGAAGAGCCCGTTATAAAACCATCAGATCTCATGAGGACACACTATCATGAGAACAGCATGGGGGAAACTGCCCCCATGATCCAATTGCCTCCCAGCAGGTACCTCCCTCAACACTTGGGGATTACAATTCGAGGTGAGATATGGTTGGGACACAAAGCCAAACCATATTACTAGAATTGTGCTGAGTATTTAAATGCATCATCTAATTTAATTCTTACGTCAACAATGAAGTGTCATCTCTATTTCACAGATGAGGAAACTGAGGCTTACAGAAATTAAAAAAAATTCACTCATGTTACATACTCAGAAAGTAGAACTGTGATTTGGGTCCAGGTTTCTGTAAGATCAAAGCTCTTTTGTCCTATACTACATCCTATACTATGTCTATATTAAGGCTAAAGGATCTGGGGTAGTCAGTCCCTAAATCCCTGCTACAATTCCAGATTTCTCAACTCCTAGGGAAGGAACTCTCAAAATAGGAAAGAAAAGGAGGAAAGAGAAGGAAGGGAAAGGAAGGGTAGTTAGAAGGGGAAGGAGGGAGGGAAAATCTATAGAATACTGAAGTTGTTATAGTAACCTGGATAGGATGAACAAAAAGGTAGATTTCTGTTAAACTCCAATTTTGTTTTTCAAAAAGTTTGAAAACTAATAAACTGTGACACATAAAATAGCTATAAAAAGAAAGTCATAACAGATAAAGTTAATTGTGTAAAATTTACAGGTGACTCTTAAAAACCAATGAATAATGTTAAGTGCCACCTCTCTCTGAACTTCAGGCTATAAGTATATTGTCAGACTTTGTAAGTGTAATTAAAACAATGAGCTTGTTCAACAATATAACTGACTGGACATAATTAAAAGCATGTTCACAAATGGCATCATATCCAGAAATAGAATTACATACAAAACATGCCATAAGGCTAAGCATAAAACTTGACTTAAAAAAAAAATGACCTGTGAGATTAAATCAACAAGAGGCAAACAGAAGATGCAGAAGGCTCTAAATGTGGAAGAACACAAATATCAGGGCAAGACAAAGCAATTGAAAGAAACTTAACAGAAGAGTAAAACATAGGATTTGATTTAGAGGAAACACATAAATAGAAAAGCAAAAATGCTCTGAAGAGAAGAAACTTTTTGAAATAATTTCCATTTATTTGCAAAGTCTTGTCTTTTTAGTACTAAGCATTTATAACACTTTAGTTTTAGTTTTTCAGGAAGGGGGATGATGGGATTCAGGTGGCAGTGTGATGAATCAGGGAAGCAGACACAGATGAGTCAGAAAACCATCACAATTTACTCATCCTCATATCCCCAACATATAGCCAGGACACAGCATAAAATATAAATTCAATAATATTTTCTTAATGGATAAATGGTCAGATTCTGTGAAGCACACCCCAAAACTAAACTGGGATAGAGAAATGGGACAAAAGCCCAGTGGAAATATCTGTAAGAAGAAAATGCAGATTACTTTGAGCTGAGCCTTCACAGTCCTCACGTGTCCCTTGACAGAACCCATTGCTTAGCTCCTGCCCTGGATATGGCTTTGGTATCTTATTTCTTGACCCCACTGATGCCCTGTATTTAACCAACCAAGACTATAAAATCTTATCACATCTAACGTTATTAGTTCATTTTTGCACTGAGCTTGCCAATTGGAAGAGTGCATGAGGTACGCATCCATCTATAAGACAAACGCAGGTAAAAAGTTATGATCCTGTGGGCTCGATAGTACCATGTAATTAAGCAAAACCACCCATAGGACACAAGTCTGAATTACCACCTCTAGTGGAGTTCTGTGGTCGCAATTTCAGCAGGACATTTTTCATTCAATATTATGAAAGGGGTGCGTGTATGTATGCGTTGCAGGGGTGGCTGGAGTTGGGGAAGATGATACTGAGATCAGATGGGAAAGCAGAACTAAGAGCAAGATTCAATTTCAAGAATCCAAAGGGGAGTCCAAACCCAAAGACCAGAAAGGGTACAGAGGTTGACCACAGAGTCAGGAATTTGAGAGTGGGAGGGTTGAGAATAGAGTCATCCGCTATAAGAGAGCCAGCAAGGTTGTTCATTATTTGCTTTTTATTTCCTGGTCATATATGTGGTATGTCAGGCTGAGTTGACAGGTCCAACTCTAGGGTCAGGACAGGAACCTACCCTGCTTCACCAACCTTTGACCGCCATTCAGCCTCAAGTGCCCTGAAGGGTATAATGAGAACCTGAGACACTTTCAAAGTTCTTCATTCAGCTGACATCCTACATGTGGGACTGCAGGAATCCCTGTATTTTGCAGATGAGGCCCAACAAGAATTTGTTATTAATTACCCATTATACAGACAAAGAACCCGATGACCCAGTAGATGCACAACTGGAATACATTATTGCCAAATAGAACTTTTTACAGGTGTCTTGCTGTGAACTTGTTTGCAAGTTCATAAAAGTGGAATGGCCAACTGCCATATTTGCAGCCCAGACTCAGGATATAAACTCATTCAGTAAGACCTGTCAACCCTATCTCAAAAATATCTTTTAATTTTGACCACTTCTAATTTCCACTGTGGGAATCATGATCCCAACCATCATCCTCTCTCACCTGAAGTACTGTCATGGACTTGTAACTGGTGTCCCTGCTTCCACTCTTGCCTCTTCAAACTCCAGTCATTCTTCAAGCAGCACAACCAGAGTAATACAAATCACAGTGAACTGCTTTCCCGTTTAAAAGGATTTTGAACAAAGTCTAAACTCCTCTCCCATGGCCTGTAATAGCTCAGTCTGCTAACCACCTCCCTGACCTCATCTTGTACAATTCTCCCTTGGCCTTCTTTCAGTTCTTCAAATGGCCTCTTCCTCTCCCTTGACCCCGGCCCCTTCTCATTACTCTCTGCCCTATTATGTAGTTTAATGTCTTTATAAAACTTATGAGTTTTTTGGATTTACTTACTGTTTACACGTTTACTGTCTTTATCCCTGCAATAGAATGTACACTCCAAAGGCAAGGATGTTGTTTGCTGTGGTCACCACTGCATCCTAACACTAAAACAGTGCCTAGCATATATAAGCACTCAATGAAGGAAGAGAAGGAAGAAAGGAGGAAGGCAAATATACCACCATTTCTGTTTCCTTGGTCAAGATCTAGACTAGAAAAAAAGGTCACTTTTTGTAATCAGTTTTAAGGAAGGGCTAACTGGCTCCATCTAGGATAAAGTGGCCTTCCTGGCCATTTCTGAGAGTTGCTCAGCGCTTCATTTGGCATTTTACCTGATGAAAAAACATAGCATTTGCTTTGAACCTAAGACCAGCAACCCTGGCCCCCATCCCAAATCCTCTAATACTGACAGGCAAAGTACAGAAGACAATCCGCTACAGCTCCAAGACCCAGCACAACTCCCCAACATACAAACCGAGAAAGACTGCCAACAAGATGCTCAATTATGAATCTACTACAGCTAAGCAAGTTACTTCACACAAGTCTACTTATTGAATAGTCGTCTGGCTCACCAGTAAGGTGGACCCACATCACCATGATCAACAAACTTAAAGAGCCTATGTCCAAATCCCCAGAGAACACATTCCTGTATAGGCATCTGGTTATCCAAACATTTTAGAACATTCTGTCAACCAGGCCTTGGTCCTTTAGGCAAAGTGACATACATGTACTGATGACTGGAAACCATTAAGAGCTTCTGATGTTACCACTGTCATTCAGTACACCTACACCTGGTGGTGCTCCTCCTTGTAAATGCCCTGCTACTACTCACCTGTGCTATGTAGGAATGGCTCAAGACAAACCAAACTCCACTACGTGGGTGTGGGAAAACTAAGACACCTGAACATCAGTGGTTACCAAGCTAGCTGACCTGACTGGAACTTCATGGAAATCATCAGGTTGATTTGGCATCAGCCTAAACAGGCTTTATCATGATGGTGACTGGCTCTTAAGGGGAAACAGATTTTGGCCCAAGATAGTCTATACCAATGTATACGAGTCCATCTTATGGAAATTTTTGGTTATATACTTAAAGTTCCAGTCATCGACTTCATCTCACCTCCTAAAAGCCCTCGTTCCTGTTGGGTGAGAATCATCTATAAATTTTACTGGGGCAATAAAGCTGCCCAGGGCAAAAGTAGTTCATGTTATAAACTAACTTAACCTTCCTTTCCTATTATATACTTACCAACTTTTTTTTTTTTTGGAAAGGGTATGTGCACATTTTATGCTTTTTTATCCCCCAAGGCTTGGGGCAGCAATTAACTTCTTTTCAAACAAGTCTTCTGTCTTATGTACTGAACAAGATATTTCATTCATTTCCTCTTGACTTATACCCACTTTTTAGAGACCCGCCTTGTCCACAGGCAAGATGGGGAAACTATCTGTCACATGCTTTCCAATCTCTGGAAAATTTGGTTGGGACACTAACTCAAGGCAGACCAATTATATTTTCTGTCCTGGGGACTTGGAATTGAAGCACTGAAACACTGTCAATTAGCTGAGAGCTCTGAGTCTTAAAGGTCCTATCATTTTGTGCCTGAGGCCACTGTTTTGGGGCATTCATGAGGAGCAACATGGCAGGAGACACTGGTGTTAAGAAAACAGAGCAGATATAATACAGAGAGAAAGAGAAGCATGTTCATTTTCCATGAAGGCTGGCTGTACTTAATAAAACTGGAATGAACTAACGTGTTCCCTGTGTATTTTAACTATAAACAATATTTTACTTATAGTGAATTTACTTAAGTGGATGTTTATTCCTTAAAACCAATCAATTTCTACAACATACAAATATATATCTTCATTGATACTCTATTTTTCTTTCAGCTCTTGCTATCATAATACTCTACCTCCTTCCCTCTCTTAGTGTCTCTCTTCATTTCATCTGCAGCCAAAAAACCCTTACCATATGTAATGGATACTGACCATATTTTTTTTGTCTGCCCAGTGTGTTTTGGACATTCTAATCTTTTATTATAATGATGGCAGGATGAGCAATATATGTGCCCATGTGCCCACTTTTACAACCAAAGCAACAACATGGATTGATAGAGGGGAAACTTGTTACCCTTTTAAAATAAGCAGCAATGCTATGTACTTCAAAGGGACACATCATATGACACATCGTGTTCTCACACTCTGATAATGGTATGTCTTTTCCAGGCTGGCCAATCTGGATCCAGATCCAATCGGACATCAATCAGTACAATTTCAGTGGTCAGGCCTTTAATGCAGATCAATGTTTCTCAACCTTTTATTTGACAAATAAATCTTTTTTTTTTTTTTTTTCTTTGAGATGGAGTCTCCTGTCACTGGAGTGCAGTGGCGCGATCTCGGTTCACTGCAACCTCCGCCTCCCGGGTTCCAGTGATTCTCCTACCTCAGCCTCCTGAGTAGCTGGGATTGCAGGTGCGTGCCATCACACCCGGCTAATTTTTGTATTTTTAGTAGAGATGGGGTTTCACCATGTTGGCCAGGCTGGTCTTGAACTCCTGACCTCAGGTGATCCACCTGACTCAGCCTCCCAAAGTGTTGGGATTACAGGCATGAGCCACCATGCCCGGCCAAATAAATATTTTAAAAGTAATACTGCAAACTTACTTAGGAATTTTTTAAATCATTAAAAATTTTATGACATATGATAAAGCAATTTCAGGTAAAAATATTTTATCTTAAATCAGCATATCATTAAATATTGTATTATAAAGTTTATGTGGTATAATCTTTAATAATACTGATAATATTTAAGGACAAATTCTGACTTCTATTACAGTAGATGAACTATTTTGCCATGTAAAGAAAATCAGGTTGATGAGAAGATAAGCTCCAAGTGTATACTGAAATGTAGATTAAAAATTAGTTTGTATTATAGCATCCAAAATAACAAACTGCATCTATAACCTGATACTTACATTTTTGAGCTTATAAAGATCAGCTGCTTATTTTGATAATTTGGGGGTTTAATTTTTAAATGTCAAGGTAGGAGAAATGGTTTCATACTGTTCTTTGAGAGGATTTCTTTGTAACACATTGTAGATTTTTATTACCAATAAATGAAAAGCCCAATTGGACAGAATCACCCATATGTTTTCTTCACATTTTCAAGTGTTTACATTTTTCTTTTTCAGAATTTTAACTACCTAAAGAGTACAATTAATTACCAAAAAAAAAAAAAAAAAAAAAAAAATCCAGTTGTCCACAACACCAATCATATAGAAAGGTAAAAATGAATTATTTTTCAAGAAAACCACTTCCTAATTATTTAATACCACATGGGGTCTTTCATTTGGCAATTCATTTTAGAAATTAAAGTCTCTTAATTTGATTAGGCCTATGCTATCTTTCAGGAGATTCAACACAGTACCTTTACCTTACTATTTGTATTTGGTGCACCAATCTGAAATTATTTTCTCTAGAACAGGCTTAAGAATAGGAATAGTAATTGCCAATTACAAGCATATGTAACTAAATGTATAACTTTAAATATAAGGCATGAGGGGGCGGAGCAAGATGGCCGAATAGGAACAGCTCCAGTCTCCAACTCCCAGCGCGAGCGACACAGAAGACCGGTGATTTCTGCATTTTCACCTGAGGTACTGGGTTCATCTCACTGGGGAGTGCCGGACGATCGGTGCTGGTCAGCTGCTGCAGCCCGACCAGCGAGAGCTGAAGCAGGGCGAGGCACTGCCTCACCTGGGAAGCGCAAGGGGGAAGGGAATCCCTTTTCCTAGCCAGGGGAACTGAGACACACAACACCTGGAAAATCGGGTAACTCCCACCCCAATACTGCGCTTTAAGCAAACAGGCACACCAGGAGATCATATCCCACACCTGGCCGGGAGGGTCCCACACCCACGGAGCCTCCCTCATTGCTAGCACAGCAGTCTGTGATCCACCGGCAAGGCAGCAGCGAGGCTGGGGGAAGGGCGCCCGCCATTGCTGAGGCTTAAGTAGGTAAACAAAGCTGCTGGGAAGCTCGAACTGGGTGGAGCTCACAGCAGCTCAAGGAAACCTGCCTGTCTCTGTAGACTCCACCTCTGGGGACAGGGCAATAACAAACACAGCCGAAACCTCTGCAGACGCAAACGACTCTGTCTGACAGCTTTGAAGAGAGCAGTGGATCTCCCAACACGGAGGTTGAGATCTGAGAAGGGACAGACTCCCTGCTCAAGTGGGTCCCTGACCCCTGAGTAGCCTAACTGGGAGACATCCCCCACTAGGGGCAGTCTGACACCCCACACCTCACAGGGTGGAGTACACCCCTGAGAGGAAGCTTCCAAAGCAAGAATCAAACAGGTACACTCGCTGTTCAGAAATATTCTATCTTCTGCAGCCTCTGCTGCTGATACCCAGGCAAACAGGGTCTGGAGTGGACCTCAAGCAATCTCCAACAGACCTACAGCTGAGGGTCCTGACTGTTAGAAGGAAAACTATCAAACAGGAAGGACACCTACACCAAAACCCCATCAGTACATCACCATCATCAAAGACCAGAGGCAGATAAAACCACAAAGATGGGGGAAAAAGCAGGGCAGAAAAGCTGGAAATTCAAAAAATAAGAGCGCATCTCCCCCGGCAAAGGAGCGCAGCTCATCGCCAGCAATGGATCAAAGCTGGAGGGAGAATGACTTTGACGAGATGAGAGAAGAAGGCTTCAGTCCATCAAATTTCTCAGACCTAAAGGAGGAATTACGTAACCAGCGCAAAGAAACTAAAAATCTTGAAAAAAAAGTGGAAGAATTGATGGCTAGAGTAATTAATGCAGAGAAGGTCATAAACGAAATGAAAGAGATGAAAACCATGACACGAGAAATACGTGACAAATGCACAAGCTTCAGTAACTGACTCGATCAACTGGAAGAAAGAGTATCTGCGATTGAGGATCAAATGAATGAAATGAAGCGAGAAGAGAAACCAAAAGAAAAAAGAAGAAAAAGAAATGAACAAAGCCTGCAAGAAGTATGGGATTATGTAAAAAGACCAAATCTACGTCTGATTGGGGTGCCTGAAAGTGAGGGGGAAAATGGAACCAAGTTGGAAAACACTCTTCAGGATATCATCCAGGAGAACTTCCCCAACCTAGTAGGGCAGGCCAACATTCAAATCCAGGAAATACAGAGAACGCCACAAAGATACTCCTCGAGAAGAGCAACTCCAAGACACATAATTGCCAGATTCACCAAAGTTGAAATGAAGGAAAAAATCTTAAGGGCAGCCAGAGAGAAAGGTCGGGTTACCCACAAAGGGAAGCACATCAGACTAACAGCAGATCTCTCGGCAGAAACTCTCCAAGCCAGAAGAGAGTGGGGGCCAATATTCAACATTCTTAAAGAAAAGAATTTTAAACCCACAATTTCATATCCAGCCAAACTAAGTTTCATAAGTGAAGGAGAAATACAATCCTTTACAGATAAGCAAATGCTTAGAGATTTTGTCACCACTAGGCCTGCCTTACAAGAGACCCTGAAGGAAGCACTAAACATGGAAAGGAACAACCGGTACCAGCCATTGCAAAAACATGCCAAAATGTAAAGACCATCGAGGCTAGGAAGAAACTGCATCAACTAACGAGCAAAATAACCAGTTAATATCATAATGGCAGGATCAAGTTCACACATAACAATCTTAACCTTAAATGTAAATGGACTAAATGCTCCAATTAAAAGACACAGACTGGCAAACTGGATAAAGAGTCAAGACCCATCAGTCTGCTGTATTCAGGAGACCCATCTCACACGCAGAGACATACATAGGCTCAAAATAAAGGGATGGAGGAAGATTTACCAAGCAAATGGAGAACAAAAAAAAGCGGGGGTTGCAATACTAGTCTCTGATAAAACAGACTTTAAACCATCAAAGATCAAAAGAGACAAAGAAGGCCATTACATAATGGTAAAGGGATCAATTCAACAGGAAGAGCTAACTATCCTAAATATATATGCACCCAATACAGGAGCACCCAGATTCATAAAGCAAGTCCTTAGAGACTTACAAAGAGACTTAGACTCCCATACAATAATAATGGGAGACTTCAACACTCCACTGTCAACATT
The DNA here is from genome assembly GCF_043159975.1 of Macaca nemestrina. Classification (NCBI taxonomy): domain Eukaryota; kingdom Metazoa; phylum Chordata; class Mammalia; order Primates; family Cercopithecidae; genus Macaca; species Macaca nemestrina. The sequence continues at coordinate 38,539,546 of NC_092126.1, read as the reverse complement.
AGACAGATCAACGAGACAGAAAGTTAACAAGGATATCCAGGAATTGAACTCATCCGCAGACCTAATAGACATCTATAGAACTCTCCACCCCAAATCAACAGAATATACATTCTTCTCAGCACCACATCGTACTTACTCCAAAATCGACCACGTAATTGGAAGTAAAGCACTCCTCAGCAAATGTACAAGAACAGAAATTATAACAAACTGCCTCTCAGACCACAGTGCAATCAAACTAGAACTCAGGACTAAGAAACTCAATCAAAACCGCTCAACTACATGGAAACTGAACAACCTGCTCCTGAATGACTACTGGGTACATAACGAAATGAAGGCAGAAATAAAGATGTTCTTTGAAACCAATGAGAACAAAGACACAACATACCAGAATCTCTGGGACACATTTAAAGCAGTGTGTAGAGGGAAATTTATAGCATTAAATGCCCACAAGAGAAAGCAGGAAAGATCTAAAATTGACACTCTAACATCACAATTAAAAGAACTAGAGAAGCAAGAGCAAACACATTCGAAAGCTAGCAGAAGGCTAGAAATAACTAAGATCAGAGCAGAACTGAAGGAGATAGAGACACAAAAAACTCTCCAAAAAATCAATGAATCCAGGAGTTGGTTTTTTGAAAAGATCAACAAAATTGACAGACCACTAGCAAGACTAATAAAGAAGAAAAGAGAGAAGAATCAAATCGACGCAATTAAAAATGATAAAGGGGATATCACCACCGACCCCACAGAAATACAAACTACCATCAGAGAATACTACAAACACCTCTATGCAAATAAACTGGAAAATCTAGAAGAAATGGATAATTTCCTGGACACTTACACTCTTCCAAGACTAAACCAGGAAGAAGTTGAATCCCTGAATAGACCAATAGCAGGCTCTGAAATTGAGGCAATAATTAATAGCCTACCAACCAAAAAAAGTCCAGGACCAGATGGATTCACAGCTGAATTCTACCAGAGGTACAAGGAGGAGTTGGTACCATTCCTTCTGAAACTATTCCAATCAATAGAAAAAGAGGGAATCCTCCCTAACTCATTTTATGAGGCCAACATCATCCTGATACCAAAGCCTGGCAGAGACACAACAAAAAAAGAGAATTTTAGACCAATATCCCTGATGAACATCGATGCAAAAATCCTCAATAAAATACTGGCAAACCGGATTCAGCAACACATCAAAAAGCTTATCCACCATGATCAAGTGGGCTTCATCCCTGGGATGCAAGGCTGGTTCAACATTCGCAAATCAATAAACATAATCCAGCATATAAACAGAACCAAAGACAAGAACCACATGATTATCTCAATAGATGCAGAAAAGGCTTTTGACAAAATTCAACAGCCCTTCATGCTAAAAACGCTCAATAAATTCGGTATTGATGGAACGTACCTCAAAATAATAACAGCTATTTATGACAAACCCACAGCCAATATCATACTGAATGGGCAAAAACTGGAAAAATTCCCTTTGAAAACTGGCACAAGACAGGGATGCCCTCTCTCACCACTCCTATTCAACATAGTGTTGGAAGTTCTGGCTAGGGCAATTAGGCAAGAGAAAGAAATCAAGGGTATTCAGTTAGGAAAAGAAGAAGTCAAACTGTCCCTGTTTGCAGATGACATGATTGTATATTTAGAAAACCCCATTGTCTCAGCCCCAAATCTCCTTAAGTTGATAAGCAACTTCAGCAAAGTCTCAGGATACAAAATTAATGTGCAAAAATCACAAGCATTCTTATACACCAGTAACAGACAAACAGAGAGCCAAATCAGGAATGAACTTCCATTCACAATTGCTTCAAAGAGAATAAAATACCTAGGAATCCAACTTACAAGGGATGTAAAGGACCTCTTCAAGGAGAACTACAAACCACTGCTCAGTGAAATAAAAGAGGACACAAACAAATGGAAGAACATACCATGCTCATGGATAGGAAGAATCAATATCGTGAAAATAGCCATACAGCCCAAGGTAATTTATAGATTCAATGCCATCCCCATCAAGCTACCAATGAGTTTCTTCACAGAATTGGAAAAAACTGCTTTAAAGTTCATATGGAACCAAAAAAGAGCCCGCATCTCCAAGACAATCCTAAGTCAAAAGAACAAAGCTGGAGGCATCACGCTACCTGACTTCAAACTATACTACAAGGCTACAGTAACCAAAACAGCATGGTACTGGTACCAAAACAGAGATATAGACCAATGGAACAGAACAGAGTCCTCAGAAATAATACCACACATCTACAGCCATCTGATCTTTGACAAACCTGAGAGAAACAAGAAATGGGGAAAGGATTCCCTATTTAATAAATGGTGCTGGCAAAATTGGCTAGCCATAAGTAGAAAGCTGAAACTGGATCCTTTCCTTACTCCTTATATGAAAATTAATTCAAGATGGATTAGAGACTTAAATGTTAGACCTAATACCATAAAAATCCTAGAGGAAAACCTAGGTAGTACCATTCAGGACATAGGCATGGGCAAAGACTTCATGTCTAAAACACCAAAAGCAACGGCAGCAAAAGCCAAAATTGACAAATGGGATCTCATTAAATTAAAGAGCTTCTGCACAGCAAAAGAAACTACCATCAGAGTGAACAGGCAACCTACAGAATGGGAGAAAATTTTTGCAATCTACTCATCTGACAAAGGGCTAATATCCAGAACCTACAAAGAACTCAAACAAATTTACAAGAAAAAAACAAACAACCCCATCAAAAAGTGGGCAAAGGATATGAACAGACATTTCTCAAAAGAAGACATTCATACAGCCAACAGACACATGAAAAAATGCTCATCATCACTGGCCATCAGAGAAATGCAAATCAAAACCACAATGAGATACCATCTCACACCAGTTAGAATGGTGATCATTAAAAAGTCAGGAAACAACAGGTGCTGGAGAGGATGTGGAGAAATAGGAACACTTTTACACTGTTGGTGGGATTGTAAACTAGTTCAACCATTATGGAAAACAGTATGGCGATTCCTCAAGGATCTAGAACTAGATGTACCATATGACCCAGCCATCCCATTACTGGGTATATACCCAAAGGATTATAAATGATGCTGCTATAAAGACACATGCACACGTATGTTTATTGCAGCACTATTCACAATAGCAAAGACTTGGAATCAACCCAAATGTCCATCAGTGACAGATTGGATTAAGAAAATGTGGCACATATACACCATGGAATACTATGCAGCCATCAAAAAGGATGAGTTTGCGTCCTTTGTAGGGACATGGATGCAGCTGGAAACCATCATTCTTAGCAAACTATCACAAGAACAGAAAACCAAACACTGCATGTTCTCACTCATAGGTGGGAACTGAACAATAAGATCACTTGGACTCAGGAAGGGGAACATCACACACCGGGGCCTATCATGGGGAGGGGGGAGGGGGGAGGGATTGCATTGGGAGTTATACCTGATGTAAATGATGAGTTGATGGGTGCAGCACACCAACATGGCACAAGTATACATGTGTAACAAACCTGCACGTTATGCACATGTACCCTACAACTTAAAAGTATAATAATAATAAATAAATTAAAAAAAAAAAAAAAAAAGAAAAGTTCCAATATTAAAAAAAAAAAAAAAAAAAAGAATGGTGCTATTCACGGAGAGAAGTGCATGTTTTGAGGAAGGAAATTAAGGATTCTGTTTTGAGTGGTAAACTTTGTGATGCTCCTTCAGAAAGACATTCAAGTGGAATTGCTGGTCGAGAGACTGCTGCAGTATATTGTTAAATGGGCTCTGTCACTCAGGCAAGTTTCTTAATCTTTCTGTGCTCCAGCTTATTTCCATCTGGACAATGGAAATAATCGTAGACTTCCTTCATAAAGTTGTGAGGATTACAAAACATAATACATATGAAATACCTAGATCAGTGTTTTGTCCATAGTAAGCCTCGTTAAATACTAGTTGTAATCAGTAGTGATATCTGCATCCATTCCAGGTTGATATGTCGGATCTAAGTTATACTTTTTATGTAATCTTGAAAAGGAAAGACCATGAAGATCAAGTTGGCAAGAGAACCTACATCTACTTTGAAACTTTTAACAAAAAGAGACAGAAAGAGAAATTAGATTAGTGGATAAAAATCTTCGAGTTGGAGGTAAAGTCAGCTTGGGTCTTCACTCCCATCTATTCTTATAATTCCCCCGCCAATAGTCATTGGATTTGGGGTTGGTTTTTGTTTGTTTGTTTTTATTATTGCAATGAATAAAGAACAAAGACAGAAGATTGCAAATGCAAAAAAAAATAAAATTAAAAAAAAAAAAAAATAAATAAATATAAGGCATGCCTGGCTGATGTTTCTATCTTTATAATGATTTTTTAAAACTTTTTATTGTGAAATAACTAAGTTTCCAGAAAAGTTGCAAAGATAGTACAGAAACACCCTTCGCCTGGCTTCCTTTAATCATACAGTTTTAAAAATATTAGATATATTTTGATGTTTTATAAGAATGCTAATCAGCCAGGTGTGGTGGCTCACACCTGTAATCCCAGCACTTTGGGAGGATGAGGCAGGTGGATAGCTTTTAGCTTAGGAGTTCAAGACCAGCCTGGGCAACATGGCGAAACCCTGTCTCTACAAAAATACAAAAATTAGCCGGGCATTGGTGGCTCACACTTATAGTCCCAGCTACTCGGGAGGCCAAGGCTGGAGAATCGCTTGAGCCCGGGAGGTGAAGGTTGCAGTGAGCTGAGATTGCACCACTGTACTCCAGCCTGGACAAGACAGTGAGACTTTCTCTCAAAAAAAAAAGAATTCTGATCAGATGAATGCAACTTATGTATTTAATAAAGAGCATCTTAAAATAATTTAGCAGAATTATATTTTTTATGCCCTTTAACTTATATTTTGACATGTGTTGCACACATGCTCCATCTTTAACCAACAGTCCATTTTGAGTACAAATTAAACCACAAATGCAACTAAGAACAATTAAAAACAGTGTAATGGTTAAAAACCACCAAAGCAGACAATAAACAATGATTAGAGATCGTGACCACATTCAACCAATACCTTCTAACGACTGTATGTTTGCATCACACCACTCAAATTGTTATCTTTAAGTGGAAAAATATTTAAATATTTTATTGACACAGAACTATTAATATCAATGATATAAATTGATTCTAAGAGCAATTTATAATCTAATTAGAAAATTTCACATCAATTAGAAAATGTGCCAGAAGAGTCAAGACCACTTTGGAGTGGGAGGACAAAGGGAATGGTAATGTTCTTTCCTTACACTGAGTGGTAACAAGAGTTCACTGTATTGCTATGCTTTACACCTTATACATATGTTTTACAAATATTCTGCTATAGCTATTTAATATTTAATTTTAAATACATTTAACTTTTTAAATAGAATGGAGGAGGACCTTGCCTTACCAAGAAAAAATATTATAAAACTATTGCAATTTAAAATGTATTAACGGTGTAGAAACAACGATCAATGGGACCAGCGTCCTAAAACCAACTACGCACATATGAGAATTTAGAAACTGATAATTTGACATGCCACCTATTAAAATTATTATTCCAAATGAATGGCCAACTGAACAAGATTCTTCCCTCACACTATTCACAAAAATAAATTCCAGATGAACTTAAGTATCTAAATTTTAAAAATAGTATTAAAAAGTAAGATTCTATATGTATCTTTGGGGCAGAAAAGAAGTATTAAAAAAGTAAGTAAAATCAAATGCCATATAAGGCAAAGATAGCGAAATTTGCCATCAAAATTAAAAACTATTATTTAACAAAAGATACCACAAAGGGAGACGACTCCAACAGGCTGGAGGAAATATGCCATCTTTATAATAAAGAATGAGTATGTAGAGTTTATTTATGTAAGTTTATCTAGAGTTTATTTATCTAAGTTTATTTATCTACAACATAAATAAACAAGAAAAGGCAAGCACCTGTTATGTTGTATATTCTAGAAAAATGCAATATAAGAGTGCTTAAACAAAATACAAGTTAAATTTCCCTCCCATGCAGAAGAAAGTCTTCCCTTTTAGTGCAGCAACTCTGCCAAATGCTCAAGCCTTTTTGGCTCACTGACCTACCATGATGGTCCTGATGGTCTAGGACGGCCATTAGTGCTCCAGTCATTACATCTGTGTTCCAACACATAAGACTCATAAAGGGATGAAGAAAGGAGAGCTTTCTCATATTAAGGAGACTTCATACCTAACTCTTGCTGCTTATATATCACTAGCTAAAACTTACATGGTTATACTTAGCTCCAAGGAGGTCAAGTGTTCTAGTTGGGCACTCCCATTGGGGCCTGGCTAAAAGCTGGGGTTCCTATTACCAAAGATGAAGAAAGAATGGATCATAGGATGTAACCAGCAGTCTCTGCTATGCAACCCAACAGACAGAAAAATAAATACAAATAATCAAAAACTTTAAAGAAGACATCCAGCCCCAGGGAGACAAAAATTGAAACAAGGAAATACTACTTTGTACAACTTTTAAGAGAGGCAAAAATTCACAAATTGGTGAGGGTATGAAGATTTTTAGCCTAACAGTATGTTAATGACTCTTACAAAGAGAATGTATTCAATATTATTAGTGCTTTTAATTAGATTACATATCATATATCTTATATATGTAATATTAGCACAGATATCTTGGGGACCAATTTGGCAGTTTTTTAATAAAATTTTAGCTATATGATTATATGACTCAGCAATTCCACTTTTCAGAATCTATGCAATATAAACATTCACACATTTGCACAAGTACCAGGATGTTCATTGCAGTCATGTTTAAAACAAGGAAAAACTGGAAACAACCCAAGGGTTTATCATTAGGGGAAAAGCCCTCCACTTTATTTTCTTCATAGCACTAATACTACTATCTGAAATTATATTAATTTATCTACTTGTTTATCACCTAGGAAATCAGCTCATCTAGGAAAAGGAAAGCAAAGAGACTGTATTATTTATATAAAACTTGTTTGGCTAAAAATTCTTAGAAATAATACCTTTTCTTCTAAAACAACAAATCAGAACAGACACCATTCCAGATTTTAATAACATGAACCCACCAGAGGGCCCACATAAAGGCCTGTAGATTTGCAGACAGGCTGAGAAACACTGCCCCTGATGAAGTGTCTGAACTTGCTATCTAGATAGACTGTCACTAGCTGTGGCCTGTTTGCCCTTTTAAGGCCTGGGGCATTTCTCAGTAGTATCAACACACTCTCTTCATTACAAAGAACCCTCGATTGCCTTTAATACTTGGATCTCAATACTGCTGCCAGCATCCAGTGAGCTTTCTCTCATCGAGGAGGGCCCACTATGGGAAAGGGGTCTCTACCTTCTACTAGAAGAATACCAAGATTGCCAAGAAGAGAAGACAAAATGCTAACAACTGGGCCACAGTGCTTGATGGAAGACTCGGCATTGGTAGAAGCACATCAGTACTCACAACAGCAGTATTCTAGGGCCCAATACCCAAGGCTGTAAAATAGGAAATACGCCTATGATCTACAAAATGGAAGGGATAAGTGGCCCTTGCTAGGATTCCTAAGCCCTCAATGACATCTCCATTCACAACCACTTATCTCTGCTTTTTATTTCTAATCTCACAGAGAAGCAGTTTTCAAGCTCCTTTTTCAACTGGAGGAACTCTGTTCAAATGAAAGTGTAAGACGAATAAACAAACAAGAGGAAGGGGATAGCCTTAGCGCTCAGTCTAGGGGGTTGGGGTGAGAGGAATACTCTTCCCTTTTACCCCAAAGTGCTGAGAAGCTGAGTTTGATAGGGAAGGGAGATAGAGAATGAGGGAGGAGGCTTTATTAGGGGAAACAAAGGTCCTGTGGAAGGAACATACTTGGCTTGTTCGAAGAAGAAAAAAGTCCCCTTTTTGACTGGGACAAAGCAAGCACAGGGAAGAGTAGTAAGAGATGAGGTCAGAAAGACAAAGAGGAATTCAGATTACATAAGGGCCTTGTAGGAAAGCGTAAAGCCTCGGAGTGGATAACTTACTTAAACAAGATTCCTCTGGCTGCTGTGTTGGGAATAGGCAGTCAGAGAAGGACACGAGCAAGGAAAAGACGTTACTGCAGTTATTTCCTAACTTGGAGATATACATTTGGTAGTCAGGATGTAGTTGTCATTGTATATAGATGGTATTTAAACTCATGAGACTGACTGAAATGCCAAGGAAGTAAGAATCAATAAGGAAGAATGGAGTATTAATGAGCCTTGCATTGCTCCAACTTTCAGGGGTCAGGAAGATCATAAGGAACTAGCAAAAAGACTAAACCTCCAAAAAGGTGAGAGGGAAATGCAGAGAATGCAGCAAAGCTAAGTGAAGGAAGCGTTTCAAAGAAAGAGGAATAATCAACTGTGTAAAATGCTGCTGAAAGGTCAAGTAAGAGGAAGACTGAGAACTGATTCACTAGAGCTAGCAACGTGAAGGGCAGTGGTGATCTTGACAAGAGTGCTTCAGTGGGGGAAGGGGCCTGATTAATGTGGACTTGAGAGACTGGTGGAAAAGGAACTGGGGTCAGTGAGTTAGATAATTGTAGAAAACATTAAGAGAGGAATGCAAAGTCAAGAGAGTTTGGTCTTGTATTAAAAGGCACTGTATCTCCGGTATCTACAACAATGCCTGGCACATAGTGATAAATTAATAAATATTTGTTGACTGAACTAAGTGAGATCACTAGCCATTGAAACAGTCTTAGTTCTAGAAGTTTAAAAGCTGATAGAGCGAAACATGAGGATTCTTGGTCCAATAAGAAGAAACTGCCTTTTAATTTCCAACTATGCCTGAAAACTCTTTAGGGCCTTTAAACACCTAGAATAGACATTCCTCAATTTCAGAGGAATAGCAACAGAATTCAACAAACACATGCCCTACAAGAAAATATACTTTCAATTCTGGACAGCTGCAATCTCTCCAACTACCTCTTGCATCTGGGGCCCTGTGACTTTGGACCTAGGGATACAACATGGATATCAGTCCTCTAGTCACGTCGTGATTCACTATGCACTAAGAGGGAAGACGTCTGGTGGTCTCTGAAGGACGTCAATCTATGGGGCCTTGACCAAATGAAAGCTCTATGTGGCATGCCAATAATAATCATGAGTATTTGTTTAATGATATATACTTTTCAAAGCGGTAACACATATATCCTCTCCTCTTATCTTACAACAACTTTGTGAGGCAAGTGTTTTTATCACTTTCATTTTACAAATAAGAGTCTCAGACTTGCATAAAATCACACAGCTCTTTCAACAAATTATGCTGGGATAACTGGATATTCACATGCAAAAGAATGAAGTTGAATCCTTACCTCACATACAATAATTAACTCAAAATCCATCAAATAGCTAAATGTTAAGAACTAAAACTATATATTCCCAGAAGAAAACACAGGGGTAAACTGGCAGGACCTTGGATTTGGTGATAGATTCTCAGATATAATGCCAAAAGCATACACAATCAAAGAAAAAACAAATTCAACTTCACAAGAATTAAAAATTTCTGTGCAAAGAACACTAACAAGAAAGTGAAAAAACAGCACACAGTAAGAGAGGAAATATTTGCAAATCATAAACCTGATTTGTATCCAGAATATGTAAAGAACTCTTAAACTCAACAACAAAAGACAATCCAATTAAAAAATGGATAAAAGACTTGAACAGACATTTCTCCAAAGATACACAAATGGCCAATACATGAAAAGATGCTCAACATCACTAGTCGTTAGGGAAATACAAATAAAAACCACAATGAGGCACCACTTCACACCCACTAGGATGGCTATAACCAGAAAACAACAAGTGTTGGTGAGGATGTGGAGAAACTAGAATTCTCAAAAATTGCTGGAAGAAATGTAAAAGTGTGCAGCATCTGTGGAAAACAGTCTGGGAGTTCCTCAAAAACTTTTTAAATTACTACATAATCCAGCAATTCTATTCCTAGATAGATGCACAAAAGAATTGAAAACAGGTATTTAAACAAAAACTTGTAAAAGAATGCTCTTAGCAGTACTATTTATAAGAGCCAAAAGGTGTAAACAACCTAAATGTCACCTGATAAACAAAACATAGTATATCCATACAATGGAATATTATTCAGCCAAAGAAAGGAATGAAGTACTGATACATGCTACAACCTGAGTGAACCTCATATACATTGTGCTGAATGAAAGAAGCCAGGCACAAAAAGTTACATATTGTATGATTCCATTTACATGAAATCTTCAGAACAGGCAAATCCATACAGACAGAACGCAAACTGGTGGGTGCCAAATGGTAGCGGTAAAGGGGAATGGCGAGTGACTGCTTAATGGGTACAGGGTTTCCTTTTGGGGTGATGAGAATGTTCCAGAATTAGATAGTGGTGATGGCTGCGCAACATTGTGAATGTATGTATTAAAGTAACTGATTTGTACACTTTAAAATGGTTAATTTTACCTCAATTAAAAAAAACCCACACAGTTCACGCTTGACAAATCCAGGCACTGTACTAAGGAACTAACTCCAAGTCCTCTCCCCACTCAGCCATCCTGTTTCCTCCACAAACCAAAGGAGCTCTGGACCACCTTGGTAATGGACTTTGCCTCTATATACTGCCATCCAGGCATAGTACCTAACCATATTTGTGATGATGGAATTTCCACAGCTGTCCAAGCATATGCAAGTTTTTAAATAAAATTTTCTTATAATGGACTCCCATTACAAACCATCTTGGACCAAGTTCTGCCTCCATGTCACAGTCATCCTTTACACAGAAGTTAACCATCATCCACCTAACTGATAAACCAGTGACAGCTATGAAATCTGCTCCCTCACAAGATGATATTCCTGTTTTCAAAAGAGATTAGCAATGGGGTTTATGCCTTCAATTAATCAAAACCATTCTTCACCGGTAATTCTTGGCGTTTCCACCCCTTATATTTTCTGTTCTGTTGGCAGGCTACAACTCTTAGAAATATGAAGCACAAAATTGACCTTAAAAGCCTCTCTGCCAGGTTAAGGTTGCCAATATGGCAGAAATGGACAAAAGACAAACTGGTTGTGACCCTTTGCATTACAATCCATCCTAAATAGTCACTCTAACCCCAAGTCTTCAAGGTAGAAGCCTTCACATAACTTTTTGGAAATCAGTCTGCTCAGTGCTTTCTTCTTTCTAGCTCAATGAGGGCCTACATCTCTAATTTACATCCATATCCCTCAGGTACCATCAATGATAAATACTTCAAAGTATGAGAGTTTTTACACGCATGCAACTGGAAAATCAAGCTACAATATCAAGTTAACTGGAAAAAATACAGCTGCAAAAACTATTCCTGGGAATCTCACAGTTAGATACACATTCCCTAACATAGCCAAGTATTCCATTTTCAGCATACCAACAATATAGTCTTTGTTCATCAGTTCAATGGGAGGATGATGTCAGGGTCACTGAAGCCCAGATCACTGCTGGCCTTTAGGAGCTCTACCACTTCCCAGTTGAGAAAGAAACTTGTGGCCTAATCACCAACATCTGAGTCAGCCCCTTCAGAAGCCTCAAGAGTCCTGGCAAAATTTCTTAGTAAAAAGTAGTCTCCAAAACAAGACCCTCTAAGAATGTGGGAGATGGGTAATCAGACACCATTGACCTACATCCCTAAAAAGTTAGGATAAATGTTTGAGTAACCAACAGACTAACACCTACCATGTAGGCATGTAAGACACATCATCCTCCCTCACTACTTCCTCTTTTTGGGCAAGCTTCTCAAAGAAATTTCCAACACTTGACACTCCCATTTCCTTACTTTTTACTTACTTCATTTTGGTTTCTGCCTCTTCCAATCTAAAGCTGAGGTCAAAGGCTCCATCTTGCTAAATTCAACAGATCATTTTTGGTCCACATCTTTACTTGATGACACCTCTCTATTTGAAGCAGTCTTCTCCTACCTTTTATGATGTATCTTAAACTAGAATTAGATTGTGAAGGAAACAGCTAAGACAAAAACCAAATATTGCTTACTCTTGAAAATCCTTTAAATGGCCCGTTAAATATTGCACACTTGTACACAAGTAAAGAAAACTTGTCTCTCTCCCATTTAATCAAAAACATAGTAAAGTGCATTCAGTTAAGTTTGCACACTTTAATTCTGAGCAAGGTGTCATTCCACTGTACCTCTGTGGCCACTTCTCATCCTCTTCCTGGGCTACCCTTCTCTACTAAACTTCAAAATGCTGGGCCTGAGCCCTCTTTTCTTAACCTGTCAGTGGTTCTCAACTTCCACTGCTAAGTGGAATCACCTCAGATTCGTCCAAGGCTGCAAATCAGATCAAGTAAACAGAAAAAGAAATTTCTTAGGTGGACCACAGCATTAGTTTTAATCATTCAGTGATTCCAATGTGCAACCAAGATGAGAACACTGTTCTATGTTCTCTTCCCAGACCAGGGATCACATGCTCAAAAGCCTACAGTCAGACAAACAAATGAGCAAAGTGGGCCAGGCATAGTTTCAGGGAGTGGTGGGCTCCGTAGTGAAACAGAAGAGCTGCGATCATCTGTGACTTAGCTCCAATTATTGCTGCCATATTGGAAAACCAACTCAGTAGTGCTACATTTTCTCATTTTTAAAGAGAAACCCCAAATCTGGATTTTCTTCATGAGAAATCTTCAGATTTTAAAATATTGGCAACTAATTCAAAATTAAACAATAACAAAACCACTGTATGGGCAAAACATCTGTGAGTCAGATTCAGCTGTGGACTACTGCTTTGCAACCACTGCCCCAGATAATTTCGTCCACAGCCTTCAATTTACACCTAAAAATTTGTGCCTCCAGTTTAGCCCTTTGCTCATGGCTCTGAATTAGAATTGCCAAATGCTTACGTGACCTCTCACTTGAAAAATCTCAGCAGTCCCAATGTAAACTGTGATTTAAACTCATCTCAAAACTATTTATCCTTAAATGTTCTTTATTTCAGGTAACACCACCACCATTCACTGGTTGGACAAGCTAGAACCCTGGGAGTCATCTTAGGATCTCATTTCTCCCTCTCAACCCTGTACCATATCAACCACCAAATGCTATCAATTACGCCTCCTAAATATATCTCATGAATACATGTACTTCTCTTCATCTCCAATACGACCATTCTTTTCTCTCAGTCACCACATTTTCTCTCCTATGTTACCCACAGTAACCTTAATTAGGGACAGCTATCTCCCACACTCAATCTTGTTTCCTTCCAAACCATTCTAATATGACCAGAATGATCTTTTATAATCACCAATAATTACAAATGTACACACATATACACACATTACATAAATATATACTTTTGTAAATATATGTGTTTGTGTATTTGACCCAACAATTCCATTTCTAGGAATTAGCCTATATTTATACACATATGAAATGGCATATTCACAGTACTGTTCATGGTAAATTACTGGAAACAATCTAAATGTCTGTCAGTGGGGGAATGGTTAAATAATCTGTGGTATATCCATACAGTGAAATACTGTACAGTCATTCAAAAAAAATAAGGAAAGTATATACTGAAGTGGAAAGATTCCCAAGACATTAAGAAAACAGAGTGTACAGTATGCTACCATTTGTGTAAAACACTAAGAGGAAAGATATGCATTTCCTTGAATGCCCACAACAAATGTCTATAATGATATACAAAACTAGTAACAGTGGTTATTCCTTTGGAAGACAGGGAAAATGGTGGCTGGGGGAGGGAGCAGAACCCACCAAAAATGCTCTGATTTAATAGGCATGGAGGAGGGCCCAGGCATCCGTCTTGTTTAAGTTCTGGTGGTTCTGATGAGAAGGCTGGACTGAGAACCACTGCTAGTGGACAGCCTTTACCTATTTTCCTAGCTTCATTTTGTGTCATCACTCTCCGTGTTTCTGGCTTCTAGGTTCCGAAAAGCGGCCCTGTTCCTTTCTTCCTCAAGGTATTCACATCTGTTCCTTCTGCCTGGAATATTGTTCCTGTGAGCTTCACCTAGTAACTCCTGTTTATCCTTCACCGTCCACCTCAAAGGTCACTTCCCCATGAAAACTCTCCCCAGTTTCCAAACTACATCACGACATCTGTTTTATGCACTCAGACCTGCCTGTACTTCTCCCAGAAATTAACACAATTGTAATGAGATAAATGTATATTTATACATCTGTCACCCTCTTTAGACTATAAGGTCCAGGCATGCAGAGTTGCTTTTACTAATTTATTTCCATACCTAACCTAGTGTCCAGTTGGCAAAACAGGCCTTCAGAAATCTGTTAAATAAATGAGTAACTGTTCCCGCCCTCAAGCTTAGTATAGTAAACACCTAAGCAAAAGAGGACAATGCTGCGTCACTAGTGCTAAGGCAGCAGTCTGCTCACAACAGGAGTTCTCAACTAAGGGTGATTTTGGTCCTCCTGGGGGACATTTGCGATGTCCGGAGCATTTTTGATTTTCACAACTGTGTGTGTAGAGTGCTACTGGTATCCATTCCTCAGCAGAGGTTAGAAATGCTGCTAAACATCCTATGCTGCACATGATAGCCCTCCACAACTAGAAATTACCTGGCCTAAAATGTCAACAGAACTACAAATGAGAATCTGTGACTCAGAGGACGATAACACTCAAAACAGCTGTCAAATGCACTTCTGAGGGTGGTGATTTTTAAAAATGGTGATTTTGGGGGGATGGGGGGTATCAAGCAAAGCTTCAGGGCAGAGGTAAAGCTTCAGTTGTGTGTTGAAAGGTAACAAGGGCCAGATCAGTGGGTACTATGTTTGTCAGACGCAATGAGGAGTCTCTGAAGAGTTTAAAAGCAAAGTTATGATTTGAACAGGTGCCCCCCTCAAGCACCCCATACTCCAAAATTATTCACCTCCTTTTCTCCTTTCTCGCTGAAACAAAACCTCCATTCTCTCAGAGTAGCCGGTTTCAGTTGAACATTAAAGCCAAATTAATTCAGCCCAAGATAAACTCAGGCCCTTCACTCTCCAGAACGTTAAGCTACATTTTAAGATATGCAAATACTTATGAGTACAAATAAATCTTTAACTGCTCAATGTTCAGGTTGTCAGTGGATAAAGATATTTTTGAACTCAACAGCCAGATTGGCCCCAGTAACACTTTCCCAAAGCTTTGTTTTTAAAAAACCTTTTTGATATGTTTCCCCGTTCTCCTAGAAATCTCCTAGATTTCTAAGCTCCTAGATTGTATAAAAGATCTAAGTTTTTTTTCCACAAGTATCTCACGCCATTAAGTTCTTCTGCCAGAGGTGATACAAGGGCCATTTGGATGCAATAAAAGTAAATAAATTGTGTGTGTAAATTAGCAGTGGCTTAGAAATTTTTAAAAAGGCTTTCATGGATACTACTGAAAGAAACTGAGATAATTTTTAACAAAATCACCAAGAAAAAAACAAAACAAAACTGTTTTACTACAACACAAGCCGGCTGCCTACTGAACTGGACGCCCATGCTCTGACCTAGTATGGCAATTCTTAGGGTCTAGGCGCTGGGTTCTCTGTTTACAAGAAACTAAGGCCTGAGACTAAGGAAGAACAAAGAAAAATGCCTGGCACCAAAGGTGTGGGGGATGTTTTGTACATAAATGAAGATTTGAGGAGTAACACTTCCTCAGATGTTGGAAGGAATTACTCTTTTTTTGCTTACGTGTTAAGAATTTAATGTTTTCAGGTCATTTCCTAATTAGAAAATACCTTATAATTCACAAACAATAATTTGTCTTCCCCTACATTTGCTGACCACCAAGACTGGATAAAATTTCCTTAAGCTTTACCAGAGTGGGAGGACTGGGAATAATGTGAGCACAACAGAGTTCGGATGCAACATCAACTCCAAGCCTGGCCAGCTGGTTTCCATCGAGAGGTCCCCTAGGAGAACGCCCCTCCGCGGCGGCGGCGGGGTCGCGGCGTGAAAGACCCACTGAGGCGCTCCAGCGCGGCCGCGGTGCAGGGCCAGGGACCGCCCGGCCTCCGTTTACCTTTGTTTCAGGTACCCCGGCTGCTGGCGGGCCGGGAATCCCGCCCGCGGCCCAGAGCTGGTGACACATCCTTCTTTGGCCAAGTCGGGCCGAGGTAGGGCATGGGGCGGGGAAGGAAAAGAAAGCCTCAGCGCCTAACGACGTGACTCTCAGTTCTTCCAAAACGCTGGCATTTGTTTCTCTGCCAGGCTTTCCTGTTAACAAGTTCCCGAGGGCTGTGCGGGCGAACTGGCCCAGGAGCCCTGAAAAGTGGGAGGGCCCAGGCCGCCCCCGCCTACCCTCCTCCGCGGGCGCCCCCGGGGCAGGCAGTTTCCACACCTCCCGGGCTGCCGTGTCCCGGGACCAGCCGGCTGCGCGGAGGCACCGCACCGCCTGGAATTGACTTCCACAGCCCAGTCAGCTCCGTGTGGCCCCTCTGGCCAGGCCGGTCCCCGCCCCCAGGTCCCGGCCCCGCCCGCCACGGCCGCCGCGCGCCGCCCCCCAGCCTCGCCACCCCCTCTGGCCGGGACGAGGGGGCTGAAGGCTCCAGGCCGCGCAGCCGGTGTCCCCGCGCCTACCTCGTTGCCCGCAGCTCCTCCTCCGGCGGCTGCCTCGGCTCGCGGGCAGCACTTGCCTCCAAGCCTCCCCGCGGCGCGGACTCTCGGGCTACGAATGCGCCGCGTGAAAAGAGGAGGCCCGAGCGCGCCCCGCCCAGACACCCGCAGGCCCCCACCTCCCCCTCCTCCTCCTCCTCTGCCCCACCCTCTGCGGCCTGCCCGGAGCCCCGCCCGCGCGCCTGGCCCCGCCCACGGTCCGGCCCCGCCCCCAACCTCCGCCCCGCCCCTCTGGCCAAGGCAAGAAGGGGGCCTCCAGGGGCGCCGCGAGAGCCGCTGTGGCCTCGGCCAGGGCAGTCTCCGACGCGATTCGTGGTGGTCGCTGCTATTTGACAGATTCGAGTCTCTTGCTCGGATTTATTACTGTTATTATCATTGTCAATATTGTCATCGTTGTTATTGTTATCGTCATCAGTTGTGTTGCCCTCTTTAAGGGGCCTTCAAGGAGGCCCCTTGAGGGCAGCGCGCTGCTGACCAGACACTCCCTGGCACTCCTGTCTTCCCAGAGTCCTGCACCTGCGCCACATTTCACTCAGCCCAAGAAGTTGTGTGAATTTTGAAAGAAGTGATATTTATTTTTAACTTACTGTTAACTGTTATTGTTAAATAAAATACAAATATAGACAACCATATAAAACCAATGTACAGCTTAGTGGATTATTCCAATACACACACCCTTATAACCACTCGCCAGGTTTATTAATAACACCGTGTAATATAGTCTGCTCTGAAACAGAACCTCATTAATAGCTGGAAGGACACAGCCTGGAAGGGCCTCCCAAAATTGCCCTTCTTCTAACTGCCACAGTACTCAAAGGTGACAGGTCCATAATCATGCCCTCTTCAAGAATATATTTGTAAAATGGAAATTTCTCCAGAATTAGGAACCTCCAATTGAGTAGCTTCGTAAAAATCTTGATAAAAAGATAAATTTGTAAATATATAAGCATGTAAATAACAATAAATAAGTCAATCAATTGGGAAATTGAATACCATGAGTAAGGAGCATGGGGGTGGGGGATGGGAGGTATGTAAAGACTTAAAAGAATTAGGTGGGCTGTGAGGACAGGTCCTGGGCACCTGGGTTGTTCTCACTGTCTCCCTAGCACCTAGCATAGCACCAGGCATATACTAGGTGCCATATGAATGTGTGTATATATGTGCATTGTACATATATGCACATATATATGTGTGTGTGTATGTATATAGCACAAGGAAAGAAAAAAATTATATAAGATAACGCTAAACAAGCTTTACATACTGAAATTTCACCCAAGGTCAATCCTCCCAGTAGCTAAAATGTGCTCTATGAGATGCCTTGATGCCCTAGAGAGAAAAAGATCATTTTACTTTCAACTTTCTACTGTTTTTCCATTTCAAAAGCACTTGCACATGCATATGGTATCTTATTTGAGACTGAGCAATTCTGTGAAAAAGGCAGGGCAGGGCAGGACAGGACTCTGCAAAGGTCACAGTGCAATGCATATCTGTAAGAAGGGGAAGTACACAACGTACCATAAAACAATGTTAAAACTGCTGACCCTGCCAACCTGGATTCTTGGTTTGTCTGGACAATTTTATTGGCAGTGTTTTTACATTAGGGCTCCTTTGGCCCTTTTGCCATACGTTTATACACATTATAACTTGAATTTATAAAGGACACAATACCTGACTGGAAATTTGATTCAATACAATAGAGTCAGTCTCTCTGTCATGAGGACCATGGTGAATTGGGGTAGAGAGTTGCCAATTCACCACGATGTATTGAGTACCCAGACTGTACTAGGTGGTAGGAATACAAATGATATAAAATAAAGAAGATACAGGGGCTGGGCATGGTGGCTCACGCCTGTAATCCCAGCACTTTGGCGGGCCAAGGTGGGCAGATCACCTGAAGTCAGGAGTTTGAGACCAGCCTGTCAAACATGGTGAAAACCCATCTCTACTAAAAATAAAGTAGCCAGGCGTGGTGGCATGCTTCTGTAATCCCAGCTACTCGGAAGGCTGAGGCAGGAGAATCATTTGAACCTGGGAGGTGGAGGTTGCAGTGAGCCAAGATCACTCCATTGTACTCTAGCCTGGGTGATGAGAGTGAAACTCCCGTCAATCTTTGTTCTCAAGGAGCTTATGGCCAAGTAAGGGAGAAAGATTTGAAAATAAATGTTTAAGTTATATGGTAGGGGAACAGTCATGAGCACAATTAATTCTACGAGGTGTAGGATGAGAGTGGTCTTATCAGACAAGAAAACATCTGAAATTTTTTTAGTATAAAAACATCAAATATTGAAAACAGAAACAGAATAATGTAATGAACTACTATGCACCCATTACTTGACTTCAACAATTATCCCATGACCAATTTGTTCCATCTGTACCCTCATCTTCTCTTTCCCTCCTTGTGTTATTTTGAGGCAAATCGCATGGAGCATTATTTTTTCATCCATAAATATTTCATTATGCATCTCTAAATGATAAGGTCTGTTTTTAAAAACAACCACAAAATCATCAAATTGTCTTTTAAAGTAATAATTTATTAACATCTAGACAGTGTTCAAAATTTCCCAATTTTCTCATAAATGTTTTATGTAGTTTATTTCTTTCAGTCATGATCCAAACAACGTCCTCACTTTGCATTTGGTTAAAATGTCTTACACCTTTTTCTTTCCTTGTACTTTTATGTTGAAGAAATAGATTGTTTTTTATAAGGAGTTTCTCACATTCTGCATTTTGTTGATTGCTGTGATGTTGTTTAACATGTGCCTCTACCCTTGTATTTCTCATAAAGGATAGTTACTAGAGGCTTGATCAATTTAGAAAACTATAACCCATAATGAAGAGAAAAATCAACAAATCAAAAATAGACCAAAACTGTCACAGATGTTAGAATTAGCTGACAAATACATTAAAACAATTACTATGGCTGGGCTTGGTGGCTCACACCTGTAAGCCCAGCACTTTG
The DNA here is from genome assembly GCF_043159975.1 of Macaca nemestrina. Taxonomy (NCBI): domain Eukaryota; kingdom Metazoa; phylum Chordata; class Mammalia; order Primates; family Cercopithecidae; genus Macaca; species Macaca nemestrina. The sequence goes on along the minus strand of NC_092126.1, from coordinate 38,519,962 downwards.
GGAGGCTGAGGTGGGTGGATTACCTGAGGTCAGGAGTTTGAGACCAGCTTGACCAACATGGTGACACCCTGTCTCGACTAAAAAATACAAAAAAATTAGCCGGCTGTGGTGGCAGGTACCTGTAATCCCAGCTACTCAGGAGGCTGAGGCAGGAGAATCACTTGAACTCTGTAGGCAGAGGTTGTGGTGAGCTGAGATCACGCCACTGCACTCCAGCCTGGGCAACAGAGTGGCTCCGTCTCAAAACAAAAACAAAAACAAAAACAAAAACAAAAACAAACAAACAAACAAAAAATTACTGCAACTATATTCCAAGTGTCAAAAAAGTTAAGTACATATTAAAAAGGGAGGATGTAAAAAAGACACAAATTGTATTTCTATAGTTGAAGACTATAATGTCTGGAATAAAAATACATTAGATTGGATTAATGGCAAAATAGACATTACCAAAGAAAAGATTAGTCACATCAATAGAAATTATCCAAAATGAAACACACAGAAAAAAAATGTTAATGAAAAGAGCATCAGTGAGCTAAAGAACAACCACAGGTGGCCTAATATGTAGAATCTCCAAAGGAGAGGAGTGAAGACAAAATATATTTGAAGAAATACTAGCCAAAAGTTTCCAAAATTTATGAAAACTATATACTCACAGATCTAAGAAGTGCAACAGACTTACAATTTCCAGTACAACAGACGATAGACTTAAATCCAAGCATATCAATAGTCATATTAAATGTGAGACTTCTGGTTCCAAAATGGCAGCATAGAAGCAAGCTGGCTCCCCCTTTTCCCCAGAAAAAGAAGGCCAAACCCAAATACACAACACCAAAATTACTATCAATAATATCCCAGAACTGAAATATGAGGATGAGACAGTTTGCAGGGTCACAAAGAAGTGCAAAAGCTCCAAGCAGGTGGTAAGAGAATAGGACTTCCATGTTCAGGGTGCCCCTCCCCGCATTCTGTCCAGCACCAAGCATTCACAAAGTTTCCTCCCAAAGCACAGTTTATACACTGGAAAAAGTGAGATCAAGGTGGACAACCAGCTCCCCACCATCTTGGGTTCCTTGGCAGGAGACTTGTCCCTGTCTTAGCCCACAGAAACATTGCAAGTCCCTTAAGGGAGAAGGCAAAGTCGGGAGGCAGGACTACCATCCCCAGAAGTGGAAACTCTGCTCTGTAACTCAGCCAAAGGAGACATCAAATTAGAGTGTCTGTTCAGCAGCAACATGATATGGGAGGTACATTCTGCAGATACTTTGGGCACAAACCCCTAGCCAGCCTTCCCACATTGCTGGGATATCCCAGGATACCTTCCATCTACTAGAGCTGAGGTGGACCTGGGCTTAAGCCACCACCTAGAGCTGAAAACGAGGCAGCAACGTAGCAGTGAAGAATCTTTAAGCAAATATATTCAATAAAACCCAAAACAAGTCAGACAGAGAAGACTGGAATAAATTATCCTTTAGTGCAAAGACATGGATATACATCACAAGAAACAATAGAAACGGGGAACCACAAATTTCCCAAATGGACAAAGCAAGGAACCAGTAACTGACTTTAATGAGATGGCAATATATGACCTCTATGACTAAGAGTTCAAAACAGCAATTTTGGCTGGGCATGGTGGCTCATGCCTATAATCTCAGCATATTGTGAGGCTGAAGCAGGAGGTTCGCTTGAGGCCAGGAGTTTGAGACCAGCCTGGGCAACATAGCAAGATTCCATCTCTACAAATAAAAAATTAAAAAAAGCAATGGCTGGTAACAGTGGTGCACATCTCTAGTTCCAGCTACTCAGGAGGCTGAGGTGGGAGGATCATTTGAGTCCAGGAGTTGGAGGCTGCAGTGAACTATGCTGGCACCACTGCACTCCAGCCTGGGTGACAGAGTGAGACCCTGTCTCAAAAATAAAAAAAAAAAGCAAAAATAGAAAAAACCCCTCCAAAATAGTGCTTTTAAGGAAACTCAGTGATCTCCAAGATAACACAGAAAACCATTTCAGAAATTTATGAGAGAAATTTAACAAAAATATTGAAGTAATTAAAACAATGCAATAGATGTTTTGGAAGTGAGAAATACACTTGCTATACTAAAAATTTCATTAGAGGCCGTCAAGAGCAGAACAGATCAAGCAGGGGAAGAATCAGTGAGCTTGAAGACAGGCTATGTCTTGTATATGTATACAATCAGAAGAGAAAAAAGAATGAAAAGAAATGTAGACCATCTACAAGATACAGAAGTTTACCTCAAAAGATGAAATCTAAAAATTATTGGTGTTCAAAAGAGAGTTGAGCAAGAGCAAGCGTAGAAAGCTTATCCAAAGAAATAATAATAGAAAACTTTCCAAAATATGAGAAAGAATAAATATTGAGGTACAGGAAGGACAGAGAACACCAAATAAGTCTAATACAAAGAACACTACCCCAAAGCACATAGTAATCAAACTTTCAAAGGCCAAGGACAAAGAGAGGATCCTAAAAGCAGCAAGAGAAAAGAGGCAAATAACATATAAAGGAACTCCAGTTTGTCTGGCAACAGACTTCTCAATGAAAACCATACAGGCCAAGATGGAATGGAAAGATATTTTCAAAGTGCTAAAAGAAAAAAAACACTTTTATCCAAGAATACCGTATCCAACAAAGTTATCCTTTAACTGTGAAGAAGAGATAGTCTTTCCCAGAAAAACAAAAACTGAGACAATTCACCACCACTAGAGCCATCTTACAAGAAATGCTAAAGGGAGTTCTTCAATCTGAAACAAAAAATACTAATATGCAAAAAGAAAACATTTGAAGCTGTGAAACCCCTGGGTAAAATTAAGTACATAGACAAACCTAGAATAATTAAATACTATAATTGTGGTATGCAATTCACTCATAACTCTAGTATGAAGCCCCAAAGACAAATCTATCAAAAATAATAATAGTAACAGCAAGCTGTTAAGAGATAAGTATTGTAAAAATACGTAAATTGAGACAACTAAAAGTCAAAATGTGGGAGGGATGGAGTTAACGTGTAGAGTTATTTTTTATTTTTCCTTCATGTCTATTCTTTTATTTTTTATGTAAGTTGTCATCTCTTTAAAATAACTTGTTATAGCTGTAAGATTTTTTTGAGCCTCATGATAACCACCATATGCAAAAACCTGTAATAGATTCACTAAAAATAGCAATTGAAGATGGCAGCAGCAATGATTTACCAGCTGCTGGTCTGGAGCAGCATACTGGTGTTGAGCCTGCCCTCAGGTGCCAGGTGTTTTGGGGTATGGGCCTTGCCAACTGGAGACAAGGTCATGCATGCTAGCCAGGTTGATGATAATAAAGACTCCAGGAAAATTCGGTTTGTGGGTTGTCAGGAAGAGGTGAATGTAAACTTTGCCACTGATTTGATAACAGAGCAACCTATGAGTGAAGTAGAGTGTTGGGTAGTATTGTGTAACTGGTTGAGGAGCTCTTGGCTACCCAAAAGTGTATGTAAATATAGACAAAGAAACAAAAACTGGGATATGTGGTTATTGTGGGCTGTAGTTCAAAAAACACCATCATTAGAATGAATTGTGAACCCATGGTCCTCTGAAGTATGTGGATGAACATTTTGATTTTGAAAATAAAGTGTGTGAAATCACTAGTTCTGTATAAAGGGCATTCCTATTGCTAAATAAAGGGTATTCCTATTGCTAAATAAAGGGCAATGCTATCAAGAAAAAAAAGACACAATGAATTAAAACATATTACCAGAGAAAATCACTTAACCACAAAGGAGGACAGTAAGAACAAAGAAAGGAAAAGGGGAATTACAAAACCAGAAAATAAGCAACAAAATGGAAGTAGTTAAGTTCTTTCTTATGAATAATAACACTAAATGTAAATGAACTCAGTTCTCCAATTAAAAGGCATACAGTGGCTGAATGGATAAAGAAACAAGATCCAACTATATGCTGCCTACAAGAAACCTATTTCGCCTATAAAGATACATACAAACTGAAAGTGAAGGGGTGGTAAAAGTCATTCTGTGCAACTGGAAATTGGAAAAGAGTAGCAGCAGTTATATTTATGTTAGATAAAATAGACTACAAATTAAAGACTGTAAAGAGAGACAAAAAAAGTCATGTAATGATAATGGGATCAATTCAGCAAAGGATATAACAATTATAAATATTTATGCATCCAAAACTAGAGCTTCCAAGTATACAAAGCAAACATTAATAGATCTAAAAGGGAGAGATAGACTGCCATACAATAATAGTACGGGATTTTTAACACCCCATTCTTAGTAATGGACAAATTATCCAGACAGAAAATCAACAAAGAAACATCAGAGTTAAACTACACACTAGATCTAATATGCCTGACTTTTACAAAACATTTTATCCAAATGATGAAGAATACATACTTTTTTCATCAGCACATGGAACATTCTCCAGAATAGATCATATCTTAGGCCACAAAACAAGTCTGAACAAATTCAAAAAACTAAAAACCATATCAGGTATTTTTTCTCACCACAATGGAATAAAACTAGAAATCAATATCAAGTGAAACCACAGAAACTACACAAACACATGGAAATTAAACAACATGCTCTTGAATGACCAATGGGTCAATGAAGAAATAAGAAAAAACAATTAAAATTTCTTGAAACAAATAAAAATGGAAACACAACATTCCAAAATCTATGGGATATAGCAAAAGTAGTAGCAAGAGGGAAGTTTATAACAATAAATACCTACATCAAAAAAGTAAAAATATTTGAAATAAACAATCTAATGATGTACCTCAAGGAACTAGAAAAGCAAGAACAAACCAAATCCCAAATTAGTATAAGGAAAGACATAATAAAGATGAAAGCAGAAAATAATGAAATTGAGACTAAAAATTACAGACCAATGAAACGAAAAATTGTTTTTTAGAATGATAAACAAAATTGATAAACCTTTAGTTAGACTAAGAAAAAAAGAGAGCAAATACTGAATTAAATAAAAACAGAAATGAAAAAGGAGACATAACAACACAGAAATACAAAGAATCATCATAGACTATTTTGAAAAACAATACAGCAACAAATTGGAAAACCTAGAAGAAATGGATAAATTCCTAGACACATACAACCTACCAAGATTGAACCATTAAGAAATAGAAAACCACAGAAAACCAAACACTGCATGTTCCCACTTATAAGTGGGAGCTGAATGATGAGAAAACATGGACACAAGGAAGAGGAACAAGACATACTGGGACCTGTCAGTGGCAGGGGTTGGGGGTGAGGGGATAGAGAACATCAGGAAGAATAGCTAATAAATGCTAGACTTAATACCTGCGTGATGGGATGATCTGTGGAGCAAACCACCATGGTACATATTTACCTATGTAGCAACCCTGCACATCCTATACATGTACCCCTGAATTTAAAATAAAAGTTGAAGAAAAAAAGAAATAAAAAACCTAAAGAAAAAAACCAATAATGAGTAATGAGATAAAAATTGTAATAAAAAGTCTCCCATCAAAGAAAATCCAAGGATCTGATGATTTCATTGCTGGATCCTATCAAACATTTAAAGAACTAGTACCAATCATACTCAAAATCTTTAAAAAATGGAAGATAAGGGGATACTTCCAAACTAATTTTATGAGGCCAGCATTCACCTGATATTAAAACCAGACAAGGACAAACCACAAAAGAAAACTATAGGTCAATGTCACTGATGAACATAGATGCAAAAGTCCTCAACAAAATACTAGCAAACCAAATTCAACAGCACATTGAAAAAAATCATTCACCATGATCAAGTGGGATTCATCCTAGAGATGCAAGGATGTGTCAACATATGTAATCAAAAAACATGATACATCACATTAACAGACCAAGAACAAAATCTATATGATTATTTTAGTAGCATTCAGTAAAGTCCAATATCCTTTTATGATAAAAATTCTTATGAAACTGGTATTGGAAAACCATACCTCAGAATAATAAAGGCCAAATCTGACAAACCCATAGCTAACATAGTACTGATGAGGAAAAATTAAAAGCCTCTACTCTAAGATCTGGAACAGGACAAGGATGCCCACTTCCACTACTTTTATTCAACATAATACTGGAAATCTTAATGAGAGCAATTGGGCAAGAAAAAGAAATAGATAGCATTCAAACTGGAAAGAAATAAGTCAAATTAGCCTTGTTCACAGATGACATGCTATTGTATACAAAAAAAAAAAAAAAAACAAACCAAACCCTAAATACTCCACCAAAACACTTTTAGAACTGATAAGCAAATTCAGTAAAGTTGCAGGATACAAAATCAATATACAAAATTAGTAGTGTTTTTATTTTCCAGCAGAAAACAATCTGAAAAAGAAATCAAGAAAGCAATCCTATAAGTGCTTGAAGTGATGGATACCCTATTTACCCTGATGTGATTAGTACACATTATATGCCTACATCATATCATATACATCATATACCCCATAAATATATATATACCTACTATGTACCCATAAAAATTAAAAATTAAAAAATTAAATATATATATAGAAAATATATATCAGAAAAAAAGAAAGCAATCCTACTAACAATAGCTACAAAGAATACAAAATACCTCTAAACTGATTAACCAAATAAATGAAAGATCTATACAAGGAAAACTATGAAACACTGATGAAAGAAACTAGAGATGACACACCAAAGAAAAGAGAAACATATTCCATGCTCATGGATTGGAAAATTAGTATCGTGAAAATGACCATACTACTTAAAGCAATTTACAGATTCAATGCAATCCCTATCAAAATACCAATGAGATTCTTCACAGAAATAGAAAAAACAATCCTGAAATTTATGTGGAACCACAAAAGACACCAAATAACCAAAGCAATCTTGAGCAAATAGAACAAAGCCAGAGGCATTATACTATTGGACTTTAAAGTATACTACAAAGCTATAGTAACCAAATCAGCATGGTATTGGTGTAAAAACAGAAACAGACCATTGGAATGGAATAGAGAATCTAGACATAAATCCACACATTTGTAGCCATCTCATAGTCAACAAATGTACCAAGAACATACAGTGGAGAAAGGACAATCTCTTCAATAAATGGTGATGGGAAAACTGGATAACTATATCCCAAAGAATGAAACTATACCCCTATCTCTCACCATACACAAAAATCAAAATGATTAAAGACTTAAATCTAAGGTCTGAAACTATGAAACTACTAGAAGAAAACATAGGGGAAATTCTCCAGGACACTTGGGCAAAAATTTTTTGTGTAAGACCTCAAAAGCACAGTCAACTAAAGCAAATACAGACAAATGGGATTACATCAAACTAAAAAGCTTCTGCACAGCAAAGAAAACCATCAATGAAGTGAAGAGATGACCCACAGAATGGGAGAAAATATTTGCAATCTATCCATAGTAATAACAAGGGAGTAATAACCAGAATATATAAGGAGACAAGGGAGTAATAACCAGAATATACAAGGGAGTAATAACCAGAATATATAACCAGACAAGGAAGTAATAACCAGAATATATAAGGAGCTCAAAAAACTCAATAGCAAAAAACCCAAATAATCTGATCTAAAAATGGGTAAAAGATCTGAATGGACGTTTCTCAAAAGAAGATGTACAAATAGTCCACAGATATGTGAAAAAATGCTGAATATCACTAATTATCAGAGAAATGCTCATTAAAGCCACAATGAGATATCATGTCACCTCAGTTAAAATGTCCTTTACAAAAAAGCTAGGTAATAATAGATCCTGGCAAGTTTGTGGAGAAAGAGGAACCCTTATACACTGTTGGTGGGGATGTAAATTAGTACAGTCTTTACGGAAACAGTATGGAGGTTTTTCAAAAAACTAAAAATAGAACTACCACATGATCCAGCAATTCCACTACTGAGTGTACATCCAGAAGAAAGGAAATCAGTGTACCAAAGAGTACCCTGCAGTACAATGTACCAAATGGTACTCAGGGGTACAACACGGTGAAACCCCATCTCTACTAAAAATACAAAAAATTAGTAGGGTGTGGTGGTGCACACCTGCAATCCCAGCTACTCGGGAGGCTGAGGCAGGAGAATCACTTGAACCTGGGAGGCGGAGGTTGCAGTGAGCCAAGATCACACCATTGCACTCCAGCTTGGGCAACAAGAGCAAAACTCCGTCTCAATTGAAAAAAAAAAAAAAAGATAGGAGCTAGGGGAAGAAGACAAATCTATTATTATAGTTGTATATTTCTTTCTTTCTTTCTTTTTTTTTTTTTTTTTGAGATGGAGTCTCGCTCTGTCGCCCAGGCTGGAGTGCTGTGGCCGGATCTCAGCCCCCTGCAAGCTCCGCCTCCCGGGTTCCCGCCATTCTCCTGCCTCAGCCTCCCGAGTAGCTGGGACTACAGGCGCCCACCACCTCGCCTGGCTAGTTTTTTGTATTTTTTAGTAGAGACGGGGTTTCACCGTGTTAGCCAGGATGGTCTCGATCTCCTGACCTCGTGATCCGCCCGTCTCGGCCTCCCAAAGTGCTGGGATTACAGGCTTGAGCCACCGCGCCCGGCCAGTTGTATATTTCAATACCCTGCTCCTAGTAATTGATAAAGCAAGTAGATAGAACATCAGCAAAGATACAGAAGACTTGAATAACACTCTCAAGCAACTTCACCTAATTAGCATTTGTAGGACACTCCATGTAATAACATTATTCACATACTTTTCAAGTGCACAGGAAACATTTACCAAGATAGATCAGATTTAGTACTGTAAAACAAGTCTCAAATTTAAAAGAATTCAAGTTATGAAAGTAGGCTCTTTGATCACAGTGCAATTGTATTAGAAACCAATAACATGTCTAGAATTTAGTATATACCCTTCTCCCAACTCTAACTCCCAAACTTGCTCCTTCTCCATGTCCTTTTCTCAACTTAGTTGAAGGCCCCATTATCCATTCAGTCACTTAAGCCAGAAATTCTTAATTATCTTTTTCCTTATCTCTCTTAGGCAACAAATTACCACATTCTGCTGACTTTTCTTCCAAATCGTTTCTCAAATCTCTTCCCTACTCTCTGCCTTGATTACTGCAGTTTCAGTTCAAGTCATTACTATCTCTTTTCATGGACCTGCACCAGCCACCTAACTGGTCCCTCTACCTCTCATCTTCCCCTCCTTAAACTCATTTTCCACATGTAACTGAGTGCAGTGAATAGTCTCTAACATTCTTCTTCTTCTTTTTTTTTTTTAAGACAGGGTTGCATTCTGTCTCATAGGCTGGAGTGCAGTGGCGCGATCTCAGCTCACTGCAACCTCTGCCTCCTGGGTTCAAGTGATTCTCCTGCCTCAGCCTCCCCAGCAGCTAGGATTATAGGCACATGCCACTGCGCCTGGCTAATTTTTTGTATTTTTAGTAGAGACAGGGTTTCACCATGTTGACCAGACTGGTCTTGAACTCCTGACCTCAAGTGATCCACCCGCCTCAGCCACCCAAAGTGTTGGGATTACAGGCGTAAGCCATCGTGCCCAGCCAATCTCTCACATTCTTACAGTCTCTGTTTCTCCCCACCTGTAGAACAGCTTTCCTACATTTGGGGAATCTCTATTGTTAGGAGTCCTGACTCCCAAAGTGTAAACCAAAACTCACTTTCATCACCTCCTTTGCAGCTAGGGGAGGGTACATGACCTGGGCTTAATCAGATGCACCACACAAGACTTTAAGACAAGTACAGAGTCAAGAAGCAGGACATCCACAACAGAATAAAATCGTTACATATATGTGCAAGATATTCCTAGAGATTTCCCTGTAGGAGGGATTTATTTACTATCCTTTCTCTCTCTTTTCTCTCCCTTCCTTCCTTCCTTCCTTCCTTCCTTCCTTCCTTCCTTCCTTCCTTCCTTCCTTCCTTCCTTCCTTCCTTCCTTCCTCTCTCTCTCTTTCTTTCTTTTCTCAGCTTTATGAAGATATAATTCACATAACATGTAATTCACCCATTTAAAATGTAAAATGCAATGGTGGTTGGTATAGCCACAGAGTTGTGTAAGGTTAATCAACATCAATTTTGGAACATTTTCATCACCCCCAGAAGAAACTCTATACTCATTAAGCTACTCTTCATTTCCACCCATCCCCTCTCATAGCTGTAGACAACCACTAATCTACTTTCTGTATTAATAAATATTCTGGACATTTCATATAAAAGAAGTCGTATAATATATGTGTTTTTGTCTCACTTCTTTTGTGTAGGTAGCATAATGTTTTCAAGGTTCATCCATATTGTCCTGATCCATTATCAGCAATTTATTCCGTCTTATTGCTATATAATGCTCTATGGCATAGCTACACAGCAGTTTGTTTATGCATTCACTTACTTGTGGACATTTAGGTAACTTTCATTTTTTGGCTATTACAGATAAGACTGCTATGAACATGCATGTCCATTCTTTGTATGGATTTATGCTTTTATTTCTCTTGAGTATATATCTATGTATCTAGTGGTCGAATTGCTGGGTCATGTGCTTTGCTTGAAGGTTTAAGGAGATATTTTCTTTTGTGAGAACCTGGATTGGGAAAAGTTGAACCTTTCATCATTTCATCATTTGAATTTTTTAATGTATGAGGCAGGCTTTTGTACAAAGAGAGAGAGAAAACAACCCCAAACACTTATAGCCACTTTTGCTTAATTAATGTTAAATTTATTAAAGATATCTGTTTTTAAAATCTAGTTTTTATTGGGTGCTTAAACTTAACTTTAAGCCAGTAAATTTTATTTATAAATATAGTATTCTAACTTAATATTCACTTATAAATAAGATAGATTAAATTCCCTAAACATTATTTATTAAGGTGATAAAATTCTTAGATATTTCAAACTACAATTATAAATGTAATGTATCTGATTCTCTAAAGCACTTCAAGCAAACAACAAGCAAGCTTACAAATCTAATAAACCAATATTCCTAAGCACTTACATTCTATTTACAAACCTCATAACTCAAAAGTTGTAGATTTAATTCCTCAGATTCTCTGAAAAATTCAAACTCAATTTACAAACATAATCAATTCAACTTCTATACATCTCCAATTTAAATCCTCAAAAATTAGCCGGGCGTGGTGGCGGGCGCCTGTAGTCCCAGCTACTCGGGAGGCTGAGGCAGGAGAATGGCGTAAACCCGGGAGGCGGAGCTTGCAGTGAGCTGAGATCCAGCCACTGTACTCCAGCCTGGGTGACAGAGCGAGACTCCGTCTCAAAAAAAAAAAAAAAAAAAAAAAAAAAAAAAAAAAAAAAAAAAAAAAATAAATAAATCCTCAATCTACCATCAATTAAGTTCTTTTAAACATTTCAGATTAAAATCACAAGTCTAAATTCAACGTGTCAAATATCCCATCTGTCAAACAAAATATACCCAAATTGCCAAGATGGTTAAAAAATAGCTTATTCTTGAACTCAACATAAAAAAATGTTAAACCTTGGGTTTGAGTAACTTCTTCACTCTTATTCGGAGCCTGCATAAGTTTGGCTTTGGAAAAACTTCAGCTAAATTGAAGAATCATAAGTAATACTTCATACATAGTTTAACATTTTAAGTTAAATGTTTAGAATATATAAATGTTTAGTTAAGAACATTTAAGTACACATTCGTTTGCCATACCCTTTCTTTGAGTGTGAGTCTGTTAATCAGATTTCCAAGACACCTTCGTTGCATAAACTACTCCCATAGTGTATCCTCCGTAATTTCCAATTTGGATTATGTTATAAGCCTCTGCAAAACAATGTAAATGTAAATTGATTTTAGGTTTTTATATTTCCTTGCAATCTTTCATAGTTGTCTGATCCACTTTTAGTTTAAAAAATGTTTTAGCACGTTTCCATTAGCAAGTCTTTCCAAAGTAGCATTTCTTCTAATTTTCTTTTTCTTTTTTTTTTTTCTGGAGCAGGGGACAGAGTCTCGCTCTGTTGTTGCCCAGGCTGGAGTGCAGTGGTGCGATCTCAGCTCACCACAACCTCTCCCCACTGGGTTCAAGTGATTCTCCTGCCTCAGCCTCCCAAGTAACTGGGACACAGGTGGATGCCATCATGCCCAGCTAATTTTTGTATTTTTAGTAGAGACAGGGTTTCACTATGTTGGCCAGGCTGGTCTCAAACTCCTGACCTCATGATCCATCCACCTCGGCCTCCCAAAGTGCTGGGATTACAGGTGTGAGCCACCACGCCCGGCCTCTTCTAATTTTCAGAGTAGCAACAACCTTTTTTCCTACACTTATATTTCATGGGATTATGTCATATTTAATGAAATTAGTAATTATAATAACAAAACTAATATCTGCAGGTTTGGGAACAAACACAACTTGGTAAGTGTTGTGTATGTGTATGTGATTCTTGGTATGTGTTGTGCTCAAGTGACGGGAGCAGAACACAACAGTATACTAGAGAGGGATCTCCTAGCTGAAACCTGTATGCACCCTGGGTGCCCGTTGGTATGTTTTACAGAAGGAATGGAGAATGCTGGTTAATTTAGTAATTGAGCTAAGTGGAGGTTGGCTTAAAAATCTTCTATTATTTTTCATGTTTAAAAAAATTGAGTTACAAGTTACATACAGTAAAATATGCCCTTTTGAATGTGTAGTTCTATGGGTTTTGACAAACACTTGCAGTTATGTAATGACCACTACTACCCTGATCAAGATATGGAATGCCTCTGTCAGCTCTCAAAATCCCCTTGTGCTACTCCTTTGTAGTCAATCCCTCCACCCCACCACACACCCAGCTCCTGCAAATCTTACTTCTGCATAATTCTCTGGAGATTCACCAAAGTTGCTGTGTGTGTTAGCTATTCCTTTCTATTGCCAAATAGAATTCCATAGTGCACATGTACAGCAGTTTGATGATTCACCTGTTGAAGGACCCCTTGGTTGTTTCCAGCTGGGGGTATTATGAAAAAAGCTACTAGGAACATTTCATGTATAGGTTTTTGTGTGAACATGAGTTTTCATTTCTCTGTGTAGTGCTTTCTCATTGTGGTTTAAATTCGCATTTCCCTAATGGCTAATGATGTTGAATGCCTTTTCATGTGTTTGTTTACCATCTATATTAACATTTTTGGTTAAACATCTGTTCATGTCTTTGTCCACTTCTATTTGGATTGTATTTCCACTGTTAAGTTTGAGAGTTCTTCGTATATTCTAGATACTAGTCATTTGTGGGATATGTGGTTTGCCAATATTTCTCCCAGTCTGTAGTGAGTTGTTTTTCATCCTCATAATAGGGTTTTTCATGAGCAAATGTTTTTAATTTTGATGAGGTCCACATTGTTAATATTTACTTTTATAATCATGTTTTTGGTATTAAGTCTAAAAGCGACTTGCCCAGCTATAGATTATAAAGATATTCTACGATTTTTTTCTTTCTTTTTTTTTTTTTTCGTGATGGAGTTTTGCTCTTGTTGCCCAGACTGGAGTGCAATGGTGTGATCTCTACTCACTGCAACCTCTGCCTCCTGTGTTCAAGCGATTCTCCTACCTCAGCCTCTCGAGTAGCTGGGATTATAGGCATGCGCCACCAGCCCGGCTAATTTTGTATTTTTAGTAGAGATGGGATTTCTCCATATTGGTCAGGCTGGTCTCGAACTCCCAACCTCAGGTGATCTGTCCGCCTTGGCCTCCCAAAGTGCTGGGATTACAGACGTGAGCCACTGCGCCTGGCCTCTACCACTGTTTTTCTAGAAGTTTTGAAGAAGGATTTACATTTTATATTACATCCATGATTCACTTTGAGTTAGTTTTTGCATAAGATGTGAGTTTTAGGTCAAGGTCCATTTTTCTTTGGCCTGTGAATGTCCAATTACTCTATACCTTTTGTCCAGATGGGTATTATTTCTCCACTGACTAGCTTTTGAATATTTGTCAAAAATCAATTGGGAATCCCAGTAGCAACAAGTACATGAGTACCCCTAGTGTTCAGGTCATGGTTTCTAATACCATTCTCCAATGAAAGGAACCGGGGTTCCTTGGACAAGTGGCTGGTTCTTGGACTGGGGCAAAAATTATACAAGATAATCTTAGAGCTCTTGCAGTATCAGAGAGTAAGGAAATGATAACAACAACAAAATCCACATTGATGTCAAAAGAGCACAAGAGCCAGCTGAAAGAGCTTCCACGGGCCAAAGTGGGAACAATTTGAGCAACAAAATTTAAAACTAGCATTGGAGTTATAGACCAAAGTGTAAAATAAATATTATGAGTGCATATTGAGAAAAAAATTCAATAGTAAATATGTGGAGGAAAACAGGCAAATCTCCCATGCAGAATTCCAAATAATTTATACAGATACTCCTCCCTGAAGGAGAGGACCATAACTCCCCACTCCTTGTGTGTGGTTTGCCCAAAGTGACTTCCTTCCAAAGAGAACAGTCTGGAAAGTGTGGACAAGTAACTTTACAATGAAGAAACCTGACAAACACTATTTTGCCAGGTGACCAAGGTCAATATCAATGGTCATAAATCACACTGATAGTATGTACCCTTGATATGACGTGATGAAAATGACACTTTATTTCTCTGATCTTCCTCCCAATAGACCATTACTCCAGTCTTATCATGAGAAAAACACCAGACATATTCCCAAAGTGGGGCATCCCACAAAATATATGACCAATACTCCTCAAAGCTGTCAAGGTTGTGAAAAACAAGGAAAGTCTAACAAACTGTCACAGCCAAGAGGGGCGTAAGGAGACATGACAATTAAAAACTAAGGAAATTTGACTCTACGCTGGCCATTAGTTAATAATGTTTCAGTATTGGTTCCTTCATTGTAACAAGTGTACCATACTAATGTCAGACACCAATAACAAGAAAACTGGGTGCATATGGAAACTCTCTGTCCTATCTGCTTAATTTTCCTGTAAACTAAAGAATAAAGTCTATTTTTAAAAATCAGTTGGGTGTATTTGTACGGCTCTATTTCTAGGTTCTCTATTCTGTTTCATTTATCTATTTGACTATCCCTCTGCCAATACCACACTGTTTTGATTACTGTGTGGTACTGTCAGAGGGCTAGCTACCCAGTAGAACTTCATGGAGTAGATTTTGCCCATTTTTAATTAAATTGTTTGTTTTCTTATTATTGAGTTTTGAGAAAATGCCAGTGTACTAGAAAGACCCCTGGCTGCCAGTGATCACATGCCCTGGGACCAGTTGGTAGGTTTTAAAGAAGGAATGGAGATTATTAGTTAATGTAATAATTTGATTAAGTAAAAGTTAATTACAAACGTTTCTATTATTATTATCATTTTTACTATTACTGCTATTTTGAGGTGGAGTCTCACCCTGTTGCCCAAGCTGGAGTGCATTGACATCATCTCGGCTCACTGCAACCTCCGCCTCCCAGGTTCAAGTGATTCTCCTGCCTTAGCCTCCTGAGTAGCTGGGACTACAGGCATGTGACACCACATCCATTTTTTTTTTTTTTTTTTGTATTTTCAGTGGAGATGGGATTTCATCATGTTGGCCAGGCTGGTCTGAAACTCCTGACCTCAAGTGATTGGCCCACCTTGGCATCCCAAAGTGCTGGGATTATAAGTATGAGCCACTGTGCCTGGCCAATGAAGGTTTCTATTATTTTTATCTCTGGGTTCCTTCCCCAGGTTTGGAAGGGCATACACCCAACTGAATTAACATCAATTACTTGGGGAAGATGTGGGACTACTATATATTTACAAATTTGGGTTATCTGTTGGAGGTTAGGGGACTGGACACTGGATCCTGCTTCACCTTTCAGAATGACATCTCCTGAACCATCTTTTCACAAGTTAGATCCCCTCTTATATATTTGGGCTTTGTATCAAGAAAATCCTCAAGCCCATGCCTTTCAGCTGGAATTTAACTTGTCTCATAACCTAGTGAATTGCACAGGCTCTAGGCATACCTAAAGTTACATTTTTATCCTCTCCTCCCATTTTTTCCCCAAAACTTCTTGCACAACATTTTGGGATTGGGGTCGATGGGATTCTGCATGTCACCCTCACCCCACTAATCTGCAACTGCCTATTGAAAGGATTCTTAACTGTCTTTCCCGCACAGGTGTCTTTGGCAGTCTGACGAAGCTATGGATCTTTTCTTGGAAAAATGTTTTAAAATCTATTTCATAAAATCCATAGGACCACAAAAGAAACCAACTATTGAAGTACAGTCATCACTTAGCCATAGGAATGTGCTCTGAGAAATATGTTGTAAGTTGATTTCATTGTTGTGCAAACATCATAGAGTGTACCTACACAAACTTAGATGGTAGAGCCTACTATATACCTAGGCTATATTGTATAGCCTATTGCTTTTAGACTACAAACCTGTACAGCGTGCTACTGTTCTAAATGCTGCAGGCAATTAAACACAATGTTAATGTTAAGTATTTGTGTGTCTAAGTATATCTTTTTTTTTCTTTCTTTCTTTCTTTCTTTCTTTCTTTTTTTTTTGAGATGGGGTCTCGTTCTGTTGCCCAGGCTGGAGTGCAATGGTGCAATCTTGGCTCATTGCAATCTTCGCCTTCTGCTTACTACAGCTGGAGTGTGCCTTGCTCTGGAGGTGAATAGCCAAGGCTTCCCTTCATCCCTAAGTCACCACTGAATCAACCCAACTCAGTGGCCTAACATCCCCAAGGCAAGCTGTAAGCAACTGTTACATAGACCTTTCCCTATGAGACCAATTGGAGGTGGAGCTGCTCTATTTACCCCTCCCCTTTTTCTCTCAGGCTGGAGCTGAAGCAGTATCTTGCCTCCTAGAAAAATAGTATATTGGCTGCTTAAAGCAGTTATACCTCTCTGTGACTAAGTTAAAGTAGTGTCTACATAGTAGGAAACTGCCTTGGTTACCCAAAGTGGTCATATACCCTAGTACCTAAGCTGAAGCAGTGCCCTGCATCCTAGGAAAATGGTGCCTTGGGCCACGTGGAACAGTCATCCCCCCAAGGCCTGAGCTGAAGCAACACATTACCTCCTTGGGAATTAGTGCCCTGGCCAAGCTGATCAGCTGTACACCCCAGGGCAAAGCTGATATAGTACCTGGAGTCCCAGGGAAACAGAGTAGTGAGCTGAGACACATTACACTATAGGCCAAACAACTCTAGTACCCTTATTCCTTTTAGAGTCTGAGTTGCTCAGACACCCTACTCTCTGGGGAATAGAGTCATTGCTGTGCTGTTCCCTGTCATCCCCAGGGTCCAAATGACAGTTGCACTACACTATTCTGGGGTACATGGTGTCACTGCACCTGGCTTCACAGAGTCTTGGATACTGCCAAGCCCCACCATCCTACAGTTTACAGTCACTACCTACACAGTGCCTCATCCACTGGGACCCAAGTTGCCACTGGGACCCAAGTTGCCACTTTAATTTTAAAAAGAAAAATTAGCTGAGCATGGTAGCACATGCCTGTAGTCCCAGCTACTTGGGAGGCTGAGGCAGGAGGATCGCTTGAGCCAGGAGGTTGAGGCTGCAGTCAGCCATAACTATGCCATTGCACTCCAGCCTGGGTGACAAAGTGAGACTTTGTCTTAAAAAAAGAGGCAAAGACAAATAGAGAATGCTAAAAAGAGAAAGAGAAAAGTGTCCAGTCACACATAAGAACATTCTCATTAGACTAACAGCATATTTTTCTGCAGAACTAACAGGCCAGGAGATAATGGGATGGTATATTTGAAGTGCTGAAAGTAAAAATTTGCCTGCTAATAATGTTATATGCAGAAAAGCAAAAGCTGTCTTTCAAAAATGAGGTATAAATAAGGTCTTTCTCAGAGAAAGCAAAAACTGAAGAAATTCATCACTACCACATGAGCCTTACAAGAAATGTTCAAGGGAATCTTAGATCCAGAATAAAAAAGATAATAGTTATTATCATTAAAACATGTAAAAGTATAAAACTCACTGGTAGAGCAGATACATAAAGGAAAAAGAGAAAAGAATCAAATCTTATCACTATGGAATACCACCAAACTT
Organism: Macaca nemestrina; assembly: GCF_043159975.1. Classification (NCBI taxonomy): domain Eukaryota; kingdom Metazoa; phylum Chordata; class Mammalia; order Primates; family Cercopithecidae; genus Macaca; species Macaca nemestrina. The sequence goes on along the minus strand of NC_092126.1, from coordinate 38,501,986 downwards.
CAGTGATAAACAATAAAAGAGAAGGAAAGAAACAAAGTATATAGAAAATAACCAGAAAATAATTAACAAAGGACAGGTGTAAATCTTCACCTATGAATAGTAACCTTGAATGTAAAGACATTAAATTCCCCACTTACTAGATATAGACTGGAAGAGTGGATTAAAAAATATGACTCAACTACATGCTGCCTACAAGAAAGTCATTTCACTTGTAAAGATATATATAAACTGAAAGTTAAGGAATGGAAGAATATATTCCACACAAATGAAAACCAGAAGTGAGCAGGGGTAGCTATACTTACATTTGATAAAACTGATACTGAAAGAATTAAGTCAAAAACAGTAAAAAGAGACAAAGAAGATTATTAAATAACGACAAAGGGATTAATTCAGCAAATCATATAACAATTATAAATACCTGTGTAGCAAAGATTAAAGTGTATATAAAGTATACAAAGCAAACATTAATAGGTCTAAAGGGAGAGAAAGATTGGCATACAATAATAGTAGGAGGCTTTAACGCTCCATTCTCAGTAATGGACATATCATTCATTCACACAGCAAATCAACAAAGAAACATCAGAATTAAACTACACACTAGTCCTAACTAACATTTACAGAACATCATATACAAAAATGATGAAGAATACATATTTTATTATCAGCACATTGAACATTCTCCAGAAGAGACTATATCTTAGGCTGCAAGACAAGTCTGAGTAATTCAAAAAAGTAAAAATCATATCAAGTATATTTTGGGACCACAGTGGAATAAAATTAGAAATCTTTTCATGTATTGTACAAATACAAGAAAATTAAACAACATGCTCCCAAATGACCAATGGGTCTCTGAAGAAATTAAGAAGAACATTTAAATATTTCTGGAAACAAATGAAAATTGGAATACAGCATACCATAATCTATGGGACATAGCAAAAGCAGTACTAAGAGGAAAGTTTACAGCAGAAAATATCTATATCAAAAAAGTAGGAGGACTTCAAATAAACAACCTACTGATGCATCTCAAGGAACAAGAACAGCAAGAATAAATCAAATTCAAAATTAGTCGAAGAAATAATAAAGATCAAAAAAGAAATAAGTCAAATTGAGACTAAAAAATTACAAATGATCAGTGAAACAAAATGTTGGTTTTTTTTTTTTTTTTTTTTTTTTTAAAAACCAGAAGCCATTAGCTGGACTAACCAAGAAAAAAAGAGAAAAGACAGAAATAAAATCAGAAATGTGAAAGGAGACATTAAAACTGATGATACAGAAAAAGAAAGGATCATTAGAGACTGTTATTAACAACTGTATGGCAACAAATTAGAAAGTCTAGTGGAAATAAACTCCAGGACACATACAACCTACCAGGATTGAATCAAGAAAAAATAGAGAACCTGAACACACCAATTATGAGTAATAAAATGGAATCTGTAATAAAAAGCCTCCCATCCAAAAAAAAAAAAAAAAAAAAAAAAAACCCCAAAACCAACCAACCAACCAACCAACAAACAAACAAAACTCCAGGTCCCAATGACTTAACTGCAGAATTCTGACAGACATTTAAACGTGAATACCAATGCTTTCCAAACTCTTCCAGAAAATTGAAGAGGAAGGAATCGTTCCAAACTCATTCTACAAAGCCAGCATTACCCTGCTACCAAAATCTGATGATGATACAACAAAAAAAGAAAACCATAGGTCAGTATTCCTGATCAACATAGATGCAAAACTCCTTAGCAGAATACTGGCAAACTGAATCCAGCAGCACAAGAAAAAGATCATTCACCATAATCAATGAAGAATGATTGATACATCATTCTTCACAGAATGAAGAATGTGATACATCACACAAACAAATGATCACAATATGATCATCTCAATAGATGCAGAAAAAGTATTTGAGAAAATTCAATGTGCCTTCATAATAATAACTCTCAAAAAGTTAGGTGCAGAAGAAACATACCTCAATATAAGGCCACATATGACAAACCCACAGCCAACATCATATGGAACAGGGAAACGTTGAATGAAAGCTTTTCCTCCAAGATATGGAACAAGATAAGGATACCCACTTTCCCCACTTTTATGCAAATAGTACTGGAAGTCCTAGCCAGAGCAATTAGGCAAGAGAAAGAAATAAAGGGCATCCAAATTGTAAAGGAGGATGTCAAATGATCCCTGTTTGCAGATGACATAATCTTATATATAGAAAACCCTAACAGCTACACCAAAAAACTCTTAAAACTGATAAACAAATTCAGTAAAGTTGCAGGAACATAAAAAAACAGTAGCATTTCTATATACCAACAACAAACTAGAGGAAGAAGAAATCAAGAAGGCAATCCCATTTATAATAGCAACGAATAATATAGAGTACCTAAGAATCAATTTAACCAAAGAAGTAAATTATCCCTACAGGGAAAACTATAAAACACTGACAAAAGAATTGAAGAGAACACAACAAAATTGAAAGACATCTCATGTTCATGAATTGGAATAATTGAAATTGTGAAAATGGTCACGCTATCCAAAGAAATCTACAGATTCTATGCAATCTCTATCAAAATACCAATGACATTCTTCACAGAAATAGAAAAACAATCCTAAAATTTGTATGAAACAACAAAAGACCCTGAATAGCCAAAGCAATCTTGAGCAAAAGGAACAAAGCCAGAGGCATTATACTGTTGAACTGTAAAGTATACTACAAAGCGATAGTAACAAAAATAGCTCGGTACTGACATAAAAACAGACCATAGGCTAATGGAATAGAATGGAGAACCCAGATATAAATCCACACATTTACAGTCAGCTGATTTTCAACAAAGGCACCAAGAATAATCACTGGGGATGGGATAGTCTATTTGATAAAAGGTGTGAGAAAACTGGATGTCCATATGCAGAAAAATGAAACTAGAGCCCTATCTCTCACCAAATGCAAAAAATCAACTAAAATAAATTAAAGATTTAAATGTAAGGTTTGGAACTGTGAAACTACTAGGAAAAAAAAACAGGCAAAATGTTTCAGAATACTGGTCTGAGCAAAGATTTTATGGAGAAGGCCTCAAAGCGCAGGCAACAAAGGAAAATTAGACAAATGGTATTGTATCGAACAGAAAAGCTTCTGTACAGCAAAGCAAACCATCAACAAAGTGAAGAGACAATCTACAGAATAGTAGAAAATATTTTCAAGTTATTCATCTGACAAAGGATTATTATACAGAATACACAAAGAACTCAAACAACTCAACAGTAAAAATGAAAATAATTCAATTTAAAAATGGGTGGCCGGACACAGTGACTCATGCCTACAATCCCAGCACTTTGGGAGGCCAAGGCAGGCAGATCACCTGCGGTTAGGAGTTCAAGACCAGCCTTACCAACAAGGAGAAACCTCATCTCTACTAAAAATACAAAATTAGTGGTGGCACATGCCTGTAATCCTAGCTACTGGGGAGGCTGAGGCAGGAGAATTGCTTGAACCTGGGAGGTGGAAGTTGCAGTGAGCCGAGATTGCACCATTGCACTCCAGCCTGGCCAACAAGAGCAAAACTCCTTCTGAAAAAAAAAAAAAAAAAAAAAAAAAAAAGAGATCTGAATTGTCATTTTCAAAAGAAGAGATACAAATCGCCAACAGATATATGAAAAAAATACACAACATTACTAATCATCAGGGAATCAGGGAAATGCAAATCAAAACCACAAGACATATTATCTCACCCCAGTTAGAACGGCTATTTTCAAAAAGACAAAAAATAAGAAATGCTGGCAAGGATGTGGAGAAAGGGAAACTCTTACATACGGTTGGTGGGAATGTAAAGTAGTACAGCCATTATGAAAACCAATATGTAGGTTCCTCACAAAATAAAAAATTTAACTACCACATCACCCAGTAATCCCACTCCTGTGTATATATTCAAAGGAAAGGAAATCAGTATGTTGAAGACATATCTACACTCCCATATTTACTGCAGTATTATTCACAATAGCCAAGATAAGAAATGAACCTAAGTGTCCATCAACAGAGGACTGGATAAAAAAATTTGGTATATATACAAAATATAATACTATTTAGATATGAAAAAGAATGAAATTCTGTCATTCATGACAACATGGATGAATTTGTAGGACGTTATGTTAAATAGAGTAAGCCAGGCACAGAAAGATAAATAGCAATATGTGGTAGCTAAAAAAGGACCTCATTGAACTAGAGAGTGGAGTAGTGGTTGCTATTCTATATAGAGGAAGGGTAGGGTGGATGAGAGAACAGCCAAATGTTGATTAATAGATACAAAAGTACAGTTAGATAGGAGGAATAAGGTCTAGAGTTCTACAGCATTATAGGGTGACTATAGCTAAGAACGATTAGGCTGGGTGTGGTGACTCATGCCTGTAATCCCAGCACTTTGGGAGGACAAGGCGGGTGGATCACCTGAGGTCAGGAGTACAAGACCAGCCTGACCAACATGGAGAAACCCCACCTCTACTAAAAATACAAAAATCAGCTGGGTGTGGTGGCGTACGCCTGGCACGTCTGTAATCCCAGCTACTCGGGAGGCTGAGGAAGTAGAATCACTTGAACCCGGGAGGTGGAAGTTGCAGTGAACCGAGATCACGCCATTGCACTCCAGCCTATGTGACAGGAGTGAGACTCCATTTCCAAAAAAAAAAAAAAAAAAAAAAAAGAACAATTTATTGCATATTTTCAAATAGCTAGTAGAGTGGACTTTGAATGTTTCCAACCCAAATCAACGATAAATGTTTGAGGTGATGTATATGCTATTTATCCTGATTTGATCATTATACATTGTATACATGTATCTAAATGTCACACTGTACTTCACAAATATATGTAATTATTATGTGTCAATTAAAAGTAATAATAAAAGCAAAAAAAAAAAAAGGTAAAAATGATACACCTGTATAAGGCACTTGCCACTTAATCAGTGAGTAAATGGTGAGTGAATGTGAAGGTCTAGGATGTTACTGTACACTACTATAGACATTATAAACACTGTACATTTAGTATAACTAAATTTATGTAATAAATTATTCTTTCTTCAATAATTAAGTAACCTTAGCTTAGTGTAACTTTTAAATTTTATAAACTTTTAAATTTTTAAAACATTTTTGACTCTTTTGTAATAGCACTTCCCTTAAAACACAAATACAAACTGGGTGCAGTGGTGTGGGGCAATGCCAGCTACTCAGGAGGCTGAGGTGGGAGGATCATTTGAGCCCAGGAGTTCAAGACCAGCCTGGGCAAACATCAGGAGGCCAAAAGAAAAAACAAAAACAAAACAACCTCCGCCCACAAACACATCGTACAACTGTTCAAAAATATTTTATTTCTTTATATTCTTATTCTATAAACTTTTTTCTACTAAATTTTTTTTTGATTTTTTACTTTCTAGACTTTTTTGTTAAAAGTGAAGATACAAGCACAAGCACACACATTAGCTTAGGTCTACACAGGGTCAGGGTCATCAGTGTTCCTGTTCTTCGCCTCCACATCTTCTGCTACTGAAAGGTCTTCAGGGGCGTTAACACTCATGAAGCTGTCACCTCCTATGATAACATTGCCTTCTTCCGCAATACTTCCTGATGGACCTCCCTGAGGCTGTTGTACATTAACTTTTTTTTTTTTTTTTTGGTAAGTAAAAGGAGTACACTCTGAAATGATAAAAAGTATGGTAAATACGTAAAACAGTAATATAATGTTTATTATCATTATCAAATGTTATGTACTGTACATAATTGTATGTGGCAGACTTTTCTAGGACTGGCAGCACAGTAGATTTATTTATACCAGCATCACCACAAACACATGAGGAATGCGGGGTTGTGCTACAAAATTGTGACAGCTATTAATACAATGTTACTAGGTGATAGGAATTTTTTCAGCTCCATTATACCCTTATGGGACCACCCGGGTATATGTGGTTTGTTGTTGATTGATAGTTATGTGGCACACCACTGTATAAAATCTTTAATTAACAGATTAAATATCAAAATCTAGTGACAGATTTACTTAGTATCATAATTTTATAGTAACATTGAACAAAAATGATATTTCAAGATATTTATAACACCATAAAGTTAATTGAAAATATCTGTGAATTCTATTGGTGACAGTCATGGGTACAACTAATACTGCAATGATTTATCACCTCCATTCATAAATAAAGGAAATACTAGATTTTCACTTACAGATTAGTGAAAATAAAAACGCAGGTTTTTTTTTTTTTTTTTTCTCCATCTGAGTTCATGGCTTTGAGGAATCTATTTCTGTTCCGTGAGATCTTGCACACTTTTCACCTTTTACTTTTTAATTTGCCTCATCTACCACCATTTTCTCTTATTTTGTAGGAACCCCCCAGCAACAGGCTTTAGAAGGAGGTTGAGGGAAGTGAGGAATATGGATGAGTGCAGACCCCGACTCCTGGACTGATGCTTGGCATTCTGCCCTCCATGCTTCTTTTCTTTCCCACACTTAATGCTCTGCATTCCCGGGCCCAGTCTGCTGGTGTAAGTAACTCCCCAGCCATAAAAATCAGTCCTAGTCACAGAGGGCTTGGACCTTGTCTTGGTTTCCCTCTGTGTTTTGTTGATTTGTCTACATAACCTACCCATAGCTAGCTGTTCTCTCCTCCTTATGATCCTGAAACTTGTCATGTTGGAAAAGTGTTTTGCTGTAGACATCCTGAATCATCCTGAATCTGGGCAAGGCCTTTGAATGTATAAGAATTGAAATTGTTTTCCAGTTTCAACTTCCATAGATCCTAGAAGGTAAAATACAACCATGCATTTAAATACTACTGGTAAGTCAGAATATCGAAGACTTTGCTATGGAGGAGTACTCAAGGATATTAGTAATATATTGTTGGTATTGTGAAGCTAAACAATAAAAGTAATTGTTTTATTAAGATGGGAGCAACTATTTAGTCTCTGCAACATTCTCTCTTCCTTTCCAATGCCTGGAGGAAGGCAGTACAGTGGAACTCTCAGTGGTGAGAAAAAGATGTTTTCTGCCTTTGATGACACTGCTGTTTTCATAGTGCATTTCTTGCTGTGGGACTCTTGCTGATTCTCTGCCCTAGAGGTTGAGGGCAGAGATGTTCCAGTTCTCTTGACGAGGTCCCAGGAGAATGGGAGTGTACTGGATTCTGGCCAGGGCCATTTATTCTTGAAGAAATTAGAAACCAGTGGTGTATTGCTCTGCTTATTCAGAAGGAGTAAGAAATAAACTAGCATGTGACAGGGCAAGGGAGTTAATCTCAATCTAGACAAGCTTTTATGTTTCTAGGCCTGAGTAGGTGATAAAAATGAAGGCAGGAGAGGAGAAATGATTGGTAATACACGTACACACACAGACACACACACACACACACACAGAGAGAGAGAGAGAGAGAGAGAGAGAGACTGATAAGGCACGTTTCTATTCAGCAAAGGTTGTTGTTTTCTTTTTTTGAAATGATTAAACAGAATTTATTGGCTGTCTTTGAGTGTCTCTGGTCCAGTGTTGGCAGGGCTGTCTGGGTTCCTCTGCTTTGCTTGTTTTTGGGCTGCTGCTGCTGCAGCCTTTAAGGCTCTTTTTTTGCTTCTTCAGCTTTTTTTTTTTTTTTTTTTTTTTTTTTTTGAGGCGGAGTCTCGCTCTGTCGCCCAGGCTGGAGTGCAGTGGCGCGATCTCGGCTCACTGCAAGCTCCGCCTCCCGGGTTCCCGCCATTCTCCTGCCTCAGCCTCCCGAGTAGCTGGGACTACAGGCGCCGCCACCACGCCCGGCTAATTTTTTTTTGTATTTTTAGTGGAGACGGGGTTTCATTGTGTTAGCCAGGATGGTCTCGATCTCCTGACCTCGTGATCCGCCCGTCTCGGCCTCCCAAAGTGCTGGGATTACAGGCTTGAGCCACCGCGCCCGGCCTTCTTTTGAGTCTCCTGAAAAACCCGAACGCACAGAGCCTTCTTGGTGGGTTCTTCGGTAATACAGAGAGGGGAAGGTGTACTCAATCCCCAGCTCCCTGCAGATCTTCTCAAAGACATCATAGTTGGTGTTACGGAGGTTTTTGAGCATCTTTTTCCTCTGGTCAATGCTCATCAGCAGATAGCATTTGTGGGCTTTGTCCTTTCGATGTTTCTGCATGTGTTCTTCATAACTGCGAATCTTGACGGACAAGACAACAATTCGAGCCTCCAGGGATCTGGTGTCCTCTGGGTTTGCATCAATCTTCTTCATCAACTGTTCTTGCTTCATTTTTAGCATCTCCTTCTTGTTGGCCATTTCCAAAGACAAGAGTCTTTTCACGACATCATCAACCTTCTCAATTCCAGGGACATTCTGGTAGTCTTTGAGCAGTGTAGAAGGAGGTGGGTCATCATCCTGCCCAGGCTGGGCTGGTTTCTGGATGACATATCCGCGCGCGGCCTGGAGGAGGAGACTTCGAGGCTACAGGCCCCGCTGGTTGAAACGACACTTGGCGCTCCCACCGCCCGGCAGCCCGAGGACTGGGGCCTGGGTCCCAATCAAACTCAGCGCCCTCCACGCGACCCTGAGCATGATGACCTCTAACCCCCGCGGGGCCCGCGCTGCCGCCGCCGTTCCCTTTGCGGCGCGGGTCGGGTTACCTGGGCGCCGCCATGCTGGCCCAGGCTCGATCAAGGTTGTTGTTTTCATGTGGAGTTAGAATTCTTTCCCTTGATTTCCTCTCAGTTCTTATTTTTTTGATTAAGAAAATTAAAAATAAAGCATCAGAAAAGTACAGCTAATTATATAATAAACATCCACACACACCACCCAGCTGGATAACCATTACTGAGGAGAGAAGGTCCCATCGGGAAGCTCTGATAAGCCAATGAAGATGTCTAGAAAGAAAGGGTCCCTATTAACCATCTTCCTCATCCAGAGACTATGAAGCCATCAAATGAGGTAAGAACTAGTCTATTCCCTTCATCTTTCTCCCTGCCAAACTCCTCCCATTTTCGGGGAGAACAAAACATCAGGTATTGAGTAAAGAGAGAGGTGAGAGGGGTGGAGGGTAGAGAGCAGAAGGCCGGATCTTCCCATCCTACTGCAGGTTTCCAGGCTCAGCTGGTAGAGGGGAGATTTACTACTAAGTGAAGTTGTAAGTTTCAATGATTTCAGGGGATTGTGCATTCTTTTTTATTTTATTTTTTTGAGATGGAATCCTGCTTTTGTCGCCCAGGCTAGAGTGCAATGGCGTGATATCGGCTCACTGCAACCTCTGCCTCCCGGGTTCAAGCAATTCTCCTGCCTCAGCCTCCTGAGTAGCTCGGATTGTAGACGTGCACAACCACGCCAGACTAATTTTTGTATTTTTAGTAGAGACAGGGTTTCACCCTGTTGGCCATGCTGGTCTCGAACTCCTGACCTCATGATCCGCTCGCCTCGGCCTCCCAAAGTGCTGGGTTTACAGGCATGAGCCACCGTGCCCGGCCTGGGATTATGCATTCTAATCACTAAACTGAGACTGTGTTTGTGACTTAAAATGGCTGTGAGGCTTTTCCATTATTTAAGAGTGAATAGGAAAGCCTTGGGACTCCCAGTTTTCATTCAGGGGCAGGGAAGGTGACTTTCACTGAATAAATGTTTAAAGAAAACTGTGGGAGAAAAAGTCAAGTTGAGTTTTGGTTGCCAGGAGTTATGCTTGTTTCAGATATCGCCTAGAAAGCACTTAACCAAATCCAAGATGCCACCGATACTAAGGCAAACTATAATTTTAAATGCCCCTAAGAAAGAAAAATATTGCTATTATGATTACATAAACATGAATGCAAAAATCCATGATGAATAAAATATCAAAATTTTAAAGGATCGGTATTACTGATTTTTCCTTTTGCCTCAGTCTTCAAAATGTCTCAGCATGGTATTGTAACTGTTCTTTATTCAAATTTTTGATATGTAATTCATTGTGTTTTTTTGCATTAATTTAAAAATATTGCATTAAAACATTACATATCTTCATTTTTGAGTTTTTGGGTGCTCCAATAAATTTTGCACTTGAAGCAAGTGTCTTCCTCACCTCACCCACCTCATCCACTGCACCCTAGCTCCTCTGTGAGATATACATGTGGATAGAAACAAAAAGAAGAAAAGAGGAAGAAAGAAATATAAAATCCTTTTGCTTATTTTCTTGCCTGTGTAATTGCAGATGGGAGAAATATTTGCATACATTTCTCAAACAGGAATTTCTTTAAAGCACCAGCTGGAAAATATCAGAGATGGTCTAATTGATAGCCCTAGATAACACTGAAGAGGGAGGTCTAATCTTTTCTTTGAAAAGACTCCAACATACTGCCTGGGATGACAAAAGTCCACAATAAACAGCTAAATTGGTGCTTTCGATGGTGCTGATATTAAAGCATGAACCAAAAATCTTATTGTTTTGATTTCCTCATCCCTGCCATTGAAAGAAATTCCCTCTAGTACCAATGAAAGTATAGAGGGAGATTTATGATACTTGTGTGTAATATAATATACCAAGTATTATATGGTATAGCTCTATACCATTGTCATCATCTCTTAATTCTCATAATATTTCTCACTTGATTCTTAAAACTACCACAGAGGGCAGAGAGGGAAGGTGTTGCCCCATTTTATGGACAAGGCTTCAGCCTCATTTTTCAGACAAGGTTGATCCAAGTCACATGACAAACTGCTACAGAATGGGAACAAGAACTCTGATCTTTCAATCTCAAGGGCAGTCCTTTTCCTGTACACAGTGCTGTGTGCCTCTGAAGACATGTGGAGAGACACTGTAAGTGGCTGCATATGAGGGATTGCAGCTATAATCTGAGCTGGTTAGCAGCTGATCTTCCTGAGGCTATATGCAGTCTCCTAGTGCTGTTTCATATTAAACATGTTTGGGTGTTAGTCACTTGGCTGGCACATACCAGCAAAGTGATTGCTTTAGCCCTGCTTGAAAATTCTAGGTCCTCCCTTTGCCTGGGGGTAGCAAACTCAATGCAAACCTCAGCTATAATCTTGCAGACATTCTGGGGCTGACTTTGTTTCACTTATACATATTATATTTTCAGTAAAAGATCAATGGATGAATTAAGTATTATTACTCTTTACCTCAATGTGCCATCAAAGCTGTTCCTGTGAATGCCACCCCTTCCAAGGAGAGACTGGCGGATCAACAGGGTTTAGTCTCACAAATCAGTGGGATCCGGGTATAAGTATTTGGCTGCATTTAAACCTGCAGGTGGAGAGGCAGGTTCCCTGTAGCCATCCCCTATCAGGGAGGGGACTAATTCTTCTCAAGCCTTGTGCCTGGGTGCCCAAGTCACTGGCAACAGGTGTTGTGGAGGGATGGAAAGCCTTGTTTTTGCATGTCAGGCAGGTGAATGGAGTCTGCTTCATACCTTGATGCTGCCAGCCCTGTTTCCTGAGGTGGACCCATGCTTCCATTTCCCTCATGCCTCAGTGAACCTCTTCTACTCAGTATCCCCTCACTGTGTTTTCTCCAGTTCTTTGAGTGAGCCCTTCTTATGGCTCCTTAGTCCCTGGCCTGTAAATGAGATAGGTCTGTTGCAATTGACTTAGATTTTTGTCTTTTACTGTTGATGCTTTTCCCCAATCTCTGGTTTTTTTTCCCCCTACATTCCTATTCCTTATTACAATTCCTAGCAACCGTTTTCCTAACCATTTGCCAGATGCAAACTTTGACAGTTGTCTTCTTATAAGATTCTGGAACTCAACTCTAAAGGGCCATGGCTTATAGGGGAAAAGGAAGAGACAATGGTGACTGCCACCTGAAGAGTAAGGCCTACTTGTCTAGGTCAAAGCTTCCTGCACAGATTTGATTTGAAGGTTAGTATTCTTTTTGTTGTTGTTAATAAAGTAGAATAATGTCTATTTACTTCTGAAAATTTTTATTATGCATGCTGTATTCATGGAAAATCAAGATCTTTTCAGGAACTCAAATTAGATCTAAATTATGTTCAGCTCTGAACTGGTTACAAGTCATGTTTAGCATGGAAACAATTAAGCTGAGACTTTCTTTTCCTTATAGGTTGCCATCATTTTCTTGATTTCCACAGTAGCCTTCCCTGGATTCAGACCCATGGGACAAGTCCTTGTGCAGATCATGATGGTGTGGTAGTGGTACAGAGAGAACGGGTCCTGCAGCTTGCCCAGGCTCTCTTCTGTGAAGTCTTCCTGGAGTCAGTCATCCAGTGATAGGCCTGTATAAGAACTGCAGGCCCCAGATATCTGTCTCTGTTCCACTAGTAGCTGGGGCAGGTGTTGCTGCAGCAGGTACAGAGAGGAGGCTGAGGTGGGAGAATCACTTGAGCTTGGGAAGTCAAGGCTGCAGTGAGCAGTGATTGAGCCACTGCACTCCAGCCTGGGTGACAGAATGAGATCCTGTCTCAAAAAAAGTTGTTTCTGAATAGGATTCTCCAAAAAAAGTTGTTTCTGAATAGGATTCTTTAAGTTCCACTGTTCCAATACTGCTCAAAATCCAACCGGGAAATGATGTATATCTTTGGGTCTATCTAAATCCTAGCAAAGTTTATCTATAGGCACCTGATGTGGTTTTGTTCTGACGTATTAGTCATTAAGTATTAGCCAGACCCTGGTAGAAAACCTTAAGCTTGTCATTAGTGTTTCCGTTACATAGAACAGTGTTCATTGTTTTTAGTGTTTCATTTATAGATGAACTTACTTATTCTCAGCTGTTTCTATATCTGAATGGATCGATAAAAGATAGTGGTAAAA